>NC_092128.1:158858922-160160588 GCF_043159975.1 Macaca nemestrina | reverse complement strand
ACTGTGCTCAGCCTGAGAAATTTATTTAAAAGACAGAGACGGGCCAGGCACGGTGGCTCATACCTGTAATCCCAGCACTTTGGGAGGCCGAGATGAGCGGATCACCTGAGGACAGAGTTTGAGACCAGCCTGACCGACATGGAGAAACCCCGTCTCTACTAAAAATACAAAATTAGCCAAGTGTGGTGGCGCCTGCCTGTAATCCCAGTTACTCGGGGGGCTGAGGCAGGAGAATAGCTTGGATCTAGGAGGTGGAGGTTGCGGTGAGCCGAGATCACGTCATTGCACTCCAGCCTGGACAACAGGATCGAAACTCTTGAACTCAAAGAAAAAAAACAAAACAAAACAGAGATGGTGATTTAAGAACTAATGGCAGGTTGAGCGTGGTGGCTTACACCTGTAATCCCAACATTTTGGGAGGCAGAGGCAGTAGGAACACTTTAGCTCAGGAGTTTGAGATTAGCCTGGGCAGCAAAGTGAAATGTCATCTCTACTAAAAATCAAAAAAATTACCTGGGCGTGGTGGCACGTGCCTGTAGTCTCAGCTACTCAGGAGGCTGAGGCAGGAGGGTCGCTTGAGCCCAGGAGTTAGAGGCTGCAGTGAGCTATGATCATGCCACTGCACTCCAGCCTGGACAACAGAGCAAGACTCTATCTAAAAAAAAGAAAAGAAAAGAAAAGAAACAAGAAAAAGATAAAGAAAGCACTAAGAGCAGATATATTTTTATTGTGGTAATATATACATAACATAACATTCAGCCTGGACAGCATAGTGAGACCCCATTTCTACAAACAATCACTGAAACAAAGAAACCCAGCCAGGTGTGGTGGTACATGCTTTAGTCCCAGCTACTTGGGAGGCTGAGGTAGGAGGATCACTTGAGCCCAGGAAGTTGAGGCCGCAGTGAGCTATGATTGAACCACTGTACTCTAGCCTGGGTGACAGAATGCAACTCTACCTCTAAAAAAATATATACCACATAAAATCTACCATATACCATTTTAATCATTTTAAAATCTGTAGTTCAGTGGCAAGTGGCATTAAGTACATTCACATTGTTATGCAACCATCACCACCATCTATCCTCAGAACTTATTTTATCCTCTCAAACTGAAATTCCACACCTGTTAAACAATAATTCCTCGTGCCTCCCTTCCCCCAGCCCCTGGCAACTATTTGATTTTCTAATGGCAGATAATTTTAAAGACAAAACAAATACGATGGTGTTTCCATAGCTGGTGGCAAGACTTGTATTTCTGCCCCAGGTCTGTGTCATTGCTAAACTATCCCACTGAAATATTAATTCAATTTCTTCACAAGGATATTGCAGAGGAATGCCCAGTTTGACCGGATCACCTGGGACCAGCCAGTGCTGGGCAGCCCCCAGTCCCTTGGTAGGTACTCTCAGGAACTGGGCCACCTGGCTGCAACCCCACCAACTTCCGCTGCTTTTGAGAAATCAGTCCTGGACAGGTGCATTGCCTCACACCTATAATCCCAATGGCTTGAGACCAAGAGTTCAATACCGGCCTGGGCAACATAGAAAGACCCCATTTCTACAGAAAATTTAAAAATTAGCCAGGCAGGTGAGGCATGGTGGCTCACACCTGTAATCGCCCCACTTTGGCAGGCCAAGGTGGGAGGATCATTTGAGACCATCCTGGGCAACATGGTGAAACACAATCTCTACAAAAAATACAAAAATTAGCTGGGTATGGTGGCATGCACCTGTAGTCTCAGCTACTTGGGAGGCTGAGGTGGGACGATCACTGGAGCCTGGGAGGGCAAGGCTGCAGTGAACTGTGATGGAGCCACGACACTCCAGCCTGGGTGATAGAAAGAAACCCTGTCTAAAACAAAACAAAAAAACTGGCATGGTGGTGTGCACCTGTAGCCCCGGCTACTGGGGAGGCTGAGGTGGGAGGATAGCTTAAGCCTAGGAGTTTGAGGCTGCAGTGAGCTATAATCATTGTCTGTGGGGCACAGTGAGATACTGTCTCAAGAATAAGTACATACATACATACATACATACATACATACATACATACATAAATGAAAGAAAAGAAAAAGAAAAAAACAGAATCAATCAGTCTCAGTCTTGGTATCTTGTCAGCCTCCGACTCTTTCAAGCCTTGAATTTCAGGTGGAGGACTCCAGCGGGTTTAATACCCATCTGCCAACGTCAGCTCAGTTTCCATTCCACCAGGAATTTACTATTCAGCAACCCAACCCTGTTTCCTTCAGCCCAAACAATGACCTAGTAAAGGCATACCAGACCTTGGGTGCGTATCTGTAAAATGAAGAGGGTGAATTAGGTAATCTCAAAGATATTTTGCAGCCCTGAAGTTGCTACTCTCTGTTTAAGAAAAACAAATAGTGATCGTAATGTAATAGGCTAGATAAGATTTTTCTGTAAAAACTCCCTCTCTTACTAGCATTTGTCATGTTGTGATGTAAATACAAATGCTGAAAGCTTTATGTTTGGTTTGAAAGTTCAACTACTGGTCAGCAAAGGGTTAATTGTAAGTCAACACAGGATTGGGGGTTTGGAAACGTAAGAATTCAGAAGAAAAGATAATCCGTTAGTCAGTACAAAGAATTTCATATCCTGAATATAATCCTGAAAAAATTGAATATCTAGGGGCCTTTGACAGACTATTTTTTTTTCTTTTTTTTTTGAGACGGAGTCTCGCTCTGTCGCCCAGGCTGGAGTGCAGTGGCCGGATCTCAGCTCACTGCAAGCTCCGCCTCCCGGGTTTACGCCATTGACTATTGTTTTTCTTTGCATGAAACAGTTCTGACTTTCACTCTAATGCAGCCTTAGTCTGGTTGAAGGCAAGTAGCTTGCTATTTGATAGGGCTATTTGCATTTCAAAGCTAATCAGTATTAAATAATCGGTTGGCAAAAGAAGAGTAAGAAGGTCATTGTGTGTATTTTATTATTGTGTAAACTTGGGAAAACAAGTTGAGAGTCTGAGAAAGCTCAAATTCTAACAGATAAGAAAGTGTTTTGTGTAAAAGGCTTCTTAATGAGTGAGTTACTCTTCATTTCTCTGACTTCCGCAGAGTCAGGAGGATCACGTGACAGCTAGGCTTTATAAGGAAGTAAAAACAACTGGTGAAGAGAAAAACCATTTATTTTCAATACTGAAGGTTAAAGCACTTCTTAAATATTTCGCTTTTATTCCTCTGTAACTTTTGAGAACATTTAATAGTTTTAATTAATTAATATTTAATATTGAAGTATACTATTTTATTGGCCAATTCATATCAAACTTGATTATAACTCTAATTCAGTGGTGGTTAACCCTGGCACGTTAGAATCACCAAGAGAAAGGAAAAATATTGATGCTGGTTCCTGCCCCAGAGAGTTGATGTAATTAATTTGGGGTGTGGTCTGGTCATCAGTATTTTCTAATAATTCCCAGGGGATTCTCCTGGGTTGAAAGTTGAGAACCGTCCGGGCACAGTGGCTCATGCCCATAATCCCAGCACTTTGGGAGTCTGAGACAGGTGGATCACAAGGTCAGGAGTTCGAGACCAGCCTGGCCAAGATGGTGAAACCCTATCTCTACAAAAAATACAAAAATTACCCAGGTGTGGTGGTGGACGCCTGTAATCCCAGCTACTCGTGAGGCTGAGGCATGAGAATCGCTTGAACCCAGGAGGCAGAGGTTGCAGGGAGCCAAGATTGTGCCACTGCACTCCAGCCTGGGTGACAGAGCAAGACTGTCTCAAAAAAAAAAAAAAAAAAAAAGAAAAAAAAAAGAAGAAAGCTGAGAACTATTATCCATTATTATAATTTATATTGTGAGCATATCCTCCTCTGCAAAATAAGGCCTCAATGACTCTCCCACTGTTTATAGTATGGTCTTGAATTTTAAATGCAACTTTAAATTGGTTTAAAAAAATAAATAAAAATTAGAGGTGCAGCGACTCCCGCCTGTATAATGCCAGCACTTTGAGAGGCCAAGACAGGAGGATTGCTTGAGCCCAGGAGTTTGAGTCCAGCCTGGGCAACATAGTGAGACCCTGTCTCTACAAAAATTAAGAAATTAGCCAGTCATGGTAGCCTGTGCCTGTGGTCCCAGCTACTTGGGAGGCTGACATGGTAGGACTGCCTGAGCCCAGAAAGTTGAGGCTTTAGTGAGTCACTGCACTCCAGCCTGGATAACAGAATGAGGCCAAAAAAGAAAAAATTAGAGCACATACCAAAGTATATGTGTGTGTATATATGCATATATGTGTGTGTGTGTATATATATATACATATATATACACATATTATTACACACATATGTATTGAAATTGTTTAGATGTGTTATTTTTACCAATATGTTATCTGTATTACAAAACAGAAAAAAAGACATTTATAAAACTATGAATACTTAATAAATAATTTCTTCCTATACTCCTTATCATCCTTTTAGCCACTTCACTTTGGAAACAACTGTTCAATAGGATAAAGAATACATTCCAGGCTGGGCACGGTGGCTCATGCCTGTAATCCCAGCACTTTGGGAAGCCGAGGTGGGTGGATCACTTGAGGTCCCAAGTTTGAGACCAGCCTGGCCAACATGGTAAAACCCCATCTCTACTAAAATACAAAAATTAGCTAAACGTGGTGGTGCATGCCTGTAATCCCAGCTACTCGGGAGGCTGAGGCATGAGAATCACTTGGGCCTGGGATGTGGAAGTTGCAGTGAGCCAAGATCGCGCCACTGGCACTCCAGCCTGAGCAATAGAGCTAGACTCTGTCTCAAAAAATAAAATAAATAAATAAATAAATAAATAAATTCCATATCATGGAGTTCAAAATTTTCTCTAGACAAAATTTCATCTCCTTTTATTGTTTTCTATTTTTTTGTTGCTTTTTTTTTTTTGAGACAGAGTCTCACTTTATTACCCAGGCTGGAGTGCAGTGGTGTGATCTCGGCTCACTGCAACCTCTGCCTCCCAGGTTCAATCAGTTCTCTGCTTCAGCCTCCCAAGTAGCTGGAATCACAGGCATCCGCCACCATACCCGGCTAATTTTTGTATTTTTAGAAGAGACGGGTTTCACCATCTTGGCCAGGCTGGTCTTGAACTCCTGACCTCGTGATCTACCTGCTTCGGCCTCCCAAAGTGCTGGAATTAAAGGCGTGAAGCATCCAGCCCGTTGCTGATGTTTTTAAATCATCATTATATATTTTACTATCTTATGTCCACTTTCTCAGGGACTCTGAGATAAGAACTTGCAGGTAGAAAGTTTATCCAGCAGTGAAGGACATAGGAATGGGCAAAAGTAATGCATTTCCAACAAAGCCCTTAGCCAGTCTCGCAAAGAGATAGGAGCTAGGCTGATCCTTGAGGTAAGGGGGTAAGGCTCCATATTCCCACCCCTCACCCAGACATTCAGTAGTTATTTGATGTGGGCTGCCCCTGGGTAAGGTGGTTCTCTTTCATCCTGGAGAGCCATTATCACCAACAGTCATTGGGGAAACGAATACCTCATTCTGAAGAGGGGCTCTGGGATGCTCACCATACATCCTTGTATTCCACTGCATTCCTTGCATTCAACGGCTTAGCACAGGCTGTTCCTTACTCTGGAATATTTTACCCAAAATTTCACAGGCTGGGCTTCTGGTCTGGAAAAGCTCTCTCAAAGGATGGATAGCATTTAGATCGATGGTAAACTCGATTAGCAGTGAGCTGATCTGTTATACTTTTCTATCTTTCACACTGCTTAATACATACTAGGTCCTCAGTTCTAAAAATATGTGTTTATATTATTATATATTAATTACATATATATGAGTAATTTCAATTAACATGCTGAGCAAGGCCAGGTGCGGTGGCTCACGCCTGTAATCACAACACTTTGGGAGGCCGAGGTGGGCGGATCGCCTGAGGTCAGGAGTTCGAGACCAGCCTGGCCAACATGGTGAAACCCCAGCTCTACTAAAAATACAAAAATTAGCTGGGCGTGGTAGCAGGTACCTGTAATCCCAGCTACTTGGGAGGCTGAGACACGAGAATCACTTGAGGCAGACGTTGCAATGAGCCGAGATTGAGCCACTGCACTACAGCCTGGGCAACAGAGCGAGACCGTCTCAAAAAACACCGAAACCAAAACAAACAAACCAAAAAAACCATGCTGAGTGTATAAATCGAATAGCTAGAGAAGACTGGACAAAGATTTCAGGCTGGTAGCAGAGCTGGAGGGAAACAGAGGTGGCAGAACTCAAGACATGCTGGGGGTCAGAAAGAAAGTCCATTTGGTGGGAGAAGAGTGCGCTTTTACAGGAACAAAGTGGCCAAGAGGATTAGCAACAGAAGGTAGGTCTGGAGATTCTTGTAGACTTTAAATAATATATTTTAGGTTGTTCGTTGTATGAAATGAAGAACACATAAGATCTTGCTAAGGAAACACACTTCTAAGCATTGTTACTTCCAATCCCAGGACTTACATGGTTAAGTCTGAATTCCTCAACCAGACTTCCTTTCTTAAATGTTTCAAGTCTCTCTTCATCCCTTAATCTTCTTGTTTTCCCGTTCCTTTGACATCCCCACGTGGTCACTACACACCCTAGCAAATCCCCCAGTTGGAATTAATCTTCCCATATTCTCAAGGTACTCTGTTTCACCCATGGCTATAAACCCTGTTAGTTTGCCAGTTGACTCAGTTCTTTGAGTAGATGTCATCGCAGACACCAGACTGCGTGCATACACAGAG
Source organism: Macaca nemestrina (assembly GCF_043159975.1). Lineage (NCBI taxonomy): Eukaryota > Metazoa > Chordata > Mammalia > Primates > Cercopithecidae > Macaca > Macaca nemestrina. Next base: position 160,153,873 of record NC_092128.1, on the reverse strand, counting down.
CGTGAGCAGTGTCTTACTCATCTTTGTCCACGCTCCTTCCAGCACTCAGTAGAGAGTGGTATTCAGGGAAGGTCATTTGAAATAGTGATTTCTTATTATAAACCAGTGAAAAGGCTGAACGTTGTTTCCTCTTATAAACTGACATTAATACACATTGCAAGTAGGCCAACATAAAAAAACTGCTTAATGGATGGTAAAAGGCACAGTTATATAAATTCCTCTGCTTGAAGAATTATTTCTACCTGAATCACAAGGTGTTTTCCATCTAACAAAAGGAGTTGTGTTAAGTCTTCGAAATGTTTGACAGGGGTGAAAAAAATTATGAGAAAGGTCAGCCACTATTAGGAAAAAAAGTTTTCCTACTGAGAGGAGAACCTGTCACAACTAGATTTTATGACCTTCCTGGCTTGGTTCTATTAAAGAAACACAAATTTTCTCTTGTCATAGTTTGATTTTTTTTTTTTTTCTTTGAGACGGAGTCTCGCTCTGCCGCCCAGGCTGGAGTGCCAGTGGCGCAATCTCAGCTCACTGCAAGCTCCGCCTCCCGGGTTCACGCCATTCTCCTGCCTCAGCCTCCCGAGTAGCTGGGACTACAGGTGCCGCCACCACACCGGGCTAATATTTTGTATTTTTAGTAGAGACGGGGTTTCACCGTGTTACCCAGGATGGTCTCGATCTCCTGACCTCATGATCCACCCACCTTGGCCTCCCAAGGTACTGGGAATACAGGCGTGAGCCACCGTGCCCGGCCAGTTTGATTTTTTTTTTTTAAGTGAAGGAATGGTTAGGATAATTATACATGGCATTTTGTGGATTACAAAAGTCATATTGTCAGCTGTGTTGGGTGCAGGACTGGACTTTATCCCTTTAGCTGATAAGCATTATCAACATTTACAAGACAGAAACCTTACATAGAAAGTCAGTATTTGTATTGCCTAGTTCTGTACCGTGCTTACGTTTGATTACTAAGTATGCTTTCATATCAGGACCAGAGAGTCTCTGGACATGGAGGAAGCCACTAGACAAGGCCAATAAAAACATAAACCTGGGCTATTTTTAATGAATAACCAATAGGTATGAATGAGTAACAAGTGAACAGTAATCTGGCCGGGCGCAGTGAGTCATGTTTGTAATTCCAGCACTTTGGGAGGCTGAGACTGGCAGATCACCGGAGGTCAGGAGTTCAAGACCAGCCTGGCCAACATGGTGAAACCTCGTCTCTACTAAAAATACAAAAAAATTAGCTGGGCATGGTGGCGTGTGCCTGCAGTCCCAGCTACTTGGGAGGCTGAGGCAGGAGAATTGATTGAACCTGGGAGGCGGAGGTTGCAGTGAGCTGAGGTCATGCCACTGTACTCCAGCCTGGGTAACAGAGCGAGACTCCATCTCAAAACAAGCAAACATACAAACAAACAAATAAATATACAGTAATGTACTTGAAAGTGGAAAAATGTTTCTTAATCCCCCCGGAGGGCTTTGGATAGGTGACTATGTCATACATACCCTTCTATGTCCCTCAGTAAATATACCCCAGAAGGGAATGCCCCCTCTAGAGGTCAACTCCAGAGACTATACGGAGAATGGTGCCCTTACGAGCTGGAGAACATGGCAGCCCTAGAAGGCATTCAATAATAATTTCCTTTTTCTTTTTGCGATAGGATCTTGCTCTGTCACTCAGGCTGGAGTGCAGTGACACGATCATGGCTCACTGTAGCCTTGACATTCCAGGCCCAAGTGATCCTCCTACCTCAGCATAAGTTTCTTTTTCTTTTTTTTTTTTTAATTTGTAGAGACAGAGTCTCCCTGTGTTACGCAGGCTGGTCTCAAAATGATGTCTCAAAATGATGTTTTGAATGAAGGAATGAATTAATTAACAGGTCCATCTCTGGAAACAAAGGCAGAAGAGGTTGACAAAAGCCATTTTTGCAACCAGGACCTTTATTATAATATTAGTCTAAACAGTGGGGCCCATAAATAAGCATGACAATGCTATATTTACCATATCAGACACCCTTGAAAATGTGCGTCCGCAGACAGATCAGCTAAGAAAGAATAATTCTACATACAATCACTTGCAGATATGTTTCCTGATGGAAATACCAGGGACAAAGCTAACATCAATATCAAGTCCAGAAAATGATTTTTGAATGTTGGTAGTTTCCCTCTTCACATTCTGCTCTCTTCACTCTCCTATCCCTGAAGCACAGATGCTGTCCTTTAGTTTGAGTAAGAAAGAAGTGCCAGTGAGTCATATTAGCTATTTTTAATGCACAGACATGTGAGGGATCTGTTTGATGGAGGACTTGCTTGCCAGCAATTGAGTTTGAGAAAGACCAGGGCTTCAAGCCAGATTCTGGAGTGAGGCAGAAATGGGGACTAGACAGAAAAGATTGTAGGCTTTTCAGACTAGAACTGAGAAAGTGCAGATGCAAAACTAGGGTTTAATTTGAGGAGTCATTTAGAGTAGGTGTTGATTTAGGAAGATCTAAAAGACGTAGAATTAATGGAAAGGTTAATGATGGGCCTCTTGAAGTGAGCGAATGATGACAGATTATGGGATACACTTAGCTCCTAATTATTATGTATTTTAATACCTAGGTGCTATAAAGTGGTAACTAAAAATAAATGGTCATATATTTTTAAATAGTAGATTTCTTCCCTTCCCTAAATTTTTAACCTTGTTTCATGAACACAAACCTAATTGTAAAGGTAAAGGAACCTCACACCAAGCAGCAGACAAAGAGACTGTATTAATTCTTTGGTTCACAAGTAGGTAAGTATTGATTGAGATTAGATAATTATCTGTTTGCTTATGTACGGTATTAATTTATATATTTGGTTTCTTGCCTTACAGATAATTTAGGCAGAAATGGCAGCTACCTACCTTAAGACAACAAACCCACAATCTATAACATTCTCCCACCCAGCAATCTCACATACCTGGAACCCAGATGGGAAACTAGAATAACCCCCCAAACCTTTACCCATATAAATAGGCGTTATAACATTCATGCATTAAGTCAGTCAGTACTTTTCAACCGTAATAAACCACTCGAGCCCTTGCTCATTATTTGTTTACTTTAATTTTAGACATAATGATAATAAGCTTGGTTATCAGGGTTTATTTAGTCCACAGGAGACCACAGGAGCACGTGGCTGCACATTGCCTTGGCATGAACAATTATACAAGGCTTTTCACATCCATCATTAGCTGCTCAAGGCAGACACAGCAATAGCATCAAGAAGTGTCAGTTGAGTGCCTGACAGCCCCAAGAAGACAGAATAATTCTAAACAGTAGGCAGATAAACCACAAAAATAGACTAGTCTGTAGCCATGGTTAGGAAGAAAGAGAAAGACATATGTCACTATTCTCAGATGGCATCTCTATCCAGACTCAGAACCCCACGAGCATAAAGAGGTTGTCCAGTCCAGGCTCCTGGTTAGCACACAGATCACATCAACAGTTCTCTTTTGGGTGGTCAGACAGTTCTGCTGATGTTTTGGCAAGGAATCTGTGATGATTAATTTTATATGTGATACATTTTCTTTTTCTTTTTTTTTTTTTTTTTACCAACACTCCTGATTTGGAACGGATTTTTTTTTTTTTTTTTTTTTGAGATAGGCTTTCACTCAGTAACCCAGGCTGGAGTGCAGTGGCATAATCACAGCTCTCTGTAGCCTCAATCTCCCAGGCTCAAGCAGTCCTTCCATCTCAGCCTCCCTAATAGCAGGGACTACAGGTGTGCACCACCACCCCCTGCTAATTTTTATATCTCTTTGTAGAAATGGTGTTCCTCCTTGTTGTCGAAGCTGGTCTTGAACCCCTGGGCTCAAGCAATCTACCTGTCTCAGCCTCCCACAATGTTGGGATTGCAGGTGTGAGCTACTGTACTGGGCTAATTTTACTTTCTATAACTTGGCTGGATCATGATAACCAGATATGTGATCAAACATTATTCTGAATGTTTCTGTGAGCATGTTTGTGGATGATACTGACATTCAAGCTGGTGGACTTTGAATGAAACAGGTTACTATTCCTTTTTTTATTTGTGAGACAGGCTGATTTGGTTTGGCTTTGTGTCCCCACTCAAATCTCATCTGCAACTGTAATCCCACATGTTGAGTGTGGGACCTGGTAGGAGGTGATTGGATCATGGTGGTGGTTTCCCCCATGCTGTTCTTGTGATAGTGAGTTCTCGTGAGATCTGATGGTTTAAAAGTGTGGCACTTCCTCTCATTCTCTGTCTCTCCTGCCACCTTATGAGGAAGGTGCTTGCTTCTCCTTTACCTTCCACCATGATTGTAAGTTTCCTGAGATCTCCCCAGCCATGCAGAACTGTGAGTCAATTAAACCTCTTTTCTTTATAAAATATGCAGTCCCAGGTAGTTCTTTCTCCACACCCACCGCCTCTCCCGCCCACACACACACACACACCCTCTCAGACAGAGTCTTGCTCTGTTGCCCAGGGTGTAATGCAGTGGTGTGATCTCAGCTCACTGCAACCTCCACCTCCCAGGTTCAAGCAATTCTCTTGCCTCAGCCTCCTGAGTAAGTGGGATTACAGGAGCATGCCACCACACCCGGCTAATTTTTGTATTTGTATTTGTATTTTCTTTTCTTTTATTTATTTATTTTTTGAAATGGAGTCTTGCTCTGTGACCCAGGCTGGAGTGGAGTGGTGCGATCTCGGCTCACTGCAAATTCCACCTCCCGGGTTTACGCCATTCTCCTGCCTCAGCCTCCCGAGCAGCTGGGACTACAGGCGCCCGCCACTACACCCAGCTAATTTTTTGTACTTTTAGTAGAGGACGGAGTTTCACCGTGTTAGCCAGGATGGTCTCGATCTCCTGACCTTGTGATCTGCCTGCCTTGGCCTCCCAAAGTGCTGGGATTACAGGCGTGAGCCACTATGCCCAGCCAATTTTTGTATTTTTAGTAGAGACGGGGTTTCACCATGTTGGCCAGGCTGGTCTTGAACTGCTGACTTCATGATCTGCCCATCTTGGCCTCCCAAAGTGCTGGGATTACAGGCATGAACCACTGCGCCCAGCCCCAGGTAGTTCTTTATAGCAGTGTGAAGATGGACTGATACATAGGGGCTCTTACTCTGTTACCCACGCTGGAGTGCAGTGCCACAATCTCAGCTCACTGCAGCTGCGACCTCCTGGAATCAAGCGATCCTCCCACCTCAGCCTTGTAAGTAGCTGGGACCACAGGCATGTGCCTCCATGCCCAGCTAAATTTTGTATTTTTTGTAGAGATGGGGTTTTGCCACGTTGCCCAGGATTGTCTCGAACTCCTGAGCTCAAGGGATTCACCTGCCTTGGCCTCTCAAAGTACTGGAATTACAGGTGTGAGCCATCAAGCCTGGCCCAGATTACTCTTCCTAATGTGGGTGAGTCTCATCCAATCAGTTGACGGCTTGAATAGAACAAGCTCCCTGCCACACAAGGGAATCTGTAGCAGATGACCTTGGGACTTGAACTGCAACATCAACTCTTTCCTGGGTGTTCAGCCAGCTGATCTCCTCTGCAGATTTTGGACTTGCCAACCTCCATAATTGTGTAAGCCAATTTCTTATAGACAAGTTACCTTATGTATACACACATCCTATTGATTCTGTTTCTCTGGAGAACCCTGCCTAATACAAAAATCCCTTTCCAAATTAGGACATGATACATTGCATAGCTCTGGACGTATCATTAAGTAAAAATTCATACTGAAAAAAATGTTCTTTGTAGCATTATTTATAATAGCAACAAATTGAAATTAGCCTAGATATACATCAATAAGGAATTGAATAAATGAATTATAAAACTACTGTGACTCCATAGAAAGCTATTGAGATACAACTGTATAAAAAGGTGGTGGTGATATAAAAACATAACCAAGGTGGATTGTTAGAGGAAAAAATGCAATTTGTAGTGAAGTACACATAATCGGATCCCACTTATGTAGAAACTTATATAGTTGGAAAATAGTATAATAAAAATAGCTAACACTTACTGAGGGCTTCCTATGTGCATTCACTTCATTCATTCAATTCAACAAAGATTTATTGCATGCTGTGCTGGGTGACAGGCACTCAGCAGTAAATTAGACCAGTGGTTTTGCCCCCAGAGGACATTTGGCCATGTCTATAAATATTTTTTGTTGTAGGCAGAAGTGGGCAGAAGCCAGAGATGCTGCTACACAACCCACAGTGCGCAGGACACCAGCCCCTCTTTCCACTGCTGGAAATTACTCAGTAGTACAGAGGTTGAAAAACCCTAAATCAGGCCGGGCACGGTGGCTCACGCCTGTAATCCCAGCACTTTGGGAGGCTGAGATGGGCGGATCACAAGGTCAGGAGATAGAGACCATCCTGGCTAACACGGTGAAACCCCGTCTCTACTAAAAATAAAATAAAAAAAAAAGTGCGTCCATCTCTTCCTTATATGAACTATTGTGAAGACTAGGGATAAAGTTAGTAAAGAGCCTGGATCTATCTGAAACACTCTTGTGAAGTGTTAACTATTATTTTTACTGTTTTCACCCATATTCTTGCATATGTTTAGTGTCTTACAGGAAGAGGTTAAAAAGTGAAGGGGTGGGGGCAATAAGGAGCAGGGAGAATATAGTAAAGGTAATAAATAGAAGATAGGAAAGGGTAGTCCAAAAACAAGTGTCGGTTCCAGAACTTGCTTCCTAGTAAAGCAAGGTCCTCAGGCCATCTTTTCTGAACTTTGATTCCATCGTATTTTCAGTTTGTGAACAGTGATTTAAATCAGTCCATTTTAGCTGTCAAACTCATACCATTTGAGAAGATTCATAACCCCAGAGAGAACTCTTAGAAAGGAGGGATTAACATGGCAAACACATGCGCAAACTCCAGATGGCTGAGCTGAGACATGCTTGGGGGAAAGTCTCTCTCCTGACTGGGGAGGAAATGTTATATGGGAGGAAAACTAGAGTCTTTTGTGATAAAGTACGGTCAGTCATAGGGTCACAAAGCCTGTCCTATAAATCATTCAACTTAAAAAGCATTTGGGAGCCACGAAAAGTTTTTTTGTATGTTTTTCAGTCGAAGTTTCACTCATTGTTGCTGAGGCAGGACTACAAATGGCTCACCGCACCTGGCCCAAACCAAGTAACGTACTGTATGGGCCAGGAATTGAACCCGGGCCTCCCGCGTGGCAGGTGAGAATTCTACCACTGAACTACCCATGCACCAACACAGATGTTGAGGAAAAGCCATAACATCATCGGAACGTGACTAGAAGATGCTCTTTGTAGCTAGAAAGATAATAGATAAGGGAGAAAGAAGATGATAATATTTTGGTCACTTGGCTGGGCATGGTGGCTCATGCCTGTAATCTCAGCACTTTGGGAGGCCGAGTGGGGAGGATTGCTTGAGCCCAGGAGTTCGAGACCAGTTTTGTAGAGACTCTTGTCTCTACAAAAAACTGAAAAAAAAAAAAAAAAAAAAGGAAGAAGAGAAAATGAGCCAGGCATGGTGGCAACGCGTGCCTGTAGTCCTAGCTACTCAGCAGCCTGAGGAGGGAAGATTGCTTGAGCCTGGGGGGTCAAGGCTGCAGTGAGCTGTGGTCATGCCACTTGCACTCCAGTCTAGGTGACAGAGTGAGATTCTGCCTCAAAAGAGTGAAATTCTGCCTCAACAACAACAAAAAAGTTGGTCACTTGAAGTACTGCTACTTATTGATTCATGATACAATTAAATGTTGCCTCTCCAGATTGTTTGGGGGAATTGGGGTTTTTTTTGGAGAATAAAGTGCTCCAGATAGCTGTGTGACTACCTCTTGAATAAACACCAATTTTTTTAAAAAAAAATGAATTCATTTATATGAAAATATAAATTGAATTAAATGCTATTTATATTAAATGCTTTCCTGCCTTCTTAAGTAGAATGTGCTGAATAATACCTTACTCAGTAGAGTAAGGTATTAGGTGCAGAGGACTCAGCACCGTGATAGCCATTGTGGATTACTGCAGTAGTGAACTGTGATTCAGTGATGTGGGACACACTGTCAAGGAAGTGAATACAATAAGAGCTCCACATACACAAAGTTCAGAAAAAAACAAAGCAAGGGAGGCTGTTTGCTTTCTAACTACTCGTTTCAGCCCTGGACTCTGGTGTACTCTCCAGATGCCCCACTTCAGGAAGGATATTGGCAAAGTGGAGTATTCTAGCTAAGAAAAGAAGCTAGGATGGTAAAGGCTGGTGAAACAAGGTTCAACCAGCAAAATGTCTGAAAGTGTTAGAGAAGCTTAACTTAGAAAGAGAAAACTTATGTATAAATATTTAAATGCTGGTGGTATTGTCTTGTGACGATGCCTTGGATAGAAACCTGTAAATATCAACCTGGTCTCTACTAAAACTACAAAAATTAGCCAGGCATGGTGGTGCAAGCCGGTGGTCCCAGCTACTCGGGAGGCTGAGGCAGGAGAATCGCTTGAACCTGGGAGGCGGAGGCTGCAATGAGCCGAGATAGTGCCATTGCACTCCAGCCTGGGCAACAGAGCGAGACTCTGTCTCAAAAAAAAAAAAAAAAAAAAGAAAGAAAGAAAGAAAGAAAGACACAGAGAGAGAGACACACACACAGAGAGAGAGAGAACTGTAAATATCTAAATATCTAATAGAATACTAAGACTAATTGGTAAAAATCATTATAAAAAAGCAGATTTGGGGCCGGGCACAGTCGCCCATACCTGTAATCCCAGCACTTTGGGAGGCCGAGGCGGGCGGATCACCTGAGGTTGGGAGTTCGAGACCACCCTGACTAACATGGAAAAACCCTGTCTCTACTAAAAAACCAAAATTAGCCGGGTGTGGTGGCACATGCGTGTAATCCCAGCTACTTGGGAGGCTGAGGCAGGAGAATCGTTTAAACCCAGGAGGCAGAGGTTGTGGTGAGCCGGAGATGGCGCCATTGCACTCCAGCCTGGGCAATAAGAGTGAAACTCCGACTCAAAAAACAAAACAAAACAAAACAAAACAAAAAAAACGGATTTTGATTCAATATGAAAGAAACTCCTCTTTATAATTAATTTTGGTTCATAATTTGTGTGCAAGATCTTACTTGGTTTCGCAGGTAACGGAATAATGAGCGAACAGAAGTCCCAAACTCAAGAGAGACATTAACCTAGGGTAGCTGGAATGGAGAGTGCATGAGGCGAGGAGGAATGAGAGTTGGAGAAGCAAATGGGACTAGATCATGGAGGGCCTGGAAAGGTAGGATTGTTTTAAATAAGAAACTGGAAGTGATAAATCATTTAAAAATATTTTTAACTCACACTTTAATTACAAAACTAGTATAAAAGTAAAATAAGTTTATTAAAAATTTAAATATATCAAAATATATTATGTGAAAGTGAAAGTTCACCCTAACCCCAATTTCCAGATTTACCTGTGAGTCGTTTAACCTGTGTCTTTTTTTGAGACAGAGTTTCACTCTTGCCCAGGCTGGAGTGCAGTGGCGCCATCTCGGCTCACTGCAGCCTCCGCCTCCCGGGTTCAAGCAATTCTTCTTCTTCAGTCTCCTGAGTAGCCGGGATTATAGGCGCCGCCACCACCCCTGGCTAATTTTTTTTAGCTGAGACGGGGTTTCGCATGTTGGCCAGGCTGGTCTCGAGCTGCTGGCCTCAGGTAATCCACCCACCTTGGCCTCCCAAAGTGCTGGGATTACAGGCATGAGTCACTGTGCCCGGCCTGTTTTTTTTTTTTTTTTAGATGGAGTCTCACTCTGTCACCCAGGCTGGAGTGCAGTGGCACAATCTCAGCTCACAGAAACCTCAGCCTCCCAGGTTCAAGTAGCTGGGATTACAGGTGCGTGCCACCATGCCAGGTTTTGTATTTTTAGTAGAGGCAGGGTTTCACCATATTGGCCAGGGTGGTCTCGAACTTCTGATCTCAAGTGATTCACCAGCCTCCACCTCCCAAAGTGCTGGGATTACAGGTGTGAGTCACCGCACCCAGCCCCTGCCCTGTGTCTTTACGTAAATTTTGTTGCTATGTGTTTCGTATCTATAAAATAAGGTCATAATAGTCCCTACCCAATAGGGGCAAAATGAGAATTAAATTAATTACTGCCAACTCTATAAAGGCAGGGATTTTGTTTGATTTAGGGTTTTTCCTTTTTCTTTTCTTTCTTTCTTTTTTTTTTTTTTTTTGAGACTGAGTCTGGCTCTGTCGCCCAGGCTGGAGTGCAGGGCCGGATCTCAGCTCACTGCAAGCTCCATCTCCCGGGTTTACGCCATTCTCCTGCCTCAGCCTCCGGAGTAGCCCGCCACCTCGCCCGGCTAGTTTTTTGTATTTTTTAGTAGAGACGGGGTTTCACCGTGTTAGCCAGGATGGTCTCGATCTCCTGACCTTGTGATCCGCCCGTCTCAGCCTCCCAAAGTGCTGGGATTACAGGCTTGAGCCACCGCGCCCGGCTCCTTTTTCTTTTCTTTCTTTTTTTTTTTTTGAGACGGGGTCTTGCTCTGTCGCCCAGGCTGGAGTGCAGTGGTGCAATCTCAGCTCACTGCAAGCTCCGCCTCCCGGGGTATACGCCATTCTCCTGCCTCAATCTCCGGAGTAGCTGGGACTACAGGCGCCGCCACCGCGCCCGGCTAATTGTTTGTATATTCAGTAGAGACAGGGTTTCACCGTGTTAGCCAGGATGGTCTCTATCTCCTGACCTCGTGATCCACCCGCCTCTGCCTCCCAAAGTGCTGGGATTACAGGCTTGAGCCACCGCGCCCAGCCTGGATACACTTATTTTAAAGATATAAAATTGGCTGTTTAGTAATTATTCAGGCCCCTGAATTTATTAAAGGGGAAACAACAACAACAAAAAAAATTGTAACCCATCATTAGATATCACTGTACCTGTGGGGAGAATGGAAGAGGGACATTTGTGGATGGATATGTGCAAAAAAAGAAAAAAAATTCAAGAGCCATTGATGATTCTTTTAGGAAAAAAAAATGGAAGAATTCTGAATTAAGGTGAAAGGGCCAAGGAATGTTGGGAGTGACTTTCCCTGACTAATACTGAGTCAGATTTACTTTGAAGTTGGAGCCATTAGACTTTTGAAAACCTATAGAAAAGAGAGTGGATGGTAGATAGGCAGCTAAAAAGTCTTTGATGCTTTATTTTTGTATGGGCTTACTATTACGATTATTGGGAAGTCATAATTGGGTGGGAATATTTCTATATCCAATAGTTTATATTTGGGTGGGCTGACATTTAGATTTAATCTACAGTATTGTTACTATACAGCTTTGAGATCTGAGTTTGTGAAGCACGTGGTTCGTAACATAAAAAGTGATTTGATGTCTCACAATTTTCATTATGAGAACTTGAATGAACAATATCTACAGTAATTTCTAAGTCTCACACCATTCTAGACCCAGCCTGGGCAACAGAGTGAGACCCCATCTTCAAAAATAAATAAATAAATAAAAGAAGAATGAAGAAAAGAAAAATGGAGATTTATTTGTATATGTGTGTGCAAAAATCAGGAAATTAAGACAAAATATTCTGAAAGTATGAATCAGAAAATTATATTACTTGACATATGATCAGGATCACAAACGGAGATAAGAAAATTGTATTTTGAAAGATTCATGCTAAAAAAGTTGGGAAACTGTATAAATGATTACAGCATGAAATTTAAGAAAATAATAAGGCAAGCAGTTTTATCCTGGATAAAACGTTTTTTGGTGGGGTGGTGGGGGTTGGGGGGTGTTCTGGTGAAGACTAGGGAAACTGCTAGACAAATTCTAAAAGACCTGAGCTGTAACATATTTATTTATTTATTTGGATTTGAGTCTTGGTTGGGAGTGGTGGCTCACGCCTGTAATCCCAGCACTTTAGGACGCCAAGGCGGGCAGCAGATCACCTGAGGTCAGGAGTTCCAGACCAGCCTGGCCACAGTGAAACCCCATCTCTATTAAAATTACAAAAATTAGCTAGGTATGGTGGCGTATGCCTGTAATCCTAGTTACTTGGGAGACTGAGGCAGGAGAATCGCTTGAACCCAGGAGACAGAGGTTATAGTCAGCCTTGATCGCACCACTACACTCTACCAGCATGGGTGACAGAGGGAGACCCAGTTTCAAAAAAAAAAAAAAAAAAGATTTGAGTCTCACCATGTTGACTAGGCTGGTCTCAAACTTCTGGCCTCAAGCAACCTTCCTACAGGCGTGAGCTACTGCTCCTGGAAAGACTATAGTTCTTTAAGTCATAGAATTTAAAGACCATCTGGAAATAAAGTTGGCTTGGAGGGAGGATGAAGAGATTGGAGCTGTTCATGGAAAACAAACCACCACCACATTTTTTCCCTTGCTCTTCTGCCAGTAAATATTAGTTGACCTCCTGCATTGGTTCTCCCTCCTTGCCACCCCCAATTTATTTATTTTGATATCCTAAATGTGTGAGTAAACCTGAGAAAAATCTGACCTCATGAAACAATGTAATTTCCATTCTCAGTTCCTCTGAACCAGGGAGCTGTCTATATTCTCATTTTCAGAAGTAAGATTTGCAGAGAACTGCAAATCCATGCTCGTTACCAGTGTAAAATTTATACAGTTAGGAAACTACAAGTAGATAGAGTTATTGTTAAGTTCAGCTCTGTCTGATTTAGAAATGAATCTCGTGTTTGGATAATCTAGTCTTAGCTCATTCTATTTATTCAGCCAACTTATTTCCTGCACAGATCCCTCCTTTGCCTGCCAACTGTAATCATGTTTTTCTTTTCGTGTTAGTTCCCACTACTCCTATTTGAAGTGCCACCACATACAGCTTGCAGTTGCTTTACTTTCAGTCTAGTTGGTAAGCCAATTCTTCCCAATCTCTTGATTTTCTGATCATTCCTTCCATCATGAATCTACGATCTGATGGAAAGAGAACATTTTGCGTTGAGCAACTTTAGTTATTTTTAGTATATCCCTTACTCACTCTCCTAAGTGATGTCACCTCTCATATTGCCTCATCAGGAAAATGAAGGAGTAGGATTAGATAGGGTGTCCTTAATTCTGGGTGCATATTAGAAGTATTTGGGGAACTTTAAAAAATACTGCTTAGCCGGGCCTGCTGGTTTATGCCTGTAATCCCAGCACTTTGGGAGGCCAAGGCAGGTGGATTGCTTGAGCTCAGGAGTTTGTCACCAGCCTGAGCAACATAGGGAGCCCCTGTCTCTACACACACACGCACGCGCACGCGCACACACACACAGCTACTCCTTCACCACATAAAACAAGCGTAATCAAATTTTCTTAGCATAAGACCTGGGCATTGTTGGCATTTTATTAAAAGCTCAGCCAGAGTTAGAAATCACAGGATGAATGATTTTCATGTACCTTTCCAACTTTATGATTCCCTTATTCTCTTTTTTAAAAAAATTTTTATAGAAACGGGGGTCTCCCTGTGTTGCCCAGACTGGGATCAAACTTCTGGGCTCAAGTGATCCTCCTGCCTCAGCCTCTCAAAGTATTGGGATTTCAGTCATGAGCCACTGAGCCCGGTCGATTCTTTTTTTTTCTTTTGACATATTCTTGCTCTGTCACCCAGGTTGGAGTGCAATGATGCGATCTCGGCTCACTGCAACCTCCGCCTCTTTGGTTCAGGTGATTCTCCTACCTCATCCTCCTGAGTAGCTGGGATTACAGGCGCCCACCACTACGCCTGGCTGATTTTTGTATTTTTAGTAGAGACGGTGTTTCAGCATGTTAGGCTGGTCTCGAACTCTTGACCTCATGTGATCTGCCGGCCTCGGCCTTCCAAAGTGGTGGGATTATAGGCATGAGCCACCATGCCCGGCCCCTTAATATTATACTTACTGGCTTGCACTGTTTTTCCTCTGTAATTTTTGTAGACACTAAAGAAGATGGGCTTTCTTGATGTGATTCATTAACAGTTTGAATATGACTATTAATATCATACCTATTACATATGATATTAGTGATGTTATGTGACATGTGACATTTTAACCACAAGGGTATTAAGAAAAATAAATAGAGAGCAGAGCTTGTGCGCACATTTCTTAAGATGTTAAAAAAAAAAACTTAATGTTTTTTTCATGACATCTTTAATGCTTCCATATGCGAAATGCTGAATGTACAAGTAAGATGCCTTCCATGGTGTCTCTACTGAGGGAGACAGTCAAGAAAACTAGTGATTCAGAGAGGTGTGCATGAGATGCGATGGCAGCAAAAGAAGAGCCAGCTGTCTCAGACTGGGACACAGGATGATTTCCACAATCCTTTGTCTGAAACTGAGCACTGTACACGTATCTAGAGGAAAAGGGGGTGGAAATTGAAGGGTAACGAGACAGGAATAACACAGGGTGATGGTAGGAGAATAGAAAGTTCTAGGCAGCCGTTTCACAGGACTAGCAAAAAGGAAACTGTTGAAATAGCTGCATAAACTAGGGGCTGAGACTCTGCAAACCAGGGTGTAGACCCAGCTGGCTGAGGCTGACTGGACCCTACATGGTGCTGGATTTGACCTGGGTCTCCCAAGGACTTCACTGCACGTTCGTTAACATACTAAATCACATACCCACCAATGCCATGAGGCTTCTGGGAACACCCATATGTGGTGTAAAAATGGGTGGCACCACAGTTCCAAGAAATCTTCACCTTTTTTCCAGAAATCTTCATGAATATTTCACCCTTTGGCTAAAGAGACTCAGAAAGGTAGCAGCCCCAAACGCCGTTGGGAGTGACTCTCTTGATGAGTACACCTGAACTCCACTGTCATGGAGATTCACTTTGCAGTAAATCTTCATACAGTCACTGTTTTCTGGATTCCTTCTATGATGGTGTCAAGTGCCTGGACACTGGCAAGGGTCAAGGTACCTCCAGTATTTGGGAACCTCCCCTAGCCCACTGATACCGTGGGTTGACAGGGAAGATGTCCTCTGAGAAGTGCAAGGAGTTCAATGAAATGTGGGCAGTTTGGGATGACAAGGACACAGAGGTTATGGAAGGGGCATATTGCGAAGGAGCTTATTTGAAATTCATTTACCAGACATTCTCTCTTCATCTTCCTATAGCTTAATGGAATTGCTCGACCTCATCTTTTACAAGAACCAGTATGACATTAATTAAATGTTTTCAGAAGTGTATACTGCTTAAATAAATTAAAACAAAAATAAACTCTTTGGGAAAGAAAATAACTCAAAACATGCTTATAATAGACTCCTGATTTGGTGAAACTTTTATTCATGTTGTAAGATTTTTAAAATTTGTTTTCATGTTTCTTTGACCCAATATAATTATTATACTAGAGCCTAACTTCTTATCTCAAAATGTAATTCCTTATTTTTCCTATTCTAGGAACTATTTGGCTACACTATTTTTCTTTATAGTCATTGGTATAAGAAGTACAAGGGTGCTTTCTACATATGTATGTTTCTGCTTAAAATGAATAGCCCTTGATCACGTTGCATGATGTCTGCCTTCTCCATCACTCTGTAATTTCTCCCTCTCATCTTCTGTATCTGCAAAAAATAAATCTATGGTAATTTTCGTCACTCATTAAGCTCATACTGATTTCTGCCTCTCCTGGAATTTGTGGTACTGGATGTATTTTAATTTTTTAATAAAAGTGCCCCAAATTATTTTGTATTATTTTCTAACTATCTTATTAATTTGGCTATCTACGTGATAGTACTATAATAATGGTTAGGATATGAAGACACAAGAAGCAAGAAAGTCTTTTTAAAATTAATTAATTTTATTATTTTATTTTATTTTTATTTTTTATGAGATAGGGTCTTGCTCTGTTGCCCAGGGTGATCCCAAACTCCTGAGCTCAAGCGATTCTTCCACCTTGGCCTCCCAAAGTGCTGGGATTACAGGCGTGAGCCACCATGCCCTACCAAGAAAATCTTAACGATTAAAAAAATAGAGGGACTAAGGCCGGGCGCAGTGGCTCACGCCTGTAATCCCAGCACTTTGGGAGGCCGAGACGGGTGGATCATGAGGTCAGGAGATCAAGACCATCCTGGCTAACACGGTGAAACCCCGTCTCTACTAAAAAAAAAAAAAAAAAAAAAAAAATTAGCCGGGCGTGGTGGCAGGCGCCTGTAGTACCAGCTACTCAGGAGGCTGAGGCAGGAGAATGCCCTGAACCCGGGAGGCAGAGCTTGCAGTGAGCCGAGATCGCGCCACTGCACTCCAGCCTGGGTGACAGAGCCAGACTCCGTCTTAAAAAAAAAAATATATGTATATATATATATATATATATATATATATACTAATATTTCTAGCTATTATAATGTGTTAAAATGTTCAGTAAATAGACCTGTACTGTTTTTGTGTTAGAAATGACTTGTAGATCGCTACAATAGAATGAACAGCCCATAAACATGTCTAAGTTTATTTAAGTGTTTAAAAAGAAGATAATTCAAATTCAGTATGGGTCAGTAGACTGATATCTCAAAGGATTTTGACAAATCCAATATTTCTTCCTAGTTTAAAAATAAAAGCAAACAAAGCAAATATACAGATAAGGAACTTAAACCATCACTAAATAGGAATAAATGTAAACTCTTTGAAATTAAAATTGTGTGTGTATGTGAGTATATATTTAAACTATATGTCAAAATCAGTGTTGTTTTTCATGGAAGCATTAAAAGTTTTTGCAATGGAAGACAAAGAAGTCCATCATCACTACTAGTACTCCTAATTTAGAGGCACTACTCAATGTAATTAGACGTGAGAAAGTAATAAGAGGTATGAATACTCGAAAGAAGGAGACACGATTATTGTTTGCGGATAACAATAATATATCAATTAAAACAGAAGAAACAATGAAATCAATCAGTAAGGTAGTTGACTTCACACACAAAAAAGTATCTAAATCAATACTTTTTCTATATATAAAGAGACACGATTATTGTTTGCAGATAACAATAATATATCAATTAAAACAGAAGAAACAATGAGATCAATCAGTAAGGTAGTTGACTTCACACACACAAAAATATCTAAATCAATACTTTTTCTATATATAAAGAAGAGTTGATTAGAAAATATAGTGGAGTAAAGTTACCAACTGCAGTAGCAACCAGAGAAGAAAAAATTATTAGAAAAAGAGCTGAGCATGATGCCACACATCTGTAATCCCAGCTACTCAGGAGGCTGAAGTGGGAGGATTGCCTGAGCCTAGGAGTTTGAGACCAGCTTGGGCAACATAGCACAAGACTGTCTCGAACAAAACCCAAAACCAAAACCAAAACAAGCAAACAACAAACAGAAAGATAAGAAACAAACAAACAAACAAACAACTAGAAAGAAAATTGACAAGAAATGGGCAGAAACTAGGTGAAGAAAAGTTTACACTCTTGAAGGATTTAACAGAAAAGGATCTGAAGAAATATTCTAATACAAACTGCTGGAGCTGGGCATGATATCTCAAAGGGCATGTTTAAAACAAGTTTAGATGATTGCTAAATTTTCTTCTAAGAAGGGCAGTTTCTGGTAACTGGAGGCTCCTTTGTTTGGCTGAGCATCAAGACAAGTTTGAGGAAGCAAGTTGGGGAGAAGAACTGATTTGTTTGCAAACCTCCCTCTACCCCAGTCCCAGATACAACAGGTAATGAGTAAGAACAGGCATGTCTGTGAGGGAGTTTTTTCTGTGAGATGTGTTTTGCAAAACCTGTTTTCCACCTTCTCTATGAAAACTCCAGTTATGTTTACATGTTCACTAAGGTTTTTACATTAGAGGATTATTCAGGAGCTTCAAAGACAGGCTGAGTTCACATGTCCTGGTAGTTACAATGTAAGGGATGAACACAAAGGCAGCTATGCATGGTCATGGTGTTCCCTCCTGGTCCCTCAAATTAGGAGACACCTGAAATCTGGGTTTGTTAATTAATTAATTCTTATTTATTTAGTTTTGAGACAGAGTGCCGCTCTATCGCCCAGGCTGGTGTGCAATGGTCTGATCTCAGCTCACTGCAACCTCTGCCTCCCCGGTTCATGCGATTTTCCTGCCTCAGCCTCCTGAGTAGCTGGGATTACAGGCATGTGCTGCCACACCTGGCTAATTTTGTGCTTTTAATAGAGACGAGGTTTCACCATGTTGGCTAGGCTGGTCTCGAACTCCTGACCTCATGATCCACCCGCTTCAGCCTCCCAAAGTGTTGGGATTACAGGTGTGAGCCACCACACCTGGCCGGAAGACTGTTTATTGTAGAATTAATTGTCATTGTAGAAGTTGAAAAGAACTTAAGCAATCAATGGTAGGGTATTAGTTAAATAACTTATAATACATCCACTTAAGAGAATACTATGTACCCATTAACAATGACGTGGTGTGCTGGGCACAGTGGCTCAGGCCTGTAGTCACAGCACTTTGGGAGGCCAAGGTGGGAGGATCACTTGAGCACAGGAGTTGGAGACCAGCCTGGGCAACATGGTGAAACCCTGTCTCTACCAAAAATACAAAAAATTAGCTAGGCATGGTGGCACGCCTGTGATCCCAGCTATTCAGAAGGCTGAGGTGGGAGGATTGCTTGAGCCCAGGAGAAAGAGTTTGCAGTGAACCGAGATCGTGCCACTGCACTCCAGCCTGAGCATCACAGTGAGATCCTGTCTCAAAACAACAACAACAAAAGCACCCAAAAAAACAACCAATGATATGGTAAATATTTATTTACTGACAGCAATTTGTTGTTAAGTAAGAAAGACATTTTCTACAATGAAATATAATTTGTGATATTTTGGTGGGAAAAATTTATCCATCTGTATCAGGTCCTGTATATATCAGGTTCCATGGAACCATAGTCTATAAATGTATGCATGTTTAGGAGGTGGAATTATGGGGGATTGGAGTGCTTTCTATGCTTCTCTATGTTTTCTGTTTTTTAAATAAAATAAACTTGTATGATGATGATGAGGGTGAAACAAGCAAGATAAGTGTGCCCATCAGATCTTTTAGGGTTCTAATATTTTACTACTCTTTGAAAGATACTTGTTTTATGTTTTCTCTTTATCTTAGTTCATAACTTTAAGTTCTACTCATTTAAAAAGAGGCAAGAGTTTCTCGCCCTCTCCCTCGGGGAGCTACATCTTTTTTTTTTTTTTTTTTTTTTTTTTTTTTTGAGACGGAGTCTCGCTCTGTCGCCCAGACTGGAGTGCAGTGGCGCGATCTCGGCTCACTGCAAGCTCCACCTCCCGGGTTCACGCCGTTCTCCCGCCTCAGCCTCCGAGTAGCTGGGACTACAGGCGCCCGCCACCACGCCCAGCTAGTTTTTTGTATTTTTAGTAGAGACGGGGTTTCACCATGTTAGCCAGGATGGTCTCGATCTCCTGACCTCGTGATCCACCCGCCTCGGCCTCCCAAAGTGCTGGGATTACAGGCTTGAGCCACCGCGCCCGGCCGGGGAGCTACATCTTTCCTTGTATTTTTTGGCATGAACAAGTTGTAGGAAGGGTGGATCAGTGCCTTCCTGCAGACTCCAGCAGTGTTTCAGGCAAGAACATTACTGTCTTGGCACCCGTTGCAACACAATCACCCAGGGCAATTCTAGTGCCAAAACCTTTCTCAATGTGTGTGGGTATATAGCATTCTGGGAAGTGACCTAATCACACAGGGACATAAATATGGGAAAAGACATTAGAGACTATTACAGGGTGGGGGGTGGGAGGGTTGAAAAACCTATTGTATGGTATGCTTACTACCTGGGTGATGGAATTCTAACCCCAAACCTCAGCATCATTGCAATATTCCCATGTAACAAACCTGCACATGTACCTCCGTATCTAAAATAAAAGTTGAAGTTTAAAAAAAAAGAAAAAAGAAAGCCAAACATGACTGGGCTGGGTGGCTCATGCCTGTAATCCCAGCACTTTGGAAGGCTGAAGTGACAGGATTGCTTGAGGCCAGGAGTTCAAGACCAGCCTGGGCAACATAGTGAGACCTCATCTCTACTATAAATAAAACTTAAAAGATTAGCTGACGGTGGTGGCACGTACCTGTAGTCCCAACTACCTGGGAGGCTGAGGCAGGAGGATTGGTTGAGTCCAGGAGATCGAGGCTGCAGTGAGCTGTGATCGCACCACTGTACTCCAGCCTAGGTGACAGAATGAGACTCTATCAAAAAGAAGACAAGGAAAAAAAAGAAAGCTAAACATGAGTTGTTAGGCATGGCTGCACACACACACACACACACACACACACACACGTTTTCAGACTTTTTCAGTCCCTTTCAGACTGCTTTCAGCCTTGAAACCAGGCCAGTATACCAACTACATGGGGTGTTACATCATTTTTCTTGCTACTTTTCTATGTATTTTACAAGCTGAATCAGCGTTCGCAGATACTCTTCTGTTTCAATACAAGTAATATAGTCTTTAAGATACCTTTTAATATGCACATTGAAAAGATGGAATGTATGATGCTGAGATTACAGGGACTGAGAAAGGCAGAGTATGTGAATCAGGTAGGCCAGTTCTCTGACTATGTAATTTGACATTTTAAATGAGTAGCACGTCTTTTAACCAACAAAGTTATGGGGTAGCCTAGAAAGAGAAACCACTTGAATTTTAAATATAGGATGCAGAGAGGAGGACAGAATCTTCCTGTGAACTATCTTAGCAGCATCTGGTTCTTCTGAGGTACTTTGAATGTGTTGGAGCTTAGAAATGGATACTCCAAAAGATGGTACTTTGACATGCTGAAGTGAAGAAGCAGCCTCGAGGTCTCTTGGGCCTCCTCCCTCTCCTGTCTCTTAATCCTCGGTGCAGGATGAAGTTGTCCCCTGAAATTCCTTATTTGCCTACATTTTGGACCTGACAATGAAGAAAACAATTACTTCTGGCTCCTTCCCTGAGTTTTCATTAACTGAACCCATGGGAAAAAAGACTGAATTCTATCAACATGCCTGGACAGACTGGTCACAAACCATTGTCTGCTCTGCCGGCCCAAAATACTTTATCCCAGGCCACTGTATGTTCTCCAAGCCCATTGAAATCCCCTAAGAATCGATCGTCTACACATCTCTGTCTGTCTTTCCCCTAAGAAGTGTATACAATCATCTGCACCTCACTGGGATATTGGACAATCATTCTGTGATTTTCCCTCGTGCACACTAACACACTTGTATGCCATTTCGCCTATTAATCTGCCTTTCGTCAGTTGATTTTTCAGTAAGCCTTCAGAGGGCAAAGGGTAAGTTTTTCCTTGATCCCAGCAAATGTATAGTAGAATGTATGCTATAAAAGACACGATAGTCCCTTTGTCATGGATGACGTTTCTTTCTTGTGGGTGTGCCAACTCGTGCAGATGAGAATTTTATAAATGTGTGTGAATCAGACTGTTATAGTAACATTAAACTGCTAAAGAACTTTACCTACTTTCTGGATTTGCTAGTAAATAATTTGGCTAATTTTTTTTTTTTTTCAGTCTAAAGGAAGATAGATAATAAGCTACATGAATCGGCCCAGTGGATTAAGTAATTTTTCTTAATGCCTGATTACTAGTTTCTGAGAGTAGGATTTCTAGAGAAGGAGTTTTTGGGGGAGATAGGAACAGAGGCTGATCAATTTCTTTCTTTATGCTTTGACCTCCTCTTAGAAAAATGCTGGCTGCTACAAAAGTTTCTATCTTAATATTTTTCTGCAAGTTTGTTATTATCATTTATGAACTCCCCATTTCCTACAGAGGAAGGAAAAAATAGACAGAACTGAGTGATAAACTAGACAAAGGGAGTGGCTTAGTAGGACCCGGCTTCTTCCTTTTGTGTTTCCAGTATTTGTCTACTGTTAAGGAAATCAGTATGTGGCACATAACTGGGGCAAAGGATTCAACACTCAGCACTTCAAGCAAGAAGTCATCATCATTAGCATCACTGTGGCAGCTACAAGGAGACGCCCAACGATTTACTGCGAATGAGATGAACTGGATACACTGACTCCCAGCTGGATTTTTACGATTTCTGTCCACATTCTGAGAGCTATCAAAATAATTTTTAATTCCCTTCCAGACCATCCCAGCTTCTACAATGACTCTTTCTCTCTACAACAAGCTAAATTTAATTTCATTCTGATTTGCCAAAGGTTAATTGAGAAAAGTAACAGCCGAGAATTAAGAAAGTAGGTATAACGTAAAAGAGGGAAAAAAATCATTTATTTTGAATGGTGGCCTGACCAAGCAACACGGCTCCAGAGTGGAATGAAAGAGATAAAAATAGCAAGACAATTGTGTGGAGCAGAAAAAAAAAACCAGGAGCAATAGAAACAGATCGATGAGAATGTGTTTCTAGAGCCCATGATGTTTCTGAAATTGAAGTGATAAACATATTGCATACCCTTTGCTCTAGAGACCTTTCAAAAAACAGAATTCCTTTTCTCAAGCATTGAGCTCTCTCCATCTTTAGAGTCTTTCCAGTCTGTTTCACACGGTGTCAGAAGAAGGTTGCATCAAAAGTTGATAGAATTACTGTAATTCCCTCCATGACAGTAGTAAAGTTGGATCTTGCTGATTAGAGCAAAACACAAAAGCTCACTTCCAGAGAACTGTGATCTTCTCATAAAACAGTTGGCATTGCCTGAAAGGGAAGTATTGTTGGCAGGTAAGCCAACGTCCTAGGGCCTGGGACTCAGCCAGCATCTCATATGACAACCATGCTGCCGATCCACTTTTGTTTGTTTTCCCAGACAAAAATGATTGCAACACACTTCAGGGCCAACGCAAAAACTCTGCCTTTGTAATATATAGACTTGCTGTCAATAATTAGATGTTCTAAATTGCTACACTAGACAATGAGGTCCAACTTAAAAAAAAAAAGTACAAAAACCCAGTTAAAAACTCAATTGGCCAAGAGGTTATTTCTGCAATGCTTTTGTAAAATGATCACCAGTGTTTTTTTTTTTTTTTTGGGGGGGGGGGGATTGAGTAGATGAAATGTGTCCAGAGAATTAAAAAAATCATACTTCTATAAATATTTTCTTAACTTCCTTTGCCAGGCAGCTCTGGTTTAGTGGGACATACACTAGCTTAAGTTTGAAAACACTTGGATACTAACTGTGCTACTTTGGAGCAAGCCATTTAATCTTCCTGAGCCCCAGAACATTCATCTATGCAGTAAGGATAGTAATACTTCAACTGACCACCTCGAGGTATGATTAAATATCCGATGATATATTGTACATGAAAGCATTTATCAACTGCAAGCCATGATACTAATGTGAGGATTGTAGAGTTGCCTTTGTTTGCCTCAGAGCAGATTTAATTCTGGGGTGCTGGAGAGAAGTAGGAGAGGTTCAGCTCCAGCCCTGTCTCCTATCCCCACGTCTGAGAGGCTGGAAGAGAAAGCAGTGGATCTTGAGTTGGCAACTCCCACTTCTCCATCGGTAGAAAGAAAAGACTGGTTTTCAGATCTCCCCCTACCCCATGAAGTAAGAGTCCCTTCCTCTAAATGTTAAAGACATTTATTAACTATCTAGATTTTCCTTGACTTCTGCTTCTTTATTTAGGCTATGTTGTTCAATAGGATAGCCACGAGTGATTTGTGGTTATTGAACCCAAGAAATACGGTTAATCAAAATTAAGATGTGCTGTTAGTGAAGAATACATGCCAGCTTTTGAAGACAACAGTCCAAAAATACCTGAAAGAATGTAAACTATCTCACTAATGTTTTTTAGTTGATTTCACATTGTAGAGATAATATTTTAGATATATCAGATTGTGTAAGATATGTTGTTAAAAATGAATTTTATCTGTTTCTTTTGACTTTTTCAAATGTTGCTACTATAGTTTAAAATTTTGTATTTTATATCACTTTATATGTCTTTTCTTTTTTTTTTTTTTTCCTGAGACGGAGTCTTGCTCTATTGCCCAGGCTGGAGTGCAATGGTGTGATCTCGGCTCACTGCAACCTCTGTCTTCCAGGATCAAGCAATTCTCCTGCCTCAGCCTCCCGAGTAGCTGGGATTTACAAGTGAGTGCCACCATGCCCGGCTAATTTTTTGTATTTTCAGTAGAAATGGGGTTTTACCATGTTGAGCAAGCTGGTCTCAAACTCCTGACCTCAGGTGATCCACCTGCCTTGGCCTCTCAAAGTGCTGGGATTACACACATGAGCCAATGCACCCGGTCTCACTTTATATTTCTATTGGATTCGGACAATCAGAGAGGAAGGAAAACCCCAGTCTCCAGTAGCCTTACTTCATGCCTCTTTCTTTCTTTTTTTTTTTTTTTTGAGACAGAGTCTCGCTCTGCCGCCCAGGCTGGAGTGCAGTGGCGTGATCTTGGCTCACTGCAAGCTCCGCCTCCCGGGTTCACGCCATTCTCCTGCCTCAGCCTCCCGAGTAGCTGGGACTACAGGCGCCCGCCACCTCGCCCGGCTAGTTTTGTTTTGTATTTTTTAGTAGAGACGGGGTTTCACCGTGTCAGCCAGGATGGTCTCGATCTCCTGACCTCGTGATCCGCCCGTCTCGGCCTCCCAAAGTGCTGGGATTACAGGCTTGAGCCACCGCGCCTGGCCAGTTCATGCCTCTTTCTTTCCATTTTTCAGTCTCTCTCCATGCTCATGCATTCCAGGTATTGGGAAGTCAATTCTTTAGAGACAAACATCAATAAACCAAAGAAAGATCAATAGGAGGATCATTTCGTCACATTTATAGCACATGGCACCAAATAGACACTCAGCATTCACTCAATCAATCATGTATTTAATTAAAATGAAGAATAGAGAAATTTGGCATTATTATGTCTTGACAAAACAGATACACTAGGAACGAGTAATTTCTCTTTTCACTCTTATGAGTTCTGAAAAGGATGAGGTACTATGATTAGGCTATGTACTATACTGTGTATAGTCACTTATTAAAATCTTATTTTATATAATGGCTATTTGTAGGCATTTTTAAAACACTCCCTTCTAAAGGTCTAGATATCTTGAGGTCAATAAATGTGCTTTGTATCCAATAAGTACTCAGTAAATGTTGTTGAATACAATGAATAAAATAAATGATATAATCAGTCTATCACTTTATCTTTCTAACCAAAATTAAAATTTGAAGCTAAAATGTTGTATGGTTGATTTGATGATGATATAGGCATTAAAACATGAGTCGTGCCTTAAGATATGCTTTGCTTTTATTTGATAAAACAATCTTATTAAAAAATTTTTAAAATAATAGAGACAGGGTCTCCATATGTTGCCCAGGCTGGTTTTGAATTCCTGGGCTCAAGCGATCCTCCTGCCTCAGACTCCGAAAGTGCTGGGATTACAGGTGTGAGCCACCACACCCAGCCAAACAAATCTTATTTTTAAGTCACTTCAAAAAGTAACCCATTTGAGAGTGAATAAATTCTTCCCAGATTAAATTCTGGCTGATGAAGAACACTTATTCCTAAAATAAAATCCCCACCCATTTTTGTCATCTCAGCCAACAACTAAAAATTGTCCCAGGAACCAACTGATTCACCCCATATGAAAAAACAGAATAACAGAGAAGAACAATAATCCCATTAACCTGGTAGATCCGGAATGAAATGTAGCTGGAGGATGGAGCAGATTGGAGGTGGGAACAGTGAACACTCAGCGGGCTCCCAGCCTTGAAAACCCCTGGAGTCTCAACAGCCTCAACCCATCTGGAAGGGAGGGCTTGGGGGAAAGGGTTGAGCGTGGCTGCAGGGATCAAAGCTAAGCAGGGGAAAACAGCTAAAGCACTGTCTGCTCTTTGAGCAAAGATAATAGAGTCCTCTCTGTGGTGAAGAGAATGAACACACAGGAAGATTTAAAAACACAACAAACCCGGAGCCGATCAGATTCCTTTATTCCATACCTCAAACTCATCAGGCTTGTCCTCAATTCAGAATCTCTCTATATTGAATTACAGGGTTAGGAAAATAAAGGGCATCCCGTTGAGTGCTTTTCAAACAGTAGGTTGCCACTGCTTAGTGTGAGATAATCAATTCAGAAGGTGGAGGTTTGCATTTAGAAACTGAAATAAATTCAAATGGAAAATAGAAGGAATTGCATGGAAAAGGGATAAATACTGTTTCAAGAATTTTTTTGGTGCGTATGTGTTTGGTACAGGTAAAATGCATCTTATTGTGGGCATTAGCCAAACGGCGAAACTGAAAACCAATCAAGTCTATCTCCCTGCCGTATTATTCTGGGTTACTAAAATCAGTTCTTCAGACCTTCAGGAATAGGCTTTTTATAACACCCACAGCTAATTCTCTGTCGAGATATTCCTCCTGCATTCTAGAAATATAGACAATGTCACAGATTCAATGCAAACCCTCCTGACAATAGCTGCTGGATCAGGCCTTGTATTCTGAGGAAGCTAATACTGTTTGTCAGAATCTGAGGGCAGCCTCCCTTTAAAGACCCTAATTAAGGAGAGGGAATGAAGAAAAAAATGGTAATAGCATGCCTCAAATGTGAGGCTGCCTCTTGGCCACTATTCATTAGAAAGCCCACAAACTGTGGGCTCTATTTAAGGAATGTCTGGGTTGGTTTTGGGCGGGGGAAGCAAAACAGACCCATTCAAATGCTTCCCCTTTTGCTCTCAACTCTGTTGTCAGCTTACTTTTCTCACCTTGACTTATTTCTTGAAGTTTTAGTCAAATTCATTGACATTTTGCTTTATGATTTACAAAGCAGATGAGAGTGAATAGAGAAGGGACCTGACAGAGAAGAGAGCAGGACTATATAAAAGATTCTGGCAAGAGGTGAGAACATTCCTCGATCCACTGTAGAAAACCACCAGTGATCAAACAAACACACTGAATTCCATTTCTAGGTCTCAAGGAATTAAGCATAACATTCAAAGTTGACTCGATAAAGGAAAGATTTATTATTATTATGATTATTTTGAGACGGAGTTTTGCTCTTGTCATCCAGGTTGGAGTGCAGTGGCCAGATCTCAGCTCACTGCAACCTTTGCCTCCCGGGTTCAAGCGATTCTTCCTCCTCAGCCTCCCTAGTAGCTGGGATTCCAGGCACTCGCCACCATGCCGGGCTAATTTTTATTTTTGTAGTAGAGGAAGTGTTTTGCCATGTTGGCCAGGCTGGTCTCGAACTCCTGACCTCAGGTGATCCACCCGTTTCGGCCTCCCAAAGTGCTGGGCTTACAGTCGTGAGCCACCGCGCCTGGTCAAAGAAAGATTATTAATGACAGACTTCATTGCGTTCTGCAAAGCTGAAAGGCAAGGAAAGAATTGGGGGATGGAGGGAGGAATTCCCTAAAACAAGGCCCAGTAAAGTTGTATAAAAAGAAAAGGGGGGCAGATATCTTTCTACCCAGACACAAAAGAAAGTTCTTAAGGTTTTACAACGGTATGGCCACTAACACAACCTTTCAAAGAGGAGCAAACTTACTTATCGCCCCAAGAAATCAAAGTAAACCATGTGAAACCCAAGGGTAGGAAATCCTGCTGCTCAGATAAAGTATCCAGTGTGACACTGAAACAGCACTATTGCTTTCAGGCAGCCTGGCTTAACCTTGAGTAAAGCCTTTCCTGGGAGCTCAGCTCAGTGAAACAGACATTCTGTCAACTGTATCAGAGACAAGGATTTTAGCTGTAATTATGGTCTGCTAATCTGGTGTAGCTTTAGTTAAACAAACAGAATCAGCACATTATCATTAGGGAAGCAACATAGTCTCTCTCCCTTCCACAGAGCATTGCTCTAGGAGAGACTATTGAAAAGTTTGGCTGCTGTTACCAGTTTTACTTCTATCTCATCTTTTAGGAGCTCAGTTTCTCCAAATGAAGAAATGTGTGACACCCTCCCATCTCACAGGGTTGCCGAAAAAACTCAAAAAAGGCAGTGTTTAAACATGTCATAACTGGGCACTGAATGGTTCCCGATGAGTCTGTGCCGTTCTGTCCTTCCTCTCCCACCATCTCTGGGAAACTGGCATGAAATGGGTCTCACTGTCTACTTTTTTGTCCTTTCTTCCCAGGCCCTTCTCTCCTCTGGTTAACCTGGTCTGAAGACTTGGATACATCTGTCATATTTTAGATGCAGAGGAGCATTTCCAGCTTAAATGATTGCTTTCAGAGTACTAATTCCTGGCCTCCCTCCCCCACCCCAGAAAAGAATCTCATGGTGGGAAATTCAGTTTACTGAAAGCTGAATATTAACCATAATTTTGAGAGATAGCTTAGCTAATATTTCCTTTGAATTATGCCATAAGAGCAAAACTTGCCACATTTATGAGTCCTTTAATATGAAATTGTCTTCCTCCTTCCCTTCCTTTCCTTCCTTTCTCTTTTTCTCTTTTCTCTCCTCCCTCCCTCCCCTCCCTCCCCTCCCTCCCTCCCCTCCCTCCCTCCCTCCCTCCCTCCCTCCCTCCCTCCCTCCCTCCTTCCTTCCTTCCTTCCTTCCTTCCTTCCTTCCTTCCTTCCTTCCTTCATATTTCTGCATGTCCACCATGTGCTAGGCTATCTCTAGCACAATCTCTCCTCCACACACTCACTTTAGTGAGAAATGTAAGTATAAAAATTGAAAACATATGTCATTATAGGTGTCAAAAGACAAAATTACAACAAATTTAGTTATAGATCAAAGATGGGCATTTATTTGGGATTTATGAATCAGGGCAGCCTTCATTCCACCAAATGTACTAAAAGCTCTCATGAGCAACTGCTGAACAGTGGGTTTTGTAAGGTGGGAACAAGGAAACAGAACAATAGGGAGAACAAAAAGCTTGACTGGGTAAACATCAGGTTACTTCAGGTTACTTTTTTATACGAGTTTAAGCAAAGGGAAAATAGCTGACTCAGGTAGACTGGAATCTCCAGTTTTCAGGAAAAACTGATCTGTTTTGAGATCTATTGACTTCCTTAAAGTTTCATTCTGTTGGCGTGGCATTTAGCACAAGTGACTCCATTTCGGTTTGGTCTGGTCCCTTGGGGCCTAGTGCAGAAGCTCAGCCCAAAACAATAGTGTTCCATAATGCTGTTTAACGTTAGAGATGTTTGAAAGAGGTACTTCTGGCCAGGACTTGGTGGGCCAGAAAATACTTTTTGGTGAGATCTGAATTGAATCTTCAAGCGTATGGGGGTCTAAAGTGCAGGCAAAGAGATACTGTAGACAGAGGATGGCAGTGGAGGTATGGAATGAGAAAAAAGATGATTTTCCAGAAACTATGTGTGATGTGACTGAGTAGCAAGGGATGGGGCTGAAGAAGCAAGTAGAGTCATTCTCTTGTCTTGTGATCTTGCTTTTTATTCTAGAGATAAATGATTTTTTCCACATAATTTTAGCAGCAGACATTTTTCCCAAATTAAATTTTATATGGCATTCCAGTCAGGCGTGGTGGCTTATGCCTGTAATCCCAGCACTTTGGGAGGCCGAGGCAGGCAGATCACCTGAGGTCAGGAGTTCAAGACCAGCCTGGCCAACATGGTGAAACCCCGTCTCTACTAATAATACAAAAAACTTAGCCCGGTGTGGTGGCATGTGGCTGTAATCTCAGCTACTCGGGAGGCTGAGGCACAAGAATCACTTGAACTCCGGAGGTGGAGGTTGCAGTGAGCAGAGATAGCGCCATTGCACTCCAGTCTGGGCAACAAGAGTGAAACTCCATCTCAAAAAAAAAAAAAAAAAAAAAAAAAAAAAAAAAAAAAAAAATTACGGCATTCCAACATTAAAAGATTTTCTTTTTTTTTCATCTTTTTTTTTTTTTTTTTAGACGGAGTCTCTCTGTCGCCCAGGCTGGAGTGCAGTGGCGCGATCTCGGCTCACTGCAAGCTCCGCCTCCCGGGTTCCCGCCATTCTCCTGCCTCAGCCTCCCGAGTAGCTGGGACTACAGGCGCCGCCACCGCGCCCGGCTAATTTTTTTGTATTTTTAGTAGAGACAGTGTTTCATAGTGTTAGCCAGGATGGTCTCAATCTCCTGACCTCGTGATCCGCCCGCCTCGGCCTGCCCCTCCCAAAGTGCTGGGATTACAGGTGTGAGCCACCCTGGCCAAAAAATATTCTTTTTAATCTAGATTTAGATTAAAAGGAATTAGGATAAGCTTATTTTATAAATTAAAACAATGAACATTATGATGTTTGTTTGCATGCACATTTGGTATAGAGATTATGATGGCAATTTTATCTTATACTAGCCTCAGCATTGCAATTCTTTTACATCTGAGTTTTGTTTCTTGTAGAGTGGCAAGATAATTTTTACACAGATACATAGTTGCAAATGGTAACAACTTTAACATGAATTACCTAGAAACTCAGGATACTGTTCCATGGAAAGAGATGGCAGAGAAAGTTTTGTCCTCAGTTCTATACAAAAACAAAATTCCAATTTGGGTGACTAGGAGGATAATGGTATTGGCAACTAAAATGATTCCTCGCTAAAAAGAGAGAAAATTCCAAGAAAAAAATCATGAGTTCGATTTTGGGCATTTTGTGTTTAAGGTGCTTTATTTAGAAATATAGGAATCTTCCTATAACCATGGAAATAATTGGTTCACTAAAAACCAAAGATGAAATATTGTTCTTTTGGGATTGTATAACCTCATGTAACCTTTTCCTCTGACCTCCAGCCGTGGCCTACTTTTAATGAAATTTTAATGGTTCATTTCAGAAACTCATCACTCTTGGAAACTCATGCAGCCACTCAGCCTGAGATTCAGAATTCTGCTGTTTCATCATTTCAGATTTCTTGACCTGGCTACAGATGCATCCAGGACAATGTCATTTTGTGTTTAGCAAAACTGAAATAACTCACAGACTCTTGTGGTCTTTTTGATTACTACACATATCTAAGCTAGGTCATGCTAGCATTCTTCTCTCTCGGTCAAGCTGAATTAAAATGTGTTTTAATGAATGACATGTTATAGAGCAAAATGTTCGTGTTGTTTCCCTAGCAGTATGGCACAACGATCATTCATTTATTCATTTACTTAACTATTCATCCGGTGGAAACATGCTTCCTTGATGAGGGTACATGAGTATTAGTTTGCTAGGGCTGCCATAATAAAGTATCACAGATTGGGTGTCTTAAATAACAGAAATGTATTCCTCGCAGTTCTGGAGGCTGGAGGTCCAAGATTGAAGTCCCGGCAGGTTGGTTTCTTCTGAGACCTCTTTCCTTGGCTTGCTTGCTGCCTCTTCACATGGTCTTTTCTCTGTGCAGGCCTCCTGGGATCTCTCAGTGTGTGCAAATTTCCTTTTCTTATAAGGACACCAGTGAGACTGAATTAGGGCCCACCTTAATGGCCTCATTTTGACTTAATTTCCTCTTTCTCTTTCATGACCTTACCTCCAATGACAGTCACATTTTAAGGTGCTTGGGTTTAGGGCTTCAACATATGAATTTGGGGTGAGGGATGGGGGATGGGGGAAAGGAGGCACAATTTAGCTCATAACAACGATTAAATATTTTGTTTTGGTTCTTACAAAAAAAGCAATTCTGACCTCAGCAGATTTAAGCTTTCTTCATAACATCATGATGTCTTCCATTTTCATTTGTATTTCCCTCCCTCCCTCCCTCCCTCCCTCCCTCCCTCCCTTCCTTCCTTCTTCTCTTCCCACCTTCCCCCTTTCCTCCCTTCCTCCCTCCCTCCTTTCCTCCCTTCCACTCTTCCTTCCTTCCTTCTTTCCTTCCTTCCTTCCTTGCTTCCTTCCTTCCTTCCTTCCTTCCTTCCTTCCTTCCTTCCTCCCTCCCTTCCTCCCTTCCTCCTTTCCTCCCTTCCTTCCTTCTTCTATGGCATCTCGCTCTGTAACCCAGGCTGGAGCGAGGTAGTGAGATTGTAGCTCACTGCAGCCTCTAACTTCTGAGCTCAAGCAATTCTCTGCCTCAGCCTCCCGAGTTGCTGGGACTACAGGCCTGTGCCACCATGGCCAGCTAATTTTCTTTCTCTCTCTCTCTTCTTCTTTCCTTTCCTTTCTTCTTTTCTTTCTTTCTTTCTTTCTTTCTTTCTTTCTTTCTTTCTTTCTTTCTTTCTTTCTTTCTTTCTTTCTTTCTTTCTTTCTTTCTTTCCTTCCTTCTTTCTTTCCTTTTCTTTCTTCTTTCTTTCCTTTTCTTTCTTTCTCTTTCTTTCTTTTTCTTTCTTTCTTTTTCTTTCTTTCTTTTTCTTTCTTTCTTTTTCTTTCTTTCTTTCTTTTTCTTTCCTTCCTTCCTTTCTTTTTTTTTTTTTTTTTTTTTTTTTTGTGGAGACGGGGGACTTGCCATCTTGTCCATGCTGGTCACAAACTCTTGGGCTCAAGTGCTACTCCTGCCTTGACCTCCCAAAGCACTGGGATTATAGGTGTGAGCCGCCTGCAGCCGGACTCTTTTGCATGTTGATGGAACTCAGAATGAAACTTTCCCTCCCCTGTTGGAAAAAGGAAGATAAATCTCTTCTGTGAGGTGTTATCGATAATGCAATACTTTTCAGCCTTTTTACTACCCCAACACATAGGAGGCAAGTCATGCATCCACAATAAATGAAAGGCTCACTAAGAGCCTGAGCTGTGGATTCCCACAGATCTGAATGCAAATCTTCCCTTTACACCTTACTCCAAAGCGGTGTGACTTTGTCCGATGTCTTATGTCTCTGCACAAATACAGTCCACACTACTTTATTTTGTTTTTTGATTTTTATGAGTAAATAGTAAGTGTACATATTTATGGGTTACGTGAGATGTTTTGATCCAGGCATGCAATGTGTAATAATCACATCACGGAATATGGGGCCTCCATCCCCTCAAGCAGTTATCCTTTGTGTTACAAACAGACTATACTCTTTTAGTGATTTTTAAATGTACAATTAAATTATTGATTATATTCACCCTGCTGTGCTATCAAACACTGGATCTTACTCATTCTTTCTAACTATGTTAAAAGTATGGAACACATCACAAATTTGTGTGTTATCCTTGCACAGGAGCCATGCTAATCTTCTCTGCACTGTTCCAATTTCCATGCATGTGTGCCATGCTACATTAGTAGAGCGATCCCAACAATACTGTGGCTTAAGAAGAGAGACGTTAAAATTAGCCAGACATGGTGGCGTGTATCTGTAGTTCCAGCTACTTGGGATGTTGAGGCAGATAATTGCTTGAACCAGGGAGGTGGAGGTTGCAGTGACCAAGACCGCGCCACTGCATTCCAGCCTGGGCGACAGAGTGAGACTCCATCTCAGAGAAAAAAAAAAAAAAAAGGAAGAGAGATGTTTGTTTTTCTCTCCTGAAATAGTCCTCAGTGAAGCCGAACAGGGTAGGATGGACAGCTCAGTCCATCCTCAAAATACGGCTTCTATCGCTGGATCTATGAGGGTCTTCTAGCTCCTGCCCTTACATCTGCTTCCCAGACAGCAGGAATGGTCAAAGGAACAAGAAAATACACCCTTATTTCTTTTAAAGGCAAGGCTTGTTAAATAAAAGCACTTATATCCCATTGGCAAAAAGTTACATGGTTGTATCCGGTTGCAAAGATGCTGGGAAAATGTAATTTATAACTCAATGTTCCTGGGCACAGCTAAAACCCGGGCGTTTCATTTTTTAAACTTTTATTTTATTTTATTTTATTTTATTTTGAGATGGCGTTTCACTCTGTCACCCAGGCTGGAGTGCAGTGGCACAGTCTCAGCTCAATGCAACCTCCATCTCCTGGGTTCAAGCGATTCTCCTGCCTCAGCCCCCTGAGTAGCTAGGATTACAGGCACCCACCACCATGCCCAGCTAGTTTTTGTATTTTTAGTACAGACAGGGCTGCACCATGTTGGCCAGACTGGTCTCGAACTCCTGACCTCAGGTGATCTGCCTGCCTTGGCCTCCCAAAGTGCTGGGGTTACAAGAGCGAGCCACCGCGCCACCGCGCCACCGCGCCTGGCCAGGGGTTTCCTTGTTAAAGAAAGAGGAGAATGACTAATATTGTTGTATGTCTTAGCTTGGGTTCCTGCAAAGCAGGGTCTAAGACAAGGGACTTGGATGCAGGTAGTGTATCTGCATTTACCTGTTGACTGATGATACTGACCCCAGGAAGCAGAAGTGAGGTATGAGAAGAGAGAGACAAGGAAGTGAGAAAGCCTATAAAGTGTGTGCTACTCGGTTGGAAACCATTAAGGAAAAATGAGGCCCACTTACACTGGGGATCAGCTGTGGAACTTCATAGAATGTGCTTCAGCGTTGTTCCACTGAAGGACAAGGAGGCTGGGATATTAATCTGCTGACTTCCATCCACCATTACTTACTAACTCTCCTGCACTTGCAGGCTGTGCCCCTGCTCGGGTGTCCCCAAGGGACACCATAGCACCCACTGGAGGTGGGGCACTTGTGGCATGCATGCCACTGTTCACATGAGTGACACTAATGTCAGGTGGGCCCGAGGGATGGGGCAAAGGGCATCTTAAGCAGGTGCTTCTGGGTAGAACTAACCCTCTCTTTTTCCATCCACACCCTACAGTGAGCATAATGGAGCCTGTGTCCCAGGGTTGGGTGGGGACTGGGAGAATGTTTTTAAGGCACCTGACGCAGATACTGGCATGTAGTAGGTGCCCAGTGATGTTGGCTCTTTTTCCTTCCACTTCTCCTCTGTCACCCTAACACACCACCTTAACACCAGGGTTGGGTGGGGACTGGGAGAATGTTTTTAAGGCACCTGAGGCAGATACTGGCATAGAGTAGGCGCCCAGTGATGTTGGTTCTCTTTCCTTTCACTTCCCCTCTGTCACCCTAACACACCACCTTAACATCTTAACAATTAAGTTTATCTTATTCACATAAAGCCTCCTCATTAAGTTCTTCAGCCTTTCTACAGATTTAATAACTTAAGCTTTCATACTAGGGAAAAATATCTGCACATCATAGTTTTGTTTTTTTTTTTTTTGAGACGGAGTCTCGCTCTGTCGCCCAGGCTGGAGTGCAGTGGCGCCATCTCGGCTCACTGCAACCTCCGCTTCCGGGGTTCCCGCCTTTCTCCTGCCTCAGCCTCCCGAGTAGCTGGGACTACAGGCGCTGCCACCAAGCCCGGCTAATTTTTTGTATTTTCAGTAGGGATGGCGTTTCACCTTGTTAACCAGGATAGTCTTGATCTCCTGACCTTGTCATCCGCCCACCTCGGCCTCCCAAAGTGCTGGGATTACAGGCATGGGTCACCAAGCCTGGCTCATAGCTTTTAAATTTAATATGAAATACTTATTTCAGATTTCAGATTAATGACTGCACCAGACAGATGCAAAGGTCACGTGTGTGATATGATTACCAGAATGAAAGTCTATATCCGTAATGAGAAGACAATATTATGTGCTCTGTAATGCCTCTATTATACCTGTAACTGAGAACTTTAACCATTAAAAACAATGTGCCAGGGCTTCACGAAGTCTCTGTAGGTGCACAGGCGCTGGCATAAGAGTGGGCGCCAAGTCACATTCATTCATAAGTTCTCCAATCTTGCCTATATGAGAAAGACACTGTTCTAGAGGTTGTGATTAAGATATGGTCCCTTCAAATGTCAATTTGATAGTCTGTAGGAATGGGGGAATGATCCACCACAGGAGGATAACTACAAGTGCTATAAGTCTTTATGCCACTGAAAGGTTTGGATAGAAGTGGAGAGTTGGGCTCAGGTGGAGAATGAAAGAAAGAATTGAATTATATATAAATGATTATGTTTATCAGGGAAACAAAATGTTCACAGTCTTCGAGTATCTTCTTACAGGTGAATTATTTTAAATTTTATTTTAAGGTATCATCATACATACAGCCAAGCATGGTGGCTCACACCTGGAATCCAAGCACTTTGGGAGGTTGAGGTGGGCAGATTACTTGAGTCCAGGAGTTCAAGACCAGCCTGGGCAATATGGTGAAACTCTGTCTCTACAAAAAAAAAAACAAAACAAACAAAAAAAAAATTATCCAGGCATGGTGGTACGTGATCTCAGCTATTCAGGAGGCTGAGGTTGGGGGTATTGCTTGAGCCAGGGAGGCAGAGGTTGCAATGAACTATGATCATGCCACTGCACTTCACTGCACTCCACTGCACTCCAGCCTGGGCAACAGAGTGATACTCCATCTTAAAACAAAGAAAAAGAAAAATCATCAAACTATAAAATTAACTTATCAGCCAGGTGTGGTGGCTTATGCCCATAATCCCAGCACTTTGGGAGGCTAAGGCAGGCAGATCGCCTGAAGTCAGGAGTTCAGAACAGCCTGGCCAACATGGCGAAACCCCGTCTGTACTAAAAATACAAAAATTAGCCGGGTGTCACGGGCCTGTGGTCCCAGCTACTTAGGAGGCTGAGGTGGCGGGGGATTGCTTGAGCCAGGGAGGCAGAGGTTGCAGTAAAATGTGATCGCACCACTACACTTCATTGCACTCCACTGCACTCTGGCCTGGGCAACAGAGTGAGAATCTGTCTCAGAGAAAAAAAAAAAAAAAAAAAAAGAAAGAAAAATCACCAAACTATAAAATTGACTTATTTTTTGGCATATCATTTTATGAATTTTTTTTCCACACCTGGGATTGCAGGCATGAGTCACCACACCTGACCTTGTCTTATGAATTTTAACACAAGTATAGATTTATGTAACCATCACCACATTCAGTGTATAGGACTGTTCTATTACCTTACGACTCTTTCATGCTATATCTTTATAGTCATACCTCCTCTAACTCCTGGCTGATCTATTCTCTGTTACTATAGTTTTGTCTTTACAAGAAGAATGTCACATAAATGGAATCATACAGTATATCTTTTGAGGCTGGCTTAAAAAAAGAAAAAACACCACACAGCTAATGCTTCTGGGATTCATGTACATTGTTAGGTATATTGATAGTTTGTTCTTTTTTATTTATATGGAGTCTTGCTCTGTCTCCAGGCTGGAGGCTGGAGTGCAGTGGCTTGATCTTGGCTCACAGCAACGTCCGTCTCCCGAGTTCAAGCAATTCTCCTGCCTCAGCCTCCGGTGTGTCTGAGATTATAGGCACCCGCCACCACACCCAGCTAATTTTTTAATTTTAGTAGAGACTGGATTTCACCATGCGAACCAGGTTGATCTTGAACTCCTGACCTCAGGTGATCCACCTGCCTTGGCCTCCCAAAGTGCTGGGATTACAGGCACGAGCCACTATGCCTGGCCAGTTTGTTCTTTTTTATTGTTCAGTGTATTCCAGTGTATGAATGCATTGCTTTGTTTATTCGTTCATCCACTGATGGACGCTTGAATTTATTTCAGTTTCTGGCAATTGTGAACAGAGCTGCTATAAAAGCAGACTACTAATTAGTCACAGAGGAAGAAAGAGATTCTTTCACCGTGAAGAAGTGATCAAGCTTAACATCGCTAATAATGGGACAAACGGACATCAGGAGCCTCCAGATGTGATGCACTGAGAAGGGCACATTATTCCTGTACTCTTCCTTCCAAAATGCATGGTCTGTATTTCAGCATAAGGAAAGCATCAGGCAAACCCAAGGCGAGAGCTGTTCTACAAAACAACTGACCACTACCCTCCAAATATGACAATGTCATGAAAGACAGAAAGAGTAGTGAAGTGTTCAGAGTGAAAAAGGCTAAAGACATGGCAACCGAATGCAATGTGTGACTCTAGATGGTAAAAACTTGGCTAGAAAGAATATTATTGAGAAAATAACGTCAGAAAAGTAGCGTTGTATCAATGTTAAAACTTCCCGATTTTGATCATTGTATTGTGGTTATGTAAGAATACTCAAGAGAATGTCTTTGTTTTAAGATTCATGGGGTAAACAGGGATATCTATTATTTATTTATTTATTTGTTTATCGAGAT
Source organism: Macaca nemestrina (assembly GCF_043159975.1). Taxonomy (NCBI): domain Eukaryota; kingdom Metazoa; phylum Chordata; class Mammalia; order Primates; family Cercopithecidae; genus Macaca; species Macaca nemestrina. The sequence goes on along the minus strand of NC_092128.1, from coordinate 160,116,181 downwards.
GGAGTCTCACTCCGTCACCCAGGTTGAAGTGCAATCATGTGATCTTGGCTCACTGCAACCTCTGCCTCCTGGGTTCAAGCGATTCTCTCCCGCCTCAGCCTCCCGAGGAGCTGGGATTACAGGTGCCCATCACCACGCCTGGTAAATTTTTGTATTTTTAGTGGAGATGGGAGTTCACCACGTTGGCCAGGCTGGTCTCGAACTCGTGACCCAAGTAATCCACCCGCCTCAGCCTCCCAAAGTGCTGGGTTTACCCAGCCACCACACCTGGCTAGATACCTGTAATTTATTTTCAAATGATTCAGAAAGAGAGAGGGGGAAGAGAGAACTTTGAAAAAAATTAACAACTAGCAAATTTCATATAGGTGTATAAATTCGTTCTTGTAATTTTCTGTAGGCTGTTAAATTTTCAAAACAAAAAGTTGAGGAAAAAGTAATTTTATAAAAAGAAAAGTCAGCCAGGCATGGTGGCTCACATCTGTAATTCTAACATTTTGAGAGGCTGAGATGGGAGGATCACTTGAGCCTAGGAGTTTGAGATCAGCCTGGGCCACATGATGAGACCCTATCTCTATTAAAAAAAAAAAAAAAAAAAAGGTAAATTACAGTTGTAAATGTTTTAAAATTAACTAAATTTTTATTAATGGTAACTTTCAAGATAGTTGTGATCAGTTTTATACAATAATTTAAAAAGAGCTTATTGAAGATTATGCAACTTTTAGAAAGGTACCAGTGACACAGTATTAGAGGAAGATATACAAGTAAGATACTAATTAAAATATGTGAATATACACCAAAAATAAATACTCTGGTTTTGTTATGCTTTATGTTGCAGATAATCAAAAGAAGATTAAAAAATATTTAATATATGGGTATGCTTTTTTTGTAGAAAGAATTTTGCTTTTGAAATTCCATTTAAGAATTACATTTCAAAAAATTTATCTTTTCATGCTTTATGCTTTCTCTTATTTCTTCACCATCTATGTGTGATGATGTGTGGAAGAGGAGAGGGACAAGACTAAAGGAAATTATCCAGGTCCGCACTGACAGAGCTAAGTGACAAGTGGGCCATGGCAGAATGTGGAGAAACAGCTGGGAACAGTAAGAACTCCACAACAAACTTGCAATAGGTCTTTTCCTAAATATATTAGTGACAGGTGGCCCTAAAAGGGGAGAGAAACACTGGTTCAGGTAAGTCAAGGAAAAGAAAAAAAAACAAAAAAGACTGGTTTGGTGGTTTGGTACTTCTCAGAGGTAAGGGAATGATAGTATAGAGACTTGGTAAGTTTAAACCAGATATAATGGACAAGGGTATAGGTTCTGAACTTCTAAAATCGAATGCTTCTGTAATGTTTGGGGCAGCTAGGAGAGCCAATAGGCAGAAGACCAGTTTTGAGGTGATTGCTGTGATCTAGGTATGAAATGGTGAAAGCTGGCCTCATGTGATATATCAGTCCATTCTTACTTTGGTATAAAGGAATATCTGATGGCTGGGTGTGATGGCTCACACCTGTAATCCCAGCACTTTGGGAGGCTGAGGTGGGCGGATCACCTGAGGTCAGGAGTTCGAGACCAGCCTGGCCACCATGGTGAAACCACTCGTCTACTAAAAATACAAAAATTAGCTGGGTGTGGTGGTGCGTGCCTGTAATCCCAGCTACATGACAGACTGAGGCAGGAGAATTGCTTGAACCTGGGAGACAGAGGGTGCAGTGAGCCAAGATCACACCACTGCACTCCAGCCTAGGTGACAGAGCAAGATCCGTCTCAAAAAACAAAAACAGAAAAGAAATATCTGAGACTGGGAAATTTGTCAAGAAAAGAGGTTTAATTGACTCATGGTTCTGCAGACTGTACAGGAAACATGATGCTGGCATCTGCTCAGCTTCTGGGGAGGCCTCAGGAAGCTTACAATCATGGCAGAAAGTGAAGGGGAAGCAGACACATCACATGGCCAGAGCAGGAGCAAGAAAGTGAGGTGAGGGTGGGGGAAGGGGGCAACGCTACACACTTTTAAACAACCAGATCGCGGGAGAAGTCACTCACGATCATGAGAACAGCACCAAGGGGATGGTGCTACACCATTTATGAGAAATCTACCTCCATCATCTAATCACCTCTCACCAGGCTCCACCTCCAACATTAGAGATTACAATTTGACATGAGATTTGGGCAAAGACTCAGATCCAAACCATATCAAGTGGGGTTAGTACGGAGGAAGCAAGAGGGAAGGTGTCAAAGATATAGAGAAAGCTACAGGAGAGAAAGGAAAGCAAGGCGTCCAAGAAGGTAAAAGAAGAAAGTGGAATGAGTAGTGGGTAGAAAAGAAATGAAGATGGGTGTGAAGGATAATGGACAACATGTGTCTCCACGACACTCACTTGAAAATGTGAAAAATTAAAAGGTAAAATATTCAAGCGATGGGAAAAAAATGTTAAGGTGAGGAAAATAAAATAAAATTCTTTTTTTTTTTTTTGAGACAGAGTCTTGCTCTGCCGCCCAGGCTGGAGTGCAGTGGCGTGATCTTGGCTCACTGCAAGCTCCGCCTCCCGGGTTCACGCCATTCTCCTGCCTCAGCCTCCCGAGTAGCTGGGACTACAGGTGCCCGCCACCTCGCCCGGCTAGTTTTTTTGTATTTTTTAGTAGAGACGGGGTTTCACTGTGTCAGCCAGGATGGTCTCGATCTCCTGACCTCGTGATCCGCCCGTCTCGGCCTCCCAAAGTGCTGGGATCACAGGCTTGAGCCACCGCGCCCGGCCATAAAATTCTTGTGATATAAAACTTTTAATCAGAAAATATCCTTGGACTAGGATAGGAAATAAGGTGAATATGGTGACAAGTCAGGTCGTCACAAGGTGCTGTCAAGACAGAATGTCAGGAAGGTACTGAAGTCAAATTTTGACTTTTTGCACAAGGCAGGCCTTACAATTGGATTGGAAGCTTTTCAATTTGTTCTCTTGAGTCTCCTTACTTGAACAACACTCTTTACTTCAGAGTAAGTGTAGGATTTAAACACAGAAATTTATACACAGCATTTTAATCTAAATTAGCCAAATCTAATTTTTTCCGGAAAATACAATGGGCAGAATATATTTATGCTTGTATTTGGTTTCAAAAGCACCCAAAAGGGAAAGACTATCATTATTATCATTTTTTTATTTTACTTTTTTGAGACAGAGTATTGCTCTGTTGCCCAGGCTGGAGTGCAGTGGTGTGATCTCGGCTCACTGCAAGCTCCTTCTCCCAGGTTCACGCCGTTCTCCTGCCTCAGCCTCCTGAGCAGCTGGGATTACAGGCCTCTACCATCATGCCCGGTTAATTTTTTGTATTTTTAGTAGAGACAGGGTTTCACCGTGTTAGCCAGGATGGTGTCGATCTCCTGACCTCATGATCCGCCCACCTCAGCCTCCCAAAGTGCTGGGATTACAGGCGTGAGCCACTGCACCCAGCAAGACTATCATTATTAAAAGAAAAAAGTAAGTCTTTTTTTTCTTACTAAAGAAATAGAAAGTCTTAATTAATTTTAAAATTCTGTAACAACACATTTTAGGTTTAAGCCACAAACGACAAATGGCTTCTCTTTATTACTTTAAAAAAACCTTAAAAAATACTTTCAAAGTTACAGATGAGCTGCAAGAAATGTACAAATATCTCTTAAATATGTATCCTTTATCCAGATTCATAAATTAACAATTTGCCACATTTGCCTTATCATTCTCCCTACTTATAATACATATTCATATTATTGTTAATTTTTCCCTGAACCATGTAAGAGTTAATTGCAGATATGATTTTCCTTTATTTCTAAATACTTCAATGTGAATTTTGTAATAAAAAGGACACTTCCTTACATAACCACAGTCCAATAATCCTATTAAGGAAGTTTAATATTATTACCTAATATACTGTCAATATTCAAATTTGGCAATTGTCCAATATGTCCTGTTAGTATCTCTTCCTCCCCACGATATCCAATCAAGGGTGACACATTGCATTTAGTTGTCATGTCTTTTTAAATTTCGTATTAGTTGTCTGTTCCCACATAAACATTACTCAAGTCTGGGCATGGTGGCTCACGCCTGTAATCCTAGCACTTTGGAAGGCCGAGGCGGGCGGATCACTTGAGGTGAGGAGTTTGGAACCAGCCTGGCCAACATGATGAAACCTCATCTCTAGTTAAAAAAACAAAAAACAAAAAATAAAAATTAGCTGGGCATGGTAGTGCCTGCCTGTACTCCCAGCTACTCAGGAGGCCGAGGCAGGAGAATCACTTGAACCCAGGAGGCGGAGGTTGTAGTGAGCTAAGATCGTGCCACTGCACTCCAGCCTGGGTTGACAGAGCAAGACTCCATCTCAAAAAGAAAAAAAGAAAAAAAAAATGACTCCAAAACTTAAGTTTAAAATAACTCACAGTTTTCACTGGACAGAAATCCAGCTGCAGCTTACCCGGATGCGTCTGCCTAAGGATCTTGCAGTCAAGGAGATCCAGCAGGAGTCACTATGATCCAAAGGTCTGACTAAGGATGCCCTTCCCAGATCGTTCATGTGACTTTGGGCAGAACTCACTTGCTCATGGGCTGTTGGACTGAGGGCCTCAGGTTTTCACTGGCTGTTGGCTGTAGGCCTCCCTCACTTCCTTACCATATGGACCTCTCCATATGGGCCAACTCTTGTTGTGAGCTGCAGGCTCATGGCAGCTGGGTTCCATCAAAGCAAGTGAGAATAAGAGACTCATCAAGACAGAATTTAAAAGCCAAATAAAGAAGTAGGTTTTAAAAATGTATAGCTTTAATAGATTGAATTAATTTTAGTAAGTAACCATTGAAAACATTTTTCTATGTACAAAATTCACTCTTAGGCTCAGCATGGTGGCTCATGCCTGTAATCCCAGCACTATGGGAGGGCAAGGCAGGAGGATCACTTGAGTCCAGGAGTTCGAAACCACCCTGGGAAACATAGTGAGACCTCATCTCTACAAAAAACAAAACAAAACAAAACAAAACAAACAAACAAAAAACAGTTGGGCATGGGGGTGCATGCCTGTGGTCCCAGCTACTCAAGAGGCTGAGGTGGGAGTCTCATCTGAGCCTGGAAGGTCAAGGCTGCAGTCCAGACTGGGTGACAGAGTGAAACCCTGTCATGAAAAACAACAAACATCAAACAAACAAATGAAATTCACTTTTGAGGACACCAACAATCTCAGACCACCACAAAGTAAGAGTTTTAGCAGGCTAGATGCCAATGACATACACTCTTTCTATGGAAGAGAAAACTGGGTTTAATGACTTGTGTAAGATTTTAGAGTTCTGTCATTACCTGCATTCTCCTTTGAAACTCATCCTTAAACATGACACTGTTTTTGGAAATATCAATAAGCAAATTTCTTCTCTCCAAAGTTGGACATTTTCTGCCACATGCTTATATTTTCTCCACAGAAGAATTATTCGAACTCTCCCTACTGGATATATATACACCCTTCTGCTTGCCAGCAGTGATACCATACACTTCTGCTAGGTAATGGGTACATGAGTCCCTTTACTTTTTTCTTTTTCTATTTTTTTTGAAACAGAGTCTCACTCTGTTTCCCAGGTTGGAGTACAGTGGCATGATGTCGGCCCACTGCAAACTCTGCCTTCCATGTTCAAGCGATTCTCCTGCCTGGCATGTGCCACCATGCCCAGCTAATTTTTGTATTTTTAGTAGAGACGGGGTTTTGCCATGTTGGCCAGACTGGTCTGGAAGTCCTGACCTCACGTGATGTGCCCACCGCAGCCTCCCAAAGTGCTGGGATTACAGGTGTGAATCACCACGCCCGGCCCATGAACTCCTTTTCTAGAAGGCTGGGAGGTTCCCTGACTCTGTCTTTGTTCTTTGGGGGCTCTCTGCATTTGCCTGTATTCTCTTTTGTGTCTTCATTTCCTGGTCTTTCCCAGCTGTGTTGTTTGCTTTTGGAAATTCTAGTCATCCACTTGCCACCTATCATATGAGTGGGAAGCTATAATAATAATATAATAATGGCCTCCTACTATTCCTTGTCTTTACTCAGAAGTCATTCTTCTTTGAGAGAGGACAGTGGAGGCTTCTCCTGAACAATGCAGGACTGTGAAGAATAAAACGCTAACTTTTAAAAATCAATAGATATTGTGCTTATTTGGAGTTTCCCAAACTCTTTTGGTTTACGGTGCCATTAATGTTTTCATTTTTTTCACAGCATCCCTGGGCCAAAAAGCAAAAACAAAAACAATCCCCCTTCACTCCTTGCCAAAAAAACCCTAGTAGTTACAGGCATTAACTTCCTAGGTTCAAACACCTTTAAATATTTATGTTTTAACAACCAAGCAGCTATTTGGGAAGCAAACATATAAATATAAAGAAAAAGTAATACTTAGTTTCATTCCTGAATGAACACATCACTAATGGTTTGTGTGTGCCTGTGGGACTCTGCCCACCTGCAAAGTCTGGAATCAGAATGAACATGTCACTCTCATTCCCTATTCCACATTGCTTTTTCATATGGTACTTTCTAAAAACTTGTAGTGACGGCTGAAAACCAGCCTTGCAAAGAAAGGGCTGGTTTTGAAGGAAATGTAGCCTGATCTAATGAAACTGCAAACCACCTCGAGGTAGAGACTGAGTGATATCTGATAGATGCCACCGTGCTGTCCTCAAAAATTTATTTTTTTAAAATTATATTTTATTATTTTTTTGAGATAGGGTCTCACTCTGTTGTCCAGGCTGGAGTATAGTGGTGCAATTTCAGCTCACTGAAACCTCCACCCACCCAGGTTCAAGCAATTTGTCTGCCTCAGGCTCCTGAGTAGCTGGGATTGCAGGCCATGCTACCACACCCAGCTAATTTTTGTATTTTTGGTAGCGATGGGGTTTCACCATGTTGGCCAAGCTGGTCTCGAACTCTTGACCTCAAGTGGTGTGCCTGCATTGACCTCTCAAAGTGCTGGGATTACAGGCGTGAGCCACTGCACCCAGCCTGTCCTCGAAAATTTAAAATATGCTGCTGGGTCTTCTGAGTTCTCTGTGGCGCCTTGTGGGGGTGGGGTACCTCAGAGCACAGTTTGGGAACTGCTGTGCTAGATGAAGGAAAATGAAAAGACATATTCCCTGTAAGGACTCTAGCTATAGTGCAACACACAGATGGGTGGTCTACTGGCTACGCTGTAAGGGAGATGACAGCAGTCAAAACATAGTAGACTCCCCCTACCGTTTGTCTGTTATCTGAATCCCTTTTTCACATTTGGAATATCTGTACTACTGGTCTTGCTGGGAGGCAGAGTTCATCTTCCACTGTAGAATCCGAATAGACTTGACACTTACCTCTCAACCTCCCCTGAAGCCAGGGCCTGAACCCATGACTTATGTGTGACAATCAGACACGTGAGTCTCAGACCTGGAGACAGAAACCAAGGATCAAAAGCAGTGGGGACATCTCTCTGGCTGTGAGGTGTTGGCCTGCACGCTGGCAACCAAGGCAGTGGTAGGGCCCGTGTCAGTGCTGGCAGTATGGATGGTCTCAGCAGTAGCTCTGTGACGCAGTGGTATCCTCACTGGATTGGTTTTGTGGCTTGGTTTTGGCTGTGATTTTGGTGACATAGCCTTCTCTTTTTAATGCCTATTCTGAATGTAGTTCTCTAGTCTTCCTGAAGATGTGGACAACAAAGTGTTCCTCCAGTAAATTCCTTTTTCTGTTTTGGTTTGACCTAAATTCTTTCAAAGATGGGGGAAGTAAAAAGAAATATTCCTGGAAAATCTCCAATAACAGAAGAGAGGCAAGATTATAGATGTAATATTGTATTGATTTTACTAGATGAAACAAGAAACTTGGTGAGTTTTGAGATGTGCCTCTGAAAGCTCCAGATAGCAAATAATAATCAGTGGGGAACCAGCCCCCAAAGTCTGAAAAAGCTATGTACAAGGAGGGTTTAGTTAATATGGACAGACTTGAGACAGGAGAAGACTTGGAAATTTAGCACAGAATGCATCAGCCCCTACTATGTGGTCTCAAAATGATACATTTGTGGTAAGCAGGAAAGTTTGTAAAGTATGTTATTAGGGATAATGCTTAGAAAATTTGCAGACCCCCAGAAAAGGTAGGATAATATGCACTAAAGGGGAGCTAGCCAGGACAAAAAAAAAATAGAAATCAGGTTTGAGATGAACAATACGCTGATGAGAGGATTAAACGTAGGTAGAATTATCCAAATAGAGGAAATAAGAATCGACGAAGGTTGTTAGGAACACAGATGCTTTTGGCAGACCTGGACATCGTTACATTTGTTTCTCATTGGCAGACGCTCCATAAGGCCAAATCTAGAAGAATGTGCTAGGAAATGAAATAACTGGCTCAGAAAGCAAAAGGAAAATAATGTAGTTTACCTGCACTAACTTAAGCATGTGAAATATTTGAAACTCAGGTGCACCTGCCCGAAAAGAGGAGAAGGACAGTATCAGGAAATGGAATCCTAGAGGCATACCCATGGCTGAAGAGAACATGGTGGCATAAAGAATTGTTCTGCTGTTTTGAAGTAACACAAGTCCCTCAAGATGAAGAACTAGATTTGGAGGCGGACCAGCAGAAGTTGTTTGTCTTCTCTTGCTTCAGTAGAACAGAAGAGGACGTACATTTTTAGCCTACACACGCTTTGTGAAATAAACTGCACCCACAATTTTGAAACTGACAGATTGTTTGGCTTCAGTGACATGACACAACTTCAGGTGTAACTCATTTCCTCCCTCGATAAGTGAAATAATGATGTCATGTACACACAGGCTTGTGGGACTTCCATGCTCTTAGGAAAGATATGCGGTGGGAGTGTTTGGCTCAAAAGCCTCTCAACTATTAGGCAACATGATAATTTATATTACCTATTCAAAAATAATCACTGGTTCTAGCAGTGCTCTGAAAAACACATGAACATTCTTAACATGAAATCTCATTTTTAGTTCTCAAAGCTTGGTTTAAAAACAATTACCTAAGCTTTTTAAATTATGCTTTAGGGTTCTAACCTATCCACCCATCTTGTTAACCTGCATGCTGTATGTAACCTCTCCTGTGTATTTTTTTTTAAATCAAATTCTTGTACATCAACTCTTCCTGTCATGGGAAGAAGGGAGGTTCATTCAGATATGAAAATGCTTACCTCATTACAGCACTAGGGGAATAAAATGTTTTCATGCTGTTGAAATTATTTGTTTTGCCAGGGTGCGGTGGCTCACGCCTGTAATCCCAGCACTTTGGGAGGCCAAGGCGGGAGGATCACAAGGTCAGGACCAGCCTGGCCAGTATGGTGAAACCCCATCTCTACTAAAAATACGAAAATTATCCAGATATGGTGGCGGGCGCCTGTAGTCCCAGCTGCTTGGGAGGCTGAGGCAGGAGAATCGCTTGAACTGGGAGGCGGAGGTTGCAGTGAGCCGAGATTGTGCCACTGCACTCCAGCCTGGGTGACAGAGCGAGAGTCTATCTCAAAAAAAAAAAAAAAAAAAAATTGTTTTGAGTTTGGGTCAAGATTTAATTATTGGACTCATTTTCCTTCTATAACGGCCAGTGACAGAGAAGGAAACCGGAAGGTTGGGAAAGAGCCCCTGGAGGTTAAGGGAAGTTAGCCAACAGCAGATGTGTGCTGATGTGATGGGTCTGCCAGTACACTTGGGTCTTCTGCGTACTTGGCACAAAAATTTAAAAGAATCATCATTATTTTTTTAACAAATGGATGTTAATTCTACATCAAGACCTTTTGTGACTTTGTCATTTGCTCCCGCTCTTATTTCTTTATCAATATCCTCCTTCTTCTTTCTAGTTTGTGTGGAGTTATTTGTTGTGTCATATATCCACCATACCCAACTAAATTTTGTATTTTTAGTAGAGATGGGGCTTCACCATGCTGACCAGGCTGGTGTCGAACTCTTGACCTCAGGTGATCCACCTGCCTCGGCCTCCCAAAAGTGCAGAATTACAGGCATGAGCCACCGCACTTGGCCTGTTTTATGATTTCTGATGCCATCTTTTAACTTCACCACATGCTGGGATTCAGAGCTGCCAGGTCTATCACCCAGACATTTTTGTTCCTGCCACATTGCAGGAAAATCATGATGAAATAATCAGTGATTCTAGCAGTGATTCAGTAAAAATTGAATTGAGGCCGGGCATGGTGGCCCACGCCTGTAATCTCAGCACTTTGGGAGGCTGAGGTGGGCAGATCACTTGAGCTCAAGAATTGAGACCAGCCTGGGCAACATGGTGAAACCCCATCTCTACAAAAAATACAAAAAAATTAGCCGGATGTGATGGTGTCAGCGTGCATTCCCAGCTACATGGGAGGCTGAGGTGGGAGGTTTGCTGGAACCCAGGAGGCAGAGGTTGCAGTGAGCCGAGATTATGCCACTGCACTCTAGCCTAGGTGACAGAGTGAGACCCTGTGCACAAAAAAAAAAGAAAAAAAAAAGTGAATTGAATCCTTTATGTTAGTGTATGTATGGTCAAACTCACTCTCTAGGATGTTTTAAGGAAGACTATATGTTTGTCTTGATTTTCTTTTTTTTTTTTTGAGATGGAGTCTCACTCTGTCGCCCAGGCTGGAGTGCAGTGGCCGGGTCTCAGCTCACTGCAAGCTCCGCCTCCCGGGTTCCCACCATTCTCCTGCCTCAGCCTCCTGAGTAGCTGGGACTACAGGTGCCTGTCACCTCGCCCGGCTAGTTTTTTGTATATATATATTTTTTAGTAGAGATGGGGTTTCACTGTGTTAGCCAGGATGGTCTCGATCTCCAGACCTCGTGATCTGCCCGTCTCGGCCTCCCAAAGCGCTGGGATTACAGGCTTGAACCACCGTGCCCGGCCTTAATTTTCACTTTTACGGCAATGTGTTGTGAAATAAAAAAGTCACTAAAATTCAATGAATGTTTTGTTTCATCTATAAAAGGTAGCATTTTTCTTTTTTCTACCCCAGCTCCTAGACAGATTAACACAAAAAGTTGCATTTTTCTGGATGACTTTGAGATACCCTTTGGTTTTACAACCTTAGTTTGTAATCCAGGCCTTTCAGTGTGACCTTAGGCAAGTTACTTAATCTGTGTGTTAAATGAAGAAAGTATTTCCAAATTCGAGGTGGTTGTGAGGATTAAACGAGATTATATCTGAAATGGATTTAGATTGTTTCAGTCAATAAATGTTCATTGAGTACCTGCCCAGGTGTCAGAAACAATGCTAGATATTAAAGTTCAATAAGATACTATCTCCATCCTGGGAGAAGTTGCAATCTCGAAGCCTTGCCTGGCACATAATATGGACTCAAAAACTGTTCCCTTCCTCCTTTCCCTTCCCGGTTACTTACTACCAGGATTTGGAATGCAGTGAGGAGAAAGCTTTACATTTTACATCCATTTCTCACATGATATTCGGAAACAGAAATGAACCTTACTTCAAGATCTAAAGCTCATCTCATGTCCTTCCTTAACAGAGACAGGGACAACATAATTTGGAAATAACAAGGCCAGACAAGAGCAACCCCAGATCACATGGGAGTTCTGTGCTCTCAGAAGGATGTTGTGGGAGTAACCGGCCCAATGTTCTCTCAGCCTCTCTCAGCTGAGAACACATTTAAGATTTCCTTATCATTTAAAAAAATAAAATTTCTCTTTTGTTAGCAGAAGAACGAAGGAAACACAGTGACTAACTTTTTCTAATGCCGTAGTTTTATACAATAGAATGGTTACTTAAGAAGGTTATACTGTTATTTTGGAAACAAGCCACCGAGCCGGTTTGACCTCCAGGAATACTGACCACACATTTTGAAAATTTATACCGGCCAATCAGTTTTGACACTTCCATCCTGCCTTACTGGTTTGCTTTACTTCATCTCCTGTAGCACCGTGTCTCTATGTCAATCAGCTGTATATGTCATAAATTGTGGCCGCATGATACCAGATCTCCTGCTGCAAACGAGCAATGAAATGATTTATTCACAAAGAGGTACTTAACTACTTACAATTTTTAAAAAATGTTGTATTTATTTATTTATTTTTTAGACCGAGCCTTGCTCTGTTGCCCAGGCTGGAGTGCAGTGGTGCAATCTCGGCTCACTGCAACCTCTGCCTCCTGGGTTCAAGTGATTCTCCTGCCTGGCAGGATGGAAGTGTCAAAACTGATTGGCAGGTGTAAATTTTCAAAATGTGTGGTCAGTATTCCTGGAGGCCAAACCCACTGGGTGGCTGGGATTACAGGCACATGCGACCATGCCCGACTAATTTTTGTATTTCTAGTAGAGACGGGGTTTCACCATGTTGGTCAGGCTGGTCTCAAACTCCTGACCTCAAGTGATCTGCCCTCCTCGGCCTCCCAAAGTGCTGGGATTACAGGAGTGAGCCACCATGTCCAGCTAGAATTTTTTAAATAACCAAGTTCAGAAAGTCAGGAAATACTGGACTTTTCTTTTAAAGTGCCAAATATCTGGTTGTTGCTGCTGTGGAGTTTGGCTAAGTGCATTAATATAGCGAGTCATATTGATAATGAATAACAGACAATTAGCTATAAAGGAGGAAGAAGTGATTTCACATAGCAAATTACGACTTTAAAAGTGTTTTAAAAATATAAATGATCTATATGTCAACAAACATAGATACCTTTTACTTTTCAGACACTAAAAATAAAACAGTGAATAAAGTTGCTTGAAGTTGCTCTCACTCTAATTAGGAGAGGCAATTACAGAAACACATGATCACAAACAGTGTGAGAAGTACCTCAACAGAGGCAGGTGGGAACTGTTACAGGAACACAGAGGAACAGAGGAGCTGCTGCTTGAGCTGTCTGGGAAAACTTCAGAGCAGGGAGTATTTCGTTTCCTACAAGAAGAAAAGGGAATCACTGGTTAGAAAAGCAGGGGGAGGTAATTCTCAGTAGAGGAAAAAGGATGTTCACAAGCATAGAGATGTAAAGGAGCGTTCAGGGATGCCTAGGATGTATTTGGGATGCAAAATGGGCAATGAAGCTGCTATGCTTGGTTGTGTTTGGTTATGTCTGTTTGCAACTAGTCCTTCGTGCAGTTCTAAGGAGATGGGACATTGTCCTATGTGTGGGAACCACCAGATGTTTTTAATCAGGACAGTGAAAGTCTTGTATTTGTACTGGCATTGGTTGGTCTGTGCACCTGTCCCTTGCCTGCTACAAGAGTCTGTAAGGACTTCTAGAAGGCCTGCATATTATTCATGGTCTCCAACTTCAGCAGGTAGGAGGTAGAGGCCTAACACTCAAGCAGCATGGCATTTAGGATGTGTAGCTGTAGGAGAATCTCTGTAATTTTAGTGCAAAGCGTAGGACTGTCCTGGAGTCTTAGCAAGAGATCCACAAGGTTGCTGCCGTTTTGCAAGATGGAATAAAATGTGCTTGTAACTCTTAACTCCATTTGCAACTGTGAGAATTCTGTTTCTATGCATTGTTAGAAATTGAGTAGTGTGCCCAGAGTTACCAATGCAAACTTGATTTTTAAATAGAAAGCCAAACCTTTGTTTATTCAGAGAATGGAAGTCATTATTTGTTACCCATTCTAGACCTGCCATATTAAAAAAGAAGCTGAGGGAACCTTGTAGTCACAAATGCATGTGAGTGGCGGAGGTTATGGTAGACTCCCTGACACCTGCTCCCACCTTCCCCTGTTGAGAAGTTACTATGTAATATGAGCAGTTGCCCTAGGCTTGAGAGTTGGATATATCTTGTCTAAAGGAAGTGCTATTTTCTTGGCAGTGATTGGTTTAGAAGTTGGTGTGTGACTCAATTCCAGTCAAGAAGACGCAAGGACAAATTTCCTGTAGGTGTTTCAGAAAATTCTCTCTTTTTGAAAGTGTTAGATGAGGAACCAGTTTCTCTATCTTTCGTTGAATGTAAACAAGGAGCACATAGCTCTGATTGCTACTGGAAGCCATCTTAAGACTTCAAGGTCAAGTTAGGTTGAAGCTCTGGGCTAAGCATAAATACAGAAGGAACCAAAGTTTGATACCATGGTTGTCTTCAAATCATTCACCTTCAAAACCCATCACACCTCTGGCCTTCCAGTTGTGACAGTTGTGATGATTAAAACATTTCTTTGATGTAAAATGATTTAAATATTTTCTGTACCTCATTTCTACTCCATTGTGCTATGTTACCCCTCCATTGAAACCACACCACCCAGTTGTGCTGCTTGCTTTCTGCCATTGTCCCCTTGACTCTTCATTCATTGTTTTATACTCATTTAGACAATTGACAACAGATACATGTCTTCTCTACTCAAATCCTGCCATCATCCTGGGTGATTTCAACATTCTTGGGATGTCATACTTGACAGCTTTACATTAGGTACAGTGAACGACCTTTACTTCTGTTCCTCCCCAGCACTCATTTCTGAAGTCACATTCTCTAAAATCTGTGATTTTACTTTCAATCACAAAGCCCTATCCTGTCACTTCTCTTACCTGTACTATTTCCTTCCTTTCCACGTAATGTGTTTTTCTTTTTCATCACACCCTCCCTCTTCTGGCTTGCTTCCTGGCTTCCCATTTGTTCAGTTTCTTCCTATTTCACCTCCCTCCCTGGATACGCCAAAAACCTATGTTTCAACACCCCAATGGCCGCCTTATCAATACTCCCACTTCTCTCTACCCTTTGGCCTTCTGCTAATTCTGAATATTCTTGACTTTTAAGTAATCTGATCATTATTTTCACAGCTAATAGTTCTGGGCAGGGTGTTGCTGGAGGAGAAGCACATGATTAGACTGAATTCATGTGTTTGTTATTTTCAGTTCACCTGGATTTATGAACCATTCTTTTTTTTTAAACATTTTTTGAGATGGAGTCTTGCTCTGTCGCCCAGGCTGGAGTGCAGTGGTGCGATCATGGCTCACTGCAAGCTCCGCCTCCCAGGTTCAAGAGATTCTTGTGCTTCAGACTCCCGAGTAGCTGGGATTATAGGTGCCCACTACAACGCCCGACTAATTTTTGTGTTTTTAGTAGAGACGGGGTTTCACCATGTTGGTCAGGCTGGTCTCAAACTCCTGACCTCAAGTGATCCGCCTGCGTTGGTCTTCCAAAGTGCTGGGATTACAAGCATGAGCCACCGCACCAGACCATTTTTTTTTTTTTTCCTTTACTCATACTTTCCCCAGTAGTGACCATTGACAACATTTACCTAATCTTCAACTCTCTATTCTTTCTCTCAGTCGCTCATTCTTAGCAGACCCCCCTGGCTTCTTGCTTCCCATGGAAAACAGAAACTACCAACATAACTTACCTCACATGGGCTTATCCCCAATCCTGCTGCCTCCTTCCCCAGCTTTCCACCTTTTCCTTCTGTCTTAAAGGAAGAAGTACCTTCCCACTTAGTGGAGACCCCTCCTTCCGTGGAAACTCTTGACCTTATTAACTTTTGCTAGCTCTAGAGTTTTACCAATGATGTTCACAGCTTCTCGGTCCCTGTTTTCTCTGTTTCCATTTCTGTGGAGACCAGCACATCTTGGCTTACTCTTGGCAGAATCACCAGTAGCCACTTCCTGAGTTATACCTGACCGGAGCAGAGGGCACAGGGGGACCCTCAGCGTCACCAGCTGATGGCAAGGGAATTAGCTAACCTGTTGAAGATTTAGCATTCAGATGCCTGGGGGGAGCCCCAAGCAATTTGTCTTCCCATTGGTGTTTACTTTTAACTCTCTGTGGCTGAGCTTTTGCCTCAAGCTCCTGTTTAGTGACCTGATCCCACACTGGGATTAGAATTTTAGCTCCCATTTGCCTGCTTAGCTCATGTTCAGTGAGGCTGCCTTTTGTTGCAAAACTGCTTTTGTAGTAATCTTAAGCAAGAAGAAATCTTGTTAGAAGGATACGGAGATCTCCAGGAATCAGTGAAAGACTGCAGGAAAATTTTGACGGAAGGGCAAGAACCAGAGCAGCTACAGAGGATAGGGATGCCTGGCTAGTCAATGGTGATTTTGCCATGACACTATCACCATTACTGTGGCTATGAATGGATTCTGACTGTTTTGTTTCCTTTGTGTTACTTATTTATAACTCAAAGACTTGAGCAAGAATACCCGGTTGGCCTACCTGAATCACTTGCTTGTGCTGTGACTGCCAGGGTAGGAGCAAAGATGATGGCTGGGAGAGAATGGCTTCCTTCATGTTTCCTGGCAGGTAGGATGTTCATCCATCAAGACTGCCCTGGCGAGGGCTCTTTTGGCTTTCCAATATCCACATACATCCTTCTTCCCACACTTACAGTGATGAGACAAATGTTCTCTTTTAATGTAATGCCTGAAAACAAGCTCATCCTCTCCCACTGGGACAAGAACTCCTGACTTGCTTCTCCTGGAGACTAACCCAGTGGCTCACTTTTTCACTTCATTGCCTCAAAAAAGGAAATGCTGCAATTTTGTTTCCAACACAGGTAACTGCATTTTAAAATGATAGCCTCCGTTGCTTCTGAGAACAATCTCAAGGAAATGCAGAACTATTAGAGTAAATAAGCAGGCCAGGCATGGCGACTCAAGCCTGTAACCCAGCACTTTGGGAAGCCGAGGTGGGCAGATCACTCGAGGCCAGGAGTTCGAGACTAGCCAGGTCAACATGGCAAAACCCCGTCTCTACTAAAAATACACATATTAGCCGGGCATGGTGGTGCCACCTATAGTCCCAGCTACTCGGGAGGCTGAGGCAGGAGAATCACTTGGACCCAGGAGGTGGAGGCTGTAGGGAGCTGAGATTATGCCACTGCACTCCAGCCAGGGTGAACAACACTCTGTCTCAAAAAAAAAAAAAAAAAAAAAAAAGAAAGAAAGAAAGAAAAAAGAATAGTAAATAAGCAGTATATTTACTTCAAAATGTAGTAAAGGACCTCTGACCTAATTTCCAAGGAAGTTTTTTCTTTTTATTTTAGCAGGCATTTCACCTATTGAAACAGGTGCACAATTACAAGTTCAAGGTTGAAATATGAACATTTCCCCTATTAAACCATGGCATAACCCAAGGACAAATAAGTTTCAGTGAAACGACAGCCACCAAGAAACACACACCAGTTTTCTCAATTTCCCCCATTATTGACTTTCATTATTTGTAGACTCTTCCTAGTCTACTACTGAAAGTGAATTCTGAATAGCACAATCATGGTAGGACAAACACAATGAGAGAACAAAATATTCCAGAGAAACCTGAGTGTTGCACATGAATGCCTGCTCTTTTCTCCTTCTGT
This sequence comes from Macaca nemestrina, assembly GCF_043159975.1. NCBI lineage: Eukaryota > Metazoa > Chordata > Mammalia > Primates > Cercopithecidae > Macaca > Macaca nemestrina. The sequence continues at coordinate 160,098,962 of NC_092128.1, read as the reverse complement.
TTCAGGCAAAGGAGTTGGGATCCCCTGTGGTTAGAACTAGTTATTTTCTTAACACTCTATCATTCCCATTAAATCACATGGGATTGGGTTGGTAGCTTTTTTACTTTCTGTTACAATGTGGCAACTTCAAGTTAAATGCCTTTAATTAAAAGTCAAATTTCTCTAGACCAGTGGTCCGCAAACTTTTTGGCACCAGGATGGTTTTGTGGAAGACAATTTTTTCCACCAGAAGTGGGGCAGAGGATGATTTCAGGATGATTCAAGTGCATTACATTTATTGTGCACTTTATTTCCATTATTATTACATTGTAATATATAAGGAAATAATTAAACAATTCACCATCATGTAGAATCAGTGGGAACCTTGAGCTTGTTTTCCTGCAACTAGACAATCCCATCTGGGGGTGATGGGAGACAGATCTGTTGGGGGTGGGGCTCAGGCAGTAATGCTTGCTAGCCTGGTGGCTCACCTCCTGCTGTGTGGCCCAGGTCCTAACAGGCCACAGACCGGTACCGGAGGCTGGTGACTCCTGCTCTAGGCTGTTCAAATTCTAGGCCAGGACACCAATAAAGATTGACACATCCCCACCTGCTGGGATTTTCTTTATCATGTTGGTTATCAAGGTTGAAAGACAAAGCCAAATGCTGTGAATAGAAGTGTTCAACTGGCCTCTTGGGGCTTTAGGAATCGAAATCACTGATATGGTTTTGCTGTGTCCCCACCCGAATCTTATCTTGAATTGTAGTTCCCATAATCCCCATGTGTCATGGGAGGGGCCTGGTGGGAGGTAATTGAATCATGGGGTCGGTTACCCCCATGCTATTCTCATGAGAGAGAGTGAGTTCTCATGAGATCTGATGGTTTTATGAGGGGCAGAAGCTCAGCTCAGCTTCACTTGGCTCTCCTTCTTCCTGCCATCATGTGAAGAAAAACGTGTTTGCTTCCCCTTCCACCATGATTGTAAGTTTCCTGAGGCTTCCCCAGCCATGGGGAACTGTGAGTCAATTACCTCTTTTCTTTGTAAATTACCCAGTTGCTGGGCAGTTCTTTATAGCAGCATGAGAACGGACTAATACAATCACTCAGTATGTTACCTGCCAATCTCAGATAGAGCTCAGTGGATATGAAATCTAGTTTCCCTAGTCTTCAGTGTAGGCTAACAGCATATTGTAATAATTAGAGTAATAGTAATATAATATTTTATACATATTTGAGGATTTACTGACTGAAATGATCATAAAACTTTATTAGTGTGTCGATTATTTACACTATAAGTAATTATGCAATTCACATTGTTTTGTGTTTTTTATTTATTTGCATTGCTATATTTGATTTTTTCACAATTTACATCAGTTTTAGTGGATTTAGCAGTTATGGAAATGTGCTGCTCAGATCTCCTGCTGTGGGGAAGGTGTAACTGGTGCATAGCTGCTGGGCTCTGAATCTACCATTGCATTTCTTCAAAGGCTGCATTTCCCACAAGCTACTCTCAGCCAATACCTGAGAATGGCAGGGACATTAAGACAGGTCAAACTCTGCAAAGAGCAGGTATCTTCCACAGGGTGACTTTGGCTTGAATATGTCTCATTTGTCTGGCTGATGCTTCTTAAAATGTCCCAGCATTCTGAGAATCTACTCATCCAACCGTTTCTCTCCTCTCACCTTCAAACTGTCAGAACTTGTACCATTGTCTGAAGGCCGGCCTTGTCTCTTCTAGCTCCCTCTCATTCCCATCTTCATGTCTGCTTTTGGAGGATCTGAACTAATGCAAGAGATATTGATAGTGTTCCAAGAGGCAGTAGTGTGATCAAGTTGAATGCTCAACTACTTACCCTTAGCCTCCATATCATATGAAATAACTAAATATCTTTGTTATTTCTTCTTTAAACATTTTTATTGTGAAATACATGCAAATATATAGGAATGTGCACAAAACAAGATCGTACAGCCTAACGAATGATCATTAAGCAAATGCTCATGGAACCACCAGAAAGGTCATGAAATAAGACACTGCCAGAACCTAGAAGGTCCCCAAATGTGTTCTCCTAGACATTACTTCTTCTCTACCATATGGAGAAAGAACTTTACTAACTTTTAAGGCAATAGCCTTTTTGCATTGGTTTACAGTTTTCTCTCCTAAGCATGCTTCCCCACACAATGAACTTTCAATTTGCCTTCTTTTTTTTCACTTTATATAAATGGAGTCATGCACTATATTTTGTCTTGCATCTTTCACTCATTATGTGCTTAATATTCATCCATGCTTATCATATATTTGTAGTTTGTTAAATTTTATTGCAATATACTACTCCATCTTACAATATATGAACTTAGTTATCCATTTTCTATTAACAGATACTTGAATTATTTCAAAATTGGGATTATTAAAAAAATGCTGTGGGCATTCTTGGATCTATTTCTTAGTGCGTATGCATGCATTTGTTTGGTATCTCCTAGCATAGTGCTTGAATTTCTGATCACAGGATATGTGTACCTTCACTTTAGAGAGAATAGTGGACTGGTTTCCAAAGTGATTATATCAATTTACACTCCCACCTGCAGTGTGTAAGTTGCTCTGCAGCCTCACCAATACCTGCTATTTGCAGTCTGTTTAAAGAAAAATAAAAAGCCAAAAGTTAGAGAAATCACATCTTTAGGAGAATTGAGAAATGATACTTTAGAGTGGAAGTTAGCATGCAGATTGTGAAAAGGATGAGTCAGGAAGATATGGATTTTTTTCTCCTTCTGTAAATGGATCTTTAATGGTATTTACTTTGAGAAGGTGTTGTAGGAATAGGTAACATAATTCATGCAAAGTACTTAGAACAGTGGCTAAAACATGATAAAGAATCATAAGTACTATAATCATAAACTAATCATAAATACTATTACTTCTATTTTTAATTTCCATGGAAGAAAAGGTATTTGGAATAAATAGAAGTTTGAAAGGAAATACTGAAATATTGAGCAGTTTGGTAGAAAAGATATATTCTGGACAGAAAGAAACTTAGAAGCAAAACCATCTGTGGAGAGTGAGATGCTTTGGCTGCCACATGGAGGAGTAGAAGGAGGATAATTCTGGAAATTGGGATTGAGAGAGCCTTGAGTACAGGGAAGAGCTTTAATGATGGATGAGGTATTTAGATCCCTTCTTTTCTACTTTGACACTTGAGGAAGATTCTTTTCTTTTTTTTCTTTGAGATGGAGTTTCATTCTTGTTGCCCAGTAGGCTGGAGTGCAATGGCATGATCTCAGCTCACTGCAACCTCCACCTCCCGGGTTAAAGAGATTCTCCTGCCTCAGCCTCCCAAGTAACTGGGATTACAGCTATGCACTACCATGCCTGGCTAATTTTGTATTTTTAGTAGAGACGGGGTTTCTCCATGTTGGTCAGGCTGGTCTTGAACTCCCGACCTCAGGTGATCTGCCTGGCTTGGTCTCCCAAAGTGCTGGGATTGCAGGCATGAGCCACTGTGCCTGGCCTTTTTTTTTCTTTCCCCTACATTTTCCTGTTGATTCTGCATACTGGCCTAGTATTAGTCTGTTTTCATACTGCTGATAAAGACATATCCAGGACTGGGTAATTTATAAAGAAAAAGAGCTTCAATGGACTCAGTTCCACATGGATGGGGAGGCCTCATAATCATGATGGGAGGTAAAAGGCACATCTTATATGGTGGCAGGCAAGAGAGAATAAGAGCCAAGTGAAAGGGGTTTCCCCTTATAAAATCATTAGATCTTTATTCACTACCATAAAAACAGTATGGGGGAAATCTCCCCAATGATTCAGTTATCTCCCACCAAGTCCCTCCCACAACACGTGGGAATTATGGGAGCTGCAATTCAAGCAAGATTTGGGTGAGGACACAGCCAAACCATATCAGGCCTCTTCCTTGATTAGTTCCTATTCCTTGTTTTATCTTTTTAAGTTATTACATCATTATGGCAAGTTGCAGAAAAATGATCACAGATTCTTTCCCTTCCACTAAGAAGCCCAGTCTATCTCCGTAATTCTTGAATCTGGACTGGCCCTGTGATATGGTTCAGCTGTGTCCTCACCCAACTCTCACCTTGAATTGTAATAATCCCCAGGTACTGACCCTGTGATACGGTTCAGCTGTGTCCTCACCCAACTCTCCCCTTGAATTGTAATAATCCCCAGGTACTGACCCTGTGATACGGTTCAGCTGTGTCCTCACCCAACTCTCCCCTTGAATTGTAATAATCCCCAGGTACTGACCCTGTGATACGGTTCAGCTGTGTCCTCACCCAACTCTCCCCTTGAATTGTAATAATCCCCAGGTACTGACCCTGTGATATGGTTCAGCTGTGTCCTCACTCAACTCTCCCCTTGAATTGTAATAATCCCCAGGTGTCGGTGGTGGGGCCAGGTGGAGATAATGGAATCATGGGGGCGGTTACGCCCATACTGTTCTTGTGGTAGTGAATAAATCTCGTGAGATCTGATGGTTTTATAAATGGAAGTTCCTCTGCACAAGTTCTCTCTTGCCTGCTTCCACATAAGACGTCCCTTTGCCCTTCCTTCATCTCCATTATCATCGTGAGGCTTCTTCGTCCATATGGAGCTGTGAGTTCATTAAGCCTCTTTCCTTTATAAATTACTCGGTCTTAGGTATGCCTTTATTAGCGGTGTGAGAATGGACTAATACACCCTGTGACTCATTTAGGCCGACTGATTGTGGGAGATAAGGCATGGTATGAATTCTGAGCCTAAGGCTCAGTAAGTTTCCCACAATTCTGTCTACTTTCTTGGAACACTCAGATTACCATGGGAACAAACCCTCACTAGCTTGCTGTAGTGACCACATGGAAAGGGGCTCCAGGAGTCCCATTCATCCCAGACAACACCAACTTAAAGCAGTCAGACCTGGCCAATCCACAAGATGGCCCAGCCTGGCCTAGAAAAGCCACTCTAACTGCTGACTGCAAAAATGAATAGTTGTTTTAAGCCATTAAATCCTGGGGAACTCTGTTATGCAGCAAAAGCTAACTGATGCGCACAAACTTATTTTAGAGTTGCCTTCAGATTATTCTACCACTTAGTTCTCAAAGTCACAATTTTTTCTCTTTGCTGTATCTGCTAATTCTGCATCATAGTGGTTCATTTCTTTACAAAGGTTCTAATTTTTTATGGAGACCCATTTGAAGTGAAGAATTTTGTTGAGAGCCTCTGCATTTCCTAGTTATGATTGTATAAGATCAGTTTTTAGTTTTCTTCTCCTTGAATGCTAGCAATTTCAATAGTCTTAATGAAGCATTAATTTTTTTGGCTTGTAAATTTTGCATTATGTGAGTGGTTTAAATTTGTATATAGATGGCAAGATGGTTTTCTGTTACTTTGGTTAGTTGGATAATTTTTCTAAATGCACTTTTCACAAGTTGGGAAGCTTTTTTTTTGATTCTCAGTATTACCTGGGGATTCAATTTAAGCTCCTCCACTTTGAGCCCCCTGAAGCTACCTTTCTATTCTCTAATGGGTATTAAAACCTCCACCCTACAGAGCAGTTTAACATTTTGACTTCTGAAAATTGTTCGTTTGTTTGTTTTTGTATCCATGTTTGTTTCTATGTATGTCAGGTCAATCTATAATGTTTCTGTACATCTGGCTAGGATTCTGAAGCATTGATGACTGCTGAGTAACTGCTACAAATTTAGAGTACATTCATTATTGGTTCTACTCCTTCTATTAGCTTCATTCAACCTCTTTAATTATCTCTCCTATCCTGTCTCCCCTGAGTAGTTTATAGGCTTGTTGATGGAAAGGACCTCATTTTGTTCTTTTTGTATTCTGCCTCTTCAAAAATATCTAGGATAATAAATGTTCAATAAATATTTTAAAAATCCACTTTTAAAATGTATAATTTAAAAATAATTTGTGAAGTCACAGGCTCCTTGAAAAGTTTTAAAAATATACATTAACTGTCAAAAGAACTGTATCTGTCACCACAAACAGGATTCAGATTATGAAATGGAAGTGATAGTTTTGTTTACAGTTTGTGAAGGTTGATAAAATATTGAAGAGTGCCTTATTAATGTGAATCTTCCCACTGAGGTCATATGAACATCAGGGTCACCTCTCTGATCTGCTTTCTATCACCTTAGAGCCAACCTTTTTTTTTTTTTTTTTTTTATAATTTTGATATAGGGTCTTATGTTGCTGAGGATAGAGTATGGTGGCAAAATCATGGCCCACTGCAGTCTTGACCTCCCAGGCTCAAGTGATCCTTCCACCTTAGTCTCCTGAGTAGTTGGGACTGCCCATGCCACCGTGCCCAGCTAATGTTTTTTAAAATTGTTTCTAGAAACAAGGTCTTGCTGTGTTGCCCAGGCTGGTCTTGGGCTCCTGGGCTTAAGAAATCTGCCTGCCCCCGCCTTCCTAAGTGTTGGGATTACAGGCGTGAGCCACCGCACCTGACCCTAAGAAGGACATTTTAAAGGATAAACATCCAGATGAAAAGATACAAGGCTGAGATCTGGAAGGGGTGTGCCACCCTCCCAGCACTTGGATGAATTCTTCTTCATTTTCCTGTTGGCCTCTGTGTGTTTAGTTTTCTGGAAGCTCGAATCATTTTTAATCCAGTCACTGCTGTGGCTACCAGGCATGGCAAGTGAAACTAGACTTCCTCTTGTCTTAGCTGCACTGTGAGTGTTGTGCTTTCTCCTGTGGGCTTCTTTGTCACAGCCTTGTAGAGATGCCGGGGGAACGTGTTCTGCCATTCTGATGCATGGACAAATCTAAAAGGGAGAAAGTACGAACCCTCCATGTGGCAATGCTTGACCAGTAGAAGATGGGCGACTGGATGAGTCCTCTACTTTTTCATCCCCCCAGGTTGATAACCCTGCATCACATCAACACGGCTTCTCAGAGAGTCTCCAGGAGGTGGGGGGATCAAGGCTCTGTTGCCCATAGTGATGACCAGTTTGGTAACATACGTTTGGTGTGACTTTCCTCAATTTCTTTCTACTAAGTCCCTTACTCTTGTTCCTTAGGATTACTGCCCCTAAATTCCTCTCACCTTGTCTCAGGAAACCCAGGTTAAGACAGGGAAACGAAACTGATATATCAGAGAACAGTTGGTAAAGAGGCCTAACTTCCCTGAAGGAATGTTTAACTTTATCAGTCAATTCAAAAATCTTTAGAAACATATGTCTGGTTGAGAAAAAATTGGCCAAGTTGAAGAGAATGTCTTTTAGAATTCCAGAGGCTGAAGAGACCTGAAGAAGGACATCATTGATTCTGGTGAAGGAATTTTTAAGCCACAGATGCTTAGGAGGTTGAATTGCTAGGGAAGGGTGTACAGCTAGTATAGAGCCAAAATAAGGCGGAACTTTCAAAGCAACTAAATGTTTTTCTCCCATATTGCGAGCTCTGCATTCTCCACTAACTTCCTCTCTTTTTCTCCATTGAAAAGGATGTATTTTGGCATTGTTTAAGAGAAGTGCTGGAACCATGTGGCTCTAACTGATAATTGAATCAAGAATTTGGTGTCTAATGTGGGCAGACCAGATGGCTAACAGCTTCTGCAAAATGTTACTCAAATAAAGCCCATTCTTCTATGACTAATAAACTGTATGTGGCAATAAGATATTTAGAAGGTTGAGGCCAAAGAGAATAAAATGCTCTCTAGGCCCTCTAACCCTAGTTGATTTCCTGCCTTGACCAAATTGCTCACAGCACGTATCTCAATTAGCTGGGGAATTTTTTGTGTGTATTTTTCACGGTGGTGCTGATAAGCTCTGGCGTTAGTAGTGGACACTGGTTTGATTTTAACCATAACTTTCTTTTGGGAATTATGCTTAGGGTAACTTGAACAGAGACTTATGAGACAAAGGGAAATCTAATTTATCTCTCGAGTGAACATTTATCGAATAGAACAGTGTATAAAACTTACCATATCAAGAAAAGCCAGCCTCTATATGAAACATGGCTTCTCTCAAGTTTAAACAGATTGTTATATAAATAATAGGTGGCAGTGAAAATAGCAAGAACAACAAGTTATCAAGAGTCTACCTGTGCGAGGCTAAATACTGTGGCTACTTTCCATACAGCATTTCTAGTCCTCAGAACAACTCTGCAAGGTAAATATTATTATCCTCATTTTCCAATTGAAAAAGTGTGCTTTCAAGGACACACTGCTGGTAAATTGCAATGCTTCAATTAGAATAATCATCATCACTGTAATCATAAAGTTTGCTGGCATTTGTTACGTACATACTGATGACCACATCTGGGATGAGCACTTTACATATGATTTAAAAATTTAATTCTCATAATACTCCCTTGAATTAGTTCGTGCCTATTCTAGAAGAAGGAAATGATTTTTGAAGGTTAACTTCATCAAGGTCATGCAATGGGCAAATAGCAGCTCTGGGATTTTAATTGAGATATGAAGTGTTCTTAAGCCTTCATTTATCCCACGAAGGCTCTGAAAACAGATTTCTTATATCCTGCCCTATGCATGATAGAAATGTGTCTCAACCGACATGGTTCTATCAAGCATATGACAGAGTAACTTCCAATTCCCACTATTGCCCCTAAGGGTCTGGCTAAGGCTGCTCTCTTTAAGAAGCTGCTAACCTCTCTAGTTTAAGCAATGTGCAAAACAACTGATGCGAATAAAATGCCTTCCTCCAAAGCCTCTTTTATATGCAATTCATTTTCTGGAGTAACATAACCTAGAGATAGCCCTGCAGGGTCAACCAGTGAAACAGTGGTAACTTCAGTGCCTCAGTAAAGCAACGAACAAGATTTAATGGAAATTAGGCACATTTTTATGGTAAATCAGTTCCATTTGTGAGATTTGCCGAAACAGTGTCTAAGGAGCCATGACAAGCTAGAAAACTACCTTGACAATTGATTCCAAAATCTGCTGTCATATTCTCCTTCCTTCTGACGTGGCATGTTTCTCTCTTAATTGGCAAAATTATAGATCCCTGGGATTCTAGGTAGGAAGAAATAATTTTAAATGTAGGTTGCATAGCAACATTTTGGGTTTTAGCAAAGCATCTTTGACATTCCTGTCTTCAGAGAGGAACCTAAGGATGATACAAAAGAGGAAATAAACAGAAAAAAACGGTCTTGTTTTTATTTCTAGACTTGCCAATAAAGTGTTAGATAATTTCCTTATTTTCTAATAGAGTCCCCAAACACACAACCTTTCCTTTTGCACTCACCCTTTAACTTTTTTTTTTTTTTTTTTTTGAGACAGAGTCTTACTCTGTCTGTCACCCAGGCTAGAGTGCAGTGGTGTGATCTCCACTTACTGCAACCTCCGCCTCCTGAGTTAAAGTGATTCTCCCACCTCAGCCTCCTGAGTAGCTGGGACTACAGGTGTGCGCCACCATGCCTGGCTAATGTTTGTATTTTTTGGTAGAAACAGGGTTTTACCATGTTGGCCAGGCTGGTCTTGAACTCCTGATCTCAAGTGATCCACCTGCCTCAGCCTCCCAAAGTGCTGAGATGACAGGTGTGAGCCACGGTGCTCTGTCCTTTAACATTTTTTACTTAAATAAAAAGCAGAACTTTTGTTGAGTTCCTTAAAATGAAAGTAAAGCCTATTAGCTAATTCCTAAATCACAGAATAATATAGTGATATAAATCTACAGCATGCAAAAATAGTTTTCATACACAATTGCATTGTGTATGAAATTGCAAGCTAAAGCTAGTGAATTGCAAGCTAAATTGTGAATTGCATTGTGTGTGAATTGCATCGTGTCTGAAATTGCAAGCTGAAGCTAGTGAATTGCAAGCTAAAGAGTAAAGTGCATGGATAGAAATAAGACCCACTGCTAATTAGCTGTAGTAAATTGGAAAGGGCTATTGATCTCTGTAAACAGTTTGTATATCTGTAAATTGGGATTATTGGTTTTCAGTGCCTCTAATATTGTTCTAGGCCCTAAGATTTTTGTGTTTTATATCCTACACAAATGCAAGATCATAGTGTAGACAATACTTAAGAAGAAAAGATGAGGAATTCTTGGCTATAATCTGCTAATTTATATGTCTGTTGTATGGTTTATGTTTTTTCTTTACTGCTTTTCCTAAAGGGACACAAGTGAGTTACTATTGTCCTGTAATTTCTGTTTAGAGACCTTTTTCTTTCTTTTTTTTTTTTTGAGACAGAGTCTCGTTCTGTTGCCCAGGCTGGAGTGCAGTGGCCGGATCTCAACTCACTGCAAGCTCCGCCTCCCGGGTTCACCTCATTCTCCTGCCTCAGCCTCCCGAGTAGCTGGGACTACAGGCGCCACCACCACGCCCGGCTAGTTTTTTGTATTTTTTTAGTAGAGACGGGGTTTCATCGTGTTAGCCAGGATGGTCTCCATCTCCTGACCTCGTGATCCGCCCGTCTCAGCCTCCCAAAGTGCTGGGATTACAGGCTTGAGCCACCGTGCCTGGCCAAGACCCTTTTCAAAGAGAGAAATCCTGCTGGCTCTCACTGGCCTTTGATTTGACAGTGTCACCAGAAAAAAATATATATCTTCCTGTGATTTAACAAAGTCCAGACTCTTGAAAGAAAGGACAGAACCCAGGGGGTTGATCTGGTTTTTCAGATCCTTTAATGTGAATTGAATGCAAGCTCACGAGATGTCTTTCATCGGCTAACATCTTCCCTTTCTTCTCATATCCCAAATAAGGGGAGACAGTACAGAACCTGGGTCACGTGAAAGCGCACGTAGGCATGCTTGCCTACTCTTTCCCCATGCCCCAAGAAATAAGAGTTCTATATGTGTTGACTGCCTTACTGAAGTAAGCCACTTACTGTGGTAAAGCATATGTGAAGGTCTTACTGTTTTTTTCTTTTCTTTTCTTTTTTCTTTTTTTTTTTTTTCTCAGATGGAGTTTCGCTCTTTTGCCCAGGCTGGAGTGAAGTGGTGTGATCTCTCGGCTCACTGCAACCCAACCTCCGCCTCCTGGGTTCAAGCGATTCTCCTGCCTCAGCCTCCCGAGTATCAGGGATTACAAGCCTACACCACCTCACCTGGCTAGTTGTTGTTAGAGATGGGGTTTCACTATGTTGACGAGGCTGGTCTCGAACTCCTGACCTCAGGTGATCCAGCTGCCTCAGCCTTTCAGAGTATTATGATTACAGGCATGAGTCACAGTGCCTAACTGGGTCTTACTGTTTTTGCTTTATGGATAGAGAAACTGAGGTATGGCATGATTAATACCTAAAAAATTACATAGCTAGACACTTGTGGAGTAGGAATTCAGTCCTAGATGTGTCTCTACTGCTGTCCCTAAATGATGGGTCCATGGTGCCATAAAAGCAGGGGGCGTCCCATGGGCTGCAGCAATTGTTGACAGTGAGTTAGATTGTTTCTCTGTTTTTAAGTTCAAGGATGTGAGTTGAATTAGTAAATGTTTTATAGTGGAGTGTATTAAAAAAATGTGCGGCTAGGCATGGTGGCTCACGCCTGTAATCCACCTGTGGTCAGGAGTTCGAGACCAGCCTGGTCAACATGGCAAAGCCCTGTCTCTACTAAAAATTAGATGGGTGTGGTGGTGAGTGTTCGTAATCCCAGTTACTTGGGAGGCTGAGGTGGGAGAATCGCTTGAATCCCAGAGGTGGAGGTCGCAGTGAACTGAGATCGTGCCTCTGCACTCCAGCCTGGGCAACAGAGTGAGACTCTGTCTCCAAAAAAAAAAAAAAAAAAAAAGAGTTCTAGGCCTGGTGTGGTGGCTCGTGCTTGCATTTGCAGCACTTCTAGAGGCTGAGGCGGGAGGATTGCTTGAGATAAGGAGTTTGAGACCAGCCTGGGCAACATAGCAAGACCCTGCCTATAAAAAAATTAAAGTTAGCTGCAGTGAGCCACGATTGCACCACTGCACTCTAGCCTGGGCAACACAGTGAGACTCTGTTAAAAAAAAAAAAGAAAAAAAAAAAGGTGCTTTGAATACCTTCGTTAGGAATTTGTGCTGACTCAGTTTTTTTGTACCTATCGTTTTTTTTTATGGCATTAAAAGTAAGTGATGCTCAGAGAAGATAAGAAAATATGTACCTACAGGAGAGAGGTTGGGAGCAGGGGGTCCATATCTACCAGGAGGCAGCCTCTGATAATAATCTTCACACAGGACTTTGTGCAAGTATATCACTAATGAAATTTAGGAAAAAAAAAAAAATAGCCTTTCCCCAAACCCCTGAGGGAGGTGAGTCAGTGATGAAGAGGTATTAGCGACACCGTATTTTCTTTAGGCCTATTCAGAACATGTTGGCTAAGATTTGTGAAAATCAAATTACAAACAGGCAGTTGGTGGCTTCATAAAAGGCAATATCTGTTTGGGTGAAGTAGCAGCAGCCACAAGAACACAGCAAAGAAGGAAAAGGTGTGGGTGGTTTTCCCCTTTATTTTCACAATTTCATTTTATAGATTGCTCAGTAACATCTGTTGGTTATTGAAAATCCCACGAAGAAAATTAAAGACCCACTGTTGACGGCTTTGCAAACAAACACTGGGGAGTAGCTCATTTCTGAACATGTAACTACAAGGCATGCTCCAGCGTCATCTCAGTTTGCCCTCGTTTCCTTATTCTTGTGAACGCAAAGGACGGTGGTTTCTTTTAGGTAGACTCTGCCTGCCCTTTCCTGCAACTCACCAAAGCAAAATAAACGATACTTTGGAAAATCCTGTCAAATGTAGCTTGGATCTGATATTTCTATTGACATTTTTCAGTTATACCAGATGGAAAACTAGATACGTTGCGCTCTCCTCCCTCCTTTCTTTCCTTTCTCTCTCCATCTTTATTTTTGTTTTTACTTTTTGTTCATATCAAAGATATAAAGGTATAAAGCTGAAAGAGTCAAATAATTATGAAGAACAGCAGTCCCTGTTCCTGTCTGGCTCGTCTTCTTCTTGTTAGGGAAAAACTACATTCCCTCATCTTCCTTCCTTCCTTCCTTCCTTCCTTCCTTCCTTCCTTCCTTCCTTCCTTCCTCCCTCCCTCCCTCCCTCCCTCCCTCCCTCCCTCCCTCCCTCCCTTTCTCTGTCCCTCCCTCCCTTCCTTTCTTTTCTTTTATTCTTTCCTTTCTTTCCTTCTCTTCTTTCTTTTTTTTTCTTTTCTTTCTTTCTCTCTCCTTCCTTCCTTCATTTCCTTCCTTCCTTTCTTCCTCCTTCCCTCCCTCCATCCCTCCTTTCTCTGTCCCTCCTCCCTCTCTTACTTTCTTTTCTTTTCTTTTCTTTCTCTTCTTTCTTCTGTCTTTCTGTCTTTCTTTCTTTCTTTCTTTCTTTCTTTCTTGTCTTTCTTTCCTTTCTTTCTTTCTTTCTTTCTTTCTTTCTTTCTTTCCTTTCTTTCCTTTCTTTCCTTTCTTTCCTTTCTTTCTTTCCTTTCTTTCCTTTCTTTCCTTTCTTTCCTTTCCTTTCTTTCCTTTCTTTCCTTTCTTTCCTTCCTTTCCTTCCTTTCCTTCCTTTCCTTCCTTTCCTTCCTTCCTTCCTTCCTTCCTTCCTTCCTTCCTTCCTTCCTTCCTTCCTTCCTTCCTTCCTTCCTTCCTTTCTTTCTCTTTCTTTCTTTCTTTCTTTCTTTCTTTCTTTCTTTCTTTCTTTCTTTCTTTCTTTCTTTCTTTCTTTCTCTTTCTTCTTTCTTTCTTCTTTCTCTCTTTCTTTCTTTCTCTCTCTTTCTTTCTTTCTCTCTGTCTCTCTCTCCTTCCTTCCTTTCTCTTTTTCTCTTTCTTTCCTTCATCCCTTCCTTTCTCCTTCCCTCCCTCCTTCCCTTCTTTCCTTCATTTCTCCCCCTCTCTCTTTCTCCTTCTTTTCCTCCTTTCTTTCTTTCTTTTTTTTAAAAAGATGAGCTTCCACTATGTTGCTTAGGCTGAATCACTTCCTGGGCCCAAGTGATCCTCCTACCTCAGCCTTCCCAAGTAGCTGGGACTACAGGTGCACACTACTGTGCCTGGCTTGTATTTACTTTTTTGCCTCTAAATAACATGCTTCCATGAATGCTTTATTTTTCAGTTTTATACGTTGCCTGTCAGTTTCCCACTGTAGAAGATGAGGATTCTGTTTTCTTTCCTCCCCCATCTTCACCACACCTATGCCCTCTTTCCGTATATTTACTTACCTTTTCACTATGATTATGCTATAATTTTGTTAGGAATAAAAGTCAGCATTCACATATTATGAGACATATTCACAGGTTTGTAATCATAATGTTTCTTTTGTTCATACCACTCTGACCATTCATCCCAGTCTATGCCTGTTTGTCTGATGTAATAAACAGCAATGCTCTCTCTCGCTGTCAGTCCATCCCAGTTTGGAAAACATACTATTTAACATAAAGCTTTTGCCAGTTATCTGGGGATATTCTAGCAATTACATTGTACTGGAAGAAATTTCTTCCAGAGCCTTTTGACTAACTGCAGTTGGAATTAGTCCTCTATGCCAGTGTACAGCTGTCATTCTGGGGTCACTATTTACATCATCTAGTGGAGTCCCACCATCCCTTTCTCATGTTGAATCTCCTTTTCCCTGTATTTTATACTTTTCTTCTTTCTTGATTTATTCCCTTCTATTAATGGGCCTAATCTTTTAGTAGCATTCTGATGAAGAATGCACAGGAGGCCACTTTTTTGAGTCCTTGCATGTCTGAAAGCTATTTTCTTGACTTTTTATCATCACAGTCAATGGAAGGTTTACCTGGACATAGTATTTGAGTTTGGGGGAAAAAGTCCCTTCAGAATTTCTAAGGCATTGTTCTATCGCCTTTTACTTTCTAGTCTTCTTGTTGAGAAGTCTGAAGGCATTCTTTGTATATAATCTTTACTTTTTTTCCCCTCTTTTCTTTCTGGAAACTCTTAGAATCTTTTTCGTGCCATTTTCCTGAAATTTCACGATATACATGTTTCTATTTTTGTCTATTATGCTGTCCGTGTAACTAACTTTTTCAACCTGGAAACTTATGTTAGAGTTCTGGGTAATTAACAGACTTATTTCTTCAGTGACTTACTCTCTATTTGCTAAAACGTTTGGTCTCTTTGTGTGGCTTTTACAGTTCCATAATTCTCTCTTATTTTAGCTCAAGTCTGGTAAATTTCCTAAACATTAACATTCTCTCTCTCTCCACACCCACATAAATGACTTTTTAATTTACGTTTTCATTTTACTTGTTTTCTGAATGTTCCTTTTAAAAATATAGATTCTTATTTTCATTTTATATATAAATTTTTTTTTCGTTTTCTTCTGCTAACAGTTTCTATTTTTCCTAAGTTTTCCTTTGTTTGTTTATGGTGATCTTTGCATTTTATTAGAGGTTTTCTGCAGATATTTGCTAATTCTTGGCTGTATAATTATACATCAATTTTGTTTTGTATCAAAAGAAAACAACTTCAAATTCACAAGGATTCAAGGAAGGCATATCGTACTTTTTTTTTTTTTTTTTAATAGATAGAGTCATTCTGTCACCCAGGCTGAAGTGCAGTGGCATGATCTCGGCTCACTGCAACCTCTGTCTCCTGGGTTCAAGCAGTTCTCATGCCTCAGCCTTCCAAGTAGCTGAGACTACAGGCACATCCAGCTAATTTTTTGGTATAATAGAGACAGGGTTTTGCTATGTTGGCCAGGCTGGTCTTGAACTTCTGGCCTTAAGTAATCCACCCACCTCGTCCTCCCAAAGTGTGGAGATTACAGGTGTGAGCCACTGCACCTGGCCTAAATTTTTGAAAGCCTCTAGGACTGGGCGTGGTGGCTCACACCTATAATACTAGCACTTTGGGAGGCCGAGGCGTGAGGATCACTTGAGGTCAGGAGATTGAAACCAGCCTGGCCAACATGGCAAAACCACGTCTCTTCTGGGAAAAAAAAAAAAAAAAAAAAAAGAATTAGCCGGGCATGGTGGTGCACACCTGTATTTCCAGCTACTCACTGCACTTCAGCCTGGGTAACAGAGCCAATTCTCTGTCTCAAAAAAAAGAAAAAAAAAAAAAAAAGAAAGAAAGCCTCTAACATAGTGTCTGGAAGGTATAGGTAGTCAACAAATGACACATTACTATTATGAAAAGAAAGAACGTTTTTGACTTATGAAAGAAGAACATTGAATACACACATTTTAAAATCAAAACTCTTCTTTGAGATATAACTAAAGCTTTGCACCCATGAACGTGGAGGTTTGCATGTTAATTTTCTGTGACACTAACCACTTTGTGATCAGTTTCTCATTAGTGTTTGATAACACAGGGAAAGTCTTTCGAATTCACAGTTCACTCTGCCTTAGCCTCCAAGTTCCTCTGACTCAGTGGCCCTCATTTGTTCCACCGGAAGGCTGGCTGTCCCAGACTGTCACAACAACAAATCTATCTGCTTCCTTCTGGAAGCTGCTTCTCCTTGGTTATGGGAGTGGCTAGGGTTAGGGCTTCTTCGATTTGTTGGGTTGCCAATCCTACTTCTTTGTTATCTCTGTAAAGCTGTCCTGGACCGTCCTCATCTTGGGAAAGGTAAAAGGCTGGAGCTATATAGTCTGGTCAGTATGGAGTTCTGTTTTACTCACCCTAAACATTTAAGGGTGTCTACATGCCTGTTCCAGAAGCTTCCATTCTGCCCACTGCTGCTCTTGAAGTTGTCTGCCTAAGCCACTCTTGGACTTGGATTTGAAAGGAATGTAGTTTTAATTTTTGCACTTAATTTCTGCCCGACTTTGGGTGAAAATACCAGATGTTGTGGTTCTCACTTTCCTTATTATTAAAATGAAAGCACGACTATCAGCTTTACAGTATGGTTGCAAAGACTGTATGGTGCCGCCATGTTAAAACTCTATACCCATTGACACAGATTCAACTTGGAAGAGTTTATCCTTCACAAATACTCAAATAACAGCACAGAAATATGAAAAGGAGGAGTATTGCTTATAATAGGATAAAACTGGAAATGAGGCTGGGTGCAGTGGCTCATGCTTCACTCCCTTGGGAGGCCAAGGCAAAGCGGATCACCTGAAGTCAGGAGTTTGAGACCAGCCTGGCCAACATGGTGAAACACCATCTCTATACTAAAAATACAAAAATTAGCCAGGCATAGTAGTGCACACCGCTAATCCCAGCTACTCGGGAGGCTGAAGCAGGAGAATTGCTTGAACTTGAACCCAGGAAGTGGTGGTTGCAGTGAGTCAAGATCACACCACTGCCCTCCAGCTTGGGCAACAGAGTTGGACGTTGTCTCAAAAAAAAAAAAAAAAAAAAATAGTCATGAATAGAAACTGCAGCTCTTAGAAAGAATGAGGAAGGCAGATTTTATGTACTGGTAGAACAACCTTGCAATTATTTAAGCAAGTAAACACAAGGCAAATTTGTATGTATAGTACAATATCATTTAGGTAAAACAAGTCAGTATGCTCATATGTATATAAGCATAAGTATTTGCACTTTAAAAAAATCTGGAAGGAAAGATTTTGAACTGTTAAACGGTTACTTCTGGGGAGTAGAATGAGGGAATGGTTAAGTAGGATGGGGTGTTTTTGATTTCCACTTTATACAGTTCCATAATTTGTTTGCTTTTATTTTTTAGTATCAAAAAAAGATTGGAAGAAAACCTTAAATGACATAACACTTGACTCTTTATGAAATTGAAATAGGTTAGTTTTTTTTTTTTTTTCACTGTTTTTTTTTTTCTCCACCTCCACCCCGACCCTGTTCCTATCCATATTGTCCGTTGTAGATGGATGGACTCCTGAGAGTTAACAGCCTGGAGGGCTGCATGAAGTCAGGCTTCCTTTGTTGTGAATACAGCCTAGAGCAGCTGGGAGATTATTATTGCGGACACCATACCAGCAATGAGGTCATTTTCTGTCTTCCAGCATCCTTTGAGAAGGGCATATAGTTAATGTGCCCAGTGAATGCTACAGTGGAAATCCAATCATACCTACCAGGGCTGAGGGCATTGTCCTATAGGCTGACAGTAAATGTCTGTTGCTTAAGATAAGGGAACTGGCTTTATGCCATTAAAAATTACCTTTTCAAACACTGAGGTGCCTATATCCTTCTTAGTTCTTTAGAGATGTTTGGGGTAGATTTCCTCAAGCCATAATCTAATGATTGAAATAAAACTATTGTGCTCCAGGATCTCTTTCTATTTCCCCCTCTCTCTAAATTAAATTAAATTTTTTATTTTATCTTTTATTTTATTTTTTTTGAGACAGGATCTTGCCCTGTCACCCAGGCTGGAGTACAGTGGTGCGATCATGGCTCACTGCAGTCTCCACCTCCTGGGCTCAAGTGATCCTCTCATTTCAGCCTCCTGAGTAGCTGGGATTACAGAAGTGTGCTACCATGCCCGGCTAATTTTTATTTTTTATTATTTATTTATTTACTTATTTTTGAGATGGAGTCTCAGAATGATCTTGAGACAGGATCTTGTTCTGTCACCCAGGCTGGAGTGCAGTGGCATGATCTCGGCTCACTGCAACCTCTGCCTCCCGGTTCAAGTGATTCTCCTGCCCCAGTCTCCCGAGTAGCTGGGACTACAGGCATGCGCCACCACGCCTGGCTAATTTTTGTATTTTTAGTAGAGACGGGGTTTCACAATGTTGGCCAGGCTGGTCTCGAACTCCTGACCTCAAGTGATCCACTGGCCTTGACCTCCCAAAGCGGTGGGATTACAGGCGTGAAATTTTTTTTGTAGAGACAGGGTCTCACTATGTTGCCCAGACTGGTCTTGAACTCCTGGGCTCAAGCAATCCTTCTGCCTTGGTGTCCCAAAGTGCTGGGATTACAGGTGTGAGCCACCATGCCCAGGCTTATTTTATTTTACTTTAGAGAAGGGGCTTTCTATGTTGCCCAGGTTGGTCTTGAACTCCTGGGATCAAGTGATCCTCCTGCCTCAGCCTTCCAAGTAGCTGGATCTACAGGTGTGCACCACCATGCCTGGCTTTGTATTTTAATTTTTATGAAGATAATCATGTGCCTAGTTTAAAAGGTCAAATAGTTCAGGCTGTAAAAAAGGGCTTGCTTGTTCCACCTTTCCCATTTCATGAAAACAAAACTATACCTAAGAGGCAATACTACGCTTAACACTTTTAGTTATTTTCCCACATTTTAAAAGTAACACACTTTTACTTTTACTTTTTGGTTTCCTGTTTCAGATGTTATCTATTTCCTACTATAGAATGTAAAATTTATTATGTTTTATGCCTGTCTACCTTCCCCAACGTACTCCTCCCATTTCTCCCCATTGCCAATATGCTTAGTCACAATTTCTTGTGTAAGTCAACATCCAGAGTTTACCTTATTGTGATACGCGTAATTATTTTCAGAGCTGAGTCACACAGTGGTTGGACAACAATTCTTCATGGGTCATTTATATTTCTGTGCATTTTAAGAGCACAGGTAGTGACAGGTTTTGTTCCAGACTGCGATTTTCAGGATATAAATACAGTGAATAGCCTTGGACTATAGTGACAGCATCTCCCTCCAGAGCAGATGACAGATGTGTTTACTCTCCAGTATGGTAAAGACGATGTCTTCCACTGGGCCAAAAGTCACATAGGTTTGCTTTCAATCCATTATAAAAGACTGAGGTACCCCAAGCTCAGGGTTTTTTAGCTGTGATACAAACCCCCTGCATATGCAGCATCTGCCTTGCATACTCTTTGTCACTGCCATGGCAACTGGAGGGCAAGGGGAACCAGAGTGACCATAAAGCTCATACTGCTTACCGTTTTGTGAGTGATAAAATCCTTTGCCTCTGACCTGGGAGTCTCACGTCTTCCCCCAGCATCCATGAAACTATGGAAGGCTAACTTGTTGGCTTGCAAATAAGATAGTCTCAGACCATTCCCAGTTCTTTACCATAGTAAACTCTGGCTTCATTTCCTTTCTTGTTTTTTCTTGTACTTAAAATTTCTCAGGCTTAATATTTGTGTGTGTGTGTGTGTGTTCTTTGCTAAGTTTGTACATCCTGATGAGATACACTGGGAACAGCACAGCATAATTTTCACAATATTGCTGTGAAGGATACCTGTCCTGTGTGGTCCCGAGAAACACTGTAATGGTCATTACATGGAATATGAAGCTTTTAGTCTTTATTTTTATTTTATTTTTATTTTTTGAGATGGAGTCTCACACTGTCACCAGACTGGAGTGCAGTGGCACCATCTTGGTTCACTGCAACCTCTGCCTCCTGGGTTCAAGTGATTCTCATGCCTCAGCCTCCTGAGCAGCTGGGACTACAGGTATGTGCCACCATGCCTGGCTAATTTTTTTGGATTTTTAGTAGAGTCAGGGTTTCATCCTGTTGGCCAGGATAGTCTCAATCTCTTGACCTCAAGATTCACCCGCCTCGGCCTTCCAAAGTGCTGTGATTACAGGCATGAGCAACCGGCCCCGGCTGCTTTGACTCTTTAAAAATGGTTAAGGACATCAAAGGCAGAATTATTGTTTTAGGTTGAATGAATATGATGAGACATAAGAACTACATGCAACATATATTCCTTGGAACAATCCTGAACCAGAAAGGAAAAAGAGTTTTGGACAGTTGGCAAAATTTGAAAGGGAGAGTTTTCTCGTTTTGGGGAAATACACACTGGATTATTTAGGGATAATGGGGCATCATGTCTAAAGATTTCTTTTTAAAAGTTCAGAGTATGACTGAATGGATCACTTCCTCTCCCTACATATACACAGAGAGAGGGGGTTGGTGTTCATGCATGTTCAGAAAAATGTTAATGTTTAGAGAATCTGAATGAAAGGGATACAGGAATTCTTTGTTCTGATCTGAAAGTTTTTATGTAAGTTATTTTAAAATAAGTTACTTTTTATAAAGAGTGGCAGTAAATCCTGATTAGAAGTTCCGTGTTCAGGCCGGGCGCGGTGGCTCACGCCTGTAATCCCAGCACGTTGGGAGGCTGAGACAGGCGGATCATGAGGTCAGGAGATGGAGACCATCCTGGCTAACACGGTGAAACCCCGTTTCTACTAAAAATACAAAATATTAGCCGGGCGTGGTGGCGGCGCCTGTAGTCCCAGCTACTCGGGAGGCTGAGGCAGGAGAATGGCGGGAACCCGGGAGGCGGAGCTTGCAGGGAGCCGAGATGGCGCCACCTCACTCCAGCCTGGGCGACAGAGCGAGACTCCGTCTGAAAACAACAACAACAAAAAAGAAGTTCCACGTTCCTGTGAAGCTGAAGCTTATCAAGTGTCAGGTTTTATTGTAGAGTGCTCAGGCAGGAGCTGGCTGTCAGTATTTATGGGGCTAGACCGTTTCCCCGGAGGACGTTTTCATTATCGCCTATGATGGAGTATAAGTCTAACAGTCGTTGTTCTGAGGGCCTACTACCAGAAGGGAACTAGAAATCTCACTCTTCTGAAAGTAGACTGATTGAACATCTATGTTATCCAATGAACGTCTCTGTTATTAAGAAACCTACCATCTTTTGTGATGTGTAGTCACCTGCCTGCATGGACCGTGAGAGGAGACTGAAGAGTCTATTACCTCCTTTTCCAGACTTTTAACAAATTCTTCTGTTTTCAGCCTTACTTGCAAACTTAAAACCTTCAGCTGCCCCTGGTTCCTCTACTGACACAAGTTTTCTGAGTTTCTGTGGCATGAATCAACTTGCTTCTAGTATTTTTTTTTCTTTTTCAGGTACTGAGCAGAGAAATACGAGTCCTAAGTCATTTACCAAAGGTTATAAGCTTTTCATTTTGTGTACAATAATCATCTTGTTTAATGTACAATAATCATCTTCTATAATCACCTTTTCTGTTCTCTTCGTTTTTGTGGAATTATGCCTTCGAAATCATTTTTGTTATTTTAGTGGGGTTTCAGGAAGGAGTAAGGAAATGTGTGTGTGTGTTTTCTATCACCTGCAATTAACAGGAAGATCTTTCATTACCTGAGCTTTCTTTTTATTGACGATTAACTTCCTATGGGTGAGGAAATAGACATACTGTGTAATCATTTGGCACAGACTCCAGGCTAACACTGAAATATTATTATATTGGGAAATGAGAATAAAGAGAAGATTTTTTTTAATATAAAAAGGAAATGATTATTTCTT
The DNA here is from genome assembly GCF_043159975.1 of Macaca nemestrina. Classification (NCBI taxonomy): domain Eukaryota; kingdom Metazoa; phylum Chordata; class Mammalia; order Primates; family Cercopithecidae; genus Macaca; species Macaca nemestrina. The sequence continues at coordinate 160,076,967 of NC_092128.1, read as the reverse complement.
GGATGATAATTTTTTTCCAAACTGAACATTTGATTTGTATTTTTTATTCTTGGGTTACTTTTTCTTCATAGTCCATCCGTTGTTCAATTAAAATGGGCAAAGGAAGGGTCCTGCCCTTAGAATATTTTTATATTAAATAGATACTTATAAAGTAATAAAATTTCATTTTGTTTCCATACCATGAATAGAAATAGCCTCCTTTATAATATTCCCAGAGTGCGAATAATAAATTATTGATGTATTTAGAAAGACTTCTTTAAACATACTTTACATTTTTATCTCTGAGAAAAAAATAATTAAGCTTGTCATTCCCAAATTGTGCACTGAGGCACCCCAAGAGGCTGCAGTGAACTCACAGGGGCCATACGACCTATTGAAAATTCTCAAGAAAAACACAGAAACATTTGTTGGCTGCTGCACGAACTACTAGCTCAAAATAGCTTACAATTTAAACCTTAGATTGTGCTACATTGCTTTTCTAAAAGACATATCTTTGGAAGCTGGGTTTTCAGCAGTTGCTGTGATAAAAAGTAGATACTATATGAAAATTGACATGGAACGGGAAATAAGGGTTGTGGTGGTTAATTTGATTCCAAAGGTTGGGTGTCTAGTGAGCAGTAGGTGCATGTACCTCACTGGTAAGTGTGATGGTTTTAAAATGTGTCCAAAATTCTTTAACAATCTTCCCTTAATATGGGCTGGACTTAGTAACTAGCTTTTGAAAGATAGAATGTGGCAGAAGGGCAAGTGTGAAACTCAGAAGTCTAGGTTATATAAGGTGTTTCATCTTCCTCTTTGCTTTCTCCTGTTGATCACTCAGTTTTGGGGAAGCCGGCCGCGATGTTGTGAAGATGCTCAAGCAGCCCTGTGGCTGTGCCACGTGGAGAGAAAATGAGCTCTTTTGCAAAAAGCCAGTAGGGAGCTGACACCACTGGCCAATAGCCATGGGAATGAACCATCTTAGAAGTGGATCCTCCAGCCTCAGGTAACCCTTCTGATGACTGCATCCCCAGCCACCATCTTGAAGGCAACCTCATTAGGGATCCTGAGCGACAGCCATCCAGGTAAGCTCCTCTGGTATCCCTGACCCACAGAAACTATGAGATAATAACTACTTGTTGTTTAAGCCACTAAATGTTGGGGGTAATTTGTTACGAAGCAATGGTAACTAATATCATCAGTGTGAGATAATGAAATAGGCCATGAACAGTGGCTCATGCCTGTAATCCCAGCACGTTAGGAGGCCAAGATGGGAGGAGGGCTTGAGCCCAGGAGTTTGAGACCAACTTGGGCAACACGATGAGACCTTGTCTCTCCAAAAAAAAAAAAAAAAAAAAAAAAGGCAGGGAGTGGTGGTGTGCACCTGTAGTCCCAGCTACTTGGGAGGCTGAAGTGGGAGGGGGGGAGGGGAGGGAGGCGGGGGCAGGCGGGGTGGTGTCACTTGAGCCCAGTAGGTCGAGGCTGCAGTGAGCTTGGGTCACTGGAGCCCAGGTCCAGCCTGGGTGACAGAGTGAGACCCTGTCTCAAAAAAAAAAAAAAAAAATTTCCCCCATTTATTTATTTGTGTAATTTTTTCAAACAGCAAGTAAGTTGTTAGAATGTAAATACTTCTTAAGTTGCATAAACCTAACTATATAATAAACAGAACTTTTTTTTTTTTGAATATGCTAAAAAAGTTACTGAGATACTAAGTGTGCCATATACTGATTTGGGAACCTCATCAGTAATTAAGTTAAAGATAGTTGCTAAATCTTTTTTCGCTTTAATTTTTTGGGCATATACAATAATTCTCATCTACTTTATGAAGGTAGAAACTTATTATGTTTGACTCTGAAACTTTTTTTTTTTCTACCATGTCAGTGGGGGGAAGAATGCATGTCAAATTAACCTCCATCGAGGAAAGTTATAATTTTCTAGTATTCAATAAACATGAATGAAATCGTTGGCTTATAGAGGTGAAATATGTGAAGAGTAATATAGCATATAAGAATAAAATAACTCGCACATACAGTGAAGAATGGAAATACCAGCTTATGGATACAGTAATATGTGAAGGCAGTACGTGTCATTTGAACGCAGCAGTCGGTTTACTAAAAATAAAGAGGCCAAGCGCCCTCTAGTGGTAGTTGTTGATATAATTTAATAGCAGAAAAAAGCTAACAAGTGCCTGCCTTTACCTTGAGATAGTGTTTAAAAGGTACTTAACTTGTTCTTTATTTTATCGATACTATTAAACCCTTCGTTACGGCTTTGTTTTTGAAGTTTTTTTGAATGAAAGAACGCCGCCAATGACTTCTAATGCTAAATTCAGCAGCATTGGGTCGGTTTTTTTTTCATATAGGAGAAACAAAACCTTTCCATATTACATTAGAGAAGGCGAAATGAAGTATAACATTTTCTCAAAGCAGATTGCATCAGCGCTGTGGAAGCAACTTGAAAACATAAGGTGGCCCTTATTTAGTGAATTACATCGGCTGTAATGCAACATCTTCCCACTTGCTTGTCCATCTTGTAAACAAATATTTAAAACACAAACAGTGCAAAACACTGAACTGTGAGGAGGGGTTGAAGAGAGGCAAGGAGGCTTTCAGAAAAGTGAACAAGTGTGGTGTGGTTCAGAGAATAATGTTGGGGCGGGCGGATTAGGGTGTTGTGGGAACCTTCACAAAGCCTCTTAGTTGATCCCAAGGGAACAGGTAAGGCCTCCAGGAGGAAGAAGCATATCAAGGTTGTGCTGTAGAGCTGATCTGGTAAAGTTGCTTTGCTGTCTTAATTTATCCTAACTTCCCAAAATGAACACTCTCATAAACTGTTGCTTGGACTAAAAATTAATTGCTGTAACAAAAGGATAACAACCATGCTTTGCAAATTTGGTAATTACTTACTACTCCTTCTTGTAATAACGATTCTCTTTATGTCTCAGAGGACTGTGACATTATTGCCTCTCAGAACAATGAATCGTTTTTCACTAAGATTTCTCCAAGTGTTAACTTCACCTTGTCTTTGAAATTGCCAGCCATCTATTCTCCAAGGCTGGTTAGTAATGAATAGAGGAGGACGGATGTAACTGACAATGCGGTTAATAGAGACCCTAATGTTTGAAAATACAAAATGATCTCAACTTATTTTTAATGTGAGTTAAAAACAATTAGTTTATACTTTTATGGATAAGTGTAGTATGTAGAAACATAAACTTGGTAGAATTTTAGGATCACAAACCTAACCGCCTGTCATTTCAAATATGAATTTAGCTCACAAATGTCTGTACCCCACGGTAGACTGGGGTTGGGTTTTCCTAGTTCCAGAAGTATATTCACTGCAGAGAAGTCAATAGCTATCTTCTTTTTTTTTTTTTTTTTTTTTTTGGCGGAGTCTCGCTCTGTCGCCCAGGCTGGAGTGCAGTGGCGCGATCTCGGCTCACTGCAAGCTCCGCCTCCCGGGTTCACGCCATTCTCCTGCCTCAGCCTCCCGAGTAGCTGGGACTACAGGCGCCCGCCACCTCGCCCGGCTAGTTTTTTGTATTTTTTAGTAGAGACGGGGTTTCACCGTGTTAGCCAGGATGGTCTCGATCTCTTGACCTCGTGATCCTCCTGTCTCGGCCTCCCAAAGTGCTGGGATTACAGGCTTGAGGCACCGCGCCCGGCCAATAGCTATCTTCTTACAGGAAGCCAGAAGAGTGGGAATAAAAATTTCTAATTAATACAATTTTTTTCACTCAATTGATTAGCAAGTAACCCTAAAAGAAATGTATTAATTTTACTTAGATAATAACTAACGTAATAGAAAAATGAATTTTCCAACATGTAAGAAGTAATTTAGAAATTACATCTGTTCCTAGTTATTTCTGATAATCATGAGTCACAAGCCATCATTCTTAAAGGTAGTTTGCAAATGTAACAGATGAGGAATATCTATGCCCAGAACAGCTTGGACAGTTAAATTATACCAAAAGAAAATCTATATCCTATGAATTCTTTTTTTTTTTTTTTTTTTTGAGATGAAGTCTCGCTCTGTTACCCAGGCTGGAGTGCAGTGGCGCAATCTTGGCTCACTGCAACCTCCACCTCCTGGGTTCAAGCGATTCTCCTCCCTCAGCCTCCTGAGTAGTGGGGACTACAGGTGCCCACCACCACACCCGGCTAATTTTTTTTTGTATTTTTAGTAGAGACGGGGTTTCACCGTATTAGCCAGGATGGTCTTGATCTCCTGACCTCGTGATCCGCCCGCCTTGGCCTCCCAAAGTGCTGGGATTACAGGTGTGAGCCACTGTGCCTGGCCCCTATGAATTCTTTTAGTTGTAAATGAGGAAGTTCAACTCAGTCTTATTTAAACAAAAAGCAGACTTATTGGGGTGTGTAACTGGAGTGGGGGAAGGACTGGTACCAGGCACAACAGAATTATGCCTTCTTTTCTCATCCCTTGGCTTCCTCTGTGTCGACTACCTGGCCTGGTATGGTTAAAGTGCAACTCTATGTCTGCCCAGAGGAAAAGAGGTCATTCTACGAAAAAGATACTTGCACACACACATTGCAGTTCGCAATTGCAAAAATGTGGAACTAACCCAGTGCCCACCAGTCAATGAGTGGGTAGAGAAACTGCGGTATATATATACCATGGTATACTATTCAGCTACAAAAAGGAGTGAATTAATGGCATTCACAGCAACCTGGATGGAATTATTCCAAGTGAAGACTGTTATTTTCAGTGAAGTAACTCAGGAATGGAAAACCAAACATCGTATATTCACACTCATAAGTGGGAGCTGAGCTATGAGGATGTGAAAGCATAAGAATGACACAATGGACTTTGGGGACTCAGGAGGAAAGACTGGGAAGGGAGTGAGGGATAAAAGACTACAAACTGGGTTCAGTGTATACTGCTTAGGTGATGAGTGCATCAAAATCTCACAAATCACCATTAAGGAACTTACTCATGTAACCAAATGCCACTTGCTACCCGAAAACCTATGGAAATAAAAAATTAAAAAAAAAAAAAAAAACCTCCTGCCAATCCAGGAGACCTCCCCACAAACACAGAAAAAAAGCGTGCAACCCGGCACCCTGGGAGATACCTATGTCTTGATCTCCACAGATCAGCCGTGTAGGCATCATCGTGAGCTTGCTAAAAATGCAGACTCTCAGGTATACCCACATCTACTGAATCATAATCTCTACATTAAAAGATCCCTGGGTGACTGGCGTGCACATTAGAGTCTGAGAGTGTCCATAGAAGACCACTGTGGCTAGGGAGAGGGGTTTTATGATTGGCTGGGCCAGGGCCTCACTGGCATTAAAATAATGATAGGAGCGAGAGAGGGTGATGGGAAATCCTATCAGAATCACATGATTGGGGTGAGAACATCACCTGGAAGGAGTGTATTGATGGATGGTGAACATGCATTAGCACCGTAACCGGCAAATTCTGATTTTGGTCAGAAGAAAGAAATGGTTTAAGATCAATGTCATTGGCTGGGTGCAGTGGCTCAAGCCTGTAATCCCAGCACTTTGGGAGGCCAAGGCTGGTAGATCACCTGAGGTCACGAGTTTGAGATGAGCCTGGTCAACATGGGGAAACCCTGTCTCTACTAAAAGTACAAAAATTAGCCAGGCGTGGTGATGTGTGCCTGTACTCTCAGCTACTCGGAAGGCAGAGGCAAGAGAATTGCTGGAACCCAGGAGGCAGAGGTTACAGTGAGCCAAGATAGTGCCACTGTACTCCAGCCTTGGTGACATGAGCAAGACTCCGTCTCAAAAAAAAAAAAAAATCAACATCATTTCAGAGAAAACATCGAAAACAAATTGGAGATTTTCAAGATGGTTTCTTTCTTTCTCTTTGTAAATTATACTTTAAGTTCTAGGGTACATGTGTACAACGTGCAGGTTTGTTACATAGGTATACATTAACTCATCATTTACGTTAGCTATTTCTCCTAATGCTATACCTCCCCCAGTCCCCCACCCCACGACAGACCCCAGTGGGTGATGTTCCCTGCCCTGTGTCCAAGCGTTCTCATTGTTCAAGTCCCACATATGAGTGAGACCATGCGGTATTTGGTTTTCTGTCCTTGTGATAGTTTGCTGAGAATGATGGTTTCCAGCTTCATCCATATCCCTGCAAAGGACACGAACTCATCCTTTTTTATGGCTGCATAGTATTCCATGGTGTATATGTGCCACATTTTCCTAATCCAGTCTGTCACTGATGGACATTTGGGTTGATTCCAAGTCTTTGCTATTGTGAATAGTGCCACAATAAACATACGTGTGCGTGTGTCTTTATAGTAGCATGATGTATAATCCTTGGGGTATATACCCAGTAATGGGATTACTGGGTCAAATGGTATTTCTAGTTCTAGATCCTTGTGGAATCACCACACTGTCTTCCACAATGGTTGAACTAATTTACACTCCCACCAACAGTGTAAAAACGTTCCTACTTCTCCACATCCTCTCTAGCATCTGTTGTGTCCAGACTTTTTAATGATTGCCATTCAAACTGGTGTGAGATGGTATCTCATTGTGGTTTTGATTTGCATTTCTCTGATGACCAGTGATGATGAGCATTTTTTCATGTGTCTGTTGGCTGCACAGGTGTCTTCTTTTGAGAAGTGTCTGTTCATATCCTTTGCCTACTTTTTGTTGGGGTTGTTTGTTTTTTCTTGTAAATTTGAGTTCTTTGTAGGTTCTGGATATTAGCCCTTTGTCAGATGGGAAGATTGCAAAAATTTTCTCCCATTCTGTAGGTTGCCTGTGCACTTTGATGATAACTTCTTTTGCCGTGCAGAAGCTCTTTAGTTTAATTAGATCACATTTGTCTGTTTTGGCTTTTGTTGCCGTTGCTTTTGATATCTTAGTCATGAAGTCTTTGCCCATGCCTATGTCCTGAATGGTATTGGCTAGGTTTTCTTCTAGGGTTTTTATAGTTTTATGTCCAACATTTAGGTCTCTAATCCATCTTGAATTAATTTTTGTATAAAATTAATAAATAATTATTAATTTTAAATAAAAAATTAATAAAATTTTGTATAAAATTAATAAAAGTTTGTGTAAGGAAGGGATCCAGTTTCAGCTTCCTACATATGGCTAGCCAGTTTTCCCATGACCATTTATTAAACAGGGAATCCTTTCCCCATTGCTTGTTTGTGTCAGGTTTGTCAAAAATCAGATGGTTGTAGATGTGTGGTGTTACTTCTGAGGCCTCTGTTCTGTTCCATTGGTCTATATATCTATTTTGATACCAGTACCATGCTGTTTTGGTTACTGTAGACTTGTAATATAGTTTGAAGTCAGGTAGCTTGATACCTCCAGTTTTATTCTTTTTGCTTAGGATTGTCTTGATAATATGGGCTCTTTTTTGGTTTCATATGAACTTTAAAGTAGTTTCTTCCAATTCTGTGAAGACAGTCATTGGTAGCTTGATGGGGATGGCATTGAATCTATAAATTACCTTAGGCAGTATGGCCATTTTCACAATATTGATTCTTCCTATCCATGAGCATGGGATGATCCTCCATTCATTCGTGTCCTCTTTTATTTCGTTGAGCAGTGGTTTGTAGCTCTCCTTGAAGAGGTCCTTCACATCTCTTGTAGGTTGAATTCCTAGATATTTTATTCTCTTTGAAGCAATTGTGAATGGGAGTTCACTCATGATTTGGCTCTCTGTTTGTCTGTTATTGGCGTATAGGAATGCTTGTGATTTTTGCACATTGATTTTGTATTCTGAGACTTTGCTGAAGTTGCTAATCATCTTAAGGAGATTTTGGGCTGAGATGATGGGGTTGTCTAAATATACAATCACGTCATCTGCAAACAGGGACAATTTGACTTCCTCTTTTCCTAATTGAATACCCTTTATTTCTTTCTCTTGCCTGATTGCCCTAGCCAGAATTTCCAACACTATGTTGAATAGGAGTGGTAAGAGAGGGCATCTTTATCTTGTACCGGTTTTTAAATGGAATGTTTCCAGTTTTTGCCCATTCAGTATGATATTGGCTGTGGGTTTGTCATAAATAGCTCTTATTATTTTGAGATATGTTCCATCAATACCTAGTTTATTGAGAGTTTTTAGCATGAAGGGCTGTTGAATTTTGTGAAAGACTTTTCTGCATCTATTGAGATAATCATGTCATTTTTGTCATTGGTTCTGTTTATGTGATGGATTATGTTTATTGATTTGTGTGTGTTGAACCAGCCTTGCTTCCCAGAGATGAAGCCATCTCGATCATGGTGGATAAGCTTTTTGATGTGCTGCTGGATTTGGTTTGCCAGTATTTTATTGAGGATTTTCACATGGATGTTCATCAGGGATGTTGGTCTAAAATTCTCTTTTTTTGTTGTGTCTCTGCCAGGCTTTGGTATCAGGATGATGCTGGCCTCATACAATGAGTTAGGGAGGATTCCCTCTTTTTCTGTTGATTGGAATCGTTTCAGAAGGAATAGTACCAGTTCCTCTTTGTACCTCTGGTAGAATTTGGCTGTGAATCTGTCTGGTCCTGGACTTTTTTCGGTTGGTAGACTATTAATTATTGTCTGAATTTCAGAGCATGTTATTGGTCTATTCAGAGATTCAACTTCTTCCTGGTTTAGTCTTAGGAGGGTGTGTGTGTCCAGGAATTTATCCATTTCTTCTAGATTTTCTAGTTTATTTGCATAGAGGTGTTCATAGTATTCTCTGATGGTAGTTTGTATTTCTGTGGGATTGGTGGTGAAATCCCCTTTATCTTTTTTTTATTGTGTTTGTTTGATTATTCTCTCTTTTCTTCCTTATTAGTCTTGCTAGTAGTCTATCAATTTTGTTGGTCTTTTCAAAAAGCCAGCTCCTGGATTCATTGATTTTTTTGAAGGGTTTTTTGTGTCTCTGTCTCCTTCTGTTGGGCTCTGATCTTAGTTATTTCTTGCCTTCTGCTAGCTTTTGAAATTGTTTGGTCTGGCTTCTCTAGTTGTTTCAGTTGTGATGTTAGGGTGTCGACTTTAGATCTTTCCTGCTTTCTCTTGTAGGCATTTAGTGCTATAAATTTCCCTCTACACACTACTTTAAATGTGTCCCAGAGATTCTGGTATGTTGTGTCTTTGTTCTCATTGGTTTCAAAGAACGTCTTTATTTCTGCCTTCATTTTGTTATTTACCCAGTAGTCATTCAGGAACAGGTTGTTCAGTTTCCATGTAGTTGTGCAGTTTTGAGTGTGTTTCTTAATCCTGAGTTCTAATTTGATTGCACTGTGGTCTGAGAGACAGTTTGTTGTGATTTCTGTTCTTTTACATTGGTTGAGGAGTGCTTTACTTGCAATTATGTGGTCAATTTTAGAATAAGTGTGATGCGGTACTAAGAAGAATGTATATTATGTTGATTTGTGGTGGAGAGTTCTGTAGATGTCTATTAGGTCCACTTGGTCCAGAGCTGAGTTCAATTCCTGGATATCCTTGTTAACCTTCTGTTTCGTTGATCTGTCTAATATTGACAGTGGAGTGGTAAAGTCTCCCATTATTATTGTGTGGGAGTCTAAGTCTCTTTGTAAGTCTCTAAGGACTTGCTTTATAAATCTGGGTGCTCCTGTATTGGGTACATATATATTTAGGATACTCAGCTCTTCTTGTTGAATTGATCCCTTTACCATTATGTAATGGCCTTCTTTGTCTCCTTTGATCTTTGTTGGTTTAAAGTCTGTTTTGTCAGAGACTAGGATTGCAACTCCTGCTTATTTATTTATTTATTTATTTTGCTTTCTATTTGCTTGGTATATCTTCCTCTATCCCTTTGTTTTTAGCCTATATGTGTCTCTGCATGTGAGTTGGGTCTCCTGAATACAGCACACTGATGGGTCTTGACTCTTTATCCAATTTGCCAGTCTGTGTCTTTTAATTGGGGCATTTAGCCCATTTACCTTTAAGGTTAATAATGTTATTTGTGAATTTGATCCTCTCATTATGATGTTAGCTGGTTATTTTGCTCATTAATTGATGCAGTTTCTTCATAGCATCGATGGTGTTTACAATTTGGCATGTTTTTGCAGTGGCTGGTACCGGTTGTTCCTTTCCATGTTTAGTGATTCCTTCAGGAGCCCTTGTAAGGCAGGCCTGGCAGTGACAAAGTTTCTCAGCATTTGCTTGTCTGTAAAGGATTTTATTTCTCCTTCACTTATGAAGCTTAGCTTGGCTGGATATGAATTTCTGGGTTGACAATTCTTTTCTTTAAGAATGTTGAATATTGGCCCCCACTCTCTTCTGGCTTGTAGGGTTTCTACTGAGAGATCTGCTGTTAGTCTGATGGGCTTCCCTTTGTGGGTAACCTGACCTTTCTCTCTGGCTGCCCTTAACATTTTTCCTTCATTTCAACCATGATGCATCTGACAATTGTGTGTCTTGGGGTTGCTGTTCTTTTTTTTTTTTTTTTTTTTTTTTTTTTTTTTTTTTTTTTTGAGACGGAGTCTCACGCTGTTGCCCAGGCTGGAGTGCAGTGGCGCGATCTCGGCTCACTGCAAGCTCCGCCTCCTGGGTTTCCGCCATTCTCCTGCCTCAGCCTCCTGAGTAGCTGGGACTACAGGCGCCCGCCACCGCGCCCGGCTAATTTTTTGTATTTTTAGTAGAGACGGGGTTTCACTGTGGTCTCGATCTCCTGACCTTGTGATCTGCCCGCCTCGGCCTCCCAAAGTGCTGGGATTACAGGCTTGAGCCACCACGCCCGGCCTGGGGTTGCTGTTCTTGAGGAGGATCTCTGTGGTGCTCTCTGTATTTCCTGGATTTGAATGTTGGCCTGCCTTGCTAGGTTGGGGAAGTTCTCCTGGATAATATCCAGAGTGTTTTCCAACTTGGTTCCATTCTCCCCATCACTTTCAGGTATGCCAATCAAATGTAGATTTGGTCTTTTCACATAGTCCCATATTTCTTGGAGGCTTTGTTCATTTCTTTTTACTTTTTTTTCTCTGATCTTGTCTTGTTGCTTTATTTCATTAATTTGCTCTTCAATCACTGCTACCCTTTTTACCACTTGATCGACCTGGCTATTGAAGTTTGTGCATGCATCAAGAAGTTCTCGTGCCATGGTTTTCTGCTCCATCAGGTCATTTAAGTTCTTCTCTGTGCTGCTTATTCTAGTTAGCCATTCGTCTAACCTTTTTCCAAGATTTTTAGCTTCCTTGCAATGGGTTAGAACATGCTCCTTTAGCTTGGAGGAGTTTGTTATTACCGATCTTCTGAAGCTTACTTCTGTCAGCTCGTCAAAGTCATTCTCCATCTAGCTTTGTTCCATTGCTGGCAAGAAGCTGAGATCCTTTGGAGGAGAAGAGGTGCTCTGGTTTTTAGAATTTTCAGCTTTTCTATTCTGGTTTCTCCCCATCTTTGTGGTTTTAACTACCTTTGATCTTTGATGTTGGTTACCTACAGATGGGGTTTTGGTGTGGATGTCCTTTTTATTGATGTTGATGCTATTCCTTTCTGTTAGTTTTCATTCTAACGGTCAGGTCCCTTAGCTGCAGGTCTGTTGGAGTTTGCTGAAGGTTCACTCCAGACCTTGTTTGCCTGAGTATCACCAGCGGAGGCTGCAGAACTGCAAATACTGCAGAACAGCAAATATTGCTGCCTGATCCTTCCTCTGGAAGCTTCATCCCAGAGTGGCATCTGCCTGTATGAGGTGTCTGGTGGCCCCTACTGGTAGGTGTCTCCCAGTTAGGCTACATGGGGGTCAGGGACCCACTTGAGGAGGCAGTCTGGTCATTCTCAGAGCTCAAACACCATGCTGGGAGAACCACTGCTCTCTTCAGAGCTGTCAAACAGGAAAGTTTAAGTCTGCAGAAGTTGTCTGCTGCCTTTTGTTCAGCTATGCCCTGACCACAGAGGTGGAGTCTATAGAGGCAGTAGGACTTGCTGTGCTGCAATTGGCTCTGTGTGGTTTGAGCTTCCCAGCCACTTTGTTTACCTACTCAAGCCTCAGCAATGGCGGACACCCCTTCCCCCACTTGGCTGCTGTGTTGCAGGTTGATCTCAGACTGCTGTGCTAGTAGTGAGCAAGGCTCCGTGGGTGTGGGACCTGCCAAGCCAGGCATGGTAGAGAATCTCCTGGTCTGCTGGTTGTTAAGACCATGGGAAATGGGTAGTATTTGGGTGGGAGTGTCCTGTTTTTCCAGGTACAGTCTGTCACGGCTTCCCTTGGCTAGAAAAGGGAAATTCCCCAACCCCTTTCACTTCCTGGGTGAGGTGACAGCCTGCCCTGCTTTGGCTCACCCTCCATGGGCTGCACCCACTGTCCAACCAGTCTCAATGAGATGAACCAGGTACCTCGGTTGGAAATGCAGAAATCACCTGTCTTTTGTGTTGATCACACTAGGAGCTGAAGACCGGAGCTGTTTCTTTTTGGCCATCTTAATAACTTACTCAAGATGGTTTCTAATGGAAAGAAGCTGGGAAGAAGGGAGTGCTAGTGTATACATTTTCTATGTTATATACATGTGTTATTATCAGCATCTTGTTTACAAGATGAACTTGTGAGTTTTGGGATTAAAAAACAAGTATACCGGCCGGGTGTGGTGGCTCATGCCTGTAATCCCAGCACTTTGGGAGGCCAAGGCTGGTGGATCACTTGAGGTCAGGAGTTTGAGACCAGCCTGGCCAACATGGTGAAGTCCTGTCTCTACTAAAAACACAAAAATTAGCCGGGCGTAGTGGTGGGTGCCTGTAATCCCAGCTACTCGGGAAGTTGAGGCAGGAGAATTGCTTGAACCCAGGAGGCGAAAATTGCAGTGAGCTAAGATTGTGCTACTGCACTCCAGCCTGGGTAACAGAGCAAGACTCTATTTCAAAAAATAAATAAATAAATAAATAAAACAAACAAACAAAAAACAAGTATACCAAACTTTATAATTTTGACATCTGCCTGAAATAATTGTTTTCTTTTTCTTTTTTTTAATTCTTCATCATTCAACTCGAAAAAATGGTTTTATTTTTCTAATGAACTTTTGTCATCTTTATTGACTCCCTGACATATGACTTCTCCTTCTTATTTTTGGCACATTTTCTGTTTTCTGTGATCTGCTGGTAGGCAGAGGCCTCCTTCTACCATATGAGGAAAATGCCACTTACTTGCTTTGTCATTATTCTTTGCCACTAAAAGAATGGGCACATGGCTTAGACTATGTTAATGGGATGTTTCTACCCTAGAAATGGAATCAGGAGTTAGTGACCCACGGAAACTCAGGGACAATAAAAAACTTCCTCTTTAGTATTGATAGTGGTTGCAATAAAATTACATTCTCAGGTCTACGGTGGTAGCAACACAAGCGTTAGCATAAAGTACCTTGTGGCAGTGTCAATGATATCCTTAATAGATTAGTACAAAGCTGTAATTTTGAATGTTACTTCTTTCTTTGCAGCTTTGAGCCTTGTTTGCCAATCTTCTTGGAAATTTAATAATTTCTGCTGAAATAAGCCAGGGTCAGTTTCTTGTTTCTACCTGGACTCCTTTCATGGGTGTGTGATTTGTGCAGTCGCACAGTGCTCTGTGTTGAAAGGGTCCTTGCACTTGGCTTAGTGCTCAGCTGTCACTGTTTTGAAACTCCTCATCATTTTAACAAGGAGACCTGCATTTTTATTCAGTACCAGGTCCCACAAATTATGTAGCTGGTCCTCCTTTTGTCTAACAATGATGACTGGTAATATTTCTTTTTCTGAAGGCAAAATTGGTCAGAACTCGATGCTTGAATGGCTGAAAGAAATCAGAAGTGTACTAATATACTATTTTTTTGACAGTTATAGTCTTCCACATGCTGCAATTATTTATGTATCTACATTGTGTCTTCTATTACACTGGGGACTTCTGAGAGGACAGATTATGTTCCCACAGCATCATGTTTCTTTTTTTTTTTTTTTTGAGACAGTGTCGCTCTGTCGCCCAGCCTGGAGTGCAGTGGCCGGATCTCAGCTCACTGCAAGCTCCGCCTCCCGGGTTCATGCCATTCTCCTGCCTCAGCCTCCCGAGTAGCTGGGACTACAGGCGCCCACCACCTTGCCCCGCTAGTTTTTTGTATTTTTCAGTAGAGACGGGGTTTCACCGGGTTAGCCAGGATGGTCTTGATCTCCTGACCTCGTGATCCGCCCATCTCGGCCTCCCAAAGTGCTGGGATTACAGGCTTGAGCCACCGCGCCCGGCCTTAGCATCATGTTTCTATTGTCTGTCTGTCTCTCTATCCATCCATTTGTCTAACTGCATATTAACAGTTGATATAATCTCATTTGATCCTCATCTAAACCCTGTAGGTGTTATTGTTGTTGTTATTATCACTGTTATTATTACTTATTATTGCTGAAAACTGCGGCTCAGGGAGGTTATCTGTCCAAGTCCACTCCCTTCATTATAATGAAGTTAGTGTTAGAACATAGAGTGACATGAATAGCTGCTGCTGCTGCTGCTTCTTCCTCCTCCTCCTCCTCCTCTTCTCCTCCTCCTCCTCCTCCTCCTCCTTCTTCTTCTTCTTCATCTTCATCTTCATCTTCTTCATAATGCTTTCAATTTTCTAAGGTTCTTCTATAATCATTTCAGAAATTATAACTTTTATTGCACCAGTGAAGAAACAAGACTCAGATTTTGACAGATTGTTCAAAGCATAGTCATAATAATTAGCAGGCTCAAAGTCTGATCCAAGCTTAACTCCATCAGAAAAAAATGAGGTACAACCAACGTGTTCTAGTTTATATCAATAGATTTTTGCAAATGGTACATTTGTGCTAGTAAATTTTCTTAAGAGGGAGGACTAGAAAATACTACCTGCTTCTTTTTCTCTCTACAATTTTATCTGTGTTAAAAATGTTTCTTCAGGTGAATTCTGGCTACCACAAAATCTCTACAAACATTGTTAAAATAGTTTCAGCTAGTCTAATACAAACATTTGTGAAAACATAACCAGCGGGTACACTCAGTATCTTGAGAGTTCATGGGCAATGAAAATAATTATAAGGGTTATATACACAAGTTAGGTTGCCTAAGTATTTAGGCAAATATGTAATTATCTCATTAGTTTTAAAACAAATATTTCTGATTAATAATTGAAACAAGGCTGTAGTTGAAAAATACTAAAATTTGGGGGAAGAAAGTGAGATACTGGAAGGAAACACCTTGATTAAATTTTAATTTTCTGAAATTAAGATATAATTTAAAAACTGTTTGGAAATATTTAAACACTGGAAATTGAAACTCCTTCAACCTCTATGTAGATACATAAAACTGGCTAGTTTCAGAATTCCTTTATAGGAATAACTTTTCTCTATTGTCCTATAATGATGTTCTCTAATCTCCTAAATGAAATAATTTTGTTTTGTTAAAAAATGTGGTCTCTGTTTTAAGAAGTAGAGTCAATTTTCAAGCTGATAATTTATCTGATATTATTACTCTAAAGCAATTTGATGAAAGAATTTGGCATAATGAGCAAGGCTTGCTGACAAATAAGATCAACATTCTCCATTACGGAAAGAGGAGAATAATTGTTTCATTTAGCTACGAAATCAAGAGATAGAAAACTGCATGTGATTAGAGGAAATTAGTCACTACCCATTTCTCTTCTTCCTCATAGAGAAAGATTTTGGTTAGAAGTAGCAGAGTGAATCAGATATCTGGTATGTGACGCCAGTGTGGGAGTGCTTTTTTTTTTTTTTTCTTCTGTTTTCTTAGGTTCACTGAATGAGGCCCTGTAAATTACAGTGACAGAAGACAGCTTAACAGGAGAGAAGGTTTGTTACATGTGCATATGCATGGTTTCACAGAAGAGAAGAGAAAGCCGAAAGAACTGGTTAGACATGGGAGCTTATATGCCATTTTAACAAAGACTAATAAATCATGGAGAAGTAATTAGACAAAGGAACAGGGGGCTTAATTTTCTAGGGGAGTTAAATTTTGGAGAAGTAAATATATAGGGAAATTGATGGAAGATAAGGGTTGTCTTAGTCTCTTTGGGCTGTTATAACAAAAATGCCATAAACTGGGTAGCTTATAAACAACAACAATTTATTCTTACAGTTCCAGAGGCTGAGAAGTTTTAGATCAAGTTGCTGACAGATTTGCTGTCTGGTGAAGGCTCATGCCCTGATTAACACAGGCTGTTTTCTCACTGTAACCTCACATGGAGGAAAGAGTGAATGTGCTTTCTGGGGTTTCCTTGTAAGGGCATTAGTTTCATTCATGAGGGATCTGACCTCATGACCTAATCATCTAATGCCATCACCTTAGGAATTTGAATTTCAACAGGTAAATTTTGGGGGGACAAGAACTTTCAGACCACAGCAGAGTTATTTAGCGGGAGTTGTTACACAGACCCCAGTTGGTGCCTTCTCCATTGATAAGAGTTGTCTCTGGTGATTAAGACCTTCCTTCTCTTCCTAGTGTGGGAGAGGGAGACACTTTTATAAATGGATATTTGCATTGCCTTTACAAAGGGAAATTTACACCCTGCTTTTAGACAGAAAGGAGGAAGGCAGAGGAGCTTTTCCTGCACCTGCTATTGCTTAATTATCTTCAGCTCAGAATAATCCTTATGATCAAGTGGTATATTTTGGAGTGGCATACTCCAAAATTCCTGCAACCAGCATATAGTTACAGAACTTTTTTACCTGTGACTTCTCATCAGGGCCAGCTTCATGGCCATGTGACCTGTGTAGTCTCAGGAGGCTCCACACGGGGAGGGACCTTGTGCTTATAATTGTTTCACTGCTGTGCCTTTGTTGTTTTGAAATTCTCAATAATTTTTCAGTAAGGAACTTTGCTTTGCATTTTGCAGTGGGGCTCAAACTATGTGGCTACAAGCCATGTGGGCAGTCTCTCTGTGATGCTGCTAAACCTGTTTAATAACCTGTAGGTGGAAACCCCAAACTGCCCTTGCCTCCAGTCCACTCCTGGTTTTCCACTCTCAGCACTGGTTTTGCTTCCTGCTTCATCAGGTGTGATAAGCCTGAGTTCCCAACACATGTCTCAAAGCTACCTGGGCTGGGTGTAGAGGCTTACACCTGTAATCCCAGCACGTTGGGAGGCTTTGGTGGGAGGATTGCTTGAGCCCAGGAGTTCAGAACCAGCCTAGGCAACATAGCAAGATCCCATCTCTACAAAAAATAAAAAATTAGCCAGGTGTGATGGCACACGCTTGTGGTCCTGGCTTGTGAGGCTGAGGTGGGAGGATCACTTGAGTCTGGGAGGTTGAGGCTGCAGTGAGCCATAATTGGGCCACTGCAGTCCAGCCTGGGGACAGAATGAGAAAAAAAATAATTAAAAAGTTACCTGCATCCTTATCTCTGTCTTTTTCTCTGGGAAAAAAAAATATATATATATTTTTTTTTTTTTTTTGTTTTGTTTTCATTTGGGCTGTGGAAGCCTCATCTTGTCCTACTTTCTCCAGAACCTTCTTCTATCAATTATTTTCCTTTCCTAGGTCTTCAGCTTTTCTCTTTTCATTGGTTCCTTCTCCAAACAGATGCTTTATGAGGAGTGCTCTTGTTGAGCATTGGTAAAATGATTTAACCACTGGACAGCTTTTATAGTGTACTACGCTGATTTTGCATTGCTATAGAGATATAGCTGAGACTGGCTAATTTACACAAAAAGAGGCTTAATTGTCTCTCGTTTCTGCAGGCTGTACAGGAAACATAGTGCTGGCTTCTGCTTCTAGGTAGGACTCAGGAAACTTATGGTGGACCGTGAAGGAGAAGCGGGTACGTCACATGGCAGGAGTTGGAGCAAGAGGAGGGTGAAGGTGGGTGGGTGCCACACTTTTTTTTTTTTTTGAGATGGAGTCTGGCTCTGTCACCCAGACTGGAGTGCAGTTGCATGATCTCGGCTCGCTGCAAACTGCACCTCCAGGGTTCAAAGGATTCTCCTGCTTCAGCCTCCTAAGTATCTGGGATTACAGGTGCCCACCACCTTGCCTGGCTAGTTTTTCTATTTTTAATAGAGATGGGGTTTCACCATGTTGGCCAGGCTGGTCTCAAATTCCTGACCTCAGCTGATCTGCCTGCCTTGGCCTCCCAAAGTGCTGGGATTACAGGCATGAGGGGTGCCACACTTTTAAACAACCAGGTTGCATGAGAAATTGCTCACTATCACAAGTCATGAGGGACCCACCCTCATGACCCAGACACCTCCCACCAGGCCCCATTTCCAACCCTGGGTATTACCTTTCAACATGAGATTTGGGTGAGGACACCCATCCAAACTCTATCATATAGTATCCACTTGTCTTATGAAAACATATTCTTTAAACCCAAAGGAGGGGATGCAGCTGCCCTTGGTAGTGGTTAAGAGTTTGGACTTTGTGGAGTCCAAAGCTCATCTCTGCTATTTACTAACTGTGTGGCCTTGGGCGAGTTACTTAACCTCCCTATGCCTCTGTTTTCTTATGAATAATATGAATAATAATAGTCCCCACTTCAAAGGGCTGTTAGGAGAATAAAATGAAATCTGTTTAGAACAGTGTTTGGCATGTAGTAAGCGCTATTTAAATTATTACTCCTTTCTTCAGCTCCACTGTCTTTTTCCTGCCCATTTCTTCACATCAAAGGATGATGTGTACTGTTCTGCTTGTCAAAGAAATTACAAAACATTTGGAAATACATGAAAAAGATGAGCATCGTGTCTCTTTAGTGTCAGAACTTTTGTCTTCAGCTGTGGTTCCTTAGCTGTCAAATCTGGATACGAGAGAAGATACCATTCAGCATCTTGCACACTCCTCTTAAAAATTATTACTAAATAAAAACTAAAGCAGTCTGTTACATGCACTGCCAAATACTTGCTGAACTTGTCAGCCTGTGGCATCTTCTTTGGGGCCGGGTGGGGGAAATTTGGGAAATGCTGTACGTGGATATCACCAAAGGAATCTTCTTTCGATCTTCCCACCACCCCCACAAACACCCCAGAGACTATGAAGGTAATACATCTTTAACATCGAAAATGGAAAATGCCAGCATCTTCCAAATTTCTGTTTTCCCACCAAACAGAGGACAGAGTCATTAGTTTTCCTGTTAAAATTGTACTTTGTTTTGTTTTGTTTTGTTTTTGGAGAAACATTTTGTTCCTTGAGTGAAATCTTCTGAAACATTGTCTGGGGCAGTTTAATATCATCAAAATCAATACAGTTGTCTAAGTCAGAAAACTAGGATGTATCTAAGGTTCACGTATATCCCTATGACCTCACCTCTTGGCTATCCTTCTAATTGTCACATCCCATTGATTTTTAGTTCCAATCTCTCATACCTACCCACTTCTCCTAAATCTAGTTTAAGCCCTTTCCTACCTCAGTGGCTCTCAACACTAGTAGGGCATTAAAACTTTCCTGAACTTGGCCGGGCGCGGTGGCTCAAGCCTGTAATCCCAGCACTTTGGGAGGCCGAGACGGGTGGATCACAAGGTCAGGAGATCAAGACCATCCTGGCTAACCCGGTGAAACCCCGTCTCTACTAAAAAATACAAAAAACTAGCCGGGCGAGGTGGCGGGCGCCTGTAGTCCCAGCTACTCGGGAGGCTGAGGCAGGAGAATGGCGTGAACCCGGGAGGCGGAGCTTGCAGTGAGCTGAGATCCGGCCACTGCACTCCAGCCTGGGTGACAGAGGGAGACCCCGTCTCAAAAAAAAAAAAAAAAACTTTCCTGAACTTTATTTCTTTACACATATACATATATACACACACACACATACACATACACACACACACACACACATATATACACAAATACACACATATGTACCTGAACTAAATATATGTATTTCTGGGCCCACCTCAGGCCAACTGAACCAGAACCTCTGGGGATGAAGACTAATATAATTTCCAGGTTGTAGGCCGGGCGCGGTGGCTCAAGCTTGTAATCCCAGCACTTTGGGAGGCCGAGATGGGCAGATCACGAGGTCAGGAGATCGAGACCATCCTGGCTAACCCAGTGAAACCCCATTTCTACTAAAAAAATGCAAAAAACTAGCCGGGCGGGGTGGCGGGCGCCTGTAGTCCCAGCTACTTGGGAGGCTGAGGCAGGAGAATGGTGTGAACCCAGGAGGCGGAGCTTGCAGTGAGCTGAGATCCGGCCACTGCACTCCAGCCTGAGCGACAGAGCGAGACTCCGTCTCAAAAAAAAAAAAAATTTCCAGGTTGTTGTTCTTATGTTTGTCCAGGGCTGAGGACCGCTGACTTTTTTAGACAATGCAGTCACTGCTTTGCAGTTCCCACTGAGTCTGTTCACCTTCTTCTAATGAATCCCGATACTGACTCAGAGTAATCTCCTGGTAGCTAAACCTAATCATGCCTTGCTGTGTATAATCACCTCTGTGATTCCCTTTCCACATAGGTTATAATCTAAGCTTTTTAGCTTGGCAGACAAGATCCTTCATGATTCCTCCAAAGCCTTCGTGTCCACTTCCCTCTCACTATTTTGTCAGTAGCACTGTATACTTATATCAAAATGCTCAGGTTTCTTCAGCACCAGATTTTCAAGTTTCTGGCCCCTTTTACTTTGTTCCTCTTGTCTAGAATGCCTAGAAGGTTGGTGCATCATTCAAGGGTACACCCTCTTAAAGCCTTCTTCTTTTCCTCCATTAGTGGGTTTTTTTTTTTTTTTTTTGGGGGCAGTTTCACTCTTGTCGCCCAGGCTGGAGTGCAATAGCGCAATCTTAGCTCACTGCAACCTCCACCTCCTGGGTTCAAGCGATTCTCCAGCCTTGCTTCCTGAGTAGCTGGAATTACAAGCATATGCCACCACACCCAGCTAATTTTGTATTTTTTTTTTAACTGGAGACGGGATCTCACCATGTTGGCCAGGCTGGTCTCAAACTCCTGACCTCAGGTGATCCAGCCGTCTCAGCCTCCCAAAGTGCTGGGATTACAGGTGTGAGCCACTGCCCCCAGCTCACTAGTTGTTTTAGGCACTCCTTCTCACTAGCTACCATTTCACCTTGTTCACACATGTCCCAGCCCCTACCTATGTTATATAACAAAGACAATGCTAACTTGCGAGTATTGTGAATGCTTAGGTTTAAGTCTGTCTCTGCTATATCATTTGCTGCTCCCTAAGAATTCTTATCATCATCTTATCATCAATGTACCTGGCGTGTAATAGGTGCTTAAGTAAAGTTTGCCAACTAATAAATGTACATGAAATTACATCAGAACATAGAATGTGAAAAATGATAATCACAGGGAGTGGGAATAATGACAATGCATATACAAAGTCTGGTTCCTTTTTCTATCTGCTAAGGTAGCCTGAAACCCAGAGAGGCAAGTGGCCCTTTAAAGAACATTTTGACATTAGCTAAAGGGGATGAGAAAGATAGAGGCGGAGTCAGCTTTCTTTAAGATGTCGTAGTGCTGGTGCCTCCCTCCCTCTCCACTCCCCACAACCGAGTGACAGCCCACATCCATTCAACAATGATGACCACAATGATGACATGTTCAGGCTATCCAGGATAGAACCAGTTTACATCTATTTCTTAACATAATAAAGTTATGAACAGTGTCCCCGTTGGGCTACTCAAAAGTAATCTGGTTTGGGTAGCACATTATATACATGTTCCAATTCAAATTTAGTTTATAGAAGGTCAATTTGCTATTTTATGTTGACTGAGTCATTGTGCATGATTACTGTCTTAGTTTGTGTTGCTGTAACAAGATATATTACACTGGGTCATTTATAAATGACAGAAATTTGTTGAAGTCAGTTCTGGAGGTTGGGAAGTTCAAGACCAAGGGACCAGCAGATTCAGTGTCTAGTGAGGGCTTGCTTTCTGCTTCAAGATGGCGACTTCTAATTGTGTCTTTACATGGTAAAAGAGACAAACTCTCCTGGGCCTTCTATGTAAGAGCCTGGGAGACTAATCCCACTTATAAGGGCTCTGACCTCATAACCTAATCACTTTCCAAAGGTCTCACCTCCCGACACCATCGCACTGGAGATTGGGTTTCAACATATGAACTTTGCGGGGACACAAACATTCAGACTATAGCAAGTACACATGTAAATATTGTGAATACACACAACTTAGTCTTTGATATGGTTTGGCTGTGTCCCCACCCAAATCTCATCTTGAATTGTAGATTCCATAATCCCCACCTGCCATGGGAGGGACCTGGTGGGAGGTGATTGAATCATGGGGTGGGTTTTTCTCATGTTGTTCTCATGATTGTGAATTAGTCTCATGAGATCTGATGGTTTTAGAATGGGGAGTTCTCCTGCACACCCTCTTTTGCCTGCTGCCGTGTGAGATTTGCCTTTGTTCCTCTTTCGCCTTTCACCGTGATTGTGAGGCCTCCCCAGCCATGTGAAGCTGTGAATCCATTAAACCTCTTTTTCTGTATTAATTACCTAGTCTCAGGTATGTCTTTATGAGCTGTGTGAGTACAAACTAATACAGTCTTCTACCCAAAATGGGAAATGAACCAAGTTTCCGCATAAGCTACATGTTCTTTTCTTTTTTCTGGTTTTTCATGGTGACAATTATTATGATGTTCATGAACATATTATCAAAAGAAATCAATGAAAATCAGAAACTGACTTCCTTGTTTTGATTTCTCACCTTCTGAGTACTTCAAAACTGGTAATAAGTTATGCCTATGAATGTCGAAGATTTTGACTTATATTTCATATCACACTTTATGTTTAATTTATAATTAAAAGATTATGCATCACAAAAGAGGTACTGAAACAGGTACTGTTTAACATATCCATAATGACTTCTCAAGATGCGAGGCCTGGAATATGTGTTTTAAATTATCTAAAGGTCAAGAAAAAATATTTGTGAATAAGGATCAACTGACAATAAGCTCATAATGAAATACTTAAGACAAGGAAGAAAAGACGAAATCTTATCTTTTTTTTTTTTTTGATTTCACAGTGGGGTTGTCTAGTAATTGCATCTTAAGGGTTTGGTTCACTAAAGCTAAAAACATTATTGCTTTTAGTATTTGTTAATGTTGACTAAACCTAGCTTAGTTGTTTTTATAGAGATTTTTTTTGGTGGGGGGGATAGAATGAAGGAAATTAATAGTTAAGGTTAAAAGCTCGGTGAGCTCAGGATAGAGCCACCATTTTAAGCCCAGGGCAAACTTCAGCCTTTGAAGATCAGAGTGAGTAACCATGGAAAGATATAGGAATCTGGTGGCAGGAAATTACAGGGACAACTTTTTAAATTACAGAGACAGTTTTTGAGTGCTTCGGGGTGAAATTGCAAAAACAAACAGTAGTAGCAGGAGTTGCAGTAGTAGTTGCAGCCAACATTTATTTATTTATTTATTTTTGAGATGGAGTTTCACTCTTGTCGCCCAGGCTGGAGTGCAATGGTGCAATCTCGGCTCATCGCAACCTCCGCTTCCTGGGTTAAACGATTCTCCGCTTCAGCCTCCCGAGTAGCTGGGATTACAGGCATGCGTCGCCATGCCCAGCTAATTTTGTATTTTTAGTAGAGACAGGGTTTATCCATGTTGGTCAGGCTGGTCTCGATCTCCTGACCTCAGGCGAACTGCCTGCCTTGACCTCCCAGAGTGCTGGGATTACAGGCGTGAGTTATTGTGCCCGGCCAGTCAACATTGATTATGCAATATGCTAACCTTGTTTCAGGCATGGGGCTAAGATTTTTATGTGAAATATTTCAGTTAATCTTCACAACAATGTTATAATATGAATCTATTCTTAACTCCAGTTTGCAACTGAGAAAATCTGGAATTAATAAGTTGTAAAGCCTGGAAAGAAACATCTGTCAATCTGACTGCATCTCTGACAGTACAGTACGTGTTTTTAATAGATGCTTCTTATTGAGTAGTTACTATGTGCTGACTGCTTTAACATTATTATTATTATTGACAGAGGTTCTCACTCTGTTACCCAGGCTGGAGTACAGTAGCATGATCATAGCTCACTGCAGCCTCAAACCCCTGGGCCCAAGTGATCCTCCCACCTCAGCCTCCTGAATAGCTGGGACCACAGCCGTGTACTACCACGCTAGGCTAAATTTTTAAAATTTTTGCAGAGATGGGGTCTCGCTATGTTGCCCAGGCTGGTCTTGAACTGGTGGCCTCAAGTGATCCTCCCACCTCGACCTCCCAAATTGCTGGGATTACAGGTACAGGTACAGGCTACTGCAACCAGCCTAAAAATATTTTTAATCTTTATAGTACAAATGTGCTACTCCCGTTTTTCCCAGGAGGAAACTCAGCTTTGAAGTGCCTAGATCAATTTTCTATGACTGAAGTAACAAATCACCACAATTTTCGTGGCTTAAAATGACAAAATTTAAAATTTATTCTCTTACCATTTTGGAGGTCAGAAGTTCAGAAATAAATGTTTCAGTAGGGCTGTGTTCCTCCAATCTCTGCTTCCATCATCACAGCTCTATCTTTGACTCTGACCATCCTACCTTCCTTTAAGGACCCATGTAATTATACTGGACTTACCTGAATGATCCAGGATAATACTATCTCCCCATCTCAAGATCCTTAACTTAATGACATCTATGAAGTCCCTTTTGATATGTAAAATAACATATTCCCAGGTTCTGGGGATTAGGATGTGGACACCTTTGTGGAGCCATTATTCAGCCTAAAACAGTGCCTAACTAATTTCCCCCAGGTCACAGAGCTGATAAGGGTTCGGGGTAAGATTTGGATCTAGATATTTTCTGGTTCCAAAGTTCACACTATTTCTGCCCTATCATGTTAGCAATGACGTGAGATTCTTTTAGAATGATCTTATCAGTCATTCAAAGAAACAATTTTTGAGATTGTAAAAAGAGCCAGATACACTGGTAGGTATTGGAAAAATATGAAATGTTTTATGAGTTTGAGTTAGTTTTGCACAGGTGCATTATTCTCTGTATTTTTCAAAAGTGCAGGAGATTAAATATTAGATTAAATAATGAATAAGATAAAATAACTTGCAGAATAGGTATTATTAGGCTGCTTTTTCTTACATTAAACCATTTTTTTTCTGCTTATTTCTCCCTTCCACAGATTAATTCCAGGTTAAATTTTCAGATACTGTGCTTTAAAAAATTTTAATTTTGTTCTCAGATCTGTAAGATGGAAATCTTTCCTGGATAGAGCATAGATCTGAACAAAAACCATCTGGTTCTGTCTGTTTTTCAATATCTATATTTGCTTCCTCCACTACTGTACCAAAAAAGCAGCACAATGTTTAGTGGTCTTCTTCGGATTTTAGAAGGGGCATGTGCATCTATTCCAAACCTTTAACTAAGCGTCCCTAAAGGCCGCCAGCCAACTCAGAGGAGGATAGCAGGATCTAGAAGAGACACCTCTTTAGCTGGACCAGTGGATCTGTCATGTATTCTTCATACCTCAGTAGATCCAAATGTCTATGGCAGATCTGGATGCTGTATGAAGTCTATGGCAGGCTGTAATTGGGAAATTATATAGAGGCACTTAATAACAGAAATTTGTAGCAAAATCATGCTCTTTGACTACCCCCCCCCGCCCCCGACGGAATCTCGCTCTGTCGCCCAGGCTGGAGTGCAGTGGCGCGATCTCAGCTCACTGCAAGCTCTGCCTCCCGGGTTCACGCCATTCTCCTGCCTCAGCCTCCCGAGTAGCTGGGACTACAGGCGCCCACCACCACGCCCAGCTAATTTTTTTTTTTTTTTTTGTATTTTTAGTAGAGACAGGGTTTCACCATGTTAGCCAGGATGGTCTCGATCTCCTGAGCTCGTGATCTGCCCACTTCGGCCTCCCAAAATATGGGATTACAGGCATTAGCCACATGCCCAGGTTTTTTTTTTTTTTTTTTTTTAAGACAGAGACACTTCAGCTCTGTTGCCCAGACTGGCGTGTAGTGGTGTGATCATCTTGACTGCAGAGGTGAACACCTGGGCTCAAGCAATCCTCCTGCAAAAATATTTTGCAGAGATGGGGGACTACATTGCCCAGGCTGGTCTTGAACTCCTGGGCTCAGGTGATCCTCCTGCCTCTGACTGTCAAAGCACTGGGATTACAAGTGTGAGCCACTGTGCCTAGCTCTTGGACTATTTTATTTGAGAAGCAGTTCATGTTTTTTTCTACTAGAGATTAAATTCCTGGCTATGGCACTCTAGGTGTTCACAGGATCTGTACTGCCCATCGAGGACTAGGTAGTATCTGAAACTAAGCCATAAACTAGGGTGGTTCAGCAGCCCTTTAACGTGAAATTGAAATGATATATTTTAGCTCCAAAAACCAAGTCTAGTTGACTAAGCAGGCAATTCTCACTCCCGAGATGCCAACTTTTGCTGTACAACCACATCTCCCCTAAACTCTTGCCTATGATTGCAGAGGAAGTTTCCTTAGACGAGTTAATTAGGAAGAAAAAGAAGTAGCCTCGGCTGGGTGCAGTGGCTCACACCTGTAATCCTAGCACTTTGGGAGGCTGAGGCCGGCGGATCACCTGAGGTCGGGAGTTTCAGATGAGCCTAACCAACATGGAGAAACCCCATCTCTATTAAAAATACAGAATTAGCCGGGAGTGATGGCACATGTCTGTAATCCCAGCTACTCGGGAGGCTGAGGCAGGAGAATCGCTTGAACTTGTGAGCCGAGATTGTGCCATTGCACTCCAGCCTGGGCAACAAGAGTGAAACTTTGTCTCAAAAAAAAAAAAAAGAGCCTTTTTACTGGTGGATACACATCAACCAGAACTGGACTCTGGCCCAATTGTGGACCTCAGAGGCCTGAAGGAGGTCTGGGAAGAGAAAACCTCCTAGTGGGCAAAACATAGAGCATTGTCCAATTTACCTGGAAGGAGAAGTGGCCTGAGAAAGTAGATCTATATCTATTGTGTTTTCAGGGACTTCGATGGGAATAACGTTGAAGGATTGGTGACAAGTATGCTTGAGGAAGTGGTACTTAGATGTATCTTTTGCTAGATGTCAGAATATTTGCACCCCATGTATATGGTTGTGAGAGGTGACCCACTACAGAAGAGGCTGTCAGTGATCAAGTAGACAAGGGGACTTGTTCTTTTCTGCCCTTCTTCTAGTTACTCCATGTGTTAGTTCTTGCATTGCTATAAGGAAATACCCGAGACTGGGTGATTTATAAAGAAAATAGGTTTAATTGGCTCATGGTTCCACAGGCTGTACAGGAATTGGCTTCTGCGCAGGCCTCAGGAAACTTTCAATCATGGCAGAAGGTAGAGGAGAAGCAGGAATGTCTTGAACATCTTACATGGCCAGAGCAGCAGCAAGAGAGAGAGGTGGGGAGGTGCCACACACATTTAAACAACCAGATCTCGTGAGAACTTTAGCATGAGAACAACACCAAAGGGTTGGGGCTAAACCATTCATGAAGGATTCACCCCCATGATCCAATCACCTCCCACCAGGCCCCACCTTCAACACTGGGGATTACAACTGGACATGAGATTTGAGTGGAGACACAGATCTAAACCATGTTGCCCCAGTGCTTGCATAATGCGCTTAATCATATACAAGATAATGCAGAAACTACATCCAAGAGGCATAAAATATGCATGGCTCAACAAAATCAACTTCCTCACACCATAGCTGACATGGCAGCCATCATGGATGAGTGCCCAATTTGCCACCAGCATTAACCGACTTTGAATGGCAGTATGCCGTTATGTTTCTAAGATACCAGGAAGCCACATTGTTGATTTCACTGGGCACAGAACAACATTTAAGAGAAAATAACATGTTCCTGGTAGACTCAAGAATGTATTTTGTATTTCTACTTGCCTTCTTTAACAACTATGCTTCTGTAGCAGCACTGTCTGGGGACTTACCAAATGCCTAATTGTGTTAACTTTCTGTCACTGCCATAACAACTCACCATACATTTAGTGACTGTCGATTATCTCAGTTTCTTTGGGTTAGAAGTCCATGCACAGCATGGTTCTGTTGGTTCTCCACTTAGTCTTCCAAGGCTGAAATCAAATTGTTGACAGGGATGTGCCACTTTCTGGAGGCTCTAGGAGAGAATCTACTTCCGTACTCATTCAGTTTGTTGGCAGAATTTAGTTCCAAGCTCTTGTAGGACTGAGATCCCCATTTCTTTACTGGCTGTCAGCTGGGTCATTCTCAGCTTCTAAAAAGTTGTTCACGTTCTCTGGCTTCTGGCCTCTGTCAAAGTCAACGATGGTGGTTTGAGTCCTTCTCATACTTCAAACCTCTCTCCCTTATTTCTGTAATACAGGTCTTCTGTCACATCTCCTCTACTGACTTTTCCACCTTCCTCCTCTGCTTTTAAGAACTATATAATTACACCAAGTAATCTAGAAAAATCTTCCTATTTTAAGGTCATCTGTTCAATAAACTTAATTACATCTGCAAAGTCTTTTCTCAGCAGTGCTTCTTGGTGGATTTCACAAATTTTAGAAATTAGTGCTTAATTGAATGTCAGGGGACAGGAATCTTGGGGAGGACATCTTTATAGTTCTACCTATAACACCTATCCATTGTCAGGTCATGAGGTTTTTTGCCTAGTATGGTACCTATGATGGTTAATTTTATGTGTCAACTGGCCCATGGAGACATTTGGTCAAACATTATTCTGGATGTATCTCGAAGGGTGTTTCTGAATGAGGTTAGCATATAAGCTAACATATAAGTAAAGCAGATTGCTCTCCCCAGTGTGGATGGGCCTCATGCAGTCATTTGTAGGTATGAATAGAACAAAAAGACTGACCCTTCCTTGAGTAAGGGGGATTTCCTCCTGCCTGACTACTTTTGAGCTGGGTCATTGGCCTTTTTCTTCCTTCAGACTAGAACAGAAGCATCAGCTCTTCTTGAGTTTTGAGCTGTTGACCTTTGGACTGTGACTTACACCATCAGCTATCCTGGTTCTCAGTTCTTTAAACTCAGACTAGAACCATTGGCTCTTCTGGGTCTCCAGCTTGCTGACTTTAGATTTTGGGATCTCTCTGCCTTCACAATAGTGTGAATTAGTTCCTTATAAAAAATCTCTATCTCTTTACACACAAACACACACACACACACTCACTCACTCTCTATTGGTCCTTCGTTCTGTTTCTTTTCTTTTTTTTTTTTGACAAGGCCTTGCACTGTTGCCCAGGCTTGGGTATAGTGGAATCATCATGGCTTACTGCAGCCTGGTCCTCGCACCTCAGCCTTTTGAGTAGCTGGGACTACAGATGTGCATCGCCACGCCCAGCTAATTATTCTATATATATATATTTTTTTGCAGAGATGGGGTTTTGCTATGTTTCCCAGGCTGGTCTCGAACTCCTAGGCCCAAGTGATCCTCCTGCCTTGGCCTCCCAAATGCTGGGATTATAGGCATGAGCCACTGTACCTGGCAAACAGTGAAAGAAGGCAATAGGCTTTCAACTGTAAAAGATTCATTTGTATTATTGTATATTCCACCCACCACCTGAAAAAATATTCTTATGGAGCGAAATCTATTGAAAACTCAATTAGAGTATCATGTAAGTGATAATACTTGCAAGGTTGGAGTGATATCCTACAACAATGTGCTTTAAATCAGTAATCAAAATATATTTATCCAAAAGTCAGAATACAAGGGTCTGAAAATCAAGAGTGCAAATAAGACTGATATATCTTACTGTTACATCTGTTTTATTTTTTAACAACAGTTTACTGTGATTCCCCCAATTCTGGCCTAATTAATTCTTATTTGAAAGCGTTGGTAACCAAATAAAAAGATTTCCCAGAGATACCTACAGACTGAAATATGCACCTGTCCCCAGATAAAAAATATGCTTACATGGATTTGAAATTGAGATTTTCACACCCGAATAGGGACATTTCAGCTGATGATGTAACAATAATACCTACCACGTGAGGCAGGTATTATTGAACTAAAATTCAAGAGAGACACCTGCCCATTTTTTAATTCTTCGTGCCGCCGCATAACTAGGGCACAAAAAAGGCATGCAAAGTTGGCTGAGGGTGAATGAGCCTGATATTAAAAGGAACCATAGCTACCATTCTGGGAGAGACTGAGAAAAATGCCTTGAACCAAGAGATCACTTGGCTACCTATCCGTATTACCACATCAGATGGTAAAGGTCAAGGGTAAACTGCAGGTTCCAAGGTCTCCAATTCTTTTATTAGGAATACAAGTTTGGGTTATTTCACTAAGTAAATAACCCAAGGCAGCTAAACTGCTGGCTTAGAACAGAGGAACCTGGAAGATGTGGTGGAGGAATTGTCTTAACTTGTCAATCGGAGCCTTGTGATCACTTGCAGATCTGTATTATCTATTGTGATTTGTGCTCTTGCTCTCTCAATTATTTTTTCTCCTTTAACAAATATTCTACAAACATCCTGTTCTCACAAGTATCCTATTTTCTGTAGGATGTACTGGTATTATTTAACTTTACAAATTAGTCCACAGATTATAGAATGTCACAGTATTCTCTATCATGATATAGACCTAAGGAAAATAGCCATAGATCATGTGTCTGTGTGTATATACGCACACACACATACACACATGGCTATCTCATCTGTATGTCTATAAACATCATCATATATACAAATATGATTTAAAAATTGATTCCCCAATGGGGAGGTGCATCCATTTTCGACTGTAGGTGAGTGAGTGGATTATCTTAGGACTTAAATTTGTTGCTGCTGTTTACAAGTTTAAATATAGAAGAAGGTGTTGGCTGACTTTGGGTAGCTAAGTGGGCGAGTGTAGCGTACACTTTCAGGTTTTGTTATTGCCCAGAATCTTTGGGATACCCTAATTTAGTTTGGAAAAATTGGCATATTATGTTGGGAAGTTATTCTCCCCAAGATAGATACCAGAAATTAATTTTACCAGCCTCTTTTTGTACTTATGGTATAGGCAATTGCTTCACCAGTGAGGCACATAAGATGTTGATATGAAACAGTAGAAGTTGAAGATCAGATCCTATGCAGAATCCATTCTTTTCTGGCACAGCAAATGGTGGCATCAGGTTTTTAGGAGAATCAGTGATAAAGATTCTGCTTTAGGGCCGGGCGCGGTGGCTCACGCCTGTAATCCCAGCACTTTGGGAGGCTGAGGCGGGTGGATCACGAGGTCAGGAGATCGAGACCATCCTGGCTAACACGTGAAACCCTGTCTCTACTAAAAAATACAAAAAATAAGCCGGGTGTGGTGGTGGCGCCTATAGTCCCAGCTACTCGGGAGGCTGAGGCAGGAGAATGGCGTGAGCCCCGGAGGCGGAGCTTGCAGTGAGCCGAGATCGCGCCACTGCACTCCAGCCCGGGTGACAGAGCGAGACTCTGCCTCAAAAAAAAAAAAAAAAAAAAAAAAAAAAAAAATTCTGTTTTAATGTCTGTACCCAATTTGCCATTTGAGACATCTCTATTGGGGGAAGTTCTACTGATTTGGGTGCTGTTTTTGCCTGTGGCATTTCCAGGATGAACCCTCTGGCCTACCCAAAGGCTGTGAGGCGCATAATATATTTGAACAAATTTTATTTTAGTTTTTTTGTGGTTGCATTCTGTCTTTCACCTTCTTTCTCTCTCTCCTCTCGCTCTTTCACATCATTTATTCTGGAAGAAGCCAGTTGCCATGTTGTCCTATGGGATGAATCATATGGAGAGGAATTGCGTGTAATCCCAGCACTTTGGGAGGCCAAGGTGGGCAGATCACCTAAGGTCAGCTTTGTTTTTCTGGTTCCTTGAGGTGTGACCTTAGATTATCTGTTTGTGCTCTTTCATACTTTTTGATGTAGGCCTTTAGGGATACCAAGTTTGCTCTTAGCACTGCCTTTGCTGTGTCCCAGAGGTTTTGATAGGTTGTGTCACTATTGTCGTTCAGTTAGAAAAATTTTTAAATTTCTGTCTTCATTTCATTTGTGACCCAGTGATCATTCAGGAGCAGGTTATTTAATTTCCATATATTTGCATGGTTTTGAAGGTTCCTTTTGGAGTTGATTTTCAGTTTTATTCCACTGTGGTCTGAGAGAGAGTTCCAGATATAATTTCAATTTTCTTAAATTTATATTGTCTATACATTATCTGTAATATTGTCTGTCTTGGAGAAAGTTCCATGCACTGTTGAATAGAATGTATACTGTGCAGTTGTTGGATAAAATGTTCTGTATATATTTGTTAAGTCCATTTTTTCCAGGGTGTAGCTTAAATCCATTGTTTCTTTGTTGACTTTCTGTCTTGACTTTCTGTCTTGACTTGCTTAGGGCTGTCAGTGGAGTACTGAAGTCCCTCACTATTATTGTGTTCCTGTCTATCCCATTTCTTAGGTATATTAGTAATTGTTTTATAAATTTGTGACCTCCAGAGTTAGGTGCATATGTTCAGGATTGTGATATTTTCCTGTTGAACAAGGCTTTTTATCATTATTTAATTGTCCTTTTTAACCACTGTTGCTTTAAAATTTGTTTTGTTTGATGTAAGAATAGCTACTCCTGCTCACTTTCAGTGTCCATTTGCATGGAATATCTTTTTCCACCCCTTTATCTTAAGTCTATGTGAGTCTTTATGTGTTAGGTGAGTCTCTTGAAGGCAGCAGATAGTTGGTTGGTGAATTCTTATTCATTCTGCAATTGTGTATCTTTTAAGTGAAGCATTAGGCCACTTACATTCAATGTGTGTATTGAGATGCAAGGTATCATTCCATTCATCATGCTATTTGTTGCCTGTATGTCTTTTTTTTTTATATTGTATTTTTGCTTTATAGGTCCTGTGAGATTTATGCTTTAAAGAACTTCTGTTTTGATGTGTTTCCATGATTTGTTTCAAGATTTAGAGCTCCTTTAAGCAGTTCTTGCAGTGGTGGCTTGGTAGTGTTGAATTATCTCAGCATTTGTTTGTCTGAAAAAGACTGTATCTTTCCTTCATATATGAAGCTTAGTTTTCACTGGATACAAAATTCCTGGCTGATAATTTCTTTTTTTTTTGAGGAGGCTTAAAATAGGGCCTCAATTCATTCTAGCTTGTAGGGTTTCTGTTGAGAAATCTGCTGTTAATCTGATAGTTTTTCCTTTATAGGTTACCTGGTGCTTTTGTCTCATAGCTCTTAAGCTTCTTTCTTTTTGTGTCCAGAGTTGGTTCCTTCTGGCAGGTTCTTGGTCTCACTGACTTCAATAATGAAGCTGCCGACCTTCACGGTGAGTGTTACAGCTCTTAATGGCACTGACCAAAGAGTGAGAAGCAGCAAGATTTATTGTGAAGAGCCAACGAACAAAGCTTCTATGGTGTGGAAGGGGACCCGAGCGGGTTGCCGCAGCTCAGTGGGGGTGCCTAGCTTTTATTCCCTTATTTGTCCCCGCCCATGTCCTGCTGATTGGTCCATTTTACAGAGCACTGGTTGGTCCATTTTACAGAGTGATGATTGGTCCATTTTATAGAGCACTGATTGATCCATTTTACAAGCCACTAGCTATCCACAGAGTGCTGATTGATGCGTTTTTACAGAGCGCTGATTGATGCGTTTTTACAGAGCACTGATTGGTTCATTTTACAAACCTCTAGCTAGCCACAGAGCACTGATTGGTGCATTCTGCAGTCCTAGCTACAGAGTGCTGATTGGTGCATTTTACAATCCTCTTGTAAGACAGAAAAGTTATCCAAGTCCCCACTCAACCCAAGAAGTCCATCTGG
The DNA here is from genome assembly GCF_043159975.1 of Macaca nemestrina. NCBI lineage: Eukaryota > Metazoa > Chordata > Mammalia > Primates > Cercopithecidae > Macaca > Macaca nemestrina. The sequence continues at coordinate 160,043,428 of NC_092128.1, read as the reverse complement.
CTTCACCTCTCACTTTGTCTTAACTTTAGATAACCTGATGACAAAGTGGCTAGGCAATGATCTTTTGGTGATGAACTTTCCAGGTGTTCTTTGTGCTTCTTGTATTTGGATGTCTAGGTTTCTAGCAAGGCTGGGTAAGTTTTTCTCAATTATTCCCCCAGCTATGTTTTCCAGACTTTTAGATGTCTCTTCTTCCTCAGGAATACTGATTATTCTCAGGTTTGGTCATTTAACATAACCCCAGACTTCTTGGAGGCTTTGTTCATATTTTCTTATTCTTTTATCTTTGTCTTTGTTGGACTGGGTTAATTCGAAGACCCTGTCTTTGAGCTCTGAATTTCTTTCTTCTACTTGTTCAATTCTATTGCTGAGACTTTCCAGAGTATTTTGCATTTCTATAAGTGTGTCAATTGTTTCCTGAAGTTTTGATTGTTGTTTATTTATGTTACCTATTTCCTTGAATATTTCTCCATTCACTTCTTGTATCATTTTTTTGTAGTTCCTTAGATTGGGCTTCATCTTTCTCTGGTGCCTCTCTGATTAGCTTAATAACTAACCTTCTGAATTCTTTTTCAGTTAAATGAGCGATTTCTTCATGGTTCGGGTCCGCTGATGGTGGGCTATTGTGATTTTTTGGAGGTGTTAAAGAATCTTGTTTTGTCATATTACCAGAGTTGGTTTTCTGGTTCCTTCTCATTTGGGTAGCCTCTGTCAGAGGGAGGGTCTAGGACTGAAGGCTGTTGTTCAGATTCTTTTGTCCCATGGGGTGTTCTCTTGATGTAGTAGTCTCCCCCTTTTCCTAGGGATGTGGCTTCCTGAGAGCCAAGCTGTAGGGATTATCTCTCTTTTGGATCCAGCCACCCAACAAGTCTACCAGGCTCTGGACTGGTGCTGGAGGTTGTCTGTACAGAATCCTGTGATGTGAACTGTCTGTGAGTCTCTCAGCCGTTGAAACCAGCATCTCCTCTGGTGGAGGTGGTTGGGGAGTAAAGTGGGCTCTGTGAGGGTCGTTGGCTTTGTTGGTTTATTGCCCTATTTTTGTGCTGGTTGGCGTCCTGCCAGGAGATGGTGCTTTCCAGAGAGCATCAGCTATAGTAGTATGTAGAGAAACAGGTGGTGGGTGGGGACCTAGAACTCCCAAGAGTATATGCCCTTTGTCTGTAGTTACCAGGTTGGGTAGGGAACGACGATTGTGTGGGGGCAGGGCTGGGCATGTCGGAGCTCAAACTCTCCCTGGGTGGGTCTTGCTTCAGCTGTTGTGGGGAATGAGGATGAGGTTTCCAGGTCAATGGAGTTATGTTCCTAGGAGGATTATAACTGTCTCTACTGTGTCATGCACAGTAGTGAGTTGTCAGGGAAGTGGGGGAAAGCTGGCAGTCACAGGCCTCACCCAGCACCCACACAATTTGAAGAGGTAGTCTCACTCTCACTTTGCCCCTTTCCAACAGCACCGAGTCTGTTTGTAGGCAGTGGGTGAACAGGGCTGAGAACTTGCCCCTGTCTACCCACCTCCCAGCTGCAAATGCAAGTATGGCTTTCCTTCTTACCCCGCATGTGCAGTCTGCACATTGGATTCATCTCCTCCCCTGAGTTCTAGCCAGGAAGCTTCTTGATGAGTTCAAATTGTTACAAAGTTCAGCTGGAGATTTCCTTCTCCCTGTGGCCTCTTCCCAGTGTCTCTGGCCGCCCCACCGAAGGACCCCTGTAAGGCCACGCAAAAGCAGCTTGCTAGGGGACCCAGTGAGCTCCCAAGGCTTTTCCTGCTGCTTCCTCTACCCCTGTGTTTCGCTCAGCTCTCTAAATTGATTCAGCTCCAGGTAAGGTCAAAATCTTCTCCCATAATCTAGGCCTTCAGTTTCCCCAGTGGGGGATGGGTGGTCGGGGGTAGGCAATCTCCGTTAACCACTCCTACAATTTGGGCACTCACAGTATTTGGGGAGTCTCCCAGGTCCTGCAAGAGCAATTTGCTTCCTTCAGGGGGTCTGTGGGTCTTCCCAGGTTTCTTGATTTATTCCTGCAGTTGTTCTGGAGCAAGAGTTCATGATACAAGCCTCCACACGCTGCTCCGTCTGTCCGAGTCAGAGCTGCGGTCTACTCCTGCCCCCGGTCCCCAGTGATCCCCATGGTCCCGATTCACTTTTCAACACCACGTGATCAAATGCCTCACCTAATTTCTGAGGCATTCCACCAAAAAGTTCTTGTTCTGTCCCCTTTGTGTTTTCGCTCTTCAATGTTTGAAGGACAATAATTATGATGATCATGAGACTGATGACTAAAGTTTCAGTATTTTGATTTTGAGTCAATAGGGAACATTTAAATATATCTTTGATAGGAATGTAGAACAGGTCGTTTTTTTGTCTGGCAACACAGACTTGAGTTACCTGCATCGACGTGATATTTGAAGCTGGTTGTGCCTAAGACAATAGGAAAGAAGAAAATAAAGAGTTGTATAAGTACTTAGACTTAGTAGGCCTTTACATGGACTTGAGAAAAAAGCTAAAAAAGAAGGAGAAGCATTGTTTAAACCACATATTATAATTATAAATTAGAACCCTTTCTTTACCAGCACTATTAAAAAGTTTATAGCAATACCAACTGATTTTAAATTGCACTTCTCATTTCTTCTGACCTTTCTAATATAGAAGTTAAGTTTCTAAGTATTGGTAGAGAAAAGGAGAACTCGATATTTATATAGTGCATTTGCTAGGAAATTGGTTACTGGAAAAATCATTTTATTGCTAATTAAGTAGTATTTTAAATGTTTTATTTAGATTGAGTGGGAGTCAGATCTCATTATTGAAAGCTAACTAGTCACTGTTCAAGGAAAGTAATCTCTGGTGAAGCTGAAAATTTTAATTTCCTCACATAGAAAAAAGCACAAGTGATTCTTATTCCTCAGAAAGCCTATCTACTGTGAAAGCATAATTTCAACATTCAAGAAGAGGGAAAGCAGCCCTAAATCTCAATGAAATCAAATTAAGTCAGTGGATGGTTGTATGAGAAAATGAAAAGAAAGCAAACAGAACTTGTTAAATGTATTTGTTCATGAAAATGGTTTATCAAATTCATTGTGAATGAAATTATTGTATATATTCATTTGCTACATTTTATGGACACAGCACAAATTTTTTCTTGAGGAGAAAATTAAGAAAATTCAAAATGGGGAGAAACGTTTAAGGCATTTCTGTTTATCGTAATGCAGCAGATTCATGTGAGGAGTTTCAATTACTATAATAGTTTATGTGGCTGAAAGTTGCAGCGGTATGGTAGCTGTGGTAGGCAGAATAGTAGCCCCCCAAATATGCCCACCCCTGAATGGCTTGAACATGTGAATAGGTCACCTTACATGGCAAAGGAGGCTTTGTGGTTGTGATTAAAGGAACAGACATCAAAATGGGGGTATTATCTCAGATTATCTATGCGGGCCCGACATAATCATATGAGTCCTTAAAAGTGGGGAACTTTTCCTGGCTGTGTCAGGGGGGTGAGATGGAAGGAGGAGAGATTTGAGGCTCTGGAAGGCCCCTGCCCACTATTACTGGTTTTGAAATGGGGAAGGGAGCCCTGAACTAAGGAATGCTGTGGCCTCTAGAAGATGGAAAGTCCTTGCTGACAGTCAGTAAAGAAACAGTGATTTGCATCCTACAACACAAAGAACTGAATTCTGCTGACAATCTGAATGAGCGAGGAAATGAATCCTCCCTTAAGGCCTCCAGAAAGAGACACAGCACCGGATTTCAGTCCAGTGAGACCCAGGTTAAATTTCTGACCTCCACACAATGGTAAGATAATAAACTTACATTGTTTTAAGCTGCTAAGTTTGTGGTAGTTTGTAAAAGCAGAAATAAAAAAAAGGCAGCTTTATTTGAAATATGCGTAACTATTAAATAAACGAGTTCCAGTAAATTTCCCAATCTAGATAGGTTTGTACTAAAGTGTTTTTTACACCTTCTGGAGAAAGCTGATTTTTAGCCTCCAATTACAAAAAATCAGTCTAATTCTTAAAATATCTCTCATTGTTTTAAGTTATAGTTTAACTAAAGAAGATAAAGTTGGAATCATGCTTTCAGTGGTTATTACACATCATTAACAACAATCAATAAGATTGTTCCAGTATAAACAATCAATATATAATCAGTAGTATTCCTATACAACAACAACATTCTAGCTGTAAAAGAAATCAAGAAGGCAATCCCACTCACCTTAGCTATGAAAAAATATGTAGGGATATATTTAACCAAGGAGGTGAAAGATCTCTACAAAGAAAACTACAAAATACTAGTGAATGCAATTGTAGATGACAAAAACAAATGGAGAAACACCCCATGCTCATGAACTGGAAGAATTAATGTAGTTAAAATGACCATACTGCCTAAGGTAATCTACAGACTCAATGGAATCCTACCAAAATGCCAATGTCATTTTCACAGAATCAGGAAAAAAAGTCCAAAAGTTCATATGAAACTAAAAAAGAGTCTGAATAGCCAAAGCAACCCTAAGAAAAAAGAACAAAGCTGGAGGCATCACATCACCTGACTTTAAATTATATTATAAGGATATAGTAACCAAAACACCATGGTACTGGTATAAGAGACACACAGATCAAGGAAACAAAATAGAGAACCCATAAGTAATGCCAAATATTTATAGCCAACTGATTTTTAACAAAGTTGAGAAGAACATACATTGGGGAAACGACATCCTTTTCAATAAATAGTGCTGGGAAAATTGAATATTCATATGCAGATAAGTGAAAATAGACTTCTCTCTCTCATCATATACAAAAATCAACTCAAGATGGACCAAAAACTTAAATGTAAGATCTGAAACTATAAAAATACTTGAAGGAAACATCGGGAAAATTCTTCTGCTTATTGGTCTAGGCACATCCTCAAAATAATAGCCAACAAAATAAAAAAATAGACAAACGGGACCTAATTAAACTAAAAAGCATTTGCACAACAAAAGAAACAACAGTTTGAACAGACAACCTGTAGAATGGGAGAAAATATTTGTAAACTATACATCTGACAGAGGACTAATATACAGAATACACAGGAAACGCAAACAACTCAACACAAAAACTCCCAAATAATCTCATCAAAAAGTGGCAAAGGGCATGAACAGACATTTCTAAAAACATACAAATGGCCAACAGTTGTATGAAACAATGCTCAACATCACTAATCTCTAGAGAAATGCAAATTAAAATTCCAATGAAATATAATTTTACCCCAGTCAGAATGGCTATTAATAAAAAGTTAAAAAATAACAGCACTAGGCATGGTGGCTTACTCCTGTAATCCCGACACTTTGGGAGGCTGAGGCAGGAGGATCACTTGAGGCCAGGAGTTTGACACCAGCCTAGTCAACATAGTGAGTCCCCGCCTCTAAAAAAAAAAAAAAGCCAAGCATAGTTGTGCCTGTAGTCCCAGCTACCCAGAAGGCTGAGGTGGGAACATTGCTTGAACCCAGGAGTTGGAGGGTGTAGTAAGCTGTGATCACACCACTGCATTCCAGCCTGGGTGACAGAGCAAGACCTTGTCTCAAAAACAAACAATAGATGTTGGCGAGGATGTGGAGGAAAGGGAATTATTATACACTGTTGCTGACAGTGTAAATTAGTACAATCTCCATGGAAAACAGTGTAAAGATTTCTCAAAAAACTGAAAATAGAAAAAAACTGAAAATAGAACTATCATTTAATCCCAAAGGAAAAGAAATTAATACACCAAAAAAAAAAAAAAAAAAAAAAAACCCTGCATTCTTGTTTATCACAAGACTATTCACAGTAGCAAAGATTTGGAACCAACCAAATAAACCAAAGTTTATCAATGAATTTATCAAATAAATCAAAGTTGATCAATGAATTATTGAATAAAGAAAATGTGGTATATATACACACAATGGAATACTGTTCAGCCATTAAAAATACAGAAATCATGTCTTTGACAGCAATGTGGATGGAACTGGAGATCATTATTCTAAGTGAAACAAGTCAGGCATGGCAAGAAAAATATCACATGTTCTCACTCATATCCAGGAGCCAAGAAGTGTATACACATGAGCATAAAGGGTGAAACAATAGACAATGGAGACTTGGAAGGTGAGGGATTGGGAAGGGAGTGGATGATGAGAAATGACTCTGTAGGTATGATGTATGTTATTCAGGTGATAGGCACCCTAAAAGCCTTGACTTGATTACTATGCAATCTATGGATGTAACAAAATTGCCATCCTGCCCCATACATTTATAGAAATGAAATCAGATTATTCCTTTAGCTTTCTCATAACTACTATAATATGTTTGTAAAAGGAAGAATTTACCTTCACCATACCGGTAAAATGACGATCTATATGAACATTAGGCTGGTTACACATACAGACCCGTTGGTTTTCTTGGCTATACTAAGAAGTCTGCCTCATAAAGTCACTAGATATTTCCTTCAACCAAAGAATAAGAATGCAGCTAAACTTGGCACTCTTTTAATGCATGCAGTATAGTATTGTGGAATGAGCACAGTAGTTGGAGTCAAAACCGTGGTTGAAACTCGCTTTCACTATGTGAAAGAGGATTCAATTAATATGAATGATCGTTTTCTAATTTGAAATTTTCTAGTTTTCTAATTTGAGATATTGGAATAACATCTACCTTAAAACTTATTCTTAAAGTGGACTATTTGTCTACAAATCTTATACTGTCACTATAATGTATAATATACTGTACAAACACTAAGTACCAACGTGACTTTCCACCAGGAATTGAAGCAGATCCTGTAGTAAAACTACTACAGAAAGAAGGAAGTTGGGTGGAGTGGGTAGGCAAGGTGGAGACAGGAAGAATGAAAAGGTGTAAAACTGATGGGAGCAGCAGAAGAGGAGCTGGCAGGCCAGGGAACTGAGATGAAGATCTCATTAATTCCAGAGGTGGACAGAGCTGAGCATATCGGTGGCAGTCATCATCAGAGGCCTCTGGGTCAGTGCCAAGGATGGCAAGAACAAGCCAGGGACTATGGGAAATGCAACTGAACCCTGGGTCTCTCTGTTTCAATGGATGACATTAATAACCGCTACTGGAAATTTCTTTACCCGTGTCCCCACCTGAATAATGCAGTTTCTTCTTGTAGGTGTTTGAACCCTTCAGGTTGAATAAAAGGATCCAATTTAAACAAAAAGAGAAATTTTGTATGCAGAAACTGGAATGGCACACAAAACCTCAGAATAGGACAATAGGACTTCCCAGGATGTCGACCTAACTAAAGAATTGGGAGGGATTAGGGTGTGTGCTTTAGCTTGTTTTCTGGGCTTCTTACTCTATATTATTTTCTCTCTGCATAATTGGTTCCATCATATTTATACTCTGGCAGATAAAATTGGTTTCCAACAGCTTTCAAGTTTTAGATAAAAATAGGTTTAGCCATCTAGAGACAGAGGCTCATCGGTTTCTTATTACCATGTTAAAAATCTTTGGGGCAGGAGCTGCCAGTGGCCAAAGCTAGAACAACTTGAGCAACCAAATAAAGTATCATTGAATTATAACCCAAAGTATAAAATAAATATTTATGAATCCCTGCTAGTACAAAAAAATGAATAAATAAATGAATGGAGAAGAAGAAAATCTCCTGTGCAGAAAAATTTCAAAAAGTTTATGTAGATAGTAGGTCCTTAAGAAGGTGGAACATAACTCCACACTTCTTAAGTGTGGGCTACACATAGCAACTTCCTTTCAAATACTAGAGTATTGAAGGAGGAAAAGAATAACTTTATAGTGAAGAAAGCTGACAAACAGTACTTCAGCAAGGTGATCAACATTTACATCAACAGTGATAATTCATGATGATAGTGAGTACCTTGATATGATTTGTTGAGAACGACAGTTGATCTCTGTAGTCTTTCTTCCCAAAACTCATAACCCCAGTCTAATCATGAAAGAAACATCAGATAAGTTCCAACTGAGGAACTTTTCAGAAATACCTGATCGATACTTCTCAAAAGCAACAAGGTCATCAAACAAGGGTACCTTAATATATCAATATTGGTTAATTAATTATAAGAAATATATCATAATAGTGTAAGATATTAATAACAGGAGAAATTAGTTGTGGGTATAGTGTACACTATCTCCATAGATAGTCCGTGAATCTAAAATAATTCTAAAATAAATAGCTTATTTTAAAAAATCACTGGAAAGGGAACTGATGAACTCTTCTTGCTCAGATATTCACCTCTGAATTATCAACACTCACACTCTCTCTCCTGTCTCACTTTGGTTTGATGTCTGTGACCCTCAGCATGCTAATACTTCTGGTGCCCTCAATTACATCATCACCTAGAGAACTGTCCAAGGTACTGAATCATGATGGTGTGGAAATATTGCTAGAAAACAATTTGATAGACACGTTGGAAGATATAAATAAGAAATTAAACAGAAAGTAGAAAATATTTAAAATGTATAATCTAAGAGACGAAAGATAAGCTACCAAGAATTCTACAAAGAGATGATGAAAAAAAGATGTAGAGAAAATTAGCAAGTAAAAAATCCAAGGTGATTTTTCAGTGCTGAAACTTGCAATTAAAAACTGCACTGAGGTCCCAGCATGATGACTGAAGATACACCCCTAGACATACTGTGGTGATTAATACGGAGTGTCAAATTGGTTGGATTGAAGCATGCAAAGTATTGATCCTGGGTGTGTCTATGATGGTGTTGCCAAAGGAGATTAATATTTGAGAAGGTGGGCTGGGAAAGGCAGACCCACCCTTAATCTGGGTGGGCACCATCTAATCAGCTGTCAGCTTGGCCAGGATATAAAGCAGGCAGAAAAACGTAAAAAGGCTAGACTGGCTTAGCCTTCCAGCATATGTATTTCTCCTGTGTTGAATGCTTCCTGCCCTTGAACATTGGACTCCAAGTTCTTCAGCTTTGGGACTCAGGCTGGCTTCCTTGCTCCTCAACTTGCAGATGACCTATTGAGGGAACTTGTGATTGTATGAGTTATTACTACTTAATAAACCCCTTTATATATACATCTATTAGTTCTGCCCCTCTAGAGAACCCTGGCTAATACAGATTTTGATACCAGGAGTGGGGTCCAGAACAGGAGAAGGCTCTGCAACAGGTCCAGGCTGCTGTGCAAGCTGCTCTGCCACTTGGGTCATATGACCCAACAGATACAATCGTGCTTGAGGTGTCAGTGGCAGATAGGGAGGCCGTTTGGAGCCTTTGGTAGGCCCCCATAGGTGAATCACAGGGAAGGCCTCTAGGATTTAGGAGCAAGGACCTGCCATCTTCTGCAGATAACCACTCTCCTTTTGAGAGACAGCTCTTGGCCTGTTACTGGGTTTTGGTGGAAACTGAACGTTTGACTATGGGTCATGAAGTCACCATGAGACCTGAGCTACCTATCATAAACTGGGTGCTTTCTGACCCATTTAGCCATAAAGTGGGTAGTGCAGAGCAGCATTCCGTCATCAAATGGAAGTGGTATATACATGATCAAGCTCAAGCAGGTCCTGAGGGCACAAGTAAGTTACATGAGGAAGTTGCTCAAATGCCCATGGTCTCCACTCCTGCCACCCTGCCTTCTCTCCCCTACCCTGCACTGATGGCCTCGTGGGATGTTGCCCATGATCAGTTGAGAGAGGAAGAGAAGACTACGGTCTGGTTCACAAATACTTTTGCATGATATGCAGGCACCACCCAAAAGTGGACAGCTGCAGCACTACAGCCCCTTTCTACGATATCCTTGAAGGAGAGTGGTGAGAGGAAATCTTCCCAGTGGGCAGGACTTTGAGCAGTGCACCTTGTTGTGCACTTTGCATGCAAGGAGAAATGGCCAGACAAGCAATTATATACTGATTCATGGGCTGTAGCCAATGGTTTGGCTGGATGGTCAGGGACTTGAAGGAAGCATGACTGGAAAATTGGTGACAAAGAAATTTGGGGCAGATGTATGCAGGTGGACCTCTTTGAGTGGTCAAAAACTGTGAAGATACTTGTATCCCATGTGAGTGCTCACCAACAGGTGACCTCAGCAGAGGAGGATTTTAATAATCAAGTTGATAGGATGACTCGTTCTGTGGACAGCAGTCAGCCTCTTTCCTCAGCACCTCTGTCATCACCCGATAGGCCTGTCAACAAAGTGGCCATGGTGGTAGGGATGGAGGTTATGCATGGGCTCAACAACATGGACTTCCACTCACCAAGGCTGACCTGGCTATGGTCACAGCTGAGTGCCCAGTTTGCCAGCAGCAGAAACCAATATTAAGCCCTCAATATGGCACCATTCATTGGGGTGATCTGCCAGCTACCTGGTGGCAGGCTGATTATATTGAACTTCTTCCATCATGGAAAGGGAAATGGTTTGACCTCACTGGAATAGATACTCTGGATATGGGTTTGCCTATCCTGCAAGCAATGCTTCTGCCAAGACTACCATCTGTGGACTCATGGAATGCCTTATCCACCATCATGGTATTCAACACAGCATTGCCTCTGACCAAGACACTCACTTTACAGCTAAAGAAGTGCAGCAGTGGGCTCATGCTCATGGAATCCACTGGTATTACCATGTTCCCCATCATCCTGAAGCAGCTGGATTGATAGAATGGTGGAATGGCCTTTTGAAGTCACAATTATAATGCCAACTAGGTGACAATACTTTGCAGGGCTGGGGTAAAGTTCTCCAGAAGGCTGTGTATGCTCTGAACCAGTATCCAATATATGGTATTTTTTTCTCCCATAGCCAGAATTCATAGGCCCAGGAATCAAGCAGTGGAAGTGGAAGTGGCATGACTCACCATCACCCCTACTGATCCACTAGCAAAATTTTTGCTTCCTGTTCCCATGACATTACGTTCTGCTAGCCTAGAGGTCTTAGTTCCAGAGAGAGCAACACTGCCATCAGGAGGCACAACAACAATTCCATTAAACTGGAGGTTAAGATTGCCACCTGGACACTTTGGGCTTCTCCTACCTTTAAGTCAACAGTCTAAGAAGAGAGTTACAGTGTTGACTGGGGTGCTTGACCCAGAACGTTAAGATGAAATCAGTTGACTACTCCACAACAGAGGTGAGGAAGAATATGCATGGAATACAGGAGATTCATTAGGGCATCTCTTAGTATTACCATGTCCTGTGTTTAATGTCAATGGGAAACTATAACAGCCCAATCCCGGCAGGACTACAAATGGCCCAGAGCCTTCAGGAATGAAGGTTTGGGTCACTCTACCACAAAAAACAAAAACCCCCAACAACAACAACAACAACAAACAAAGAACAAAACAAACCAAAAAAAACCCATGACCTGCTGAGGTGCTTGCTGAAGGCAAAGGGAATACTGAATGGGTTGTAGAAGAAGGTAGTCATCAAATCCAGCCAGGATCATGTGACCAGTTGCAGCAACGAGGACTGTAATTGTAATGAGTATTTCCTCCTTCTTTTGTTAAAAACATGTTTGTGCATGTATACACTTGTACTAAAAAATTATCTTCATTTTATTTCCTTTTCTCCTTTTCTATGTGACATTAAATTTATTGACTTCATATCAGCATTTAAGTATTGTTAACTCTGTGTAATAGCATTTGGGTTGGGGATTGGTGCATTTCCGGTTGTACGAAGGACAGTCGTATTATGTGAGGCACAATTATACCTTAGTATTGTCTTCATTTGAAGACTATGTATGATCTCAGGAGGTGTGTATGAGTTCAAGTTGACAAAGGGTGGACTTGTAATGGTTAATACTGAGTGTCAACTTGGAGTGAAGGATGCAAAGTATTGATTTTGGGTGTGTCTGTGAGGGTGTGGTCAAAAGAGATTTTTTTTTTAAACTTAAATTGTCTTTATTTAATTGACAGTGTTAGAGAGAAAAATTCCCTATCATTACTAAAGAGCTGAAAGCTTAATACATATTCTTTAGGAATAGTTGCTAACTCATATAACTATTTAGATTTGACTTAACAGAAAGGGAGGTCTTACAATGAAACAGGTTTATGATTAAAGATGTTACAATTAAACTATTCTAAAGACTTACAATATGCTTCTTAGCTAACATTATAATTGTATCATATTACTTAGGTTCAAGTTCTTTCTTCAAAGAGTCATCAGAATAACATGGATTGAAGAGACTTCCAAACACTCGCTATCTCTTGCTGTTGAGTTTCCATCATAATTTTTTTTTGCAACATAGCCATTTCTTTCTTAAATTCATTTTGTGCACCAGTAAGTAGATAATCATGATTCTTCTCCAACTCTTCCATACTCTTTATGAACTGCTCATATAACTGTCTAATTGTTTTCAGTCTCTGGCTCTGAACAATTCTAGATTGTTGAAGAATCTTTTGTTGCTGTCGAAACATATTAAGTATTTTTCTTCTTGTTCCTCAGCTTTCTGCATATCTAAATCCCACTGCTGAAACAAAGTCAGAAACTGCTGAGAATATTCTTGGTTCAGCTTCTGCCTTTGATCTTGTTGTGTTTTCCAAACATGTTCGATTTTCTGGTTACTAGTTTTGAGAGAAGTCTTTGTATACATTTCTAGTCTCTTTCTCTTGGCAAGAAGAGCCTTGTTAATGTCAACTCCAACTCCTTCCAGCATATTCTGTACTTCACCCCCCATATCTTAACTACTCCTGCAGAAGACCTTTTCTTCTACCTTTCTCAATGACTGCAGTCTTCCCTTCAATAACATCTTCCTCTGAACCACTCAGACCTTTCTTATCTTCAGTCTCAAAGTCATAGGCTCTCGTAAACTGATCTTCCATGGACGGCTTCCCAGATTTCCTGGAATACTTTTTTCCAGAGGACACCATATTTAGATGCTTCCTGACTGAAACAAACCGCAATGGCCGAGGCCCAGTTACCGGTCGTCGACAGGCGTCCTCCACAACTCCTCCACACGCGCGCTTCACCTCAGGCGGCCCCTTCTCCGCGGCGCTTCTCAAAGGAGATTAACATTTAAGTCACTGGGCTGGGAAAGGCAGGCTCACCCTTAATCTGGGTGGGCATCATCCAATCAGCTGTCAGCTCAGCCAGGATAAAAAGGCAAGGAGAAAAGGCTAAAAAGTCTAGACTGGCTTAGCCTCCCATCCTACAGCTTTCTCTTGCACTGGATGTTTCCTGCCCCTGAACATTGGACTCCAAGTTCTTCAGCCTTTGGACTCACACTGGCTTCCTTGCTCCTTGCAGATGGCCTATTGTGGGACCTTGTGATAGTGAGAGTTAATACTACTTAATAAACTCCCCTTTACATATATATCTCTTCTATTAGTTCTATCCCTCTAGAGAACCCTAATACACATACCATTGTGAAAATTCAGATCGCTGAGGATATAGAGAAGTTTCTAAAATTTTTCTTGAGGGAAAAATGTGACCTGCAGCAAAATGGCAAGTCTGGTATCACATTTTCCATCAGCAATGTTGAATGTTAGAAGATAGTAAGAATGACATTGGATTTCTAATAAATAATGTTAAAAGAGTCTTAAAATATCTTCTGCTCCCTTGCAAGGGAGGTTGTTTGAGGTTGGGCTGCATCTAAATGAGGAAGAAAATGTAAACAGAAAAAAATCTTGACATCCTGGAAACTGTGGAGCCAATTTGTCTCTAGACAATTTGTTTCTACAAAGGGAAACCCCAGAAATACAGCCATGTGGCAGGCCTGTAATCAGGCAGTCCAACTGAGGCATCAGGAGAAATGTTGATTCGATAAAACTGTACTTATTTTTCTAGCCCTTTTCTCCATCCCAGTAGAAACAAAATACTAATAAAATTGAAGACGACAAAAGGGTGGGAGGAGGGAGAGGATCAGAAAAAACAACTATTGGATACCAAACTTAGTACCTGGGTGATGAAATAATCTGTATCACAAACCCCCATGACATGAGTTTACCTATATAAAAAAACTTCACATATATCCCTGGACATAACATAAAAGTTAAAAATATCACAATGATCAATCTACACTGCTTGGATCTGCAGGAAACCATGTTTACATTCTTAATGTTCTCAATGACTTCCAAATTAAACTTCAACGTATGGCTAACACATGCAGAATTAATTATATATCAATACCATTAACTTTAGCATTGCAAAAGTTCTGCAGATAAAATTAGCAGAAGAAAAGAACATAGTGATGCTGAAATGAAAACTATGGTCATTAATATCATCATCAAACATGAGAAGAAAGATTATAGATACAACGTCTTTGGGTTTGGCTTAGTATTTGGCCAAAGTACAAAGTACAAAGTACTGCTACAAAATATACATTCCTACAGCTTTGAAATAAGAAATAAAGATGTTAATATTTTACTAAAGATACAAAGAAACTACACAGGAACTCAAAATATACATATAACAACTGGTTGGAGGGAGGCTAGTGGTAAGCCAGTGATTCCTTATTTATTATACTAATTAGATCATACCAACATTTTATAAATCAGAAAACAGCACAAGAAGTATATTATTAAAAGATATGGAAGTAGAAATTATGTAAAAATGATACAGGAGTAGAATAGTTGTTTCTAGGAAAAGGACTAACGGAAGTAAAAAGATGGGAAAAGTGCGTGCATTAATTCAACAAAATGGAAAAAGGTGATGAAGTAGCAAAAATGCATTTGGTGAGGTTAAAGAATTATATTAATAGAAGAATCAATTTCCATCATGCTCCATTCATATGATTCTCTATTCAAGACTCAAACCACTGAAGGACAGTATGTAAGTGCCACCTCAGTGATCAAGTGGGTAACGTCCTGGAATTACCAGCCTAGCAGAAATATAACGAGCAGGGGAAGGAAAGTTCGAGAGGGAGGTGTTCCTAAGGACACAAACAATATCTGTCAGTACATACCATTACTTGGCTCTTAAGCGTGCTTGAATTTATGTGCACACACACACACATTCTTGCTATTCTTTTCTCCCTCATTTATGAATGATTGTCAGAATGACTGTTTAATTTTGAGAATTGTGTTTGCTTATTGTATTATACCATTTAGTGTTGTAGATGAAAGTTTGATGCTTACTAATTTATTTTTCTTTGTAGTTTGCTTTTGTTATTCAGAAGCAATTCAAATTTCTTTTTAGCCTTAGAAAATATGTATTTTTCTACAAATAAGTTTTATTCTCCCAAATAATCTGCCCTGCTTTCAGTTAGTTCTTTTCCACTGAAGACTCAAGTTTTTCTTTGGTTCAGGAACAATTAATGTCATTTTATTTTTGATGATGCTTCTCTTAGCTGTTTTTTAAAAATTTTGCATCTATCCTCCATGCCTTATATCTTTTAAAGCATAATTTTAATTTTAAATATTTTCCTATTGCTTCTTTGGAGAATTACTTGAATTATTTCCAATATTCTAGTTAGTAGCATCTATTTTGCTGTTCTATCACTCTTTTGATATTTTTATTTTAGCAACAATGTTTTATGTTTTCATATAATATTAGTAATTTTCAGAGAGTTCTCTTAAAATGACAGTTTATGCATATTTATTTTACTGAAATTTCATTGCATATTAGAAAATTGTTTTCGGTTTCTCAGATTTATTCTCTCAGTGGGGTTCATGTGCTCCTGCCTCCTCTTTTGAGCTGGGATTCTTTCTTACAAGCTCAGTAATATTTCTAATTACCCGCTAATTATTATTAATAAATATCTTGATAATCAGTGTTAGGAACTGGTGTATGTGTTTTATTTTTGGCAAAAATATTCATTAGTAATTATTTTAAAGAGCATATCCTACTGGGAAGTAAAGGGGGAAGGGGGATTAAGAGAAGTTGATTAAGGGGTATAAAAATACATTTAGATAGAATAAATAAGTTCTAGTATTTGGTAGTACAGTAGGCAAACTATAGTTAACAATACTTTATTGTATATTTTATTTATTTATTTATTTATTTATTTATTTATTTATTTATGAGACAGAGTCTTGCTCTGTCGTCCAGGTTGGAGTGCAGTGGTGTGATCTCTGCTCACTGCAACCTCCACCTCCCGGGTTCACGCCATTCTCCTGCCTCAGCCTCCCGAGTAGCTGGGACTACAGGCACCCGCCACCTCGCCCGGTTAATTTTTTTTTTTTTGTATTTTAGTAGAGATGGGGTTTCACTGTGTTGCCCAGGCTGGTTGCGAACTCCTGAGCTCAGGTAATCCACCTGCCTCAGCCTCCCTAAGTGTTGTGACGTCTGTAAGCCACCACGCCCTAGAAGAGATTTGTGATATTCCCAACACAAACAAAAGATGCATGTTTGAGGTGATGGCTATCTCTGTTCCCCTGATTTGATTATTACACATTGTATAAGGGTATCAAAATATCACTTGTACCCCCAAAATATATACAACTAATATATATCAATACAATACACAGAGTATATTTTGACTATGAATACAGAAAAAGCATTACAATAATAGATAATTAGACATGCTTCACATTTTTAAAAACACAGTCATTATTTGAAATGATTCAAGACAGAAAAAAGTACATTCATCTGACTACTGACATTTTCTTTTTTGGTTTTAAGTTTGTTAGATTAAATAAAAATCCAAAACTACCCAAGCACAGTTTTGTCACTTACAAAATAAAAACCATGGCTGGGCTCAGTGGCTAATGCCTGTAATCCCTGCACTTTGGGAGGCTGAGGCGGGTGGATCACCTGAGGTCAGGAGTTCAAGGCCAGCCTGGCCAACATGATGAAACCCCGTCTCTACTAAAAATACAAAAAATTAGCTGAGTGTGGTGGTGTGTGCCTGTAATCCCAGCTACTCAGGAGGCTGAGGCAGGAGAATCCCTTGACACCAGGAGGTGGAGGTTTCAGTGAGCCGAGATCACGCCACTGCACTCCAGCCCAGGCAACAAGAGCAAAACTCCGTCTCAAAAAAAAAAAAAAAAAAAAAAAAAAAAAGAAAAAGAAAATAAAAACCATAACTAAAGCCTGTAAGACTGCTGGAATATAATATTGTATAAGAATTAGATTAATTTTATTTTAAATATTTAGAATTAAAAATTTTTAATTTTTTTGTTAATTGAAGATTGTGGTAAAAAAAGTAGAGCTAATCAAGTATTTAAAAACTTGGAAAATAAACTTTAAGAGAAGAGACATGGTAGTACAGTGCAAGTTTCCTCAAACTGTGTCTCTTAGAACATTGAGGCACTTTATGTTACAAGCAATTTGTACAGACACAAGATTTGGCTTCAGGTACCTTTTCACTTATTGTTTATTTGCTTTTAGAAGAGTTATTGAAGCACTCGAAATCTCATGTTTTCTAATCTCTAAAATGACACCAATCAAATTTTCAAATCCATATAAAATTCAGGCCTCATCATTAGATGAGTAAAGGATGAGGCGACAACCAGCACAATGTGGTGCGGACCGTGGTAAAGGGGAGAACTAAGGTATTATCAACTACCTGGCTCCAGCCCATAGTTACTACATGAGAACACCAGTCTAGTGTTGTCAGATCTTCAGATATTGATGTGCAATATTTGAAAATGTGGTGGATAATTCCAAATGTTTAAAAATATTGTGTGTGCTGAACAATACATGTCTGCAAACCAGATCCACCCTATAGATAAGCCATTTTCAATCCCTGGATTAGCTGTTCTTTAATCAATCTTCAAATACTGACATTTTGTGATTCTAGAGGGATATAGAACAATGAAGAATATTAAGTAAGGGCCACCTATTAACAACTTTGGTATATTGTTGCTGCCCGAATAACATATTGTATTTTTATACAGAAAAAGTCCATCTGTTTTTGAATTATTATTAAGACATAAGAACTATTTTCAGTTATTGAGAAATAAAAGGGGCTTTGAAGACTCTAGTCTATATATCAGAAAGCTTTTAGGAGACCTGTAAGGTGAGCTTTTATGAAATGTTAATGTACAAGAGTGGTAGGTGGTTAGGAACCAACACTACAAACCCCACTGGGGTAGTAACTGGACTAGATTTATGGGAGTCAACTCAATCACCAAGAGTATTACAAGATGGTGGTAAAAGCCTATATGAGGATCCAGTTAGCGGTCAATGACCTGATCTAGGAGTTAAAAGCTTATATGGATCTCATGGAAGCCTGCCAATACTTGTCCTCATAATACATGATAAAACCCTGACAGTAAACTACCCCTGGGAGTTTGGCATTAAATTAGAAAGGCGGCAGCTCCCTTTTCTGCTGTTTTCAGATATCCAGGCACAGCCTCCTAATCCACTCTGCTAATTTAGAAGCCAGAACACATAAGTTCTATTTCAATCTCTCCAACACTTCATCTTTCCTCTCTCTGCTGTTACATAATTCAGAGCTATGAAAATATTAATGTGGGATATGCTCATTCAGTGTGCTACAACTTTCTACAATTAATGTCACACATTTATAGTTTGAAGAGAGGCTTAAGAAAGACAATCACATTCTTTCTAGGAAATAGGTATAAAAGTGCTTGTGCTTTAGTCAGAGATAGTTTTTGTTCCTAAAACTTAGAAAGCTGGCCAGTCTAATTTGTGTGTAATAAGGAGGCAATGTTATTTTTCAAATAGCAGTCACCAGAATTCTTCTTGCGTAGAAGTGTCTTTATTTAGGAAAATAATTACCTTTGTAATAGAGGAGGTAGAACATGGTGTGCCCAAGGCAATGGGAGAAGGGGGTACGAGGGGCAGAGTGGGAAGAGGAAGAGGAAGGACGGTAGAAGACTGAAGTTGCATAATGTGAATCCTCCCCAGATCTTTAGGAACGTCCGATAAACTCACAAATTCTTTTTAATTAAAATTTTAATGTTTTCAAATTATAGTAAATATATATATAGTAGCACAGAATATTTACCATATTAACTATATTTAAGTGTATAGGTCGGTGGCATTAGATACCTTCATATTGTGGTGCAGCCATCACCACCATCCATCTCCAGAATTTTTGTCTTCCAAACTGAAACTCCATACCCATTATCTCTCCACTTTCTCCTCCCCACAGCCATTGTAAAACAACATTCTACTTTCTTATTTTTATTTTTATTTTTTATTACTATTATACTTTAAGTTCTAGGGTACATGTGCATAACGTGCAGGTTTGTTACATATGTATACGTGTGCCATGTTGGTGTGCTGCACCCATCAACTCGTCAGCACCCATCAACTCGTCATTTACATCAGGTATAACTCCCAATGCAATCCCTCCCTCCTCCCCCCTCCCCATGATAGGCCCCGGTGTGTGATGTTCCCCTTCCCGAGTCCAAGTGATCTCATTGTCCAGTTCCCACCTATGAGTGAGAACATGTGGTGTTTGGTTTTCTGTTCTTGTGATAGTTTGCTGAGAATGATGGTTTCCAGCTGCATCCATGTCCCTACAAAGACACAAACTCATCCTTTTTTATGGCTGCATAGTATTCCATGGTGTATATGTGCCACATTTTCTTAATCCAGTCTGTCACTGATGGACATTTGGGTTGATTCCAAGACTTTGCTATTGTGAATAGTGCCGCAATAAACATATGTGTGCATGTGTCTTTATAGCAGCATGATTTATAATCCTTTGGGTATATACCCAGTAATGGGATGGCTGGGTCATATGGTACTTCTAGATCTAGATCCTTGAGGAATTGCCATACTGTTTTCCACAATGGTTGAACTAATTTACAATCCCACCAACAGTGTAAAAGTGTTCCTATTTCTCCACATCCTCTCTAGCACCTGTTGTTTCCTGACTTTTTAATGATTGCCATTCTAACTGGTGTGAGATGGTATCTCATTGTGGTTTTGATTTGCATTTCTCTGATGACCAGTGATGATGAGCATTTTTTCATGTGCCTGTTGGTTGTATGAATGTCTTCTTTTGAGAAATGTCTGTTCATATCCTTTGCCCACTTTTTGATGTGGTTGTATGTTTTTTTCTTGTAAATTTGAGTTCTTTGTATTCTGGATATCAGCCCTTTGTTAGATGAGTAGATTGCAAAAATTTTCTCCCATTCTGTAGGTTGCCTGTTCACTCTGATGGTAGTTTCTTTTGCTGTGCAGAAGCTCTTTAGTTTAATTAGATCCCATTTGTCAATTTTGGCTTTTGTTGCCATTGCTTTTGGTGTTTTAGACATGAAGTTCTTGCCTAAATTGGAAAAAACTGCTTTAAAGTTCATATGGAACCAAAAAAGAGCCCACATTGCCAAGACAATCCTAAGTCAAAAGAACAAAGCTGGAGGCATCAGGCTACCTGACTTCAAACTAGACTACAAGGCTACAGTAACCAAAACAGCATGATACTGGTACCAAAACAGAGATATAGACCAATGGAACAGAACAGAGTCCTCAGAAATAATACCACACATCTACAACCATCTGATCTTTGACAAACTTGAGAAAAACAAGAAATGGGGGAAGGATTCCCTATTTAATAAATGGTGCTGGGAAAATTGGCTAGCCATAAGTAGAAAGCTGAAACTGGATCCTTTCCTTACTCCTTATACGAAAATTCATTCAAGATGGATTAGAGACTTAAATGTTAGACATAACATTCTACTTTCTATCTCTATGAATGTGGCAACTTTAGGCACCCCATATAAGTGAAATCATACAATATGTCCTTTGTGACACATTCTTATTGAGAGTGTTTTGGGCTGTGGAAAACAATGAAAGGGTTGAATTTCACATAAGGAACAGCTCGGTTGGATCAGAGGACACTGAGACAGACATGGCTCCAGGTATATAAAACAGAGGCTTCTACTCACTCCAGGTTGACAGTGTGTTACCATAAATCTTTGCTTTTGTCTCTGGAGCTCCTCTGATATGCTAGGGATGCCCTTTGTGCCTTGGTTTGTAAGTGTGAAAAAGTCAAATTCTTTGGGAGTTAACACACTAACAATAAACAGTGAGAGCATATGCATAAATACTGCTGCCTTTCATTCTTCCAGCAGGTAGTTTGGAGAGGTGTTCTGTACACTTTATTGAAGTCCGCGTAGAACAGAGTCCTTTGCATACACATTAGCCATCTCAATAACACATCTTTCTATGGGTTCTTCCTTCTTTTCTGTCTCACTCTTCTCTTCCCCTCACTTCTGCTCACTGGGTTTGCTTCCCAAGTATACTGCTTACTTACAAGTCTTGTCATAGACTCTACTTTTCCAGGAAGCTACTCTGAGACAGCCTGGTTCATGTCAGGTGTTTATCCATTTGTTATGGTTTAAATTGTGTCCCTTCCCCCCAAATATGTTGAAGTTCTAGCTCTCGGGACCTCAGAATGCGGTCTTATACAGAAATAGAGCTGCTGCAAATCTAAGTAGTTAAGATGAAGTCATGTTGTAGTAGGTTGGACCCTAAATCTAATATGACTGATGTCTTCATAAGAAGATAAGAGACACAGAGACACAGGGACATGAAGAGAGAGTGCCAGGTTATGACAGAGGCAGAGATTTAAGAGCTACAGTTGCAAGCCAAGAAACACAAAGGATTACCAACAGCCACCAGAAGCTATGAAGAGGCAAGGAAGAACTCTCTGCTGCAGGCTTCAGAGGAAGCCTGGCCATTCTGACATTTCAATTTCAGACCTCAAGCTTCCAGAACTGTGAAATAATACATTTATTTTTTTCAAAGCCGTCTAGTTTGTGGTTCTTTGTTACAAAAACTCTAAGAAACTAATACACCATTGTTATAGCTTCTGTTGCCAGATGGTGAAGACATATGGTCTACTGTCCTTTTATGGGGGCAAGACTATCAGAGACGTGAATGTACCATGTTCTTCCATAAGTCAGGTTAGGGCTAGAGTGGACTATCAGAGAAGTGAATGTACCATGTTCTTCCATAAGTCAGGTTAGGGCTAGAGTGGAAAACAGGTATCTACAATGTAAGTAAAACTTTTCTTTTTTTTTTTTTTTTAAAGGTAGCATAGTGATAACTGAAAAAACGAAATGGAGAATTGCTTTAAAGTCTTTAAAAAGTAACAGTAGATTTTGTGTCCTACCACTTTACTGGATTAGTTCTAAGAGTATGTGTGTGTGTGTGTGTATGTGTGTGTGTGTGTAGTTTTAGCATTTTCTACATATAGGATCATGTCATCTGTAAACAGAGATAGGTTTACATTTTTTCTTTCCAATTTGGATGCCTCATTTCTTTTTTTTAAAAAATTTTTGTGGGTACATAATAGGTATATATATTCATGGGGTATATGAGATACAGGCATACAATGCATAATTATCACACCAGGGTAAACGGGGTATCCATCACTTCAGGCATTCATCCTCTTGGTGTTACAAAAATTCAATTATACACTTTCAATGTTTAAAAATGTACAATAAATTATTATTGACAGTAGTCACCCTGTTGTGCTATCAAATACTAGATCTTATTCATTGTAACTGCAGTTTTGTACCCATCAACCATCCTTCCTCCCCATTCTCATCCCCCATTACCCTTTCCAGCCTTTGGTAACCATTATTCTACTCTCTATCTCCATAAGTTCAGTTGTTTTAATTTTTAATAAGTGAGAACATGCAAAGTTTGTCTTTCTGTGCCTGGCTTATTTCACTTAACATAATGCCCTCCAGTTCCACTCATGTTGTTGCAAATGACAAGGTCTCATGTTTTCAACCACATGGTGGAAAAGTGTCATGTTTTCTTTATCCATTCATCTGTTGATAGACACATAGGTTGCTTTCAAATCTTGGCTATCATGAATAGTGCTGCAATAAATATGAGAATGCAGATATCTTTTCAGTATACTGATTTCCTTTCTTTGGGGTATATACCTAGCAGTGGGACTGCTGGATCATAGGGTAGTTGTACTTTAGTTGTTTGCGGAAACTTCAAACTGTTCTCCATAGAGGTTGTACTAATTTACATTCCCACCAACACTGTACTAGGGTTCCCCTTTCTCTACATCCTTGCCAGCACTTGTTATTGCTTGTCTTTTGGATAAAAGCCATTTTAACTGGGATGAGATGATATTTTACTGTAGTTTTGATTTGCATTTCTCTGATCAATGATGTTGAGCACCTTTTTATATACCTGTTTGCCATTTGTATGCCTTCTTTTGAGCAATGTTGATTCAGATCTTAAGCTTATTTTAAAATTGGAATATTAGATTTTCTTTCTGTAGAGTTGTTTGAGCTCCTTATGTATTCTGGTAATTAATCCTTTGTCAGATGGATAGTTTACAAATATTTTCTCTCATTCTGTCAGTTGTCTCTTCACTTTGTTGATTGTTTTCTTTGCTGTGAAGAAGCTTTTAAACTTGATGTGATCCCATTTGTCAATTTTTGCTTTGGTTGCCTGTGCTTGTGGGGCGTTACTCAATAGATCTTTGAGAGACCAATGTCCTGGAGAGTTTCCCTAATGTTTTTTTTTAGTAGTTTCATAGTTTGAGATCTCAGATTTAAGATCTTTAGTCCATTTTTATTTGATGTTTGTATATGGCTAGAGATAGGGGTCTAGTGTCATTCTGCATATGGATATCCAGTTTTCCCATCACGATTTGTTGAAGAGACTGTTCTTTTCCCAGTGTATGTGCTTGGCAACCTTGTCAAAAATGAATTCACTGTAGATGTATGAATTTATATCTGAATTCTCATTCTGTTTCATTGGTCAATGTGACTATTTCTATGCCAGTACCATATTGTTTTGGTTACTATAGATATGTAGTATAATTTGAAGTCAGATAATGTGATTCCTCCAGTTTTTTTTGCCCTTAGGGTGGCTGTGGCTATTCTGGGTGTTTTGTGATTTTATTAATTTTAGGATTATTTTTTCTATTTCTGTGAAGAATGTCATTGGTATTTGGATAGAGATTGCATTGAATCTGTAGATTGCTTTGGGTAGTATGGACATTTTAACAATATTAGTTCTTCTTCTTCTTTTTTTTTTCTCCAAGAGGGAGTCTTGCTCTGTCACCTAGGCTGGAGTGCAGTGGCACGATCTTGGCTCAGTGCAACCTCCACCTCCTGGGTTCAAGGGATCTCCTGCCTCAGTCTTCTGAGTAGCTGGGATTACAGGTGCCTGCTACCACACCCAGCTAACTTTTGTATTTTAGTAGAGACAGGGTTTCACTATGTAGGTCAAGTTGTTCTTGAACTCCTGATTTCAAATGATCCACCCACCTCGGCCTCCCAAAGTGGTAAGATTACAGGCATGAGCCACCGCGCCTAGCCAACAATATTGATTTTTCTAATTGATGAATATAAAATATCTTTCCAGTTTTTTGCGTCCTCTTGAATGTCTTCCTTTTTTTTGTTTTGTTTTTTAGACACAATGTCTCACTTTGCCACCAAAGCTGGAGTATCATGGCACAATCATGGCTCACTGAAGCCTCAACTTATCCTCCCATCTCAGCCTACCACATAGCTAGGACTACAGGCATGCACCACCACATCTAGCTAATTTTTTCTTTAAATTTATTTTTTGTAGAGATATGGTCTCACTATATTGCCTAGGCTGGTCTTGAGCTCCTGGGCCCAAGCAGTCCTCTCACCTTGGCCTCCTCAAATGCTGGGATTATAAGTATGGGCCACTGTGCCTGTTTCTCTTTAATTTCTTGCATCAATGTTTTATAGTTTTCATTTCTTGGTTAAATTTATTTCTAGGTATTTTATTTTATTTGTAGCTATTGTAAATGGGATTACTTTCTTGATTTCTTTTTCAGATTTTTCACTCTTGACATATAGAAATGCTACTGATTTTTGTATGTTATTTTGTATCCTCTGACTTTATGAATTTCCCCATCTTTGTGGTTTTATCTGCCTTTAGTCTTTGATGATGGTGACGTACTGATGGGGTTTTGGTGTGGGTGTCCATTCTGTTTGTTAGTTTTCCCTCTAACAGTCAGGACCCTCAGCTGCAGGTCTTGTGGAGTTTGCTGGAGGTCAACTCCAGACCCTGTTTGCCTGGATATCAACAGCAGAGGCTGCAGAACATTGAATATTGCTGAACAGCAAATGTTGCTGTCTGATCGTTTCTCTGGAAGCTTTGTCTCAAAGGGGTACCTGGCCGTGTGAGGTGTCAGTCTACCCCTACTGGGGGGTGCCTCCCAATTAGGGTACTCAGGGGTCAGGCACACACTTGAGGAGGCAGTCTGTCCATTCTCAGATCTCAAACTCCATGCTGGGAGAAACACTACTCTCTTCAAAGCTGTCAGAAGGGACATTTAAATCTGCAGAGGTTTCTGCTGCCCCCATAAGTGGAGTCTACAGAGGCAGGCAGGCCTTCTTGAGCTGCAGTGGGCTCCACCCAGTTCAAGCTTCCCGAACTGGCTTTGTTTACCTACTCAAGTCTCAGCAATGGTGGGCACCCCTCCTCCAGCCTCACTGCCACCTTGCAATTAGATCTCAGACTGCTGTGCTAGCAATGAGGGAGGCTCCGTGGGTGTGGGACCTTCCAAGCCAGGCGGGGGATCTAATCTCCTGGTGTGCTGTTTGCTAAAACCATTGGAAAAGTGCAGTATTAGGGTGGGAGTGATCCGATTTTCCAGGTGCCGTCTGTCACCACTTCCCTTGGCTAGGAAAGGGAATTCCCTGACCCCTTGCACTTCCTGGGTGAGGCGATGTCTCGCCCTGCTTCCACTCATGCTTGGTGAGCTGCACCCACTGTCCTGCCCCCACTGTCTGACAAGCCCCAGTGAGATGAACCTGGTACCTCAGTTGGAAATGCAGAAATCACCCGTCTTCTGTGTCGCTCATGCTGGGAGCTGTAGACTGGAGCTCTTCCTATTTGGCCATCTTGGAACTGCCCTCCGGTAAAGTCTTTGTTTATTCTTCATGTTTGATGGATATTTTTGTTGGCTATATTATTTTAGGATAAAAGATTTTTCCTTCAGTCCTTTAAGTATATCATGTCACTTCCTCCTGGCCTGTAACATTTCCACTGAGAAGTCTGCTGCCAGACGTATTGAGGCTCCTTTTTATGTTATTAGTTTATTTTCTTTTGCTGCTTTTAGAATCCTTTTTTATCCTTGATCTTTGGGAGTCTGGGCTTGTTTGTACCCATCCTTGGGATGTATTCAAAGGGACTTTTGAGGTATTCAAAGGGACTTGGGTTTTGTGACCTAAGTCTTTGATCACTGCAGCCATATCTGCCTTAGGGAGCACCCTAAACCCACAAATGCTATTGCTGTTGCAAATTCATTGATGTATCATCTTGCAGGAGACTCTCCCTGATGCCACCACAGTTGGAATGTAGTGGGTCACACCTGAAGCCAGCATGGCTCTGAGTCTCACCCAGGACCCAAGTGAGTACTTCCCAGTGACCACTGGTGATTATTCAGGGCTCGAGAGCTCTTTAGTTAGTCCATGAAGAATTCTGCCAGGACTGGGTTCTTCTCTTCAAGGCAGTGGGTTCCCTTCTGGCCCAGGGTATATCCAGAAATGTCAACTGAGAATTGGGTCTAGAATTGGGGCCTCAGAACTCTGCCTGGTGTCCTGTTGTACAGTGGCTGAGCTGGTATCCAGATTGTAAGACTAAGCCCTCTTTACTCTCCACTCTCCTCTCCTTAAGCAGAAGGAATGAGTCTTTACCAGAGCTGTGTGCTTCGCTGCCTGGAGTTGTGGAGGGGTGACAGAAGTACTCCCTTGGCCACCCCAGCTGGTCTCCCTGGATTACATGCACCACAAGTTGTACTGGCTCCAAGCCCAGCACAGCCCCAGGACTTGCCCAGGAATTGCATTCCTTGTGGCCAAACTGCATTTTCAATTTATTTAGGACCTCAGAACACTTCAGCCCATGGTGGCAGGGCTTACCATAACTCAGGTTCCAACTGCTGGGATGGACAATTTACCTCTGGCAAGGACTGGTCTAAATGTTGCCTTCATGAGTGCTGGCTAAGTTCTGCTCCATGTTGCTTTCCACTGTGCTGGGGCAGCACTGAGTTCCAATGCAAAGTCACACAATCTCTGTGCTTTCTCTCCCACAAGTGCACAGATTCTTTCTATGTACCACATGATCACTGCTGGGGGATGGGGGAGGGGTGGTGTAGGGGATTTCAGAGTGTCTTTTCTACGCTTTCAAGGCCTCCTTCCTTATGATTTTAAAACCTGGTACTGTGTTTCCTTACCTGATTTTTGGTTCTTATGAAGGTGCTTTTTTCTTTTTTCTTTTTTTAAAATTTGAATAATTGTTCAATGTGGTGTTCTCATGGTGGGAGATGATCACTGGTGGTCTCTATTCAGCTATCTTGCTCCACTTTCTTCTCTTTTATATTTTTTGTCTGATTGCTCTTGCTAGATCTTCCAGTACTCTGTTGAGTAGGAATCCTTTCCTTGTACCAGATCTTAGAGGAAAATCTTTCCATTTTTTTCCTCCACTGATTATAATGTTAGTTGTGGGCTTTTCATCAATGGCCATTATTATGTTGAGAAAATTTTCTTCTTATACCTATTCTGAGGATTTTTATCATCAAAGGATAATAAACTACATTATATTCTGTTTCTGCATCTATTGAGATAATCCTGTAGTTTTTTTTGTTTTTTGTTTTTTTTTTTTTGAGATGGAGTCTTGCTCTGTCCCCCAGGCTGGAGTGCGGTGGCGCGATCTTGGCTCACTGCAAGCTCTGCCTCCTGGGTTCACGCCATTCTCCTGCCTCAGCCTCGGGAGTAGCTGGGACTACAGGTGCCCGCCACTGCGCCCTACTAATTTTTTGTATTTTTAATAGAGATGGGGTTTCATCGTGGTCTGGATCTCCTGACCTTCTGATCCACCCGCCTCGGCCTCCCAAAGTGCTGGGATTACAGGCATGAGCCACCGCGCCCGGCCAATCATGTAGTTTTTATCTTTTGTTTTGTGAATGTGGTGCATCATGTTGATTGATTTGCATAAAACCAAGTTGGCTTCTCAGGGATAAATTCCAGCTCGTTATGTTATAATATTTTTGATACGTTAAGTTTGCTTTGGTAGTATTGGATTGAGAATTTTTACATCTATGTTTATTAAAAATATTGCCCAGTAGGTTTCTTTTCTTGTTGTATTTTGGCTTTGGTATAATAATGTTGCTGGCCTCATAGGATGAGTTGGGGGAGGAGTCTCTCCTCCTCAATTTTTTGAATAGTTTCAGGAGAAATGATACCAGATCTTCTTTTTATATCTGGTAGAATCAGGCTATGAATCCATCTGGTTCAGGGCTTTTTTTCTTGGTTGCTAGGTTATTTCTTACTGATTCAACTTCAGAGCTCATTATTGGTCTGTACAGGGAATCAGTTCCTTCTGGTTCAGTCTTGGGATGGTGTGTGTGTCCAGGAATTTATCCATCTCTTCTAGGTTTTCTAGATTGTGTGCGTAGAGATGTTCATAGCCATTTGTGATGGTTATTTTTATTTCTGTGAGTGGTAACATCCCCTTTGTCACTTCTAATTGTGTTTACTTGGAACTTTTCTTCTTTATTAGTCTAGCCAGTGGCCTGTCTAGCTTACTGTTTTTTTTTTTTTTCAAAAAGCAACTCCTGGATTCCTTGATGATTTGAATTTTTTTTGTGTCTCAGTTTTTTTTTTTTTTCACTTTAGCTCTGATTTTGTTTATTTATTGTCTTCTGCTAGCTTTGGGATTGATTTGCTCTTGCTTCTCGAATTCTTTCAGTTGTAACGTTACATTGCTAATCTGAGATCTTTCTTACTTTTGATGTGGCAGTAAGTACTATAAGTTACTCTCTTAACACTGCATTGGCTGTATGTCAGAGACTCTGGTATGTTGTATTTTTGTTCTCATTAGTTGACAAGACCTTTATTTCTGACTTAATTTATTATTTACTCAAAAGTCATTTAAAAGCATGTTTAATTTTCATTGGTTTTTGAGCTATCTTATTAGTCCTGACTTCTATTTTTATTGCTCTGTGGTCCAAGAGTGCATTTTATATAATTTCAATTCTTTTGCATTTGCTGACCATTGTTTTATGTCTAATAATGTGGTCAATTTTAGAGTATGTGCCTTGTGGTGATGAGAGAATGTATATTCTGTTGTTTTTGGGTGGAGAGTGCTGTAGAGGTCTATGTAGTTTCTGATGTTTATTTTCATTTGGTTCAATGTTAAGATCCATTTGGTTTAATGTTAAGTTCAGGTCCTGAATATCTTTGTTAGTTTTCTGTCTAAACAATCTGTCTAGTACTGTTACTGGAGTATTAGATTTGCCCACTATTATTGTGTGGGAGTCTAAGTCTCTTTGTAGGTCTCTAAGAACTTGCTTTATGAATCTGCGTGCTCCTGTGTTGGGTGTATACATATTTAGGGTAGTTAGGTCTTGTTGTTGAATTGAATTCTTTACCATTATGTAATGCTTTTCGGTGTCTTTTTTGATCTTCATTGGTTTAAAGTATGTCCCATCTGAAATTATAATTGCAACACCTGCTTTTTTCTGATTGCCATTTGCTTGGTAGATTTTCCTCCATTTCTTTATTTTGAGCCCATGAGTCTCATTATGTGTGAGATGGGTATCTTGAAGACAGCATGCCATTGGGTCTTGCTTTTTTATCTAGCTTGCCACTCTGTGTTTTTTAAGTGGGGCATTCAGCCTTTTTACCCTCAAGGTTAGTACTGATGTGTGTGGATTTGATCATTTGATCTTGTCATTGTATTGTTAGCTGGTTATTATGTCAGCTTGTTTGTGTGGTTGCTTTATAGTGTCACTGGTCTGTGTATGTAAGTGTGTTTTTGTATTGACTGATAACAGTCTTTTCTTTCTATGTTTGGTGCTCCTTTCACAATTTGTTGTAAGGCATGTCTGGTAGTAATGAACCCCCTCAACATTTGCTTATCTGAAATGGGCTGTATTTCTCCCCTGTTTAGGAAACTTAGCTTGGCTGGATATAAAATTCTTGGTTTTAGATTTTTTTCTTTAAGCATGTTGAATACAGGTCCCCAGTCTCTTCTGCCGAGAGGTCCACTGTTAGCCTGATACGGTTCCTTTTATAGGTGACTTACCCTTTCTCTGTAGCTGTCTTTAACATTTTTTTCCTTTCATTTCAACCTTGAAAAATCTAATGATCATATGTCTTAGGGATAATCTTCTTGTGTAGTATCTTTCAGGGTTTTCTCTGTAGTTTGTTAATTTGACTGTTGGTCTCTCTAGCAAGGTTGGGGAAATTTTTATGAATGATATCCTGAAATATATTTTCCAAGTGTTTGTTTTCTCCTTGTGCCTTTCAGAGATGCCAATGATTTGCAGATTTGACCTCTTTACATAATACCACATTTTCAGAGGTTTTGTTAATTTCTTTTTATTACTCTTTATTTTTATCTGACTGTCTTATTTCAGAGAGACCATCTTCAATATCTGAGATTCTTTTTTTCAGCTTGGCCTATTCTGCTGTAAATACTTGTGATTGCATTGTAAAATTCTTGTAGTATGTTTTTTAACTCTATCAGATCTGTTAGGTTCTTTTCATACTGGCTATTTCACCTTTCAGCTTCTGTATCATTTTATTGTGTTCTTAGTTTCCTTGGATTTGGTTTAGCCATTTTCCTGAATGTCAATGATCTTCATTCTTATCCATATTCTGAATTTTATTTCTGTCATTTTAGCCAGCTCAGACTGGTTAAGAACTCTTGTCGGAGTACTAGTGCAGTTATTTGGTGGACATAAGACACTCTGGCCATTTGAGTTATTGGAGTCCTGCATTGATTCTTTCTCATCTGTGTGTGTGCATGTTCCTTTAAGTGTAGTGTAGATTGGGTACTGTATTAGTCTGTTTTCATATTGCTGATAAGGACATACCCAAAACTGGGAAGAAAAAGAGGTTTAATGGACATACAGTTTCACATGGCTGGGGAGGCCTCACAATTATGATGAAAGGCAAGGAAGAGCAAGTCACATCTTACATGGATGGCAGCAGGCAAAGAGAGAGAGCTTGTGCAGGGAAATTTCCGTGTTTAAAACCACCAGATCTTGTGAGACTTATTCACTATCACAAGAACAGTGCAGAAAAGACCCACCCCCATAATTCACTCACCCCACCCCCCACTGGGTTCCTTCCATGACACATAGGAATTGTGGGGGTTACAATTGAAGATGAGGTAGAGTGGGGAAACAGGAAAACTATATAATTCCACCTCTGGCCCCTCCCAAATCTCATATCCTCACATTTCAAAACCAATCATGCCTTCCTAACAGTCCCCCAAAGTCTTAACTCATTTCAGCATTAACTCAAAAGCCCACAGTCCAGCATCTCATCTGAGACAAGTCAAGTCCCTTTCACCTATGAGCCTGTAAAATCCAAAGCAAGTTAGTTACTTCTTAGATACAATGGGAGTATAGGTATTGGGTAAATACAACCTTTCCAAATGAGAGGCATTGGCCAAAACAAAGGGACTTTAGGCCCCATGCAAGTCCAAAATCCAGTGAGGCAGTCAAATCTTAAAGCTCCAAAATGATCTCCTTTGACTCCATGTCTCACATCCAGGTTACACTGGTGCAAGAGGTGGGTTCCTACAGTCTTGGGCAGTTATGCCCTTGTGGCTTTGCAGGGCACAGCCTCCCTCCTGGCTGCTTTCATAGGCTGGTGTTGAGTGTCTGCAGCTTTTCTAGGGGCATGGTGCAAGCTTTAGGTGGATCTACCATTCTGGGGTCTGGAGTATGGTTGCCCTCTTCTCACAGCTGCACTAGGAAGTGTCCCAATGGGGACTCTTTGTGGGGGCTTCAACTCCACATTTCCCTTCTGTACTGCCTTAGCAGAGGTTCTCCATAAGCACTGAGCCCCTGCAGCAAACTTCTGCCTGGGTATTGAGGCATTTCCACACATCCTCTGAAGTTGAGGCAGAGGTTCTCCAATCTCAATTCTTGACTTATGTGCACCTACATGCTCAACACCACGTGGAAGTTGCCAAAGCTTCAGGCTCCTAACTTCTGAATCCATGGTCCAAACTTTACTTTGGCCCTTTTTAGTCATAGCTGGAGCAGATGGGATGCAGGACACCAAGTCCCTATACTGCACACAGCAGAGACACTCTGGGCCTGGCCCATGAAATCATTTTTTCCTCCTAGTCCTCTGGGTCTGTGATGGGAGGGGCTGCCACAAAAGTCTCTGACATGCCCTGGAGACATTTTTGCATTGTCTTGGGGATTAACATTTGGCTCCTTGTTACTTATGCGAATTTCTGCAGCTGGCTTGAATTTCTCCTTAGAAAATGGGATTTTTTTTTCTATTGCATTGTCAGGCTGCAAATTTTCTAAACTTTTATGCTCTGCTTCCGTTATAAAACTGAATGCCTTTAGCAGCACCCAAGTCATCCTTGAATGCGTTACTGCTTAGAAATTTCTTCCACCAGATACCCTAAATCATCTCTCTCAATTCAGTGTTACACAAATCTCTAGGGCAGGGGCAAAATGCTGCCAGTCTCTTTGCTAAAACATAACAAGAGTCACCTTTGCTTCAGTTCCCAACAAGTTTCTCATCTCCATCCAAAACCAACACAGTCTGAATTTTATTATACATCTAATTATCAGCATTTTGGTCAAAGCCATTCAACAAGTTTCTAGGAAGTTCCAAACTTTCCCCATTTTCCTGCCTTCTTACCCCTCCAAACTGTTCCAAACTCTGCCTGTTACTCAGTTCCAAATTCACTGTCACATTTTGGGAGTATCTTTCCAGCAGAACCCCACTCTTGGTACCAGTTTACTGTATTAGTCCATTTTCACACTGCTGATAAAGACATACCTGAGATTGGGAAATTTACAAAAGAAAGAGGGTTAATAGGCTTACAGTTCCACATGGTTGGGGAGGCCTCACAATCATGGTGGAAGGCAAAGAAGAGTAAGTGACATCTTATGTGAATGGCAGCAGGCAAAGAGAAAGAGCTTGTGCAGGGAAACTTCTCTTTTTAAAACCATCAATTCTCATGAGACTTATTCACTATCAGAAGAACAGCGTGAGAAAGACCTGCCCCCATGATTCAATTACCTCCCACTGGTTTCGTCACATGACATGTGGGAATTCAAGATGAGATTTGGGTGAAGACAGAACCAAACCATATTATTGCTCTTTAGAAGCATACAACCTTGCAAACTCTGCCTGCAGTGTGGAGAAAAATTACAGAAAACAAACAATGTAAGGAGAGCAAATAGGAATTTTTGCAATGGTAAAAGACACTTTGACTAGGATAACAGAAGTAGAAATGAAGATAATTAGCATGTTTGAGATATATTTAGAAATGAAATTTATGAGGATCAATGATGGATTGAGTGAGTTGGAGGTATGTTTTAAAGATGACTCCCAGGATGGGGGTTTTCTCAGATAGTTAGGTTGTGGAGCTCTGTGCTCTAATGGGGTTATTTTTTTTAGGACTTGTTGAATTTGAGACGTATTTTCGTAGGTACTTACATACGCAGTCTGCAGCTAAGAAGAGTCATCTAAATTGAAGATGGAAATGCAGGGCATTTGCTTATAGTGGTAATTCAAGCCATCCACAGGTGTGAATTAATTTTACTATTTTAACACTATAGAGTGAGAAGACAAGGCATTCTAAGAATGATATTGGGAGGCCTCTGGAGCTTAGTGATCAAAAAGACAGAAATGATCCTACAACCATTTGTAAGACTTGAACAAGTTCATACACCCCGGGTCCTTTGTATGAATGGACAGAGGCTGGGTTCCATTTAAAAAGGGCTTTTCAACACAGCCAATAAAAAAATCTACAAATACTCATTGTAACCTTCTCAGGAGAGGCCTGTGACTACTTCTCAGGATGACTGTGCACAGGGGGAGAGTAAATTATTATATTTTTAAGGGACTTCTGAACACTGACACTGAATTGACCCTACTAATTCATGGAGGTTCAAAAAGGCATTATGGTTCAGGAATCAAAGTCTGGGCGTAATAAGATCAGGTTATCAATGAGGATTTGACTGCTTATCAAACAGTGGGTGTAGAGGATCTCTGAATCTTCCTTGTGGTTATTCCTCAGCTACAGAATGCATGACTGGCATGGATAAACTCTGAAAATAGCAGAATTCCCAGTTAGGTTCCCTGACCTGTGGTAGTTCACCTGAGATGTCTCTACCAATCATAATAGTATGCCAAAAAATAATGCCATATTACTGGAGGAATCATGAAGACTAACAACCTTATGAAAGACTTGAAAGATGCAGGGGTGGTGAGTCTTTTTTTATTTTTAACTTTTATTTTACATTTTGGGGTACACGTGAAAAGTTTGTTACATAGGTAAATGTGTCATGTGGATTGTTGTACATATTATTTTATTACATAAAATAAAATAAATTTATTTTATAAATTTATTTATAAAATAAAATTTTATAAATAAAATAAATATTTTATAAATAATATTTTATAAATATTTTATAAATATTTTATAAATAAAATATATTTATTTATAAAATAAAATTATTTTATTATAATTGTAAATATAATTTATTCAATCTATTTTATTTAAAAGTCATGATTCAAATAATTATTGAATTATTTCCTCATAGTACATACAAGGTGGAGAATTTATCATATGTTAAAAAAAGCCTTTAGGTATAGGGCTTCACGTAATAACAAGGAAGTATTAAATACCATTAAGTATGCTGTATAGGCCAAAGGAAAGGAAAATTAATTACCTTAAAAGTGAGTGTCACAAAAATCACCTGACACAAAGAGTCAATAAATTTGAGGAAGTTTTTTTATAGTAGATATTTTATTGTTATTTTATTTTACATTCTGGGATACATGTGCAGGATGTGTAGGTTTGTTACATAGGTAAATGTGTGCCATGGTGGTTTGCTGCACCTATCAACCCATAGCTTAGGAATTAAGCCAAGCATGCGTTAGCTACTTTTCATGATGCTCTCCCTCCCCTCATCCCTGACAGGCCCCAGTGTTGTTTCCCTCCCTGTGTCCATGTGTTCTCATTGTTCAGCTCCCACTTACAAGTGAGAACATGTGGTGAATGGTTTTCTGTTCCTGTGTTACTTTCCTGAGGATAATGGCTTCCAACTCTGTTCATGTCCCTGCAAAGGACATGATCTCATTCCTTTTTCTGGCTGCATGGTATTCCATTGTGTGTATATGCCACATTTTCTTTATCCAATCTATCATTGATGGGCATTTGGTCGATTCCATGTCTTTGTTATTGTAAATAGTGCTGCAATAAACAGATGCATGCATGTATGTTTATAGTAGAATGTTTTATATTTCCTTGGTATTACCCAGGTATTAATCCAAGTACCCAATAGTAATACTTTCTGCTTCTCTTCTCCCTTCCATCCTTCCTCCTAAAGTAGACCCCAGTGTCTGCTGTTCCCGTCTTTGTGTTCATAAGTTCTTATCATTTAGCTCCAACTTACAAGTGAGGACATGCGATATTTGATTTTCTGTTTTTGTGTTAGCTTGCTAAGGATAACAGTCTCCAGGTCCATCCATGTTCCTGGAAAAGAAATCAGCCCATTTTTTTTATGGCCACATAGTATTCCATGGTGTATATGTACCACATTTTATTTATCAAATCTGTCATTGTCGGGCAGTTAGGTTGATTCCATGTCTTTGCCATTGTGAATAGTGCTGCAATGAACATTTACCTGCATGTGTCTTTATATAGAATGACTTATATTCCTTTGGGTATATACCCAGTAATTGGATTGCTGGGTTGAATGGTAGTTCTATTTTTAGCTCTTTGAGGAATTTCTGTACTGCTTTCCACAATTGTTGAATTAATTTACACTGCCATCAACAGTGTATAAACTTTCCCTTTTCTCTGTAACCTCACCAGCATCTGCTATTTTTTGACTTTTTATTAATAGCCATTCTGACTAGTGTAAGATGGTTTCACATTGTGATTTTGATTTGCATTTCTCTAATGATCAGGGAAAGAAAAGCTGAATATTCAGCTTTTCAGCTTTTCTTTCATATGCTTGTTGGCCTCATGTGTGTCTTCTTTGGAGAAGTGTCTGCTCATGTACTTTGCCCATTTTTAAAAATGAAGTTGTTTGTTTTTCTCTTATAAAGTTCCTTGTAGATGCTGGATATTAGACCTTTGTCAGATGCATAGTTTACATATTTTTTTCATTCTGTAAGTTGTCTGTTTACTCTGTTGATAGTTTCTTTTGCTGTGCAGAAGCTCTTAAGTTTAATTAGATCCTACTTGTCAATTCTTGCTTTTGTTGTGATTGCTTCTGGTGGTTGTATTCCAGGGTTTTTGTAATTTTGGGTTTTACATTTAAGCCTTTAATTCATCTTGAGTTGATTTTTGTATATGATGTAAGGAAGAGGTCCAGCTTCAATTTTCTGCATATGGTTAGTCAGTTATCCCAGCAGAATTTATTGAATAGGGAGTATTTTTCCCATTGCTTGTTTTTTTTTTTTTTTCCAGCTTTGTTAAAGTTCAGATTGTCATAGATGTGCAGCCTTATTTCTGGGCTTTCTATTTTGTAAGAATGTCATTGGTAATTTGATAGCAATAGCATTAAATCTGCAAATTATGTTGAGCAGTATAGCCATTTTAGTGATATTGATTCTTCCTATTCATGAGCATGGGATATTTTTCCACTTGTTTGCATATTCTCTGATTTCTTTGAGCAGTGTTTGGTAATTCTCATTGTAGAGATCTTTCACCTCCCTGGTTAACTGTATTCCTAGGTATTTTATTATTTTTGTGGCAATTGTGAATGAGATTGCCTTTCAGATTTGGCTCTGTTTGGCTGTTGTTGGTGTATAGGAGTGCAGTGATTTTTGTACATTGATTTTGTAGCATGCAACTTTGCTAAAGTTGTTTATCATTTGGAGGAGCTTTTGGGTTAAGACTGTAGGGCTTTCTAGATATAGAATCATGTCATCTGTAAACAGATAGTTCAACTTTCTCTCTTCCTATTTGAATGTGCTTTATTTCATTCTCTTGTCTAATTGCTTTGGCTAGAACTTCCAACACTGTGTTGAATAGAAGTGGTGATGGAAGGCAACCTTGTTTTGTGCCGGTTTTTAAGGAGAATGCTTCCAGCTTTAGACCATTCAGTATAAAGTTGGCTGTGGGTTTGTCATATATGGCTCTTATTATTTTGAGATATTTTCCTTCAACACATGTTTATTGAGAGATTTTAACATGAAATTTTAATTTTATCAAGGCCTTTTCTGCATCTATTGAGATAATCATGTGGTTTTTGTGTTTAGTTCTGTTTATGTGAGGAATCACATTTATTGATTTGCTTATGTTAAACCAACCCTGCATCCTGGATATGAAGCCCCATAGTGGATTAGCTTTTTGATGTGCTGCTGGATTCGGTTTGCAAGTACTTTGTTGAGGGTTTTTGCATTGATGTTCATCAAGTATATTGACCTTAGATTCACTTTTTTTGTTGTTGTGTCTCTGCCGGCTCTTTTCTGTATATCTGTTAGACTTCAGTTGTGAATCCTTCAGGTCCCAGGCTTTTTTTGGTTGGTAGGGTATTTATTACTAATTTAATTTTTGAGCCCTTTATTTATTGGTCTGTTCAGGGAGTCAATTTCTTCTTAGCTCAGTGTTGGGAGGTTGTGAGTCTTTCAATATCCTCATTCAACTCACCTATTTCACCTGTACAGAAGACAGATAGATCTTGGAGACTGACAGTGATTAGTCCAAACTTAATTAGACAGTGATTTCAATTGCAGCTGCTGTTCCAGGTATGATATTTTGCTGAAACAAACCAACCCACATCCTGGTACCAGGTATGCAGTTATTAACAAGGCAAATAATTATTTCTCCAGACCTGTTATTAAAAACTATCAGAAACAGTTTGCTTTCTACTTACAGAGTATAAATGCACCTTCATCATATTTTTTAAAGGCTGCTTAGGCTCTCCAGTTTTATGTCATAATCTAGTCTACAGGAAACTTGGTCACCTCTCTATTCCATAGAGCATTACATGAATCATTACATTGATGATAGTATATTAATTGGATAAGATTATCAGGAGTAGTAATGACTCTAGACTCCTTTTTGATACCTATTCATGAGAGAGGGTGAGAAATAAATCTCATAAAATTCAGTGATCTACCACCATAGTAAAATTTCTTGGGGTCCGGTATCTGAAGTATCTCTAGATACCTTTTCTAGACTGAAGGTCAAATTTCTATATTGTGCCTGTTCTACCATGAAGAAAGAGATGCAATGCCTAGTAAACAGTTTTGGGCTTTGGAGACAACATATACTTCATGAAATATGCTATTCTCATGTATTTACCAGATAACTTAAAAAACTTCCAGAATTGAATGGTACCAAAAATAAGAGAAAGCCTTATAACAAGTCCACAGTGCTATGCAAACTCTTCTGCCACTTGGGCAAATTCAGGATGCTGGTGCTTGAAATGTCAGTGATGGATAGTGTTGCTAGGCTTTTAGCAGGATCACATAGGTAAATCATAGCACATTAAACCTGAGGAGTTTGAAGTAAAGGTTTTCTATCCTTTCCTTTTCTCCTTTTGAGAAACAACTTAATTTCATGGCCCAAGCCAAGCTGTTATTCAAAATAAGGGTAACAAGTTGGTCATGCACAGCAACATGGCATCATCAAACAGAACTTACATATACTAAGATTGGGCTCAAGCAGATACTGAAGATAAAGTAAGTTGCATATGCAAATGGCTCAGATGGCCATTGTCCAAATTCTTTCTACATTATTACCTCTTCCCTCTCAATCTGCAACAATTGTCTAATGGGAATTTTCTCATAACCGGTTGATGAGGGAGATACTTATTTATATTATGCTGACACCACCCAAATGTGGATGGCTGCAGCACTATAGCTCTACTCTGGGTTAGCTCTGAATGTCGGTAGAGGAGAAAAATATTTCTAGTTGGCAGAACTTCAAGAAGTTTTGTGGACCTTCTTGGTAATTTTTCCTAGAAAGAGAGATGACTGGAGGTACATATGTATATTATTTCATGGGAAGCTTGTAATTTGTCTTGATGGGGTTGGGAATAACTTGGAGGAAACATAATTCGAAAATCAGTGACATAGCAGTTAGGGGAAATAGTACATTAATAGACCTCTCAAAATGGGCACAGAATGTATATATATTTGTATTTTATGTGAGTGATCACCAAAGAGCAATTTACATAGAAGAAAATTTTAACAATAAATGGACAAGATGACTTATTCTATGAATATAACCCAAAGATGTCTGCCTATTAACTCAGACACTTCTGTTCTTGCTCAAGGACTCATGAACTAAGTAACCATGGTGACATGAATGGAGATTATACATGGGGTCAGCAACATGGATTTCTAATCACTGAGGCCCATCTGGCTTTAGGCACTGTCGTCTGTCCAACCTGTCACAAGTGAGACCAACAGTGGGCCTCCAATATGGCACCCTACCCTGAGACTACCAATTACCTGGTGGCTGGTTGGTTACATAGAACCATTTACATCATAAAAAAAGTAGTTTTTCCCTCATTGGAAAACATCTTTACAACAAACACAAATTTACCTTTTCTTCCTGCAATACTGCTGCCAAAACTATCATTCACGAACTAATTAAATATCTTATTAATAGTCATGGTGTACCATATATTGCTTTTGATGAAAAACCTCATTTTACAGCAAATGAAGTGCAGTAAGGAGCTCATGCTCATATAATTAACTATTTTTACCACGTTCCCCTCACCCTGATGCAGCTTCCTATGCAGAATGATAGAATGGCTTTTTGAAGCTCTGTTACAGTGCTAGCCAGATGGCAACACATTGTAGATCTGTAATTTTCTCTAGGATACAGTGTATGTCCTAAATTAGTGACTAACATATGGTGCTATTTCTCCCATAGCCAGGATTCATGGTTTTGAAAATCAAAAGGTGGATGGGTGTGAGTCATTTTACTATTAGCCATAGAGATCCACTAGCATTTTTTTGGTTTGTTTTTTCTTTCCTATAATCTTGGGTCCTGCTGAAGGAGAAGTTTTGGATTCCCAGGGAGGAATGCTTTGACCACAGAATACAGCAATGGTTCAATTAAATTGGAAGTTGAGTGTGCCACTTGATTACTTGAAACTCTTTAGGTCAGTAAATTGATAGGCAAAGAAGGAAATATCTATTGGATAAGATGATTCATTCTGACTAGAAAGAGAAAATATTTCTACCAAATGAGTATAAGGAGGAGTATTTCTGGAATGCAAAAGATCTACTGAGGTGCCCCTTGTTACTCCCATGTCCTCTTATAAAAGTCCATGAAAAACTGTCATTCAAACCAGAGAGAATGCCAATTGATTCAGACCCTTCAGAAATGAAGGTTTTGGTCACCCTTCCAGGCAAGAAATCATGACCAGCTAAAGATGAAATTTTCAACACTCCTGTAGTTATTGTGTGGCTTATGAGAACAGGATCGGATGGAACACAATAGAATTCTTTGTTCATCAAATTGCAGGTGTTAGAGACTTGGCTGCTTTCCCTATCTCTAGCAGTAAAAATAGTTAAATTTTTCTATTGGAAGAAAAAGAGAACAAGAAGATGACTATGTCCGTAATTCAATGAAAGGAAAGAATAAAACATTATGTTACACAGAACCACCATAACTGATTATAGTGAAACAGTTTTGAAAATCTTAATTAATACATAATAGTTTGGATCCTAATTTTGAAAACCACAGTCCCAAACATTATAATCCTAAATGTTGAAATCTTTAATGATCAAAATCCATAAAGTCTAAATTCCTAAAATATAAAATTTCTAACATTAAAATCCTAAAAATCACAATCACAGGATAATTGCATCATGTTAAGTGAAACTATTACCTTGTTATTGTCTTCGTTTGGAAATTAAATATAGTTTAAGCAGATGCATATAGGTGCCAGGTTGACAGGGGGTAGACTTATAGACCTAACTTAGGTACCAAGTTACTTGAATTAAGGAATGGCTAGATTTGGTAACACATTATTTTGGGCATGTTTCTAAGAGTGTTTCCAGAGAAGATTATGGTGTGAGTCTGAATGGATTATGTAGGGAAGATCTGCCCTCAGTGTTGATGGGCACCATCCAGTGGGATAGGGACCAAGAAAGAACAAATCAGAAGGTGATTTGCCTCTCTGTGAGAGCTGGGACAGACTTCTGCTGCCTTGAAAAACAGAACCCTGGGCTTTCAAGCCTTTGAATTCCAGGATTTACACCAGCAACTCCCTGAATCCTGAGGCTGTCAGCCTCAGACTGGGAGTTACATCACTGACTTTTCTGGTTCTCATAATAAAAATTTTAAATGTTCCTCAATAATCGAAGAGATGCCTTTTTGTACATCTGCATTTGTGAAAGATAAAATTTCCCAAGATCTTGGCTCTTTGGGTATCTGCATATGCTGCGGTGACCCACTTTCATCTCATCAAAAGACTTAAGTTATCCATCACAGTATTTCAGATGGCTGCAGTTATAAAGCTGGCTGCACACAATTACCAACCATTATATGCATTTCTACAGTTTGCATTTTGATCTCTTTCTTTTTTTTGAGACCTATTTCTTTATAAATAAGGTTTCTCTGCTCATAACTCTTATTTTCTTGTGACTGTCATTAGTACACCTGAGTGTTTCTCCATGCAAAAATAGGTATGTTATTATTGCCTATTTTATCGTATAAAGTGGTCTATCAAGTTTTCTGTTATATTTTTTATGTGTTTCTCAAGTAAATACCCTTTAAAATTAAAAGTCAATGTCTTTTAGATAATATTTTTATAATTATACTTTAAGTTCTGGGATACATGTACAGAACATGCAGGTTTGTTATATAGGTATACTTGTGTCATGGTGGTTTGCTACACCCATCAACCTGTCATCTGCATTAGGTATTTCCCCTAGTGCTATCCCTCTCCTAGCCCTCCACCCCCCTACCCCAGTGTGTGATGTTCCCCTCCCTGTGTCCGTGTGTTCTCATTGTTCAACTCCCACTTATGAGTGAGAACATGCAGTGTTTGGTTTTCTCTTCCTGCGTTAGTTTGCTGAGAATGATGATTTCCAGCTTCATTCATGTGCCTGCAAAGGACATGAACTCATTGTTTTTTATGGCTGCATGGTATTTCATGGTGTATATATGCCACATGTTCTTTATCCAGTCTATCATTGATGGACATTTGTGTTGGTTCCAAGTCTTTGCTGTTGTGAGTAGTGCTAAAATAAACATATGTGTGCATGTGTCTTTATAGTAGAATGATTTATAATCTTTTGGGTATATGCCCAGTAATGGGATTGCTGGGTCAAAGGGTATTTCTGGTTCTAGATCCTTGAGGAATCTCCACACTGTCTTCCACAATGGTTGAACTAATTACACTTCCACAAACAGTGTAAAAGCGTTCCTATTTCTCCATCTCTTTTCCAGCATCTGTTGTTTCCTGACTTTTTAATGATCGCCATATTAACTGGCATGAGATGGTATGTCATTGTGGTTTTGATTTACATTTCTCTAATGACCAGTGATGATAAGCTTTTTTACATACATTTGTTGGTGCCATAAATGTCTTCTTTTGAGAAGTGTCTGTTCATATGCTTCACCCACTTTTTGATGTGATTGTTTTTTTTTTTCTTGTAAATTTGTGTAAGTTCTTTGTAGATTCTGGATATTAGCCCTTTGTCAGATGGATAGGTTGCAAAAATTTTCTCCCATTCTGTGAGT
This sequence comes from Macaca nemestrina, assembly GCF_043159975.1. Classification (NCBI taxonomy): domain Eukaryota; kingdom Metazoa; phylum Chordata; class Mammalia; order Primates; family Cercopithecidae; genus Macaca; species Macaca nemestrina. Next base: position 160,000,959 of record NC_092128.1, on the reverse strand, counting down.
TGCTTGTTCCCTCTGATGATGGTATCTTTTGCTGTGCAGAAAGTCTTTAGTTTAATTAAATCAAATTCGTCAATTTTGGCTTTTGTTGCCATTGCTGTTGGTATTTTAGTCATGAAGTCTTTGCCCATGCCTATGTCCTGAATGGTATTGCCTAGGTTTTCTTCTAGGGTTTTTATGATTTTAGGTCTTACATTTAAGTCTTTAATCCATCTTGAATTAATTTTTGTATAAGGTGTAAGGAAGAGGTCCAGTTTTAGTTTTCTGCATATGGCTAGCCAGTTTTCCCAACACCATTAATTAAATAGGGAATCCTTTCCCCATTGCTTGTTTTTGTCAGGTTTGTCAAGGATCCGATGGTTGTAGATGTGTGACATCATTCCTGAGGCCTCTATTCTGTTCCATTGATCTATATATCTGTTTTGGTATCAGTCCCATGCTATTTTGGATACTGTAGCCTTGTTGTATAGTTTGGAGTCAGGTAGCGTGATGCCTCCAGTTTGTTCTTTTTGCTTAGGATTGTTTTGGCTGTATTGGCTCTTTTTTGGTACCATGTGAAATTTAAAATAGTTTTTTCTAATTCTGTGAAGAAAGTCAATGGTAGCTTGAAGGGGATAGCATTGAATCTATAAATTACTTTGGGCAGTATGGCCATTTTCATATTTATTCTTCCTATCCGTGAGCATGGAATGTTTTTCCATTTGTTTGTGTCCTCTCTTATTTCCTTGAGCAGTGGGTTGTAGTTCTCCTTGAAGAGGTCCTTCACATCCCTTGTAAGTTGGATTCCTAGGTATTTTATTTTCTTTGTAGCAATTGTGAATGGGAGTTCACTCATGATTTGGCTCACTGTCTATTATTGATGTATAGGAATGCTTGTGATATTTGCACATTGATTTTATATCCTGAGACTGCTGAAGTTGCTTATCAGCTTAAGAAGCTTTTGGGCTGAGATAATGAAGTTTTCTAAATATACAATCATGTCATCTACAGAGGCAATTTGATTTACTCTCTTCCTATATGAATACCTTTATATATTTTTCCTGTCTGACTGCCCTGGCCAGAACTTCCAATACTACACTGAATAGGAGTGGTGAAAGAGGGCAACCTTGTCTTGTGCTGGTTTTCAAAGGAATGTTTCCAGCTTTTGCCCATTCAGTATAATATTGGCTGTGGGTTTGTCATAATAGCTCTTATTATTTTGAGATATGTTCCATCAATACCTAGTTTATTGAGAGTTTTTAGCAGGAAGGGCTGTTGAATTTTGTCAAAGGCCTTTTCTGTATCTATTGAGATAATCATGTGGTTTTTGTCATTGGTTCTGTTTATGTGATGGATTACGTTTATTGATTTGTGTATGTTGAACCAGCCTTGCATCCCAGGGATGAAGCCAATTTGATCGTGGTGGATAAGGTTTTTGATGTGCTGCTGGATTCAAGTTGCCAGTATTTTATTGAGGATTTTTGCATCGATGTTCATCAGGGATATTGGCCTAAAATTTTCTTTTATTGTTGTGCCTTTGCCAGGTTTTGGTATCAGGATGATGCTAGCCTCACAAAATGAATTAGGGAGGAGTCCGTTTTTTTCTATTGTTTGGAACAGTTTCAGAAGAAATGGTACCAGCTCCTCTTTGTGCCTCTGGTAGAATTTGGTTGTGAATTTGTCTGGTCCAGTTTTTTTTTTTTTTGGTTTGTAGGCTATTACTTACTGCCTTAATTTTAGAACCCATTAGTGGTCTATTCAGGGATTTGACTTCTTCCTGGTTTAGTCTTGGGAGGGTGTATGTGTCCAGGAATTTTCCATTTCTTCTAGATTTTCTAGTTTATTTTCATGGAGGTGTTTATAGTATTATCTGATAGTAGTTTGTATTTCTGTAGGATCAGTGGCGATATACCATTTATCATTTTTTATTGTGTCTATTTGATTCTTTTCTTCTTTATTAGTCTGGTTAGCAATCTATCTATTTTGCTAATCTTTTCAAAAAACCAGCTCCTGAATTCATTGATTTTTTAAAATAGTTTTTCTTGTCTCTATCACCTTCAGTTCTGCTCGTATCTTAGTTATTTCTTGTCTTCTGCTAGCTTTTGAATTTGTTTGCTCTTGTTTCTCTAGTTCCTTTAATTGTGATGTTATGGTGCTGATTTTAGATCTTTCCCACTTCTCCTGTGGGCATTCGTGCTATAAATTTCCCTCTAAACACTGCTTTAGCTGTGTCCCAGAGATTCTGGTATGTTTTGTCTTTGTTCTCATTTGCTTCAATGACCTTCTTTATTTCTTCCTTAATTTTCTTATTTACCCAGTAGTCATTCAGGAGCAGGTTGTTCAATTTTCATGTAGTTGTGTGGTTTTGTGTGAGTTTCTTAATCTTGACTTTTAATTTGATTGCACTGTGGTCTGAGAGGCTCTTTGTTAAGATTTCCATTCTTTTGCTTTTGCTGAGCAGTACTTGACTTCCAATTATGTGGTCAACTTAAGAATAAGTGTGATGTGGTAGAGAAGAATGTATATTCTGTTGATTTGGGGTGAAGAGTTCTGTAGATGTCTATTAGGTCTTCTTGGTCCAGAGCTGAATTCAAGTCCTGAATATCCTTGTTAATTTTCTGTCTCTTTGATCTGTCTAATATTGACAGTGGGGTGTTAAAGTCTCCCACTATTACTGTATGGGAGTCTAAGTCTATTTGCAGGTATCTAAAAACTTGCTTCATGAATCTGGGTGCTCCTGAATTAGGTGCATATAGATTTACAATAGTTAACTCTTCTTGTTGCATTGATCCCTTAACCATTATGTAATGCCCTTCTTTGTCTTTTTAGATCTTTGTTGGTTTAAAGTCTGTTTTATCAGAGACTAGGATTGCAACCCCTGCTTTTTTTTGGCTTTCCATTTGTTTGGTAAATCTTCCTCCATCTCTTTATTTTGAGGCTATGTGTGTCTTTGCATGTGAGATGTTTCTCCTGAATACAGCACACTTATTATCCAATTTGCCAGTCTGTGTCTTTTAATTGGGGTATTTTGTCCATTTACATTTAAGGTTAATATCGTTATATGTGAATTTGATCCTGTCATTGTGATGCTAGGTAGTTATTTTGCCTGTTAGTGATGCAGTTTTTTTTTTTTTTTTTTTTTTTTTTTTTTTTTTTTTTTTTTTTTTGAGACGGAGTCTTGCTCTGTCGCCCAGGCTGGAGTGCAGTGGCCAGATCTCAGCTCGCTGCAAGCTCCACCTCCCGGGTTCACTCCATTCTCCTGCCTCAGCCTCCCGAGTAGCTGGGACCACAGGCGCCGCCACCTCACCCGGCTAATTTTTTGTGTTTTTAGTAGAGACGGGGTTTCGCCGTGTTAGCCAGGATGGTCTCGATCTCCTGACCTTGTGATCCGCCCGTCTCGGCCTCCCAAAGTGCTGGGATTACAGAGTGATGCAGTTTTTTTGTAGTGTCAGTGGTCTTTATAATTTGGTATATTTTTGCAGTGGCTGGTACCAGTTTTTCCTTTCCACATTTAGTGCTTCCTTCAGGAGCTCTTGTAGGGCAGGTCAGGTGGTGACAAAATATTTCAGCATTTGCTTGTCTGTAAAGGATTTCATTTCTCCTTCTCTTATGAAGCTTTGGTTGGTTGGGTATGAAATTCTGGGTTGAAAATTCTTTTAAGAATGTTGAATATTGACCCCCAGCTCTCTTCTGGCTTGTAAGGTTTCTGCCAAGCAATCCGCTGTTGGTCTGATGGGTTTCCCTTCGTGGGTAACTCGACGTTTTTCTCTGGCTGCCCTTAACATTTTTTCCTTCATTTAAACTTTGGTGAATCTGATGATTATGTGTCTTGGGGTTGCTCTTCTTGAAGAGTATCTTTGTGGTTTTCTCTGTATTTCCTGAATTTGAATGTTGGCCTGTCTTGCTAGATTTGGAAAGTTCTCTTGGATAATATTCTGAAGAGAATTTTCCAACTTGGTTCCATTCTCCATGTCACTTTTATGTACACCAATCAAACATAGGTTTGGTCTCTTCACATAGACCCATATTTCTTGGAGGGTTTGTTCATTCCTTTTTTATTCTTTTTTATCTAATTTTGTCTTCATGCTTCATGCTTTATTTCACTAAGTTGATCTTCAGTCTCTGATATCCTTCCTTCTGCTTGATCAATTTGGCTATTGATACTTGTGTATGCTTCATGAAGTTCTCGTGCTGTGTTTTTCAGCTCCATCAGGTCATTCATATTCTTCTCTAAACTGGTATTCTAGTTAGTAATTCCTCTAACCTTTTTTCATGGTTCTTAACATCCTTGCATTGGGTTAGAACATGCTCCTTTAGCTCGGAGGAGTTTGTTATTACCCACCTTATGAAGTCTTATGAAGTGTTATTACCTACCTTGTTACCCACTTCTGCCAATTTGTCAAATTCATTCTCTGTCCAGTTTTGTTCCTTTGCCGGCAAGGCATTGTGATCCTTTGAAGGAGAAGGGGCATTCTGGTTTTTTGGAATTTTCAGCCTTTTTGTGCTGGTTTTTCTTCATCTTCATGGATTTATTTACCTTTGGTCTTCGATGTTGCTGATCTTCAGATGGTTTTCTGTGTGGATGTTCATTTTGTTGATATTGATGCTATTCCTTTCCGTTTGTTAGTTTTCCTTCTAACAGTCAGGTCCCTCTGCTGCAGGTCTTCTGGATTTTGCTGGAGGTCCACTCCAGACCCTGTTTGCCTGGGTATCACCAGCAGAGGCTGCAGAATGGCAAACATTGCAGCCTGTTCTTTCCTCTGGATGCTTTGTCCCAGAGGGGCACCCACCAGATGCCAGCTGGAGCGCTCTTGTATGAGGTGTCTGTCGACTCCTTCTGGGAGGTGTCTCCCAGACAGAAGCCACAGGGATCAGTGACTCAATTCAGGAGGCAGTGAGTTTCTTAGCAGAGCTTGTAAGACTGTCTGTAGCTTGATGGCCTTAATCCTGGAGGAAACAAATTTGACAAGGATGTTAAAAATACAGGGCCTGAAGGCAAGTAATAGCAAGATGGCTCTCACAGGACCTAGAAAGGGGAGAAGCCATGTCACCCAACTGAAGAAGTTGGTATAAGAGTTTGAAAGGTGTTGTCTGATTTCAGAAGCCTTTTCCTGTAAATGCCGGGTGGCACCTGATACTATCCCTGACTTGTTAGTGTAAATACAACACTCTTTCCCTAAGAAGGAGCAAAGTCCTCCGTTCTGTTTTTTTTTTTTTTATTAATATGCTTCATAGTTATTAAAAGGTACATTGTTTTTTTTTTTAAACTTTTCCATTTTTTTATTGAATGAGTTTTTTCTTTTGAATTACATTTTTAAAAAAGTTTTTTATTATACTTTAAGTTCTAGGGTACATGTGCATAACGTGCAGGTTTGTTACATATGTATACTTGTGCCATGTTGCTGTGCTGCACCCATCAACTCGTCAGCACCCATCAACTCGTCATTTACATCAGGTATAACTCCCAATGCAATCCCTCCCCCTTCCCCACTCCCCATGATAGGCCCCGGTGTGTGATGTTCCCCTTCCCGAGTCCAAGTGATCTCATTGTTCAGTTCCCACCTATGAGTGAGAACATGCGGTGTTTGGTTTTCTGTTCTTGTGATAGTTTGCTAAGAATGATGGTTTCCAGCTGCATCTATGTCCCTACAAAGGACACAAACTCATCCTTTTTTGTGGCTGCATAGTATTCCATGGTGTATATGTGCCACATTTTCTTAATCCAGTCTGTCACTGATGGACATTTGGGTTGATTCCAAGTCTTTGCTATTGTGAATAGTGCCACAATAAACATACGTGTGCATATGTCTTTATAGTAGCATGATTTATAATCCTTTGGGTATATACCCAGTAATGGGATGGCTGGGTCATATGGTACATCTAGTTCTAGATCCTTGAGGAATCGCCACACTGTTTTCCATAATGGTTGAACTAGTTTACAGTCCCACCAACAGTGTAAAAGTGTTCCTATTTCTCCACATCCTCTCCAGCACCTGTTGTTTCCTGACTTTTTAATGATTGCCATTCTAACTGGTGTGAGATGGTATCTCATTGTGGTTTTGATTTGCATTTCTCTGATGGCCAGTGATGATGAGCATTTTTTCATGTGTCTGTTGGCTGTATGAATGTCTTCTTTTGAGAAATGTCTGTTCATATCCTTTGCCCATTTTTTGATGGGGTTGTTGTAAATTTGTTTGAGTTCTTTGTAGGTTCTGGATATTAGCCCTTTGTCAGATGAGTAGATTGCAAAAATTTTCTCCCATTCTGTAGGTTGCCTGTTCACTCTGATGGTAGTTTCTTTTGCTGTGCAGAAGCTCGTTAGTTTAATGAGATCCCATTTGTCAATTTTGGCTTTTGCTGCTGTTGCTTTTGGTGTTTTAGACATGAAGTCTTTGCCCATGCCTATGTCCTGAATGGTACTACCTAGGTTTTCCTCTAGGGTTTTTATGGTATTAGGTCTAACATTTAAGTCTCTAATCCATCTTGAATTAATTTTCATATAAGGAGTAAGGAAAGGATCTAGTTTCAGCTTTCTACTTATGGCTAGCCAATTTTCCCAGCACCATTTATTAAATAGGGAATCCTTTCCCCATTTCTTGTTTCTCTCAGGTTTGTCAAAGATCAGATGGCTGTAGATGTGTGGTATTATTTCTGAGGACTCTGTTCTGTTCCATTGGTCTATATCTCTGTTTTGGTACCAGTACCATGCTGTTTTGGTTACTGTAGCCTTGTAGTATAGTTTGAAGTCAACTATACTACAAAGCTGATGCCTCCAGCTTTGTTCTTTTGACTTAGGATTGTCTTGGAGATGCAGGCTCTTTTTTGGTTCCATATGAATTTTAAAGCAGTTTTTTCCAATTCTGTGAAGAAACTCATTGGTAGCTTGATGGGGATGGCATTGAATCTATAAATAACCTTGGGCAGTATGGCCATTTTCACGATATTGATTCTTCCTATCCATGAGCATGGTATGTTCTTCCATTTGTTTGTGTCCTCTTTTATTTCACTGAGCAGTGGTTTGTAGTTCTCCTTGAAGAGGTCCTTTACATCCCTTGTAAGTTGGATTCCTAGGTATTTTATTCTCTTTGAAGCAATTGTGAATGGAAGTTCATTCATGATTTGGCTCTCTGTTTGTCTGTTACTGGTGTATACGAATGCTTGTGATTTTTGCACATTAATTTTGTATCCTGAGACATTGCTGAAGTTGCTTATCAGCTTAAGGAGATTTTGGGCTGAGACAATGGGATTTTCTAAATATACAATCATGTCATCTGCAAAGAGGGACAATTTGACTTCTTCTTTTCCTAACTGAATACCCTTGATTTCTTTCTCTTGCCTGATTGCCCTAGCCAGAACTTCCAACACTATGTTGAATAGGAGTGGTGAGAGAGGGCATCCCTGTCTTGTGCCAGTTTTCATAGGGAATTTTTCCAGTTTTTGCCCATTCAGTATGATATTGGCTGTGGGTTTGTCATAAATAGCTCTTATTATTTTGAGGTACGTTCCATCAATATCAAATTTATTGCGCGCTTTTAGCATGAAGGGCTGTTGAATTTTGTCAAAAGCCTTTTTTGCATCTATTGAGATAATCATGTGGTTCTTGTCTTTGGTTCTGTTTATATGCTGGATTATGTTTATTGATTTGCGAATGTTGAACCAGCCTTGCATCCCAGGGATGAAGCCCACTTGATCATGGTGGATAAACTTTTTGATGTGCTGCTGCATCCGGTTTGCCAGTATTTGATTGAGGATTTTTGCATCGATGTTCATCAGGGATATTGGTCTAAAATTCTCTTTTTTTGTTGTGTCTCTGCCAGGCTTTGGTATCAGGATGATGTTGGCCTCATAAAATGAGTTAGGGAGAATTCCCTCTTTTTCTATTGATTGGAATAGTTTCAGAAGGAATGGTACCAGCTCCTCCTTGTAACTCTGGTAGAATTCAGCTGTGAATCCATCTGGTCCTGGACTTTTTTTGGTTGGTAGGCTATTAATTATTGCCTCAATTTCAGAGCCTGCTATTGGTCTATTCAGGGATTCAATTTCTTCCTGGTTTAGTCTTGGAAGAGTGTAAGTGTCCAGGAAATTATCCATTTCTTCTAGATTTTCTAGTTTATTTGCGTAGAGGTGTTTATAGTATTCTCTGATGGTAGTTTGTATTTCTGTGGGGTCGGTGGTGATATCCCCTTTATCATTTTTTATTGCGTCTATTTGATTCTTCTCTCTTTTCTTTATTAGTCTTGCTAGCGGTCTGTCAATTTTGTTGATCTTTTCAAAAAACCAACTCCTGGATTCATTGATTTTTTGGAGGGTTTTTTGTGTCTCTATCTCCTTCAGTTCTGCTCTGATCTTAGTTATATCTTGCCTTCTGCTAGCTTTTGAATGCGTTTGCTCTTGCTTCTCTAGTTATTTTAATTGTGATGTTAGAGTGTCAATTTTAGATCTTTCCTGCTTTCTCTTGTGGGCATTTAGTGCTATAAATTTCCCTCTACACACTGCTTTAAATGTGTCCCAGAGATTCTGGTATGTTGTGTCTTTGTTCTCATTGGTTTCAAAGAACATCTTTATTTCTGCCTTCATTTCGTTATGTACCCAGTAGTCATTCAGGAGCAGGTTGTTCAGTTTCCATGTAGTTGAGCGGTTTTGATTGAGTTTCTTAGTCCTGAGTTCTAGTTTGATTGCACTGTGGTCTGAGAGACAGTTTGTTATAATTTCTGACTTGTACATTTGCTGAGGAGTGCTTTACTTCCAATTATGTGGTCAATTTTGGTATAAGTGCGATGTGGTGTTGAGAAGAATGTATATTCTGTTGATTTGGGGTGGAGAGTTCTATAGATGTCTATTAGGTCTGCTTGCTGCAGAGATGAGTTCAATTCCTGGATATCCTTGTTAACTTTCTGTCTCGTTGATCTGTCTAATGTTGACAGTGGAGTGTTGAAGTCTTCCATTATTATTGTATGGGAGTGTAAGTCTCTTTGTAAGTCTCTAAGGACTTGCTTTATGAATCTGGGTGCTCCTGTATTGGGTGCATATATATTTAGGATAGTTAGCTCTTCCTGTTGAATTGATCCTTTTACCATTATGTAATGGCCTTTTTTGTCTCTTTTGATCTTTGATGGTTTAAAGTCTGTTTTATCAGAGACTAGTATTGCAACCCCCGCTTTTTTTTGTTCTCCATTTGCTTGGTAAATCTTCCTCCATCCCTTTATTTTGAGCCTATGTATGTCTCTGCGTGTGAGATGGGTCTCCTGAATACAGCAGACGGATGGGTCTTGACTCTTTATCCAGTTTGCCAGTCTGTGTCTTTTAATTGGAGCATTTAGTCCATTTACATTTAAGGTTAATATTTTTATGTGTTAACTTGATCCTGCCATTATGATATTAACTGGTTATTTTGTTCGTTAGTTGATGCAGTTTCTTCCTAGCATCGATGGACTTTACATTTTGGCATGTTTTTGCAATGGCTGGCACTGGTTGTTCCTTTCCATGTTTAGTGCTTCCTTCAGGGTCTCTTGTAAGGCAGGCCTAGTGGTGACAAAATCTCTAAGCATTTGCTTATCTGTAAAGGATTTTATTTCTCCTTCACTTATGAAACTTAGTTTGGCTGGATATGAAATTCTGGGTTTAAAATTCTTTTCTTTAAGAATGTTGAATATTGGCCCCCACACTCTTCTGGCTTGTAGAGTTTCTGCCGAGAGATCTGCTGTTAGTCTGATGGGCTTCCCTTTGTGGGTAACCCGACCTTTCTCTCTGGCTGCCCTTAAGATTTTTTCCTTCATTTCAACTTTGGTGAATCTGGCGATTATGTGTCTTGGAGTTGCTCTTCTCGAGGAGTATCTTTGTGGCGTTCTCTGTATTTCCTGGATTTGAATGTTGGCCTGCCGTACTAGGTTGGGGAAGTTCTCCTGGATGATATCCTGGAAGAGTGTTTTCCAACTTGGTTACATTTTCCCCCTCACTTTCAGGCACCCCAATCAGATGTAGATTTGGTCTTTTTACATAATCCCATACTTCTTGCAGGCTTTGTTCATTTCTTTTCCTTCTTTTTTCTTTTGGTTTCTCTTCTCGCTTCATTTCGTTCATTTGATCCTCAATCGCTGATACACTTTCTTCCAGTTGATCGAGTCGGTTACTGAAGCTAGTGCATTTGTCATGTGTTTCTCGTGTCATGGTTTTCATCTCTTTCATTTCGTTTATGACCTTCTCTGCATTAATTACTCTAGCCATCAATTCTTCCACTTTTTTTTCAAGATTTTTAGTTTCTTTGCACTGGGTACGTAATTCCTCCTTTAGCGCTGAGAAGTTTGATGGACTGAAGCCTTCTTCTCTCATCTCGTGAAAGTCATTCTCCGTCAAGCTTTGATCCGTTGCTGGTGATGAGCTGCGCTCCTTTGCCAGGGGAGATGCGCTACTATTTTTGGAATTTCCAGCTTTTCTGCCCTGCTTTTTCCCCATCTTTGTGGTTTTATCTGCCTCTGGTCTTTGATGATGATGGTGACGTACTGATGGGGTTTTGGTGTAGGTGTCCTTCCTGTTTGATAGTTTTCCTTCTAACAGTCAGGACCCTCAGCTGTAAGTCTGTTGGAGATTGCTTGAGGTCCACTCCAGACCCTGTTTGCCTGGGTGTCAGCAGCAGAGGCTGCAGAAGATAGAATATTGCTGGACAGTGAGTGTACCTGTCTGATTCTTGCTTTGGAGGCTTCCTCTCAGGGGTGTACTCCACCCTGTGAGGTGTGGGGTGTCAGACTGCCCCTAGTGGGGGATGTCTCCCAGTTAGGCTACTCAGGGGTCAGGGACCCACTTGAGCAGACAGTCTTTCTCTTCTTAGATCTCAACCTCCGTGTTGGGAGATCCACTGCTCTCTTCAAAGCTGTCAGACAGAGTCGTTTGCCAGTCCTCCTTTCTCAGCAGTGAAGAGGCCTAGGCCTTGGCAGTTTTGGAGAGTCACTGCTGCCAAATAGTCTATTTGGGATTGTAGAGTAAGGATATATTTCATTATTTCTTGCAAACTGTCAGAGAAATCCTTTGACAGTGTGTGGTAATAGGATCATGAAGTAGATAAACTGGCTATTCTGGTTCCTGTAGCAGGGGACATTCCTAACCCTGTAAGTAGGCGTATTAGTTGTATGGCCCTGCACTGACAGACTTGAGCCTTGAGGGGCACTGATAGGGTCTGATTTTCTGGGGCAATGTCAATGGTGGGACTTAGGAAGACTGAGGTGCATGTGCCTGTCCATTTGGTGGGGAGGCAGATAGATATAGGTTGAAGGTCCACATAAGAAGAATATGCCTTGACTGGGTAGACAGAACTGGTTGTGTATGTTAAAAAGGTGTGTGAGTTTGTTGTTTTTATTTTCCCATACTCCTAGAGTACTTGCCAAGGTAGCTCCGGTGAGTGGCTGGAAAACGGTATTGGGAACAAACTGAGTGACTCCCTGTGTTCTATTTTCCCATTGGAGAAAAAAACCATTTTGTATCTACTAGTTGCCATTCAAGCGAGTAATTGAAAGAGGTGATGAGAAGGCATTCACTAGTAGTGGGGGCACCACTGCAGGGGGTCCAGGGGTGAATGGTCATGCAGGGAGTGTGTTTGCCATTACAAAACCCAGACTGTTTGTTAAGCAGGGAGGAGGTGATGATTTTTGGGGATCCTGAGAAGCAGACAAACCATCTGAATGGAGCTGTTTGGGTGATTCGGAAGTTACTATGATCAGTTGGGGCTTGAAGTTGTAGGGTGTAATTACACTGATGGGATAATAGGTGCCCCAGGGGCAGGCCTGATAACAGGTTGCATTGTATGCATAAAGGGGCTGGGAAAGTTAGATGGTATTCGTGGTTACAGGGCTGTGTATGGGCTTTTCATTGCTCATGTAATAGGTGAGGTTGGAAATGTAAGAGCATAAACGCTGGATTGCATGTCCTGTTAGGGTATTTCTGGTCCTATCAGAGATGTCGAAGTCAGCTAATGATTGTATATTTAGAAGATGGAAAGAGTTTATTCCTTCATAAAGGGGGTGGTAGATTAAGTTAGTAAAGACCCAGTTTTTTGTGGGAATGAGAGTGGCAACAAAAGCAGTGGCTGATAGAGAGATACAAAGCCGACAGTCGTTTGCCAGGGAAGGATTGGACTGGTTTGACAGAGAGTAGGTTATGTTGAGAGTCTTGCTGAGGTAATTAGGAGCTAGTGGAAGGGGAGGGGGAACTCTGTGGGGTATCCAAGGAAGCAGGAGGGTTATATAGGCAAAGAATAAGTAGAAAGGTAAAGAGGTTGCCCTGGAAGATGAGATCATTTTATCCAGACTGAGTTAAAGTTAGGAGTAAATTGCTCTCAGAAGGAAAGATGATAGAAAAAAGGTTGATGTGATTAGGATTTTCATCATGCAGGAGCTACAGTATATAATCCTACTGCAAAGAGTATGTTTAGTATACTGCTTAATAATGTGATGAAACAGTAAAAGGATTCCATTAAAGGGGCAAGGAGAGGTGTTAAAGATTATGTAGGTTTTCACTTATCCTTTTTAAGGAGGAAGGGGTTTTTCCTCAGGATCAGCTGTGAGAGCCTTTTTAGTTTAGGATGTTTCCTTCTGAAATAGGAGATGCAAGTCCTCCAGTGGTTCGCAGGTGTATCGAGGCTGGTCTGGCTGATCGCAAGTCCTCCAGTGGTTCGCAGGTGTATCGAGGCTGGTCTGGCTGATCGCAAGTCCTCCAGGGGTTCGCAGGTGTATCGAGGCTGGTCTGACTGATCGCAAGTCCTACAGTGGTTCGCAGGTATATCAAGGCTGGTCTGACTGATCGCAAGTCTTCCAGTGGTTCACAGGTGTATCAAGGCTGGTCTGGATGATCTTGGGACTCCTGACCTGACGGTCCTGCAGGTTCCTCAGGGGGTGTCCAAAGTTGAACTTCGGTGTGGTGAATCCAAGATTCCCCTCCTGCCACCTTAACTGCAGTGCGGGTAGAGAGGGTTACTGAGTATGGTCCTTCCCACAAGGAATCCATAGTTTGGGAGGTAGAGGGAAGGGACTTGACGAACGCTAGATCTCCCGGTTGGAACAACTCTGTTCGCTTTTCTCTGTGACATCCTTCAGGTAGGTTTTTAAGGTTTTGTTGTTATTTTGCTGAAGAAGTTACATCTTTGACCAAGTTGGCCATTTCCTGATCAAGTAGGAGGTCATCTGTGAGAAAAGATCATCCATGCAGCATTTCATATGGACTGAACCCCATTTTGTGAGGAGAATTTTGGATTCTCAACAAGGTCATGGGCAAGAGAGTAGCCCATGGGTGATGAGTTTCTTGTGTTAGTTTCCTTAAGTGCCTCTTGAGTGTTTTATTTGCTTTCTCAACCTTCCCTGAGGATTGTGGCCTTCAGGTGCAGTGAAGGTGATATTGTATCCCTAGCGCCCTGGAAATTCCCTGAGTTATCATGGCTTTACAAGTTGGACCATTGCCATTTTGTAAGCTTTGGGGAAGCCCAAATCTAGGAATTATTTCATGAATTAGGACTTTAACCACTTCCTGAGCCTTCTCTTTCTTGCAAGGGAAGGCTTCTATCCAATTTGTAAAGGTATTAACACAGACCAACAAGTATTGAAATCCCCTTGACTTAGGCATATGGGTGAAGTCTGACTGCCAGTCCTCTCCAGGATAGTGACCTATTCTTTGTTTCCCCAGAGGGGCCTTACGATGGACCAAGGGATTATTCCTTTGGCACACCTCACATGCTTTGACTACTTGCCGGATGGTCCGGAGGAGATTTGGCCCTGTAAATAGGGATTTGGCCATTTGATGAATGTTCTCAATACCCATATAAAAGAGTTAGTGGAAGGTCTTACGTATTTTCCACTGGTCGGCTTCCAGTATAAGTACTTTTCCCCTTCTGTCATTAACCACCCCGAGGGGAGAAAACTATGCCCCTATGAAAGTCCCCATTCTGTTTTGGTCAGGAGATACTGGGGCTTAATTTCTTGGAGAGGGTTGTTCCATACCGAGGGTCGTTCCATAGGTATTTCTAATGGGAGGTTCCACCTGGCAGCAATTTTGGCCTCAGCTTCTGCCTGATAGTTTCCTTCTGCCTTTTTTCCTTCACTTTTTTGATGGCCTCAGCAGTGTAAGACTGCCACCTCCTTGGGTTTTTGCACGGCGTGCAATAACTCCATGGTTTCCTTGTGGTATTTAATGGGTGTTCCCCCAGAGGTTAGGAACTCCCTTTCTTTCCATATTGCAGCATAGGCATGTAGAATTAGATAAGCATACTTGCTATCTGTGTATACGTTTATTCTTTTTTCCTTTCCCAGTTCTTAGGCTCGGGTAAGCACCACTAGTTCTACTAACTGGGCACTGGTCCCAGGGGGGAAAAGGCTTAGTTTCAAGTACTGTGACATCACTAACTATGGCATAACTTGCCCTTCATATCCCATTCTCCATAAATGAACTTCTATCGGTATATAGGTTAAGGTCAGGATTAGCTAAGGGGACCTCTAAGAGATCCTCTTGGGTGGCGTAAGTCTGGACTACAATTTTTTGGCTGACATGCTCAATTGGTTCCCCATCCTCTGGGAGAAAAGTGGCAGAGTTGAGGGCTACACACGTGCATATTTTTAGCACCGGTCCCTCAAGGAGTAGTGTCTGGTATCTGAGCAGGTGGTTGTCTGATAGCCATAAACTTCATTTGGCACCTAATATGCCATTTACATCATGAGTAGTGCAGACAGTGAGATCCTTTCCTTGTATTATTTTGATAGCCTCTGATACTAACATGGCCACTGCTGCAACTACCCATAAACAATGAGGCCAGCCTTTTGCTACTACATCAATTTCCTTACTTGGATATGCCGCTGGTTGTGAGGTTGTTCCATGAGTCTGAGTGAGGACTCCAAGAGCTATTCTTGCTCTCTCTGTGATATATAAAGAGAATTTTTGTCCTGTGGGAAGGCTTAAGGCTGGAGCTGAAACTAGGGCCTGCTTTAAGGTTTTGAAAGCTGTTTATGCCTCTGGTTCCCATTCTACTAGATGAGCATTTGCCCTCTGGGTTTCCTTGATTAGAGTATAGAGTGGCCTGGTCATCTCGCTGTATCTGGGGATCCATAGTTGGCAAAGGCTGGTGATCCCAAGGAACTCCTGCAACTGTTTTAATGTCTTAGGGTGAGAACAAGCCAGTATAGGCTGTATTCATTCTTTGCTGAGGGCCCTGGTTCCTCTGGCTAAGACTAGGTCTAGATATTTGACTTGCTGTAGGCAGAGCTGGGCCTTTGATTTACATACCTTGTACCCTTGATTAGCTACAAAGTTCAAGAGATCTAGAGTAGCCTGCTGGCATGAGGCTTCCACATTGGTAGCCAAAAGTAAATCATCCACATACTGAAGGACCAGAGTGCCTGAACTTGAGAAGTGGCCTAGATTTTGGGCCAGTGCCTGACCATACAGATGAGGGCCATCCCTAAAACCTTGAGGCGAGACTGTCCATGTAAGTTGGGATGTGAGGTCTGTGGGATCCTCAAAGGCAAAGAGAAACTGGGAGTCAGAGTGCAGGAGAATGCAGAAGGCATCCTTCAGGTCCAGAACAGTAAACCATTCTGCTTCCTCTGGTATTTGAGAGAGCAGGGTATAGCGGTTGGCTATAGCTGGATATAGAGGAATTACTGCCTCATTGATGAGTCTAAGATCTTGCACTAGTCTCTACTGACCATTTTGCTTTTGTACTTCTAGAATTGGGGTGTTGCAGGGACTGCTGAATTTTCTTACTAAGGCTTGAGCTTTTAAATGTCTAATGATATCTTTTAATCCTTTATGAACTTTAGGCCTTAAGGGATATTGCCTTTGATAAGGAAAAGTGATGGGGTCTTTTAGCTTGATTTGAACTGGGCAGGCATTTTTTGCCCTTCTGAATTTCCTTCCAATGCCCAGACTTCAGGGTTGACTCCCTCCTCAAGTAGGGGACAACAAATGGGTAACTTATCCCCCATATTCATGTAGATAATAGCTTTGGCTAATATGTCCCCCCCACCCAATAAGGGTGTGGCACTTCCAGGCATAACAAGAAAGGCATGTAAAAAGGGCAAAGTCTCCCAATTACAACTGAGGAGGTGGGAGAAATACCTGTTTACAGGCTGTCTCAGGATTCCTCGGATGGTAATGGACCTTGAAGACAGCTGTTCGGGGCAGGAGATTAACACTGAGAAGGTGGTGTCAGTGTCCAGGAGGAAGTGAATTTCCTGGCCCTCAATGGTTAAACTTACCTGGGGCTCAGTGAGGGTGATGACATGAGCTGGCACTTGTCCTGGGCTCCCTCAGTCCTGTTGTTGGATCATCTGGTTGGGGGTTTCTGGCCCAGAAAGCCTTTGTCCTCTGGGGCAGTGCACCTTCCAATGATTGCCTTGGCATAGTAGACATGGGCAAGGGGGTGGCTTGTTTCTCACTGGACAATCTTTTTTAAAGCATCCTTGCAACCCACACTGATAACAAGACCTACCGGGTGATTAGCCTGTTCCATTTTCTGTCCTCTCTGAACCACCAAGGTTTGTTTGTCTGGGGGCCATGACTAAGGCTGTGGCCTTTCTCTTACCTCACTTTTCCTTTTTGGTCTCTTCCTCTTGGTCCCTATTATAGAACACCGAGGTTACCAGGTTTAATAATGCCTCTAAATTTTGTTCAGGACCCAGGGCTAGCTTTTGGAGCTTTCTCCTGATATCTTCAGCTGATTGGGTAATACATTTTTCTTTTAGAATCAACTGACCCTCGAGGGAATCAAGTGAAAGGGGAGTATATTTTCTTCAGGCCTCCCATAGCCACTCAAGGAAGGTGATAGGATTTTCTTCCTTTCCCTGAGTTATGTTGGACATCACTGAATAATTCATGGGATTTTTCCTAATTCTTCTTTGTTGACACAGGTCAACAGATGTTTGCGGCTCTAGTCCCCATGACCTGAGTGGAAGTCCCAGTGGGGATCCATACTGGAGATGGCTTGCTGCTCAGTTAGGAATTTGTCCCTTTCTTCAGCTGTCATTCTATCATTTACTTGACTAAGATACCAGGTATCTTCATACTCTTGGGCTGCAGCTAAAGCCACATTCTTTTCATTAAAAGCCAGGGTTTGTTCTAACAATAGCATGACATCACTCCTAGTGAGGTTGAAGATTTGCCCTAGACCCTGTAAGACATCTATATAACTATCAGCATCTTCTGAAAACTTCCCCAGGTCTATCTTGATCTGCTTTAAATCAGAGAGGGAGAAGGGGCCATGTACCTAGGTTGGGCCAAATTCCCCTCCCCCTACAGCTTGAAGGGGACATAATCGATAACCTGCGGGGAGGGGGGGCGTTTATGGTCCCTTGGAGATTTATTTGCTTGTTTCCTTCTGGGTGTGGGAGATTAGAGGAGGCTCATCATTAATAGGAAGGGGAGCTGTAGGGAGGCTAGAATATGGAGGTAAGCTGAGAGTTCCTCCTGTGGAATGTAGATTGTAAGCTTTGCATAGTTGTGGATTATCCTTCAATAAAAAGAAAACTTGGACATAAGGTATTTCACACCATTTGCCTTCCCTCTTACTGAAAAGGTCAAGCTGCAGGATAGTATTATAATTTATACTTCCCTCAGGTGGCCATTTTTCCCCATCAGGGAGAGAATATTGGAGCCAGGCCATAGTGCAGAAAAAAATAAGCTGCTTCTTTTTCAGGGTTTGCGGGTCAAATTGGTCCCAATGGCTTAGGGTGCATTTCAAGGGTGAGCTTATTGATGCCTATATCCCATCTAAAACAGAAGGAAAACCGCCCGTGGTTTTGGTCCGTTTTTTCCCATTAAGAACCTGCAATGGTCCCTGGACCCTACTATTCGGAATAGTTGCACTCACCGAAGCAGCAGCAGAAACACTTATTTTCCTCCTAGACCACAAAGAGGACTGAGAAAGGTCTGATTTAGTGGCCCTTACTGATGCATTCTCGAAAACCTGTTAGAGTCCTAAGCATTTTCTCCTGTTGGTATTGGGACCCTAACCTTGTCCTATAAAGATGATATGCCTCAACGTGGAGTGGAGGGCCATACCTTGAGGGAGGGAAGCGATCTCCAGGACTGGATAAGTGACATCTTTTGTCCTCACTTCTTATCATACGAATAGGAAGGATATCTCCCCAATTTTGGAGTCTATAATTTCTGAGTCTCCGCATATCCTAGCTTCAGGAATAGCCTTTGTTAGGCCTGCTAGTCTGAGGAGGGATCCTAAAATTCCAGATAGTACCCCCAGCAGCAGGGCTCTGGGCAAAAATTATGTGCCCCAGGGCACCTATTTCCCATTGAAGAATTTGGCTCTTTCTGATTTGTGAACCTGGGTGCCTGAAGAAGGGAACAGAGTCCCAAAATCTGTATTAGAAATCATTCTTATAGGAGAAATTAGTAGAGCACCAGGGACAAGGAGTCATTTTTAGAAGCAGGACTAGCCTCGGAGAAGAGAGGTGAGAGAAAGTTTGTCTGACAGGCATTAGGACCCAGGAGACAAGGATCAGGATAGATAGGACAGATGGGCGAGTCTCGCTTGGGCAACATAACTTTGAGAGCTCTGCTAATAGCTGCAGGGTCAATCAACTTTTTGTTGGGACCTCAGAGCTGATTAGTTTTTCTCTTTGTTGACCCTTGGCTTAGCCCAGAAATGCAGGGAAAGCAGAAGCTGGTTCCAGGCAAACCAACACTCCTGACTCCAAAGAGTTGGGGGTTGTTAGAGAGCCCTTTCCCAAAAAGCCTGACACCCATGTCTTTTCTGGCAGCTGTGCTAGTTGCTTTTAACTGACTGACAGGTGCCCGGTGTTTAGCCCCTGAATTCTAAGGAAGAATAGGACAGAATAGCAAGCGAAAGAAGTCCGATGGTACTCACCCTGTGGTGATATCCCAGATAAGCCCCTAAGACGTGTCTGGTTGGTTCTTGCCAGTGGGTTCATGGTCTTGCTGACTTCAAGAATGAAGCCGCAGACCTTCACGGTGAGTGTTACAGCTCTTAAAGATGGCAGGGAGCCAAAGAATGAGCAGTAGCAAGATTTATTGTGAAGAGTAAAAGAACAGTTTCCACAGGGTGGTAGGGGACCCAAGTGGGTTGCTGCTGCTGGCTGGGGTGGCCAGTTTTTATTCCCTTATTGTCCTCTTCCATGTTCTGTTTCTATCCTATCAGAGTGCCCTTTTTTCAATCCTTCCTGTGATTGGCTACTTTTAGAATCCTGCTGATTGGTGTGTTTTACAGAGCGCTGATTGGTGAGTTTTACAATCCCCTTGTAAGACAAGAAAGTTCCCCAAGTCCCCACTCGACCCAGGAAGTCCAGCTGGCCTCACCTCTCACTTGGAAAGCACTTACATTTTTAATAGAAAGGACCTATAATTAGGGCAGTATCTGATGCTCTGATCTGGGAGAAGGAGAAAAGGAAAACAGCTCTAGGATTCCTGCCCACAGTTCAGCACAGGATGCTATGAGATTTTCAAAACCTGACATTCCCCAGGGAAGGGCTGACCCTCTTCAGTGAGACTTACTTGAAAGATGCTTGAAATGCAGCGTAAGGTCTTCGTTTTTCCCCACTCTCAGAGAGACTCCAGGTGGACTCCCAGACCCCCAGACCAGCCCTCCACCCTGACTTCAATCTCAGAACAGCTGAACTCTGGAAAGTCAAGATCACCTGATGAGTGGAAGGTTCAGAGCAAATGGTTGGTGCAGGGCCTGCATGGTGCGAATGATCCTGAGGTACAGGTAGGGTACGATGGCCACGGTCCAGAAGAAGGAGCTGGTGTTGGCGAGGGTGGACAGCACACCCTGCAGCATGCAGTTCCATGACAGCCTATGAAGTCCTGCGGCACCCCATAGAAGTAGGAGGTGGCCAAGAGCAGGTTGGCCAGTGACAGGAAGAGCAGCAGGTGCTGTGCCCAGCTGCACAGGTCGGGCCACAGGGTGTGTGTGGGCACCAGCAGGCCTGAGCCAAGCACAGAGAGTGCACAGGACAGCAGCACCACAATGCACTCTGAAGGCACCAACTTGGTGGGCAGTGCAGGTGGTGACATGCTGTGGGGGACTGGGAGCTGGAGCACCATGAGGACAGAAGCTGGGCTGCACGTGTGGCCACCACTGCCACCATCTGGGCAGCAAGGCACCTGAGGCTGGTGTCCAGGTGCCCACCCTGCCAGCGTCTGGCTGATTCTGGCCCATCTAGGCCCTGGGCCCTTGATTTCATATAAATTTTAAAATAGTTTTTTTTTTCTAGTTCTGTAAAGAACATCATTTATAGTGTAACATGAATGGCATTCAATCTGTAAATTGCTTTGGCAGTATGGCCATTTCAACAATATTGATTTGTCCTATTCATGAACATGGAATATTTCTCCATTTCTTTTTGGCATTCTGACTTCTTTGAGTAGTGTTTTGTAATACTCATTGTAGAGGTCTTTCAGCTTCCTAGTTAGATGTATTCTTAGGTATTTCATTCTTTTTGTGGCTATTGTGAATGGGATTGTGTTCTTGATTTGTCTCTCGGCTTGCATGCTGTTGGTGTATAGAGTGCTAGTAATTTTTGTACATTGATTTTGTATCCTGAAACTATACTGAAGTTGTGTATCAAATCAAGGAGCTTTTGGGCAGAGACTGTTAGGTTTTCCATATGTAGAATCAAGTCATCTGCAAACAGGGATATTTTGACTTCCTCTCTTCCTATTTGGATGCCTTTTATTTCTTTCTCTTATCTGATTGCTCTGGCTAAGGCTTCCAGTACTATGTTTAATAGCAGTGGTGAGAGAGGGTATCCTTGTCTTGTTACAGTTTTCAAGGAAAATGCTTATAGCTTTTGTTGATTAAGTATGATGTTGGATGTGTTTTTCATAGATGCCTCATTATTTTGAAGTATGTTCCTTTAATGCCTAGTTTGTTTAGGGTTTGCCAGATGAAGAGATGTTAAATATTATTGAAAACCTTTTCTACATTTATTGTGATAATTATGTGGTTTTTGTTTTTAGTACAGTTTATGTGGTGAATCACATTTATTGATTTGCATATGTTGAACCAAACTTGCATCCCAGGGATAAAGCATACTTAATCATGGTGGTTTCGATTTTTGATGTGCTGCTAGATTCCACTTGCATATATTTTATCAAGAATTTTTACCCGATATTCATCAAGTATATTGACCTGAAGTTGTCTTTTTTCATTGTGTCTCCACCAGGTTTTGTTATCAGGATGATGCTGGCCTCATAGAATGAGTTAAGGAGGAGATTCTCCTCCTCAATCTTTTGGAATCATTTCAGTAGAAATGGTACCAGCTCTTCCTTATACATCTGGTAGATTTTGGCTATGAATTCATCTGTTCTTGGTTCACAGGCCTTTTATTACTGATTCAATTTCACAATTCATTGTTTGTCTGTTTAAGGGTTCAATCTCTTCCTGGTTCAATCTTGGGAGGTTGTGTGTTTATAGTAATCTATCCATTTCTTTTAGGCTTTCTAGCTTGTGTGTATAGAGGTATCCATAATAGTCTCTGAGGGTATTTGTATTTCTGTGAGGTTGTGGTAACATTCCGTTTATCATTTCTGATGGGCTTATTTGGATATTCTCTCTTTTTTTTCTTTATTAGTCTAACTAGTGGTCTATCTATCTTACTTTTTTTCAAAGAACCAGTTCCTGGATTCATTGATCTCGTGTGTGTGTGTGTGTGTGTGTGTGTGTGTGTGTGTTTTACATCAATTTCCTTTAGCTCAGCTCTAATTTTCTAATTTCTTTTCTTCTGCTAGCTTCAGGGTGGATTTTCTCTTGTTTCCCTAGTTCTGTGGTGTTGTGATGTTAGGTTAGTAATTTGAGAGCTTTCTAACTTTTTGTTGTGGGCATTTAGTGCTATAAACTTTCCTCTTAACACTGCATTGGCCGTATCCCAGAGATTCTGGTATGTTCTATCTTTTTCCTCATTACTTTCAAATAATTTCTTTATCTCTGCCTTAATTTTATTACTTACCCAGAAGTCATTTGGGATGAAGTCATTTAATTTCCATTCACTTCTATGGTCTTAAGTGACTTTCTTATTATTTATTTCTATTTTTATTGTGCTGTGGTCTGAGTATGTGGTTGATATAATTTCTGTTTTTTAAAATTTGGTGAAGATGTTTTTTGTGGCCGATTGTGTTATTGATTTTAAAGTATGTGCCATGTGCAGATGAGAAGAATGTATATTCTGTTGTTTTTGGATGGAGAGTTCTGTAGATGTCTATAGGTCCATTTGTTTAAGTGTTGAGTTAAGGTCTCAAATACCTTTGTTAGTTTTCTGCTTCGATGATTTAAAACTGTCACTTGGTGTTAAGAGTCTCCCATTATTATTATGTGGCTATTTAAATGTCTTCATTGGTCTCTAACAACTTGCTTTGTAAATCCAGGTGCTCCTGTGTTGGGTGCATATATATTTAGGATAGTTAAGTCTTCTTGTTGAATTAAGTCCTTTACTACTATGTAATGCTCTTCCTTGTCTTTATTGATCTTTTTTAGTTTAAAATCTGTTTGTCTGAAATTCAAATAGCGACCTTTTTTTTTTTTTCTGGTTTCCATTTGCTTGGTAGATTTTTCTCCATCCCTTTATTTTGAGCTTATGGGTTTCATTGCACATGAGTCTCTTGAAGACAGTTTTGCTTCTTTATCCAACTTGACACTCTGTCTTTTAATTGGGGGCATTGATCTTGTTTACATTCAAAGTTAGTATTTATATGTATGGATTTGATCCTGTCATCACATTGTTAGCTGTTTATTATTCAGACTTGTTTATGTGGTAGCTTTAAAGCATTACAGGTCCATGTACTTAAGCAAGTTTTTGTACTGGCTGGCAGCAGTCTTTTCTGTCCATATTTAGCACTCCCTTCAGGATCGTTTGTAATGCATTTGGTATTAATGAATTCCCTTAGCACTTGCTTGTCTGAAAAGGCTCTTATTTGCTTATGAAGCTTACTTTGGCTGGATATAAAATTCTTGGTTGAAAATTATTTTCTTTAAGAATACTGAAAATGGAACCCCCATCTCTTCTGGCTTGCAGGGTTTCTGCTAAGGGGTCTGCTGTTAGCCTGGTAGGATTCTATTTGTAGATTTATTAGTCCATTTTCATACTGTTATGAAGAAATACCCAAGACTGGGCAATTTATTAAAAAATGGTTTAATGGACTCACAATTCCACATGGCTAGGGAGGCCTCACAATTATGGCAGAAGGTGAAGGAGAAGAAAAGGCACATCTTACATGGCAGCAGGCAAGAGAGCATCTGCCAGGGAACTGCCATTTATAAAACCATCAGATCTCTTGAGACTTATTCACTATCATGAGAATAGCATGGGAAAACCTGCCTTCATGATTCAATTACCTCCCACAACATGTGGGGATTATAGGAGTTACAATCCAGGATGAGATTTGGGTGGGGACACAGCCAAACCACATCAGCAGGCAACCTGCACTTTCTCTCTACTTTCTTATCAGGTTTTCTTTCATTTTGACCTTGGAGAATCTGATGACTCTATGTATTGGGGATGGTCTTCTTGTTTAGTATTTCTCAGAGATTCTCTCAATTTTCTGAATTTAAATGTTGGCTTCTCTAGTGTGGTTGGGGAAATTTTTATGGACAATATCCTGAAAAATGTTTTCCAACTTGGTTAGTTTCTCTTCCTTTCTTTCACATATGCCAGTGAATCATATAATGGGGTTCTTCTCATAATGTCATATTTCTCAGAGGTTTTGTTCATTCTTTATTTTTTTTTAAATTTTTCTCTGACTGAGTTGTTTTAGAGAGAGTCTTCAAGCCCTGAGATTCTTTCCTCAGCTTGGCCAATTCTGCTGTTAATACTTGTGATTGCATTATGAAATTCTTGTAGTATGTCTTTCAGCTCTATCAGACCAGTTTTGTTCTTTCTTTTAATGGCCATTTTATCTACCAGCTCCTATATTGTTTTATTGTAATCCTTAGATTGCTTGGATTGGGTTTTCACTTTCTCCTGTATGTCAGTGATCTTTGTTTCTGTCCATATTCTGAATTCTATTTCTATCATTTCAGCCATCTCAGCCTGATTAAGAACCATTGCTAGGAAATTAGCGTGATCATTTGGAGGTAAGAAGACACTCTGGATTTTTGAGTTGCCAGAGTTCTTGTGCTGGTTCTTTCTCATCTCCGTGGGCTGATGTTCTTTGAAGCTTTGACGTAGCTATCCTTTGGATGGTTTTCTTCTCATTTTATTTATTAGATGTCCTTGGTGGTTTGATTGTAGTGTGAGGTGGGTTCAGTAAACTGGCTTCATTTCTGGAAGACTTTTGAGGGCCGAGACTCTGCTCAAGACTTCTGGACTATGCCCTCTAACTCTGGAGGACTGGTATTGGGTCCCTGGCTTTGTCCTCTGGCCCCTCAGGGTTAGGAACCTGCTGCACTGGGGGGGCCAAGGTATTCCTGGACTGCTGGTCACAACACTCTGGTGGGTGTTGCCAGCCAAAGAACAATTTGTAGAGTGGTGACAGCAAAGTCCATCCTCATTCACACATACCAGCATCAATAGCAGTACAGCAGAGTATGCGCTCTTTGGCTGTGGTGGAGTACTGGCAGTTGCAGGAGTGCTGGCCTCTTTGCTAGCATTTGCAGTAAGCGGGAGTTAGGATGCAGGCAGTGAACAAAAGTACAGTGGCACAATTATGGCTCACTGCAGCCTCAAACTCCTGAGTGAAAGCACTTTTCTAAACTCAGCTTCTTGTGTAGCTGGGGCTACAGGTACATTCCACTAAGCTGGCTAACTTAAAATTTTTTTTTGTAGAGATGGGGTGTCACTTTGTTGCTCCAGCAGATCTCAGACTTCTGACCCAAATGATCCTCCTCCCTCAGCCTCCTGCTAAAGTGTTGAGATTACAGGCATGAGCCACAGTGCCTGGCCTCAATTTTTTTTTTTTAATTAGTATAGAAAGATAGAGTAAAATTTTGTATACTAAGTGTGTATTCTGCCACCTTTTGAACTTATTAGTTCTGGCAGTTTTTGTGTATTCCTAAGGAATTTTCACAAACAGGATTGTGTCATCAGCAAATAAAGACAGGTTTACTTCTTTCTTTTCATTATAGAAGGTTTAATGTTTTTCTTTTTCTTTTTCTTTTTCTCTTATTTTGCCTTATTGAATCATCTGGAACTGCCAGTACATTATTGAATAGAGGAAGTAGTGGTGGAAATCATTGGTTTGTTCCCTCCATTAAGAAGAAAGCATTCAATCTTTTACCATTAAGTATAATATTAGCTGAAGGGCTTTTGTATATGCCATTTATCATAATGAGTTTTTATATTCCTAGTTACTTTAATATATATAATATAGTCATTATTGACAAATAAAGATTGTATATAGTCTTGTATAATGTGACATTTTGATACATGTATACATTGTAATGTGATTACCACAATTAACATATTCATCGCCTTATATAAATATTATTTTTTGTTGTGAGAACATTTAAGATCTATTTTTTAAGCAATCTCAAGTGTACAATAATACATTAGTATTAACTATAGTTACAATGTTTTACTTTAGATCTCCACAACTTGTTCATCTTATAACCAAATTTTGTACCCTCTGTCCAAAATATCTTTATTTCTGCCATTGACCAGCTCCTTGCAACCACTTTTTTACTCTACATTTCTATGAGTTCAACTTTGGATTTCAAATGTAAAGGAGATTATGCAGTATTTTTCTTTTTGTGTCTGGCTTATTTCACTTAGCATAATGTCCTCTAGGGTTCATCCATGTTGTTGCAAATGGCAAATTTTTTGGGAGGGGGGCTGAATAATATTCTATTGTACATACAGTTGGCCCATTGAATCTGTGAGTTCCACATCCACGATTCAAACAACTGGATCAAGAATTTTAGGGAATAAAGGATGTTTGTGTCTGTATTGAACATATACAGACTTTTTTTTCTTTGTCACCATTCCCTAAACAATACAGTTTAACAACTATTTACATAGCATTTACATTGTATTAGGCATCCATGGATTTTTGTATCCATGGGGGATGTTGAAACTGATACCCATAAGCACCATGTGGCTGAAGATCTGTTTCTTTTTTTAGTTCTCCTCCCAAACTCTTTAAACTCAGATTAAATGATTTATATTGATCTACTTTTAAGTTTACTTATTCCTTGTGCTATCATCTCAAATGTACTCTTGATTCATGCCAGTCAATTTTTCATTTCAGTTATTGTACTTTTCAACCTCATAATTTGCATTTCTTTTCCTATATTTTTAGTTTTCAACCTCAGATGCTATTTGATAATTTGTTATCACAATTTTATTCTTTGCTCTCCAGAAAAGATACCCCAGATGTGACTGTAATTATCTTTTCTTTGAAACAAATGTTATTTTTATTTTAAGTTCTGGGTGTACATGTGCAGAATATGCAGGTTTGTTACATAGGTAAATGTGTGCCATGGTGGCTTGCTACATCTATCAACCCATCACCTAGGTATGAAGTCCACCATGCATTAGCAATTTTTTCTAATGCTTTCCTTCCCCCACCCCAGCCACTCATCAGGCCCCTCAAGTGTGTGTTGTTCCCCTCCTTGTGTCCATGTGTTCTCATCATTCGGCTCCCACTTAGAGAACATGTGGTGTTTGATTTTCTTTTCCTGCATTACTTTGCTGAGGATAATGCCTTCCAGCTTCATCTATGTCTTTGCAAAGAACATGATCTTATTCCTTTTTATGGCTGCATAGTATTCCATGGTGTATATGTACCACATTTTAAAAATCCAGTCTAGCACTGATGGGCATTTGGGTTGATTCCATGTCCCTGCTATTGTGAATAGTGCTGCAATCAACATACGTGTGCATGTATCTTTGTAATAGAACGATTTATAATTTGGGGTTATATATCCAGTAATGGGATTGGTGGGTCAAATTGTATTTCTGGTTCTAGATCTTTGAGCAATCACCACATTGTCTTTCACAATGGTTGAACTAATTTACATTCCCACCAACAGTGTAAAAGCCTTCCTATTATTTTCTAATTTTATTTCACTGTGGTTAGAGAAGATGCCTGATATTATTTCAAATGTTTTAAGATTTGTTTTGTGACCTAACATATGGTCTATTCTGGAGATTGATTTATGTGCTGAGGAAAAAAATGTGTATTCTGTAGCTCTTAGATAAAACATTTTGTAAATATCTATTGGATGCATTTGGTCTACAGTGCAGATTATGTCTGCACTATTTCTCTACAACCTCACCAGCATGTGTGGTTTCTTGACTTTTTAATAATTGGCATTCTGATTGGTGTGAGATGGTATCTTACTGTGTTTTGATTTGCACTTCTCTAATGATCAATGACATTGAGCATTTTTTCATGTGTTTGTTGGCTGCAGGAATGTCTTATTTTGAGAAGTTTCTGGTCATGTCCTTTGCCCACTTTTTGATAGGGTTTTTTTTTTTTTTTTCTCTTGTGAATTTGTTTAAGCTCCTTGTAGATTCTGGATATTAGACCTCTGTCAGATTGATAGATTGCAAAAATTTTCTCCCATTTTTAGGTTGCTTGTTCAATCTGATGATAATTTCATTTGCTGTGCAGAAGCTCTTTTAGTTTAATTAGATCCCGTTTGTCAACTTTTGCTTTTGTTGCAATTGCTTTTGGCCATATTGTCATGAAATCTTTGCCTGTGCCTATGTCCTGAATGGCACTGCCTAGATTTTCTTGTAGTGCTTTTATAGCTTTGAGTTTTACATTTAAGTCTTTAACCCATCTTAAGTTAATTTTTGTATAAGGTGTAAGGAAGGGGTCCAGTTTCAATTTTATTCATATGGCTAGCCAGTTCTCCTAGCACCATTTATTAAATAGGGAATCCTTTCCCCATTGCTTGTTTTTGTCAGGTTTGTTGAAGATCAGGTGGTTGTATATGTGCAGTCTTATTTCTGAGTTCTCTATTCTTTCACATTGGTCTATATATCTGTTTTTGTATCAGTATCATGTTGTTTTGGTTACTGTAGCCTGTAGTATAGTTTGAAGTCTGGTAGCATAATACCTCCAGCTTTGTTCTTTTTCTTTAGGATTTTCTTGGCTATATGAACTCTTTTCTGGTTCAATATGAATTTTAAAATAGCTTTTTCTAATTCTCTGAAGAATGTCAATGGTAGTTTAATGTGAATAGCATTGAATCTATAAATTACTTTGGGCACTATGACCATTTCCATGATATTGATCCTTTCTATCCATGAGCATGGAATGTTTTTCCATCTGCTTGTGTCGTTTGTAGTTCTTCTTGAGGAGGTCCTTCAATTCCCTTGTTAGCTCTATTCCTAGGTACTTTATTCTCTTTGTAGCAATTGTGAATGGAAGTTCATTCATGATTTGACTCTCTGCTTGACTGCTGTTGGTGTATAGAAATGCTTGTGACTCTTGCACATTGATTTTGTATCCTGAGACTTAGCTGGCATTGCTTATCAGGTTAAGAAGCTTTTGGCGTGAGATGATGGGGTTTTCTAGATATAGGTTTATGTCATCTGCAAACAGAGACAGTTTGACTTCCTCTCTTCCTATTTGAATACCTTTATTTCTTTCTCTTGCCTGATTGCCCTGGCCAGAACTTCCAATATTATGTTGAAAAGGAGTGGTGAGAGAGGGCATCCATGTCTTGTGCTGATTTCCAAGGGGAATGCTTCCAGCTTTGCCCATTCAGTATGATATTGGTTGTGGGTTTGTCATAAATGACTCATTATTTTGAGGTATATTCCTTTAATACCTAGTTTATGGAGAGTTTTTAACATGAAGGGATGTTGAATTTTATCAAAGGCATTTTCTGCATCTATTGAGATAATCATGTGGTTTTTGTCTTTATATCTGTTTGTGTGATGGATTTTGTTTATTGATTTGCATATGCCGAACCAGTCTTGCATCCCAAGGATGAAGCCAACTTGATCATTTTGGATAAGCTTTTTGATGTGTTGCTTTATTCACTTTGCCAGCATTTTATTGATAATTTTTGCATCAATGTTCATTAAGGATATTGGCCTGAAGTTTTCTATTTTTGTTGTATCTCTGCCAGGTTTTGGTATCAGGATGATGCTGGTCTCATAGAATGTGTTACGGAGGAGTCTCTCCTTTTCAATTATTTGGAATAATTTCAGAAGAAAGGGTATCAGATCCTCTTTGTGCTTCTGGTAAAACTTGGCTGTAAATCCATCTGATCCTCTTTTTTTTTTTTTTGGTTCATAGGCTATTTATTACTGTCTCAATTTCAGAATTTGTTATTGGTCTATTCAGGGATTCAACTTCTTCCTGGTTCAGTCTTGGGAGGTTGTATGTGTCCAGGAATTTATAATTTCTTCCAGAATTTCTAGTTTATTTACATAGAGGTGTTTATAGTATTCTGTGAGGATTGTTTGTATTTCTGTGGGGGCAGTGGTGATGTTCCCTTTATCAGTTTTTATTGTGTTTATTTGATTCTTCTGTCTTCTTTATTAGTCTAGCTAGCAGTCTACCTCTTTTATTTTATTTTATTTTTCAAAAAAACCAGCTTCTGTGGTCATTGATTTTTTTTGAAGGGTTTTTCATGTCTCTGTCTCATTCATTTATGCTCTGAGCTTGGTTGTTTCTTGTCTTCTGCCAACTTTGAGGTGTTTTTTTTGCTCTCGGTTTTAGCTGTTATGTTAGGGTGTTGATTTGAGATCTTTCTAGCTTTTTGATATGGCATTTAGTGCTATAATATTTCCTCTTAACACTGCCTTAGTTGCATCCCAGAGATTCTGGTACATTGTCTCTTTGTTCTCATTGGTTTCAAAGAACTTGATTTCTGTCTTAATTTCATTCTTTACCCAGGAGTCATTCAAAAGCAGTTTGTTCAATTCCCATGTAGTTGTGTGGTTTTGAGTGAGTTTCTTAATCTTGAGTTCTAATTTGATTGCACTGTGGTCTAAGAGACTGTTATGATTTTAGTTCTTTTTCATTGGCTGAGGAGTGATTTACTGTTAATTATGTGACCAATTTTAGAATAAGTGCCAAGTGGCACCAAAAAGAATATATATTCTGTTGTTTTGGGGTGCAGAGTTCTGTAGATATCTATCAGGTCCACCTGATCCAGAGCTGAGTTCAAGTCCTGAATAGCATACTTAATTTTCTGTATAATATTGTCAGTGGGATGTTAAAGTCACCTACTATTATTTTGTGGGAGTCTAAATCTCTTTCTAGGTCTCTAAGAACTTGTTTTGTGAATCTGGGTGCTCCTGTATTGGATGCATATATATTTAGGATAGTTAGCTTTTCTTTTTAAATTGACACCTTTGCTGTTATATAGTTCTTTTCTTTGTCTTTTTCGATCT
Source organism: Macaca nemestrina (assembly GCF_043159975.1). Taxonomy (NCBI): domain Eukaryota; kingdom Metazoa; phylum Chordata; class Mammalia; order Primates; family Cercopithecidae; genus Macaca; species Macaca nemestrina. Next base: position 159,970,687 of record NC_092128.1, on the reverse strand, counting down.
TTGTTGGTTTAATGTCTATTTTGTCAGAAACTAGAATTTCAACCCCTGCTTTTTTCTGTTTTCCATATGCTTGGTAAATTTTCCTCCATCCTTTTATTTTGAGTCCATGTGTGTTTTTGCATTTGAGACGGGTCTCTTGACTATAGCACACAAATGGATCTTAACTCTTTATTGTTACTGTTATTTTTTTTTATTGTACTTTATGTTCTAGGGTACATGTGCACAATGTGCAGGTTTGTTACATATGTATACATGTGCCATGTTGGTGTGCTGCACCCATTAACTTGTCATTTACATTAGGTTTATCTCCTAATGCTATCCCTACACCCTCCCCCCACCCCACAATAGGTCCCAGTGTGTAATGTTCCCCTTCCTGTGTCCAAGTGATCTCATTGTTCAATTCCCACCTGTGCGTGAGAACATGCAGTGTTTGGTTTGCTGTTCTTGAGATAGTTTGCTGAGAATGATGGTTTCCAGCTGCATCCATGTCCCTACAAAGGACACGAACTCATCCTTTTTATGGCTGCATAGTATTCCATGGTGTATATGTGCCACATTTTCTTAATCCAGTTTGTCATTGATGGACATTTGGGTTGGTTCCAAGTCTTTGATATTGTGAATAGTGCTGTAATAAACATACGTGTGCATGTGTCTTTATAGCAGCATGATTTATAAACCTTTGGGTATATACCCAGTAATGGGATGGCTGGATCAAATGGTATTTCTAGTTCTAGATCCTTGAGGAATCGCCACATTGTCTTCCACAATGGTTGAACTAGTTTACTTCTTGTATATTTGTTTGGGTTCTTTGTAGGTTCTGGATATTAGCCCTTTGTCAGATAAGTGGATTGCAAAAATTTTCTTCCATTCTGTAGGTGACCTGTTCACTCTGATGGTAGTTTCTTTTGCTGTGCAGAAGCTCTTTAGTTTAATTAGATCCCATTTGTCAATTTTCTTCCATTCTGTAGGTGACCTGTTCACTCTGATGGTAGTTTCTTTTGCTGTGCAGAAGCTCTTTAGTTTAATTAGATCCCATTTGTCAATTTTGACTTTTGTTGCCATTGCTTTTGGTGTTTTAGACATGAAGTCCTTGCCCATGCCTAGGTCCTGAATGGTATTACCTAGATTTTCTCCTACGGTTTTTATGGTTTTAGCTCTAACATTTAAGTCTCTAATCCATCTTGAATTAATTTTCATATAAGGAGTAAGGAAAAGATCCAGTTTCAGCTTTCTACTTATGGCTAGCCAATTTTCCCAGTACCATTTATTAAATAGGGAATCCTTTCCCCATTTCTTGTTTTTCTCAGGTTTGTCAAAGATCAGATGGCTGTAGATGTGTGGTATTATTTCCTAGGGCTCTGTTCTGTTCCATTGGTCTATATCTCTGTTTTGGTACCAGTACCATGCTGTTTTGGTTACTGTAGCCTTGTAGTATAGTTTGAAGTCAGGTAGCCTGATGCCTCCAGTTTTGTTCTTTTGGCTTAGGATTGTCTTGGCAATGTGGGCTCTTTTTTGGTTCCATATGAACTTTAAAGCAGTTTTTTCCAATTCTGTGAAGAAACTCATTGGTAGCTTAATGGGGTTGGCATTGAATCTATAAGTTACCTTGGGCAGTATGGCCATTTTCATGATATTGATTCTTCCTATCCATGAGCATGGTCTGTTCTTCCATTTGTTTGTGTCCTCTTTTATTTCACTGAGCAGTGGTTTGTAGTTCTCCTTGAAGAGGTCCTTTACATCCCTTGTAAGTTGGATTCCCAGGTATTTTATTCTCTTTGAAGCTATTTTGAATGGGAGTTCATTCATGATTTGACTCTCTGTTTGTCTGTTACTGGTGTTTAAGAATGCTTGTGATTTTTGCACATTGATTTTGTGTCCTGAGACATTGCTGGAGTTGCTTATCAGCTTAAGGAGATTTTAGGCTGAGACAATGGGGTTTTCTAAATAGACAATCATGTCATCTGCAAACAGGGACAATCTGACTTCTTCTTTTCCTAACTGAATATGCTTTATTTCTTTCTCTTGCCTGATTGTCCTTGCCAGAACTTCCAACACTATGTTGAAGAGGAGTGGTGAGAGAGGGCATCCCTGTCTTGTGCCAGTTTTCAAAGGGAATGCTTCCAGTTTTTGCCCATTCAGTATGATATTGGCTGTGGATTTGTCATAAATAGCTCTTATTATTTTGAGATACATTCCATCAATACTGAATTTATTGAGCGTTTTTAGCATGAAGGGCTATTTAATTTTGTCAAAGGTCTTTTCTGCATCTATTGAGATAATCATGTGGTTTTTGTCTTTGGTTCTATTCATATGCTGGATTACGTTTACTGATTTGCGTTTGTTGAACCAGCCTTGCATCCTAGGGATGAAGCCCACTTGATCATGGTGGATAAGGTTTTTGATGTGCTGCTGGATTCGGTTTGCCAGTATTTGATTGAGGATTTTTGCATCGATGTTCATCAGGGATATTGGTCTAAAATTCTCTCTTTTTGTTGTGTCTCTGCCAGGCTTTGGTATCAGGATGATGTGGGCCTCATAAAATGAGTTAGGGAGGATTCTCTCTTTTTCTATTGACTGGAATAGTTTCGGAAGGAATGGTACCAGCTCCTCCTTGTACCTCTGGTAGAATTCGGCTGTGAATCTGTCTGGTTCTTGACTTTTTTTGGTTGGTAGGCTATTAATTATTGCCTCAATTTCAGAGCCTGCTATTGGTCTATTCAGGGATTCAACTTCTTCCTGGTTTATTCTTGGGAGACTGTAAGTGTCCAGGAAATCATCCATTTCTTCTAGGTTTTCTAGTTTATTTGCGTAGAGGTGTTTATAGTATTCTCTGATGGTAGTTTGTATTTCTGTGGGGTCGGTGGTGATATCCCCTTTATCATTTTTTATTGCATCTATTTGATTCTTCTCTTTTTTCTTCATTTTTTTTTTTTTTTTTTTTGAGACGGAGTCTTGCTCTGTCACCCAGGCTGGAGTGCAGTGGCCGGATCTCAGCTCACTGCAAGCTCCGCCTCCCGGGTTTACACCGTTCTCCTGCCTCAGCCTCCCGAGTAGCTGGGACTACAGGCGCCCGCCACCTCGCCCGGCTAGTTTTTTTGTATTTTTTAGTAGAGACGGGGTTTCACCGTGTTAGCCGGGATCATCTCTCGATCTCCTGGCCTCGTGATCCGCCCGTCTCGGCCTCCCAAAGTGCTGGGATTACAGGCTTGAGCCACCGCGCCTGGCCTCTTTTTTCTTCTTTATTATTCTTGCTAGTGGTCTATCAATTTTGTTGATCTTTTCAAAAAACCAGCTCCTGGATTCATTGATTTTTTTGGAAGGTTTTTTGTGTCTCTATCTCCTTCATTTCTGCTCTGATCGTAGTTATTTCTTGCCTTCTGCTAGCTTTTGAATGTGTTTGCTCTTGCTTCTCTAGTTCTTTTAATTGTGATGTTAGGGTGTCAATTTTAGATCTTTCCTGCTGTCTCTTGTGGGAATTTAGTGCTACAAATTTCCCCCTACACACTGCTTTAAATGTGTCCCAGAGATTCTAGTATGCTGTATCTTTGTTCTCAATGTTTTCAAAGAACATCTTTATTTCTGCCTTCATTTCGTTATGTACCCAGTAGTCATTCAGGAGCAGTTTGTTCAGTTTCCATGTAGTTGAGCGGTTTTGATTGAGTTTCTTAGTCCTGAGTTCTAGTTTGATGGCACTGTGGTCTGAGAGACAGTTTGTTATAATTTCTGTTCTTGTACATTTGCTGAGGAGTGCTTTACTTCCAACTATGTGGTCAATTTTGGAATAAATATGATGTGGTGCTGAGAAGAATGTATATTCCATTGATTTGGGGTGGAGAGTTCTGTAGATGTCTTATATATCTGCTTGGTCCAGTGTTGAGTTCAATTCCTGGATATCCTTGTTAACTTTCTGTCTCGTTGATCTGTCTAATGTTGACAGTGGGGTGTTAAAGTCTCCCATTATTATTGTATGGGAGTCTAAGTCTCTTTGTAAGTCTCTAAGGACTTGCTTTATGAATCTGGGTGCTCCTGTATTGGGTGCATATATATTTAGGATACTCAGCTCTTCCTGATGAATTGATCCCTTTACCATTATGTAATGGCCTTCTTTGTCTCTTGATCTTTGATGGTTTAAAGTCTGTTTTATCAGAGACTAGGATTGCAACCCCTGCTTTTTTTTGGTTTTCCATTTGCTTGGTAGATCTTCCTCCATCCTTTTATTTTGAACCTATGTATGTCTCTGCGTGTGAGATGGGTCTCCTGAATACAGCAAACTGATGGGTCTTGACTCTATCCAATTTGCCAGTCTGTATCTTTTAATTGGAGCATTTAGTCCATTTACATTTAAGGTTAATATTGTTATGTGTGAGCTTGATCCTGTCATTATGGTATTAGCTGGTTATTTTGCTCATTAGTTGATGCAGTTTCTTCCTAGCATTGATGGTCTTTACATTTTGGCATGTTTCTGCAATGGCTGGTACCTGTTGTTCCTTTCCATGTTTAGTGCATCCTTCAGGATCTCTAGTAGGGCAGGCCTGGTGGTGACAAAATCTCTAAGCATTTGCTTGTCTGTAAAGGATTTTATTTCTCCATCACTTATGAAACTTAGTTTGCCTGGGTATGAAATTCTGGGTTGACAATTCTTTTCTTTAAGAATGTTGAATATTGGCCCCCACTCTCTTCTGGCTTGGAGAGTTTCTACTGAGAGATCTGCTGTTAGTCTGATGGGCTTCCCCTTGTGGGTACCCTGACCTTTCTCTCTGGCTGCCCTTAACATTTTTTCCTTCATTTCTACTTTGGTGAATCTGACAGTTATTTGTCTTAGAGTTGCTCTTCTCGAGTAGTATCATTGTGTCATTCTCTGTATTTCCTGAGTTTGAATGTTGGCATGCCTTACTAGGTTGGGGAAGTTCTCCTGGATGATATCCTGAAGAGTGTTTTCCAACTTGGTTCTATTTTCCCCGTCACTTTCAGGCACACCAATCAGACGTAGATTTGGTCTTTTCACATTATCCCATATTTCTTGGAGGCTTTGTTCATTTTTTTTTACTCTTTTTTCTCTTTACTTCTCTTCTTGCTTCATTTCATTCATTTGATCTTCAATCACTGATACTCTTTCTCCAGTTGATCGTGTCGGTTACTGAATCTTGTGCATTTGTCACGTAGTTCTTGTGTCATGGTGTTCATCTCTATCAGTTCTTTTAAGGTCTTCTCTGCATTGATTATTCTAGTTATCCATTCATCCATCCTTTTTTCAAGGTTTTTAGTTTCTTTGCACTGGGTATGTAGTTCCTCCTTTATTTCTGAGAAGTTTGATCGACTGATGCCTTCTTCTCTCAACTCATCAAAGTCATTTTCCATCCAGCTTTGTTCCATTGCTGGCGATGAGCTGTGTTCCTTTGGAGGGGGAGATGCGCTCTGATTTTTTGAATTTCCAGCTTTTCTGCCCTTTTTTTCCCCCATCTTTGTGGTTTTATCTGCCTTTGGTCTTTGATGATGGTAATGTATTGATGGGGTTTTGGTGTGGGTGTCCTTCCTGTTTGTTAGTTTTCCTTCTAACAGTCAGGACCCTCAGCTGCAGGTCTGTTGGAGTTTGTTGAGGTCCACTCCAGACCTTGTTTGCCTGGGTATCAGCAGCAGAGTCTGCAGAAGATAGAATATTGCTGAACAGCGAGTGTACCTGTCTGATTCTTGCTTTGGAAGCTTCGTCTCAGAGGTGTACCCAGCTCTGTGAGGTGTGAGGTGTCAGTCTGCACCTAGTGGGGGATGTCTCCCAGTTAGGCTACTCAGAGGTCAGGGACCCACTTGAGCAGGCAGTCTGTCCATTCTCAGATCTCAACCTCTGTGCTGGGAGAACCACTGCTCTCTTTAAAGCTGTCAGACAGGGACATTTACATCTGTAGAGGTTTCTACTGCTTTTTGTTTAGCTATGCCCTGTCCCCTGAGGTGGAGTCTACAGAGGCAGGCAGGCCTCCCTGAGCTGTGGTGGGCTCCACCTAATTCGAGCTTCCCGGTGGCTTTGTTTGCCTACTTAAGCCTCAGCAATGGTGGGCATCCCTCCCCCAGCCTCGCTGCTGCCTTGCAGTTAGATCTCAGACTGCTGTGCTAGCAATGAGGGAGGCTCCGTGGGCATGGGACCCTCCAGGCCAGGTGTGGAATATAATCTCCTGGTGTGCTGTTTGCTAAGACCCTTGGTAAAGCACAGTATTAGGGTGAGAGTTACCCGGTTTTCCAGGTGTTGCGTGTGTCAGTTTCCCTTGGCTAGGAAAAGGAATTCTCTTCCCCCTTGCGCTTCCCAGGTGAGGTGATGCCTCACCCTGCTTCAGGTCTCGCTGGTTGTGCTGCACCTGCTGACCAGCACCGACTGTGCGACATGCCCCAGTGAGATGAACCCGGTACCTCAGTTGAAAATGCACAAATTACCTGGCTTCTGTGTCGCTCATGCTGGGAGCTGGAGGCTGGAGCTGTTCCTATTTGACCATCTTGGGCACCTCCACTGTGGAGTATTTTTTTATTTTTTGATGGCAAATAAAATTGCATTGCTCCCAATTTGATAGCCCATGGAGGGTTGTACAATAATTTTATGCTAATTGTAAAAAAATTATGATTTCTACATTTAGAAATTCTTGATCAAATTTATCTTCTTCTCTGTGGGGAGTTTGGGAAAGAAACACATCAATGCATTCTCTGAATTTTCTACTGTTTTTTTTTTTTTAAATAATCTTTAGAATTCTTAAGGGTAGCGTCTTACGGGGTCACTCTTGTGACAGCATAGCTTAGTGGTTAGTCAATGATTGTTCAGAAAATATGCTTAAATACGTTGACCCAGTATTTTGCATTGACTTGACTGTATGTTTGGGAACATATTCAAAATTCAGGCAGTTCACAAGTCAGTTTCAACTTTGCTTTCTTTCAGGACCTCTCACATTTCCTCTGTGCATTGACAAGTCTTCATGTTCAGTCAGGGATGAGTGGATGGCAAGGGCCCTTTCTGGTTTCTTCTACATATGTGTGTCTGTGCAGCCTTCCAAATTTCCAGAGACAGAGAGGAACTTATCAAGTCCCAACACTGTTGTCTCATTCCCCAATCTTCTTCTTCATTTTCTAGCTAGTTTGCCATTTTGTTGCTTGCTCTGGCTAGGACCTCAAGCTTAGGAGAGCTATGTTGTTGACCTTCCCTATTTGTTTGCCACAGAGATTGCAACTGTTTTCAATAATGCCCCTGGCTATAGAGTTGTTTAATGCTCCATTTCAAACTGAGTGATCCCCCCTCCAACAGCAAAGCTGCTATTTTTCACAGTTTGTCCTACCTTCATGGATCTACCATGCTAACAAAGCTGGAAGGTAGTGGGGGAAGGGAGCAGCTCCTGATATAAATGCCCCAGACTCCCACTATTCTTCCTGGAGGCTTTTCCTGAATAAATACATCTCAATTTGTTGCATGATTTTGGACAATTTATGGAGTCTTCGAATAGTTGTTTTTGACCATTTTCTTCAGCTTTGCTGTCACTTTTTAGGGAAAGTATCTGTTGAGCTTCTTATTCTACCATTTTGGAAGTCCCCTCTTCAGAAATATTTAATTGTTGGTAGACATGATTTACTTTCTACCTAGTTTTTGATCAAGCATCACGCAGTTGAGATGCTTAGATAATCAAGTGTGTTTTACTAATGGCTCCATAAATACTATATTCTGATTTTTAGAAACATATCTGTATTCTAAAGTGTACATGAACAGGGCTAATTTTCTTCATGTATTGGAATGAATGTTCTGTATTTATTTTGAATTCTTTCCCTCTCCAAACTCTATAATTGAAGATAATGGAACAGGAGATAAAATTGAAAGCTCTTGAAATTGTCAGAGAGTAGACTGAATATTTGTGATGTATTTTCTACTCTCTTTTTCTTGATTACATTTTAGTAATATGAAGTAAAGAGGGTCAGCCATTAACAGCAGAACATATACAACCTATTTAAACCAAAAGTCTTTCAAACATCCTAAGAGCAGACCTGAGAAGCTATTGCAAATTAAATACACAATAGTCATTTAACAAGAAGAATGTGACACTTTGTATGTGACCATGATGCCGAAGAAAATTGGATTGCTCCCAATTTGATAGCCCATGGAGGGTTGTACAATAATTTTAGGCTAATTCCCAAAAAAATTATGATTTCTACTTTTAGAAATTCATGATCAATTTTATCTTCTTATCTGTGGGGAGTCTGGGAAAGAAACACATTATGCTAAAGAAAACAAAAGCCTGAACAAAAGTCCCTCTATTTAGCCGAGATAGAATTTCACAAACAATGGAATTTAAAATTCAAATGTCTTCAAAGCAGTTGTAATAATGATTGTTTCCACTAAGGTGTGCTAGATCTCCAAATATTATTCATGCTCTCCTTGTCTTACCACACTGTACTGAATTTCACCATGTTCATTGCCTTCCCCAGGGCTGCCCAAGCCCTTACCACACAGGGGGTTTTTAAGCTGAAGCAACAATGTGTGCCGCACACAAACTCAGCTAAAACACAAAAGAAGACAAGAGATCATTTAAAAATGTTAAATGAAAAGAAAAAAATAGTTGCATTGTGAAATGTTGATTTTATAAACAGACGCAGGTATTGACTTTGATTTTGCAGAAATAATTCGGTTTGTTTGAGAAATTCTAGAAGGTTAACCTAATAGGAGGAAGTTTTTCAGGCAATTTTTCTTCTAATAAAACTCTCTAATGTCCTATTATTATTTATAACTAGTGTTACAAATGTAAGTTATCTTTTGTTTTAATAGTACATCAGTCTGACTCTGTCATTTGTTCGTGATGATTTAAATCCCTAGAGGTTCCGAGATCATCCAGTGAAGTTTGAAAAACAACTAACACAAAAGAGCAGCTCTAAATAGTGTGTCAGGCAGAAGGTGGCACAGATTTGGAAGTATAACAAAACCTTTTAGTCTGTAGAAAGAAAAATTAATTCTTTTTATTTGCAGTACTGGAATTATTTTTTTAAACAAGTCTTAAAGTTATCAACTAGAAATTTAGCTATCTTGCTAAAAGCCTTCTCAATAGCTGGTAATTTAATGATAGACTCTGGAAGATTTGCCAGGAGTATGTGCCAACTTTTCCCATAAACAAAATCTGGGTTCTTCATAGGGATTTCTATGCACACATCCACCTTAGTTTGAATGCATTTTTATATATGCAAATAACTTTTTTTGGTTACATAATTTTACTTAGAATGTGAATGGGAGTTTCTTTTTTTCTTGATTTTACTGTGGTTTCAGTTAAAAAGACAACTTGCACTTTCTCACCTCTAAATGAATATGATTACTTCAGCGGCTTGTTGACTTAAATAATTTGGTTTCATGATTTTGATTATATTCACTAATCATTGTAATCAATGGCCATCTTAATAGTAATTTTTAAAATGTCAGCACTAAATTTACATTAACCTTAAAAGCCTCAAATATGACAGTACTTAAATTGTTACCATTATTTATTTTTGTAAACAAAAAGTAGTTCATAGTCAGTTGAACAACTGGAAATTAGTTGATAAGTAACTAGGTATAGATTGTTTTAGAAATGAAAAATTTTTTGGATTAATCTGAAAAGTTTTTACCAAAATCAATATGTTTTCGTGTATGTAGTTGTAGTTTCATAGTTTATGTTATTATAAAACATTATCTTACTTAGACCAAATTTTACATTTAAAAAATCTTTTTGGCTATGATACAACTCCTTTTGTTTTGATATATTTTCAAAATAATAGTAATTAAAATGCATAATCAAGTAAGTGAATTTTCATATACATGAAAAATTTCATTAGAGTATTGGAAAAATGACATGTTTTATAATTCTATTGCCTTTTCATGTGGTTATTAAATCAGTGAGTTGACAAATGTGAAATGACATCTGTACTTTTACTGAGATATGTTGTTTAAGTAGCATCGTGTAATTAGGAGACAATTTAGGACAGTAAAGTTTTTACACTCCTAACCAGGAAAATTTTTTCATTTGTGAGATCATTTGAGTTAATTTATTGTAACTGTTGTATCCATAATTTTTTGTCTGCTAAAGAATGGTGATTAATTATTATTTCCTAAAACCTTAAATAACAGCATAAGATTAATTAAACCCATTTTGTTGATTTAGAGGAAGAAGGAAGTATTTTGTATTTCAAAATACAAGTTTAGAGAGATTATTATTTGACGTTATAGAACTATAAAACAAATAGAAATTTTATACCCTATGTTTAAACTTCAGATTTTTAAAAAGTACTTTCTAAAGACAAAGAGGAATCAATGTTGAATATCACACACAGCTAAAAGCTAATACGAGAAAAATGTAATCATGCAGGAAGGTATTTAAACACATTAATTACTTGTTAAAAGGATACAAATGACAAAATAAAAGTCTTCAGCATTTAGAACAGCAGCCATTTCTGCTGAATGGAAAGCACTGTGCAACTGGAAGGTAGACTGACTGGAAACTTTGGGAGACAAGTCAATGGTGCCTGACTTGCATTAAGACACAGCATTTCATCTGGTTTAGTTTTAGTTTAGGTTTAGGGCATTAATATGTGTCTTTTCTAAAAACAAAGCATGTTTAGAATTTATCTAGAAGTGTGGAAATTCAACCTGGAATATTTAGACCAATTAATGCTCTGTATTTAACACACACGCAAAAATTAAAAGGCCCCACTCCATTTCCTCTTTGACAATAAATGAAACTAAGAAGTGCTCCTTAGGAATGCTTTCCCAGAAATATTTAAAATAAATACAATTAATATAAATTCCATAGATAATTTTTTTTGAGAAACATGTGCATGTAATGTAAAAAATTTAAGTGTTATTATTTATTTGAGTAAACGGGGTAAGATACAAGCCCTCTGTAAATTAGAAAACACTGCATCTGCATTTGAAGAGGAATTTGGCTTGGTTTGATGCCAAGGGTCAAATAAAGGCACGAATTTCAGATGTTGGAGGTCCTGGGAGCCTGACCAGGAGGACTCTAAGGAGGACAGAGGGAAAAACTACAGACAGATTTTATTTCACAACTTTAGGAGGATCACTCTGAATTTATTTTTCTTTAAGTAGGAAAGAGCTATATTGTACATATGGAAGCTTAAGTTTGGAAGGAGGAAAGCTGAAAAGAGGAAACTTTCAAACTGTTTGTGGGCAGGTGGGACTGGTTCATGGTGAGGTGATGGTGGAGACCAAATCTTGGAAGACCCAGGTGGTGCTGTATTATGTACACAGTGTCATTCGCCTGCAAGCAAGTCAGCTTACAGAGATTCAGGACCGGAGAAAAAATAACTTACAGTAGGAGGTCAGGAATGTGAAAAATACAGACCCAGAATTTATAAAAAAATTAAAAGTGGTCTACAAATTTGATTATACATTTCTTGGTGGTCAAAGAAAGTTATTTTCGTCATCTATGGAGAGAAAATATATCAGTTTCTCATAAAAAGCAAATAATTTCCTTTCATTGTGTTCTAAAAGAATATAGGAGAGAATTTTATGATTAGTAGTTTATTACTTTGCATTAAGATTTTTGTCTGTAATTTTTCTTTTAAAATGCAAAAACTGATGGAGAATATATGCTGTATTAAGCCACTAATACCTGCAAATTATAAATAATTTTTATGTAGTCTGTGTTTGGAGGTTGGTCTTAATGTTTTCAAGGGTTAATCATGGAATCTGTAAAAGAATGGTTTATAATTTAGATATCCCTTCCCTAGGTTTTATTAGTTTCAACTCCCTGAGTGTAAAATTGCCTATATTGGAAAAGAAATTGAATATATGATTACCTGTATAGGAAATTATTTAATGGAACTACTAAATGATAACTAAATTATAATTTTAGACATTAGGCACACTGGAAAATCTTTGTGGTTTGCTGACTTAATCCATATTATCCTTGTTGTCACAATGTCAATAACCTTCACTTTTTAATTAAAAACTTTTTTTTTTTTTTTTGAGATGGGGTCTTATTATGTTGCCCAGGCTGGAGTGCAGTGGCTGTTCACAGGTGGGATCACAGTGCACTGTATCCTCCAGCTCCTAGGCTCAAATGATCGTCTAGCCTCAGCCACCCAAGCAATAAATCTTCACTTTTCACAGGCAAAGACTGAGGGTTATTTTTGTGAACATACTTTCTAACTAGGTCAAGTTCACTATTAGGGATTCAGGGAAGCCAGTTTTTAAAGAGAAGAAGCATCCACAGAGCAGCTTCTAATTTGTCCTGTGGCTAATCTTGAGGAAAGGGGGTTGTGACTGGTATTAAAGACATGGACTACAGTACACCTACATGAATAGTTTTTAGATTTGGTGATGGGTATGCAATATTTGACATGGGCGAGTCACATCATTTTTTTTTTTAACCTTCTTCTTCCCTTATGTTTATTGTTTCATGTTATTAAAAGAACTGCTTGTCCACTTCATTAACATTTTAATCATGAAAGCCAAAGAAAGCAGTCTACTACAGGATGTATCTCCATGTATGTTGGTTTTCTTTAATATTGTTTTTGTTTTATCAATAATTAATGTACAAATAAAAAATAAATTGCACTTAAAAAACCAAATAAACTCCACAACTCAATAGCAAATAAAGGATTATGCTGAAATAGGAGCTTTGACAACACCACAACCATGAGTAAAAATATAACATATTCATTTTTAGCTGTATAATTATAAAAGTAACTACTTTTATAATTAATTTTTGACACTGGTGTCATGTGATATATACAAAAGAATAGAAATGACAGCTATAATCAGCTATGCACTTTGTATACTTTTTTTCTTCTCTAAAGTGAGTTTGAAATGGCTGAATATATCGTTTTTTACTGTGATCTCATAGGACAAAATTGTTAGTTTCTCCCTAAGATGCCCGAATATTCCAAAAGAACATGAAGCATACCAGCGTGTTTCTTCTGTCTGGTCTTTGTTAGGGGGATGTTTAATGTCCCTGAGAAGCCTTGAAGATACTCATCAGTTTCTCTCTATCTTATCTCCTACTAAAAAAATTCCTTTGTTATGACTATCCTCCAGTTAAAGAAGAGAAGATGGGGCTTCTTATTTTAATTGGTCAGTGGGGAAATCCCTGCCACATGACAAATCATATCCTTTTCATTGCTGAACACAGTTTTTGTTTTTCTGTGTTTTCAGACCTCACAGTCTGGAGTATGAGGTGTTTTATGTAGGACACAGTGGTAGGAAAGAGCTTCTAATAGTCTATTGGGCAGGGCATAGATTTAATTTGTATTAATTTTTCTAGATATCATCTTGGGAGTCAGAAAGCCAGACACTTAGTCTCTTAAACATGTATAGGATATAATATGTGCATATGAAATATTTCTATCTCCCCAAATGTTCATCCAAAATAATTATAAAAAAAAAGAAAAGGGGAGAGAGAGAACTAACTATATGGAATGGAAAGATCTAGAAGCCTTCTAAGTAAAGTGAAATGATATTATGGGATGCCAATGTGATAATTTACCTCAGCTAATGAAGTCAAAACTAAAATTAATTGTATATTCAACAGAGGGCCCAATCTCTTTTTTTTTTTTTTTTTTTTTTGAGACGGAGTCTCGCTCTGCCGCCCAGGCTGGAGTGCAGTGGCCGGATCTCAGCTCACTGCAAGCTCCGCCTCCCGGGTTCACGCCATTCTCCTGCCTCAGCCTCCCGAGTAGTTGGGACTACAGGCGCCCACCACCTCGCCCGGCTAGTTTTTTGTATTTTTAGTAGAGACGGGGTTTCACCGGGTTAGCCAGGATGGTCTCGATCCCCTGACTTCGTGATCCGCCCGTCTCGGCCTCCCAAAGTGCTGGGATTACAGGCTTGAGCCACCGCGCCCGGCCCAATCCCTTTTAAATAAATGTATTTCGGAGTCTAACTCAGTCAGCTTAAGGAGCTACTACCAATATAACCTGAGACTAGATAACAGTTGCGATATTAGCTATTTGCCCTCCTTAGTTTTATTTAAGAAGAAAATTTTCCACTGATATTTTGTTGTCAGCTACGTAATAGGCAACAAAGGGTTTTCCACTTCTTAATAAGTCTGAGCACGATTATCTATTGTTTTTAATACTTCAATATTAAGTTAAATGTAATATTTTTATAGCTATTTAAATGGATTCCTATATTTTGGTAACAGTTACTAATTTTGGTAATTGACTGAAAAACATATTTTAACATAAAAACATATATAAGTCAAGCTTCAACCTTTTAGGTTTGCTAAACTCCTGTTCATACTATAACATTCAGAGTCAATTTAAAATAGATATAATTTACTGTTATTTGTTTTTTTTTTCCAGCAGATGATTAGTTGTTTCCAGCATATGTTTGGTAATGACACATATATTTCAAAATTCTGTTTTCATGTTTTCTATGTGGTAAAATTCTCTTTTAAGTTTTCCTAGTATTATTTTTGGAGAAAATATACTCCCTAAAGTCGTCCTATGCAGATATAAATTTTAATGTCCTTGATACATAATACATTCTCCACAGAAAGTCCCACAGACAAATGTACAAGAAAAAAGGCAGTCTTTCGCCCCTCTCAAGACTGTAAAGTATTTCTGTCAGATAGTAAAAACGCAAAGTTAGAATTTATTGGACAGAGGATGGAGGGCAATCTGTGGTTATGTTGGTGTTCTCACAGTTTTTCCATTTAAAGATATACCCCAGATTTTATGTGGCATGTATAAAGTAAAACATCATCCTTGCTGTATGAAGTCATGAATACCATTTGATAGAGTGTGTTATGGGGAATTGTGGTTTGAAGTTTGAATTAATACAGAAAAACTAAGGATACCAACATAAAGCAGCCTGATGTTTATGCAGACTTATTGACTCAAAATATGGCCTTTATCTGAGGGAATATTTGCGCAGCATAAGGAATCTGAAGAAAATTTATTTTCTGAAAGATCTTCATAAAACAGTGCCCTAAGAGACAACGGTTAAACTGAAGCACTGTTTACTTTTAACTCTCTTTCTTATTAACTCACTCCTCAACACTGCTTAGCATTCCAGAGAAGGCTAGAAAAATATTTATTCTGCTCTCATTTTTATTTAGGTTACTATAAAATTATCCATTTATAGAAGTAGGTAATGTATTCTTTGACTCTTTTTAGTATGTAATTCTGGTCGTAACTTACTTGCAGGAATTTAGAAAGGAGATGTTACATAAGGTCACTCAAAAATAATACTATACACTGTATTAGCTATGTGACAAATGGAAGAAAATAATGACAGATGTTTGTTACTAATGATATTAACACTCTTGATTTCAAGAAATGTTTAAAGTACATGAAATAAATATAAAAGTCCCAGGACTTACATGCAATAAAAGCAGATGATGCATGTGCCCCTAAAGTTGTGTGTCATACTGTTGGAAAATTTTTAAGTTTAGAGACTCTCTAAAAAGTCAGGCAAAATTATATTTGCTAGGGTGATTATAGATTTTAAATGTGGCAAAATGACACAGGCCAATAGAAATTGGCAAAACGTAGTTTTCATGGGGCTGTAACAGTGGTAACAATGAAAGTACTCATTTTCTAAATTGAAAATCTCTATTCATACCCAAAATCAATTGGAATTACTTTGAATGATAATTTTTTTTTAAGGAAGATAGGGAAAATACTGTAGTAGCTGTTGAAATTTCAGGCAAATGTAAAAGAGCATTTTCATTGTAATGCTAAAAAGAGATATGTATTACACTATAAACACTGGTTTCAATTTGGGTACATTTTAATTTTAGGCAAAGTTTTCAAAATATGCACAAAAACTTCTTGTTGCAGATAGGAAATAGCAACTAAAAATGGGGTTATTCTTGGAAAGATGATGATCAGAAGACACCTACCAGGCAATGTGGACTTAAAAGTAATAAAACTGATGTTTAAAGCCATAAAGGTTTTTACTCTATAAAACAAAATGTTGCACGTATAGGTTAAGACACTGGTGTTACATGCAAGATATTGATTTAGATTTGACAGAAATGTCATACTGTCTATTTAGTTTAGATTTTTAAAATTTAATACACTAGAAATAATGTAGTCCTTAAGTACTTTAAAAGGATCTTAGGGAAAGAAAATAAACAGATATTAAATGAGTAATCAGTTAAAACTTAGCAATGCAGCCTAATTTAGACTTCTCTAAATTCATGGACAGTCTTCTGGCTTTAAAGACAGTTTGATTATTTTTATGTGCACAGCCAGGCAAACCAAGTAAACCAAATGTTGCCTTTTTAAAGTTACTTTAATTACTAGCTAAGAATCATTGGCAATTAGTCGAGTGTACAAACATAACAATACTTGCTCTTGCTTACATAGCAATTACTTGTGTGTAAATAGAGACTTGTAAATGTGTAAAATAATGCTTTTCTCTAAGAATGAAAATTTTTTATTTGGAATTAATATAGAGTTATCTTTGTTTATAGTGAAAGGTAATTTCACCCAACTTCTTACTGAATTAAAATAAATTCTGTATAAATCATCTTTGAACTAATGCATTTCTAAATAAAAGCAATTTATGTATTGCTTGTTCAATGTATTCTTTTGAAGGCATTTTATTTCTTCACACTTTTGCTTCGTTGATTCCTATATGGACCTCATCTTATACAATAGGGAGTTCATGCACAAACAAGTCCCTATTAACACCCAAAATAGATTGGAGATCATTTGTTTCTAAAAGAGATTCTTCACTTTGAAAAGATTCACACCAGAATTACTTTGAATAATAATATAGCCCTGATTTCATTTAAACACACACATTTTAGCTAATACATTTTTAAGATTATAAATTATTTTCAAGATCATTTAAAACAGTACTTTTCAAAGGTTAATAATACGTATACAAATCACCTGGAGGATATTGTTAAAATTCAGAAATAATCGAGGAACTCTGGATGGGGCCTAAGATTCTGCATTTCTAGTAAGTTCCCAGGTGCTGATAATCTGAGGCCATACTTTGAGATAGAGGGACCTAAAATGTCTATCTAAATGCTGTTGATTCTTGGATGATCTGATCTTTCTAAAGTTTTTTGTTTTTTAATTTATATAAATGTACAGGGTACACGTAAAATTTTGTTGCATGCCTAGATTGCATGGTGGTCAAGTCAAGGCTTTAGGCTAGCCACCACCAAAATAATGTACATTGTACCTATTAAGTAATTTCTCATGTAGCAAGATATACCTTCATGTCTGTAACAGCAGACTTTTTTCTACATTAATATTTCCTGAAAGGCTCAGAAGACGGAAACCAACTATATTACTAACTGGATTTAAACAGACTTAGTTTTCATAGGCTCAGACTACTTCCATGTTTTAAGATAAATTTGTCCTGATTTGTGAACTTGGTTAAGAGATTTCAAATCTCTGAGTTTTAGATTTCTCATCTGTGAAATGAAGAGTGGAATACAAGGCTGAACCTGTAGTAGATACACAAATATATTTGTTGTATGAATGAAATAATCTCTCCCAGCTTTGTATTTTCTGGTTTTAGAAATCAACGGGAGAGTGCTTTCCTTGAACAATGAAACATAGGTCTAGGTAATATTAATAGAAAGTGATGGCATTTGGGTTTTAAAAACACTAGGCAGTATCCTGGGCAAGGTGGCTCATGCCTGTAATCCCAGTAGTTTCAGGGGCCGAGGCAGGAGGATCATTGAGGTAAGGAGTTCGAGACCAGCCTGACCAACATGGGGAAACCTCCTTCTCTACCAAAAATACAAAAATTAGCTGGGCGTGGTGGTGGATGCTGCTCAGTAGTCCCAGCTACTCTGGAGGCTAAGACAGAAAAATCCCTTGAACCCGGGAGGTGGAGGTTGCAGTGAGCCGAGATCGCGTCACTGCACTCCAGCCTGGGTGAAAGAGTGAGACTCTGTCTCAAAACAACAACTACAACAACAAAACATTAGGCAGAGCATGAAGACAGCAGGTAAAGAGAAACAACTTCGGTGGGAATGCAATAAAACTGTATTTTCCAGTTACAGCACTCACTGGGCTCCTCAGTATCCAACCATTCTGAGGATGCCCACACAGAGGACATAGGCTGACTTTTTCCCAACCAACTTATCTCAGGAAAAATATACATTCTCTTGCCTGGTCTACTTGAAATACTTTTTTTTTTTTCTTTTGCTAAAAGAAGGTTTCTAAGCTCTTTATTTCAATTAATCTTTCCTGATTAATTTAGGAAGCACAAAGGAAGTATCTGAATCCAGTAGATTCCACGCTTCCCTATCCTTCACCAGGTATTTATTCTTATATTTGACTCTCTTACTTTTTTAGTGTGTAAGTACTTTTAAACTTTATATAAAACTTGTTATAGGCTCTCTAATTAGAGACTACAATGACTCAACCAAAAAGTGGTGAACATGATTTTAAAAAATGGCACAAGCTATTTGAAATGATAAGATCCAAGACAGGTTCGTGCTAACCATGACTAAAAATAAGTTGTTCTTTCTTTCCAGACCAACTCTGTGACTCTGTATCTTTATACCTTCAACTTATGTTCACAAGAAACTTCTGAGTTATCTAACTCAAGAGCTTCTGAGGACATTTTTAGGCTGACTTCTTTTGTGTGGCTACATTAGTAGGGTAAACAGTGTGGGAAGGAAAGGTGTCAGCAGAGCAAAGTCATCAGTCATGGAAAGTAATACCATATGCTTGTCTTTTTTCTAACTGGCCAGAGCCAAGTCATGAAATATGGATACGCCATCTTTTGTAGGTTTAACCTGGCAAGTAGTGAAATCATGTGGAATGCTTCTCTTGGTTTTCACTAATCAGAGTTTAGATTTAAGGGAATCATATAAAGAAAAAGTTTGCTCAGGGTGGTAATCCAGATAGCAGGAACCCATAAGAACATACTATTTGTTAAAAAACAACTGAACTCTCTCCATAATTAAATGGCCATCTTTTGACCCTCCCCAAGAGCCTTCCCACCTTTTCTAGCTGCCTTCTTTCTCATGCCCCAGTTACTTACCTAGTTGTTAAATATTTTTTAATGTCACCTTTGAATTTTCCCAACGTAAACTGTATCTATCTTCACATTCTAGAAAAAAGGAAATAGCATTTGAAAAAGGAAAAGATGATCAAGCACTTTCAAAGACAAAAATTACAATGCATCCATAAAGGCAAATGTAAGTCAACCAGCTGTGTGCAGGACACTAAGATTTCTCTTTGGCTGCTTCTATCAATGAAATAGACTACTAGAAAATATTGGCATCAGGAATCTCCTTGTCAATCTAGAACAGAAGAATCTTTGAAATGCAGAAAAAAGACTATATGAGGCTACTCCCCTACCTGCCAAATCTTCGAGGTCCTCTTGAGAAAGATGATTCTAGCGTTGGAATAATAGCATTGTGGTATGGCTTTAAAAAATTCACAGAATAATCTTAATTAAACTTGTTCAATTACAATGTCACTCTTGGGATATGTTAACTTAGCACTTGTTTACATGGTGTTATTTTAAGGGTTGATTTTCTCTAAATGTCTCCTCAACCAAGTGCCATGATCTTTAGAAACTAATTTCTATGAATTTTTATTTTCTTTTTCAGTGAGTGGGTTTTAATTTTCAGTGCAATGCTTTTCAGAACCTTAGCAGCTGTGGCCTGCAAGTCCTGCTAAGTCTGGCTCTCAATGTTTTCTCCCACTGTTAGGCAGCATTGAGTGACTAAATCTAATGAACAGGGAAGACTTCCGACAGATAGTGAATTGGGAGAAGCAGCCTTCCTGCTCTGAGACCAGTGACATGTACTTGGAAATGATGATAAGAAAGGGATGTGTAATTACGATGACGAAGGGAGTCATCATCTCTGGGGACACCTGCAAATCCCTAACTACTAAAGGAGAAGCTCAACTCAGACAAATCCAGATACATTTTTGTGTGTATGTTTCTTTCTTAAACTTGAAGAGAGAATTAAAATATAATTATTAATTTGAAAAGTAATTAATGTTGGTAGCTCTCATTAAGAGTAACATACATTATATTCCCAAGATTAACAATACTGAGTGATTTAGGAAATGATTTATTTCCAAAATCTCTGTGGCATTTAACAGAGTTGATCACACCATTCTTAATGAAAATTTTTTCTCTTCTGATTTTTTTTTTTTATATTATCTTGGCTCTTTGGGTATCTCTGACAACTAGTTTTGTATTTATATCCCTTACTGTCTCCTTTTGCTGTGTTTTTTCTTCTTCCAAAAATACTCCAGATTTCCGTCCTCATACCACCACCCTACCCCATGCACAAATTGTTTTTATCCAATTCTCACCATTAAGATTGTAGCAGCTTTTATTATTTCATGCAAATAACTCCAAGTTCTACAGCTCCGCTCCAAAGCTCTGGCTACACATTTCCAACTGCCTGCTAGACATCATTATTTGCATGTTCCACAGTTTCTTTAAACTAAAAATTTCTCAAAACAGATTTATCACCTTCCTCCACAAAACAACTCATTATTCCTAAATATCCAATTTCTGCCAAATATAACACTTTTCTTCCATTGACTCAGCCTGAGAAATATGGGGTTTTGTTAGAGTCCTTCAGCTCTGCCTAATTAGGTATCTCTTCTTCCTTTCCATCTTTTAAATTCTGCCTATCTCGGCTTTAGTTCACAATCTCAATACTCCTTCCACACTTAGTTCAAGTGCTATTGTAAGGTATACTTGGGTACTTGTGTATCCACATCAAAAGATTTAGAACTTATAAAGCAAAAATTGTGACTTTCCAATTTTTAAGCTTGAGGCACATAACACAGTGTTTCAAGCATAGCAGATACAAAATATATAGTTGCTACATTATAAACTCCATATTAAAGGAGTAGTAAAAATAATAAAACATAAAAATAACGTCCAGACTTGATCATTAAAACAAAATGCGAAAACATAACAAATACTATGTTACTGATTTGATTTGGAAAAGAGCTTTGAATAGTCAATGTAAGTTCAAATTTTAAGTGAAATTTCTTTAAATTATTTGTCTTATAGTGTGACAAATCTTGTCTCACAAGATTGACTTTAATAATTTAAATGTTTCTTTGGATTTTAGATTTGAAAGCTAAGTGTATGTGGGTGGAAAAAGATGATTGTGACTTGAGTTGATGGGATTAAGAAACACCCCAGCTGAGTAAGCTTTTGTGGCTGTGATTCACTTAAAATGCAAAAGATAGGGAGTTGTATAACTAATGTCAGAGACAGAGACCAATTTTAAATACAGGAGAGAGATTTAGACTACTAAACACCACCTTGCTTATGCAGTCAGAGATAATTTCACTTGTCTTAGAAACAAGAATTGAAAATGGCATTAGTTTTAAAGCATCCGGTGAAACTAGCATAATGACCACATATCTATATTCTCCATCTAAATGAAAATCACATGACAAAACTGAAATGGGCAAAAATGGATAGAAAGGGCTTTGGGTGTTATAATTGCCAAGATAGGGACTTCTTAATATTCTAGTCAGCTTATGCTTCTGGCAGTTGCTTATTGTCAGCCTCTGTTTTCCCTAGTATGGATTATTTGGAGTTTGGGACTCCAGCACCTTCAGATCCAGCATTATCCAGTTATGGAGCCAATTCTGAACCAGGCTGGCAGAACATTCATAGCGCCATAATCATCCATAGGTGAGAATTAGACTTAGTCTCTCTTATGTCATCTCCTTTGTTGTTATCCCTTTCCTGTCTTCACTGTCCTTCCTATCTGGCTTAGATTCCATGCATTAGTAATTTTTTTTTTGAATAAAAATTTTCTGCTTCAGGGATAAATGGTGATTGAAAGTAAAATCAAGTTCAGTTAGAGAAAAATAGAATGTTATATTGCTTTTCATAAGTTACGTATCTATTCCAGTTTCAATACCTATCTAAAAATAGGCAAAATTGCCTTGCTCTTCTGTCTTTCATCACTTCTCTCTGGCAAAACACCAACCCTTCATCACCCAAAATACCTGCTTTCTCTAAGCATGCGCATAAGCAGACGAGCACTACTAGAGAAAATAATGAACTCAGCATATTGCTTTCAACTTGCATTTGTTAGTTCCTTACTTGGACCTTAATATTGACCAGTGAGCCTGCTCCACTTTACTAGTCAACCGTCTCCCATTCTGTGCAAAAAATATTTCACAAATGTTCTACTCTCCTCAAACTTCTGCATGTAACTTTGTTATATTCTTCACAGAGTATATAAAAACCACTGGTGAGTCTTCTCAATTTTTTGTCACCAAATCTATGCATTTACTCATAGACGGATGCATCTAGCTTCATTTTGTCTTCAGTTCTCTTGTACAAAGAAGTACTATTCTTCTTTCTAGCTAAGGTTTAGTCTTCCACCTCCTGCTTCTGATTATATCCCTGCTATCCTTCTCAGGAAACTTATTAGCTTACCTTCTCTTTCCCAAGTCACTAAACCATGATTCCTCTACTCAATCGTTTCCATGTATATTTAAATGTGTTTAAGTATCTCTTGTCTTAAAATAAAAGTGGCAAAGACTACAAGTAGTATGCATTCCACTTTCAAACTATTGCCCTCTTTTTTTTCTCCTCCTGGAAGCCAAAGATCTTGAGAGAGTTGGTATTTACTGTCTTGTATTTCTCACTCCTTACTCATTCTCTGCCTGCTTCACCTACACCAATTACTCCAGTAAAATTTTCTTTTCTTTTCTTGTTTTTGAGACAAGGTCTCACTCTATGTATTGCCCAGGCTGGAGTGCAGTGGTGCTATCTCGGCTCACTGCATCCTCAGCCACCCGGTGGCTCAAGTGATCCTCCCACCTCAGCTCCCCCAGTAGGTGGGTGCATGCCCCCATGCCCGGCTGATTTTTTTTTTTTTAATAGAGATGGGGTTTTGTCATGTTGCCCAGGTTAGTCTCGAACTCCTGCGCTCAAGGGATCCACCTGCACAGGTCTCCCAAAGTGCTGAGATTATAGGTGTGAGCCACTGCACCTGGCCACTCCAATAAAATTTTCTTAGTTAATAGGAACAATGACCTTCATGTTGCTAAATTCCATGATTGTTTTCAATTCTTATTTTACTTCGACTCCTCAAAGAAATTTGATGGTCTGACAATCTTAACTACTCCCTTCTTCTAACATTGTGCTTTATTATTTCTTTCATCATTTGTTTATTAGTATGAATGTAATATATGTTCAGTGCGTCTATGGTTATAGGCTACGTGGTATTATTTAATGGAAGGAAAAAAATCACCTGTTCACAGTCCCACTCTATAGGGTAACTACTTATTTCTGTTTTTAGGTATTGCAGTGGTTACTATCATAATTTTCCACAGTGTACTTATACCTCTATTTCTTGATATGTTAACTTTATAGCAGTAGTAATTGATTTTATGGTATACAAGATGATACATTTATCTAATTTATACTTCCCCATTCCTCCTTCAAGTTTTGTTGATTACATTTGTAACAGGATGTTGAATGAAAGCTTCTCCTTTGACCCAAGGCTTAGAGCTTGCTAAAGAAGGGATTGAGAGGCCGGGCGCGGTGGCTCAAGCCTGTAATCCCAGCACTTTGGGAGGCCGAGACGGGCGGATCACGAGGTCGGGAGATCGAGACCATCCTGGCGAACACGGTGAAACCCCGTCTCTACTAAAAAAATACAAAAAACTAGCAGGGCGAGGCGGCAGGCGCCTGTAGTCCCAGCTACTCGGGAGGCTGAGGCAGGAGAATGGCGTAAACCCGGGGGGCGGAGCTTGCAGTGAGCTGAGATCCGGCCACTGCACTCCAGCCCGGGCGACAGAGCCAGACTCCGTCTCAAAAAAAAAAAAAAAAAAGAATTGAGATAAAGGGAGATGTTTGAATTGGATACAAATTTGAAATTCTGATTTAGACAAAAGTATACCTTTTCAACATAAGTCTTTTATTAGAAAATTAGGTTTGTTTCTATAAGTGAAACTGACCAGAGAGCCAAAGGATGTGCTCAGGTATTAGTAACGGAAGGAAAGAGAAACCTCAGAGTATGACTGAAGGCAACTTTCCAAGGAAAATCATTCCTGTTTGATTCTGAGTAGTTCAGAATCTTTAATTTACCTATTACATATTTTGTTTCTTTTTCTATTGGTAGTATTTATAACTTGAGACACTAAATATAAAATTCTAGTTCCTTTTTCATTTAGAAAGAGAAAATTGATACTTTTTGGCATGCTTCTCACAAGTCTCCACTTTCTAAACTCCTGTCAACTACATCTTCACTCTCAAAGTATAAAGTTTACATTTTATTATGCAAATATAATTATTTTAGGCACTTTGTACACTGATTCTGAATACTGAAAGCAAAGAGTTTTGTAATACTTTGAAAATGTAACTGTTATTTACTATAAAATCAGGTAGTGTAACTGGATTTACAGCTAATAAATATAATTCTATGTCACTGAAATAATCCTCCTTTATATAGATTGTTTCAAATATCAAGATTAAATGGATTATCTTCCTATCATTTTCTTAAGATGATGCTTAATTTTAGTTTATTTTATATATGAACCATGAATTACTTGTATAGCATTCTACAAAGCTGGAGCCATCATGCTACCTGGCTTCAAACTATCCTACAAGTCTACAGTAACCAAAACAGCATGGTACTGGTACCAAAACAGATATATAGACCGATGGAACGGAACAGATGCCTCAGAAATAACACCACACATCTACAACAATCTGATCTTTGACAAATCTGACAAAAACAAGCAATGGGAAAAGGATTCCCTATTTAATAAATGGTGTTGGGAAAACTGGCTAGCCATATGCAGAAAACTAAAACTGGAGTTTCTAATTGACTTCTACATTGTTTTACTTATCACTTAATTAAGATCTTTTAGATTCTTGACATAAAATCTATTACGATTTCTGTTTCATTCTTTGTCTTAAAGACATTTATTTTTTCTGGAGTTCTACTTGCTCTTCTAATCGGTATCCATTGGTTTCAAGTCTACTTCATAGCCATAATATTGGGTCTCCTTTTTATTGAGCTCCTATGTTGTTCGGCAATTTTTTGGACCCCTTGTCTTTTACTTTTTGATATTTTCTTATTTATTTTGCCAGAGTGGATCCTCAAGTAATTTTTAGGAAGAGTGTGTAAGAATGTTTACAATATTCTATTTATCTGAGCCTTAATGAAAATACATGTACTTTTTTTTTCTTAGCTTAATTGTGACTGCTTAGGACTGAATAGGCACTTTTCATTTTGGAGACTCTTGTTTTTCTTTAGCTTTCAAAGAATTTTTCTGTGTTTTTTTTTTTTTTTTTTTTTTTCGTGTTTTTCTTCCATTTTGTCTTCTCTGTTCCTTCTTCTATTTTTCCACTAGATGAGTGTTGGATGCCCAGAAGGAACCCTATATAACATTTCAATTTTGTTTTATATTAGGTGTTTTTCTTTATTTTTTTTAATTTCACTCTTTTCAGTGTGAATTCAAATTTTCTTCTAGGTCATCTGATGTTCATCCCACACCCATTTTATTCCCAGTTCTTCAGGCATCACAACTGGTAGGAACTTAAAACATGAGTTAAGGAAACTGGAAATTTAGTCTATGTGCATACTTGGAACCACAGTGCATGGAAAAATGCTCATAATTACATTATTAGAATTAAAAATTCAGTGATTAAGTGCCAGTCATGAGCCAGGCATTGTTATTGGAGCTGGGGATACACTGGTGAATGGAACAGGACTTCTTATTTTATTTATTTATTTTTTTGAGATGGAGTCTTGCTGCCACTGCCCAGACTGGAGTGCAGTGGCACAATCTTGACTCACTGCAACCTCTGCCTCCCAAGTGCCAGTTATTCTCATGCCTCAGCCTCCTGAGTTGCTGGGATTAAAGGCATGCGCCACCACGCCTGGCTTCCCTGTTCTGATAAACTTAAATTCTCTGGAGTGCATAAAGGGAAGAAAAAATAAACAAATAAATAGAAAATATGTATGAACATGCATATGTATATTCAAAAATAGATGTATGAAAAATTAATTGTATAAATAAATAAGGAAAATATCACATCATGGATAATGCTGTACAGAGAATTAAAACGACAGTGATATGCTGGAGACTGGTTAGGTGGTCACATTTAGATTGGGTTGTCAGGTACAGCCTGTTTGAAGAGGTGACATTTAGGTTGAAATTTGAATGGATGAGCACAGAAGAGTATTTGAGGCAGATGGGACAGCTGGTGCAAAGCTCAAATGTAGAAACAGAAAGAAGGCCAGGGTAGTCAATGTGTGGTGTATGGAAGACAGTGGAATGATTGAGATGAGAAACAAAAACAAACTTCTGGGGCTTTGTCAGTCAGAGGAGAAATTTGAATTTTCTTTCATGTATTATGATAAATCATGAGGAGATTTTTAAGTAGGGAAGTACTACCATCTGATTTGCCTTTTAGGATGATTTCCCCCATTGCTGTAGAAAGAAGATCTTGTGGTGGCACTGAAGTAGAAGCAGGAGGACCACTAAGAAGGCTACCATAGTAGTCCAGATAAGACATGCTTGTGATTTTGACCAGCCCTAATAGTAGAGGTGCAAATAAGTGGATCCAGTGAAATTGCAGAGTCAATGTGTACATGGTTTTTTGATTTTGCAAGTTGTTCTCCAAAAAGATTTTCCTAACTGATGCTCCTCCAAAGGTGTATGAGAGTATAGGATAATAATAATGTGAAGCTAAAAATTGTCTTAGAAATCTACACATTCGTTTTATAAAGGATGAAAACAAGGTCCGCTGATCTTATATGCATTAGTCGAAGACGACAAGTTCTTTCACTGGGAAGGGACCCCAGGCATCTGCCAAGTTCTGGCGATCTACTATATACCACAATATTTTCTCAGGATTTCTCTTCTCTATGTGGCTTATTCTTTGACACCCTGCTACAGCACCTCTCCATGTTCTAGATGCACAGATATGTATTGTATTTCTTCCTTTAGATTAGGATCTCTGAGGGGAGGCAGTACCTGTCAGCCTGTGTTATGGTGCACAGGAAGACTGGCACCTAAGAATCGTCAATGACTGCAAGAGCAAATCCCTGAAAAAGAAACCAGTGATTCATTATGTTATTTTTTTCTGCCACAATTTGGTCCCTGAGACTGGTGAGTCCCAATAGTCCTATCATGGTTATTCAATATGTATACTCACATTTCAGGTAGTATTAGGTAAAGAATCCAGATACTCTTTTCCAGTTATATGTAATAGAAAATATTTGAAATTCATATTCAGAAACCTTGAATTCAAATTCTGGCTTTGATCCTTTCTGATAGCATATCCTTGGGCCTTTGTGTCCTCAACTCTAAACCAGATTCATACTATGTATGTGTCCTTCCTAAGTCACAAGATTTTACAAGATTCTGAATGTTACATGTGAAAAGAACTTGTAAACTATGAAGTACAAACAAGTGCTACTATTTTGCAATTATAGTTGACTGAACTCTAACTATGTTACGCATATTATTCTAAAGGTTTCGTATATATCAACTCATTATTCCTTATAACACTCCTATGAGGTCAGGGCTATCACTATACAGATGAGAAATGCAGGAGAAATTAGATAACTTGTAAGATCATGTCCAGTAAATGACAGAGCCAGGACTTGAACATAGGTTATCTGCTTTTAACCACTGTGCTATGTTGATATTCTGTAAAATTGGCACTATTGAACCATTCAGAGCACATATATATTAATATATAAGTCAGACACCTGCTAAGCACTGAGGGTACAATAAGGAAAAGGGCAGGTCAGTTGGAACCTCTTAACTGTGCAAGTGAAGTATTTTTTTCTTCAAACAAGAAAAAGTCTCATGCTTGAATAATTGTCATGACCTTTTATCCAATTAGTATGTGTGAATTCATAGATAATGAATCAACATCATAATGTAGACTAGCGTACATTTTATTACATAATTATTCTATCAGAAAATATTTTTTATTAACTGGGCTATATTTTTTTTTCAGAAGAAACTTTTAATGTTCCAAAGAGATTCCTTTTTTATCAAATTGATAAACAGCTATTTTCCTTAGTATATGTGGATATCCAAATATATCTAGGATTTCATTCATGCTTGAAGACCTTAGCTAATGCAGACAAACATTGTTACATATAATAGATCACCAGAATTTGGCAGATGCCTAAGATCCCTTCGCAGGGAAAGGACTTCTCGTCTTGGACTAATGCATGTAAGATCAGTATGCCTTATTTTAATCCTTTATAAAACTGGAGTGTATTTCTAAATTGAAAAACTATATACACATTGACCCAGCAATTTCACTAGATCACTTTTATTTTTGATTTAATGGACAGAGTGACTTTCACTTAGAGAATACTAAAATAAACAGTATGCATAGATGGGTTTACTAACTATAAATTTTATTAATTATAGTACGGTGGAAACTGGATTTTAACAGCTTGATAGAATATCCCATCTTACCTGCTAAATGGATGTATGATTTTTAGAATATTAAAATAATTTTCTTCAGTTCCATATTATACAAATTCAACCTTTTCTTGTGCAGTTATTTTTCTGTGACACAACGGATGATTATGCAAAGCCATTTATGTAAGTGAATTGCTCAGTGGTATTACCAGCCAAAATTGTAGGTTGAGGTCAAGTGATGTCAAATCATTATTTAAAGAAACAAAGACAAAGGGAATAAGACAAATTGTAGAGGAGAAATTTAATACATTTTGGCAACATAAGTAGGAAGGTCAGCAAAGGACAAGAAGCTCGGGTGATGTCATTATAATTGGCTTCAGTTCAGAAGTGGTAGAGTGGCAGTTAGCCAAAAAGGCACTTTGATGTTGTTTGTTTATATATTGCTATTTAGCAATCCATATCCAGAAATGGAGATCACAGCACATAATGTTATGGTGGATGACTGAATATTGTGGTCACTGCTTTATTTTAAACTTTGTTTCTAAAATATAATGACCATATTTTACTTTGAGCTTTCACTTTTAGGATGCATTTTCTCCATGCATGCAGCTCGGTAGGACCCTCTGCAATCTAAACAGGTTCAACTGCCGCAGATATAGTTGTGTGATGTGGTGATATGGATCCAGGTTTGGAGTTCAGATAAAGCATCTAAGACAGAGTCTCATGATCTTTTAAAGTTATAAATAATCATATTCCTGCAGCTTTCTGTCCATTTCATGGGTGGTACTTATGCTGTTCCTCTAAAGAGGGAGAAGGGAATCGGCTGAAAGGATGTTTCCTTTTTCAGATTCTCATTAGCTTGCATTGTGTACTTTATTCTTCTGCAGAGTGTGGCCACCTGAATAGATCTTATTCTGTCAGCTACAAAACATGTATTTAGCAACTGATGGATTTTTATTAGTTAGAGGTTTTAGATGAAATTTTTGTTATATGTAGATATTATAGTGTACACTTGTCCAATAAGAATGTAATGCAAGCCACGAACATGATCCATATATTTTAAAATTTCAAGTCACTACATTAAAAAAGTTAAAATTAATAATATATTTTCTTTAACACACTATATCCAAACCACTACATTTAAATATGCAGTTGAAAATAGCCCTGATGCTGCAGCTTGTCTGGAGGCTGCTGATTATCGTTATCTTCCTAGGCTGTCCAGCAGCCTAACTAGTTATTGCCATATCTGGACAGAAGTATCCACTTTGTCTTTCCCATGATATCTCTTGCCCCCGAAGGTCAAGCAACAAACCTGGGGTTGGGAAGATGTCAGACAACTACTAAATATGTCTATTCCAATAGAAACTGAAAGATAGAGGAAGGGCTTACTGGGTTGTTCCATGCCTGTTGCATCCCTTGTAAACTAGACCAAATGAATATATTTATTACCATGTACCTCTGCTCTGACATGGAGTGCTGAATAATTCTAAGTTTCTGTATAATCGATGTGACCAAAATTTTTTGTGTATTCTCTTTCTCCAGTTTATGATTACCTGAGTAAATGGTCATAGGTTTCTGTGAAGAAGGGCTGGTTGAATCATCACCATATAATGTTGCTTATCCATTGTATAATGATTATTCGTGGATTTGGACTCTTTTTCAGTCACCAGATGCTCCAAGCAAAGGTTGGGGTGGATCTTCAGAGGGAGATGTGTTATCTTGAAAGGCAGAAGTCTCTGCATCATCTTCAAGTAAAGGGGTGTATTCATGCTGCTGATAAAGACATACCCAAGACTGGGCTATTTACAAAAGAAAGAGGTTTAATGGACTAACAGTTCCACATGACTGGGGAGGCCTCACAATCATGGTGTAAGGCGAGGAGGAGTAAGTCACATCTTACATGGATGGCAGCAGGCAAAAAGAGAGAGCTTGTTTGGGAAACTCCTGTTTCTAAAACCATAAGATCTCATGAGACTTATTCACCACCATGAAAACAGCATGGGAAAGGCCTACCCCCATGATTCAATTACCTCCCACTAGGTTCCTTCCACAACACATGGGAATTGTGAGAGTTACAATCCAAGATGGGTTTTGGGTGGGGGCAACTTCAAACCATATTGTACTCCTGGCCTCTCCCAAATCTCACGTCCTCACATTTCAGAACTGATCATGCCCTCCCAACAGTCCCCCAAAGTCTCAACTCATTTCAGCATTAACTCCAAAGTCCACAGCCCAAAGTCTCATCTGAGACAAGGCAAGTCCCTTCTGCCTATGAGCCTGTAAAATCAAAAGCAAGTAGCTACTTCTTAGATACAATGGGAGTAGAAGCATTGAGTAAATACAGCCTTTGCAAATGGAAGACATTGGCCAAAACAGACAGAGGGGTTATGGGCCCCATGCAAGTCCAAAATCCAGCAGGGCAGTCTAATCTTAAAGCTCCAAAATGATCTCCTTTGACTACATGTCTCACATCCAGGTCACAGTGATGCAAGTGGTGGGTACCCATGGCCTTGAGCAGCTCCATCCCTGTGGCTTTGCAGGGTACAGCCTCCCTCCAGGCTGCTTTCATGGGTTGGCATTGAGTCTCTGCAGATTTTCCAGATTCAAGGTACAGGCTGTTGGTGGATCTACCATTCTAGGGTCTGGAGGATGGTGGCCTTCTTCTGGCAGCTCCACTAGGCAGTGCCCAAGTAGGGACTCTGTGTGGGGGTTCCGACCCCACATTTCCCTTGTGCACTGCCCTAGCAGGGGTTCTCCATGAAAGTGCCACCCCTATAGCAAACTTCTGCGTGAATATCTAGGCACTTCCATACAACCTCTGAAATTTAGGCAGAGGGTCCCAAACCCCAATTCTTGACTTCTGTGCACTGGCAGGCTCAATACCATGTGGAAGCTGCCAAGTCTTGATTGAGGCTTGTACCCTCTGAAGCTGCAGCCTGAGCTCTATGTTGGCCCCTTTCAGCCATGGCTGGAGCAGCTGGGACACAGGGCACCAAGTTCCTATGCTGCACACAGCATGGGGACCCTGGGGCTGGCAACAAAACCACTTTTTCCTCCTAGGCCTCTGGGCCTGTGATGGGAAGAGCAGCTGTGACAGCCTCTGATATGCCCTGGAGATATTTTCCCCATTGTATTGGGGATTAACATTCGGCTCCTTGTCACTTACGCAAATTTCTGCAGCCAGCTTGGATTTCTCCTCAGAAAATGGGATTTTATTTTCTATCACATTGTCAGGCTGCAAAATTTCCAAACTTTTATGCTCAGTTTCCGTTTTAAAACTGAATGCTTTTAACAGCACCCAAGTCACATCTTGAATGCTTTGCTGATTAGGAATTTCTTCTGTCAAATACCATACATCATCTCTCTCAAGTTCAAAGTTCCACAAATCTCTAGGGCAGGGGTAAAATGCCACTAGTCTCTTTGATAAAAAATATCAAGCATTACCTTTACTCCAGTACCCAACAAATTTCTCATCTCCATCTGAAATCACCTCAGCCTGAATTTCATTGTCCATATTACTATTAGCATTTTGTTCAAAGCCATTTAACAAGTCTCTAGGAAGTTCCAAAATTTCCTTATTTTCCTGGCTTCTTCTGAGCCCTCCAGACTGTTCCAATCTCTTCCTGTTACCTAGTTCCAGATTTGCTTCTATGTTTTTGGGTATCTTTTCAGCAGTGCCCCACTCTACTGTTACCAATTTACTGTATTGGTCCATATTCATGCTGCTGATAAAGACATATCCAAGACTGGTCAATTTACAAAATAAAGAGATTTATTGGACTTACAGTTCCTTATGGCTGGGGTTGCCTCACAATTATGGCAGAAGGCAAGGTGGAGTAAGTCACGTCTTACATGGATGGCAGTAGGCAAAAAGAGAGAACTTTTGTGGGTAAACTTCCAGTTTTAAAACCATCAACTTGCATGAGACTTATTCACCATGATGAGAACAGCACAGGAAAGACCTGCACCCATGATTAAATTACCTCCCACCAGGTTCCTCCTATTACACATGGGAATTGTGGGAGTTACAATTCAAGATGAGATTTGGGTGGGGACAAAGACAAACAAAGGGGGCAGTGTTCATCTTTAACAAGGAAAAACGGATCCTTTCTAGTGGACCCAGAAAGTTTAAGATAATCTGGGTATTCAAGATTTTATTGTATTTATTTTTCTTGAGACAGAATCTCTGTCACCCATGATAAAGTGCAGTGTTACAATTATAGTTCACTGCAGCCTTGACCTCCTAGTCTCAAGTAATGATCCTGCTATTTCTCTCTCTCTCTCTCTCTTTTTTTTTTTTTAGAGGCAAGGTCTCCCTATGCTGCTCAGGGTGGTCTCAAACTCCTTGCCTCAAGCAATCATCCCACCTTGGCCTCCTGAAGTTCTGGGATTACAGGTGTGAGCCACTAACCCAGCCATATTTAAGATTTTTGAGTCATACACCTGGATATTTTAATTTCATGTGTACTAATCAAAGTTTTGGTCTAGGCATTGCAGACTTGACTATTTTAGAATTTTACTTTCTCTGAAATTCTGCAAACTTTATAATTCAGTTCCTGGAAAGATTCTCAGTTTTATTTTTTTCTCTTCAGCTATAGTAGAGCAGAAATTCTGTTTTTTAAATTATTGTACTTTAAATTCTGGGGTACATGTGCAGAACGTGCAAGTTTGTTACACAGGTATACATGTGCTGTGGTGGTTTGCTGCACTCATCAAGCCATAATCTATATTAGGTATTTCTCCTAATTCTATCCCTCCCCTAGTGCCCCACCCCCTGACAGGCCCTGGTGTGTGATGTTCCCTTCCCTGTGTCCATATGTTCTCATTGTTCAACTCCCACTTATGACTGAGAACATGCAGTGTTTGGTTTTCTGTTCCTGTGTTAGTTTGCTGAGAATGATGGTTTCCAGCTTCATCCATGTCCCTGCAAAGGACATAAACATCCTTGTTTTATGGCTGCATAATATTCCATGGTGTATATGTGCCATATTTCCTTTATCCAGTCTATCATTGATGAGCATTTGGGTTGGTTCCAAATATTTGCTATTGTGAACAGTGCTGTAATAAACATACATGTGCCTGTGTCTTTATAGTAGAATGATTTATAATCTTTTGGGTATATACCCCGTAATGGGATTGCTTTGTCAAATGGTATTTCTGGTTCTAGATCCTTGAGGAATTGCCACACTGTCTTCCACAATGGTTGAACTAATTTACACTCCCACCAACAGTGTAAAAGCATTCCTATTTCTCCTCATCTTCTCCAGCATCTGTTGTTTCCTGATTTTTTAATGATCACCATTCTAACTGGTGTGAGATGGTATCTCATTGTGGTTTTGATTTACATTTCTCTAATGATTGGTGATGATAAGCTTTTTTAAATATGTTTGTTGGCCACATAAATGTCTTTTTTTGAGAAGTGTTTGTTCATATCTTTTGCTCACTTTTTGCGGGGGTTGTTTTTTCTTGTAAATTTGTTTAAGCTCTTTGTAAATTCTGGATATTAGCCCTTTGTGAGATGGATAGATTGCAAAAAATTTCTCCCATTCTGTAGGTTGTCTGTTCACTCTGATGGTAGTTTCTTTTGCTGTGCAGAAGCTCTTTAGTTTAATTAGATCCCATTTGTCAATTTTGACTTTTGTTGCCATTGCTGTTGGTGTTTTAGTCATGAAGTCTTTGCCCATGCCTATGTGCTGAATGACATTGCCTGGGTTTTCTTCTAGAGTTTCTATGGTTTTAGGTCTTACATTTAAGTCTTTAATCCATCTTGAGTTAATTTTTGTATAAGGTGTAAGGAAAAGGTCCAGTTTCAGTTTCCTGCATGTGGCTAGCCAGTTTTCCCAATGCCATTTATTAAATAGGGGATCCTTTCCCAATTGCTTGTTTTCATTACATTTGTCAAAGATCCAATGGTTGTAGATGTGTGGCATTATCCCTGAGACCTCTGTTCTGTTCCACCAGTCTCTATATCTGTTTTGGTACCAGTACCATGCTGTTTTGGTTGCTGTAGCCTTGTAGTAGAGTTTGAAGTCAGGTACTGTGATGGCTCCACTTTGTTTTCTTTTGCTTAGGATTGTCTTGGCTATATGGGCTATTTTTTGGTTCCATATGACATTTAAAATAGTTTTTTCTAATTCTGTGAAGAAAGTCAATTATAGCTTGATGGGGATAGTATTGAATCTATAAATTGCTTTGGGCAGTATGGCCATTTTCATGATATTGATTCTTCCTGTCCATGAGTATGAAATGTTTTTTCATTTGTTTGTGTCCTCTCTTATTTCCTTGAACAGTGGTTTGTAGTTCTCCTTGAAGAGGTCCTTCACATCACTTGTAAGTTGTATTCTTAGGTATTTTATTCTCTTTGTAGCAATTGTGAGTGGGAGTTCACTCATGATTTGGCTCTCTGTTTTTCTACTATTGGTGTATCGGAATGCTTGTGATTTTTGTACATTGATTTTGTATCCTGAGACTTTGCTGAAGGTGTTTATCAGCTTAAGGAGATTTTGGGCTGAAACGATGGGGTTTTCTAAGTATACAATCACGTCATCTGCAAACAGAGACAATTTGACTTCCTCTCTTCCTATTTGAATACGCTTTATTTCTTCCTCTTGCCTGATTGCCCTGGCCAGCACTTCCAATACTATGTTGACTAGGAATGGTGAGAAAGGGCATTCTTGCCTTGTGCTGGTTTTGAAAGGGAACGCTTCCTGGTTTTGCCCATTTAGTATGTTATTGGCTGTGGGTTTGTCATAAATAGCTCTTATCATTTTGAGATACATTCTATTGACACCTAGTTTATTGAGAGTTTTTAGCCTGAAGGGGTGTTGAATTTTGTCAAAGGCCTTTTCTTCATCTATTGAGATAATCGTGTGGTTTTCGTTATTCATTCTGTTTATGTGATGGATTACGTGTATTGATTTGTGTATGTTGGACCAGCCTTTCATCTCAGGGATAGAGCTGACTTGATGGTGGTGGATAAACTTTTTGATGTGCTGCTGGATTCGGTTTGTCAGTATTTTATTGAGGATTTTTGCATCGATGTTCATCAGGGATATGGGCCTGAAACTTCCTTTTTTTGGTGTGTCTATGGCAGGTTTTGGTATCAGGATGATGCTGGCCTCATAAAAAGAGCTAAAAAGGAGGCCCTGTTTTTCTTTGGTTTGGAATAGTTTCAGAAGGAATGGTACCAGCTCCTCTTTGTACCTCTCGTGGAATCTGGCTGTGAATCCATCTGATCCTGGGCTTTTTTTTGGTTGGTAGGCTATTAATTACTGCCTCAATCTCAGAACTTGTTATTGGTCTATTCAGGGATTTGACTTCTTCATGGTTTAGTCTTGGGAGGGTGTGTGTGTCCAGAAATTTATCAATTTCATCTAGATTTTCTAGTTTATTTGCATAGAGGTGTTTATAGTATTCTCTGATGGTAGTTTGTATTTCTGTGGGTTCAGTGGTGATATTCCCTTTATTATTTTGTATTGCGTCTATTTGATTCTTTCTCTCTTTTTTTCTTTATTAGTCTGGCTAACAGTCTATCTGTTTTGTTAATGTTTTCAAAAAACCAGCTCCTGGATTCATTGATTTTTTGAAGTGTTTTTTGTGTCTCTGTCTCCTTCAATTCTGCTCTGATCTTAGTAATTTCTTGTCTTCTGCTAGGTTTGAATTTGTTTTCTCTTGCTTCACTAGTTCTTTTAATTGTGATGTTAGCGTGTCAATTCTAGATGTTTCCCACTTTCTCCTGTGGGCATTTAGTGCTATAAATTTCCCTCTAAACACTGCTTTAGCTGTGTCCCAGAGACTCTGGTATGTTGTGTCTTTTTTCTCATTGGTTTCAAATAACTCATTTATTTCTGCCCTAATTTCTTTATTTACCCAGTAGTCATTCAGGGGCAGGTTGCTCAGTTTCCACATTGTTTTGTGGTTTTGAGTGAGTTTCTTAATCCTGAGTTCTAATTTGATTGCACTGTGGTCTGAGAGACTGTTATGTTTTCCATTCTTTTGCATTTGCTGAGGAGTGTTTTACTTCCATTTATGTGGTCAATTTTAGAGTAAGTGCGATGTGGTGCTGAGAAGAATGTATATTCTGTTGATTTCAGGTGGAGAGTTCTGTAGATGTCTATCAGGCCTGCTTGGTCCAGAGCTGAGTTCCAGTCCTGAATATCCTTGTTAATTTTCTGTCTCATTGATCTGTCTAATACTGACAATGGGGTGTTAAAGTCTCCAACTATTATTGTATGGGAGTCTAAGTCTCTTTTTAGGTCTCTAAGAACTTGCTTTATGAATCTGGGTGCTCCTGTATTGGGTGCGTATATATTTAGGATAGTTAGCTCTTCTTGTTGCATTGATTCCTTTTGTCTTTTTTGATCTTTGTTGGTTTAAAGTCTGTTTTATAAGAGACTAGGGTTGCAACCTGTGCTTTTTTTTTTCTTTCCATTTGCTTGGCAAATATTCCTGTATCTCTTATATTGAACCTATGCGTGTCTTTGCACATGAGATGAGTCTCCTAAATACAACACACCAATGGGTCTTGACTCTTTATCCAATTTGCCAGTCTGTGTCTTTTAGTTGGGGCATTCAGCCCATTTACATTTAAGGTTAGTATTGTTATGTGTGAATTTGATCCTGACATTATGATGCTAGCTGGCTATTTTTTCTGTTAATTGATGCAGTGTTTTCATAGTGTTGATGGTCTTTACAATTTGGTATGTTTTTGCATTGGCAGGTACTGGCTTTTCCTTTCCATATTTAGTGCTTCCTTCAGGAGCTCCTGTAAGGCAGACCTGGTGGTGACAAAATCTTTCAGCATTTGCTTGTCTGTAAAGGATTTTATTTCTTCTTCACTTATGAAGTGTAGTTTGGCTGGATATGAAATTCTGGGTTGAAAATTTTTTTCTTTAAGAATAATATTT
Source organism: Macaca nemestrina (assembly GCF_043159975.1). Taxonomy (NCBI): domain Eukaryota; kingdom Metazoa; phylum Chordata; class Mammalia; order Primates; family Cercopithecidae; genus Macaca; species Macaca nemestrina. The sequence continues at coordinate 159,933,443 of NC_092128.1, read as the reverse complement.
TTTCTTTAAGAATAATATCGGTTCTCACTCTCTTCTGGCTTGTAGGGTTTCTGCAGAGATATTTGCTGTTAGTCTGATGGGCTTCACTTTGTGGATAACCCGACTTTTCTCTCTGGCTGCCCTTAACATTTTTTCGCTCATTTCAACCTTGGTGAATCTGACAATTATGTGTCTTGGGGTTGCTTTTCTCAAGGAGTATCTTTGTGATGTTCTCTGTATTTCCCGAATTTGAATGTTGGCCTGTCTTGCTAGGCTGGGGAAGTTCTCCTGGATAATATCCTGAAGAGTGTTTTCCAACTTGGTTCGATTCTTCACATCACTTTCAGGTACACCAATCAAATGTAGGTTTGGCTTCTTCACATAGTCCCATATTTCTTGGAGGCTTTATCGTTCCTTTGTATTCTTTTTCCTCTAATTTTGTCTTCACACTTCATATTGTATATATATAGATATATAAAAGTTGATCTTTAATCTCTCTAATATCCTTTCTTCCACTTGATTGATTCAGTTATTGATAGTTGTGTACGCTTCATGAAGTTCTTGTGCTGTGTTTTTCAGCTCCATCTTGTCATTTATGATCTTCTCTAAACTGGTTATTCTAGTTAGTTATTTCTCTAACCTTTTTTTTTTTTTTTTTTTTTTTTTTTTTAGCTTGGAGGAATTTGTTATTACCCACCTTCTGAAGGCTACTTCTGTCAATTCATCAAACTTATTCTTTGTCCAGTTTTGTTCCCTTGCTGGGGAGCAGTTGTGATGCTTTGGAGGAAAAGAGGCCTTCTGGTTTTTGGAATTTTCAGCCATTTTGCACTGGTTTTTCCTCATCTTCATGGATTTATCTACCTTTGGTCTTTGATGTTGGTGACCTTCAAATGGGCTTTATGTTTGGACATCCTTTTTGTTGATATTGATGCTATTCCTTTCTGTTTGTTAGTTTTTGTTCTAACAGGTGCCTCGGCTGCAGGTTTGCTGGAGTTTGCTGGAGGTCCACTCCAGACCCTGTTTGCCTGGGTATCACCAGTGGAGGTTGCAGAACAGCAAAGATTGCTGCCTTTTCCTGTCTCTGGAAGCTTCTTCCTAGAGGGGTATCCACCACATGCCAGCCAGAGCTCTCCTCTATGAGGTGTCTGCCGACCCCTGTTGGGAGGTGTCTTGAGGCAGTCAGTCCCTTAGCAGAGCTCAAGCGCTGTGCTAGGAGATCTGCTACTCTCTTCAGAGCTGGCAGGCAGGAAGTCTAAGTCTCCTAAAGCTGTGTCCACAGCCCTCTTTTCCCCCAGGTGCTCTGTCACAAGGAGATGGGAGTTTTATCTGTAAGCCCCTAAGAGGGGCTGGTGCCTATCTTTCAGAGATGCCTTGCCCAGAGAGGAGGAATCTAGAGAGGCAGGCTGACGATAGCAGCTTTACCGAGCTGTGATGGGCTCTGCCCAGTCTGAATTTCCTGGCAGCTTTGTTTACACTGTGAGGGGCAAATGGCCTTCTCAAACCTCAGTAATGCTGGATGCCCCTACCCCGCCAAGCTCGAGCATCCCAGGTTGACTTCAAACTGTTGTGCTGGCAGCAGGCATTTCAAGCCAGTGGATCTTAGCTTGCTGGGCTCCATGGGGGTGGGATCCATTGAGCTAGACCACTTGGCTCCCTGCCTTCATCCTTCTTTCCAGGGGAGTGAACAGTTCTGTCTCTCTGGCGTTCCAGGTGCCACTGGGGTATGAAAAAACTCCTGCAGCTAGCTCAGTATCTGACTAAATGGCCACCCAGTTTTGTGCTTGAAACCCAGGGCCCTGGTGGTGTAGGCACCTGAGGGAATCTCTTGGTCCGCAGATGGTGAAGACCGTGGGGAAAGCACAGTTTCTGGCCCAGAATTTGTTTTTCCTTACGGCACAGTCCCTCATTGCTTCCCTTGGCTAGGGTAAGGAGCTCTTTGACCCCTTGTGCTTCCTGGGTAAGGCGACACCCCACCCTACTTTGTCTTGCCCTCCGTGGGCTGCACCGACTGTCTAATCACTCCCAGTGAGATGAGCCAGGTACCTCAGTTGGAAATACAAAAGCCACCTGCCTTCTGCGTTGATCTCACTGGGAGCTGCAAACCGGAGCTGTTCTTATTTGGCCATCTTGTCAACCACTCTGGAGCAGAGATTCTTTATATGCTGCCAAACAATCCCTGTGGTTTTCACACTTACTTTAAACTGGTAATTAATTATCTCCAGTTTTCCATTGCCTTTCTCCAGCAAAATGATAGCCCCCAGCAACAGTCATTTCTTCCATAGTTTTTATAATTATTATTTTCCCCAAATTTCTCAAATCCTGGAGATTCTGTCCCCAGACAGTGCTTTCTTTTCCCATCCGATTCATCTCAGGTGACAGTTTTAACGATTTCATTGTTCTAATGTGCCTGGAGCTAATAACATTCTGCCTATCACCAGTGATGGGATCCTTACTGCTAGCCATCAGCAGATGACTCAGCTGTAAAATACCATTTTAGATTCTGCTTCTTAGGACCACTCTTGGCTTCAACTGCTTTAGGTCACTATTCCTAGAAACAGAATTTGAGGTGGAGATTTACCTGCAGAAATTTTATTGGTGAATGCTCTCAGAAATTCGATTAGAAAGGATTGAAAGAAGCAGGATGAGGCAGAGGGAGTGGTTGAAAATGCCTTGTGATTGCAATAAAGAAGCTCTGGAGTTTATATGTCTCTTCAGATTTGTACCGAATTAGAACATAAAGGATTGGTTTTCTTACTCTCATCTTTCCACCTTGCCAGTTAACCAGCCACTGGATGTAAACTGCCCCTGGGACAGAGCATAACATTGGGTTAGATGGTTTCCACATGCCAGGAGAAACACTTAACTGCGAGCTATTAGCAGCCAATACTCCCAAAAGCTGATGCATTGGTCGAGAAGGGTACTTGTGGGTGGCATACCTCAGACCCACTCCATTAGATCCCAGGCTTGGAGTGATCTGCTTCAATGTAACACACTTTTGTGCAAACCGTTAGAGTGCACAGGATAACACTCTCAGCCTTTGTTCTCAAGGTAGGGGGCAGACTTTTGTCTTGAACCCCTTTCCCCAACCTAAATGTTAAGGATGCAACTCCCAAAGACTACTAAAATTATCTTTTAATCCCAGGGGCAGTTATGTTTCTGTAAGCTTGTGCTTTAATGACCTGAAGGCTCTATCCCATTAGACTATTTGAAAACTGGCATAGTACATAGTACTGAGCAATCACTGGTACATTTCTGTCAATTGATGATAAAAATATCTCAGTGAGGAATACATATCTAAACATATGAGCAATGTTTATAATGGAGGTGTCACGCACAATGGAGAAGTCTTAAAAACCAGGTATCTCATTCAGTATAACATTTGCATATAAATGACTCAATCAGGATGCAACATAGTGTGTTTAGAAAAATAGGTACTCAGCATGCCCACTAGACTACGCCTATAAACATAACATGTCTCTGGACAAATCTTTTTGGACTCCTTAAGTTCAAAGAAAAATTTGATCACAGGCTAGTAGATAAAAAAATCTGTGACAGACTTTAGTTATTTATGTAACTTAAACACAGTTACTTTGGGGCACCAAGTCACATCAACCATCATGATCTGAAATTTCTGCTGAAGTTTTGCTGACAGTGAGAAATTTGAATGTTACAAATAGAAAATTATTTAATATAAATATTTGGTTTATATTTATATCATAAATTTAATTTTCTCACCAATTTCTTCTATTATCTCTTCTTGACTCATTTAATTGCAAATAACTAGTACAGAGAATGGACCAGCAGGCATACAAGGAATTGTGACACAAATGGACAGTGTCTTATTTGTAGCTTTTTGATGAAAGTGAAGAAATGAGACCCAGTTGGAGATACTCTTCCTCATAAAATGCTAGTGTAAATTTATTATATAGCTGTCTTATACTCTTTAATAGCTATATGAATATATTTGATATTCTTCAAATATGCATAAGAAGAAGTAACCTCTGTGTTAACTTCCTAAGATGTTTAGTTAGACATAATATCTCTGTTAGCCAGTATTCAGGCAAGATCTCAAGTCACTGATGGCAGAACAGACCTGTAGTCTTAGGCTTTTTCCTCTTCTCTCTCTAGATTTATGAAACAGACTCTATTGGCCACTTTTCTGTCCTTATCCTTAGTTTTTTTCCTTCTGCAGAATTTGGCAGTATTGATTATTCCCTCTTTAGATTTGTTTTCTCTCCTGTTAGGTTTTCTGCATGCACCACAGTGTCTAGATTACCTTCCAACCTCTCTGTTTATTCCTTCTGGTAATTTCTCTGTCTATATCCCATAATTTTTGGTATTACTCAGGAGTTCTACTTTTTTCCTCTCTCTTCTTTCTACCCTTTATAATTCATTCACTTCCATGACTCCAACATGACCTGTATGCCAATAACTTGCAAATCTATGTCTTTAGGTATACTAGGTCATCTTTCCATGGATGTCCTATTGGCTTCTCACATTTTAGCCCAAATTGCATGGCTATGTATATAGTGAAGTTCAGTTTGAATCATCATTAATTGGGAAACAGAAATGTAAGGTAAATAAATTATAAACAAGATGTTTGTGTTCTGTAACATGTCATTTTGTTCGCAGGCACACAGTCCTATTGAGGGTAGATATCATGAGATCTTGCCAATTAAGCATGTATCAGTCTGTTCTGCATATTAGTCTTATTTATTTATTTATTTTTTGGTAACTACTCAGTCTCTCAAAATTTCCTCCCACTCTCAAAAGTTCTTTTCTCCTCTTCCTTCCAATACAGTATTTGAGTGCAAAAAGAAGCTTTAATTGTCCTGATGACGCTGCGGGAGGGGCATGTAGGCCACAGCTCTTTTTCCATCACTCTTACTAACCTCCAGACACCTCAGCTAGTCTTTGGAACTAGCCTCTGCCTTTTGCAGGGTAGCTCAGTCCACATGATCTATCAGTATTCTGAGTTGGTCTCCAATGGGCCGTGAGTTGTCCCACCAGATTTTTTGTGTGTTGTGCTGCATTGACTTTGTTAAAATTCTTATTTTGTTTATTTTTATTGATAGATAATAGCTGTACATATTTTTGGGGTGCATGTGGTATTTTGATATGTGTATACAACGTGTAATGATCAAATCAGGGTAATTGGGATATCCATCGCCTTAAACATTTATCTCTCGTTTGTGTTAGGAACATTGCAATTTTTCTTTCCGAGCTACTTTAAAATCTACAATAAATCATTGTTATCTATAATTTTTCTATTGTACTTATGAATACTAGAACTTATTCCTTCTATCTAACCATATTTTTATACTCTTTCACAAACTTTGCATGTATTCTTGATGATTTCTTTCCTCTACCAATGCCTTTAATTATGTGATTGGACCTGCAAAATTGCTGGTCTTTCTACAGCCCATCCTTTCTACACCTGCCCAGCAGAGTTATACTCAACTCACATGGCTGCCCTCAGGCCCTCCTGTCCGGTAAACTCCCTCAGTAATGGCTACTTTATAGCCTCCATGCTATGATTGATGTTCTAACACCCCCTTTATTGGATTTTTTTTAAATTGCCTTGAGTCTCCTTAAAGTAGAGCCCTATAGAGAAGGGAATAATCAGTTCTGATGTATTGAGATGTATTGGTCACTCCCAATCCCTCCAGGAGACTTGATTCCAGGATATGACAATTTCCATGGATCAATAAGGGTCTTTGCAGAACCAGAGATGGTACAATCCAACTGGACAATTTCAGCAGAGTTTGATGGAGGGAATGTTTATTAAGGCGCTAAGAAGTCACAGGCCGTGTAAGACTCAGGCTAGAAGCAGCAGGATTTCTTGGCAGAAGCTGGGTTTCTTACTTGGTAGATGCAGAAAATTGATCTGAAGGGAAAATTGAAGATATCCAGCAGGTTCAGCTTCCTGGTCTAGTGTTAAGGAGAGTACTAGGATTGAAAAAGAGGCAGATAATAATTCTGAGAGAGAGAGAGAGAGAGAAAGAGGAGACCTGCCTTTTTGCAAAACCTATTTTTCTTCCAACATTATCCAGTACTTCATTATTCAATCAGGAAATCTGAGAATCATTCTTGATTTCTCTTTGCCTACTTTCATCTCCTCACCATAGCCAGTAATGATACTTAACAGTGAGTTCTTACTGTGTGTCAGAAATGGTGCTGAGTACTTTTACTTGCATTATGTCAAGTACAATCTTATCCAGAAAGTACTATTTAACTGACACATAACTGAAGTTTAGAGGAGTTCGTTTCTTTGTGGTTTTATAATAGTAGTTGTAGACCTTAGAAGTCTAGTGTAAAGCCTGCATTATTAATCTCCACAGTGTATTGCAAAGAACCAATTGCAAAGTTCAAATGTTGACTTTATCATATCCTCTTCATTTCCTTCTTGGCTAAGGCAAAGTTTTCCTAATGGATATACACATATATACTCTTTTTGTGTCTCTAATCCGTAACTCCTTACTGCTATTAAAGTTATGTTACTAAAAGAAAAAAAGCAAAACATTACCTTGTTGCTCATTGATTAACTCCTCATGTTAGTTACCTTTTGATGATAATATAAAGTCCATATCTATATGTCTTCTCAGAGCATGTGAAACTTACCATAGTCTAGGAACAGTTTATTTTATTGGTTCCATTTGTACTTTATTAGTTCCATTTTTTTGACAAATCTTCTCTCCAGATATACTCATCAACATACTTTTCTTTCTTTTTTTTTTATTTTTTGAGACAGAGTCTTGCTCTGTGGCCCAGGCTGGAGTACAGTGGCCTGGTCTTGGCTCATTGCAACATCTGCCTCCCATGTTCAAGCAACTTTCCCTGCCTCAGTTTCCTGAGTAGCTGGGATTACAGGTGCCCACCACCATGCCCGGCTAATTTTTTTTTTTTTTTTAAGTAGAGACAGGGTTTCACCATATTGACCAGGCTGGTCTTGAACTCCTGACCTCAAGTGATCTGCCCACCTCAGCCTCCCAAAGTGCTGGGATTACAGGCATGAGCCACAGAGCCTGGACCAACATACTTTTCTTTAATGATTCAAACTTATCATCATTCCTAAACATACGATATTCTTTTATGCCTTTTATATTTATTTATGTTTTTGCTAGAGTATCTGACCTGTCTCCATTGACATCTTTAACTGTCAGTTTCTTCACTATTCCAAATGTTACCTCCTTGGTGATGCTTTTTTCAATCTCTTCTTTAAGGAGCTAGTCACTTTGTCCTCTGTGTATCTAAGCACATTCTACAGGCCTTTGTTGTAGGCACCATTAATTTATCTTGTAATCACAGTGGAATAGCATCAGATAGGTATTTAACTTATACACATTCAACTACATCTACTTGCCAACGAGAAGAATAATTTAAAAGGTGGGGCAAAAGTGTTTAGGCTATGTATATACTTAAGCCTGAAACAGTATGCATGCCTAAAGACAATTGTGAACTGTATTGAGGATTTTCTTTTTTTATTTTTTTTATTTTTTATTTATTTATTTTTTTTGAGACGGAGTCTCGCTCTGTCGCCCAGGCTGGAGGGCAGTGGCGCGATCTCGGTTCACTGCAAGCTCCGCCTCCCGGGTTCACGCCATTCTCCTGCCTCAGCCTCCCGAGTAGCTGGGACTACAGGCGCCCACAACCGCGCCCGGCTAATTTTTTGTATTTTTAGTAGAGACGGGGTTTCACCATGGTCTTGATCTCCTGACCTTGTGATCCGCCCGCCTCGGCCTCCCAAAGTGCTGGGATTACAGGCGTGAGCCACCGCGCCCGGCCTGATTTTCTTTTTTTAAATCTTTGGCAAAGAGAACTGTAGTGTTTACACAGCTAGACAGGTGGATAATGCTGGTTTTCTAAAAGCACTTCTGGGGTAAATATAGTACTGAGAACAATTCAGAACATTGACTAGAAGAGTGATAGAGAGAAATTTTTTCCATAAGATAAAAATGATTATAAGAAATAGAAATACCTAGTAAGTTGATATTTTCATGCATTTGCTAAAGCTTTTCAAGTTGTCAAAGCATGTGCTATAATTTATGAATACAAACTGTCTAAGGAAATAGATTTTTGTCTTTGAATACACAGCACATTTACTTACAGATGTTATAGAATATAGTTTTAGATATGAAACACTTATACTGTATTTCACAGAAGTTTAAGGGATTTTCATAGAAGACTTTGTCATGTACAAGTTTTTGTTGTGTGTTACGACTTTGTAATTAAATCTAGTATGCAAGTTGCTATAACAGTCTCTACTTCTTTCTCTATTTTCCAGTCCCCAAGCGTCACCAAGCCTCACCAAACCTGTAATTCTCACCTAGGGATAGTATATCCTTGGAGAAGGGGCACATATTAGAATCTCAAGGTGGAAACTTTTCAAAATACCCCCAATATTATCATTTCTCAAAGATTCTGATATGAACCCTTGGGGAGTAGGGAAGACTCGCAGAAATCATTTACTGTAAAGAGATTCATTACTGATGGAGCAGCTCTTTTACATATAAACTGTGTGCTGTAAAAAAGAAAAGGCTGAGACCACCACATAGAATCACTTGTCTTAGAAAGGATTCTAACTTGTTCTTTGTAATTCTTCTCCTTCAGCATCAATTGTGGTACCCAGCATAGAGGACATTCAGTAAGTATTTATTTGTTGTTGTTTGGCTCTATTTTTGTACTGGGGAAACAAACCTGAACTCAGGATGTGTTTACACAGTTTGCCTATTTGAATGTGATCTCTAAACGGGAGTGGAGACCATTGGAACTCTCCTCTCAGCCATGATTATCCTTACTGGAATAATCTTATGGCTTATTTAATTTGAGAAGTGTCTTCAGAACGCTCCCAAAAGCTCACCTTCTTTTGATTCTTTCTTTAACAGAGTTTGTCAGTTTACAATACTACTTTTAAAAATTTTTGGATCTTTTTCTTTTAAAAATTTTCTTCCCCTCCTTTGTTCAGAGCTGTGTCTAAAGGGAACAGTGATACCCCTTCTGCTTATCCTGGTCCATCTTTAGAAATAGCTACATCACGTGATTCTCTGGTCTTCCTTGGAGAAACTCTTCATGACCAGGTTTTCTCTTAAAATTTTTTTTTTTATTATACTTTAAGTTCAGGGGTACATGTGCAGAATGTGCAGTTTTGTTACGTAGGTATACACGTGCCATGGTGGTTGGCTGCACCCATCAACCCATCATCTACATTAGGTATTTCTCCTAATGTTATCCCTCCCCTAGCCCCCTACCCCCAATAAGCCCTGGTGTGTGATGTTCCTCTCCCTGTGTCCATGTGCTCTCATTTTTCACCTCCCATTTATGAGAACATGCGATGTTTGGTTTTCTGTTCTTGTGTTAGTTTGCTGAGAATGATGGTTTCCAGCTACATCCACATCCCTGCAAAGGACATGAACTTGTCCTTTTTTATGGCTGCATAGTATTCCATGGTGTATATGTGCCACATTTCCTTTATTCAGTCTATTATTGATGGACATTTGGGTTGGTTCCACGTCTTTGCTATTGTGAATAGTGCCACAATAAACATACGTGTGCATGTGTCTTTATAGTAGAATGACTTATAATCTTTTGGGTATATACCCAGTAATGAGATTGCTGGGCCAAATGGTATTTCTTGTTCTAGATCCTTGAGGAATCACCACACTATATTCCACAATGGTTGAACTAATTTACACTCCCACCAACAGTGTAAAAGCCTTCTTATTTCTCCACATCTTCTCCAGCATCTGTTGTTCCCTGACTTTTTTAATGATCGCCATTCTAACTGGCATGAGATTGTATCTCATTGTGTTTTTGATCTGCATTTCTCTGATGACCAGTGATGATGAGCATTTTTTCATATGTCTGTTGGCTGCATAAATATCTTCCTTTGAAAAGTGTCTATTCATATCCTTTGCCCACTTTTTGATGTGTTTTTTTTTTCTTGTAAATTTGCCTAAGTTATTTCTAGATTCTGGATATTAGTCCTTTGTCAGATGGATAGATTGCAAAAATTTTCTCCCATTCTGTAGGTTGTCTGTTCACTCTGATGATAGTTTCTTTTGCTGTGCAGAAGCTCTTTAGTTTAGTTAGATCTCATTTGTCAATTTTGGCCTTTGTTGCCATTGCTGTTGGTGTTTTAGTCATGAAGTCTTTGCCCATGCCTACATCCTGAATGGTATTGCCCAGGTTTTCTTCTAGGATTTTTATGGTCCTAGTTCCTAGATCAAGTCTTTGATCCATCTTGAGTTGATTTTTATATAAGGTATAAGTTTTCTGCATAAGGCTAGCCAGTTTTTCCAACATTTATTAAATAGGGAATCTTTTCCCCATTGCTTTGCCAGGTTTGTCAAAGATCAGATGGTTGTAGATGTGTGGTATTATTTCTGAGGCCTCTGTTCTATTCCATTGGTCTATAACTCTGTTTTGGTACCAGTACCATGCTGTTTTGGTTACTGTAGCCTTGTAGTATAAGTTGAAGTCAGATAGCATGATGCCTCCAGTTTTGTTCTTTTTGCTTAGTATTGTCTTGGCTATGCAGGCTCTTTTTTGGTTCCATATGAAGTTTAAAGTATTTTTTTCCAATTCTGTGAAGCAAGTCATTGGTAGCTTGATGGGGATAGCATTGATCTATAAATTACTTTGGGCGGTATGGACATTTTCACGATATTGCTTCTTCCTATCCATGAGCATGGAAATGTTTTTCCATTTGTTTGTGTCCTCTTTTATTTTCTCGAGCAGTGATTTGTAGTTCTCCTTGAAGAGGTCCTTCACATCCCTTGTAAATTGTATACCTAGGTATTTTATTCTCTTAGTAGCAATTGCGAATGGGAGTTCACTCATGATTTGGCTCTCTGTTTGTCTATTATTGGTGTATAGGAATGGTTGTGATTTTTGGACATTGATTTTGTATCCTGAGACTTTACTGAAGTTGCTTGTCAGCTTAACAAGATTTGGGGCTGGGATGATGGGGTTTTCTAAATATACAATCATGTCACCTGCAAACAGAGATGATTTGACTTCCTCTCTTCCTATTTGGACTAGGTTTTCTTTTTTTCCTTTTTTTTTTTTTTTTTTGAGACGGAGTCTCGCTCAGTCACCTAGGCTGGAGTGCAGTTGCGCGATCTCAGCTCACTGCAAGCTCCGCCTCCCGGGTTCCCGCCATTCTCCTGCCTCAGCCTCCCGAGTAGCTGGGACTACAGGCGCCGCCACACCCGGCTAATTTTTTGCATTTTTTAGTAGAGACGGGGTTTCACCGTGTTAGCCAGGATGGTCTCGATTTCCTGACCTCGTGATCCACCCGCCTCGGCCTCCCAAAGTGCTGGGATTACAGGCGTGAGTCACCCCACCCGGCCTAGGTTTTCTTTTTTAACCTTGAATCATCTCGGTGGCCATCCTAGGAACTCTTTCCCCATTTTCCATGTCAGCCTCTGCTTGTTACCTAGATGCTCATTAAAGATGTGAAGTGAGTATATGCTCTAATGGCTACCATGTCACTATCATGTTATAGAACTTGCTTTACAAATTGATCATACTGTATTATTTCTTATCTATTTTTCTCATTTCTTTTCCCACTTAAGTGTGCATATCTATTTTCATTTTTATTAAAGTATATCTTTTCTCTATGTACAACCCATTTTATACCTGTAAACATAATGGATATTCTTCCTCATGTAATATCTAGACCAGAAGTAGAAAACTCAGTTGCTGTGAGAGTCTAAGTGAGAGTAGAGTTTGAAGCTGCCAGATAGAAGCAAATAGAGTGATGTCAGGACTGTAGAAAGAGGAAGGCGTGCTTCACCTGAAGGCATTACAATTTAACTTAAAACACTTCTTTGGCAAAAATCAATTTAAAAATTGTCTACAGACCTGATTCTCTTCCTGATTTAAGTTATTGACAAAAACATTAATAACGTGGAGGCTTTAGAGACACTTTTGCTCATTTATTTATTAAAAACACATTTATTGAATGCTTGCAGAGTTCCAGGTTCCCATATAGGTACCATGCCTGTAAATACTGATATTAATACTAATACTAATACTGATACTAATAATTTGTCTCTGATCCCTAGGTTCTCTGGGCCTAGTAAAACAGGCAGAAAAATAAATGCCAAATTATAGTACTATGTGACGAAAGAAAATAAGTAGTAGGTTTCCAGAGGGCCTGGGAACACAGAAGAGGGAATGGGTGACACCTGCGGGGGCTCAGTGCTTAACAAAAGAGTTAACCTCTCATTTAAATCGCAAAAAGGAAATTTATAGTTTTGCTGAATGGGAAATAGTAGGTTGGGAAAGGTAGACAGAAAGCAGGTTTTGAAAATTAGGTCACATAGTGATTTTTTTAAAAAGAGAATTTTAACAAGAGACTTATATGTATAAAAACATTTCTACTTGTTACATCCATTAAGGTTGGTAACGTTTAAAAAACAATGTTCCTCATAATGCTGAAGATAATTCATTCTAAGTTGCACTATTTTAAGGTTTTTAAAAATTGTTTCATAGCTATTCATGATTAAGTTTGCATACTGGTCTTTCTGGTGATTTCTAGAATACCAGAGAATGCTAACTAGTAGGACAAAGGGGGAAAAAAAGTGAAATGATTCATCCCATACATTGTTTTGAAGTTTCAGAATGAAGAGTTACACATTAAATGTTCCCTTTTCCCACCATTTTGTTCTTATAACCATTAACATACATGGAGCATTGTTCTGTGTAACAGCATTTTATAATGTGCTGATCTGTCCTATAACAACACAATATAAAAAAGTGAAAAGTTATGGTCATTTAGGGGGTATTTGGGCTATCCCGGCTCAAATAATAGTTCATTTAAAAATTCTTTTTATTTTACTATTAGCAAAAACTTATTAAGCATTTTATCGGCTCATTCTATTACTGAATTCACTTTTTATTGAAGAAGTTGAATTGAATAGTTGTTTTTGAAATGAAAACATTCCTCATCAGGCTGAGTGTGGTGTCTCACGGCTATAATCCCAGCACTTTAGGACACTGAGGCGAGCAGATCATGAGGTCAGGAGTTTCAGACCAGCCTGGCCAACATAGTGAAACCCTGTCTCTACTAAAAATATAAAAAATTAGCCAGGTGCGGTGGTGGGTGCCTGTATCCCAGCTACTCAGGAGGCTGAGGCAGGATAATTGCTTGAACCTGGGAGGCGGAGGTTGCAGTGAGCCGAGCCGAGATCATTGCCATTGCACTTCAGCCCAGGAGACAGTGTGAGACTCTGTCTCCAAAAATAAAAAAATAAAAAAAAAGGAACAGTCCTCATCTGCTGCAAATGAAGACAAATGAAAAGTATTTGCAGAGATGACGCAATACAGTTAGAATAATGACTAATTTTGCCTCAGTGTTATTAGAAGTTGTTATTTGATGTTTGGTATTCTAAAAATATAAATAAAAATGATAGGTATTGCTCAGTATTCATTTTCATTTAATAAAATGAAAACTAGGTTTTTGCCTGTCAAGTGAAAAAGTGCATAAGGGCAAGGAAATAATGTATGACTCTTCAGACTGGTAGGGGTTTCCAAATAGAGCTAAATGAATTTTTAGGGAGTATAATAAAAAAGTGATTGGTTTCTTTTAACTTTGGAAAGCACTTTTAAATGTCTTTGCCATGTTTCTTATTATAACATTGTATAATATTTAAGGTTAGAAGTTAACCTATGAAGATCTGTTTTTAATAACATCTAAATTGTGACACTTGCTTACCCATATTGCTCTTAAAGTTCTGTAGAGAACAAATGCAAGAATCTCCCTTGAAATTTTTTCTTTTGCAAGGGAGTTTCTGAACTGCACAAGAATAGTAGATAGCAAACACCAAGGGCTGTGTGACACTCAGAGATGAACAGCTGGGCTGCATAAGAAGCAGAGCGAAAGAAACCAACACCCACACTTGTGAAAAAGTTGAAATCAGCTTTGTTGGAACATTAAAAAACAAGAAAATCCTAAAAGCACCCTGACAGAGAACTGGTTACATGTATTATTGTATAGATATAAAATAAACTACCCATTAAAATAAATGGTGTAGACCTTGATGTGCTGAGGGAAAAAAACCTTTTTTACAAGAAAAAAGAAAGAAAAAAGGAAACAAAGGCAAGCTGCAGAACAAAGTGTCAAATATATTACTCCTTTTTCTCTTTAAAAATATGTAGAAGAATAGATGGGCCTGGGGATTTTTTTTAAAGACATGTAAGAAATATTGATGAAACTTAGCTGTGAAAAATGAGATTAGGTATCTGGGTTGGAAATAAAATTTACTTTTTATTGTATAAACTTTTTGAATGGTGCGTATGTTTTTGTGTGTATGTTCTACAGGGTTATTATTATGTAAAAAAAAAAAAAGTTAGCTAGACCATGACAAAGACAATTTGGTGTTGTGGTTGAGCTGGGTACAAGGAAGAGATTTCCTTTTGTATACACTGTCTGTCCATTCCCATAAACATTATGAGCATTTCTAAAAGAGGCCACTGGGAGCAGTGGAGAATGCATGGACTTTGATACAGAGTAGATTTCAAGTAGCACATGTTTAAACGTTGACTTTTATTAGCAGCGATTGACTTCATACAGTTGAACCATGACTTCCCCATTTGTAAAATGGAAATAATTCTTCTCTTCTGTATTTTTCTTTTTTTAAATTTATTTATTATTATTATACTTTAAGTTGTAGGGTACATGTGCATAACGTGCAGGTTTGTTACATATGTATACTTGTGCCATGTTGGTGTGCTGCACCCATCAACTTGTCATTTACATCAGGTATAACTCCCAATACAATCCCTCCCCCCTCCCCCCTCCCCATGACAGGCCCCTGTGTGTGATGTTCCCCTTCCCGAGTCCAAGTGATCTCATTGTTCAGTTCCCACCTATGAGTGAGAACATGCGGTGTTTGGTTTTCTGTTCTTGTGATAGATTGCTAAGAATGATGGTTTCCAGCTGCATCCATGTCCCTACAAAGGACACAAACTCATCCTTTTTGATGGCTGCATAGTATTCCATGGTGTATATGTGCCACATTTTCTTAATCCAATCTGTCACTGATGGACATTTGGGTTGATTCCAAGTCTTTGCTATTGTGAATAGTGCTGCAATAAACATACGTGTGCATGTGTCTTTATAGCAGCATAATTTATAATCCTTTGGGTATATACCCAGTAATGGGATGGCTGGGTCATATGGTACATCTAGTTCTAGATCCTTGAGGAATCGCCATACTGTTTTCCATAATGGTTGAACTAGTTTACAATCCCACCAACAGTGTAAAAGTGTTCCTATTTCTCCACATCCTCTCCAGCACCTGTTGTTTCCTGACTTTTTAATGATCGCCATTCTAACTGCTGTGAGATGGTATCTCATTGTGGTTTTGATTTGCATTTCTCTGATGACCAGTGATGATGAGCATTTTTTCATGTGTCTGTTGGCTGTATGAATGTCTTCTTTTGAGAAATGTCTGTTCATATCCTTTGCCCACTTTTTGATGGGGTTGTTTGTTTTTTTCTTGTAAATTTGTTTGAGTTCTTTGTAGGTTCTGGATATTAGCCCTTTGTCAGATGAGTAGATTGCAAAAATTTTCTCCCATTCTGTAGGTTGCCTGTTCACTCTGATGGTAGTTTCTTTTGCTGTGCAGAAGCTCTTTAGTTTAATGAGATCCCATTTGTCAATTTGGGCTTTTGCTGCCGTTGCTTTTGGTGTTTTAGACATGAAGTCTTTGCCCATGCCTATGTCCTGAATGGTACTACCTAGGTTTTCCTCTAGGATTTTTATGGTATTAGGTCTAACATTTAAGTCTCTAATCCATCTTGAATTAATTTTCGTATAAGGAGTAAGGAAAGGATCCAGTTTCAGCTTTCTACTTATGGCTAGCCAATTTTCCCAGCACCATTTATTAAATAGGGACTCCTTTCCCCATTTCTTGTTTCTCTCAGGTTTGTCAAAGATCAGATGGCTGTAGATGTGTGGTATTATTTCTGAGGACTCTGTTCTGTTCCATTGGTCTATATCTCTGTTTTGGTACCAGTACCATGCTGTTTTGGTTACTGTAGCCTTGTAGTATAGTTTGAAGTCAGGTAGCGTGATGCCTCCAGCTTTGTTCTTTTGACTTAGGATTGTCTTGGAGATGCGGGCTCTTTTTTGGTTCCATATGAACTTTAAAACAGTTTTTTCCAATTCTGTGAAGAAACTCATTGGTAGCTTGATGGGGATGGCATTGAATCTATAAATAACCTTGGGCAGTATGGCCATTTTCACGATATTGATTCTTCCTATCCATGAGCATGGTATGTTCTTCCATTTGTTTGTGTCCTCTTTTATTTCACTGAGCAGTGGTTTGTAGTTCTCCTTGGAGGTCCTTTACATCCCTTGTAAGTTGGATTCCTAGGTATTTTATTCTCTTTGAAGCAATTGTGAATGGAAGTTCATTCCTGATTTGGCTCTCTGTTTGTCTGTTACTGGTGTATAAGAATGCTTGTGATTTTTGCACATTAATTTTGTATCCTGAGACTTTGCTGAAGCTGCTTATCAGCTTAAGGAGATTTTGGGCTGAGACAATGGGGTTTTCTAAATATACAATCATGTCATCTGCAAACAGGGACAGTTTGACTTCTTCTTTTCCTAACTGAATACCCTTGATTTCTTTCTCTTGCCTAATTGCCCTAGCCAGAACTTCCAACACTATGTTGAAGAGGAGTGGTGAGAGAGGGCATCCCTGTCTTGTGCCAGTTTTCAAAGGGAATTTTTCCAGTTTTTGCCCATTCAGTATGATATTGGCTGTGGGTTTGTCATAAATAGCTCTTATTATTTTGAGGTACGTTCCATCAATACCGAATTTATTGAGCGTTTTTAGCACGAAGGGCTGTTGAATTTTGTCAAAAGCCTTTTCTGCATCTATTGAGATAATCATGTGGTTCTTGTCTTTGGTTCTGTTTATATGCTGGATTATGTTTATTGATTTGCGAATGTTGAACCAGCCTTGCATCCCAGGGATGAAGCCCACTTGATCATGGTGGATAAGCTTTTTGATGTGTTGCTGAATCCGGTTTGCCAGTATTTGATTGAGGATTTTTGCATCGATGTTCATCAGGGATATTGGTCTAAAATTCTCTTTTTTTGTTGTGTCTCTGCCAGGCTTTGGTATCAGGATGATGTTGGCCTCATAAAATGAGTTAGGGAGGATTCCCTCTTTTTCTATTGATTGGAATAGTTTCAGAAGGAATGGTACCAACTCCTCCTTGTACCTCTGGTAGAATTCAGCTGTGAATCCATCTGGTCCTGGACTGTTTTTGGTTGGTAGGCTATTAATTATTGCCTCAATTTCAGAGTCTGCTATTGGTCTATTCAGGGATTCAACTTCTTCCTGGTTTAGTCTTGGAAGAGTGAAAGTGTCCAGGAAATTATCCATTTCTTCTAGATTTTCCAGTTTATTTGCGTAGAGGTGTTTATAGTATTCTCTGATGGTAGTTTGTATTTCTGTGGGGTCGGTGGTGATATCCCCTTTATCATTTTTAATTGCGTCGATTTGATTCTTCTCTCTTTTCTTCTTTATTAGTCTTGCTAGTGGTCTGTCAATTTTGTTGATCTTTTCAAAAAACCAACTCCTGGATTCATTGATTTTTTGGAGAGTTTTTTGTGTCTCTATCTCCTTCAGTTCTGCTCTGATCTTAGTTATTTCTAGCCTTCTGCTAGCTTTCGAATGTGTTTGCTCTTGCTTCTCTAGTTCTTTTAATTGCGATGTTAGAGTGTCAATTTTAGATCTTTCCTGCTTTCTCTTGTGGGCATTTAGTGCTATAAATTTCCCTCTACACACTGCTTTAAATGTGTCCCAGAGATTCTGGTATGTTGTATCTTTGTTCTCATTGGTTTCAAAGAACATCTTTATTTCTGCCTTCATTTCGTTATGTACCCAGTAGTCATTCAGGAGCAGGTTGTTCAGTTTCCATGTAGTTGAGCGGTTTTGATTGAGTTTCTTAGTCCTGAGTTGTAGTTTGATTGCACTGTGGTCTGAGAGACAGTTTGTTATAATTTCTGTTCTTGTACATTTGCTGAGGAGTGCTTTACTTCCAATTACGTGGTCGATTTTGGAGTAAGTACGATGTGGTGCTGAGAAGAATGTATATTCTGTTGATTTGGGGTGGAGAGTTCTATAGATGTCTATTAGGTCTGCTTGCTGCAGAGATGAGTTCAATTCCTGGATATCCTTGTTAACTTTCTGTCTCGTTGATCTGTCTAATGTTGACAGTGGAGTGTTGAAGTCTCCCATTATTATTGTATGGGAGTCTAAGTCTCTTTGTAAGTCTCTAAGGACTTGCTTTATGAATCTGGGTGCTCCTGTATTGGGTGCATATATATTTAGGATAGTTAGCTCTTCCTGTTGAATTGATCCCTTTACCATTATGTAATGGCCTTCTTTGTCTCTTTTGATCTTTGATGGTTTAAAGTCTGTTTTATCAGAGACTAGTATTGCAACCCCCGCTTTTTTTTGTTCTCCATTTGCTTGGTAAATCTTCCTCCATCCCTTTATTTTGAGCCTATGTATGTCTCTGCGTGTGAGATGGGTCTCCTGAATACAGCAGACTGATGGGTCTTGACTCTTTATCCAGTTTGCCAGTCTGTGTCTTTTAATTGGAGCATTTAGTCCATTTACATTTAAGGTTAAGATTGTTATGTGTGAACTTGATCCTGCCATTATGATATTAACTGGTTATTTTGCTCGTTAGTTGATGCAGTTTCTTCCTAGCCTCGATGGTCTTTACATTTTGGCATGTTTTTGCAATGGCTGGTACCAGTTGTTCCTTTCCATGTTTAGTGCTTCCTTCAGGGTCTCTTGTAAGGCAGGCCTAGTGGTGACAAAATCTCTAAGCATTTGCTTATCTGTAAAGGATTTTATTTCTCCTTCACTTATGAAACTTAGTTTGGCTGGATATGAAATTCTGGGTTTAAAATTCTTTTCTTTAAGAATGTTGAATATTGGCCCCCACTCTCTTCTGGCTTGTAGAGTTTCTGCCGAGAGATCTGCTGTTAGTCTGATGGGCTTCCCTTTGTGGGTAACCCGACCTTTCTCTCTGGCTGCCCTTAAGATTTTTTCCTTCATTTCAACTTTGGTGAATCTGGCAATTATGTGTCTTGGAGTTGCTCTTCTCGAGGAGTATCTCTGTGGCGTTCTCTGTATTTCCTGGATTTGAATGTTGGCCTGCCCTACTAGGTTGGGGAAGTTCTCCTGGATGATATCCTGAAGAGTGTTTTCCAACTTGGTTCCATTTTCCCCCTCACTTTCAGGCACCCCAATCAGACGTAGATTTGGTCTTTTTACATAATCCCATACTTCTTGCAGGCTTTGTTCATTTCTTTTTCTTCTTTTTTCTTTTGGTTTCTCTTCTCGCTTCATTTCATTCATTTGATCCTCAATCGCTGATACTCTTTCTTCCAGTTGATCGAGTTGGTTACTGAAGCTTGTGCATTTGTCACGTATTTCTCGTGTCATGGTTTTCATCTCTTTCATTTCGTTTATGACCTTCTCTGCGTTAATTGTTCTAGCCATCAATTCTTCCACTTTTTTTTCAAGATTTTTAGTTTCTTTGCGCTGGGTACGTAATTCCTCCTTTAGCTCTGAGAAATTTGATGGACTGAAGCCTTCTTCTCTCATCTCGTCAAAGTCATTCTCCATCCAGCTTTGATCCGTTGCTGGCGATGAGCTGCGCTCCTTTGCCGGGGGAGATGCGCTCTTATTTTTTGAATTTCCAGCTTTTCTGCCCTGCTTTTTCCCCATCTTTGTGGTTTTATCTGCCTCTGGTCTTTGATGATGTTGATGTACTGATGGGGTTTTGGTGTAGGTGTCCTTCCTGTTTGATAGTTTTCCTTCTAACAGTCAGGACCCTCAGCTGTAGGTCTGTTGGAGATTGCTTGAGGTCCACTCCAGACCCTGTTTGCTGGGTATCAGCAGCAGAGGCTGCAGAAGATAGAATATTTCTGAACAGCAAGTGTACCTGTCTGATTCTTGCTTTGGAAGCTTCCTCTCAGGGGTGTACTCCACCCTGGGAGGTGTGGGGTGTCAGACTGCCCCTAGTGGGGGATGTCTCCCAGTTAGGCTACTCAGGGGTCAGGGACCCACTTGAGCAGGGAGTCTGTCCCTTCTCAGATCTCAACCTCCGTGTTGGGAGATCCACTGCTCTCTTCAAAGCTGTCAGACAGAGTCGTTTGCGTCTGCAGAGGTTTCTGTTCCGTTTGTTATTGTTTACTGTGCCCTGTCCCCAGAGGTGGAGTCTACAGAGACAGGCAGGTTTCCTTGAGCTGCTGTGAGCTCCACCCAGTTCGAGCTTCCCAGCAGCTTTGTTTACCTACTTAAGCCTCAGCAATGGCGGGCGCCCCTCCCCCAGCCTCGCTGCTGCGTTGCCGGTAGATCACAGACTGCTGTGCTAGCAATGAGGGAGGCTCCATGGGTGTGGGACCCTCCCGGCCAGGTGTGGGATATGATCTCCTGGTGTGCCTGTTTGCTTAAAGTGCAGTATTGGGGTGGGAGTTACCCGATTTTCCAGGTGTTGTGTGTCTCAGTTCCCCTGGCTAGGAAAAGGGATTCCCTTCCCCCTTGTGCTTCCCAGGTGAGGCAATGCCTCGCCCTGCTTCAGCTCTCGCTGGTCGGGCTGCAGCAGCTGACCAGCACCGATCGTCCGGCACTCCCCAGTGAGATGAACCCAGTACCTCAGTTGAAAATGCAGAAATCACCGGTCTTCTGTGTCGCTCGCGCTGGGAGTTGGAGACTGGAGCTGTTCCTATTTGGCCATCTTGCTCCGCCCCTCCTCTTCTGTATTAGTATTAAGGAAGTGTCTAGCTCAGTGCCTTTGTTATGGTTTCTATCTACTAAATTGCCATCTTTCTTTGGACTGTTTTAAATTTTATTAGTTTCATGCAATATGCCATTTATTTCCTTTCTGGAGATCTGGAACTTTGGGGGGGCATCTATTATATAACAAACTCTTTTCATACGACCCATCTTTACATGGACATTTAAAAAACTTATTTGCCTATTTAACTCAAAAAAATTGTGCATACTTATGGTACACAGTATGATGTTTTGAAATGTGTATACATTGTAGAATGGCTAAATCAAGATTATTAACATATACATTGCTTCATGAACATATCATTTACTTGTGATGAGAACACTTAAAATCTAATTTTTAAACAATTTTTAAGTATACAATGCATTATTATTAGCTATAGTCACCATGTTGTACAGTACAATAGATCTCTTGAACTTGTTCCTCCTAACTAAAATTTTGTATCCTTGACCAACGTCACCCCAATTTCTCTTTCATCCCAGCCTGTGGTAATCACTATTCTACTCTCTGCTTGTATGATGCAATAAACTCCGTGTTCTGTTTGTTTGTTTGTTTGTTTACAGGATCTCACTCTAAACAGGGTATCAGTGTGTTGCCCAGGCTGGAGTGCAGTGGTGCAATAATAGCACACTGCAGCTTTGAACTCTTGAGCTCAAGCCGTCTTCTCACCTCAGCCTCCCAAGTAGCTGGGACTACAGGGACATACTACCACACTCAACTACTCAATTATTTTTCTTTTGTTGTTGAGAAGGGGCTCTCTACATTGTCCAGGCTGGTCTCTAACTCCTAGCCTCAAGAGGTCCTCTTGCCTCAGCCTCCCAAAGTGCTGGGGTTACAGGCATGAGCAACTGTGCCTGCCAGCAGACAACTGACTTTACATAAAGAAGATTACCTTTCATAATGGGGAAGTGTCACATACCATGAACATCCCACTGGTTCGGTTTTTCTGATGGAATCCTGACTGATACAGATTTGGTACTGAGAGTGGAATCTGCTGTAACAAATATCTGAACAATGTGGAAGTGGCTGGAAGAATTTTTAGGTGCATAATAGAAAAAGCCTAAATTGCCTTGAAGACATGATTGATAGAAATGTGAATATTAAAGGTATTTCTAGTGAGATCTCAGGAAGGAATGAGGAGCATTTTATTGGAAACTGGAAGAAAGGTGATTCTTGTTACAAAATGGTAGAAAACTGTCCAGGCGTGGTGGCTCACACCTGTAATTCCAGCACTTTGGGAGGCCGAGGCAGGTGGATCACGAGGTCAGGAGATTGAGACCATCCTGGCTAACGTGGTGAAACCCCGTCTCTACTAAAAATACAAAAAATTAGCCGGGCGTGGTGGCAGGCACCTGTAGTCCCAGCTACTCAGGAGGCTGAGGCAGGAGAATGGCATGAACCCAGAGGTGGAGCTTGCAGTGAGCCGAGATCGCATCACTGCACTCCAGCCTGGGTGACAGAGCGAGACTCTGTTTCAAAAAAAAAAAAAAAAAAAAGGTAGAAAACTTGTTTGAATTGTGATCTACTGTTGGGAGAGAGTAGAACTTGTAAGCGATAAATTTGGATGTTTAGCTGGAAATTTTCAAGCAAAGTGTTGAAGTTGCAGCTTATAGTACAATTCCAGAGGAAAAAGATAAATGGAAGAAGGAACTCATGCAAAGAAAGCAACTAGCCTTTGATAATTTGGACAGTTCTTGGTCTAGTCACATTGTAAAGGACGCCAAAGTTAGAAAATTGCTGCTAGAAAAGCATTCACTGGAGACAGGGCCAAACGTGTCGCTGAACAATCTTTTACTGAAGAGATTGGGTGTGTGACTCATGGAGCCAATAAAATGTCTCAGGAGAATCCAGCATAGAGATGAAGTGTTCAAGGAAGGATCTGTTGAGTATCCTCTTGTCTAATCATGTGGACCCCTATGAATTACAAAGGAGACTCACAACATTTTTGAGAATGTTATACCAACAGAAATTCTAACAGTTTTGACTGAAAGTAATTGGATAAAATAAAAGAATGTTTCTGAACTACCAAAATTCTACAAACAGAAAAAGGATAATAGAGTAATTTGCCTGCAAACATGTGCCCCTTTTCCATAAAAAAGGACAATAATTCTGAGGGCAGTATTTTGAACGCAGAGGCAGTGGCCAACAGAGCCTTCCTGGGAGCAGAGGATGGATTCTCTGTAAGTCTGGAGAGGAGAGCCTTCATGGGCCCAGTGGACAGAGCTTATAGCTATGGAGAATTTTCTCAGGTTTTGAAACCTAACAGATTTTTTCCTGGAGGGCTTCAAACTTACTGGAGACCAGCGACCCCTTTATTTCTTCCAGTTTTCCCCTTTGGAATGAGAATGTTTATTCTGTGCTTATCCCACCATTGTATTTTGGAAGCAGACAACTTGTTTCCTAGTTTTATAGGTCCACAGATGGTGAGGAATTTTCCCCCAAGATGGATCATATAGAGAGTCTTGCCAATACCTGATTTAGATAATTAAAATATTAGATTTGGAACTTTTTGAGCAGATGACTTTTAGATAAGATTTTGGATTCAGAGTTGATGCTGTAATTGGAAAACTTTGAGTGATGCTGGAATGGTGTGATTCCCCATTTTCCATTTGGGACAGATGTAAACTTTAGGGGGCTGAGGGCAGGCTACAGTGGTTGAATAGTGTTCCTCAAAAAGATATGCATAGGACCTAACCTCTAGTATTTGTGAATGTGAACTTATTTGGAAATAGGGTTTTTGCAGACATAACTAAGGACCTTAGGATGAGGTCATTCTGGATTAGGCCTTAAATTCAGTTACTGGTGGTCTTATAAGAGGGAAAAGGAAGGAAGATTTGAGACACACAGATACAAAAGAGAACACACAGAGGGGAAGTCCATGTAAAGATATAGGCAGCAATTGAAATAATTTGTCTACAGGTCAAGAAATGGCCAACGACTTTGACAGTCGCCAGAAGCTAGGAGAGAGACATGAAACAGATTTTCCTTCAGAGACTCCAGAAGTAACCAACCTTGCCAAAACCAACATTTCTGATTTATAGAACTGTGAGATGATTAATTTCTGGTGCTTTAAGCAACTAAGTTAATTTTAAAATTTTCTATTATTTTAAACATTTTTATGGGTACATAGTAGGTATATATATTTATGGTGTACATGAGATATTTTGATACAGGCATGTTGTACATAATCACATGAAAGTAAATGGGGTATAAATAACTGGAAGCATTTATCCTTTCCTTATGTTACAACAATCCAATTATACTCTTTTAGTTATTTTGAAATGTACAATAAATTATTGATGACTGTAGTCACCCTGTTGTGCTATCAAATACTAGATATTATTAATTGTATCTAACTGTATTTTCATACCCATTAACCATCCCCACTTTTGCCCCACTCCCCTGCTGCCCTTCCCAGCCTCTGGTAACCATACTTCTACTCTCTGTCTCCATGAGTTCCATCGTTTTAATTTTTAACTCACAGTAATAAGTGAGAACATACAAAATTTGTCTTTATGTGCCTGGCTTATTTCTCTTAACATAATGACCTCTAGTTCCATCCATGTTAGTGAAAATGACAGGAGTTCATTATTTTTTATGGCTGAATAGTACTTCATCAAGTATATGTATCACATTTTCTTTATCTATTCATCTATTGATGGACACTTAGGTTGCTTCAAACCTTGGCTATTGTGAATAGTGCTACATTAAACATGGGAGTGCAGATATCTCTTCAATATACTAATTTTCTTTCTTTTGGGTAGATACCTAGAAATGGGATTGTTGGATCAGATAGTAGTTCTATTTTTAGTATTTTGAGGAAACTTTAAATCATCTTTTATAGTGGTTGTACTAATTTACATTCCCATCAACAGTGTATAAGGGTTCCCTTTCCTTCACATCCTTGCCAGCATTTGTCATTGCCTGTATTTTGATAAAAGTCATTTTATTTATTTGTATATTTATTTATCTAACTTTTATTTTAGGTTTGGGGTACATGTGAAGGTTTGTTATATAGGTAAACACGTGTCACAGGGGTTTGTTGTACATATTATTTCGTTACACAAGTATTAAGACAAGCACCTAATAGTTATCTTTTTTGCTCCTCTCTCTCCTT
Organism: Macaca nemestrina; assembly: GCF_043159975.1. Taxonomy (NCBI): domain Eukaryota; kingdom Metazoa; phylum Chordata; class Mammalia; order Primates; family Cercopithecidae; genus Macaca; species Macaca nemestrina. Next base: position 159,908,509 of record NC_092128.1, on the reverse strand, counting down.
TCCCTCTCTCCCTCAAGTAGACCCCAACGTCTGTTGTTTCTTCTTTGTGTTCATAAGTTCTTATCATTTAGCTTCCACTTATAAGTGAGAACACATGGCATTCAGTTTTCTGTTCCTGTGTTAGTTTTCTAATAATAATAGCCTCCAGCTTCATCCATGTTCACACAAATGACATCATCTCATTTTTTATGGCTGCATAGTATTCCATGGTGTATATGTACCACATTTTCCTTATCCAATTTGTCATTGATGGGCATTTAGGTTGATTCCATGTCTTTGCTATTGTGAAGAGTGCTGCAATGGACATTTGTATGCATGTGTCTTTAAGGTAGAAAGATTTATTTTCCTCTATATACCCAGCAGTGAGTTTAGTGGATTGAGTGGTAGTTCTGAATGAGAGCCATTTTAACTGGAGTGAGAGGATATCTCATTATAGCTTTGATTTCCTTTTACTGGATGAACAATGATGCTGAACACCTTTTCATATATCTCTTTGCCATTTGTGTGTTATCTTTTGAAACATGTCTATTCAGATCTTTTGCCCATTTAAAAATCAGGTTATTAGGTTTTCTACTATTGAGTTGTTTGAGCTCCTTACATATTCTGGTTGTGAATCCCTTGTCAGATAGGTAGTTTGCAAATACTTTCTCCCATTCCGTGTAGTATCTTCTTACTTTGTTCATTGTTTCTTTAGCTGTTCAGAAGCTTTTCTAACTTGATGTAATCCCATTTGTTCATTTTTGCTTTGGTTTCCTGTGCTTGTGTGGTATTACTCAAGAAAACTTTGCCCAGACCAATGTCCCAAAAAGTTTTCGCCATGCTTCTTGTAGTAGTTTGCAAGTATATTTAAGTCTTTTACTAGTTTCTTTAGATTTAGGTTTTTAACCCATTTTTATTTGATTTTTGTATATGATGAGAGACAGGGGTCGAGATTCATTGTGCTGTATATGGATATCCAGTTTTCCCAGCAGCATTGATTGAAGAGACTGTCGTTCCCCAAAGTATGTTCTTGACACCTTTGTTGAAAATGAGTCCACTGTAGATATATAAATTCATTTCTGGGTTCTCTATTCTTTTCCATTGGTCTATGTGTCTGTTTTAATGCCAGTACCATACTGTTTTGCTTACTATAGCTCTGTGGTGTAATTTGAAGTCAGGTAATGTGATTCCTCCAGTTTTGTTCTTTTTGCTTAGGATAGCTTTGGGTCTTCTTGGATTTTGTGGTTCTATATACATTATGTAATTTTTTCTTCTCTATTGCTGTGAAGAATGTTACTGGTATTTTGAGGGATTGCATTGAATCTGTATATTGCTTTGGATAGTATGTACAGTTTAACAATATTGAGTCTTCCAATTCATGGACTTACAATATCTTTCCCTCTTCAATTTCTTTGATCGATGTTTTATAGTTTTCATTGTAGAGAACATTTGCTTTCTTCACTTAAGTTTATTCCTAGGTATTTAATTTTACTTATAGTTATTATAATTGGATTACTTTCTTGATTTCCTTTTCAGGTTGTTCACTGCTAGCATATAGAAATGCTACTGATTTTTGTATGTTAATTTTGTAACCTGAAACATTACTGAATTTATTGATTCTAATATATTTTTTCCTAGAATCCTTAGGTTTTTCCAAATATAAGGTCATAACATCTACAAAAAAAAGATAATTTGACTTCTTCTTTCCCAGTCGGATGCCCTTTATTTTTTTTTCTTGTCTGATTGCTCTAGCTGGGACTTCCAATATTAGTTGAATAATAATGGTGAACGTAAGCATTCTTGTCTTGTTCCAGATCTTAGATGAAAGACCATCAGTTTTTCCTCACTCAGTATGATACTAGCTGTGGGTCTGTTGTATACGATTTTTTGAGGTATGTTTCTTCTGTATCCAGTTTTTAAATTTTTTTGATCACGAAGATATGTTGAGTTTTATCAAATGTTTTTTCCTGCATCAATTGAAAGGATCACGTGGTTTTTGTCCTTTAGTCTGCTGGTGTTATGTATTATATTAATTGACTTCTGTGTGTTGAATCATCCTTGCATCCTTGGAATAAATCCCACTTGGTTACATAGTTTAATCTTTTAAACACATTGCAGAACTTGGTTTGCTAGTATGCTGTTGAGGATTTTTGCACCAATGTTCCGCAGTGATATTGATGTATAGTTTTCTTTTTTTGATGTGTCTTTGGTTTTGGTATCAGGGTAATGCTGGCCTTGTAGAATTAGTTTGGAGGTATCCATGCTCCTCTATTTTTTAGAACAGTTTGACTAGGACTGGCATTAGCTTTTCCTTAGATGTTTGGTAAAATTCAGCAGTGAAGTAATCAATTCCTGGGCTTTTCTTTACTGGTAGACTTATTAGTGTGGTTTTGATCTCATTACTTGTTATTGTTCTTTTCAGGTTTTTTGTTTCTTAATGGTCCAGTCTTGGTAGGTTTAATGTGACTAGGAATTTATCTACTTTTTCTAGGCTTTCTAATGTATTGAGATATATATATATAGCGGCTCACTGTAGCCTCTGTGATCCTTTGAATTTCCGAGGTATCCATTGTAACGTGTCCTTTTTAATCTCTGATTTTATTTATTTTGGTCTTTTTTTTTCTTAATAAGTTGGCTAAAGGTATATCAATTTTGTTTCTCTCTTAAAAAATCAACTTTTTGTTTTGTTAATATTTTGTATTGTTTTCTCCATTTCAGTATTATTTCTGCTCTGATCTTTGTCTTTTTTTCTTCTACTCATTTTAGGTTTGGTTTACTTTTCTTTCCTAGTTCTGTAAGATACATCATTAGGTTGTTTATTTGAAGTTTTTCTACTTTTTAAGTGTAGATGTGTATGCAATATACTTTCCAAATTATACTGCTTTTGCTGTATTTCATAGGTGTTTGTATAACATATTTCCATTTTCATTTGTTTGATTCATTGTGATATTCATTTTTTTGATTCATTGTTCATGGTGATAATTTGTTTTGCAACCCTAGGGAACTGATACAGTGTATATTCCCAAAAGAAAAAAATACTCATATTTTGCCTTCCAAGATATATACTATAATATTTTTGAGTTGATATTTTAAATAGGTTGAGCATGGAATTTAAATATTGCCTAATTTTACCAGGTGTACTATATTTTCCATATTAGAATAAATATAAGATATTAAAGGGTTGTGAACAGGCAGATAATCAGAGGTACTGTAAAATCAAGTCAAATGCTTTGATAATCCTTTTCTTTGTTTAAGATCCAGTAATTCTTTCTCTGAGTTACATCATGTTTTAGACATGTTCTTTCTAAAGTGGGTTTTGCCATTTGAACTAAAGAATCCTTTATTTTCAATTGCTCCTATAATACACCAAAATTATGGCATAGTACTTTGAAATGTTTACAGTTATTACAAAGTTTTGCCAAGAATTTCTGAAAGGGTTTCTTTTATCAAAGAGCATTTACTTGCAAACGTGTTTGCTTGTCTAAACTTGTTGGGGGATAACATAGATGGTTTGCAGTTAAAAAGATCCTGAGACTAACTTAGAAGCAGAAGATCAAATACCACATGTTTTCACTTACAAGTGGGAGCTAAACAATGAGTACACATGAATGTAAAGATGGAGATAATAGCCACGGAAAACTCTGGAAGGGGGGAGGGTGGGGAGAGTGAGGGTTGAAAATTACCTATTAGGCAAAATGGTGTTCACTATTTGGATTATGGGTAGACTAGAAACCCAATCCCCACCATTACACATGTAATACATGTAACAAACGAGACTGTGCACTTGCTAAATCTAAAATAAAAATAAATAGAAAGACATCAAATGATACCAACACTAAAAGAAAAAAAATCCTTAGAGGTGAAATTCAGTGGTTTCCAACATTGTCTTCACTGAGACAAGCACCAAGGATGATCATGGTTTACTTCAGACATTCTCATCAGCGTACTCTGATTTGAGAAATGCCAAAGGGTTTTGCAGGGAAGTACAGTGTAGAGAACTACAGACTTAAAAAAAAAAAAACAATTAATGTTATCTTTTTCCTTTTAGAAACATATGCATAAATAAAATAAGTAAGAAATGTTCAGTTAAGAAAAGTATAATCTATGACAGTTGTAACTTATAATCATCCAACTATTAAGGGTACCTCAAAGCTATTATGTGAGACAAAGTAGTCCATGCATTAGAGCAATTCTATCTTTGTCATCTGAAACTCTACTTCATATACTCCACCTGAAAAGCAAGTGGAAGTACTGATGACTTATTTTGACGTTATAATTGTACATTTTAAAGAAACTTATTTGTAAATGTTGGTAATTTAACTATTATTAATATTAGGTTGGAGTACTTGTGATACATTGCCCACTTACTCATGACTTAACAATGTGTCATAACACTGGGACTATAAATTGTCAAACTGGCTTGGCTCTGCTTGTTTAGAGAGGTAAAACTGAGACCCCAAAAGTGACTTGTTAAAAACTTCATAGTACACTAATAACAGAATGGGGAGTAGGGAGGGAAGGAAGGAAATATAGAGAGAGCATTCTATGTGCCTGGTGGTGTTCTAGTCATTTGTATACATTCTTCCAAATTTTCACAACTCTTCAAGATAGAGGAAAGTTTTTTATTGTACAGAGGAAAATAATAATGGACTATCAGAGAGTTTAACAGTTTATTTAATAATACATAACAAATAAGTCACCAGTATGGATTCAATACAGGTCTAAATTTCTTATTACTGTGCTGTGCTTAAGGATAAAACTCATATTTTAACTTCAGTTGTGTGCTATAAGTCATACTAATTTTTCCCTTTTTATTTATTTATTTTTCATTTCAACAGGGTTTTGGGGGATAGGTGGTATTAGGTTATGTGAGTAAGTTCTTTAGTGGTGATTTCTGAGATTTTGGTGCACCCATCACCCGAGCAGTGTACACTGTACACAATGTGTAGTCTTTTATCTTTTGCCATTCCCGCCCTTACCCCTGAGTCCCCAAAGTCCAGTCTATCATTCTTATGTCTTTGTACCCTCATAGCTTAGCTTCCACATAGGAGTGAGAACATACAATGTTTAGTTTTCCATTCCCGAGTTTGTTCACTTAGAATAAGTCTCCAATTCCATCCAAATTGCTGCTAATACCATTGTTTTGTTCCTTTTTGTGGCTGAGTAGTATTCCATAATATATATATTAGTATATATTAGTGTATATATATAATGGAATACTATATATATATATATATAATGTGTGTGTATATATATACGCACACGCACACACAATTTCTTTATCTACTCATTGACTGATGGGCATTTGGGCTATTTTCAAATTTTTGCAATTACAAAATGTGTTGCTATAAATATGTGTGTGCAAGTATCTTTTTTTTGTATAATGACTTCTTTTCCTCTGGCTAGATACCTAGTAGTGGGATTGCTGGATCAAACAGTAGATCTACTTTTAGTTCTTTAAAGAATCTCCACACTGTTTCCCATAGTGGTTGTACTAGTTTACATTCCCACCAACAGTGTAAAAATGTTCCCTTTTAGCTGCATCTGTGCCAGCATCTATTTTGATTATTGCCATTCTTGTAGGAGTGAGGTAGTATTACATTGCGGTTTTGATTTGCATTTCCCTGATCATTAGTTATGTTGAGCATCTTTCCATATGCTTGCTGGCCATTTGTATATCTTCTTTTGAGCATTGTCTATTCATGTCCTTTGCCCACTTTTTGATGGAATTGCTTGTTTTTATCTTGCTGATTTGTTTCAGTTCTTTGTAGATTGCGGATATTAGTCCTTTGTTGGATGTATAGATTGTGAAGATTTTCTCTCACTCTGTGGGTTGTCTGTTAACTCTGCTGATTATTTCTTTTGCAGTGCAGAAGCTTTTTAGTTTAAGTCCTATTTATTTATCTTTGTTTTTGTTGCATCTGCGTTTTGATTCTAAGTCATGAAGTCTTTGCCTAAGACAATGTATAGAAGGGGCCTTCCGATGTTATCTCCTAGAATCTTTATGGTTTCAGGTCTTAGATTTAAGTGTTTGATCCATCTTGAATTGATTTTTGTATAAGGTGAGAGATGAGGATCCAGCTTCAGTCTTCTACTTGTGGCTTGCCGATTATCCCAACATCATTTGTTGAATAGGTTGTCCTTTTCCCACTTTATGCTTTTGTTTGCTTTGTCGAAGATCAGTTAGCTGTAAGTATTTGGGTTTATTTCCAGGTTTTCTATTCTGTTCCATTGGTCTATGTGCCTATTTTTATACCAGTGCCATGCTGTTTTGGTGACTATGGTCTTACAGTGTTATCTGAAGTCAGGTAATGTGATGCCTCCAAATTTGTTCTTTTTGCTTAGTCTTGCTTTTGATATGTGGGCTCTTTTTTGGTTCCATGTGAATTCCAGAATTGTTTTTCCTAGTTCTGTGAAGAATGATGGTGGTATTTTGATGGGAATTGCATTGAATTGGTAGATTGCTTTTGGCAGTGTGGTCATTTTCACAATATTGATTCTACCCATCCATGAGTATGGGATATGTTTCTATTTGTTTACGTCATCTATGATTTCTTTCAGCAGAATTTGTAGTTTTCCTTGTAGTGGTCTTTCACCTCCTTGGTTAGGTATATTCCTAAGTATTTTGTTTTTGCAGCTATTGTGAAAAGGGTTGAGTTCTTGATTTGATTCTCATCTTGTCGCTGTTGGTGTAGCAGACCTACTGATTTGTGTACCTTAATTTGGTATCCTGAAACTTTGATGAATTCATTATTCAGTACTAGGAGCTTTTTGCATGAATCTTTAGGGTTTTCTAGATATATGATCATATCATCTGCAAACAGCAACAGTTTGACTTCCTCTTTACTGATTTGGATGCCCTTTATTTCTTTCTCTTGTCTGATTGTTCTGGCTAGGACTTCCAGTAGATTATGTTCAATAGAAGTGATTAAAGTAGGCATCCTTGTCTTGTTCCAGTTCTCAGAGAAAATGCTTTTAACTTCTCCCCATTCCATATAACATTGGCTGGGAGTTTGTCATAGATATTACTAGCTTTTATTACCTTAAGGTATGTCCCATGTATGCCGATTTTGCTGAGGGCTTTAATCAAAAGGGGTATTGGATTTTGTCAAATGCTTTCCTGTATCTATTGAGATGATTATGTGATTTTTGTTTTTAATTCTGTCTATGGAGTGTATCACATTTATTGACTTGCAGATGTTAAACTATCCCTGCATCCCTGTTGAAACCCACTTGATCATGGTGAATTATCTTTTTGATATGCTGTTGGATTTGTTTCACTAGTATTTTGTTGAGGATTTTTCATCTATATTCATCAGGGATATTGGTCTGTAGTTTTCTTTTTTTGTTATGTTCTTTTCTGGTTTTGGTATTAAGGTGATACTGGCTTCATAGAATGATTTAGGGAGGATTTCTTTATCTTTTGAAATGGTTTCCATAGGATTGGTACCAATTCTTCCTTGAATGTCTGATAGAATTAAGCTGTGAATCCATTTGGTCCTATTTTGTTGTTGTTGTTGTTGGCATTTGTTTTTATTACCATTTAAATTCCACTGCTTTTTATTGGTCTGTTCAGAGATTCTATATGTTTCTGATTTAATCTAGTAGGGTTGTATGTTTCCAGGAATTTATCCATCTCCTCTAGGTTTTCTAGTTTGTGCACATAAAGGTGTTCATAGTAGCCTTGAATAATCTTTTGTATTTCTTTGTTATCATTGGTAATATCTCCTGTTTTGTTTCTAATTGAGCTTATTTGGATCTTCTCTCTTCTTTTCTTGGTTAATCTTGCTAATGGTCTATCAATAGTGCTTTTCTTTTCAAAGAACCAGCTTTTTGTTTCATATATTTTTTGTATTTGTTTTTGTTTCAATTTCATTTAGCTCTGCACTGGTCTTTGTTATTTCTTTTCTTCTGCTGGGTTTGGGTTGTTCTTGTTTCTCTAGTTCCATGAGGTGTGACCTTTGATAGTCTATGTGTGCTCTTTTAGACATTTTGATGTAGGCATTTAATGCTATGAACTTTTCTCTTAGCACCGCTTTTGCTGTATCCCTGAGGTTTTGACAGGTTGTGTCACTATTATTATTCAGTTCAAAGAATTTTTAAATTTATGTCTTGATCTCATTGTTGACCCAAGTATCACTCAGGAGCAGGTTATTTAATTTCCATGTATTCGTATGGTTTTGAGGGTTCCCTTTAGAGTTGGTTTCCAATTTTATTCCACTGTGGTCTGAGAGAATACTTGATATAATTTCAATTTTCTTAAATTTGCTGAGACTTGTTTTGTGGCCTATCACATGGTGTATCTTGGAGAATGTTTCATGTGCTGATGAATATAATGTATATTCTGTAGCTGTTGAGTAGAATGTTCTGTAAATATCTGTTAATCCACTTGTTGAGGGGTGTAGTTTAAGTCCATTTTTCGGTGTATTGTTTTTATATAGGTCCTCTGAGATTTATGCTTTAAGGAGGTTCTATTTTGGTGTATTTCAAGGATTTGTTTCAAGATTTTGAGCTCTTTTAGCAGTTTTTGTAGTGCTAGCTTGGTAGTGGTGAATTCTCTAAGCGTTTGTTTGTCTGGAAAAGACTATTTTTCCTTCATTTATGAAGTTTACTTTCTCTGGATGCAAATTTCTTGGCTGATAGTTATTTTGCTTAAGGTGCCTAAAAATAGTACCCTAATCCTTTCTAGTTTATAGGGTTTCTGCTGAGAAATCTGGTGTTTGTCTGATAGGTTTTCCTTCATAGGTCACTGGATTCTTTTGCTTCACTGCTTTTAAGATTGTTTCCTTTATTTTGACTTTAGATAACCTGATGACTGTGTGCTTAGGTGTAAATCTTTTTTGTGATAAATTTCCCAGGTATTCTTTGAGCTACTTTTATTGGATGGATAGATCACTAGCACGGCCAGGGAATATTTCCTATATTATTCCCTCAAATATGTTTTGCAAATTTTTAGATTATCTTCTTCCTTAGGAACACCAATTATTCTTAGGGTTGGATGTTTTACATAGTTCTAAACTTCTTGGAGTCTTTGTTCATTTCTTTTTTAAACTCTTTCTTCTTTGTCTTTGTTGGATTAGGTTAATTTGAAAACCTTTCTTTGAGCTCTGAAGTTCTTTCTTCTGCTTGTTTGATTCTATTGCTGAGACTTCCCAATGCATTTTGTATTTCTCTAAGCGTGTCCTTGATTTCCAGAAGTTGTAATTGTTTTTTATTTATGCTATCTATTTCACTGAGGATTTTTTCTTTCTAATCCTGCATCATGTTTTTGATTTCTTTAAGTTGGATTTCACCTTTCTCTGGTGGCTCCTTGATTAGCTTAATAATCGACCTTCTGAATTCTTTTTCTGACAATTCAGATATTTCATCTTGGTTTGGATTCATTGCTGGTGAGCTGGTATGATCTTTTGCCGGGGTTAACAAATCTTGCTTGCAAAAATTGCTTTTCTTGTTCCCTGTCACTTGGGTAGACTATGTCAGAGGGAATATCTGGAATTCAAGGGCTGCTGCTGAGATTCTTTTCTATCACAGGGTGCTCCCTTGATGCAGTGTTATCCACCTTCCCCTAGACATGGGGCTTCCTGAGAGCCTAACTTCAGTGATTGTTTTTGATATTCTGCGTCCTGCCACCCAGCAGAGGTACCAGGCTCTGGGCTGGTATTGGGGAGTGTCTGTGAAGAGTCCTGTGATGTGATCCGTCTTCAGGTCTTGCAGCCATGATATCCACATCTTCCCCAGTGGAGGTAGCAGAGGAGTGAAGTGAACTCCGTGTGGGTCCTTGGTTGTGTTTTTGTTTAGTGCACTGGTGTTGTGTTGGTTGGCCTCCAGCCAGGAGGTGGTGCTTTCAAAAGTGCGTCAGCTATGGTCCTATAGAGAGGACACAAACTTGCCCTAGGCATCCTGGTTAAGTCTTCAGGTCTCTCAGGCAGTGGACAGGGCCATAGAGCTTCCGAAAGATTGTGACCTTTGTCTTTGGCTACCAGGGTAGGTAGAGAAAGACCACCAGGTGGGGGCAGGGTTAGGGATGTCTGAACTCAGCCTCTCTTTGGGTGAGGCTTGCTGTGGCTGCTGTGGGGGATGGGGGTGTGATTCCCAGTCCAATAGAGTTATATTCCTGGAGGGATTATGGCTGCCTCTGCCAAGTTATACAGGGTGCCAGGAAAGTGGGGAAAAGCCAGCAGTCACAGGCCTCACCCTGCTCTCACACAACCTGCAGTCCTAAAGACTGGTCTCGCTTCCACTGTGTTCCCCAAACAGCACCGAATCGATTTTCAGGCAGCTGGAGACCAGGACTGAGAACTTGCCCCAGACCATGAGCCTCCCCATTAAGAAAGCAAGTGGACTCACGGTTTTTCAGCATCTCTGGGAGCCAGCAGTGGTGATTCAGTTCCTTCAAAGGGTCTGTGGATTCTCTCGGCTTTCCTGGTTATGCTCTGGCAGTAGTTTTTGGAGCAGAAGTTCATGATGTGAATCTCCACATGCTGCTCTCTGTCTGTCCAAGTGGAAGGTGAAGCTAGTCCTGCCTCCTATCTGCCATCTTAATCCCCAACTTTTCTTGTTTTAAAAAAAGTTATAAAAAAGCAAATATATACCCTGTTTTGGTATATTCAGGTGGTATTTCTACACACATATACTTCCATTTATCTCCATAATTTGTTCTGTATTTTGCTGATTATCTTTAGAGCAAAATGTCACTTTTCTTAAGGGTTTAGATCAACTACTGATAACTATTGACAAAAAAATACTTGGCCTGACCAAAAAGAGTCAGAAATGTTCTTCCCATGCAGCCATAGTGGTCTAATCACTGAACGTAATTGATCAGATCTCCAAATATGCCTAGCTGACAGTTTTTTTCTTTCCTATTAAAACTAAATTGTCATTTTGGGGACTACACTGTAATGATCTTAATTTAGTGATTGAAAACTGACTATCGAGGTAATTTAAATTGCCAATAATGAATTGCATAAGGTTTAAGTGAAATCTTTAAAAACCTAATACCTTACCTACATTGATATAATCCATGAAACAATTACTCAACAATACACATTTTTCCAATGCAGACAGTTGTTATAATAAACCTGAATTGTAACTACAGTGATAATAGATTTCTTTCTTCTGTCATGTCACCATATGTACAGGCATTAATAAATTTATTTTGGAGAAGATGAATGGCAAGCTATAAAATTTCCAGGTCAATATTGGCTCAATTATATTGTGTTTCAACACAAACAAGAGTTGTGGTCAGAGGTGTTAGAATAATTTTGACCATGCTTATTTCATTTATAAAATTTCCTTTGTGCTATTAGCATCCAAATTTTATTACCACAAATAGCTATATCATATTATTTCATAAAGAATTCATATTTCATCTGGAAGTCTCAATTTACTTAGTTACTTTTACCATTTGAATCCAATAATTTTTTTCTTAGGAATGTGTTATATATATCAATCGAATCTAGTCTAATCGGATCTATGAATCTACTTGTAAATAATTATTGATTTGCTAAAATAATTCAATTTTTCCTTTTTAAAATTCACTTTAGAAAGTTTAGTGTATTTGAAAGCTTAAGAGGCTGTGGTTTATCTCACTGCAGAATGGAGGAGAAATTACAGTGTAATAGAAAATTTAAATTTTCCTTAGTAATTATGTTGATACTGTAAAGCTAGCAGAAATAATGTTTTAAGCTAATTTAAAATTCTAAGTCTAGATTCCAGAGACCATACCAGTTATAGATTGAAATGTTTTGAATGATCAAAAATGAATAAAATTTGCATTCTTTTTTTTCTTTAGAATAAAACTGTAGCTAACATTAACATTGTTTTGTTGTAAGGAAGGAAGAAAGATTTATCTAACTGGTGGTATTTAATTTCCTATAAGGTGTACCATAGCTACCTCAAATCCTTTGTAGGTTTGTCAAATTAGAAAGAAGAAAGGAAGAAAATGAAAAATACATAAATATGCTATAACAAAACTCACACACTGACTTGGTGGTCTACAGGAGTGTTTTCAGAAACAACTCTGTAGGCTGGTGAAGGAAGCAGAATTGGGAGAGGGAGACATTGCTCTGTGATGCAGTTGCTGCAGAGTTCTCACATAGACAACATTATTCACTAGAGTCCAATAGGAAGACTTTCTTGCCATAAGTCAGCCTTGGTTCTTTTTCAGAATCTCTAACATAAACATCCTATTGGAGACAATTCAGTAATTCCCCTGTCCTCCTTTTCCGCAAAGGCCCTAAGTGGCTATTGGTTCCTTGGCTGGGAATCTTCTTAGATCTTTCTGATCTCTGCCTCAGGGCCTATTCTTCCCTCCTCTGCTTGTAAATGCTGGCCAATCCGCTTATACTGGGAAGTTATCTGAATATGACTGCTGCTCACTTGAGGAAATGTTGGCACTCTCTATCTCTATGTTCTTCTAGATTTTCTGCTACTGAGGCTCACACATGAATGGATACATTAGTAGGGTATGAAACGAATAAGGAACATGAGACTCCTAGGCCTTCAAGCCTGCTCCACTGTCACCTGGCCTTTTGTGAGTCCTGGCCTTCCTACAGTGAGCCAAATTCTTTGTGGCCTTAGCTTACTCCCCCAGCTTGAAGCAGTATTCAGATTTATTCTGACAGCCCCAGAGGTAGCCCACAGCATTAAAACAATGGGAATGTTCTGTGGGCCGATGAAGCTATTGTCTACCTATAGCTTCAGTTGTAAGAAAGAGGTTCAGCCCTCACATTTTAAAGATGAAATTTGACCAGTGCAAAGTTTGGGTGTCATATACAAAACTGGGTGAAATTTTATGAATTTTTTAAATAGTTTAAATCTAGTGCAACTCTAGCCAAGTTGAAGTTAGTGGAACTTTGGTCTTTATTTCTGAATTACACTGTACACAATTTTTTATACATGGAGGGTTCATAACTGTATTGAAAATTAATCACTCATTGGATTCAACATGCTATAATTCTAAGCCAACGTAAGAGAACTACTTTGATTCATTAAGTCTTTTTGCTTGTTATTGGCCTGATTTCTGTTCACAATATCATTCATAGAAAAAAAGGGAGGACATGTTTGTTGATTACTTTCTCTATTTTATTCCCTGATGGTTGATTCTATCTCTTTTAACTTTTATTTTAGGTTTAGGCTGAATCTACCACTTAAAGAAAAGGAAGTAAGTTCAAAACAAAAGAAAATGCCCATATTTCCCAACCACAAGATCAGTAAAGGAAAAAAAAATCCTTTCCATAATAATAAAGATTCATTGTAGAAGACCAAAATATCTCTTATGTGTAAAATTAAAATTATTTGGTTGAATTTACATGAAAAAAATTGAGATCCCATCAGAAAACATTTCCTTTTAACTCTAGATGGTGAGACTTTAAGCTTTTGAAAGATATAAAAAACTCAGTCAAACCAGCTTAAGTTAAAAAAGACAGGTATACTGTTGAAAACTTGAACTCTGAAGTCTTAAAAACATTAATATACTGTGCCAGACTTATAGCCTGATTTTATTTACTGAACATTTAATGAGATATACATGAATATATATATATGTGTGTGTGTGTATATATATATGCCATCAAATTATAAATAGTGTGTTCTCTTAAAAAATTTACAGTCATTGAGAAGGATGCACAGCTTTAAAAGAAGTGTTAAAACATGGTGTAATATGGAATATAATAGATATTTTTCACATGGTACTGTGGAACTACAGACAAGAGTGTTCTAAATCAGTGTGGTGAATCAGAAAAGAGCTTACATATGAGATGACAGTTGCTGAATTTTCAAGACTATACAACGTTGTCTGGGTAAAAGCAAGTGGCAAAGAGCATGTACAGTCACTAAATGAAAGAAGAGAAAAGGATGGGCTCTGAGCAATGACTGTGACTCTGCACTCAACAGCTCTCACTGCAGAGCTCTTCTGTAGCTATGGTCACTCTGTGTGAGTCCCTCTAGCTAAACTCTACCTGATTTTGGGTTCCATTTTTGCCCATGTAGAAACCAAGGACTTGTAAGGCAATGGTTTGGTTGCAAAATTCTGGTTACTTGTTAGGAGTTAAGTATTATCTCTGCTTTTATATTGGCATTTCTTCTACAGCATCGTAAATCTACTTTCTCGTACACTACCACAGTGGTTCCCAAACCCTGGGCGTGTTAGGAACTGGGCTGAGCAGCAAGAGGTGAGTAGCAGGCCAGTGAGCACTACTGCCTGAACTCTGCCTCCTGTCAGATCAGTGGCGGCATTAGATTCTTATGGGAGCATGAACTCTATTGTGAACTGCGTATGTGAGGGATCTAGGTTGCATGCTCCTTATGAGAATCTAACTAATGTCTGATGATGTGAGTCTCTACCCCTCCATTCATGGAAAAATTGACTTCCATGAAACTGGTCTCTGTGCCAAAAAAGTTGGGGACTGCTGCTCTCCCACTCTCTACACTGCTTACTGCAAATCAAGGTTTTAGGTCATGTAAAGTGAGGATTGTGTTCTTAGAAAAGAGAAAAAAATTAATACGAAAATATATTCTAATGTGTAACAGTGTTTCAATGGAATAGACTTTTTAAAACATTTTAAATAGTTGTTTACATACTATTCCTTAATCTCATCCCTGATGACTCTGCTTTTATGACTTAATAACTCCCTAAAGTCTCACATCTTGATAAAATCACATTGGTGATTAGGTTCTATCACATGAATTTTTGGGGACACATTCATACCATAACACTGTCTCTATTTAAAAAAAATATTTCCACTCACTTTTGTACATTCTGTTAAGAGTCTACTTTACACCCTCTGATTTGTTTCTCTTTTCTTCATTCATGTTTCAAGCACACATTCTACAGTCTCTATGAGTTCTGTCAAAATTTGAGTAAATCTTGAGAATTGAGAATTCCTTGCCATGTTAGTGTTGTGTTATAAAAAAATTATCTTTTGTCTTTTTTCTTGTCCTTCATGAACTTCCCCTCCTTCTTTATGTTTTTCTTCTTGTACCTTTCCCTTTTCTTCTCTCTTTTATTGATTCATGAGTTTATCTTTGCTTTTACGATTCTCTCTTTTTTCATCATTTCTTCTTCACTTTCTTGTATTTTTCCTTCCTTTATTCTTTATTGAGAATGTAGTATTATGGGCACAGTGTCTGGTAAACTGCACAAAGATGATAACACAGGGTTTTTACTGTCTTTATCAACTCATATTCTTTTTTTTTTTTTTTTTTTTTGAGAGGGAGTCTCGCTCTGTCGCCCAGGCTGGAGTGCAGTGGCGGGATCTCGGCTCACTGCAAGCTCCGCCTCCCGGGTTCCCGCCATTCTCCTGCCTCAGCCTCCCGAGTAGCTGGGACTACAGGAGCCCACAACCGCGCCCGGCTAATTTTTTGTATTTTTAGTAGAGACGGGGTTTCACGTGGTCTCGATCTCCTGACCTTGTGATCCGCCCGCCTCAGCCTCCCAAAGTGCTGGGATTACAGGCGTGAGCCATCCGCGCCCGGCCTATCAACTCATATTCTTGAGTGGTAAGACTTTTTTTTTAAACCAATAGCTTTCCTAGGAATTAAACAGAAACTAAAATTAAATCAAAAGAAAACTTCTAACATTTCTATCAAGACAATCAATACTGTGAACAATATTATTTTGAATAATACAATACCAGATGCTTTCTAGAAAAACAAAATTATGTGGATTCATTTTTATATTTTGTCTATACATGCAAATAGTTTACATTTATTTTAAAAATCTGTACTTGGTGACCAAAGCTTTCTTTGATATTCTGTGGACTACTTAAAATCAAGTGTCTGAGGACAGCGCCCCAGCCTGGGTCACTATGCCAACTGTGACATGGTTAGTACCCTCACTGGCACACCCTACTACGTGAGTCCTCAGTTATTCTCAAACAAACACTACAGCTATAAGTCTGATGTTTGGGCTCTGGGATGCTGTGTTTGTGAAATGGTCACCCAAAGCATACTTTCAATGTAAAAATACCAATTCTTTAGTGTATGAGATTATTGAAGAAAAGCTGCCAGAGATACCAATAGATTATAGGCCAGAGCTGGCAGAACTGATAAAAACAGTGCAGAACAAAAGTCCTGAAGAAAGACCCTCTGTGAGGACCATCCCAAAACAGTCTAATGTAAAGCACCAAATCTTGTTTTTGAAGGCTACAGAGACAAACATTTCCAAAAATAACATTAAAAGTGATTACTCTAAATCCATATCTTGTTATAGTAGTTTCTAGAAAGAATGAAATCATGAAGTGACCCACTGCCAGCCACACTCTTCAAGGGCTCTGGGACATATGTAATGAATGAAGAAAAATGTTTGTCCCAGGAAAAAGCCATGGTCATTTATCTCTTGAAGTTACCTACCAGTCTGAAAGGCCATGCCTGGAAACCATGCATGAGTAATACTAGCCACAATTAGCAGGATAAATATTGACATCTTACCTGCAGAAAGGAGAGAGTCAATGAACTAAATGGCTTAGTTCAGAAGAATCAACCAAGACACTTAGATGCCTTTAGCGAGCTAGGAAATGAAAACAATATTTCTTCTTATGGGCTGCAGAAGAATAGTCCAGAGCTCTACCTAAAAACCTGACTACCACATGGTCTTTGGACAATGTCACCAAGGAAAGAAATGAACCAGTGAAGCCGCTGCGGCCCCTAAACAAAGATTAAAAGCCAAGGAACAAATGCATGATAAGCACAAGAGAAATGGAATCATAGGATAAAAAATTAAAAGATCTGACTCCAGTAAAAGTTAAGCTTAATGGAATTGTGTCAAATCCATTTTCTATTTTGTCCTTTCATATTAAAGAGCCACCTAAGAGTAGTATCACTCATATGAAGTCACTTAGAAATTTTTAGTTCCTGTTTTCTAATATAAGAGATGATCAAGAACTGTGAAGGGTCTAAGATTTTACCTTACTCGCAAGCTTAAATAGTCTTATGGTTTCATCAGTAGGTACTAGACTCCTGGTCAGAGAGAAAGGACAGTTTCCTGCCCACAGAAATAGCAGTCGTCTGAGTATTAGCAATATTCCATGTCAGAATCATTTCTAGAAAGCTAGGTCAAGGGGAGAAGGGCTACCCTTTTGGAGTTTTACAGAAAGAAATGTTTCAGTGGCTATTATTGATGGCCAACTCCTTGAAAAGACCACTGAAATAATAAATTGATTTAGCAAAGCTTATTATCTGCAGTAAGAAAGACCACCTTCTTGAAAGAATTTTATTGTATATTGGAAAGAGGGCGATTAAGGACATATAATTATAAGCCTTTGGGGTATGGCTTTAGCTATGTCTTTTAATAATGGGGGTTGTTGGAATTGGACAATGTGCAAGATGTGATAGTTTAGGATTAGTTGACACATCAAGGTGAGGGTTTCAAAGTAAGGCTTGATAATTAATTAGTCATTTGATAAACAAGTAATTTGGCCTTTTGAGCTGTGTATTGTCCACAGGAGGAGTCATTTATACTGATAAGCAACCTATTATTTTGAAAGGAAGCTAGTTGAACTGTGTATTAGTTGCAGCTTTATCTTACTGGGAAAGAATTTCCTGTATGAGTAAAGTCATATGCTTGATCCTATTAGTTAGATACTAGACAGTAGGCAATGATGGGAACAGCTGTGTTTCACACAGTTAATCAAAGACACCAAGAGCATGTAGTAGTATAAAGAATTTAGTCTCTGTCCTGAGTTCCTGGCATGGAGCTCCTAAAACCCTTACAATTTCATGAATTATAGGAATGTCTTTGTTACACTGATACGGTGTGACTCATGATGGGCCCCTAGATAGCTTCGAAATGGGGGTTGGCTATCAGAAAGGCCAGCCTGACCTCAAGAGAGGAAAGGGGGATTGAAAATTATGTTTAATCACATGGCCAATGATTTAATCAGTCTTGCTTAAGTACATGAAGGTCTAATAAAAACTCTGAATGCCAAAGGTCAGGGGAGATGCTTGGTTGGGAAACAGATGTGCTGTGAGGGTGATGTGCCCTGACTCCATGGGAGATGTCACAGAGGCTCTGTATCCCCTGCCAGACCTTGCCATTTAAATCTCTTTGTCTAGTCCTCTTATGTATGTCATGGGGACTTTCTGAATCAATAACTAATTGGTCAGAAGTGCAGGTGACTTGATCCCCAAAGACTAGCAGCTAGCATCTACAGTGAGAGCAATCTTGTGCAAAATTCAGCCCTTAATCCTGTGGAGTCTGACGATAACTTAATGTTGTAATTGAAACGCAATATGCCCAATTGATGTTAGACGATTTGGTGTGGAAACAGAGTGGTGGACACTGAATAAATAGACCATCTCCTTAGATTGAATTGGCAGGAAATTTCCAGTTGTCTTTGATGGGCAGACATAGGAAGCAGTAACTGAGAAATATATCCTTAGCAAAAATTGGAAAAATAAAGTAAAACAATCTAAATCCTTCTCTCTTCTTTATTGATTGCTTTAAAAAAATCAACATAATTAAAATCTACCTTGTTTTCTTAAGAGTTATCATACTATTTTTCTGTGTTTTGGATTTTTGTTTTTGGTGGACTTGCTTCTCCAGTTGTTTCAGGCTCTTAACAATGACTAATAAACTTTCCAGCATTGTAAAGCTTTAATTTTTTAGAAAGCTGAAACTGGATCCTTTCCTTACTCCTTATATGAAAATTAATTCAAGATGGATTAGTGACTTAAATGTTAGACCTAAAACCATAAAAACCCTAGAAGAAAACCTAGGTAATACCATTCAGGACATAGGCATGGGCAAGGACTTCATGTCTAAAACACCAAAAACAATGGAAACAAAAGTCAAAATTGACAAATGGGATCTACTTAAACTAAAGAGCTTCTGCACAGCAAAAGAAACTACCATCAGAGTGAACAGGCAACCTACAGAATGGGAGAAAATTTTTGCAATCTACTCATCTGACAAAGGGCTAATATCCAGAACCTACGAATAACTCAATCAAATTTACAAGAAAAAAACAACCCCATCAAAAAGTGGGTAAAGGATATGAACAGACACTTCTCAGAAGAAGACATTCATACAGCCAGCAGACACATGAAAAAAATGCTCATCGTCATGGGCCGTCAGAGAAATGCAAATCAAAACCACAATGAGATACCATCTCACAGCAGTTAGAATGGCGATCATTTAAAAAGTCAGGAAACAACAGGTGATGGAGAGGATGTGGCGAAATAGGAACACTTTTACACTGTTGGTGGGACTGCAAACTAGTTCAACCATTGTGGAAAACAGTGTGGCGATTCCTCCAGGATCTAGAACTAGAAATACCATTAGACCCAGCCATCCCATTACTGGGTATATACCCAAAGGATTATAAACCATGCTGCTATAAAGACACATGCACACGTATGTTTACTGCAGTACTATTCACGATAGCAAAGACTTGGAATCAAATGTCCATCAGTGACAGACTAGATTAAGAAAATGTGGCACATATACACCATGGAATCCTATGCAGCCATAAAAAAGGATGAGTTTGCGTCCCTTGTAGGGACATGGATGCAGCTGGAAACCATCATTCTCAGCAAACTATCGCAAGAACAGAAAACCAAACACCTCATGTTCTCACTCATTGGTGGGAATTCAACAATGAAATCACTTGGACACAGGAAGGGGAACATCACACACTGGGGCCTATTGTGGGGAGGGGACGGGGAGAGGGATAGCATTAGGAGATATACCTAATGTAAATGACGAGTTAATGGGTGCAGCACACCAACATGGCACATGTATACATATGTAACAAACCTGCACGTTGTGCACATAAACCCTAGAACTTAAAGTATAATAATAATTTAAAAAATTAAAAAAACTTATTTTAAGTTGACGGAGAAATGCATAATTGACGTAATTTCCCCAGGTACTTTGCTGCTGAAAGGAGAGAGGAAGAGATGTATGTTCAAAATTCCTAGCAGAATACTGTCAGTAGCTTCAATCACTGGAGGAATTTTACTCCTTTTTATACTTAGAGCTAAATAAAGGAGTAATTCCCTAGATAATTGATATAAATTAACACTGAAATTGCTAGAGGTGAAATGTTTAAATTGCATACTTAGCTGCTGAAAACATATCAATGATATTTGAGATTTTTTCTACTTTATTTTTGTTTCTGTAGAAAGAAATGCCAGCTATCAAAGATAGTAAGAAAAACAGAAGATAAACAACCAATTTCTTTGCTTCAATCTCAGCAAATGTATAGAAATCAAAGAAGATTTTGTGCTTATTGTTGTCATTAGTGCAAAAATCTCAGAAAACATAGTATAAAAGCATTTTTCTTAATTGACTCTTGTGAATATGTATCTCTATATGTAAAAGTAGTTCGAAACAGAGATCTACGTTATTTTCTAGATTAGAACAGGAGTTATAAATAACCTGTTTACTGTTGCCAGAATTATTTGTATCAAAGAAAGTCTTCTCTAGAAAATTCTGCCATGTGTTTGTAGCTTAATATACCTTTATCAGAACTGCTTCCCATTACGAGAAATGTACAAACTTAAGTTTTTTCAAACAAATTGAAGAAGACATACACATGGGTAAGAAATATCAACAAATATAAACTTATTAGACTTACAAAGGTTAGTCATTTTTCAAGTGTGAAAATGTAAAATATGTAGAAGTATAAATCATTTTTTTCTTTGCGTTTTTTAAAATTATTGTACTTTAAGATCTAGGGTACATGTGCACAACGTGCAGGTTTGTTACATATGTATACATGTGCCATGTTGGTGTGCTGCACCCATTAACTCGTCATTTACATTAGGTGTATCTCCTAATGCTATCCCTCCCCCCATCCCCTCCCCACAATAGACCCCAGTGTTTGATGTTCCCCTTCCTGTGTCCATGTGATTTCATTGTTCAATTCCCACCAATAAATGAGAACATGCAGTGTTTGACTTTCTGTTCTTGCGATAGTTTGCTGAGAATGATGGTTTCCAGCTGCATCCATGTCCCTACAAGGGACGCAAACTCATCCTTTTTTATGGCTGCATAGGATTCCATGGTGTATATGTGCCACATTTTCTTAATCTAGTCTGTCACTGATGGACATTTGAGTTGATTCCAAGTCTTCGCTATCGCGAATAGTGCTGCAATAAACATTCTTAATCTAGTCTGTCACTGATGGACATTTGAGTTGATTCCAAGTCTTCGCTATCGCGAATAGTGCTGCAATAAACATACGTGTGCATGTGTCTTTATAGCAGCATGATTTATAATCTTTTGGGTATATACCCAGTAATGGGATGGCTGGGTCAAATGGTATTTCTAGTTCTAGATCCTGGAGGAATCGCCACACTGTTTTCCACAATGGTTGAACTAGTTTGCAGTCCCACCAACAGTGTAAAAGTGTTCTTATTTCTCCACATCCTCTCCATCACCTGTTGTTCCTGACTTTTTAAATGATCGCCATTCTAACTGGTGTGAGATGGTATCTCATTGTGGTTTTGATTTGCATTTCTCTGATGGCCAGTGATGATGAGCATTTTTTCATGTGTCTGCTGGCTGTATGAATGTCTTCTTTTGAGAAGTGTCTGTTCATATCCTTTGCCCTCTTTTTGATGGAGTTGTTTGTTTTTTTTTTCTTGTAAATTTGATTGAGTTCTTCGTAGGTTCTGGATATTGGCCCTTTGTCAGATGAGTAGATTGCAAAAATTTTCTCCCATTCTGTAGGTTATCTGTTCATTCTGACGGTAGTTTCTTTTGCTGTGCAGAAGCTCTTTAGTTTAATTAGATCCCATTTGTCAATTTTGGCTTTTGTTTCCATTGCTTTTTGTGTTTTAGACATGAAGTCCTTGCCCATGCCTATGTCCTGAATAGTATTACCTAGGTTTTCTTCTAGGGTTTTTATGGTTTTAGGTCTAACATTTAAGTCTCTAATCCATCTTGAATGAATTTTCATATAAAGAGTAAGGAAAGGATCCAGTTTCAAGTTTCTACTTATGGCTAGCCAATTTTCCCAGCACCATTTATTAAATAGGGAATCCTTTCCCCATTTCTTGTTTTTGTCAGGTTTGTCAAAGATCAGATGGCTGTAGATGTGTGGTATTATTTCTGAGGGCTCTGTTCTGTTCCATTGGTCTACATCTCTGTTTTGGTACCAGTACCATGCTGTTTTGGTTACTGTAGCCTTGTAGTATAGTTTGAAGTCAGGTAGCCTGATGCCTCCAGCTTTGTTCTTTTGGCTTAGGATTGTCTTGGCAAAGCGGGGTCTTTTTTGGTTCCATATGAACTTTAAAGCAGTTTTTTCCAATTCTGTGAAGAAAGTCATTGGTAACTTAATGGGGATGGCATTGAATCCATAAGTTACCTTGGGCAGTATGGCCATTTTCATGACATTGATTCTTCCTATCCATGAGCATGGTCTGTTCTTCCATTTGTTTGTGTCCTCTTTTATTTCACTGAGCAGTGGTTTGTAGTTCTCCTTGAAGAGGTCCTTTACATCCCTTGTAAGTTGGATTCCTAGGTATTTTATTCTCTTTGAAGCTATCTTGAATGGGAGTTCATTCATGATTTGACTCTGTTTGTCTGTTACTGGTGTATAAGAATGCTTGTGATTTTTGCACATTGATTTTGTATCCTGAGACATTGCTGGAGTTTCTTATCAGCTTAAGGAGATTTTGGGCTGAGACAATGGGGTTTTCTAAATAGACAATCTTGTCATCTGCAAAGAGGGACAATCTGACGACTTCTTTTCCTAACTGAATACCCCTTATTTCTTTCTCTTGCCTGATTGCCCTGGCCAGAACTTCCAACACTATGTTGAATAGGAGTGGTGAGAGGGCAGTTAAATGTTTACTAAAATATTTTGCCCATATTTTTAGTGGATTATGTTCTTTTAATTATTGAAATTTAGAGTTATTTATATATTATATATTCTGAGTAAAATTCCCCTATCAGATACATTATTTGCAACTATTTTATTTCATTAGGTAAGCTGCTTTTTAAAATTATTTTAACAGTGTTTTTAATCTTTAATAATCTTTTGGCCAGGCACAGTGGCACATGCTTGTAATCCCAGCACTTTGCAAGGCTGAAATGGAGGACTGCTTGAGTCCAGGAGCTGGGGATCAGCCTAGGTAATATAGTGAGACCTTGTATTTACCAAAAAAAAAAACAAAACAAAACAAACAAAAAAAAGGGTGGCTGGATGTAGTGGTACACGCCTGTAGTCCCAGCTACTTAGGAAGCTAAGTTGGGAGGATTGTAGAAGATGGAGGCTGCAGTGACCTGAGATTGTGCCACTGCATTCCAGTCTGGGTGACAGAGTGAGATCCTGTCTTACAAAATTAAAAAAAAGTCTTTTGAAGTGCATAAGTTTTAAGTTTTAATAAAGTAACAATTATAAATGTGTTCTGATACTGTTTGGCTGTGTCCCCACCCAAATCTCATCTTGAATTGTAGCTCCCACTGTTCCCACATGCCATGGGAGGAACCTGGTCGGAGGTGGTTGAATCATGGGGGCAGGTCTTTCCTGTGCTGTTCCTGTGATGTTGAGTGGGTCTCTTGAGATCTGATGGTTTTAAAAAATGGGAATTCCCCTGAACAAGCTTGCTGTCTTTGCCTGCTGCCATCCACATAAAATTTAATTTGCTCCTTCTTGCCTTCCATCATGATTGTGAAGCCTCCCCAGCCATCTGGAACTGTGAGTCCAATTAAACCTCTTTCTTTTGTAAGTTGCCCAGTCTTGGGTATGTCTTTATCAGTAGCATGAAAATGGACTAACACATGTTCTTTTATAAGTTGTTCTTTTTGTATAGTAAATAATAAAACCTGGTTTAACTCAGTCACCTAAATTTTCTCCTATGCTGTATTCTAGAAGTTTTTATACTTATAGATTTTACATTTAAATGTATAATCCATTTTGAATTAGTTTTTTATACAGTGTGAGATATAGATCAAAGTTTGTTTATTCCATATGGAAATTCAATTTTTCCAGTACCCTTTTTGAAAAGACTGTCCTTTTCCAATCAATTCTGCCTTTGCATCTTTGTTGAAACTCATTGTCCATACATGTGGGAACTTATTCCTGAGCTCTTTTTGTTTCATTGATCTACATGTCTATCTTGTGTGATGCCAATAGCATCATCTTGATTGCTATAGCTTTATCATGAGTCTTCATATCACATGTAGTGTTATCCTCCTACTTTGGCTTTTTATTCAAGGTTGTTTTGAGTATTTTAGATTATTTGCATTTCCATATAAATTTTAGAATCAGCTTGTAAGTTTCTACAACCTTGCTAGGATTTTGATTGGGATTGTGTTGAATCTGTAAACTGGGAAGAAACCTCATCTCAATAATATTGAATCTTTCATTTCATCTAAATTGGTCAATTTGTTGCCATAAATATGTTCACAATGTTTTATTATTATTCTTTAAATATTCATAGAATTTATAGTGATGTTACCTCTCTCATGTTTGATATTGGTAACTTGTGTCTTCTCTTTCATTGTTTTTTTCTGACCAGTCTGGCTAGAATGTCAGTTTTCTTTCCTTTCCTTTTCTTTTTTTAAATTATACTTTAAATTCTGGGGTACATGTGCACAACATGCCAGTTTGTTACATAGGTATACATGTGCCATGTTGGTTTGTTGCACCCATCAACTTGTCATTTACATTAGGTATTTTTCCTAATGCTATCCCTTCTCCAGCCCCCTACCCTCTGACAGGCCCCAGTGTGTGATGTTCCCCTCCCTGTGTCCATGTGTTCTCATTGTTCAACTCTCACTTATGAGTGAGAACATGTGGTGTTTGGTTTTCTGTTCCCGTGTTACTTTGCTGAGAATGATGATTTCCAGCTTCATCCATGTCCCTGCAAAGTACATGAACTCATCTTTTTTTATGGCTGCATAGTATTCCATGGTGTATATGTGCCACATTTTCTTAATCCAGCTTATCATTGATGGGCATTTGGGTTGGTTCCAGGACTTTGCTATTGTGAACAGTGCTGCAATAATCATAAGTGCATCTGTCTTTTTAGTACAATGATTTATATTCCTTTGGGTATATTCCCAGTAATGGGATTGCTTGGTCAGATAGTATTTCTGGTTCTAGGTCCTTGAGGAATCACCACACTGTCTTCCACAATGGTTGAACTAATTTACACTCCCACCAACAGTGTAAAAGCATTCCTATTTCTCCACATCCTCTCCAGCATCTGTTGTTTCCTGACATTTTAATGATCACCATTCTAACTGGTGTGAGATGGTATCTCATGGTGGTTTTGATTTGCATTTCTCTAATGACCAGTGATGATGAGCATTTTTTTGTAAGTTTGTTGGCTGCATAAATGTCTTCATTTGAGAAGTGTCTGTTCATATCCTTCACCCATTTTTTGATGGAGTTTTTTTTTTTTTTTTCTTGTAAATTTGTTTACGTTCTTTGTAGATTCTGGATATTAGTCCTTTGTTAGATGAATAGATTGCAAAAATTTTCTCCCAATCTGTAGGTTGCCTGTTCACTCTGATGACAGTTTCTTTTGCTGTGCAGAAGCTCTCTAGTTTAATTAGATCCCATTTGTCAATTTTGGCTTTTGTTGCCATTGCTTTTGATGTTTTAGTCATGAAGTCTTTGCCCATGCCTTTGTCTTGAATGGTATTGCCTAAGTTTTCTTCTAGGGTTTTTATGGTTTTAGGTCTTACATTTAAGTCTTTAATCCATCTTGAGTTAATTTTTGTATAAGGTTTAAGGAAGGGATCCAGTTTTAGTTTTCTGCATATGGCTAGCCAGTTTTCCCATCACCATTTATTAAATAGGGAATCCTTTCCCCACTGCTTGTTTTTGTCAGGTTTGTCAAAGATCAGATGGTTGTAGATGTGTGGTGTTGTTTCCGAGACCTCTCTTCTGTTCCATTGGTCCATATATCTGTTTTGGTACCAGTACCACACTGTTTTGAGTTTTGGGTTTCATTGATTTGTTTTGTGATTTCTAGATAATTGATTTCTGCACTGATACTTATTTTTTTTCCTTTTCCTCTTCCTGCTTTGGAAGTTAATGTCATTGACAAGATCATTTTTATTTTCAAGTATAGATATTAAGTACATTAAATCAAACGTTAAGTACTATTTTAAAGGCATCCCATACATTTTGATATTTTGTATTAGTTTCTAGGGCTTCTATAACAAAATACCACATGCTGTGTCACTTAACACAACAATAATTTATTCTCTCACAGTTCTGGAGGCTAAAATTCCAGAGCCGAAATATCACCAAAATGTTCTCCTCCAGTCATTGGGCAGAATCTTTCCTTGTCCTTTCTTAGTTTCTGGTGGTGGTAGCAGTCGTTGGTATTCCTTAGCTTGGTGGTTCATCATTGTAATTTCTGCCTCTGTCATCAGTTGGTATTCTCTGTGTGTGTGTCTTTTCTCCTTTTCTTGTAAAGGCACCAACCAAACTGGGTTAAGAGCCTACTCTATCCAGTATGACATTATCTGAACTTAAGTGATTATACCTGTAATGATCCTATTCTCAAATAAAGTCACATTTTGATGTGCTAACAGTAAGAACATAATTTGGGGTGAGGGCACAATTTAACCCATAACAATTGCAGTTTTATTTTTATTCTTTTTAAAATACACTTTTATTTTTATTCTTTTTAAAGTACACTTTAATTTTTATTCTGTTTAAAATACACTCAAATTTGTTCTTTTAATTTTTTTAGACCTCTGAATTATGTAGGAAGTGATCTTTTGGTTTTCAAATATTAGGAATTCATTCAACTTAATTATTTGTTGATTGAGATAAATTCCTGTGGCTTTTGTATGTCTGGAAATAATCTTTATTTTGACTTTAAAAATAATCTTTTATTTTCATTGATATTTTCAAAAATATCTCTCAGGTATAGATTTTGAGGTTTATAGTTTTCTCTTCTTTTAGTACTTTAAATATACTGCTCTACTGTCTTTTCACTTGCATTGTTTCCAACAAAAAAATATGCTCTTATCTTGATGTCTCATCATCAGAACACATTGTTTGCTTTTTCTTTGGCTGCTTTTAAGACTTTCTGTTTATCACTGGTTTTTAGCAATTTTAGTACAATGTATTCTTAGGCAGTTTTCCTCATTTTTTTTGTGCTCAGGGTTCATTGACTTCTTTTAGACTGTGTATTTATAGTTTTCATCAAATTTGGATAATTTTGGAGGTTATTTATTAAAATATTTTTTCTTTTTCCTCCTCTTTCTCCTTTCCATGCAAGACTCTAAATACGCATATGTTGGGCTGCTTGAAGTTGTCTCACGACTACCAATGCTTTTTTAAAAATTCATTTTCTTTTTTTCACTATGTTTCATATTTGGATAGTTTCTATTATTATATCTTCAAGTTCATTTTTTTCTCCAGTATCTTCATCTTTAGATGTTTGATTTGAGTTAAAAAAGATATCTCCCATGTGTCGACCAAACTTTCTGGACATATGGAATATAGTAACAATAACATTTTAAATGTATGTGTCTGCTGATTCTAACATCTGTATCAGTTCCGAGTCAGTTTAATATTGATTGCTCTATTGCTTCATAATGAGTCATATTTTCCTGCTTTTTGTCTGTCTGGCAATTTTTGATTGGTTGATGGATATTATGCATTTTCCTTTTTTGGGTCCGGTGCACTTTTGTTTCCTATAAACATTCTTGAGTTTTTTTGGGCATGGAGTCAAGTTACTTGAAAGCAGATTGATCCTTTGAGTTTTTGCTTCTAGGGTGTGTTAAGAAGGCTGGAAATGTATGCTAGAGATGAAATCCTTCTGTGTATCCTACCCAATGCCTGTAAACAAAAAGGTTTCCCAGATTTCTGGGTAAGACAAGGTCCTTTTACCATTCCTGTGTGAGAAGCAGATGCTGTTAACACCGTCCTTTTGGGTGTTTTCCCCCTACTTTGGGTAGTCTTCTCACTTATAGCACTGATTGGTACTTGTGGGGCACATTCTGCAGCTCTCTGGGTTTCGTCCTGTGAGCTGTCTCCTCTCTGATACTCTTTCCTAGAAACTCTACCTGCCTTCATCTCTCTGGAGTCTCATCTCTGTGTCCTCAACTCAGGGAGCATCCGGGCTCCATCTGAGTTTTTCATCACTCATTTTGGATCTGTAAACTCTCAAGGTGGTAAACTGGGGTAATATAAGGATTTTCCTTTGTTGCCTGATGTTCAGTGTTTTTCAAATGGCTTTCTCAATTATTTTTGTCTGTTTTTTATTTGTATCAAGGAAGAGATTAAATCTAGTTTCTATTACTCCATTTTGGTTCAAAGCAAACATCCTCAATAACTTTTTGAGGAAGGTTACATGAAAATCAAAATTTGGTACTTTGCAAATCAGAAAATGGCTTATTTTCTCTGTTGATATGTTGATGGACTGAATGGGTAGACAATTTTAGTTTAAGTCTTTTAATTCTTAAATTTTTTTTCTGTTCTTTCAAACAGATGTTTGAATATTTGAAAAAATAGATGTTTTCCATCTATTTTTATTGTTCAGAGGCTAACACTACTATAAAAAGTAAGCTTCTTTCCTTGGATAGTTTACTACCCCCAAAGAGGTATTTGCTTTTTGTTTGCTTATTTTAGAGTCTGTCTTCTGTGTTTGAAGCTTCTCTCAGCTATCTGGCAATCCCTGTATGCCTGTGATTTAAGAATGGAAGAATAAAAGACTGAATGGAGACTGTGATCATGTGGATATTTGTTGACTTTGAGCTTCACTGCAGAATGATCTGATGGGGGCATTTTGAGGGCACCAACTTTAGAACTTTCTTTTTGGACTAATCAAGTTCCCTACAGTAGAGCTTTTAAATCTATTTAAGAGAAGATAAGAGTCCACTTTTTTGGCATTATGGAAGCTAAGTGAGGAAGAAGTTGGTGTGTTTCTATTCATATAGTCATTTATGGTACCTATGCCCTCAACAGTGCCTGACATTCACAAATTACATATTCTTTGTATTCGAGCAAGGTTAGTATTCTTAATGGCCACCAAAACACATCAAGTCCTAATCCCTGGGACCTGAAAATATTACCTTACAAGAAATAAGAGTCTTTTTAGTTAGCAGATCTAACTAAGAATCTTGACATAGTAGGACTATATTGTATCATTTGGGTGAAATCTCTTGTAACCTTGTAAAAGAGAGGCAGAGGGAGATTTGACATACACAGGAAAGGAGATGGTGTGACTATACAGGAAGAGTTTGGAGATCCACAGTCATTTGAGAAAGCTAGAAGAAACCAGGGAGGGACGCTCTCATGGAGGAAATGAGGTCCTGCCAACACCTTGCATTTGAGTCAGTGAAACTGATTGTAGAGTTCTGACCTCTAGAACTGAGAGAGAATACATTTTTGATGTTTGAAGCCCCCATTTGTGGTGACTTCTTTTACAACAACCACAGGAAATGAACATATCCTCTTTTTTTTTTTTTTTCCATTTCTAGAAAATAAGCTTGCAGCATTCTACAAGTGTGCTGGTAGGGCACTTGCTCAGCAAGATGGAATCAAGTAGAGGATCCTGAGATCTCATTGTTTCTTAAAAAAGCTTTTCTCTGGGCCTCTTTATTTTATCTCCATTCTCCCATAAACTCTCATTATAAAGTCACCTGTTGCTGTTAGTTCCTATGCCTTTTGAGTATTCTCTGACATAAATTAGATTTTATCTTACATTTCCCATAACTACTGGTGGGAGGAAATAGCCATTAGTCCATCTATCTCTCTCTTTCTGTGTGTGTGTGTGTGTGTGTGTGTGTGTGTGTGTGTGTGTGATTCAACTCTCAAAATGCAGTGTTATCTTTTATTCTTTGTGTCTTTGTGGGTTTAAATCTTTTAAAAAATACTTTAGTTTGAGTAGGCTGTCAGATATTATTGCAATTAGATGCACGTGCTCACACTACTGTATTGAAACAGAGCCGATATTGTTCACTCTTAACTACTAGCATTATTCTAAATATTCTAAGGATAACAAGATTTCCTCAAAATGTAGACTTTGTCAAACTTAAATAGCAACTAGATCTTTGCCTCTTTCTCCAGCTGGAAATAAAAAAAGTCATCATCATTGAAATTAGGTTTGTCACTTTTTCGAAAAACTCAATTCTCACACTCTTTTTGAATAGAAGCACATTCAAAGAAGATTGATTATTTTGAAGATTTTCAGTTCATTATTTTGAAGGTGATTTGGTTTATAGAGTTCTATAATATAAGAATTCAAAAATCATAAGGATGTTGAGAATCAGTAGCTTGTAGTTCTTTAAAACATTAGTCTGTTTTACCTGATATTCATTTTGTAGCTCAAATTCCTGCTTAATCAATTTAGCTCCATTTTGTTCCAGAACAGCTACACTAAATACTGTATTGTTGGTTCCTACCAATGACTTTTCTAATGTGAACTTGAAATGCTCCCTCTTTTTGTGAATCAGTATCCTTGGAATTTTTCATTTAAAAATAAAGCTTATTCATTTGTGCTAACTTGGATAAAATGTTCTCTTCATTATTTTGCAGTGTTGTTTACCATTTCCAGTACCAATCCAATCAAATCTACAAAGTTTTGGCATTCTTTGGAGGGACAGCCACTTAAGAAAGGATACCAGCAGTATATTACAAATCCTCCATTTTAAATATTTCATTTCTTGCTTTGGACCAACTGCAATCAAACAAAATAAGATTGCTCTTAAGAATGGAAATTTGTAACTCTTAAAACCTGCAATTTTAGTTTAGTTTTGGTTGATCTTGAAGAAAAGTGTTCAAACTTTCCTTTGATGCAAGGTTTCATTTGGAAAGTTCCCGACATGCCCCAATGAGCCTAAATGGATCTGCTACTTTGTTTTCTGGCAGCAGTTTGGCTATTTTCATTGAAATGATGTTGACATCTTTTTTACCCTGTTGGTTATTTTTGCTAAGTATTGCCAGGTACCCAAAAGATAAGGCCTTCTAAAATTCCATGATAATGTATGCTCATCATGGAGGTGGTTTTTTTCCTCTAATTTTCACTCTAATTCAGAAGATGTAAGACTGTTTTGTTAAGACATTAATGGAAAAAATAACTCCTACCTTCTTTGTGAGTCTACTTATGGAAAAAAGGACATTGTATTCCTCTTTTTAATTAAAAATAGTGTAAAAGGTCTTTCAAAACAAGGCTGAATCAAGTATAATTTTATAATAAAATGGAGAGCTTTTAAGGAGACTTTTTGTGTGGTTCTTAAAACCATACTAAGATACAATAAGCAAATACTATCTTTCCCTGAACACTTGTTTCATTAAACTTTATGAGGGCAAGAGAGAGTAAATAATCAGAACAAAGAAAAAATAAATGTGGGAGTGGAGTTATTTTTTGAAGATCTGCCATCAGTTTCCTGGCTTAGCTAGTAGGAGATGTCAAACAATCAACTGAAATAAATGAACACTGAAACCAAAGAAGAACCACAACTTACACAGGGATATGTTTTAAGTTTGGGAGAAATAGTTGTTGCTCTGGCTGACAAGTTGTTGTTCAGTTTTTCTTGTTAAGCCAGAGCAAATATATTGACATGCACACAGACGTGCATATAGAGCTTTTCAAAGTGACTCTCCCTAAAACTGGAAATTCTTAGCTTCTGACCAATTTAGGGAGAGGTTAGCCAAAAACTAAAGCTTTACTAAGACCACCCAAAATATCGGACTCCACCCCTTCTCTGAATCAGTGCCACTGTCATACAAATGGAGAAAAGGAAAGAGGGAACAGAGGGAAGATGGGGGAGAGGAAGGAAAAAAGGAGACAGAAAAGAAAATGCGACTTTCAATCAGAGGAAATAAAATTTTCCTTCCTTCCTTCCTTCCTTCCTTCCTTCCTTCCTTCCTTCCTTCCTCTTTCTCTCTTTCTTTCTTCTCTTTCTTTCTTTCTTCCCTCCCTCCCTCCCTCCCTCCCTCCCTCTCTCTCTCTCTCTCTCTCTCTCTTTCTTTCTTTCTTTCTTTCTTTCTTTCTTTCTTTCTTTCTTTCTTTCTTTCTTTCTTTCTCTCTCTCTCTCTCTCTCTCTCTCTCTCTCCTTCCTTCCTTCCTTCCTTCCTCCCTCCCTCCCTCCCTCCCTCCCTCCCTCCTTCCTTTCTTTCTTTCTTTCTTTCTTTCTTCTTTCTTTCTGCTTTTTGAGTGTGAAAAGACACAAAACAGTTACATCATTCACTTAGCATTGATTTTTTTTTGTTTGCTCCTTTTAGCTAGATGTACACATTGTAATTTTCTGTAAGACTGATGTTGCAAACTGCAAAGGGTGTTTTTGGATCTTTTAGATTTTAGTTTATGTACAATATTTTGAGAATATCTGTTCTAGATTAGTCTAGTTCCAATATTAGCTCTAAACTTATACTGTAATATTTTGCATGACAGGGAACTACAGAAATTCATTCTTTGACGCCTTACAGTTTTATGGAAAATTTTCACCACATTTTTTTTTGAATGTGAAAAAAATTTTCACATTTTTTTTTCACCAAAAAAAAAAAAAAAAAAAAGTCTTTTGGTTTGGAGGCCTTTGGGTCAAGATGTTGGGTCCTGCTGAGACCGAACTGGACTAAGATACTTCAAAAGATTCCCACAAATGTTTGTGAGAATCAGTCAAGTGATTATATGCCTATCAGCAAAACATTCTTAACTGTCCTTCTCAAGGTAATGTCGATCCCTTTCCTGTAAGCCTTCTTAGACTTTTTTTTTTTTTTAAAGTAAATGTGAGCACACCAGCAGAGATGGTGAGCAGTTCCAAGTGTGTGTAGGAACTCTAAGTTATCTTTTTAACTAGGTATGGAATGGAGAATGACCAGTTTTACTTCAGCGTATCAGAGAATATTCCAGATCAAAGCAGATCAAATTTAAGAAAAAGAGATTAAAGGAAGCAATTAAATGAGAGACAATGTGAAGAAAGTATAATGGAATGTAAGAAAGAAATGAATGGTGAGGGGGAAGACAGACCTAAGTGTGAAGGTTTGGAAACGAGAACTGGTTGACTATTTGCTCTGGAAGCCATGTGCTATCCACCGCTGTGTTAAAGGGGAATGGGTGGAAGTTGCCAGACTACTGACAATAAGAAAATAATTGAACAGAATGATTGTGTCCTGCATTGATTCTCTTATAGATCCCTGTATGCGTGCTCCCAGCCTTTTACACTGCTGTGTGCATAGAATTGGTTTATTCATTTCTTGTGACTATTGCTCACTTCATGTAAACATTCTCCTAGTGGGTTAAACATTTCTGGAAGCAATTATGTTTCTCAGAAGTAACTCTGTGCTTTCCAGTTAAGATGCCATGAAAAATGTTGCTAGTCGTAAAAGTCAGACATTAATTTATATTACTGTGAAGCCTCCTTAAAATTCTCATGAAGAAATCACTGTCAATGACCGAGGGTCTTGGAAACTTCCACATGCATACATCTAAATAGCTATCTGCTTATCTCTTGAAATATATGCATACAAGTATTTTTAGATGCTAACATTCTGATATAAGTACTCAAAAATTTGGCCTATAATACTGTTCATAAATTCATGTTTTGATATCCTGAACCTGGGTTAAAAATTTTTATTCTTTTTAAGCAAATAAGATTCAAATTAGACTGTTCTACAAACAGCTAACATTTCAAGTCTCCATTTCTCAAAATTAAAAGAAAGAAAAATTCACTACTTTGAAGATCTATCACTTTAAATTTCACATCTTACAACTACTCAGTTAAGTTCAAAATTTTAATCCTCAATTCATTGACAATGCAAATTATTTGCCAGCATTTGGAAGTCAAACAGGGTGAGAGAGGAGAGCCTTTACATATTCCAGGTTTAATATCTAAGCACCAGATGGAAACAATTCTACAATGAAAGAAAGAAATCTGTTAGGATATTTTGGAGATCTGTTCAGTTCAGCAGCACGTCACTGGTTATGGAGGCCAATTTCTCAGAGGACTTATTTGAATTGCAGATATTGAAGTAGTGTTCTAATTTAACCCAGAAAATGCTGAATTTTAAAGTAACTTAAGTTTAACATTTCTTAGATAAAAAGTACCCATTTTGCTTTCACTAACGACTTATGTGTATACTTGAAACAAAGAATTTTGAGGTACATAGCCATAAAGAAAAAGAATAATTTTTATGTGCAATTGAAAGAGTAATAAAAAGTTTCTTTGTACAACCATGACCGTTCAAGGAAATTGTAAGATTGTCTGCAATTATTTTAGCTATGAATATCCAAGACAGTGTATGTCATTTAATGTTGAAGAATTAGGAAGAATTAGCAATAAAAATAAAAAAAATTAGCCTATGGATTTTTTTGAAGGGCAATTTTTAAGGAACTCTAAACAGAAACAAAGGGCAACAAAATCTACTTGGTAAAATACTGGCTGGTTAAGCTTTGACAAAGAAAGGCTGAGGAACTAGTGGGATACTAAGCAATACATCTCTGAGGGGACCTCTTTCATATTCATACCTGTATTTTCTGGCAAAATAAGTGTCAAAATTTGCAACCATATGACAGCAAAATTATGCATTACATGGTGAGTTATAGATTTTGGATGAAATCCAACTGAAATACTTTCATAAGAACTTGACATGATAAACAAAACACATTGCTATTCCAAACTGCAGTTTGTTTAAAACAAAAAACAAAATACTGCTATTATAATAGATGATTAGACTGTCAATCCTCCCCACCCCCCTTGCTAGATTTTTACTTCACAAGGAACTGTGAGAGGACTTATTACTTTTTATGTTATTATCCATATGCAATATTCCGAGGCCTTAAAACAAAGGAGAATGGAACTAATAGAGAGTAGGCAGTGAGTTGCAGCTTGTTCATATATTCTGGGTTAGGAGAATAGGTAGAGTCACTGTGGTGAGCAAAAGGAAAAGAATTTTCAGTCTTCAAACCTCTGACTTGGTCCCAATGTTTCTGGTATATATTTGAGCAGAGAGATGTAAAGAAGCAAAGAGGAAATGGAAAGGAGTTTAAAAGCAGCAAAGAAGAACAGAACAGAAAAGTAGGAGGGAATGATCATGAGGAGATTCTGTTCTCTTGAGTTATCTATAAGATTGAATTCTTTGTTTCTGTGGAAAAGACATTGCCTGGTGACCCTTGCTGTCATTCTTAAGTCATGTTTTTGAGATATTCAACCAATCTCCAAAGTATTAAATCAAGAGGATACTATGAGACTAACTAGAAAATATATTTCATGGAGTCGAGATTGTCTCTGAACAACTTAAGAGGCTGAGAGGAGTAATTTAAAAGCTTCCTTAAATAGACTTTACCTATAGATTGCACACTTTGTATTGATAGAGATGACAGCACAACTCTCTCAAATAATTTGTAGTTTCTCTGAAGAGGTGGAACTAAAACTACCAAAGAATGACTGGTCCATGCATCAAGAAACCTGCATTCAAATCCCCCATCTCCAACTAACTGTATAAGCTAATCATATCTGGTATTGTTTTTCTTAGCACTGCAGTTTTCTAGTTCATAAAATAAGGAGTTTGGTTTTGATGATCTCTAAGGTCTATTCAAGCTCTGAAAACTAATGTTTTTGGATGTGATTTATTCTAAGAACTCAAACACTTGCTGTTGTTCAGTGTCCTGAGAACATGTCATAAATATCTGGCAAAGACCTATGAAGATTTGAATCTTTGAATGTTCTCCCCACTTCCCACTACCTTTCATATCCCTGTTCCATAGAATTGTAGAACTTGTCTTACAAATTTAACATTCAGAAAACATCAACTGGATGTTTATATTATTTGACCTGTTTATTGACTTTATTATTGAACATAGTCAGTTTAAGAGTTAAAGAGGAAAGAAACATGAAATGTGGCTGGCAGTTAAAGACTGGTTTCCTTTAGTTAAAACCTGAGAGGCGCTGCTGGCCGATTTCAGTCAGGAGCGCTTTCTCGTACAGACTAAGAGTATATATTGGTTTTAGGGTGGGAGGGCTTATTACAACCTGGAATGTTTATGTGTTGGAGAAGTTTATGGCGGGGTTGGAATCTCTCTGGGAGGAGGGGGGTTGTCTTGGGGCAGGCATCCTTCTGGCCTGGAGTGGGATTTATCTTGGGGCTAGCATGTCCCTGGTTGTGGAGGAGTTCGGCATGTTTCTGGTTGGAGATGTTATTTGTGGTTTATATTCATGCTGACCTTAGCCATTAGGCTGATGCCCTTTGGATTTAGGTGGCTTCTGTTAAGGTGAACTTCAGAATGAGGGACTTGTCCAAGATGGTGATGCTCCTGCTCTGTCAGTCACTTCTTCTGGATTCACAAGTGACACTTTTACAAAGAAGTTTCTAGAAGTGTTTGATGGAGTGGAGGATTTGGTTCCCTAAGACTGGTGATATTCAGAATGTTGAAAAGTGGGGTCCTGGTTATTAAGGTAGGGACAGAAGAGCAGGGTCCATAATGAGCAATCTTACATATTGCCAGAAATTGTATTTTAAAAACTGAATGGTTTCTGAGAACCACTTGCCTGTCTGCTCTGTAGATGTAATCCTCACACTGTAAGTTCAGAGAATTAGTTCTTAATTCTGATTTCACATCAAAGTCATGATGATAATTCTTCCCAGTGAAGTGGGAAGGCCTAATTAGCAGGGAGAGTCATGCTCACTTGGGCTGTGCGCTAGCCTTCCGCTGTAACTGCCTCTGGGTCCCTCAGATCTAGTTTTCCCTTTTTAGGCCTTCAACTTGAAGCTTGGAATTGAATTTGGGACAATAAGGTGCCTCAGGAGTGTACACAGACCCATTAAACTAGTCCCAGGTGGCCCTCACCAAATTGCAGCCAACAACCAGTAGGGCAACTCCTCTGTTGCTTCTCCATCATAAGCACAATGCTAAGGTGAAGTCGTTGACTCTTGACAAGGTGGAGAAAAAAAAAACAAAAAAAAAACAACCCTTAAATGCAGGGGAGGGTAAGGTGCTTGGGGGGGGAAATAGGCTCTTCCCCTAAGCAAATAGATTCCTTTAACAGGGGAAAGAAAGCTCTCAATGTTTACATCCTCCTAGTTTCTAAGATTAGACAGATACTACATTGTTCTGAATTATACTCCTGATGCCTGAGCCAAATGCTCATGCTACCCAGTCATATTATCTCTGTAGTTTGCAACAACACCCGTAACATTGTATATAAGGAAGAGATAGGAGCTGTGACTGCTGCAAAAGAAAAAAAAAGGCCATAAGAAAGATTGAAGGTCTTGACTGACACTCGAATGGGCTGTCAGGGATTGGTGGCTGGCCCAGGAAGCTTCAGGTAATGCAGAGGTTTAGCCTTGGCCAGATACTTTCAGTTGCCCCAGGACCTTATTTTGATCCCACGTGATGACTAGACTTCTGTGAAGGGAGACTGGATTAGAAAAAAGCCAATATTCTCAATACCTGAGGGTGATGGGGGCAAGAGGATGCGTTGTCAAAGTCCCCCCCAGCAAATCTGTCCTCTGCAGCCATTCTATGAGCTCTTAACTGGCTGCTAGAGGCCTAGTGCTTTATCTGTTTTCAGAAAAAAAGTCTGAGGACAAGAAGCCTCAAAATGAAAGTGAAAGAGGTCCACTTTTACTCACCCTTTTGCAGATCTCAGATGAGTCCCCAGAAATGACACAGGATTCTTTTGGTGCTCCTTTGCCAGCAGGAGACCTCTGTGGCCAGTGGTGTCTTTGCTTAGGCTTTGCTTGGCACTGGGCTTGCTGCTAGGCTCACTCCTCTCCTTCAGCCCAGCAGTTGCACTCAGCTTGTGCTATGGACCTGGATCCGGTGCCTGCCAGCTCTGTGCTCAGTCCATGACTGGTCCAGGTGTGCTGTCTTGAATCACTTCTGCTTGGGTGCCAGTGTCTGGACAAGGGGGCTGCAGTGGCTCCTGAAAACTCAGAGATGCCAGCAACTGTGGAGCCCCAGGGGGTGTTACAGTCTTGCTTGGGGAGTCCTGAGGTCTGAGCCCTCAAGGAGTGTTACGTCTCTGTCTCCTGTCCACTGCCTGTGGCACAGTGAATGGGGGTGGGAGGGCAGCAAGTTTCAGCTCATTTGTTTTACAGCTTGTTCAGTCCTGCTGCTCCACTCCAGCTCATAGCTTCTGGGCTGACCTGGCCCCACTGCTACTGCTTTCTGTTATGTGGAGCAGCTGCCTGGCACCAGCGGAGGGTGGGAGGGTTACAGTGTTACAGCATTTTTTGTGAGCAGGTACTGGGTTCTTGTCCCATGTCCAAGAAGAATGAGGTTACATGGACAACTAGAGAATAAGCAAGGCAGAGAAGAGAACAACAGAACAGCTCTTGACACGAGAGGGGACCTGAAGTGGTTAGCGTCTACCTGAAAGCATGTAGTAGTCCCAATATGTGGCTGAGTCCAGGGTTTATATGGGATCAGAATGGGAGAGTGTGTGCTGATTGGTCCATAAGTGGGCCTAGACAAAGCACCATTAAATTCGCTAAAAGGCACTGAGGAAGTTCTCACTCTGGTTGTGCATTCTGCCAGCTCCGTTTTCAGGCTTTAACCTGTGCTTGGTTTGAAGGTTCAGTTTTACTGGGGACTCACCCCTATCTGCCTAGAAATGTGTCTGCCTCCTGCCTCTATCACCAGTACCAACTTTGTTCATATTACTAAAGTATAAACTTGCACAATCTTTCTGCACTAAATTATAGAATCGAGAACTTTTTGGAATGGAACACATATTTTTGTTGATCTTTTTGAACTTCTTACTTAGAGATATCTACAACATGGTAAAATGATTATCAGTCTTAGAATAGGAATAGTGTATTTTCTAGCTTCTTTGCCTTCTAGCCATTGATCTGGGTATTTTTTGGGGGAGGGGTGGTAAACAGATGTATTTTATTTATTAATTAAAATATTTTATATGTTATTGAGATATAATTCACACATAAAATTCACCCTTTTGCAGTGTATATTCACAGGGTTGTGTAAGCATCATCAGTATCTAATTTTAGAATATTTTTATCATCCCTTCACTAATTAGCAATAAATCAAATTATAGCTACAACAAGATATCATCTTATTCTAGTCAGAATGGTTACTATTAAAAAGTAAAAAAAAATAGGTGTTTCTGAGGATGTGGAGATAAGGGAACTCTTATATGTTGTTGGTGGGAATATAAATTAGTTCAACCTCTATAGAAAACAGTATAAAGATTTCTCAGAGAACTAAATACAAAGCTACCATTGGATCCAGCAATTGTACTACTTGGTATATACTCAAAAGAAAATAAGTCATGATATCAAAAAGATACTTACACTTGTATATTTATTGTGGCACTATTCACGATAGCAAAGATATGGAATCAACCCATGTGTCTATCAACAGATGATTGGATAAAAAATGTGGTACATATACACAATGGAATACTATTCATCCATTAAAAAATTATGTCATTTGCAGCAACATGGATAGAACTGGAGGTCATTTCCTTAAGTGAAACAAGTCAGATACAGAAAGACAAATATTGCATGTTCTCACTTATAAGTGGGAGTTAAATAATATGTACACATGGACGTAGAGTGTGGGATGATAGATAATGGTGCCCTGGAAGGGTGAAAGGGTAAAAGAAGGGTGAATGATGAGAAATTACCTTATGGAAACAATGTACATTATTTGGGTGATGGATACCCTGAAAGCCCTGACTTCGCTACAACATAATCTATGCATGTAATAAAATTGCACTTGTACCTCATACATTTCTTTTAAAAGAGTATTTTTATCATCCCAAAGGAAAGCTCATGCCCTTTAGCAATTCTCTCCTTTCTCCCATACTTCCTAAGTCCTGGCAACCACTGACTGACCTTTTGTCTTTATAGATTTAACTACTCTACCTCGTATATAAAAGGATCCATACAATATGTGGCCTTTTTGTTTCTGGCCTCTTTTACTTAGCATAAAGTTTTAAAGGTCATCCACATTATAACATGTATTACATTTCATTTCTTTTCATTGCTGAATAATATTTCATTGTATGGATCTGACACATTTTATTTATCCATTCATCAATTGATGGACATTTGGATTGTTTCCACTTGTGATCTGTTATGAATAATGCTGCTATGACATTTCTCTGCAAGATTTTGTGTAGACATATGCTTTTAATTCTCTTGGTTATATACTTAGGAGTGAAATTGCTTGATCAAATGGTAACTTTATGTTTAACTTTTTTTTAAAGGAGCTGACACGTTGTTTTCAAAAGTGGCTGCATAATTTAAAATTTCCACCAGCATTGTATGAAGGTTCCAATTATTCTCACTAATGCTTGTCATTGCCTGTCCTTTTGATTATAACCATCTTAGTATGTGCAAATTTGTATCTCATTGTTGTTTTAATTTGCATTTCCCTAATGATTAATGATGTTAAGTATCTTTTCATGTGCTTATTGACCACTTGTATATTGCAGAAATAGCTATTGAAATTCTTTGTCTATTTTTAAATTGGGTTATTTGTCTTTTTGTTGTTGAGTTACGAGAATTCTTTAAATATTCTGGATACAAATCTCCCATCAGATATACAATTTGCAAATAATGCTCCCATTATGTGGGTTTTTTCACTTTCTTGATGTTTTCCTTTGAAATGCAAAAATACTTTGATGAGGTGTAATTTTATCTGTTTATTATTGCTTTTGGTTTCATAACTAGAAAATCATTGCCTAATTCAAGGTCACAAAGATTTACTACTATGTTGACTTCTAAGAGTTTTATAGTTTTAACTCTCATACTTAATACTCTGCTCTTTTTTAAAAAATTAATGCTTATATACAGTGTGGGATAGGGGCCTAATTTCATTCTTGTGCATTATATCCAGTTGTCTCTGTGTCATTCTTTAAAGATGAATTTTTGCTCATTGAACTTCTTTGGTACCCTTGTGAAAATCAATTCACCAAAAATAGAAGGGTGCATTTTTGGATTCAAAATTTCATTCCATTGGCCTGTATGTCTGTCCTTATGCAAGTACCATGCTATATTGATTGTGGGCACTTTGTATTAAATTTGGAAATTGGAAATGGGAGTCCTCCAACTTTGTCCTTCCTTTTAGAGGTTGTTTTAGCTATTCTGGGTCCCTTGCATCCACGTGAATTTTAAGATCATTTTGTGAATTTCTAAAAAAGGCAGCTGACACTTTCATTAAAATTGCATCAAATCTATAGATCAATTTGGGGAGTATTGCTATTGCAACAATACTAAGTCTTCCAATCCATACATTAATGCCCTTCCATTCACTTCCTTTTTAGTTTATTTCAAGTATTATTTTTATTTCTAATGGGTTTTTGGGAACAGGTGGTGTCTGGTTACGTGAACAAGTTCTTTAGTGGTGATTTCTGAGATTTGGTGCACTCATTATCTGAGCAGTGTACACTGCACCCAATGTGTAGTCTTTTATTCCTCATCCCTCTTCCCTTCCCCCCAAGTCCCCAAAGTCTACTGTATCATTTGTATGTCTTTGCATCCTCATAGCTTAACTCCCACTTACAAGTGAGAACGTACAATGTTTGGTTTTCCATTCCTCAGTTAATTCACTTAGAATAATGGTCACCAACTACATCCAGGTGGTTGCAAATGCCATTATTTTATTCCTTTATATGACTGAGTAGTTTTCCATGATATATACATACCACATTTTCTTTACCACTTGTTGATCGATGGGCATTTGGGCTGGTTCCATATTTTTGCAATTGTGAATGTGCTGCCATAAATAGGTGTGTGCAAGTGTCTTGTTCATATAATAACTTATTTTCCTCTGAGTAGATACCCAGTAGTAGAATTGCTGTATCAAATGGTAGATCTATTTTTAGTTCTTTAGAGACTTTCCAAACTGTATTCCACAGTGGTTGTGCTAGTTTACGTTCCCAATAGCAGTGTAAAAGTGTTCCCTTTTCATCACATCTATACCAACATTTATTATTTTTTGAATTTTTAATTATGGCCATTCTTGTAGGAATAAGGTGGCATGGTATGGCATTGTGGTTTTGATTTGCATTTTCCTGAAAATTAGTGATGTTGAGCATTTTTATATGTTTTTTTGGCCATTTGTATATGGCCATTGTATATGGCCCAAACTGAGAATTATCTATTTATGTCCATTGCCCACTTTTTGATGGGATTGTTTTTTTTTTTTTCTTTCTGATTTGTTTGAGTTCTTTGTAGAGTCTGGATATTAGTTCTTTGTCAGATGCATAGTTTGCAAAAAATTTTTCCCACTCTGTGGGTTGTCTGTTTATTCTGATGATTATTTATTTTGCTGTGCAGAAGCTTTTTAGTTTAAACTCCATCTATTTATCTTTGTTTTTGTTGCATTTGCTTTTCTGTTCTAAGTCAGGAAGTCTTTGCCTATGCCAATGTATAGAAGGGTTCTTCCGATGTTATCTTCTAGAATCGTTATGGTTTTAGGTCTTAGATTTAAGTGTTTGATCCATCTTGAGTAGATTTTGCATAAGGTGAGAGATGAGAATCCAGTTTCATTTTTCTATGTGTGGCTTTTCAATTATCCCAGCACCATTTGTTGAATAGGGTGTCCTTTCCCCACTTTATGTTTTTGTTTGCTTTGTCAAAGACTGGTTGGCTGTATGTATTTTGCTTTATTTCTGTGTTCTCTATCCTGTTCCATTGGTCTTTGTGCCTGTTTTTATAGCAGTACCTTGCTGTTTTGGTGACTATGGCATTATAGTATAGTTTGAAGTCATGTAATGTGATGCCTCCAGATTTGTTCTTTTTGTTTAGTCTTGCTTTGAGTATGTGAGCTCTTTTTGGGTTCCGTGAATTTGGGGATTGCGTTTTCTAGTTGTGTGAAGACTGATGATGGCATTTTTATGAGAATTGCATTGAATGTCTAGATTGCTTTTGACAGTATGATCATTTTCACTATATTGATTCTACCCATCCATGAACATGGGATATGTTTCCATTTGTTTGTGTCATCTATGAATTCTTTCAGAAATGTTTTGTAGTTTTCTTTGTAGTGGTCTTTCACCTCCTTGGTTAGATGTATTCCTAAGGTTTTTTTTTCTTTTTTCTTTTTGCAGCTACCGTAAAAGATGTTGAGTTATTAATTTTGAAGCAGGATATTTCTCTGACCCCTTCATAGGCCTCATGAAAGGAGTGCCTCACTTACTAATCCCACAGTTCTCAACCCATCACAAGAGGGAGCATGCAGGTGAGTAGGTGCAGAAACCAGGGTGAGTGCTTTTGGGCACCAGCAGGAACAAAACTCATGGCACCATCTTGAAGGGTGCTCACAATCCCTGAAGCCCCAGAATGAGTGTTACAGTGCACTTTTACCTTTGCCATCTGTGATGGCTTCAGTGTTAACAGCTCAATGGAGAGTCAGTGTGACAGCCTTTTGCACCACATTTGTGGCTCTAAGCTCTTTTCTGGTATCCAGGAAACATGAAGTTGCATGAATGAATTGAAGATGGTAAATGCAGGGGATTATATTGCTGATGAAAGTGGCTCTTAGTGGGATGGGGAGTTGAAAAGGGGATAGAGTGGGAAGGAAACCCTCCCTTGAAGTCTGACCATCCCTAGCCAGACTCCTCTCTGAAGCAACATCATCAAGCTGTCTCTTTGAAGTTAAGCTGCTTCTCTGCCACATGCAACCACAGTCTCTGACGTCCAGTTGCTTCTCCTCTTTTGTTGGCTGAGCATGGGATTTTTGTCTGTACAGGATGTGGGCAGGGCAGAACATGAATGGTTTTGGAAAAGGCAACATTTAAGCAGGAAGACAATGATATAAATCCTCACTTGAGCCATGGTATCAGGTTTTTTGGTGACAGGGGATGTTGTTTTAGGGAGAACAGCAGTCAGATTCCTC
This sequence comes from Macaca nemestrina, assembly GCF_043159975.1. Lineage (NCBI taxonomy): Eukaryota > Metazoa > Chordata > Mammalia > Primates > Cercopithecidae > Macaca > Macaca nemestrina. The sequence continues at coordinate 159,864,802 of NC_092128.1, read as the reverse complement.
CCAGAGGTCCCCAGCAAAAGGAAACCATTGTCTGAGGCTCCGGTTGTTTGACAACTTGGAGTTTGATGACCTCTAGGCAAGAAGAAACAACTTTTACAAAGTTAAGTATGTGTGGATCAAATATGTGTATTATACAAAGAGGAGTTAAAAGGAAAGAATCTTGTGCCAAAGAATACAGAAATAAGTGAAATATACTAATCATTCCGAAAGCAACATTTGTACCCTGTGGTATACAATAGAATGAAGGTAACAACAGCAAGCATAGGCAAGACTCTAAAGAGAATATACCTGAAAGGCTAATTATTAACACTTAGTTTTAAAATTTTTAGCTTGAGATCTCTGATCTCTTCACATTGGTACTTTGGGTGGTCTTCTGGGTTGATGGAGGTAACTCTGTCAGCTTTCCAGGCCTTTACTTGGATATAATAAATCCAAGAGCTAGATTTATATAACCAAATCCAGTGACCTTCAGTGCTGTAGGAGTAGAAATAAGTACAGCATAAAGTCCCTTCCTATCTGGGTTTATAGAGGGAGAAAGGAAAGGAAGAACCTTCATCAGTACTAGGTCCCCTGGGTTGAATAGAAGTGGCCCAAGTGAATGGGATTAGGCCTCCGACAGTTGCTCCAGTTCCTGTTGGAAGTGGGCCAAAGAAGATATACATTTAATCAAATCAGAGATTTATTTGTCTTGCAAGAAATCATTGGTGAGAAAAGGCTGTCCATACATCATTTCAAAAGGACTCAAACCTATCGCTAAAGGGGTGTTTTAAACATGTAGTAAGGCTATGGTGAGAAGGGTAGTCTAGGGAAGGTGAGTCTGAGGGAGATAGTTTCCTGATGTGCCTTTTTATAATATCATTTGTCTTTTCTGTCTTTCCTGAGCATTGCGGTCTCCAAGCACAATGAAGATGGTAGTGTATTCCTAGTGCCTTTGTGACCCCCTGGGTGACAGCTGCCTTCAATGAGGGGTGATTATCTCTCTGAAGGTACTTAGGCAGGCCAAGGCAAGGAATTATCTCATTAATTAGTACTTTTATCACCTCAGAGGCTTTCTTTGTCCCACATGGAATGGCTCTACTCAGTTAGTGAAGGTATCTATTCATTCTAGAAGGTACTGGATGTCCCTTACCTTTGACATATGGGTGAAATCTATTTGTCAGTTTTCCCTCAGGTAGTCTGCTGTCCTTTGGGTTCCTGGGTGCAGGAGCGGTCAGTTGAGGGGATGATTTTTAAGGCAAGTCTTGAAAGCATTAACAACCTGTTTAACCATTTGTGTCAGGTTTTTACCTGAGAACAATCTCTGAGCCATTTGAAAGGTTTTATCCTTACCCAGGTGAAAGGCCTGGTGAAGGCTTTTAAGAACTTTCCATTGTTTGGCAGCCAGTAGGTAAAGCTTGGCATCCTCCAACTGTAGCCATCCTGAGGACCGAAAGATGTATCCCCAAGAAGTGCCCCATTCTATTTCCGTAGGGGAATATTGAAGTTTTATTTCTCCTATGAGGCCCTCCCAGATCAGTGGGGCTTCAAGTGGATCAGAAACCTGAGGCCCTCTCTCTGCTGACTTAGCTGCTTAGTCTTCCAACCTATTTCCCTCAGTTACTTTATTCATCCCTTTTGGGGGCCTTTACATTGTGTTACTGCCACTTCCCATGGGATAAAAACCAAGGATGATAGTCAATTAATTTCCTGATGGTATTTAATGGGAGATCCATTAGCTGTGGGAAAGGTCCTGTCTTTCCAGATAGCAGCATGGGCATGGAGGTCTAGGGAAGGATACTTAGAATCAGTGTAAATGTTAACTGCTTTCCCTTTGCTTAATTTGAGTGCCCTCCTGAGGGCAATGAGCTCAGTTAGTTGAGCTCTTGTGCCCTAGGAGAGAAACGTGCTCTCAAAAATGTCATTCAGAGTAACTGTAGTGTACCCAGCTTTATGGATCTCTTGTTTTACAGAAGAATTTCCATCTGTAAAGAGAATTTTGTCTTGGTTCTCTAAGGGGGTTTCCTAGGCCCTCTCTGGCTGGATACTACTATCTCTTCACAATCATGTTCAAGCTCTCAGCTTCCCCTGGGAGGAAGGTGGCTGAATTTAGGGAGGGACAGGTTCTTGTTTGGACTGCAGATCCCTCTAATAGCAGAGTTTGATACCTGAGGAGGCCGTTATCCCTTAGCCAGAGACTCCCCTTAGAAGACCAAAGTCCTGCAACATTATGCAGAGTATAGATGGTTAAGTTATTCCCTGTGGTTAACTCAGTAACCTCTGGTACCAGGACATCATTCAGGACATTCTGGTACCAGCTGCAACTGCCTGGAGGCAGGCCAGCTGTCCTTTGGCTACAAAATCAAGCTCCTTACTTAGGTAGCCTACAGGCTTCTGGGCTGGACCACAGATGTGGGTTAGAACTCCCAAGGCTAACATGGTGAAACCCCGTCTCTACTAAAAATACAAAAAAATTAGCCTCTGGTTCCCAAATTAGTGAGTTTTAGCTACCCAAGTCTCCTTTATTAGTTGATATAAGGGATGAGTTATTCACTGTACCCAGGTATCCGTAGTCTGCAGAATCCTGTAATACCTAATCCTGTAATGTTCCTTGAGTGTTTTGGAGAAAGGAAAGGAGGAAATGGGATTAATCCTTTCTTTGCTCAATGCCCTGGTCCACTCTGCCAAGACCAGACCTAGGTACTTCACTTAAGTCTGACAGAGCTGAGCTTTAGATTTTGAAAATTTGTATTCTCTGTTAGCCAGAAAATTAAGAAGAGCTTTACTGCCCTCCTGAGAGGTTTCCTCAGTTGAAGTGCAGAGAAGAATGTCATCTATAAACTGTAAAACTTTAACCTGAGGATAAAGTAACTCAGAGGGTTCTCTTGACAGTGCCTGTCCGAACACGTGGGGGCCATCTCAGGGTCCCTGAGGTAACATCATTCAGGTTAACTGGGTGGTTTGCTTGGAGGGATCCTCAAATGCAAACAAATATTGGGAGTTGGGGTGCAATGGTATGCAGAAGAAGGCATCCTTTAGGTCTGGGACTGTGAACCATTTAGTTCCCTCAGGTATTTGAGCTAGTAGGGAATGTGGATTGGGAACCACCAGGTGAACTGAAACCACAGCCTCATTAATGAGGTGGAGGTCCTGAACTAGTCTCCATTCCCCATTGGGTTTTTGTGCCCTCAATATTGGGGTATTAAAGGACTGTTCCAGGGTTTGAGAAGGCCCTGCAACTTTGTTATCAATGACGGCTTCTAGTCCTTTCCTAATTTCTGGTTTCAGGGGATATTGTTTCTGGTTAGGAAAGGAGGTGAGAGCCTTAAGGTACTGTAATACCCAGACCAGTATGGTGGTTGTGGCTCAGCCAATTTTCCCTTGAATTGCCCAAACTTCTGGGATAATATTAGTCTTCACTAGGGAAAGACAAAGAGTTTGTCCTGTGGCCATCAGGATGGTGGTCCCCATATAGGTCAGAATATTCCTGCCCAACAGAGGATTTGTGCTTTCAGGCATAATTAGAAAGGCATGGGTGAACAAGAGGTCTCCTAAACTACAATTAAGGAGTTGAGAAAAATATTGGATTAAAGGACTTCCTGAGACACTCCTTACTAAGTCATGCTAAGAGAGTAGAGGGGGCTCAGATTGGAGAGGAGAACTGAGAGACCGGCCGTGGTGTGCAGAGGGAGATCCACTTTCCTCCCTTCGGTTTCCAGAATTACCTGGGGCTCCTGGATGGTAATAGTGGTCCAGACCACTGGAGCTGGAAAGAGGAACCCTGGGAGCCATCAGTCCTGCTGGAACGTTTGGGTGATTGACTCTGGACTCAGTTACTAGTGTCCCCGGTGACAGTCTACCTTCCAGTGGTCCCCTTTATGGATTGGACAGGGTCAAGGTGGGTTCCTTATGCTGCCTGGGGAGTTCTTCCTAAAATTTCCTGGCTTAGCACATCTGTAGCAGTTAAGAGGTGCACCTCAGGGATTCTGGGTTTGTGGGCTTGCACGGTGGCCATTAAATCCCCTGCCTCTTTCCTTTGTCTCCTCTCTCTCTCTTGGGTTTCCCTATCTCTATTATAAAAGATGAAGGTGGTCACTTTAAGGAGGTTCTCTAAAGTACTATCTGGTCTCAGGGCCCAATTCTGCAACTTCCTCCTGCTATAAGGGGCTGCCTGACTAACACACTTATTTTTTAGTAATACATCTACTTTTAAATACATTTAGGGATTAATTGTCCCTCAACTGAATCAGGAGATAGAGAGTTGTGCTTTATCAAAGCCCTTCTTAGCCTTTCCAGGAAGGATCGAGCTTTGTATCACATATAGTGTCAGGGAGGGGGTCAAACTTTATCCAAGTGGAAGAGAAACAGTACCACTGGATGACCCTAAATGGGATCCTAATGATGAGATGGGAGAATGGAAGAGGAGACACTTTCGGGTGTGCATAATGGAGGACTAGAACTAAGCCTCTCAATTATACCAAGCTATCCATGATAGACCAAGGATTTGGTGAGAATCAGCAGGGCCCTGGAGATTCACTGGAGACCTGCACTCTTCTACCCAGAATTTCCCTGCCTCCTGTCCCTGTCAATTGATTCTCAGCTTGGTTGCCCTTGGTGTATAGCAGTGCTACTGATTTGTGTACATTGATTTTGTATCCTGAAACTTTACTGAATTCATTTATCAGACCTAGGAGCTTTTTGGATGAGTCTTCAGAGTTTTCTAGTTATATGATGGTATCATTGGTGAACAGCAACAGTTTGACTTCATCTTTACCGATTTAGATATCCTTTATATTTTTCTTCTCTGATTGCTTCGGTTAGGACTTCCAATATTATGTTGAATAGATGTGGTGAAAGTGGGCATTCTTGGCTTGTCAAAGTTCTCAGGGGAATGCTTTCAACATTATCCCATTCAGTACAATGTTGGCTGTGAGTTTGTCATAGATATCTTCTATTACTTTAAGGTATGTCCCTTCTATACCAGTTTTACTGAGAGTTTTAATCATAAAGCCATATTGGATTTTATCAAATGCTTTTCTGTGTGTATTGAGATGATCATGTGATTTTTTTCTTTTTGATTCTGCTTATGTGGTGCATCATGTTTATTGATTTATGTATATTAAACTATCTTTAAATCCTCGGTATGAAACCAACTTGATTCATGGTGGATTATCTTTTTGATATGCTGTTGGATTTGGTTAGCTAATGTTTTGTTGAGAATTTTTGCATTAATGTTCATCAGAGACGTTTGTCTCTAGTTTTCTTTTTTTGTCATGTTCTTTCCTGGTTTTGGTAGTAGGGTGACACTGGTGCCATAAAATAATTTAGGGAGAGTCCCTCTTTCTCTATCGTTTGGAATAGTTTCAATAGGATTGGTATCAAATCTTTGAATGTCTGATAGAATTCAGCTGTGAATCCATCTGGTCCTAGACTTTTTTTTTGTTGGCAATTTTTAAATTACCATTTCAATCTTGCTATTTGTTATTGGTCTATTCAGAGTTTCTATTTCTTCCTGTTTTAATCTAGGAGGGTTTTATATTTCCAGGAATTTATCCATTTCCTCTAGGATTTTAGTTCATGCACATAAAAGTGTTTATAGTAGCCTTGAATGATCTTCTGTATTTCTGTGGTATTTCCTGTTTTGTTTATAACTGAGCTTATTTGGAACTTCTCTCTTCTTGTCTTGGTTAATTTCACTCATGTTCTATTAGTTTTAGTTTATCTTTTCAATGAACCAGTTTTTTCTTTCATTTATCTTTTGTATTTATTTTTGTTTCAATTTCACTTAGTTTTGCTCTGATCTTTGTTATTTCTTTTCTTCTGTAGGGTTTGGGTTTGGGTTTGGGTTTGATTTGTTCTTGTTTCTATAGCTCCTCAAGGTATGACCTTAGATTGCCTATGTGTGCTCTTTCTGACTTTTTGATGTAGACATTTAATGCTATGAACTTTCCTTTTAGCACTGCTTTTGCTCTATACCTGAGGTTTTGTTAGGTTGTGTCATTATTATCATTCAGTTCAAACAAATTTTTAATATCCATCTTGATTTTATTGTTTCTCCAAGGACCATTTAGGAGCAGACTATTTAATTTCCGTGTATTTGCATGTTTTTGAGGGTTCCCTTTGGAGTTGATTTCCAATTTTATTCCACTGTGGTCTGAAGGAGTACTTGGTATAATTTTGATTTTCTTAAATTTATTGAGACTTGTTTTGTGGTCTATCATATGGTCTATCTTGGAGAATGTTCTATGTGCTGATGAATAGAATGTATATTCTGCAATCATTGGGTAGAATGTTCTGTAAATATCTGTTAAGTCCGTTTGTTGAAGGTATAGTTTAAGTCCATTGTTTCTTTGTTGACTTTCTGTCTTGATGCGAGTTCAGTCAGTGGGGTATTAAAGTCCCCACTATTATTATATGCTGTCTATCTCATTTCTTAGGTCTAGTAGTAATTGTTTTATAAATTTGGAATCTCCGGTGTTAGGTGCATATATATTTAGAATTGTGATATTTTCCTGTTGGACTAGTCCTTTTATCATTACATAATGTACTTCTTTGTCTTTTTAACTACTGTTTCTTTAAAGTCTGTTTTGTCTAATATAAAAATAGATACTTGTGTTGGCTCTTGGTGTTTATTTGCATGGAATATATTTTTCTACCCTTTAACCTTAAGTTTATGTAAATCCTTTTATGTTAGGTGAGTCTCTTGAAGACAGCAGAACCTTGCTTGGTGAATTTTTATCCATTCTGCCATTCTGTATCTCTTAAGTTGAGCAATTAGACCATTTATATTCAATGTTGGTATTGACATGTGAGGTACTTTTTTATTCATCATGCCATTTGTTGCCTGAATACCTTTTTTTTTCCATTGTGTTATTGTTTTATAGGCCCTGTGAGATTTGTGCTTTAGGAACCTTAAGAAGGTTCTATTTTGGTGTATTTTGAGAATTTCTTCCAAAATTTGGAGCTCCTTTTAGTAATTCTTTTAGTATTCATTTGGTAGTGACAAATCCTCTCAGCATTTGTTTGTTTGAAAAAAGATTTTATCTTTTGCTCATTAATGAAGCTTAGTTTTGCTGGATACAATATTCTTGGCTGATAATTTTTTTTTTTTAAGGAGAATAAAGATAGACCTCAATCCCTTCTAGCTTGTAGGGTTTCTGCTAAAAAATCTGCTGTTTGTCTCATAGGTTTTCCTTTACAGGCTACCTGATGCTTTTGCCTCACAGCTCTCAAGATCGTTTCTTTTGTTTTGACTTTAGATTACCTGATGGCCATGTGCCTAGGTAAAGATCTTTTTGTGATGAATTCCTCGGGTGTTCTTTGAGCTTCTTGTACTTGTATGTCTAGATCTCTAGAAAGGCTAGGGAAGTATTCCTTGATTATTCTCTCAAATATGTTTTCCAAACTTTTAGATGTATCATCTTTCTCATGAACACCAATTATTCTTAGGTTTGGTTGCTTAACATAATCCAAAACTTCGTGGAGTCTTTGTTCATGTTTTTCAAACTTTATTTTCTTTGTCTTTGTTGTATTAGGTTAATTTGAATGCTTTGTTTTTAAGTTCTTAAGTTCTTTCTTCAGAGAGGGAATCTGGGGAGATTATGACTTCCTCTGCTGCATCATACAGGTCACTAGGGAAGTAGGGGAATGCCAGCATGACCTGCCTCTCCCAGCTCTTATGTAGCCAGAAAGGCTCACTTTCACCATGCCCCACCAACAGCACTAAGTTTACACCCAGACAGCCAGTGAGCAGGGTGGAGTTCTTGACCCAGGCTACAAACCTTCCCCCTGAGAAAGCAAGCCGGACTTTCAGGCCTTTTCCATCCCTGCCTGCCATGTGTTCTGTGCTTGCACCTGCTCTTCGCATTCACCGCCCCCACTCCCCAACCGATTCTGCCCCGGAAATTTCACGTTAGGTCAAAATTATTAAAAAGTTCACCTGGAAGTTTTCTTGTTCCTTTAGTCCTTCTACAATTCTGCTGGCAGTCCTCTCAAAGGACCCCTGTGAGATGAAGTCAGAAATGGCTTCCCTGGGGACCAGGAGTCCTGCTGGACCAGCTCTTCTCACTGCTTCTTTTACTTTTATACTTCACTTGGCTCTCTAAATTTGTTTCAGCTTTAGGTAAGGTTAAATCTTTCTCCTGTAATCTTGATTTTCAGGTTCCCCAGGGAGAATCTGTATTCAGATGCGGACTTTCTCCCTCTCAAACTTTGGGCAGTCAGTTTTTAACTATCTCACAGAATTTGCAGCAGGAAGCTCCTTCTTTCAAAAAGTCTGTAATTTTTTTGTTTGTTTGTTTGTTTTCCCAGTATGTTCCTGCAATATGTCTTGGAGCAAAAGTTCATAATGTGAGTCTCCACATCTTGTTCTGTTAATCTGAGTAGGAGCTGCAAGTGAGTCTTGCCTCCTATCTTCCATATTTTTTTCTCAATTATGTTTTATAGTTTCCAGTGTACAAGTGATCCATGTTTTTTGTTAAATTTATTTCTATTTTATTCTGATGCTTTTGTAAATATAATTGTTTTCTTAATTTCTTATTTGGATTATATGTTAGTAATGTACAAAAATACAATTAATCTTTGTATATTGAGCTTGTATTCTGCAACTTTGCTGTACTTATTAGTTTTACCATTTTTTGTGTCAATTTCTTAGTATTTTCTAAATAGAAGATCATGAATAGGGATGATTTTATTTCTATTTCCTGATTTTAGAAGGAAAGCATTCAATTTTTCACAATTAGATATAATTTTAGCTGCTGTTATTTTGCAGATGGCCTTTATGTAGTTGAAAAAGTTTCCTTCTGTTTCTAGTTGGATGAGTGTTTTTATCATGAAGCAGTGTTGGGTTATGTCAGAGGATTTTACTTTATCTATAGAAATGATCATGTGCTTTTAGTTTTCATTGCGCTAATATGGTGTATCACATTAGTTGATTTTCATATATCAAGTCAAATTTGTACTATTGAGATAAATCCCAGTTAGTCATGGTATATAATTTTTTTAAAGTGTCACTTTGGTTTGCTGACATTTGAAGATTTTGCATTAATATACATAAGAAACATTGGTTTGTGGGTTTCTTTGTTGTTATGATTTCTTTGGTTTGGTATTATGGTAATACTGGTCAAATAAAATAAAATGGGAAGTGTTTTCTCATCTTCTATTTTTTTTTGGAAGAGTTTGTGAAGGATTGATGTTAACTCATTTAAAAATATTTATAAACTGAACCAGTGAAGCCATCCAAGTCTGGGCTTTTCTTATGGAATTTTAAAAATTTTTAATTCAATATTTCTAATTATTATAGATCTACTCAGATTTCTGTTTCTTTTAGAATCAGTTTTGCATCTTTTCAGAAATTTGTCCATTTCATCTAGGTTGTCAAAATTTTTGCATACAATTGTTCAAATAATTTTCTTATAATCTTTCAAAATGAAAGTTCTATAAGTTTGGCAGTGATGTCCCTTTTTTCACTCCTGATTTTAATAACTTGAATCTTCTATTTTTCTCATTGTCACTCTAGCTAAAGGTTTGCCATTGTTGACTTTTCCTTTATTTTTACAGGACAGAGTTTCATTGTGTCACCCAGGCTGGAGTGCAGTGGTGCAATCTTGGCTCACTGCAACTTCCACCTCCCTGGTTCAAGCGATTCTCCTGCTTCAGCCTTCCAAACAGCTGGGATTATAGGCACGTGCCACCACGCCCAGCTAATTTTTGTATTTTAGTAGAGATGTATATTGGCCAGTTTGGTCTCGAACTCCTGGCCTCAAGTGATCTACCTATCTTGGCCTGCCAAAGTGTTGAGATTACAGGCAGGAGCCACCACAGCCAGACAATGCTGACTTTTTCAAATAAGCAAATATGATTTTGTTTATTTTTAAAGTTGTTTTTTGTATTATCTCTTTTACTTGTTTATGCTTGAATCTTTATTATTTCCTTCATTCTGCTTGCTTTGGTTTTAGTTTCCTCTCTCTCTCTCTTTTTATTTTCTTTGGTTTCCTATGGTAGAAGACTGTGCTTTTGATTTAAGAACTTTCCTTTATAACACAGGCATTTACAACTGTAAATTTTCCTCTAAGGACTGCTTTAGCAGCATTTGTAAATTTTGGTGATGTTTTGTTTTTGCTTTCATTCATCTAAAAATATTTATAATTTGCCTGAGATTTATTCTTTGACCCTTCTTTTACAAGCATGTTGTTTAATTTTTACATATTTGTAAATTTCCCAAATTTATTTTGGTAGGTGGTTTTTAATTTCATTCCATTGTGGTTGAGAAACACACTTTGTATGATTTTAATCATTTTATATTTATTGAGGCTTGACTATGACCTAACATGTGGTCTATAATAGAGCATGTTCCAGGCATACTTAAGTAGAATGTGTATTCTGCCATCGTTGGGCAATATTCTACATATTTCTGTTAGATATAGTTGGTTTACAGTATTGTTCAAGCATCTGTTTCCTGGCTGATATTTTTCCTAGTTTTTCTACCCATTACTGAAAGTGAGGTATTAAAGTCATAAATTGTTTTGTTGAATTGTCCATTTCTCCATTCAATACTGTTGTTTTTTTGCTTCATGTATTTGAGGTCCTTTTGTTAGTGCATACATGTTTTTAATTGTTTTGTCTTCCTGATGGCTTGTCTGTTTTATCACTACAGTATGCCCATTTTTGTCTCTGGTTTCACTTTTTCTTTTACAATATATTTTGTATTTTTTGGGGTTATGATTTCTTTGGACTGGTATTATGGTAATACTGGTCAAATAAGATAAACTGGGAAGTGTTTCTCATCTTCTATTTTTTTTGGAAGAGTTTGTGAATGATTTATATTGATATAGCTACTTTAGTTCTCTTTTATTTACTATTTGCATGATATACACTGTTTCATCCTTGAATTTTAACTTATACATCTTTGAATCTAATGTGTGTCTCTTGTGGATAGTATATAATTCAATTATTTTTCCTTTTATTTATTTCATTAATCTCCATCATTTGAATGAAGTGTTTCATCCATTTGCATTTAATGCTTTTACTGAAAAGGTTGGATTTATGTTCACCATGTTGGTATTGGTTTTGTAGTAGGACGAGCCGCAGACAAAACTCCTCAGACACTGAGTTAAAGAAGGAAGGGGTTTATTCGGCCGGGGGCATCGGCAAGACTCCTGTGTCAAGAGCCGAGCTCCCTGAGTGAGCAATTCCTGTCCCTTTTAAGGGCTCACAACTCTAAGGGGGTGCACATGAGAAGGTCATGATTGATTGAGCAAACAGAGGGTACGTGACTGGGGGTTGCGTGCACCGGTAATTAGATCGGAACAAAACAGGATAGGGATTTTCACAGTGCTTTCCTATACAATGTCTGTAATCTATAAATAACATAACCGATTAGGTCAGGGGTCGATCTTTAACCACCAGGCCCAGGGTGCAGCGCCAGGCTGTCTGCTTGTGGATTTCATTTCTGCCTTTTAGTTTTTACTTTTTCTTTCTTTGGAGGCAGAAATTGGCATAAGACAATATGAGGGGTGGTTTCCTCCCTTAGTTTGTGTTTCATGTCTTTTTTGTTCCTTGATTCCTCCATTTCTGCCCTATTTTTTAAAAAATAGACATTTTCTAGTGTGTCACTTTAATTTCCTTATTGCCACTTTTACTATATTTTAAAAGATATTTTGTTATTAGTTGCCCTAGAGATTATAGTTAATAATTATAACTTGGAAATACCCGGTTTGGATTAATACAAACTTGATTTCAAAACTGTACAAAAATTGTGTTTCACTAAGCCAGGCGAGGTGGCTCACACCTGTAATCCCAGCACTTTGGGAGGCCAAGGCAGGCAGATCACAAGGTCAGAAGATCAAGACCATCCTGGGTAACACGGTGAAACTCCTTCTCTACTAAAAATACAAAAAATTGGCCAGGTGTAGTGGCACGTGCCTGTAATCCCAGCTACTTGGGAGGCTGCGGCAGGAAAATCGCTTGGACCTGGGAGGAAGAGGTTGCAGTGAGCCGAGATCACGTCCCTGCACTCCAGCCTGGGTGACAGAGTGAGACTCCACCTCAAGAAAAAAAAAATTGTTTCACTATAGCTCCATTTCCTGACACTTTTTTGTTCTATTATTGTCATAAAATTATAAAAATATATTCTCAAACTTGAGTATTTAGAAATATCTTAAAGCTTTAGTTTCCTCACCAGGAAAAATGGAGAGATAATGACAGTTATGATCTGCAAGTGCTATTGTTAATACTAAATGACACGATCAATGGGATGCTATCATAGCGTAAGTGCTGGTCCTAGTAAGGACTCAAAAAAATGTTTTATAAAGTTGATGAAGAGGGCAGATAATTAATTGGCCCCTCTAATTCCCTAAGGAAAGGAAAATTTTTTGCCTAACAGGGAGTTTTGTTTTTCCATTCTTAAATAGCCTTGTTTTAACAATCTTCTTCAGATCCTTGTCTGGGATTTTCTACATGTTGATTCCAGACTAATATCCTGGCACTGTATAAATGAAGTTTTTCTGCTCCTTCTACTTGGAAATTATTTATTTGGCTCCTCGAAACCTCTTATTTTAAACACTAGTTATAGAGTTAGTGTTTACGAGCTCTTTTGCAATGGGTATTATACACTCTTCTTCTCAAAAATGCCTTTGCAATGGATGTTATCTTTGGCCTTCTTCTGATTTTTTTCCTGATATTAATCACAATTTTATTGTTTTCTATAAATATGAAGCCTAAAACTACCCCTATTAAAATATGAATTAAATTATGAATTAATTATGGACTAAATTAAATTAAAAGGTGCTTATAGGATTTTATGGCCCTCCATTTGAAATTACATATAATAGGCACTTAATGGAGCATGCTTCAAAGCAGCCTTTGAAACTCCATGTGCTTATTTGTTCTCTGTACCCACTTTATCCCATCAATTAAAAAAACGCAAGAAGTCCTCAGAGAACATTGAAAATGTGTTCTGAGAATCCTGTGAGAAAGCCATATACTACACATTCATATTAAAATAAGAGAGTACATTGAGATGTAAAATTTATTAGTCACCTCTCTTCTTCTGTAGACATAACATATTAATCCTGTTTGGAAGTTATTAGTTTTGTTTTTCTTGGTGTTTTGGACCAAAAGCTACCTCCCCCATTTTCATTTTTAGACATGGAAGGATATACTGAAAAGCTCCTAATGCCTTCCCCTTTACAAACAGTAAAGCTGTTTATATCCAATTATGTGTCAGGAATCAAAAGCTCAGAGTTTCACGTACAAGTGGAACTCTACATCCTGCCCTCCACTTATACCCTATCTATGACACCTTGTCCATGCTTTATAGGAATCCTGGAATCGTAGAAATTCAGCCGACATTGATGATTTTCCTCATCTCATCCTCAACTCTTAGAGAAAACAATGGTGCCATGCTTTCATTATCTGAAAGTTGATATATCTGACAATCACGCATACTCAGAGAACAGTGAAGAAAGCCTGTACTTTAGCTTTACCAGGTAGTGAATTTTTTCACCAGATGTTAAAATCATTGAGAAAAGGGACCATAGTTGAGTCTCCAGAGGCTAGATAACTGTCTGACCAACCCCCCTCCAAATTTAAGAAATTATTGATAATGAAACCAAGAACAAACAGGTGTAAAGAAAAAACATAAAACCCATGAAACAAAAACAAATCTACTACAACAATTAAAATCAGCTAAGAATAAGGGAAGGAATCTGACAGACCACCTTTTGTAAGATTGTAAGACATTTTAGTTACCCTTGCTTAATAAAATAAAGGCAGTGTGCCACAAAGAAAAGAGTACAGTCTTCCTTTGAAAAATGTCTTTAGATTTCAACCTCACCATTGTCTAGCTGAACATGAACATAATGATACAGTCCATAAGGGGTAGAAATTATTATTAGTAAAAAGGAATAATGATAATCTCTGGGAAAAGTCCCAGTAGTTTTTGATTTTTAAAATCGTACATAACAGAATTTTAAATTTATTTCTTCAGTGGAGTTCCCTAAAATCACTGTATGTCATAATATACCACTACTTTTTATAAGACGGGCATTTCAAGTGAATACAGAACTTTAAAGCTAGCAGAGAGTACATAGTAGCCAACATGATAGTAAGCAGTAGATCAAACTAAAGCAATTGTAAATATATACATATCTGTGAGGTGAGACTCCTGGTATATTCAGCTTCTGGAATACTTCATTAGTGAAATCTAGATTTGTCATATTCTAAAACTGACAAGCACTTTAGAGGCCATCCATTTCATGAGATGTACCACACCAACAGAAACTAAATTGGGCAGAACAACACCATATACTTGATGCTGTTTTTCTGGTTTGCTTACTCTGGGGAGTATAACTTTGAATAACAATTAGAAAGTGTATAAATATTTGTAACTTTTTAATTTCTTTTCTGACTTTTTTTTTTCTTTTCTTTTTTTTTTTTTTGTGTCAGGGTCTTGCTCTGGAGTGGACTTTAAGGGTGGCAAAAGAAATCCTGCATTATGTGATGTGATGGATGATAGACAATGGATACTTGGAAGGGTGAGGGGATGAAATGAGGGTGGATGATGAGAAATTGCTTAATGGATACAATGTACATTATTTGGGTGATGGATACACTAAAAGCTCTAACTTCACCACTACACAATCTACACATGTAAGAAAATTGCACTTGTACCCCATTGATTTATACAAATAATTTTTAAAAAGGAAATCCTACATTATGTGATGAAATGAAGCCTAATTGTAGGCAAGTATAATTAATAAGCTAATAAAGTTCTAATAAAATTTTTATTTTATCGTGTAGACACAAACTATTTTCTCAAATTTTGAATCTGGTTTTGTTTGAATACCTGTTCCCTTTGTTCTCTCCTGATTCACCTTTTCATTGTGAAGTATTCTTGTCCCACTGCCTTCTGTAGTTTGATGTCATGTTTGTGTACCTGGCTTCTACTTCTCACCCGCTATTAATAGTCTTACTCAAAGTACAGCCTTTATCACTCAATAGTTAGAGATGATTGACTTTTCCTCTCAGGTTGCTAGAATTCTTGCTGTTTTTATGCATTATCAAACTGAATTTATTCTCTTATGCAAACTGCCTACTCACACTTAAAATTTCCACCCCAAAGTATCTCATGCCACTTCTATTTGTATTCTTGGTGAATGCCAGTCACACGGTCACACCTCATCTAAAGGAGCAAGAAAGTAGAAAGCATGCCTTAGAGTCTTTCCTTATTTGGTACTCAGATAACAATGATTTCCTGATGGTCAGTGATGTGGGCTTTTTGTAGTGCGTGTTGTGTCTTGACTTCTCTCTTTGGGTACTATGGACAGTTGAAAGCTTTGTTTAGGCCGGGCGCGGTGGCTCAAGCCTGTAATCCCAGTACTTTGGGAGGCCGAGGCGGGTGGATCACGAAGTCAGGAGATCGAGACCATCCTGGCTAACATGGTGAAACCCCGTCTCTACTAAAAATACAAAAAACTAGCCGGGCAAGGTGGCGGGCGCCTGTAGTCCCAGCTACTCGGAGGCTGAGGCAGGAGAATGGCGTAAACCCGGGAGGCGGAGCTTGCAGTGAGCCGAGATCGCGCCACTGCACTCCAGCCTGGGTGACACAGCGAGACTCCGTCTCAAAAAAAAAAAAAAAAAAAAAAAAAAGAAAGCTTTGTTTAGAAGGATCCACTCATCTTTGAATGTAGTGTGCAAGCCAGTCTATCAGTCACTTGTTTCCCTGCCAGTCACAGCCACAGCATGTTGTTTGAAGATGTGCCTCACTGCTTCCTTAGGCCATTGTTTCAGCAAAGTACTGCTCTCTTCTAACTCACTATTCAAACAACATGTGGCTATTCGGTTCTAATCCTTTATAAGGCCACTTCAGTTAAGAGGTGTGTGAATTATGTCATGATAAATTTTCTTTTAAGGTCTTGTCTTGTCATTGTTGCTGACTTAATTAGTAATATTGGGTGATCTTGAATATGTTGTTTACTGTCACTAGGCTTTAGATGTCTTATCTGCTATGAAAGTTGGAATTTTTTTTCTGTGTGTGGTTCTTCCAACTCTTGGTTATGCCACTTCACTCCATGGCCCCCACTAGTCCTGCCATAGAAATCATGAGCATTTTCACTCAGGAGGAAAGATGAATATTCAGAGAGATTCTCTTCATCATGTTGCCAGAAGCACATATGCCTCATAACAATAACAGATTAGAAAATATAATATAAAATGAGTGTAACCTTAATTAAAATGCCATCCTGTTGCTAATTCTATAGTCAAAATGCAAAATTAACAGGCTTTTTTTTTTGTTCACTTTTAATGATCTTTGGACTCTTTCCAAACTATTTCTTCTTCTTCTTTTTTTTTTTTGGTCGCGGTGGAGGGGACACACTGATGATGATGAATCAGATTAGACTTGCTAAAGTAGAAACGTTTACATTTCCTAAGAAGCTTCATGTTTCCCTCAATATTGGATGTGACATATTCTCCCTATAATATATTCAGGTGGAATTGAATTCAATCTTAAAGTATATTTATTTTTACATTCATTACACAAGCTTTAAATGATTTTGGCATCTAAATGAGTGAGTTTTTATCTCACTAAAATGGAAAAAAAGAATTCCTAAAAAATGTTACCTCTTCTGCTTGATTTGAAATTGCACCTTTCAGAAGATCAGTTAATCTTAAGTTCATATTATCAGTGGACTTTCCCAAAAATAGCTAGTTGAATTTTGCTGGGAATTCATCTCCTGGTTTACTTACTTACTAATAACTATTTTTATATGAGTTTAAATGTTTATAGAAATTGAAGTTTTTTTTTAATGGAACAAAGATTATTTATATAAAAGTGAAAACACTTAAAGTTATAATATACTTAAATCTATTATTTGTATCATATTTATAAATGTTTAAAATGCTTTGACATTTTGATGATTTTTCTAAAAAAGTCGAAGTGAACAATATTTGTATCCACATATCATGTTTAGACAAGAAATATTTGGAGGTTGGCTATCTTTTAGTCTGAAATTTTCTGTGCTTATTTTTTTAGGTATCAGTTCAAAGTGTTCATTATTTCAGATGTAGCATTTCTGTAACGGTTATTTTTAAAATGATTCCAGCTGGTTTATGTCAGAGTTCTCGGTATCAATTTTCTCCCTTCTTTTAGGAGTAGCTTTGAACTCCTTTAGTTATCTATTGCTGTATTATGAACCACTCCAAAACTTAGAAACTTAAAATAACTGTTTTATTACTCATGATTCTGTGGGTCAGGAATTCAGGCAGTGCGCAGAGGGTATGGCTTGTCTCTGTTTCACCTGGTATTGGCTGAGAAATTTCAACTGGGACCAAGGGATCCAGGATGGTCTGCTGGTGGTGAATGTTGGCAGTGTCTTTTGGTCCTCCTCCAAGTGTCTTGGCTCTCTTCACATGGTTGCTCATCATTCAGTTGTCTCACCCATGTTTCTTTATGTAAAAGATAAAATTCTGCAGAAACTAAGAAAAATATTGCAAGACCTCTTATATTGTAGACCCATAACTGCATAGGGTCACTTCCACCATATGCTACTGGTCAAGCAAGTTGCAAGGATATCCTAGATTGGAGAAATGTAGAAATAGACTGTATCCCTTGCTGGGATGGGTGGCATGGTCCTATTGCAAAGGGGCGTGTGGGAAAGGAGGTATTGTTGTAGCCATTTTGGAAAACAATAGGCCCCAAATGGAAATGAATAAATTCCATGTCTAAGGCTACAACTTTATGTTCTTCTGCCCAAATTATAACCTAACAGTTTACTGTATGAAAATCTCTATCTTTGTATTTCTGTTTGGAAGCTGTTGAGTGTCTCAATAAATAGAAATGAAGAGTTCAACATCCTGTGTTTCAAATCTTTGGTAGTTTGATGTGGTTTGGAGTATGCCTCACAACACGAATGAGTGTGGGAACCCTATCAGCAGTATCAGAGCATTCATTCTTCAAACATGTCTTGAGGACTCACAATGGTCAAGTATAGTCCCAGGCACTGGATATACAAATAAAGATAAATGAGAAGTGGTTGTTATTCTCTAGTATTTGACCTATTGGTTACAACTGTTCACTTCCTTGTCGTGATAATATGCATTCACGGCCTCATCTTGGGCTGCCCCCTGATGTCGGGTTTGCTCATATGATTTGCTTTTGCCAAAACAATGTTAGCAGATGTGATGAAAGCAGTTGCACAAGATGTGCTTGTGTAGTGCAGGTTGATTTATTGATTGTTCCCCCATCACCATAAGTAGAAGCTGGGCCCCAGAAGTAATACACAGACAGATCTAAGCAAGGACTCATATCCGGTCTGACCCACAGCGTGATGCAGAACAGGCCAAAAAGGCAGCCTAGATCAGGCAACTACTGGGTTATTCTTCTACACTCAAAAGCTGCCTGAAGCTAATCATGGTGATGCATCGCTGTAGTTCCAGCTACTCCAGAGGCCAAGGTAGGAGGATCACTTTGCTCAGGATTTCAAGAATATAATGTCCCATAATTGTGCCCATGAGTAACCACTGCAGTCCAGCCTAGGTGCATAGAGAGGCTGTCACTTAAAAAAACGAAAAACCTTCCTGAAGCAATATTCTGTCTTGTAAGGAAGAATGACATATAAACTATTAATTGTACCATAATGCCATATGTGCAGCAATCAAGATCTTTATAAAGGAACATCATTTTGCCTGGGACTAGGTATGTGTGGATTTTAGTAGGGCAATAAAGAAGATGTTTTAGAAGGTGACACAAACATTAGTCTTAAAGAATAAATAAAAGGATATCTAAAACTTTACAAAGGAGGAGGAAATATTTTAAGCCCAACTCAGTGTGAGCAAAGGCATAAGGATAAGTTCCAACATGTTGTGAAGAAAACTATATAAGCAGTATATTTTTCTCTGAAATGTAATAAGTGAGAGAGTCCTGCTTTACCAAGAGACTCAAACCTTTAATTTGGCTTTGCAATGGATTCTAAGTCCAAGAGATTTCTAGGCTGATAATAACCAGGATTGACATAAACTTTGTTGCTCTGGCTAAACATTTTAGAGTGCATGCTCTACTAAAATTAATATGAGCACAGACAGTTCCATTGTTTCTGCCTTTACAAATAATGAAATTACACTTCAGTCAAAGATTGCAGTTGCACAGCTGAAAAAGGGCACACACAGTAATTGGAGACATGATTTAAAAAAGGCAAATTGTTAATTGAAAATTAACGAGAGTAATATTACACTGCATGGTATTTTATATAAAAATTACAGGTCATTCTCCTTTCAAATGGTAGCTGTGCATCTAAAATAACTATAAATTAAACTATGTTCGATATAATTATAAAGATATTCCAACAGGAAATTAGTTTTAGAAATATGGATGTTTCATAAGTATAATTTTCATATGATACTTTTTGAAAAGAAGTCTTGTGTTTATGTAAAGCTAAAATTCAGTCAGTGACTCCTATTTTACTGTGAAATTTGGAACTTAAAGGGTCTTTTAATGTCTTTTATTCTTAATTCAGACCTTATTTAACTTTCTGGTTCTGACCTTTGCTAGCTGTGAGAGCTTACATAAATTTCTAAACCTCTCTGAATCTCAATATCTTCATCAGCAAAATGAGGAAATCATTGACTGTATATAAAGCTTTCATGGTAATGAAATGAGATCTTATAGAGACCAGTGCCCAGCTCACAATGTGCCACGTGGCAAATACCCAGTAAATATTAGCTACTTACTGTTATTTTCAGAATAACAGTAATAACATCACTAATAATTACTATTGATACTTAACCTTATAGTTGAAGAAACAGGAGGCTTGGAGAATTAAAGAATTTGGGCAATGATGTCTGCTTAGTAGCTTCAGAACCTGAAAAACATTTTGGTCACTGACTTTCACACTGGTGCCTTTCTCTGTGCAAGGCTGCTCCTCTCACTGAGTTTTTAAGAAGTTCATGATGACAGTGAGAAGTGACTCTGGAAACCACTGTACCAGTGAAGCTGCCTTGAAACAGAAAGGACATGAATTACTAAATGTAAACATAAAAAAGGTGGGCGATTGTCCTCGAATATGTGTGTCATCAAATACAAACATTTTAATTTGAATAACTGCATTAAGATAAGCTTTTGTTTCTGGGAATTCTCCATTTGTGATAAGCAACTGTGCTTGTAGTTTCAAAGCTTTTAGTCAAATTCCAACAAAAGAGGTAGAAAGTTTTTATGTGAAACTATGAGACCATTTACTAAAGTTAAACAGAAAGGCTGCTATTTTGTTTAGAGTGTGTAACTGATGGCACTTTCAATTTCATCCAAATGACTGCACACAGCCCTACTTCAATTTCATTATGAAGGTAAAATTAGAAAAGCTAAACATTAAATCTTCTAAGAAAATATAATTTGATTTAATGTCATTAAAAGCCAGTGCAAAATAGAGGAGAATATGAAGCTCGCTTAACTGCTTCTGTGCTGAATAGAACAACAGCCCTTACACCATTCCCCTGCATGCTCCCAGCTGTACTTGTAGAAGCTCACTTTTACTCATTAGCTCAGTCATTTCATGGGCTACCATTTGAGGAACACACATGTATCCTATTAGCAGTAATGAATTAATGGGGGATGTGTGGTAATGTGATAGCAAAATTCAGTAAAAATTCTATTTGAACTTCATTCTGTGGGATACGAACATAACCCACAAAGGAATACTCTGATCTACAGTGAAGAATAATTTGCCTACTGCTCTGGTTTGCAATTAATGAAAAGTCCTCAGGAAATCCCAATTTCTGATTAAAAAGAATTGATTATGATTAATGTATCCAAATTAACTGCTAAAAAAGAAGCCACCTCACAGTGATCTACATTGTTCCTCTAATTTTGAATTCCTAAGGCTATTCCTATCTGTTTCCTTTTCTCTAATCCTTAACCATGTATATTTTGGTTTTAACTTTTGGCTTTTAGTTAGCCAGACAATATTTGTCATTTGTTTCCACATGTAGAAAATATTCAAGGGCCTATGAATTCTCTTTTCTCCCCCCTCTAACCTTCTGTAAAAATAGTATCACTGGTGTTTGCACCAAGTTGCCATAAAACCAGGATGTCAACTTCGAATGCATCTGATTCACACTTACGAGCACAGCCTTACTCCAGGGTCTTTGCTCTTAGCCGTTCCCCTGTGCTATTTCCCATGGCACTTGGGTGAGGTCTGAGGAGAACCAAAGACATATTTTCAGGCAAATACTGCATGGAGGGCTACTCATTTCATTTTTCAATTTGGTTTCCTTAGGTAAGTAAATACATTTGTGCAGACCAAATTTTTGTAGCATTATACATTTTTGCATTTTCCAGAGTATTTACAAATGCTTTTGTGGGGAATTTGGGAATCATTAGATGCCATTTTAAGGCAGAAATCTCTTATGCATAGTACACTCGACCCTCAGTACGGGCGGGGCAGTGGTACCAGGACTTCCACGTAGACCCAAACCTATACATGGTGAAGTCTCACACTTGGCCCTGTGGAATCTGTGTATAGAAAAAGTTGGCTTTCCAGATGTGCAGGTTTTACACCCCAGGAAGGCTGTATGTGCAATCTGTATTTGGTTGAAAAAAAAAAATCCATGTCTAATTGGACGTGTGCAGTTAAATACATGTTGCTCAAGGGTCATCTCTATTTATGTTAGAAAGTTTCTCCTTCTATCAGAATCATATATGTAGTTTAAAAGCAGCCAGAAATTATTGTAATTTGTGAGCTACAGCAGTTAGAGTAAGAGTTAGTCAAAAAAATTAATATTTAATTCATTTAGGTTACACAATATAATTCAGTTAGCTTACACAATAGCTTTTTTCCTACCGGAATTTATTTCCATACTTCTCTTATAGATATTTTGGTTTTTAATTTTTTTCAGGATTTATTTATTTATTTTAGATTTATTTATTTATTTTAGATTTATTTATTTATTTTAGATTTATTTATTTTAGTTTAGTTTTTCTTTTTTTAAAATTATACTTTAAATTCTAGGGTACAGGTGCACAAGGTGCAGGTTTGTTACATATATATATATATGTAACACCATGTTGGTGTGCTGCACCCATTAACTTGTCATTTACATTAGGTATTTCTTCTAATGCTACACCTCCCCCTGCCCCCCATGCCATGACAGGCCCCAGTGTGTGATGTTCCCCTTCCTGTGTCCAAGTGTTCTCATTGTTCAGTTCCCACCTATGAATGAGAACATGCGGTGTTTGGTTTTCTGTCCTTGCGATAGTTTGCTCAGAATGATGGTTTCCAGCTGCATCCATGTCCCTACAAAGGAGAAGAAGTCATCGTTTTTTATGGCTACATAGTATTCCATGGTGTATATGTGTCATGTTTTCTTAATCCAGTCTGTCACTGATGGACATTTGGGTTGGTTCCAAGTCTTTGCTATTGTGAATAGTGCCACGATAAACATACGTGTGCATATGTCTTTATAGAAGCATGATTTATAATCCTTTGGGTATATACTCAGTAATGGGATGGCTGGGTCAGACGGTGTTTCTAGTTTTAGATCCTTGAGGAATCGCCGTATTGTCTTCCACAACGGTTGAACTAGTTTACAGTCCCACCAACAGTGT
The DNA here is from genome assembly GCF_043159975.1 of Macaca nemestrina. Lineage (NCBI taxonomy): Eukaryota > Metazoa > Chordata > Mammalia > Primates > Cercopithecidae > Macaca > Macaca nemestrina. Next base: position 159,842,232 of record NC_092128.1, on the reverse strand, counting down.
TCCTATTTATCCACATCCTCTCCAGCACCTGTTGTTTCCTGACTTTTTAATGATTGCCATTCTAACTGGTGTGAGATGGTATCTCATTGTGGTTTTGATTTGCATTTCTCTGATGGCCAGTGATGAGCATTTTTTTCATGTGTCGGTTGGCTGTACAAATGTCTTCTTTTGAGAAGTGTCTGTTCATATCCTTTGCCCACTTTTTGATGGGGTTGTTTGATTTTTTTCTTGTAAATTTGTTTAAGTTCTTTGTCAATTCTGGATATTAGCCATTTGTCAGATGGGTAGACTACAAAAATTTTCTCCCATTCTGTAGGTTGCCTGTTCACTCTGATGGTAGTTTCTTTTGATGTGCAGAAGCTCTTTAGTCTAATTAGATCCCATTTGTCAATTTTGGCTTTTGTTGCCATTGCTTTTGGTGTTTTAGTCATGAAGTCCTTGCCCATGCCTATGTCCTGAATGGTATTGCCTAGGTTTTCTTCTAGGATTTTTGTGGTTTTAGGTCTAACATTTAAGTAATTCATCTTGAATTAATTTTTGTATAAGATGTAAGGAAGGGATCCAGTTTCAGCTTTCTACATATGGCTAGCCAGTTTTCATAGCACCATTTATTTTTTATTTTTTATATTTTTATTATACTTTAAGTTCTAGGGTACATGTGCATAACGTGCAGGTTTGTTACATATGTATACTTGTGCCATGTTGGTGTGCTGCACCCATCAACTCATCAGCACCCATCAACTCATCATTTACATCAGGTATAACTCCCAATGCAATCCCTCCCCCCTCCCCCCTCCCCATGATAGGCCCCGGTGTATGATGTTCCCCTTCCCGAGTCCAAGTGATCTCATTGTTTAGTTCCCACCTATGAGTGAGAACACGTGGTGTTTGGTTTTCTGTTTTTGCGATAGTTTGCTGAGAATGATGGTTTCCAGCTGCATCCATGTCCCTACAAAGGACACAAACTCATCCTTTTTTATGGCTGCATAGTATTCCATGGCATAGCACCATTTATTAAATAGAGAATCCCTTCCCCATTTCTTGTTTTTGTCAGGTTTGTCAAAGATCAGATGATTGTAGACGTGTGGTATTATTTCTGAGGGCTGCGTTCTGTTCCATTGGTCTATATCTCTGTTTTGGTACCAGTACCATGCTGTTTTGGTTACTGTAGCCTTGTAGTATAGTTTGAAGTAAGGTAGCATGATGCCTCCAGCTTTGTTCTTTTGGCTTAGGATTGTCTTGGCAATGTCGGCTCTTTTTTGGTTCCATATGAACTTTAAAGCAGTTTTTTCCAAGTCTGTGAAGAAAGTCACTGGTAGCTTGATGGGGATGGCATTGAATCTATCAATTACTTTTGGCAGTATGGCCATTTTCACGATATTGATTCTTTCTATCCATGAGCATGGTCTGTTCTTCCATTTGTTTGTGTCCTCTTTTATTTCGTTGAGCAGTGGTTTGTAGTTCTCCTTGAAGAGGTCCTTCACATCCCTTGTAAGTTGGATTCCTAGGTATTTATTCTCTTTGAAGCAATTGTGAATGGGAGTTGACTCATTATTTGGCTCTCTGTTTGTCTGTTATTGGTGTATAGGAATGCTTGTGAATTTTGCACATTGATTTTGTATCCTGAGACTTTGCTGAAGTTGCTTATCAGCTTAAGGAGATTTTGGGCTGAGATGATGGGGTTTTCTAAATATACAATCACATCATCTACAAACAGGGGCAATGTGACTCCCTCTTTTCCTAATTGAATACCCTTTATGTCTTTCTCCTGCCTGATTGCCCTGGCCAGAGCTTCCAACACTATGTTAAATAGGAGTTGTGAGAGAGGGCATCCCTGTCTTGTGCCAGTTTTCAAAAGGAATGCTTCCAGTTTTTGCCCATTCAGTATGATATTGGCTATGGGTTTGTAATAAATAGCTCTTATTATTTTGTGATACGTCCCATCAATACTGAATTTATTGACAGTTTTTAGCATGAAGGGCTGTTGAATTTTGTCCAAGGTCTTTTCTGCGTCTATTGAGATAATCATGTGGTTTTTGTCTTTGATTCTGTTTATAAGATGGATTACATTTATTGATTTGTGTATGTTGAACCAGTCTTGCATCTCAGGGATGAAACCAACATGATCGTGGTGGATAAGCTTTTTGATGTTCTGCTGGATTTAGTTTGCCAATATTTTATTGAGTTTTTTTTGCATTAATATTCATCAGGGATATTGGTCTGAAATTCTCTTTTTTTTGTCGTGTCTCTGCCAGGCTTTGGTATCAAGATGATGCTGGCCTCATATAATGAGTTAGGGAGGATTCCCTCTTTTGCTATTGATTGGAATTGTTTCAGAGGGAATGGTACCAGCTCCTCTTTGTACCTCTGGTTGAATTCGGCTGTGAATCTATCTGGTCCTGAACTTTTTTTGTTGGTAGGCTATTAATTATTGCTTCAATTTCAGAGCTGTTATTGGTCTATTCAGGAATTCAACTTCTTCCTGGTTTATTCTTGGGAGGGTGTATGTGTCCAGGAATGTATCCATTTCTTCTAGATTTTCTAGTTTATTTTTGTAGAGGTGTTTATAGTATTCTCTGATGGTAGTTTGTATTTCTGTGGGATCAGTAGTGATATCCCCTTTATCATTTTTTATTGCATCTATTTGATTTTTCTCTCTTTTCATCTTTATTATTCTTGCTAGTGGTCTATCAACTTTGTTGATCTTTTCAAAAAACCAGCTCCTAGATTCATTGATTTTTTGAAGTTTTCTTTGTGTCTCTATCTCCTGCAGTTCTGCTCTGATGTTAGTTATTTCTTGCCTTCTGCTAGCTTTTGAATGTTTTTGCTCTGCTTCTCTAGTTCTTTTAATTGTGATGTTAGGGTGTTGATTTTAGATCTTTCCTGCTTTCTCTGGTGGGCATTTAGTGCTATAAATTTCCCTCTACACACTGCTTTAAATGTGTCCCAGAGATTCTGGTATGTTGTGTCTTTGTTCTCATTGGTTTCAAAGAACATCTTTATTTCTACCTTCATTTTGTTATGTACCCAGTAGTCATTCAGGAGGAGGTTTTTCAGTTTCCATGTAGCTGTGCAGTTTTGAGTGAGTTTCTTAATCCTGCGTTCCAATTTGATTGTACTGTGGGCTGAGAGACAGTTTGTTATAATTTGTGTTCTTTTACATTTTCTGAGGAGTGCTTTACTTCCAACTATGTGGTCAATTTTGGAATAAGTGCGAAGTGGTGCTGAGAAGAATGTATATTCTGTTGATTTGGGATGGAGCATTCTGTAGATGTTTATTAGGTCTGCAGAGCTGAGTTTAAGTCCTGGATATCCTTGTTAACTTTCTGTCTCATTGATCTGTCTAATGTTGACAGTGGGGTGTTAAAGTCTCCTATTATTATTGTGTGGGAGTCTAAGTCTCTTTGTAGGTCTCTAAGGGCTTGCTTTATGAATCTGGGTGCTCCTGTATTGGGTGCATATATATTTAGGATAATTAGCTTTTCTTGTTGAACTGATCCCTTTACCATTAAGTAATGGCCTTCTTTGTCTCTTTTGATCTTTGATGGTTTAAAGTCTATTTCATCAGAGACTAGGATTGTAACCCCTGGGTTTTTTTTTTGTTTGTTTGTTTGTTTGTTTGCTATTTGCTTTGTAGATCTTCCTCCATCCCTTTATTTTGAGCCTATGTGTGTCTCTGCATGTGAGATGGGTCTCCTGAATACAGCACACTGATGGGTCTTGACTCTTTTTTCATCCAATTTTCCAGTCTATGTCTTTTAATTGGGGCATTTAGCCCATTTACATTTAAGGTTAATATTGTTTTGTGTGAATTTGATCCTGTTATTATGATGTTAGCTGGTTATTTTGCCCCTTAGTTGATGTAGTTTCTTCCTTGCATTGATGGTCTTTACAATATGCATGTTTTTGCAGTGACTGGTATCAGTTGTTCCTTTCTATGTTTAGTGCTTCCTTCAGGAGCTCTTGTAAGGCAGGCCTGGTGGTGACAGAAACTCTCGGCATTTGCTTGTCTGTGAAGAATTTTATTTCTCCTTCACTTATGCAGCTTAGTTTGGCTGGATATGAAATTCTGGGTTGAAAATTCTTTTCTTTAAGAATGTTGAATATTGGCCCCCACTCTCTTCTGGCTTGTAGAGTTTGTGCTGAGAGATCCACTGTTAGTCTGATGGGCTTCCCTTTGTTGGTAACCTGACCTTTCTCTCTGGCTGCCCTTAACATTTTTTCCTTCATTTCAACCTTGGTGAATCTGACAATTATGTGTCTTGGGGTTACTGTTCTCAGGGAGTATCTTTGTGGCGATCTCTGTATTTCCTGAATTTGAATGTTGGCCTGCCTTACTAGGGTGGGGAAGTTCTCCTGGGTAATATCCCGAGAGTGTTTTCCAACTTGGTTCCATTCTCCCCGTTACTTTCAGGTACATCAATCAGATGTAGATTTGGTCTTTTGACATGTTCCCATATTTTTTAGAGGCTTGTTTGTTCCTTTTTACTCTTTTCTCTGTAAACTTCTCTTCTGACTTTATTTCATTAATTTGATCTTCAGTCACTGATACCCTTTCTTCCCCTTGATTGCATCAGTTATTGAAGCTTGTGCATGCATCAAGAAGTTCTCATGCCATGGTTTCAGCTCCATCAGGATATTTAAGGTCTTCTCTACAGTGTTTATTCTAGTTAGCCATTCATCTAATCTTTTTTCAAGTGTTTAGCTTCCTTGCTATGGTTTTAAACATCCTCCTTTAGCTCAGAGAAGCTTGTTATTACCAACCTAAGAAGAGCTAACTATCTTAAATATATATGCACCCAACACAGGAACATCCATATTCATAAATCAATTTCTTAGAGATCTTCAAAGAGACTTAGACTCACACACAATAAGAGTGGGAGAATTTAACACCCCACTGTCAATATTAGATCATTGAGACAGAAACCTAAGAAAGATATTCAGGACCTGAACTCAGCTCTGGATTAAAATAAACCTGATCTAAATCTGAATTCTCCACCCCAGAACAACTGAATATACATTTTTCTCATTACTACATATTACTTACTCTAAAATTAATCATATAATGAGAAATACAACATTCCTCAGCAAATGCAAAAGAGTTGAAATCACGACACACAGTCTTTCAGACAATAGCACAATTAGATTAGAACTCAAGATGAAGACGTTAACTCAAAACCATACAATTACAAGGAAATTGAATAACCTGCTCCTGAATGACTTTTGGGCAAATAATGAAATTAAGGCAGAAAGCAAGAAGTTATTTGAAACTAATGAGAAAAAAAGATACAACCTACCAGAATCTTTGGGACACAGCTAAGGCAGTGATAAAATGAAAATTTATAGCATTAAGTGACCACATCAAAAAATTAGAAGGATCTTAAGTTAACAACCTAACATTTTACCTAAAAGAACTAGAGAACCAAGAGTAAACAAATTTCAAACTTAGCAGAAGACAAGAAGTAACTGAAATCAGAGCTGAACTGAAGGAGATAGAGGTATGAGAGACCATTCAAAACCCCAACAAATTCAGGAACTGGTTTTTTTGAACAAATAAATAAAAGAGTTAGACCACCAGCTAGACTAATAATGAAAAGGGGAAGATTCAAATAAACACAATCAGAAATGATAAGGGAGATGTTGCCACTGACCCCACAGAAATACAAACAGCTATCAGAGAATATTATAAATACCTCTATACATGTAAACCAGAAAATCTAGAAGAAATGAATAAATTCACAGGCACATACACCTTCCCAATACTGAACCAGGACGAAATGGAATTCCTGAACAGACCAAAAGTGAGTTTTCAAATTGAGGTAGTAATAAATAGCCTACTTACCTTAAAAAGTTCAGGATAAGACAGATTCACAGCTGAAATTTACCAGATGTGCAAAGAAGAGCTGATACCATCTCTACTGAAACTATTCCAAAGAAGTGTGGAAGAGGACTCATCTATAACTCATTCTATGAGGCCAGCATCATCCTGATACCAACCTGGCAGAGATACAACAAAATAAGAAAACTTCAGGCCAATATCCTTGATGAATATTAATGCAAAAAATCCAACAAAATGCTGGCAAACCAAATTCAGCATCAAAAAATGTATTCACTATGATTAAGTAGGATTCATGTCCTAGATGCTAGGCTGGTTCATCATATGCAAATCAATAAATGTGATTCATCACATAAACAGAACTAAAGACAAAAACCACATGATTATTTCAGTAGATGCAGAAAAGGGTTTTGATAGAATTTAACATTCCTTCATTTTAAAAACTCTCAATAAACTAAGTAGTGATGGAACATACCTCAAAATAATAAGAGCCATCTGTGACAAACCCACAACCAATATCATACTGAGTGGGCAAATACTGGAAGCACTCCCCTTGAAAGCCAGCAGAAAACAAGAATGCCCTCTCTCACCACTCCTATTCAACATAGTGTTGGAACTTCTGGCCAGGCAATCAGCAAAAGAAAGAAAGAAATGGCAGTCAAACGGGAAGAGAGGCAGTCAAATTATTTCTGTTTGTAGATGACATAATCCTATATCTAGAAAACCCTATAGTCTTGGTCCAAAAGCCTCTTGAGGTTATAAACAACTTCAGCAAAGTCTCAAAATCAATGTGCAAAATCACTAACATTTCTATACACCAACAACAATTAAACCAAGAGCCAAATCACAAACAAACTCCCATTCATAATTGCCACAAAAATAATAAAATACTGAGGAATACAGTGAACAAGAGAGGTGAACTACAAACCACTGCTCGAAGAAATCAGAGATGACACGAACAAATAGAAAAACATTCCATGCTCATGCATAGGAAGAATCAATAGTATTAAAATGACCGTACTATCCAAAGCAATTTATACATTCAATGGCATTTCCATTAAACTACCATTGACATTCTTCACAGAATTAGAAAAAAACCATTTTAAAATTCATATGGAACCAAAAGAGAGCCTGAATAGCCAATGCATCTGATATGATTTGGTTGTGTTTCCCACCCCCCCAAATCTCTTCTTGAATTCCCATGTGGAAGGGACCTGGTGGGAGGAAATTGAATCATAGGGGCAGGTCTTTCTTGTGCTGTTCTGATGATAGTGAATAAGTCTCATGAGACTATATAAGGGGGTGTTCCCCTGCACAACCTCCTTCTCTTGTCCGCCACCATGTGAGACATGCCTTTCACCCTCCACCATGGTTCTGAGGCCTCCCCAGCTACATGGAACTGTAAGTCCATTAAATGGCTTTCTTTTGAAAATTGCCCAGTCTCAGGTATGTCTTCATCAGCAGCATGAGAACAGACTAATATAGCATCCTAAGCTAAAAGAACAAAGCTGGAGGCATCACACTACCCAACTGCAAACTAAAATTCAGCAAAGAATTCATCGGGTTCCAGGCTTTTCTTTGCTGTGATACAGTTTTTTATGGTTTAAATCTTGTTTTTTGTTATTGGTCTATTTATGCTTTTGTTTGTTTGTTTGTTTGTTTTTTGAGATGGAGTTTTACTCTGTTGCCCAGGCTGGAGTGCAGTGGTGCAAATTCAGCTCACTACAGTCTCTGCCTCCTACATTAAAGAGACTCTCCTGCCTCTGCCTCTTGAGTAGCTGGGATTACAATTGCATGTCACCATGTCTGTCTAATTTTCTTTTGTATTTTTAGTAGAGATAGGGTTTCACTATGTTGGCCAGGTTGGTCTCAAACTCTGGACCTCAAGTAATCCACCTACCTTGGGCTCCCAAAAGTGCTGGGATTACAGGCATGAGCCACCATGCCCAGCCTCTATTTATGTTTTAAATTTCTTCATGGTTTACTCTTGGTAGGCGGACATCTATGTCTAAGAATTTCTCCATCTATTCTAGATTCTCCTTATTCTTCTCTGACTTTATTTATTTGGATCATCTCTCTTTTTTCTTTATTAGTCTGCTAAAGGCTTGTCAATTTTATCTTTTCAAAGAACCAATATTTTATTTCATTGATCTTTTGTATTGTTTTTTCATTTCAATTTCATTTATTTCTGCTTGATCTTTACTATTTGTTTTCTTCTACTAATTTGGGGTTTAATTTGCTCTTGCTTTTCCAGCTCTTTAAGATGCACTATTAAATTGTTTATTTGAAGTGTTTTTTTTGTTGTTTTTTTTTTGTTTTTTTTTTGTTTTTTTTTTTTTGAGACGGAGTCTTGCCCTGTCACCCAGGCTGGAGTGTGCAGTGGCGTGATCTCGGCTCACTGCAAGTTCTAACTTACAAGTTCACGCCATTCTCCTGCCTCAGCCTCCCGAGTAGCTGGGACTACAGGCGCCCACCATCAAGCCCGGCTAATTTTTTGTATTTTCGGTAGAGACAGGGTTTCATCGTGTTAGCCAGAGTGGTCTCCATCTCCTGACCTCATGATCCGCCCGCCTCAGCCTCCCAAAGTGCTCGGATTACAGGCGTGAGCCACCGCACCCGGCCATATTTGAAATTTTTATACTTTTTTGATGTAGGCACTTATAGGTTAAACTTTACTCTTTGTACTCCTGTTGCTGTATGCCACACATTTTGATATGTTGTATTTCCATTGTTATTTGCTTTGAAAAGTTTTAAAATTTTCTATTTATTTGTTCATTAACCCACTGGTCATTCAGGAGCATATTGTTTAATTTGTACATTTTGGCATAGTCTCCAAAATCTCCCTTGTTATTGACTTTTAGATTGACTCTTTTGTGGGCAAAGAAGATACTTGATATAACTTTACATTTTTTGAAATTCTTAAGACTCATTTTGTGGCGTAACATGTGGTCTACCTCGAGAATGATCAATGTGCTGAGGAGAAGAATGTGTATTCTGCTGCCATTGGTTGAAATGTTCTGTACATATCTATGAGGTACATTTGGTTTATAGTGCAGATTAGGTCCATATTTTTTTTGTTGATTTTCTCTCTGGATAATCTGTCTATTGTTGAAAGTGTAGTGTTGAAATTTCTGGCTATTCTTATATTTGGGTCTCTCTCTCTCTTTAGCTCTAATCCAATTAGCTTTATATATCTAGGTGCTTCTGTGTTGTGTGCATATATATTTATAATTGTATGTATTCTTGTTGAATTGACTGCTTATCATCATATATTGACCTTCTTTGTCTCTTTTAATGGCCTTTGTCTTGAAATATATTGTGTCCCATATAAGTATAATGACCCCTGCTCTTTTTTGGTTTCCATTTGCATGTGATATCTTTCTCTGTTTATTTTCAGTCTATGTGTGTCTTTATATGTGAAGTTTGTTTCTTGTTGCCAACACATCATCAGGCATTTAAAAAAAATTCATTCAGCCATTCTGAGTCTTTGAATTGGAGAGTTTAGTCCATTTACATTCAATGTTATTATTTGTAAGAATTTACCTCTGCCATTTTGTTATTTGTTTTCCGCTTGCTTTGTGATCTTTTCTTTGTTCTTTCCTTACTTTCTGTCTTCCTCTTAGTGAAAGTGATTTTTACTGGTGGTTTTAATGTCTTACTTTTTATATTTTGTGTATCTGTTGTATGTTTTTTAATTTGAAGTTACCTTGAGACTTGTGAATAATATCTTATAATTCATTATTTTACACTAATGACAACTTAACACTGATTACAGGAACAAACAAAGAAAAAACTAACAAAAACAGAAACTCCACACTTCAGCTTTATCTCCTGGCTTTTTAAACTTTTCGTTGTTTCTATTTGTCTCTTATTGTACTGCCTATGCCTTGAAACATTGCTGTAGTTATTATTTTTGATTGGTTCATATTTTAGTCTTTCTACTCAACATATGAGTAGTTTACACACCACAATTACAGTGTTATATTATTCTGTGTTTTTTGTATACTTTCTATTACCAGTGAGTTTTGTACCTTCAGATGATTTCTTATTGCTCATTAATATCATTTTATTCAGACTGAAGAATTCCCTTTAACATTGCTTGTAGAACAGGTCTGGCATTGATGAAATCCTTCAGGTTTTTCTTGTCTGGGAGAGTCTTTATTTCTCCTTCATGTTTGAAGAATATTTTTGCTGGTTGTACTATTCTGGGACAGGTTTTTTAATTCCTTCAGCTCTTTTACTATGTCATACCAGTCTCTCCTGGCATCTAAAGTTTCCACCAAAAAGCCTGCTGATAGATGTATTGGATCTCCTTTGTACGTTATTAGTTTCTTTTATCTTGCTACTTTTAGGATCTTTTCTTTATTCTTGACCTCTGGGAGTTTAATTACCACATGTCTTGATTTAGTCTTCTTTGGATAAAATCTGCTTCGTGTTCTATAACTTTATCATACTTTAATATTGATATCTTTTTCTAGATTTGAGATGATTTCTGTTATTATCCCTTTGAATAAACTTTCTACCCTGATCTCTCTCTCTCTATCTCCTCTTTAAGACCAATAACTTTTACATTTGCCCTTTTGAGCCTGTTTTCTAGATCTTGTAGTTGTGTTTCATTCTCCTTTGTTTTTTGTCTTCTCTGACTGTGCATTTCCAAAGAGCCCATCTTCAAGATCACTAATTGTTTATTCTGCTTGATCACTTCTGTTCTTGAGAGACTCTGATGCATTCTTCAGTATGTCAATTACATTTTTCAGCTTCAGAGTCTTTGCTTGGTTCTTATTAGTTATTTCCATTTCATTGTTGAATTTATCCAATAGGATTCTGAATTAGTTCTCTGCATTATTTTAGATATCATTGAATTTCCTCAAAGCAACTATTTTCAGCTGGGCGCAGTGGTTCACGCCTGTATTCCCAGCACTTTGGGAGGCCGAGGCAGGCAGATCACCTGAGGTCGGGAGTTTGAGACCAGCCTGACCAACATGCAGAAACCTTGTCTCTACTAAAAATACAAACTTAGCTGGGCATGGTGGTGCATGCCTGTAATCCCAGCTACTCAGGAGGCTGAGGCAGGAGAATCACATGAACCCGGGAGGTGGAAGTTGTGGTGAGCCGAGATTGCACCATTGCACTCCAGCCTGGGCAACAAGAGCAAAACTCTCAAAAAAAAAAAAAAAAAAAAAAAAGGCAATAAACAAACAAAAAAGAGCTCTTTTGAATTCTCTGTCTGAAAGATCACGTATCTCTGTCTCTCCAGAATTGGTGATGGGTGCCTTATTTAGTTTGGTGAGATCATGTTTTCCCGGATGGTCTTGATGCCTGTGGATGGATGCCTATCAATGTCTGGGGAGTTAGTAGTATTTATTGTGGTCTTTGCTGTACTCGTCCTTCTTGGGAAAGCTTTCCAGGTGTTTCGATGGGAATTGAATGTTTTGATCTATGTTTTCTGCCACTGGAGTCATTTCTGCATTAGAGGGTACTCCAAGTTCAATAATGCTATGGTTCTTGCAGAGTCACATAATCCTGCCTGGCATGCCAAAGGTGTCACAACCACAAAATTTAAGTATCTCAGGAAGAAATGTAAATAATGTTTTATATTTATTCATTTATTTTCTATTTTTAAAAATGCTTTGGAGAAGCATCATTAAGATACTCTTCAAATGCTGAGGACTGCTAGAAACAGCTAATATATACCCTGAAGACATGACTCATCACCCAACAAGGTGCTTGCTATTCTGTCCCCAGAATGCCATTATTTCTCAAATTTTAAAAGGCAATCTGGTATTGAAGAAGCTTCTCAAATAATAGTCACACATAAATAAATAACTCCACTACTAGAGTTAATGCGATGATAATAAATAATGGGTAATTTACAAGTCTACTTTGTAATGTGTTCACTGAATCAGTGTTTCATCTGTGACCAAAACAAACTAGAAATGTCTACTTAATGTAGCCACCTATTTTCCCCTCGTGCTTATCTTGCTTTATTTGGAGAGGGGAAATGTCAATGAGTAAACATGTAGTCTCATTAGCAAGACATTATAACTTACTCTATTTTATTTATTTTTTGTTTTGTTGTTTTCTTTATTGTGACTAAACTTATTATGAGGAAATGAAGGCAACGTCTCTCTTCCTTAGTTTCTTCACCTGTAAAAACGAAAACGATGTATCCACAACATTAGTTGTTGTTATCATCATCATCATCAATGTCATTATGATTGCCTTTACCTAAGTTCTTCAGAAAGCATACTTGGAACACAGAGTTAAGGACAAATGCTTTATTCTGGTGTTTAAACCCAGAGATCAAATGAGAGTGACAGGGGAAGGAAGCAGAAACAAGAAAGAAGCAATGCAAAGATGTCTTCTTTAGTTGGCTACTGATAGAGGTGATTGGTTTCTTAAATTTTATAGGACCACCTGAGAAACAATATAATCTACACCTTGAAATCTCATGTAGGCAGGGTTTGGGTGGGGAGCATATATCTACTGGCTTCTGTCCTTGATTCCTTACTGTGCCCACATGGGATGTTAACTCTCATTGACCCTCAGGTTGTGAAAATATGGACATCAAGCACATCCGACTTGGAAAAGCCCAGGGTAAGGAGGGAGGAGGCACACAACACAGACCTGAGACAAACCGTGGTCAGAAGTTACCTACAGGAAGCTGGACAGAGCTTATGCAGGACCGTTGTTGCCGAAGTGCTGGAATAAAAGCCAGGTGAAGCTGAAATATTTCTCCATGGTGCCTTAAAGGTAGTTGCTATACCTATCATTATAATCATATGTAGTCATTCTCTACCTCTAATTACCAGAGACTGCCATTATTTACACCAAAAAGAGGTCACAGAAGATGATGGTCAAGTTGGTGTAAGTAAGGTTTTTTAATAAAAGAAAAGCATATCAAGTTTATTAGTTTTACACATGCATGAGGATCTTTAATATTCCCTTTAACAAAACAAATTGCTTTCTTCTTTGCTTTTATAAACATTTGGATAATCCTGTCCATTCCTGATTCTCAGGTTGATCTTATATGTTTTGTCTTCTTACTCAGAGCCACCATTTTTTTGCAAGAATCTTTAATGTCACTATTCAAACATTTTTTCCTTCTTGATATCTTTCTTTGTCCACAGTGCCTCTGATATACAGTCAGTTCCACCTACTGCCACGTAATTGCTTTTTCTGAAAGATAAATTTCATTCTGTCACTTTACTGCTCAAAACTCCACTTTCAGGTAGAAAAAAAAAAAAAAAAAAAAAAGACCATCCTGAATCTGGCCTTAAGCAATGGAGTGTATCTTTTTTTCTCTGGAAAACTCATGAAGTTGCCCAAAATAGAATATTTTGTGTTTCACATGACTTTTTTTTTTTTTTTTCTCTTAGCTAAATCCTAAGTTATTTCTCCTCCAGACACCTCAGAAATGCTGTGTTCACAAAACAGGTATGCTTTTTTTTCTAGGCTGACTTTTGCTCTCCACTCTACAAAAATATAGATTGAGCACTTATTGATGCCATTTATCTAGCAATCACAGACATAACTGATTTATGACATATGTCTTATTACTATCTGTGACATTATTTGAATAGTTGTTCTTACATTGAAAATTAATAAGTTTAAGTGATTTCTTCTTCATGGGCAGGACCTATGACTTTCTTTTCTTCATGCCTCCTACAACATGACAGTGTCTGGGTGTCTAATTTGATATTTCTTATGTCAATGAATTCTAGGGTTTCTCAGACATGGCACCATTGACATTAGTGCTGGATAATTATTTGTTGTAGGGGGCTATCTTGTGCATTATAAGATATTTAGCAACACTCTTGGTCTCTATGTATGAGATTCCAGTAGTGCTAACATCCTGACCTGTGTTATCATAGCCAAAAATGTCTTTAGACATTGCCAAGCGCCCCTGGAGGGAGGGGGGTGATTCACCCCTCATTTATAAACAGAGGCTTACATGAACAAAGGGTGACATTCAGCACTTAATGAAAGTTTAGTCTAAGAGAATCAGTATTTATTTCATTTAGATGTTAATTGACTGTACTTCTCTTGGTCAGACTTCATCAGGGTGCAAATACTTCTCTCTTCGATCCTCTACGCAGGATTGAATATTTTTTTAATGCTTTCTTCAAATCCTTTTTTCCCTAAATCACCTACATTTTCTTCATCAAGCTCTATTTCATCCTGATTAAAGCTCTATCACCTACACGGAGTGGTTCACTCGTAGCTACTGTTAGATTAGAAGGGAAAGTAAAACCCATTTCTAGTAGTATGTGTTAGATTGTCATTCCACATATCTAATCACCAAGTTCTAGCAGTTTTATTTCCTAAATATCTTTCAAATCTTTGACTTTACTTCATCCCTGTTTCAGTCCACTGTTATGTCTCACTGAGATCGGTACCCTACTTGTTGGCTCTGGTACTTTCATATGGGTGCAAAAATCAGGTACATTTATTGGAAAAGGAAAGGTGTCAAGGAAACTGGTCTTAAAGCTTTATTTGCTTAAACTTTCATGTATATTTTAAGTTAAAGGTAATAAAATAGAGATGTCATAAAGATTTTTACTAAAAATTTACTAATCAAGAGAATGTCAATTGTCTGTTGACAATTGTCCAAGGTTGTTATTATGGGTAGTATAGTAATAGCAGTAATAACACAGGTAATTGTAGAAGTAGCTTTGTTTGAGGCAAATAGTGGGAGTGAGAGTTGATGAAAACCAACAGTTTTTTTTTTTTTTTTTTTTTTTGAGACAGAGTCTCGCTCTGTCGCCCAGGCTGGAGTGCAGTGGCGCGATCTCGGCTCACTGCAAGCTCCGCCTCCCAGGTTCACGCCATTCTCCTGCCTCAGCCTCCTGAGTAGCTGGGACTACAGGCGCCCGCCACCGCGCCCGGCTAATTTTTTGTATTTTTAGTAGAGACGGGGTTTCACCGTGGTCTCGATCTCCTGACCTTGTGATCCGCCCGCCTCGGCCTCCCAAAGTGCTGGGATTACAGGCATGAGCTACCGCGCCTGGCAAAACCAACAGTTTGTTATCACTCTGGTTGCCCAGTCTTCCAGCAGCCATTTGGATATTCACACTCATCCTCATCATTGATTCTTCATCCCTCAGGTATGAGCTTGTGGAGGGATTAGTGTAGACTGGACTAAAAAGGTCATTTTATCTATGATATGCATACACACATGTGTGTATATGTCACCCGTCTGTCACACGGGTGACAGACGTTATCGCACAACTTTAAATTATGCCATATTTGTGTTTTATTACGAGAGGCAATGGCCTGTGGTGCCCTGCGAATTTTTCCATGTGTTCTATAATATATTTAGCATGGCACTATTTTATGCCACTGATCTTTTTGTATGTGCATTAAAGTGTTGATAGTGTAAGTGGAAATACTTAAAATATATCTCAAGTTTTAGGACAAATTTTGGCAATTTTTTATTTTAAAAATACTCATATACTGTTAACATGAGAGTGCATTCTAGGAAATGGATGCACGAAATAGGTTGTTAGAGGTTTTTAAAATAAAGACACCCTTTGCATGATGCCGTAGTGATAGTTCTTCTGATCTTTTCATCTCTCTGAAATCATCATGCACCCTCACCTCTAGTTTATTTTATTTGCCTTTCCTGTAATTGTTGTTCAGTCTTTCCAAGCTGTTTTATCCATGATGCTCCCTAAAGTACAGCGTCATATGACAGCTTGCATGCCGATAGTTTATTTTAGGAAGTGATCCCAAGAAACAGTACTAGGGACTGGAAAGAGTGAGGCAGAGGAAGGGAGAAAACCAATCCCAGGGTGCTTTATTCATCTAATCGCTACTGTGGACAACTGGAGCTCAATCAATCCTACCAGATACCCTTGAGGACCTGTGTAAAGCGAACCTCAGAACTGTCCAGTTTAGAGATGACTGAGGGTAGCGTTTATTCACTACTCTCCTTTTTCCATTGGTCAAGGATTGTCCTTGTAGTGTTAGCTCCCTCACACCTCTGATTTGTGTGTGGGTCAGAATGACTTAGCGAGTTCTTAAAGGAGTCCCATGAGGTGGTGGTAAAAAAGCCTCAGGAATCAGAATGAGAGATACAGGAGGCAGCTGAAGCAGCTGTTGTCAGTTTACAAATGCATGCAGCTGATTTTATAGCGATGTCTGAAGTAAAAAGATGGGTTGTAAGAATGTGAGACGGGGCCCTGTGAGTATCCATTACATAGGTGTTAGTGACGATCATGATCTTCTTCATAATGTCAAAGGAGTAAATAGATTGACCATTATCATTTAAACTTGGAAAGTACTTACTTTGCATGACTTGATGATCTCTAATGAGAAAAATACTGACTACACTGCTCATGGCAATAGAGTTATAAATTTTTGCAAATATGAAACAATATTAAATGTTCATTAGATAATCAGCACTCTAATAATGTGGCATTGCTTGGAGCTCTGCTAGGTAAACTGTGCAGTATAAGAAACCTCTCCAAACAGAAAATAATAGAAGTAGAGACTTCCACTATCACTTAATTTGTGGTGGATTAGGAAAGACCATTTCACTTGCTCTGGCAATGAGACAACGTTGGCCAGATTCACAAGTCATGTTTTCCTTAAGACTATCAAAAAGTATGGATGCAAAAGTGTCTACATGCAGTGGAGTACAGAGAGGGATTACCCCTTCTGACATGAGCAGACAGTGGGAGCTACTTTCTCCTCTGAGCATACCTACTGCATCTGGGTGCCCAGGCAGTCAGAATAACACACTTGACATCGGCAGAAACACTCCTGTGAGAAGGAAAATCCAGCCAGACTTTTATTCGCTGCACACGGACTGCGATGGTGGCTTGAAACATGCAGGAGTTTCAGATGTGTAGTGAATTCTTCCTGCCCACCAATTTTCTCCATAGGACTTCTGCTGAATAAATGGTGGCATGGGAGCCCAAGGACTGGACTGAAAAGCAAAGAGAAATCTTAGTCTTGCAATGCTTAGATCTCAACGTCCTGCTGGAGAAAGGGTCTTGATCCCATACTCAAGACATTTGAAACCAGGCAAAACTATCTACAGCAACTACTCATTCCTAACCCAGTTTTAGTCTTGGTTGGATCAAAGAGCTCGTCCCTCATCCTGGCTTTCTGACAGGATAAAAAGCAAGCCCTTTATAGAGGAAACTATTACTTGCTCCCAGTGTCTAAGATCATTTGACTAAACATGAGACAGGCACAAAAGCGGGAATACGAGACTCACAATCAGGAGGGAAACCTCAATAAAAATAGACTTACAGGTGACCCAGATGTTGAATTTAGCAGACAAGAAATTTAAAATAATGATTGCAAACATGTTGAAGAATTCAGAGGAAAATAAGTATAATAAGTAAAATAAGATGGAGTATTACATTAGAAAAATGCAAACTCTGAAAAAGAACCAAATGGAAATTCTAGAAATGGTAAATACTATATCTGAAGAAACAGAAGTAGCTCAGGCCTCTCTTGACCCACTGAGAGTCCTTGGGTATCACATTGGTGATATGACTGTTTTTGTTTTCTCTGCTTCAAATACTTTCACCCACCAACCTAAATGTCCATCAATGACAGACTGGATTAAGAAAGTGTGGCACATACACACCATGGACTACTATGCAGCCATAAAAAAGGATGAGTTCATGTCCTTTGTAGGGACATGGATACAGCTGGAAACCATCATTCTCAGCAAACTATCGCAAGAAAAGAAAACCAAACACCGCATATTCTCACTCATAGGTGGGAAGTGAACAATGAGGACACTTGGACACAGGAAGGGGAACATCACACACCAGGGCCTGTTGTGGGGTGTGGGGAGGGGAGAGGGACAGCATTAGGAGACATACCTAATGTAAGTGACGAGTTAATGGGTGCAGCACACCAACATGGCACATGTATACATATGTAACAAACTGCACGTTGTGCACATGTACCCTAGAACTTAAAGTATAATAAAAAAGAAAAAAATACTTTCACCCAGCTTCAACACTTGGATTACGATGCTCTGTTATATTTGACCTCTTCTTACCTCTTCATGTCTTCACGGATACTTCTGACCTCAACCATAATAAAGGAAGTTTTGAAGGGATGACCTTATGCCAAAAATACTGTGGCCTGCACAATTCAAGGGAGGACCTCATGGGCTCTGGTACTGTCCCCAGAGATGTATAGTATAGCAGCCCAGACTTTAGATTTCTTAAAATGTCTCTTTTGGATGTGTATGGTGCCAATGACTTTTCTTCATCTGGACTTTGTCACCCCTTTGCCTGGTCAATTCTTATTTATATTTTAGGGTGACTTGTAAGTTACTTCCTCCAGGAAATGTTAACCCTTTAAGTCAGAATTAAATATTTATCTATGTTCTTATATGCCTCACATGCCCCCGTCGTAGTTCTTAGCACCTTGCTTGTGTAAATGCTTCCTAATCTGTCTTTTCCAGCAGCCCCTAAACTCTGTGAATACACAAAAGAGGTATCTCTATTTACTGTCATAGGTGAAGCATTTGGCACGTTATCTGACAGATCACGGGGGAATTGATAAATACTTCCTAAATAAACATATGAATGAATCTTTTTTTTTTGAGACGGAGTCTTGCTCTGTCACCCAGGCTGGAGTGCAGTGGCCGGATCTCAGCTCACTGCAAGCTCCGCCTCCCGGGTTCACGCCATTCTCCTGCCTCAGCCTCCCGAGTAGCTGGGACTACAGGCGCCCGCCACCTAGTTTTTTTTTTTTTGTATTTTTTAGTAGAGACGGGGTTTCACCGTGTTAGCCGGGATCGTCTCTCGATCTCCTGGCCTCGTGATCCGCCTGTCTCGGCCTCTCAAAGTGCTGGGATTACAGGCTTGAGCCACCGCGCCCGGCCATGAATGAATCTTATGATCACATTTGGAACACTGCAATTCATAGATGAAATTATACGATAGATCAGAGAAATTTACAGGTTGTATATTTTTCCCCTATAGTACATTTCAAATTGATATGATGAAATAATATAGGATCATAGACAATTCCAGCTAGGATTTTGGAAATAAACAGGGGCAACATAGGATTTCACAGAAAGGGAATTTAAACCCAACCATTCCAAAGTGAATGTTCTCCAGTCTAAGTTTTCTGATTTCTAGTATAACGGTCTTGAGCTATGATTGGTATCAGGTTGTGCAATCTACAGTTCTCAGGAGGAAGAATGCTCAGTGGCTTGTTGTCTGCTCCTTCAGATCAGACACTGCACCGACCTGGAGGCAGAGGAACAACATCGAGAATGAAGGAAAAAAATATGAGTAGAGCAGTTTTGTTTTCATTTTCATTGGCACCTGAATTTGTCAGAGTGTCTTTAGCTGAGGAAACAAAAAATTATGGTTTACTAAAGACAAGCAGGTTTTTTTTTTAAAAACAATATATTAGACACTAAAATCTTTAGTTATTATCAGTTACTAGTAAAGCACTAGTCTTTATTTATTTATTTATTTATTTATTTATTTATTTATTTATTTATTTATTTTTGAGAGGAGTTTCTTTCTGTCGCCCTGGCTGGAGTGCAGTGAAGTGAGCTCAGCTCACTACAGCCTCTGCTTCCCAGGTTCAAGTGATCGTTTTGCCTCAGCCTCCTGAGTAGCTGGGACTACAGGCATGTGCCCCTATGCCAGATTAATTTTTTCTTTTTTGTATTTTTAGTAGAGACGGAGTTTCACCGTGTTGGCCAGGCTGCTCTTGGACTCCTGACCTTGTGATCCACCGGCCTCAGCCTCCCAAAGTGCTGAGATTACAGGCATGAGCCACCGCACTCAGCTGGCACTGGTCTTTACTTTTACACTGTATTTACTTTCTCTTCACATTCCCTCCCTCCCTCCCTCCGTGCCTCCCTCCCCCCCCTTCCTTTCTCTCTCACATTTTCCTAGTGCAGATGTCAGCTATGTGTGTTGTTGAGTTAGCATTATCCATTTTCAGAAACACTGAACTTTATGCTTAAAACATGTTTCCTTTGTTTAAAATTGTTACTTAGGTTTTCTTCAAAGACTTTGCTCCTGTGGACTCCTGTTATTCTAAAAAGTTGCTACAGTATAGTCTAGAGACAATGTAACCTAATGTAACATTTCCCTTATTGTTTAGGTTGGTGCTTTTCAAAATTTTAAATTTCTCTCTATCTCTCTTTTTTGAGACAGGGTCTGACTCCATCACCCAGGCTGGAGTACAGTGGCATGATCATTGCACACTGCAGCTTCAACCTCCTGGGCTCAAGTGATCCTCCTGCCTCAGCCTCTTGAGTAGCCGGGAACACAAGTACACACAACTATATCTGGCTAACTTCCTTCCTTCCTTCCTTCCTTCCTTCCTTCCTTCCTTCCTGCCTTCCTGCCTTCCTGCCTTCCTGCCTTCCTGCCTTCCTGCCTTCCTGCCTTCCTGCCTTCCTTCCACACACAACTATACCTGGCTAACTTTTTTCTTTTCTTTTCTTTTCTTTCCTTCCTTCCTTCCTTCCTTCCTTCCTTCCTTCCTTCCTTCCTTCCTTCCTTCCTTCCTTCCTTCCTTCCTTCCACACACTACTATACCTGGCTAACTTTTTTCTTTTCTTTCTTTTTCTTTTCTTTTCTTTCCTTCCTTCCTTCCTTCCTTCCTTCCTTCCTTCCTTCCTTCCTTCCTTCCTTCCTTCCTTCCTTCCTCTTTCTCTCTTTCTTTCCTCTTTCTCTCTTTCTTTCCTCTTTCTCTCTTTCTTTCCTCTTTTTCTTTCTTTCTTTCACACACAACTATACTTGGCTCCTGCCTGCCTGCCCGCCCTTCCTTCCTTCCTTCCTTCCTTCCTTCCTTCCTTCCTTCCTTCCTTCCTTTCTTTCTTTCTTTCTTTCTTTCTTTCTTTCTTTCTTTCTCTCTCTCTCTCTTTCTCTCTCTCTCTCTGTCTCTCCCTTCCTTCCTTCCTTCCTTCCTTCCTCTTTCTCTCTTTCTTTCCTCTTTTTCTTTCTTTCTTTCACACACAACTATACTTGGCTCCTTCCTTCCTTCCTTCCTTCCTTCCTTCCTTCCTTCCTTCCTTCCTTCCTTCCTTCCTTCCTTCCTTCCTTCCTTCCTTCCTTCCTTCCTTCCTTTCTTTCTTTCTTTCTTTCTCTCTCTCTCTCTCTCTCTCTCTCTTTCTCTCTCTCTCTGTCTCTCCCTTCCTTCCTTTCTTCTTTCCTTTTCCTTTTTCTTTTTCTTTCTTTCTGCATCTTACTACATTCCCCAGGTTGGTCTCAGACTACAATCCCAAAGTGCTGGGATTGCAGGCATGAGCCACTACACCTAGCCTTAATTAAATTTGTATTTCTATCAGTAAGCATATTTGAGCAACCATGCACCCTACAATATAAAGATAATTATCTGTGCATTAGTAATATGTACCTTACTAGTCTAAACATTAATGAAGCTTAATCACCAAATTTTGGATAAAAATTATTAGAATTTTTAATAAATTCTTCACATATCTCCATGATCCCTCTTGCATATATTCTGGGGTGTATGTACCCCAATTTGGTGCCCACTAGCAGAAAAGTAACTCTATTTATAAGCTGGTGTACTTTCACTACTAATACTTTGTTAATTTTTATTCTGATAAATACCATGCCTAAGGTGATAAGGAAAATTCCCATATAATTACCCTTTTTTCACTTCTTTGTTTTGTTTGTTTGCTTGTTAGTTTTATTTAAAATTGTATTTAGATTCAGAGGGTACCTGTGCAGGTTTGTTACCTGGGTATATTGTGTGATGCTGAGGCTTGGGCTATGATTGATCCTGTCACCCAGGGAGTGAGCATAGTACCCCACAGGAAGTTTTTCAACCTTTGCTCCCCTTCCTCCTCCTCCCTTAATAGTCCCCAGTGTCTACTGTTACCAGCTTTACGTCCATGAGTAATCAATATTTAGCTCCCACTTCTAAGTGAGAATTTAAGGTATTTGGTTTTCTGTTACTGCATTAATTCCTTAGGATAATGGCGACTACTTGCATCCATGTTGCTGTCAGGGACATGATTTCATTTTTAATGGCTACATAGTATTCCATGGTGTATATGTATCACATTTTCTTTATCCAATCCACTGATGACGGGCACCTAGGTTGACTCCATACTTTTCCCGTTGTGAATAGTGTTGTGGTAAATATATGAAGGCATGTGTCTTTTTGGTACAAAGGTTTATTTTCCTTTGGGTATACACCTAGTAATGTGATTGCTGGGTCGAATGGTGGTTCTGTATTTAGTTCTTTGAGAAATCTCCAAATGGCTTTCCACAATGGCTGAGCTAATTTACAGTTCCACCAGCAGGGTATAAGCATTCCTTTTTCTCCAAAGCCTCACCAGAACCAGTTTTGTTTTTTTTTTTTTTTCAGTAATAGTCATTCTGATAGGTGTGAGATGGTATCTCATTGTTTTTATGTGTATTTCCTAGGTATTTTATTTGTGTGGCTACTATAAATGGGATTGCATTCATGACTTCTCTTTCAGCTTGAATGCTATTAGTGTAGAGAAATACTGCTGAGTTTTGTACGTTGGTTTTATATCTGGAAACTTTATTGAAGTCACTTTTTAGTTCTAGGAACCTTTTGGTGGAGCCTTTAGTGTTTTCTAGGTATAGAATTATATAATCAGTGAAGAGAAATAATTTGACTTCTTCTATTGCTATTTGAATGCCTTTTATTTCTCTTACCTGACTGCTTGGGGTAGGCCTTCCAGTACTGTATTGGAGAGGAGTGCTAACAGTAGGCAACCTTGTCTTATTCCAGTTCTCAAGATAAATGGTTCCATTCAGTATAACTTTGGCTATGGGTTTTTTAATAGATGACCCTTATTATTTTGAGGTGTTTTTTCGATGCCTAGTTGAGGGTTTGTTTTTAAATCATAAAGGGATGTTGGATTTTATCAAAAGCATTGTCTGCATCTATTAAGATGACCATATGGTTTTTGTTTTTAATTCTGTTTATGTGGTTAATTGCATTTATCAATTTGTATGTGTTGAACTAAACTTGCATCCCAGGAAGGAAGCCTACTTGATCATGGTGAATTAACTTTTTGATGTGCAGCTGGATTTGGGTTGCTAGTATTTTGTTGTGAATTTTTGTATTTGTGTTCCTCAGAGATATCGGCCTGTAGTTTTCCTTTTTCATTTTTTTTTTTTTGCCAGATTTTGGTATCAGGATGATGCTGGATTAATGGAATGAGTTATTCAGGAGTCTCTCCTCCTCACTTTTTTGAATTACAGTAACATTGGTATAAGCTCTTCTTTGTATGTCTGGTAGAATCTGCCTCTGAATCCATCTGCTATAGGAGCTCTTTTTGGTTGATAGGTTTTTCTTTTTATTACTGATTTGGCTTTGGAACTCATTATAGTTCTGTTTAGAATTTCAACTTCTTCCTGATTCAGTCTTGGAAGATTGTGTTTTCCCGAAATTTATCCATTTCCTGTGGATTTTCTAATTTGTGTGCCTAGCAGTATTCACGGTAGTTTCTAAGGCACTTTTGTAATTCTGCGGGATCAGTTGTGATGTAATCTTTGTCATTTCTGGTTATGCTTCTTTTGATCTTTTTTCTTTTTAAATCTATCTAGTGGTCTATCAATCTTCTTTATCCTTTCAAGGAACCAAGTTGTGTTTTCACTGATGCTTTGTATGGATTTTTGGGTCTTACTTTTGTTCAGTTCTGCTCTGATTTTAATTATTTCTTTTCTTATGCTAGCGCTGGAGTCAGTTTGTTCTCGTTTTTCTAGTTCTTCTAGATGTGATATTAGATTGTAAATTTGAGATCTTTCTAACTTCTTGATCTAGATATTTATTGCTATAAACTTTCCTCTTAACACTGCTTTTGTTGCATCACAGAGATTTTGATATGTTGTATTTCTGTTTTCATTAATTTCAAATCATTTTTTTGATTTCTGCCTTAAATTTGTTGTTTACCCAAAAGTCATTTATGAGCAAGTTGTTTAATTTCCATGTGATTGTGGTTTTCATTAATTTCAAATCATTTTTTTGATTTCTGCCTTAAATTTGCTGTTTACCCAAAAGTCATTTATGGGCAAGTTGTTTAATTTCCATGTGATTGTGTGGTTTTGAGGTATCTTCCTGGTATTGATTTCTGTTTTTATTCCACTGTGTTCCAAGAGTGTGCTTGATATAATTTTGATTTTTTTGAATTTACTGAGACTTGTTTTATGGCCAAGCATGAATTCTATTTTAGAGAGTGTTCTGTGTGTAAACGAGAAGAATGTGTATTCTGTGGTTGTTGGGTGTAGTGTTCTGCAGATGTCTCTTAGGTCCAATGGGCCAAGTGTTGAATTTAAGTCCAGAGTTTCTTTGTTAGTTTTCTGCCTTGATGATCTAATGCTGCCAATGCGGTGTGGAAGGCCCCCAGCTTTTATTGTGGGGTTGTCTATTTTTTTTTTTGTAGGTCTATAAGTACTTGTTTTATGAATCGGGGTGCTCCAATGTTGGGTATTTATATACTTAGGGATAATTAAGTCTTCTTGTTGAATTGAACCCTTTATGTGATGTAATGCCTATCTTTGTTCTTTTTTTTTTTTTCTTCTCCTTTTGATTTAAATTCTGTTTTATCTGATATAAGAATAGTGACCCTTGGCCCTTGTTGCTTTTTGTTTTCTGTTTGCATGATAGATCTTTCTCCATTTCTTGATTTTTTGCCTGTGGGTGTACTTACATGTGAGAAGGATATCTTTAAGACTGCAGATTGTTGGGTCTTGGTGTTCTCTTTTCTTTTCTTTTCTTTTTTCTTTTCTGTTTTTTTTGAGACAGAGTCTTGCCCTGTTGCCCAGACTGGAGTGCAATGCAGTGATTTTGGCTCACTGCAACCTACCCCCACCCCGCCCCTGGATTCAAATTATTCCCCTGCCTCAGCCTCCCAAGTAGCTGGGATTACAGGTGCCTGCCACCATGCCCAGCTAATTTTTGTATTTTTAGTAGAGATGGGTTTTTACCATGTTGGCCAGGCTAGTCCCGAAGTCCTGACCTCGTGATCCACCCACCTCTGCCTCCTAAAGTGCTGGGTTTACAGGCGTGAGCCACCATGCCTGGCCCAGGTCTTGGTTTTTAAAAAATCTAACTTGCCACTCTGTGCTTTTTAAGTGGGGTGTTTAGATCATTTGCACTCAAGGTTAATACTGATATGTGAGGTTTTGATCCTCTCATGATGTTGTTAGCTGGTTGCTTTGTAATCTCAATTGTGTAGTTTCTTTATGTAATTAGTAGACTATGTACTTAAATGTAACTCTGTGGTAGCAGGTGTTCTTTTGCTTTCATGTTTAGAACTCCCTTAGAATCTCTTGTAAGGCTGGTCTAGCAGTAATAGATTCCCTTAGTGATTGCTTGTCTGGAAGATTTTATTTCTCCTTGGCTTATGAAGCTTAGTTTGGAAGAATATAAAATTCTTGACTCGAATTTCATTTAAAAAATGCTGAAAATAGGCCCCCAATCTCTTCAGGCTGTGGGGCCTCCCCAACTTGTGTTGCCCTGACCCAGTTTCCCTCTGCTGTCTGCCCCAGGAGTAGGCCTGAACAGCTAGATTTGTCCAAAACCTTCTGCACCCAGATCACTGGGCTATTCCAGGTGTTCCATGCCATGGGGCTGCTTGGGCAAAAGCTGCGGCTGGCCAACAGGCTACACCAGTCTTGCTGAGGGAGGGATGCTCAGCTCCCATGCCTGAACACAAACCTGTGCCTCACTCTTTTCTGTGTTCTGAGAGTAGAGGCTCCTCCTCTGCTCACACTCTAGCCACAGATCTCAGCTCAATACCTGTGGGTGGTGTACTTAAACTCTAGGGGTTTGGGAACCAGGCCACAGCTTTTCCCTCTGGCCCCTTAGGGTCAAGCACCAGTTGTAGTTGAGGTGCTGAACTACTCCCAGGTTGCCAGCAAAACACTCAGATGGGAAGTGGAGGCTGTTCTGTGTTCACTCTCTTGTGGGAATGGCTGGACCAGTAGCCTTGGAAGGGGCTGGCAGCCAAGGGACTGGCAACACATGGATCAGATGCTTTCCAGTACCAGAGGAAAGACAATCCTGCTCTCTCGTGGCCTGGCAGTCAGCAGGTGTTATAGTCGCTTGGATCCAGATGGAGAGCCTTGGGGGATGAGTGTCAGGGGTCATGTTTTGCTGCAGCTGTCCCATGGGCTAAGACACCTTCTGAGCACCACACAGTTTTGAGCTCTTCTTCTCCTTACTTTCCAGGCAGTTCCCCCTGCCAATTCCAATGTCTACGGAGTCATGGGATCTTTCATAGCTGGGATGCCAGAGGTCCATGATGGGAGTGTGGTGTCCTGGAGTTCCTTCACTTGTCCCTTCCTTAGGACTTGTTCAGGACCAGGAGCCAGTCTGACACTCGGTGACTCAGTGTAGCCTTCCCGGCTTCCTCTCTCTTCAACTTCAGTTTCTGCATCCCCCATCTGTTGACTTTCAGTATTTTCTCACAAAAGATCTGTTCAAAATATGATGGTTTACTTCATATCTTGCTTCTTTCAGTGGGAGAGGTATTTCCCAGCTGCATCTAGTTGGCCATCTGGTCCCTTCCCCCCAGTCTAACTTTTTTATTGCTTATTGAAATACTTGATGTAACTGACCCAGTGATTCGAGAATCGAGGTGAAATTATATGAAGGGTTTGAGTAAAATCTCATTTTATCATTCTGAGTTGCTTCAAAATACATTCACAATTTTTGTTACACAACCACGAACCAATTAGAAATGGCATAACTTTTGAAATGTTCACAATGATATTTTAGAACCTCTAATTCAATTAATACCATTTGGGATTCACAGCAACATACAGCCTCTCTTGATAGACACATATTTGTGGTTGGGAGGAGTGGAAATATTCCAGCATAATGATTTTCAGATCTGTAGCACCCATCACTCAAGAATTCTAAATAAAGATATACAAAAGGATAATTACTATGACACGTGTTTCAAATTTGAAAGACAATTAGCTGGAAACCTCAAACTTTCCTTTCTTATTCAACACACACAATAAAAACACTGTTTCATATTGGGTAAGCATTTTATACCTTATGAAGTACATGAATATTCATCATTTCATTTGATGTTTATAACAATCCTGTGAACTAGCTAGGGGTAATTTTGGGGAAAGAAAGGAAAGAATCGATAAGGAAGAGATAAATGGCTTACAGGCAATACAACAAATTTGTATGGAACACACTAAGGACTAGGTCGCTAGTGCTCTGAGATTGCCTTTCTTTAAGAATTTTTTATTGTTTTGTGGCTCTTCAATGTTAATGTGATTTCTTTGCATATTTATGTAAATAAATTTTCACAATGTTAATTAAAATCCTGACAAATTTCTTAACATAAGAACACTCTATGTAACACCAGTGGAATAAATATTATTTGTAAATCTGGCTCCCCAGCTGATTCTCCGTTCTGAGGATGAAAAAACTGAAAGGAAACTCACACACTATTGTTCCACTGAATTCTCTTATTCCTAACATGACTAAGGTTACACTTATTTGCCTGTCCAGTTTGTAAAACTCTCTTGAGATGATGACTTTGTGCAGCTGTGCTTAATTATCTGCTTGCATTTTATAATAATAGAATATAAAGTTAAATGTACCAATTTAGAATTTTTTTCAATAGACTCATGACATTTTACATATATATATATAAAATTTAGAGTGTGAAATGGAATAGGAAAATCTTACATTACTGAAAACTCAAGATAGTATTCTAGCTAACATTTACACTTGCCTGTCTTTGGAAGGTAGGAGCTTCTCTAAAACAACATTTCCAATTCACTGTCTATCTCAAACATAGTATCCAGTGTCTTTGATCACTAGAAAGAATGTTATTTACTATTGCTTTTAGAATTGCTTTAATCAGTAAGAAAGTATTTTAGTCTTCAGTAATAATCTATTGTTTTATATATCGTGATCTAAGATACTTATTTGCCTTATATGTGTTTTCGTTTATCAGGTATATGAAGTAATTTAAATTCTCCTTTCTTCAATACTTATTGTAGAAATGACAATAAAATTGAATCTTTTTTTCAGGATGCCTAAAATAAATATGTTTTGTTAACTCTTTTAATGAGCTTTTATTTATTATCCAGTAATGGTGAGAGTGATAAAAATATATAGTAAATGCTAGTGCAGTTCATAGATATGAAAATTATGTTTAAGGAAGAGTCGTCTTATAGATTGATCTGGAAAGAAGCTGAATTTCAGCAAAATCTATAAAGGTTGCCAGAATTTTCTTAAGTCAAAACTGATGAGCAACAACGTCAGGCAAAAACATGAAAATGAGAAAGAGTGGGTGAGTCAGGGATATGAAGTAGTTTCTTTTTCTCTTCTAAATAATATGTGAACTTCTTAAAATAAGCCTAACTATCCAATTCTAGTTTTCTAACCACACTTTCACAACGTTCTTTCTCTCTCTTTTTCTTTTTTGAAATGGTGTTTGGCTCTTGATGGGGGTGCAACATGGGGTGCAACGGCGCC
The DNA here is from genome assembly GCF_043159975.1 of Macaca nemestrina. Lineage (NCBI taxonomy): Eukaryota > Metazoa > Chordata > Mammalia > Primates > Cercopithecidae > Macaca > Macaca nemestrina. Next base: position 159,813,932 of record NC_092128.1, on the reverse strand, counting down.
ATCTTGGCTCACTACAACCTTTGCCTCCCAGGTTCAAATGATTCTCCTGCCTCGGCCTCCTTACAGGGCGTGAGCCATGGCGTCCGGCCCATAGAGTTCCTTTGTATTATCTTTATAAACTGTTCATTATGGAAAACATCACTCTTAATTCTCTAAGGGAAGAAAATACGAATTGTTCCTATTATGAGGGACTGCCGCAAAGTCCCCCAAATCTGTGTTCCTCTGCAAATCTGGGAATTGTTCCCACTGTGGGAAATGTCCATTCTTCTTAATTGTCTCCTAGAAGCCTTGGGGCCATGACTTTTTGAACATCCTGGTCACTTGATTATAAATGTTGGCTTAACTTGCAGATATCATCCCTATAAGCTAAAACCGTGTGTTATATTTTACAGGTCATTTTTCTATATAGTACCATATTACTCTGTGAAAGTTCTGCAATTATCTCTTTTGACAAGAGATCTTGAAACTGTTGAATACTATGTATTATACTCCTTTTGACAGAAACTAATTTTTTAAATCACAAACACATTTCCACTATTAAAAATATAAAAAGAACCAGATGTATTGTCTGGATTTTATTGGGGAAATGCGAACAACAGTTTTACAGTGTTCTGGTTCATGGGGTAGATAGTACATTCCTGAGCGTTATCATCTGCTAGCCACAATAGGGATCTTCAGGACACAGAGGAATCAGTCAGTGGGGTGCTCTTGAGAGGTGGAAGGCATCCTTGCTGAAGCTTCGACCAGGAGAATTAGTGTTTAGAGAAGAGTTTGAAGTTGTATGTATTTCCATCTTGGGTTTAGGTAACATCAGGCGAGTGGGGTAGGAGAATTGGAGAAAGGCAGATTGAAAGGTCCTCATTGTCTCTGAGCTGCTGCCATCGAAAGAATGTTGGGAGAAAGATCGGAAAGAACCTAGCTTAAGGAAGCATTTTCCTCTTTACTTTCTGTGTGGCCTATCATAGGCAGGTCCCCAAAATGGGATATCTGATTTCATCACTCATGAAATGTGGTTAGTAGTAACTCACTTAACATGGTTGTGATGTACATTAAGCAGAAAGTATATTTGTAATCATTGGTAAACTATACTGCACTGGTCTTCCATGCATGCAATCCAACCTCATTTGGATTCATCTGTGTTACTCTGTTGTATGTGATTTATGATTAAGTTTAAAATGTATATCTGGGTAAGGCAGGTGGTGAGGAGGAATTGAGGGGAGGCTTTGATTCTGTTTTCCAGACCTCAACCTGAAGGATGAGGAAAGCTTTGGTTACTGTGGTCCACTTTTCTTTCTTTTGGGTTGAAGTCCAGATTTGAAAAACAGTGTGTCCAATGAGTTTTTATGGAATTCATTTAGGGTCAGGGTGACCTTGTTCTCAGATAGGTTCTGACATATTCCATTTGACACCGTTTCCTTTGCTAAGCAGTCTTTCACCTGCCAAGAAACGCTCCGCTTCCACACCAAAGCAGGACCTCGAGTTTCAAACCGAGGGGATGACAGTCAGCAACTTCCACCAAGACAAACCTATGTCTGCTATGCAGGAGCCTGTCAAGAATCCTGGTGACTAAGGACTGGTTTGAAAATAACTGGTAATGTCCACAGGCTGATCATAGGAGTTGATCTTCCGTGAATTTCAATGATTTTGAAATTCCCGATGAGCATGGCTTTGCCTTCATTTGAGCAAAACCAGTCAAAAGATATGAACAATGAGAAAAGAAACAGGAAAGTGCTCCAACAGGTTTTCAGAGATTTATAAATTGAATTTCACCTGTATGCCGAATCTGAAAAAAAGTTGCTCTAGAGTTTTATTTTTAAAGTAGAGCTTTTCACTAATGAAAAGTCATTATAATTGTTTGTCTTAACTTTTTTTTTTTAACAAACTTCAAATAAAGTTTTGGCAAGAAGAAGCAGTTGTTCCACGTTATTATTCTGTTTCTCAGAATGCATTGTTTTTCTGTTAGAAAAATGTCAACAAAAACACTTTGAGTAATTGAGATCCGTCCTCTCTTGCCATCTTTGTAACAATTTGTTTTCATTGCTCTTTTTTCGTGATTGTGACAGCCAATTTTAATAGAGTTAAAAAAGCTTTTTATTACATGAAACATCAGACATGAGCAGAAGTGGAGAGAGAGTAGTAGCATGAACCCGAATCATTCACCTACAAAGTGCCACTCATGGCCAATCCATTTGCGTTTGTAGTCATCCCCTCCACTTCCCTCTATTGAGTTGTTTTGAAACTATCACCAGGTATAATATTAGTCCCTCTGTAATTATTTTAGTGTAAAAGATAAAAGCAATTTAAAAGCGTAACCACAAGCGGGGTGTGGTGGGTTACACCTGTAATCCCAGGACTTTGAGAAGCCGAGGCAGGAGGATCGCTTGAGCCCAGGAGTTTGAGACCAGCTTGTGCAACATGGCAAAACCCCATCTCTAAAACTGCAAAATGTAGCCAGGTGTGGTGGGTGGTGTCTATAGTCCCAGCTACTCAGAAGGCTGAGATAGGAGGATTATCTCGGTCCACGAAGTTGAGGCTGCAGTGAGCCGTGATCACACCACTGCACTCCAGCCTGGGTGACAGAGTGAGACACTGTCTCTAAAAAAATAAATAAATAATAAATAAATAAATAAATAAATAAAACCACAGCATAATTGTCACACCTAAAATATTGTGTCTTGAATATCAAACATCCATTCAGTGTGCACATTTCCCCCAAATGTCTTGTAATTTTTAAATTGGTTTGTTTAAATAATTATTCAGACAAGATTCACACACTTTATGGAGATGTTTATTACCCTATCCTTTATGTCTTTTAACCTTTAGGTTTTCTTGCTGTCTCTCTCTCTCTTCTCTCTCTTTCTCTTTTTCCCTTTTAGTTTATTTCCTGAAGACTAGGTCACTGTGTCCTCTGGAATTTGCCACATCCTGAATAATGTTAATTGTGTGCCTGTTGGGTCACATAAGTTCTTCTGTCTTGTATAATTTTTGAGCATTTGTGGTTATATCCAATGGCTTGATTGTACCCAGGTTTGATTTTCTTCAGAGATGGTGTTGGATACTTATTGGAAGACACGTGATTTTCATAGTCTCTTTGGTTTTGAGCAGCCATTGATGATTATTTCTTAGACTCATTAGAGACGGGGAATCTTCTAATTCTTTCAATTCTCTTTATTTCTAGATATTGAAAGTATAACCATCAAAATTTTCCATTGTTTCTCTGTAGTCTCAGGAAAAAAAAAATAGGAATCAAGGATAGCTTTGAGAATTGGGCCAGAGCAACTTGGAAGGATGGGGTTACCATCGGCTGAGATGGGAAATATCTCATCAGCATACGAACATGCTACTATTTCTCTTGAGTTTACTCTCTCATCCTACTACTATTCCATTTTTTTCTTTTTATAGCAAAACTGCTTGGAACAGTTGTCTACACTTTCTGTACCCAATTTCTCCCTAATGGTCTCTCTTGGCTCTTCACCAATCAGCCTTTCACTAGCCTATCCAGAGTCACCAATCCATCAGTTCACTGTGCTAAATCCATGCTTAGTGCACACTCCTCATTTGTTTTGACATAACTGTAGCATTTGACATGTTGATTACTCTCTCCTCCTGAAACACTTTCCTGACTTGAATTTCAGATGGCCACATTCACCTATTCTCCTCCTACCTGAGTGGCTGCTCTCTGTCTTTGTTGCTGGCTCCTCCTTATCTTCCCAAAATTAGGTTCGGCTCAACCCTCTTTTGCAGACTCCAGACTCATATCTATCTCTACTAGGATAATTAATAGGCCTCTAAAAGTTAACAAATTCATATCAGAGCTCCAGATAATTCCCTGCCAAGCCTATTATGCAATGCTTTCTACTTCAGTGAATCATCTGTTTTTCATGTCGGAAATTTTGTAGTCATTCTTTAACTCTCATTTTGTCTCACCCCCCACAATCCAGGTTTTTAGCAAATATTGTCAGCGCTCTCTCAAAAATACATCTAGAACTCATTCGCTTCTTACCACTCCCACAATACCATGCTCCTCGTGCCACCATCATCACTTTGCTGGATTTTTGCAATAGCACTTCACAGTCTCCCTAATTTTGCATTCACCCCTTTACAGTTTCGTCACAACAAAGCAGCTGGAGTTATTCTGTTAAATACAGATAGAATCTCTTCACTGTTGAAAATGTATCTCTCATCTCACTTAGATTAAAATCCAAAATGTGCTTACTATGGGTTGACCCTCAGTTTCTTCTCTGACCTCATCTCCTGCCACCCTCTGTTCCTCTTGCTCCACTCTTTCCACAGTGGTATTCTTGCTTTTTCTTCAGTACACTAGTCACACTTATGCCTCTGGGCCTTTGCACTAACTTCACTCTTCCCACATGCCTGCAATTACGTTTCGTTAGATAAGTCAAGTCCTTCCTTCTGATCTTTGCTAAAATGTCACCTTTTAGAAAGGTCTTTCCTGATCTTACTATCTAAATGTCAAATCTTCTTCCCAATTCTTCTTATTCCCTTTTTCTACTTTATATTTGTAACTTTTGCTCTTGAAAGACAGGTCCCAAATGACCTTGGCCAAGCCAGCTTATCTCCCTCTTACTGGCAATTATTAGGCAGAATGTACTGAGAATGCAACATCCTGAGATAAAGAGAAAATGTCTGGAACAACTTGAGCTGTGTCTTCGTCTTCCCAGAACAGTATATTCTGCAATGCTTGGGTCAGTGAACCAAGAAATGCCCAGGGTACAAAACCCAGAGCATAGTGCTTTCAAGGTTGCTCAGCTGTGGTGTGATAAGGGGCATTCACAGAGGAGACTTCATTTGCCCTGGGCAGGTTTTCCTGACCCTTGAGGGACTGGCTCACCGTGCATCCTAGGCTTCTGTTTGTCTTTGCTACCTATCTGTGAATATTAAAGTTGGTTTGCTTGACCTGTGGTGTGAGTGTTCTCTCTCACCAGACCAGACTTAGGAAACTTTGAACTTATCACTATCTAATATAGTATGTATTTTATGTATTTACATTGCTTATTTTTGGAGTGCAAACTCTACAAGGACAGGGGTATTTTTCAGTTTTTCTTTTTTACTTCTTTCTCTCCAGCACTTAGGCCAGTACTCTCAGTACTCTCAGGTAGTAAATAATCAATACATATTTGTTAAAAAATGAATGAAGATGAGTAGTCACTTGTGTCAAGTAGAATGGAGAAAAATGAATTCTTAGATTTTATAAGATAGTAGCCTGAGGTGACTTTGGCAAGATCGTGTACAGTGGCATGGCAGGGAAAATGCCAGTTGGAATGGGTTGAGGAAATAGAGATCATGAATGATCAACTCTGATTGTATGTGAAGGGGAGGGGAGAAATTGTGTTGTAACTAGAGGGAGCATTTGTCAAAAAGGACCAATAATGGCTTGCTGGTATACCGTGAGAATATTCCCATAGAAAGGGAGAAGATGAGGCAGGAAGGGGAATTTTGAAGTCTGTGTAGTCAAGAACAGACTCAAGTATTGAGGTTAGCCCTAGATTTTATAAGTGAGATTTCATCAGTTATAAAAGAGTAGGTTATTTGGTACATATAGTGGGAAAGTTGATAGAATTTTGTGGTGGCAAAATGAAACCTGAAGTCCACATTTGGTTGTCTCTTTTTCTCAGTTTTGAGGCAAACTCATTACAGCTGAGATGAGAGTACTGTGCTGGGTGTTTAGCCACACTTGTGAGAGGAGTTGGATTATAGATAAAGGGAAGACATGCATACAAAAACAGGCTACCATTATTATATTGTGAGTGCCCGCTTATATTGAATAAGTACACAGATGTTTACTGAGTGTCTATGATTTGCAAGGCATCTCACTGGAAGGGTAGAGTAACAAGAGATTGAAGTTCTAAGATCATATTTATTTTATTTTCCAGATCATCAGAGGAAAAGTGGGTTAAATTGGCCAAACATGCCTGCTCCCATCCACTGTCTGTCTTCCAATCCCTGAATCCCAAGATAAATAACAATCAACTTTCACTGTACTTTACTTTTATGTGTGCAGATCTAGCATTGTAATAAGGTTTGAATCTCTTGAGAAAATGGCAGGTAAATATGAGCAGAGAAGAGCACTTCACCATCCTGTGTTTTCAACATTTGCTCTAATTATTTTATTGACTTTCTCACATTTTTTATAGAAAAATAAGAGCAATGTCAAGCCAAGGCCTCCAAAGCAACAGGGTATAATATACATATACAAACAATTCCCTTTTTGTGTAATTTTTTATCCTTCCACAGGTTTTAATTCAAATAATTCATAGACTTGGCATCCACCTAGACATTGGAAACTAGCTTAACAAGAAAAATTCAACTAGTTAAAAATAATGAACTTTTGTATTTTAAAATAGGAGAAGAGAAATTTACATGATTCTAACAGAAACTTCTCTTATTTCTGGTGATTGCCTTTCCTAACCCATTAGCTCACAAGTCAAACCAATATGCTCCTCAATTTTATTATTTTTTTCATGACATGGCAAAAAAAAAGCCCAAATGAGAAAAAGAATGCCCTTAAGAACTAACACAAGTTCAGAGGACTGAGAAACTAGATAAATGATCAAGAGGCTGGCTTTGAACTATGCTGGTTGTTGAGAAGTTTCTAGGTCACAATATGAATTAACAACCTTTTAGGGTCAAAACATAGATTTAAGAGTTCAAATGTATGGAATTTCAGCTTGCTGCCTGGCCTTGGTTTCTTCCTGTGAAAAATGTGTAAATCCATGAATTAAAGAATGACTAGGGGATACATTTTGCAACTGACAAAAAATGGTAAGAAAAAATAAATAAGATTAGATTTTATAAGGAAGGAAAACAATTAGGAGTTAAAAATTAGAATAGGAGCAAAAATGTATGAAGGAACTTTCACAGCAATTAGGAAAGAATGTACGCTAAAAACTGACACAGAATAAGAACAGGTAATTAATGAAGCCGAATTATCAATGGCTAATTCTGAAAAGAAGACCATAATCTGCAATCTAGCTGTTATGAACTGATTCTCCAGTATAAGGTACCTAGAATTCCTTTCTTTCTCTCCAGTTAATTATTTGGGACCTCCAACATGCTGTTATTGGTGCCAATAAATATTTTTTTTCTTGAGATTTCTTCACCCCAAATTGTCCAAGAGCCCTTCAGGTTTACTCAATCCAGGAGCATAAATCCTGCTTTCAAAAACCAGATGGGTTTGATTTGCATTTCCCTGATGATTAGTAATGTTGAGCATGAGCATTTTTTCATCTATCTGTTGGCCACTTGTACTTTTTTGTTTGTTTGTTTGTTTGTTTGTTTGAGACAGGGTCTCACTCTGTCACTTAGGCTGGAGTGTGGTAGGGTGATCACGGTTCACTGCAGCCTCAGAGCCTCCTTGGCTCAAGTGATCTTATCACCTTAACCTCCTGAGTAGCTCAGACTACAGGCACACACCACCATGCCTGACTAATTTTTGTATTTTCTGTAGAGGCGGTTTCTCCATGATGCCCAGGCTTGTGCTTCTTTGGTGACATTAATAAAAACCACAATGAGATATCCCCTCACGTCTGTTAGAATAGCTATAATAAAAACAAAATAAAAGACAAGTGTTAACAGGATGTGGAGTAATTGGAACCCTTTTGCACTGTGGTTGGAAATGTAAAATGATGCAGCCTTTACGAAAAATTGTACAGACTTCTTTTTTAAATATTAAAAAAGTAGAACTACCATATGATCTAGCAATTTCACTTCTGGGCATTTAAAATAATTGGACTAGAGATGATAAGGAAATATGTACACTCCCAAGTTCACTAGAGCACTACTCACAATAACCAAGATGGGGAAAGAAGTTAAATGTTTATCACAGATGAATGGATGAAGGAAATGTGGCATGAACATACAATGAAATATTATTCCACCTTAAAAAAGAAGGAACTCTTATAATATGTGACAACGTGGATGAACCTTGGCAACATCATGCTAAGTGGAATAAACCAGCTGCAGATGGACAAATATTGCATGGTTCCACTTATATGAGGCATATGAAATAGTTAAATTAATCAAAGCAAAGAGTAGAATTATGGTTGCCAGGGGACGGGAGGAGGAAGGGATAGGGAGTTGCTAATCAATGGGTGTAAGGTGTCAGTGATGCAAGATAAATAGATTCTAGAGATCTGTTGTATAACACTGTTCCTGTAGTTAGCAATTTTGTGCCCTTAAAACTTTGTTAAGAAGATAGATCTTGAGTTAAATGTTCTTATCACAATGAAAAATTAAAGGGTCGGTGGGAAGGAATTGGTAATCTGCTCCATTCACTGATACCATCCCTGCTCAGGTCGCTGTCTGAAGTTGCTGTTAAAGACTGGCCATGTTCCTTCTGGTGTATGCACATGAGTTTCTTGCTGTTCTACATCCCTCACAAATTTTATTATGCCCTTCATTTGGGCTGCAAAAGAATGTGTATTTCTGTTCTAATTCACAGGCTCAGATGGAGATGGAGATGGAGTTTCCCCTTTGTTGCCCAGGCTGTGTGCAATTGTGCAATCTTGGCTCACTGCAACCTCCGCCTCCTGGGTTTAAGCGATTCTCCTGCCTCAGCCTACCAAGTATCTGGGATTACAGGTGCCTGCCACCAAGCCTGGCTAATTTGTACTTTTAGTAGAGATGGGGTTTTGCCATGTTAGTCAGGCTGGTCTCGATCTCCTGACCTCAGGTTATCCACCCACCTCGGCTTCCCAAAGTGCTGGGATTACAGGTGTGAGTCACCATGCCTGGCCTACTTTTTGTGTTCTTAAAAGAACATGCAGTTTTTTCAATATAAAAAATCATAAGCAATACGACGTGGTGAAAAATCGGGAGATCCTTGATATAAATAATTCTGAAAATGCAACTTTTTATTCATAAACTCAAAGGGATAATAAGTAATAGCACAGGATGCACCCAGATTTTGCACAGGTTAATTCTGACACACAGATTTTGATCTTTTAAGATTGTTATTAATGGATTGGTGATTTTTATTCTTAAGTAATATTAATTTGGATAACACTAATCAAAACATCCAAATGCTACTGGAGTACCTTTAAATCAGAGCTTAGACTGTCAGTGTCCTGTGATACGGGGAGGATGTATTGTCATTCTCTGGAGATTTTAATAATCTAGACTATTTTCCCAAATATTAGAATTTAAAAAGGAACCTAGAGCCACCTTTTGGTTTCTTGTTATTCACTTGATTTTATAACATCAAGCTGATTAGAAAAGGCTCCTTTGATGCATCACAGTTGGAAAGCAGGAGCTTTTCTTGCATGTACTATGTCAGAAGCCCTGAATGATTTCCAACCTGGAAATGTGGATGCCTGTGACTCTGACGGTTGAGAGTTCTCTGAGGCTGTTTTAAAAGAGGCCATCGACTGTCTTAAAAGGTGTGTATATTCAAAACAACCATACATTTTGTTTTTCAACTCCACCAGCAATAGGGTATTTTTAGAGTTAATTCACACATTCATTCCATTTAGCCTACTTGATCTGATTTTTTTCAGACTTGAATTCTAGACCTAATACCTGGGGCACAGGCTAATTAAATGAAATGTTTGGATGGAATTGTAGGGACTTTGCAAATTATTTTTCCCCCTTAAATGCCAAATGAATATAGTTTTAGATTGGTAAACTAAGTAAACAGCAAATACATAATAAAGTTAATGTAAGTATGATGCTATTCTGAATAGACAGGAGGAGAAGGCAGAAAGTAGAAACAAACTCCAATATTACAGATTACACTATTGTGGGACCTGTTAGGGGAGGTGCAAATGGCTTACAATGCACAATGGTTCCTGGTGTATTAATATGTTATATTTCATTCCAGTGGCTTTAATTTTCAAGGTAAGTAAAGAGTCTAGGAAGAGAGGAGTATAAATTGCATAATTTTAATGGTTCAATCAGTGGTGATCTTAATGAAAAATATTTGCTGAAAAAAGAAACTTCATTTATTTAGAAATTTTTTTTTAAAAACTTTTATTTTAAGTTCAGGGGTACAAGTGCAGATTTGTTACAAGTACAGGTTTGTTGTACAGATTATTTCATCACCCCAGTATTAAGCCTAGTACCTATTGGTCATTTTTCCTGATGCTCTCCCTCCTCCCAACTTCCATTCTCCAAAAGGCCCCAGTGTGTTTATTTAGAAAATTCTTTTAAAAATATTTATTCATTTATCTTCATTTTATGGTAAGGAGCAGAGTCCATAATCAGAACACTTGATGGGAAGTTCTAACACCTAGCCCTAATGCCAAGACTGAGAATCTGATAGCATAGCTATTAAAAATTAAGACCTCTGAAAGACTTCACAGAAATGCCCAAGGCAGCCAGACACTGTGTCTCCCTTTCTATTTTAATGTAGTTGCATCAATTCTGCTATTCTGTTATGAAACAAGTACCTAGAATGACATTTACAAAGCAAGCAAAATAAAAATGGAACAAAAATTAGAACTATTACATGCAAAAATCTCCACCCATGCTAATACACTGTAGGTAATATTGAAAGAGCTCGGGGAAAATATAAAATCTGGCTGCTCAAAATGTGGTTCTTTTTCTCCCACACTTTTAAGTTCAGGGGTACCTGTGTAGGATGTGCAGGTTTGTTACATAGGTAAATGTACCATGGTGGTTTGCCTCACAGATCAACCCATTACCTGGGTATTAAGCCCAGCATCCATTAGCTATTCTTCATGATGCTCTTCCTCCTCCAACCCCCGACCCTCTAACAGGGCCCAGTGTACTTTGTCCCTCTCTCCCATGTGTCCATGCGTTCTCATCATTCAGCTCCAACTTACAAATGAGAAAACATGATATTTGGTTTTGTGTTCCTGGATTAGTTTCCTGAGGATGATGGGCTTCCAGCTCCGTCTGTGTCCCTGCAAAGGACACGATCTTGTTTCTTTTTATGGCTGCGTAGTAGTCCATGATGTGTTCTTTATCCAGTCTGTCATTGAAGGATGTTTAGTTTGGTTCCATGTCTTTGCTAATGTGATTAGTGCTGCAGTGAACATACATATGCATGTATCTTTATAATAGAATTATTTATATTCCTTTGGGTATATATACAGTAATGGGATTGCTGGGTCAAATGGTATTTCTGCTTCTAGATCTTTGAGGAATGGCCACACTGTCTTCCATAATGTTTGAACTAATTTCCTGTCCCACTAACAGTATATAAGCATTCCTTTTTCTCCACAACCTCACGAGCATCTGTAAATTTTTGACTTTTTAATAATAGCCATTCTTATTGGTGAGAAATGATATCTCACTGTAGTTTTTATTTGCATTTCTCTAATGATTAGTGATTTTGAGCTTTTTTCCAATGTTTTTTGTCCACATGTATGTCTCCTTTTGAGAAATATCTGCTTGTGCCCATTGCCCACTTTTTAATGAGGGTTTTTTTTTTCCCCTGTAAATTTGCTTAAGTTCCCTGTAGATGCTGGTTGTTAGACCTTTGTCAGATGAATAGATTGTAAGTTTTCTCCTGTTCTATAGGTTGTCTGTTCACTTTGATGATAGTTTCTTTTGCTGTGGAGAAGCTCTTTAGTTCAACTAGACCCCATTTGTCAATTTTAGCTTTTGTTGCAATTGCTTTAAGCATTTTTATCATAAAATCTTTGCCCGTGCCTATGTCCTGAATGGTACTGCCTAGATTGTCTTCTAGGATTTTTATAGTTTTGGGTTTTACACTTAAATCTTTAATCCATCTTGAGCTAATTTTTGAAGAAGGTATAAGCAAGGGGTTTGGGTGCAATTTTTTTTTTCATCTGGCCAGCCAGTTATCCCAGCACCATTTATTTAATAGAAAATCCTTTTCCCATTGCTTGTTTTTGTCAGGTTTGTTGAAGATCAGATGGTTGTAGGTGTGTGATCTTATTTCTGAGTTCTCTATTCTGTTCCATTGGTCTATGTGTCTGTTTTTGTACCAATGCCATGCTATTTTGGTTACTGTAGCCTTGTAGTATAGTTTGAAGTCAGGTAGTGTGATGACTCCAGCTTTGTTCTTTTTTCTTAGGATTGTCTCAGCTGTTCAGGCTCCTTTTTGGTTCCATATGAATTTTAAAATAGTTTTTTTTCTTCTAATTCTGTGAAGGATGTCAATGATATTTTAATGGGAATAGCATTGAATCTATAAATTACTTTGGGAAGTATCGACATTTCAATGATATTGATTCCTTCTATCCATGAGTGATATGGTTTGGCTGTGTCCCTGCCCAAATCTCAACTTGAATTGTATCTCCCAGAATTCCCATGTGTTGTGGGAGGCACCCAGGAGGAGGTAATTGAATCATGGGGGCTGGTCTTTCCCATGCTATTCTCATTATAGTGAATAAGCCTCACAAGATCTGATGAATTTATCAGGAGTATCTGCTTTTGTTTCTCCCTCATTTTTTTCTTGCTGTGGCCATGTAAGAAGTGCCTTTTGCCTCCCATCATGATTCTGAGGCCTCCCCAGTCATGTGGAACTGTTAGTCCAATTAAACCTCTTTTTGTTCTCAGTTTTGGCTATGTCTTTATAAGCAGCGTGTAACAAACTAATACAGTAAGTTGGTACCAGTAGAGTGGGGAGTTGCTGAAAAGATACTCCAAAACGTGGAAGCGACTTTGGAACTCGGTAACAGGCAGAGGTTGGAACAGGTTGGAGGGCTCAGAAGAATACAGGAAACTGTGAGAAAGTTTGGAACTTCCTAGAGACTTGTTGAATGGCTTTGCCCAAAATGCTGATAGCGATATGGACATTAAGATCCAGGCTGAGGTGGTCTCAGATGGAGATAAGGAACTTGTTGGGAACTGGAGCAAACGTGACTCTTGTTATGTTTTAGCAAAGAGACTGGCAGCATTTTGCCCCTGCCCTAGAGATTTGTGGAACTTTGAACTTCGGAGAGATGATTTAGGGTATCTAGCAGAATAAATTTGTTAAGCAGCAAATCATTCAAGAGGTGACATGAGTACTGTTAATGGCATTCAATTTTATAATGGGCTCAGAGTGTAAAAGTTCAGAAAATTTGTAGCCTGACAGTGTGATAGAAAAGAAAAGCCAATTTTCTGGGGAGAAATTCAAGCTGGCTGCAGAAATTTGCATAAGTAACCAGGAGCCTAATCCCCAAGACCATGGTAAAAATTTCTCCAGGCCATGTCACAGACCTTCACAGCAGCCCTTCCCATCAGAGGCCTGGATGCCCAGGAGGAAAAAGTGGTTTTGTGGGCCAGGCCCAGGGGCCCCATGCTGCGTACAGCCTAGGGAGTTGGTGCCCTGTGTTCCAGCCACTCTAGCTGTGACTGAAAGGGGCCAACATAGAGCTTGGGTTGTGGCTTCAGAGGGTGGAAGTCCCAAACCTCAGAAGCTTCCATGTGGTGTTCAGTCTGCGGGTACACGGAAGTCAAGATTTGAGGTTTGGGACCTCCACGTAGATTTCAGAAGATGTATGAAAACGCCTGGATGCCCAGGCAAAAGTTTGCTGCAGCGGTGGGGTCCTCATGGAGAACTTCTGCTAGAGCAGCACAGAAGGGAAATGTGTGGTGAGAGCAACTACACAGAGTCCCTCCTAGGGCACTGCCTGGTGGAGCTGTGAGAAGAGGGCCACCATCCTCCCGACCCCAGAATGGTAGATCCACTGGCAGCTTGAACCGTGCACCTGCAAAAGTTGCAGACACTCAATGCCAGCTTGTGAAAGCAGCCAGGAGGGAGTCTGTACGCTGTGAAGCCACAGGGGTGGAGCTGCCCCAGATTATGGGAATTTACCTCTTGCATCAGTGTAATCTGGATTTGGGACATAGAATCAAAGGAGATCATTTTGGAGCTTTAAAATTTGACTGCCCTGCTAGATTTTGGACCTGTATGGGCCCCTGTAACTTATTTGTTGTGGCCAATTTCTCCTATTTGGAATGGCTGAATTTACCCAATACCTGTACCCCCATTGTATCTAGAAAATAACTAGCTTGCTTTTGATTTTACAGGATCAGAAGTGGAAGCGACTTGTCTTGTCTCAGATGAGACTTTGGACTTGTGTACTTTTGGGTTAATGCTGAAATGAGTTAAGAATTTGGGGGACTGTGGGGAATTCATAACTGGTTTTGAAATGTGAGGACATGATATGGTTTGGCTGTGTCCTCCCCCAAATCTCATCTCGAGTGTATCTCCCAGAATTCCCTTGTGTTGTGGGAGGGACCCAGGAGGAGACAATGGAATCATGGGGTCTGGTCTTTCCTGTATTATTCTCGTGATAGTGAATAAGTCTCACAAGATCTGATGGGTTTATAAGAGTTTCTGCTTCTGCTTCTTCCTCATTTTTCTCTTGATGTTGCCATGTAAGAAGTGCCTTTCACCTCCTGCCATGATTCTGAAGACTCCCCAGCCATGTGGAACTGTAATTCCAATTAAACCTTTTTTTGTTTCCAGTCTTAGATATGTCTTTATCAGCAGTGTGAAAACAAACTAATACAACGAGCATGGAATGTTTTTCTCTGCTGTGTCCTCTCTGATTTCCTTGAGCAGTGGTTTGTAGTTCTCCTTGAAAAGGTCCTTCACTTCCCTTGTTAGCTGTATTCCTAGGTATTTTATTCTTTTTGTGGCAATTGTGAAAGGGAGTTCATTCATGACTCGTCTCTCTGGTTGCTTGTTGTCAGTATATAGGAATGCTAGAGATTTTTGCACATTGAGTTTGTACTCTGAGACTTTGCTAAAGTTGCTTATCAGCTTAAGAAGCTTTTGGGGTGAGATGATGGGGTTTTCTAGATGTAGGATTGCGTCATCTGCAAACAGACTTCGTCTCTTTCTATTTGAATGCCCTTTATTTCTTTCTGTTGCCTTATTGCCCTATCCAGAAGTTTCCTATGTTTCCTATGTTGAATAGGAGTGGCGAGAGAGGACTTCCTTGTCTTGTGCTGGTTTTCAAGGGGAATGTTTCCATCTTTTGCCCACTTAGTATGATATTGGCTCTGGGTTTGGCATATTTGTCATATATGGCTTTTATGATTTTGAGGTATTTTCCTTCATTACTTAGTTTATTGAGTGTTTTTAACATGAAGGAATACTGAATCAGATCAAAAGCCTTTTCTGCATCTGTTGAAATAATTATGTGTCTTTTTTGGTCTATTTCTGTTTATATGTGATGAATCACATTTCTTGATTTGCATATGTTGAACCAACCTTGCATCCCAAGGAGGAAGCCTACTTGATTGTGATGGATACACTTTTTGATGTGCTGCTGGATTTGGTTTTCCAGTATTTTACTGATGATTTTTGCATCAATGTTCATCAAGGATATTGGCCTGAAGTTTTTTTTTTTTTTTTTTTTTTCTGTATGTCTGTCAGGCTTTGGTGTCACTATGATGGTAGCCTCATGAAATAAGTTAGGGAGGAGTCTCTCCTTTTCAATTTTTTTGATATAGTTTCAGTAGAAATGGTACCAGCTCTTCTTTGTACCTGTGGTAGAATTCAGCTGTGAATTCATCTGGTCCTGGGCTATTTATGGTTGGTAGGCTCTTTATTACTGCCTCAGTTTTAGAACTCATTATTGGTCTATTCAGGGATTCAGTTTCTTCCTGGTTCAGTCTTGGGAGGGTGTATGTGTCTAGAAATTTATAAATTTTTTATATATTTTGTAGCTTATGTGTGTAGAAGTGTTTATAGTATTCTTTTATGATTGTTTATATATCTGTGGGGTAAGTGGTAATACACTCCTGATCATTTCTGATTGTGTTTGATTTTTCCTTCATTTCTTCTTTATTAGTATAGCTGGCAGTCTATTTTAATAATTTTTTCAAAAAACCTGCTCCTGAATTTGTTGATTTTTTGAAGAGTCTTTGTGTCTTTATCTCCTTCAGTTCCACTCTGATCTTGGTTATTTCTTGTCTTCTGCTTGCTTTGGAATTTGTTTGGTCTAGGTTCTCTAGTTCTTTCAGTTGTGATGTTAGGTTTTTGACTTAAGATCTGTCTAGCTTTTTGATATAGGCATTTAGTGCTACAAATTTCCCTATTTATCATGCTTTAGCTGTGTCCCAGGAATTCCGGTACCTGATATCTTTGTTCTCACTGGTTTCAAAGAACTTCTCGGTTTCTACCTTAATTTCATTTTTCACCTAAGAGTCATTCAGGAGCAGGTTGTTTGATTTTTATGTAGTTGTGTGGTTTTGAGTGAGTTTCTTAATATTGGGTTCTAATTTGATTGTGCTGTGGTCTGAGAGCCTGTCTGTTATGACTTCAGTTCTTTTGCAGTTGCTGAAGAATGTTTTACTTCCAATTCTGTGATCAATTTTAGAGTAAGTGCCATGTGGAGATGAGAAGAATGTATATTCTGTTGCTTTTGGGTGAAGAGTTCTAGAGATATCTATCAGATCCACTTGATTCAGAGCTGAGTAAGGTACTGAATATCTTTGTTAATTTTCTGTCTCTATAATCTGTTTAACATTGTCAGTGGAGTATTAAAGTCTCCCAATTATGTGTGAGTCTAAGTCTCTTTGAAAGTCTCTAAGAACCTGCTTTTTGAATCTCGTTGTTCCTGTATTGGGTGCATACATTTTCAGGCTAGTTAGCTCTTCTTGTTGAAATGACCCTTTACCATTGTGTAATGCCTTTCTTTGTCTTTTTTGATCTTTGTGGGTTTAAAGTGTGTTTTGTCAAAAACTAGGATTGCAACCTTTGCTTTTTTCTGTTTTCCATTTGCTTGGTAAATTTTTCTCCATCCCTTTACTTTGAGCCTATGTGTATCGTTGCTTGTGAAATGGGTCTGTTGTGAGATGGGTCCCTTTTTAAGTGACCTGGCCTTTCTCTCTGGCTGCCATTAACATTTTTTTCTTTCATTTCGACCTTGGAGCATCTGATTATTATGTGTTTTGGAGATGATCTTCTCACGGAGTATCTTACTGAAGTTCTCTAAATTTCCTGAATTTGATTGTTGGCCTGTCTAGCCAGGTTGGGGAAGTCCTTATGGTTGATATCCTAAAGTATTTTTTTCAAATTGGTTCCATTCTCTTTGTCTCATTCAGGTATCGCAATCAGTCATAGGTTCAGTCTCTTTATATAATTCCATATTTCTCAGAGGTTTTCTTTCATTCCTTTTCATTATTTTTTTTCTCTATTCTTGTCTGCTTGTCTTATTTCAGAAAGACGGTCTTCAAGCTCTGAAATTCTTTTCTTCACTTGGTCTATTCTGCTATGAATGTTTGTGATTGCACTGAAGTTCCTGTAGTGTGTTTCTCAGGTCTAACAGGTTGGTGTTTCTCTCTAAACTGGCTATTTTGGCTGTCAGCTCCTGTATTGTTTTACTACGATTCTTATCTTCTTTGCATTAGGTTACAACATGCTCCTTTAGCTCAGGCAAGTTCATTATTACCCACCCTCTGAATTCTACCTCTATCATTTCAGCCATCTCAGCTTCAGCTCAGTTCTGAGCTCTTGCTTCAGAGGTGTTGCAGTCATCTGGAAGAGAAGGGCCTTCTGGCTTTTTGAGTTTTCAGTGTTTTTGTGCTGATTCTTTCTCATCTTTGTGGGCTTATCTACCTTTGATCTTTGAGGATGCTGACCTTTCCACGGAGTTTTGTGGGGTCTTTTTGTTGTGGTTGTTTTCTGTTTGCTTATTTTTCTTTAAATATGCCACTCTTCTGTAGGGCTGCTGAAGCTTGCTTGGGGTCCACTCCAGACCCTAATTGCCTTGGTTTTTTCTGTATCTAGAGGTATCACCAGTGAAGGTTGGGAAAGAGAAAAGATGACAGCCTGCTCCTTCCTCTGGAAGCTTCATCCCAGCAAGGTATTGACCTGTTGCCGGCCCAAATGTGCCAGTAGGAGGTGGCTGGAAACCCCTGTTTGGAGGTCTCACCCTGCCAGGAGGAACAGGATCAGGGGCTCACTTAAAGGAGTAGTCTGGGTGTTTTTTGGTAGAGCAGGAATGCTGTGTTGGGAATCCTTTCAGACTCCGTTCACTATGAGCTCTCCAGGGCCCACAGGCTGGATTGACTGAGACTCCTGAACAGCCACCATGGCAGCCTGCCCCACCCATGGGACACTTTTTGGGCCAGCAACAGGTCAATACCCTGCTGGGATGAAGTTTCCAGAAGAAGGAGCAGGCTGTCATCTTTTCTGTTTCCCAACCTTTGTTGGTGATAACTCTAGATACAGGAAAAACCAAGGCACTTAGGGTCTGGAGTGGACCCCAAGCAAGCAAGTATCTGTCCGTGATTTGGCAAAGTGGTCACGTGATTTGGGGGTAGTCTTTCTTGTCTGGATTGTTTGGACTTTCCAAAGCCAGATGAAATGACTGAGTCAACCAAAGAGTGGCGATCATGGCTTGCCCCTCCTCCAGGGGCTCCGCCCCAGGGAGAGATCAGAGCTCCGTTCATAGGAAACTGGCTGGGGTAGTTGAAGCACTGGCATGGAGGTCCTGCCCAGTGAGGGGGAATGGATCAGGGTCCCATTTGAAGAAGCAGTCTGGCAATGATCTGGCAAAGCAGCTGTGCTGCCTTGGTGGGAGACCCTTCCTTGACTGGGCCATTTGCACTCTCCAAAACTGGCAAGCTGGAACAGCTGAGTTGACTGGACTACAGAAATGGCAGCCACTCCTCCCCCGGGGAACTCTGTCCTGTCTCAGGCAGCCTCTACCCTGTTGCCATGGGCTCGCTGGAATTCCAAACCAGTGAGTCTTATCTTGTGAAGTGCCATGGAAGTGGGGCCTGCAGAATGACACTGCTGGGCTCCTTGGATTCATTCCCCTTCCTAGAGGTCCGTACAGACCTCCTGTTTTGCCTGAGTTGCAGACACGTTTGTTGGAAATCCCAGGGCCAGAGTATGGAAAGCTCCTGGGTCTCCGTGTGTGACTGAGCAGCTGCTCTGCTGAGACTACACAGTTCTGTGTGTTGGACCCAAGGTCCTGGTGGTGTGGGCTCATGAGGGGACCTCCTGATCTGAAGGTTGCAAAGATCTGTGGGAGAAGATGGTTTCCCAAGTAGGATCACACAATCACTCACTGCTTCCCTTGGTTAGGGGTGAGGGCTCCCTTGGCACTGTGTTGTTCCCTGGTGGGCCTTTGCCCCACCCTGCTTTTCTTCATTCTCCATGGGCCAAGTTGTTTGCCTAATCAGTCCCAATGCAAGAATCTGGATGTTTCAGTTGAAGGTGCTGTATTCACTCACCCCTTTTGTTCCTCTTTGTGAGTGCCATGGACTGCATATTCTTCCAATCAGCCATCTTATGGCCAACTCCTATAAAATTCTTTATGTTCTCTTTATCTTTAATTATTTTTGTCTTATAAAGATCAGGTTATTTGGCAAAGTGATGGGGAGAGATTTGTTGCTGTGTTGTCCTTTAAACCCCACAATGGCTTCCCCCAATGAAAGCTTATCTAGAGGTCTAGCTTATTGAATGAAACTTCGACAGTTGGAGCAATGGTATAGGAAAAAAGATCTGGACTGCTATCCAATTGGCATCCTTGATCCAGTCCTCTTGTTGGCCCTTAATACAACTTTAGAGCTCTCCTGGCCTCTACAAGAATCTGGTTTTAACCACTAATTTGAAGTATAAAGCAACACAGCTTTGCTGTCAGAAGTAAATCCATATATCATCCAACCGACCACCACCACTTTAAAATAACTTCACTAAAAATCTATAATCTTATAAATTATGGTCAGCTTTCAGGAGTTTATAATTTCTATCAAGAAAATATTTTAATTTCAACATTTCCAGTAAGATGATTTTGCTGTCATCTATTGGAGGCAAATTTAACATAGTATTTCCTATAATTAAAGTCATGAAAGATTTATTCAGGCACTTACATACAGGGCCTCTCATTTTAATGTGAGAGAAAATAACCTGTGGTTTGGTATCATGGAACCAAGGTTATGGAGTACAGGTAACTTGAGAAATAGAAGACAATTTTTTTTTTTTTAAATTTATGGAAACAGGCAGATTATCTAGCGTTTTAAGTCCTGGCAAGACAAAGAAAGCTTTGAGACTTGCACCATGCAGTTATTACAAGAAGCAGTGAACATTTAGAACTAAACTATCCTCAGGAAAGGGCAGCAAAAATGTAATTGAATTCCTCCAAGGTTTTGATCTTAATGAAAACTGATTCTGCATCAATTATCTTATGCTCAAACCAGTCAGTGGGTAGGGGTGCAGGGTCTTAAGTAATTTGTGAGGCCCAGTAAAAATGAAAATGTGAGGACTCTTATTCAAAATTCAGGAAAAACATGCTGCTGAAGGTATTACAATATAATATTTTTTTCTTCATTTCATGTTTCTGAGTTATTTATTTTTATTTGCTATTTAATGTCAAAGTAAAAATAAAATGAAATTTTAAATCATTAACATAAATTTTACTGTTACTCTTTTTCTCATACAATGACAGTTTTAATACAAATCTCAGAGAATATAATTCTTATGTGGAATCACCAAAATCACATAATTCATATTTGGTAGCATGTATGTGCGAATATATTTTCTGAAACAGTGCAAACACTACCCTAAACTAACGCAACTGTTTTTATATCACTTTTTAATATGCACACCTTCTAATACTTTTTACTTTTGGCTTACTGATAATTAAGGAAGGACTGAAAGGAAAAGGAACAATGGTTGCTTTATTGAGTTAGTACATTTTTGCACTACTGATAAAGACCTACCTGAGACTGGGAACAAAAAGAGGTTTAATTGGACTTGCAGTTCCACATGGCTGAGGAGGCTTCAGAATCATGGCAGGAGGTGAAAGGCACTTCTTACATGGTGGCGGCAAGAGAAAATGAGGAAGAAGCAAAAGTGGAAACCCTTGATAAACCCATCTGATCTTGTGAAACTTATTCACTGTCATGAGACCAGCATGGAAAGACTGGTCCCATGATTCAAGTACCTCCTCCTGGGTCCCTCCCACAACATGTGTGAGTTCTGGGAGATATAATTTGAGTTGAGATTTGGGTGGGGACACAGTCAAACATATCACCTCTCTTTCCCTTTCCTTCTATATTATCATTTTAAGCATGAGTGGTTAGTTAACATAGGAAAGTAATATAAGTAAGAAAAGATAGCTGGGCGCGGTGGCTCAAGCCTGTAATCCCAGCACTTTGGGAGGCTGAGACGGGCGGATCATGAGGTCAGGAGATTGAGACCATCCTGGCTAACACAGTGAAACCCCGTCTCTACTAAAAAATACAAAAAACTAGCTGGGTGAGGTGGCAGGCACCTGTAGTCCCAGCTACTCGGGAGGCTGAGGCAGGAGAATCGTGTGAATCCGGGAGGCAGAGCTTGCAGTGAGCCGAGATCGCGCCACTGCACTCCAGCCTGGGTGACAGAGCGAGACTCCGTCTCAAAGAAAAAAAAAAAAAAAGAAAGAAAAGATATGGTAGGGTTTGCTGTATCATTTCTATCTGTTAGATTGCCTTCTTTCTGCATTTGAAACTAGTTCTTGTTTGAATGGTAAGTGTGGCCTGTCTGAGGTATCAACATCCACTTTTATTCATTCATATAGGTAACGAGCTTATCTTGTACTCTCTGAATTTTGCTGAACTCCTGTACATTGTGAGTTCACCAGAATTCTCTGCTCGGGGCTATCTTGCAAATGGCAAAGGGGGTCTAAGTAGTCATTATAATTATAATTATTTTTGTTATTGTTTGTTTATAGAATTCCCCTGCCTTGGATTGGCCGTATACTCAGATATTTCTCTTCATGGGCACATTGTCCATGCCTTCTGTTTCTCTTTTGCTCAGCACTATCTATTTTGTTCATTACGTCCAGTGTTTCTCCTCCTAGTTGACTTACTGGTAAAAGGAGATCAGAATCAATGGGAGAAGAAGACATTTAGGAGGCGGTAAATGCAGCTTTCCCAGAAATACCACTTTCCATCCTCCTACCATTCTGTTTTGTCTTTTTGTGAAACTTACCACTTAGTCATATTTAGGCTTTTCCATCCCGTTTAGAGATTTTTCGTCACCTAGAGAACACAGTGATCCTCTAGACATATGGCTCTAGTGGTTGTGATTGAACTTTGTGTTTTCTCAAGATTTTAGATTGTAATACTTTTTGGATTAACCTTTTGAAGGCTTGATAAGATCATCCAAAAATGTTCATATTCTAATCCTTGGAACCTATTGCAAAGCAGATCACTCTACGCTGGTTACTGATTCAGCCCACTGCATCTTGGAATGCAGTTTCTGCTGCATACATGAATCTGAGGGGAAAGGAAACACACACAACACATTGAATGAAGCAACTTTATTACTCACGTATCAGCAGCAAGGGATAGTAGAAGCCTGGGATTCATGGCTCATCCAAGGCTCAGGAAAGCTACCTACGGTAGAATCGCATCTGTGTGTGTCCCATGTTGCACTGTAGCTGAGGGTCCTGGAAAAGCAGCCTGTCCTGAGATTTATCCTTCGGGGAATGTGACTTACTGGGCTTAAAATATTGTAGGACATCTTATTCTAGAAGGAACAGGAACAGGTCCCAGGCTGTTCTGGTCAGTTCCTCCTTATCTCAGGAAGTTGAATTTTGAAGGGGACAAATAAACAAATCTTAGCACAAACTAATAGGAGAATTGTGGTCCTCATATAGATTATTTCTAGGTTACTTTTACTAACCTGGTCTAATAGAGTTATATGGATCAATATTAATTTCATTGCGCCATTTAA
Source organism: Macaca nemestrina (assembly GCF_043159975.1). Taxonomy (NCBI): domain Eukaryota; kingdom Metazoa; phylum Chordata; class Mammalia; order Primates; family Cercopithecidae; genus Macaca; species Macaca nemestrina. The sequence goes on along the minus strand of NC_092128.1, from coordinate 159,791,311 downwards.
ACAAAATTCAGAATACAGTGATGATGGAAATAGGAATTTATTTTGGTCTGTTACCTAATTTTAGCATGTTTGATTATAAACTATGACTAGAAGATGTGTATGATACAAAGAAGAATATTTGACCTCCTGGGGTTTATAATCTATTAGTGAAATAAAACAAATACACAAATAACTGCAAATCAAGGCAAAGTGTAAGTTCAGAGAGAGAGATATATATAAAGTGATATTGGAGCTTAATGTATATAGATAATATATTCCAGATGATAGGATGGGAGGTCATCAGAGTGGGCACCATTATATAGCCATTACTTGTGTTAAATTAGGTAAGCGGAAAGGCAGGTGGAGGCAGCAGGAATAGTGAAGGAGAGGGATGTTTTATTGAGAGAAGTAATATAAACTAAAAAATGGTGGCAAAATAAAACAGGTATTTTTTTTTTTTTTAATTTAGGAAGAGGGGAAAAGACTGGTTTGCTTGAAATATAATATGTGAAAAAAAGCCTAACAGGAGATAGGATGGAAAGGTAGATACCAATTCAAAGTTTAGAGAACACTGAATGCCGTGTTTAGAAGTTTTGGACTTGGGTCTACAGGCAAAGATGTCTGATGTGTTTGAAGAGCCAAGAGTATTCATAGCATAAGTAGAGATTTTTGAAAGGAGGGGTTAAAAAATTTCAGGATGAACAACTTTTATGTCTCTGACACATTGAGGGGAATGGATTTTCTGAGAGTGAAAGAAATTGAGTGGTAGAAAATCTAAAGGAAGAGGAAAACTGAACAATTACAGCTGCTAGTCTAAAAGGGAATTAGCTAGAATTATTCTTTAAGGTGGTTTGCAAAGATGAATAATGAGGGAACATATACTTGATGAAATATTAAAACATAAAAAAGGCTGAAATAATTAAAAACATCATGAATTTGCAACATGACCTGGCCGACTGATAAGTGGATCAAAATACATAGTTTGGAAATAGATTTGAGTAAACTAGAAAAGTTAGCGTATGATGAGGAGGATATAATGAATCAACAGAAGGAAGGATGATTTTTTTTTTAATATATAATGTTGGATCAACTTTGTAAAATTGCTAAAATTTTACAATTGTTAAAAACCTGGCTAAACTTGTAAAAGTAAAACAATCCAATATTTTTCTTATTCCATGTATCAAAAATTGCAGACGACTGTTTTCAAGCTGGAACATTGGTCTTCACACTCCAACTGGAATTATAGGGGTCTCCTGGGTTTCCAGCTTGTAAATGGCAGATGATGGGACTTCTTAGCTTCTGTAATTGTATGAGCTGATTCTTTGTAATAAATCTTGTTTTATTTACACATATATTTTACTGGTCCTGTTTATCTGGAGAAACCTAACTAATACAGATTTTGTTATTTTAAAAACTCCAAAATTATAAAAATAAATAAAAATAATGGATATTTTGCTAATTCTTGAGGTGGTTCTTTATAAGAACAAAAAAGTCAAAACTGAGAGAAAAAGACTAATAGATACGAATTTCATATATATATAATATATATAGGTAGAAAGAGAGAGAGAGAATTACAGAAAGACATTAACCAAAATGTTAATAATAATTATCTCTAGATGTTTGAATTTGGAGTCATTTCCATCCTCATTTGTATACTTTTCTGTATTTTTTACAAGAAAAGAAATTCTTATGAGTAAACTAACTTTTAATTTTAATAAAAGATAAATTAAAAAGTGATTATGAATTGAAGGTGTTTAAATTATAAGAAATTGAGGTAAAATGAAGTGAATTTGTCACTGCGTTGGCAGCCTATGGGTCAGAGTGGAGAAAAAGGTTGTGACATATACTAAATATTAAGAGATAAATAAAGAGGGTGGTAGAGGGGCTTCTAATGGTGAGAAACTGGTTAAAGGGACAACCTGTGGGCTTCAGGGCAGACTAGGAGGCTAAGAAGTGTGGAGAGACAGATTGGCTATGGAAGAAATAGTGCTTGAGAGGACAAATGACACTGGATTCCTTAGGAGGGACCTGATGGCAGGTTAAGGGAAATTTCTGAGTTCTGGATTTCAGAAGTTAAAACATTCAGAGTAATGGGATTCAGAGTAGAAAGAATAAATGTTTCCTTTAAGGAGTTGAAGTAAGTTTGCCAAATGAATGTCATTTGAGTTGTGCAGAGTAAGCAACTGTCACCCAATATTTTCCTAGAGGATATTACTTGAAGCAAAAACTAACAATGGTCTTAAGTGTCAAGAATTGGAACACTATGTTTTATATACTTGTTAATATTAGTAATATTATTACATTTATTTATTTGACTAGCAGATATGTGAACTTAACAGGGTAAATTAATTATTTTCCACAACTCACAATCTTTAGTCACCCCTAAGTTTTTTTATTGATACAAAATGTTTTACATATTTGTGGGGGTACATGTATTTTTTTATGTACATAAAAATGTATAATGACTGAGTCAGAGCCTTTGTGGGTATCCATCACCTTGAGCATTTATCATTTCTATGTGTTGGTAACATTTCCAGTTCTCTCCTGTATCTACTTTGAAATATATATTACATTGTTGCTAACTATAGTCACCCTATTCTGCTATATCGGTTGTTTCATCTATCTAACTGTATGTTTGCACCCACTAATCAACCCCTCTGTTTCCCGTGCCCACCCACATACTCTTCCCAGACTCTCATATCTATCATTCTATCTTTGTAATGATATAATTGCTTTTAAAAGGCAATGACATTAATAAAATTTAAACCATTGCACAAAACCTGTATTTACACAGTTTGGACAATCTCAGTTCAACATACGAACTGTCCTTAAATTTTGCGTTTTATTATACTATCTTTTCCATTTTATATTTTAAAAATAGCATTTAACTTTTCTTCAGGACTCATACTGGCAATATTGTTTTGTCAGCAGAAATATTTGTGTAGTTAAGAAAAGATTTTTTTTAAGTTACACAGTCTTGGCATGTGTAAATATATTTAAAATTGATTAGCTTTAATGTGATCAGCATTATCCCTTATGTCAGGTGACCTCTAAGAGTTATATTAGTTGAAATACAGTTCTTTGATTTAATAAAGGATTCAATGAAAGAAATATGAATTGAATTATTGAATTTGTGTTTACATCTGTAGTAGAGAAGAGTAGAAATGAATCCTACAAAAATTAATAACCTTTCTCTGTTGATAGTTCACCATCTCCAGCAACCCCTCATAAAACTCAGTTTTTATATCTTAGGAATCTTTATCTTTTGAAGTTGACTTTCATTACATTTTATGTGATTGCCTATTTACAACCTATTTTCAAATATTATCCTCTCCTAAAGGTGAAAAGTCAGTCTTATTATCTTCTCTTATGCACATAATGAAATTGAAGCTTAACGAGGTTAACTGATTAACACAAGGATACATAAAAAATTGTAAATACTTATGTGCTTAGTGTTAAAGTGCAATATAGATTCATTTTGCAGAACCACATTTTGAGAATGCGTAGCACATAAATTAAAATACAATTTTTCCTAATTCCATTGAATCAAGATTCTTAACAGTCGGTCAGACGAAAAATAAGCAACAGCACTCTAAAGGCAAGTCATTATATTGACATAATTTCTTCATTTTGATAAGGACTAAATTATGATTTTTGATATCAGTTAGTTTTTTACTTGGATTTCTCTTCTCTTAAAAATATTTAATGATAATTGAAACAGCATTGTGTTAGTCCATTTGTGTTATTATAAAGGAATATCTGAGACTAGGTAATTTATTTTAAAAAGTGGTTTATTTGGCTCATAGTTCTGCGGGCTATACAGGAAGCATAGTACTGGATCTGTTCCTGGTGAGGGTCTCAGGAAGCTTCCACTCGTGGTGGAAGGCAAAAGGGGAGCTGGAGTATCACACAGCAAGAGCAGGAGCAAGAGAGAGAGAAGTGGGAGGTCCCAGACTCTTTTAAACAACTAGATCTCATGTGAACTGAGTGAGAACTCACTTATCACCAAGGGCATGGTGCTAAGCCATGATCCAAACACCTCCCTCCAGGACCCATGTCCAACACTGGGAATCACATTTCAACATGAGATTTGGAGGAAACAAACTTCCAAACCATATCAAGCATATTCTGTAAAAAATGGAAACAGCTAATATATGAACAATGCAGGCAACGTTCTACATTTTCTAGTCAACTATTTTTATTAAAATCCTGAAATAAACTGGAATCAAAGAAGATTTTGTATAGTAGTTAGAAAACTTCCTCATACTTCAGACTCTACATTCTGCACATAGGATTCCTAACATTGGTCAGTCTTACTTTCGCTTGCAAATTATTTCCAACTTGTAAATCTTAACTGCAAAGACCCACTGACCGATTTGTGATGGTTCATTCACTGTGACAGGCTGAACTGCGTCCCCTGAAAATTCATTTGATGAAGTCCCAACCCCCAGAACCTCAGAATGTAACCGTATTTGGAGATATGGCCTTCAGAGAGATAATTAATGTTAAATGGGTTCATATGGTGGGTTCCAATCCAATATTCTAATGAGAAAGAGACACCAGGGATGCATGTGCACTGAGAAAAGACCCTATAAAAACATGGCAAGAAGCTAGCCATTTGTAAGCCAAGAGGAGAATTCTCAACAGAAACCAAACATGCTGACATTGTAATCTTAGATTTCCACCTTCCAGAACTGTGAGAGATTAATTTCTGTTGTTTATGCCATCAGTCTGTGATATTTTGTTATGTCAGTCCTAGCCGACTAATACCTTCACCAATGATGACTTCCAAAATATTCTATGAGATTGAAACTTCAGGCCGGGCGCGGTGGCTCAAGCCCGTCATCCCAGCACTTTGGGAGGCCGAGACGGGTGGATCACGAGGGTCAGGAGATCGAGACCATCCTGACTAACACGGTGAAACCCCGTCTCTACTAAAAATACAAAAAACTAGCGGGGCGTGGTGGCGGCGCCTGTAGTCCCAGCTACTCGGGAGGCTGAGGCAGGAGAATGGCGGGAACCCGGGAGGCGGAGCTTGCAGTGAGCCGAGATCCGGCCACTGCACCCCAGCCTGGGCGACAGAGCGAGACTCCATCACAAAAAAAAAAAAAAAAAAAAAAAAAAAAGATTGAAACTTCAAGTTCTCTAAGTGAATCAGTGCCTTGCCTTTGCCACGTCTCTGCACGAAAGTAAATAAAAGGTTGTCTTTTCTGGACCCCCTGTGGATGCAGGGACTGTGTTACCAGTTCTGGAGTGTTTAATTGGTTGTGTAGGAATCTGTAGAATTATTTTCCCCCATCCAGGTGATTGTGGGAACATGAGGTAGGATATTTCCCTGACTTACTGAATACTTTTATCCATAAATTTTTATGTTGAGAAGCCACCAAGATTGGAAGGCGGGGGTTTATTTGTAACCACAGCAGAATGTCATGTATCCTTGCTGTTACAATTGTATGTTAAATTTGATAAAAGTGAGTGACAGCCGACTAATACTGTCCTGCAATTAACGAAGACATACAAAAAATCAGGTATTGGCTTATGGATACATGACAAGCAAAAACATTCCAATACTTTGTTTCTGCAAATTGATGCTAAATCTGCAGATAATTTCATCCTTCCTATTCATCTCCATAGGACAACGTTAAAAATATTTTATCCATATCAAGGGAAGGATATTTAAAGGCCTAGAGCTGGCAAATGTGACTCTTCACTGTTTATAGAACAGGTTTGGCAAGATTCCTAAACATCACCATTTATAAAATCATAAAAACCCTCTATTCAATATGAAACAAAGCCAAAGTTCATTTGCACAGTTTTGCTGCTGTAATTGAAACCACTTAGGGCTGTTTATTGTTCTAAGACCAGAAACAATAAAGACAGCATAAACAAGAAACTGACCCAGTGTAATGCTATCGGATGAATCAAAGAAAAACAACTAAGTTTTTACATACACAGTTGAGCTCATTCTCTCTCTGACTGTGATTAACTTGCCAACACGAAGCTTTATATTATCTTTTTTGAAACTGGGATGAGGGAAAGGGCAAGTCCGCAGCAGTTATAAAGATAGCTTTGTCTCAGTATGCTTCTCTTCTCTCTTTCTCTTTTAAAATTTACATGTTACAACATCAATCTGACTAGGGAGAAAATGAAGCTAGTATTTCAGTGCAGCCAGTCATTCCATACTTTATGAGGAAAAGACAAAATGTTTTTTTCTTTACTAACAAAGTTTGGTTAAGAAATTGAATGTGCCTTACATAAAGACAATACATTTGAAGCAAACCCAATAAAGGTCAAAAGTTAAAATAAAGTGAACTGATTCACAAATATTCAAACTCTTAGAAGACACTAGCAAACTGGAACATGACTTGCAAATTCAGAAAGTAATGGAAAGCAACTGAGTGGCTGTCGTCATTCTAAGAAGACATTGGGTCATTCCTTCTGCTCTGTTTCTAGCGTTTGAGTTTTCAGATTCAACCCTGTTGATAAGTGTGAATGAGATTCAGGTAAAAGAAACAAGATGGCAAAAAGAGGTTGCAGAGTGAAGCCAGTCAGTCACCCAAATGTCATTGAAGGTGCTGCTTGGATAAAGCCATCAGCTACATTCATCAATAGCCAGACATTTGACATCAGGTGTGAGGACACTACAATTAGATTCAGGAGAGAGGAGACAAGGGTTCTGCTAGCTACAACTTCAGATGGAACAGTATTCAGCTGTGTGGGGCCCTGATTGGAGCATCCACCCATCATTACACAACAGTGAAGTCCTGGGGGAAGGTGAGTGACAGGCTCCTTCTCCATCTTGGCATGTTATTTCTTTGCTTTATTTGATATATGTAGAGTGTGACTGGGAAATTACTGAACGTCTAGAATTTAGAGGCTGGATTTACCTGAAAGATGATGTTTTATTATAGAATAGAGTAAGATAATTCAATTCTTCCTCCTCCCCCTTCCCCTCCTCCCTCTTTCCCTTCCTCCCTCTTTCCCTTCCTCCCTTCTTCCCCTCCTCCCTTCCTCCTCCTCCTCCTCCTCAACCTTCTTCTTCTTCCTCCTCTTTTCTTCTTATAATTCTTCTTCTTATAATTCTCCTCCTCCTCCTCCTCCTTCTTCTTCCTCTTCTTCTTTTCTTCTTCTTTTTATTCCTCATCCTCTTCCTATTCTTCTTCTATTGCTATTTTCTCCAGACATCCAGTGGATGATGGATTCTTAGATGGCAGATTCATCTTCATTATGTGACAGCAACAAACTTTTGCACAATTCGAGTTTTATTGTGTATATTATTACTTGATCTACAAATATTTATGGATACCTGCTATAAACAAGGCATTGGGCTAAGGAATTTTTATTTTAACTTCTTAACTTTTCAGTACACAATTTATTATGACTGTATGTTGCCCTTTTCACTAATTAAGTACAAATGTACTTAATTAATTTTAAGTACAAATGTACTTAATTACTTTTAAGTACAAATGTACTTAATTACTTTTAAGTACATTTGTTTATTAAAGTTTAGTTTAACATGAAAAGTATAATCTGTCATCTATTTGGGAATATGCCTTGTCTGTAGTGGTTTTATTAGAATTATATGTTTTCAATTATTGTTTTATCTTCATTACTGTGCTCCCGGGCAGAGTACCCGTTTGACTGCTCTCTTTCTGTCTCTCCCTTTTAAATCTACCACACCTATTTTGGTGCCTGCAGTATCACAAAATCATAGGTATATAATAAAAATTTGGAGAATAAATTATTATGTGATTTTCTAGACTATTCAACTTGAAAAAACAATTGCAGGTAACTTTTAATCCTGAACATACTCTATGATTCAGATTTATGTGTTTAAAAAATATGTATATATTTTAACAACAGACTGGTAGTGTTGATTGTAGAAAATCAGGAAGATACAGACGAGCAAAAGATATGTAAGTGGATACGTAAGTGTGCAATCCATGTTGTCCCCTAACTTCCACTTAGTCTTATGTTAACAAGAGATACATACAATGGTAGCTGATAGTAGCTAAGATATAACTATCCTTGGAAATACTTGTGTTGTAAAAAGCAGCTCTCAGAGTCAAAATATCTCAAAGATCCCAGGAAATAATAACGCAGAATGGCAGGCTGTTAAATTCATGTTTTAGGTTGGGTTTAAGTTGTAAGAGAGGCTAGAATGTATACTGAGTTATATTGCCGTAGCACACAAACATTATTTTAATACAATCTCTCTTGACTCTGATTTAATTTCTGATTTTTCATAAATATGCTTATTTTATGAATAAAGGAAGTAACAATTTAGATTTAATCTAATGAACCAGTTTGCTATAGAGAGACAATGTGGTAGAGTGGTTAAGAATAGGCTCTGGAACCAGAAAATGTGAGTTCCAGGTCTAGTTTTGCTACGTAACTAGATGAGTAAACACAGGTAAATTGCTTAACTTCTCCATACCTGTCGCTAATCAGCCTAAAATACTAGGCTGTACCTTATAAAACTGTTGTGAGGATTGAATATGTTAATGAATATTAAGAGCTCAGAGCAGCGACTGCACAGGGCAGTTAATGTTGGTGAATCTAATCACTTCAGATTTGGAAACAATCTTGGAGGAGAAGGATTCAGAAGAGAGTAACATAAATCATTTATGAAGCAGAAGAAGTGATTTTATAAGACAAAATAAAGGGTATAAAATATGCATAATCTGGCCAAAGAACAGAGAGGAGAACATAACATTTGAAAAATTCAGAGAGCAAAGAAGAAAATTATTTAACATGGTATGAAGTAGTGAAATTATAATGAATAAGACAGCATATAGAGAAAAAAACATTTTGGCTAAACATCAAGAAAGCAAAAAAGAGATACTTCTTAGTAATGAGAATGATGTAATTCTGAAACACTTCCAAGAAATCTGAGTGAGGTCTTGCTTGTGAAAGCATTTCAACACTCTAGTGTATACAATACTGTAAAATGTCACTGTCCTGTTCAGCTTAAAAGGCAAACTAGAGCAGCTTGCAATATACCAAATACAAGCTCAGTCTTCTTTCTGCTGTATCAGCAGAGAAAATAGTTCATTGGTAGGTGTTTCAGGTTTTTGTGATATTTATGTCTTCAGGACCCAAATCTTTAGTTCATGGCAGGAAGAGAAATGCTTAAATAAAGCAAAAAATGAAAATGCATTTTATTTCTAGGTAATATTAAAGTACTTTTAATTTCATAGGTCACATGAAAGCTAGATTTCCATTCTTTGTTTTTGAGGGTTATCGCGATCTCATTCCCCTGAGCCAGCTTGCATCCTGACTTTCCTTCACCTTTGTTGGTCTGGCCTGGTCTACCCAAGTTTATGTTGAGCATGCATGATGGGAAAGACCATTCAAGCCTTCTTGGAAACTTGGTCTTCTTTCATATTGTTAGAAAAGTTGAAGCTACATTACCATGCCACATGAGAAAAATCAATAACACCACCAGTGACCCAAGTCAATATATCTATATATCTATGTATCTATATCTATATCTACATATATGGTTTCTAGGAAATGAGAACAGAGAAAAACATATATCATTTCTAACATGTAATCAAGTGAAAAGGAAAATAAAAAAATGCACGAGAACTGAAAATACAATATACAACTCATTTCCTTGCTATAATAATTTTTAAAAAGTGATTTGATTACCTATTTAGAAGTGTTGATAGCATTTGCCTTTAATACTCAGGGATACAATATTTAGATTTTGTTTGCTTTTCTCCCTAGACTATACTATAGTAGAAATTCTGACAGAGGTAATGTAAACCAATTATCAGTTTGGAACTTTGAAAGGAAAAAGCTAGATGGTAAAACACTAGTCTTCAGATGGTTTCACTGAGTGCAGTTAAATAATAGTATCTTACATTTTTATAGCTTTTTAACCTTCAAATGATTTCACATATATTTTCTCACTTGATCGGTTTTAATTTATCATTTAAAGAAATCATTCGGGGAGAGAGGGTCAATCCAAAGTTAAGAAATAGGCTGGGTGCGGTGGCTCATGCCTGTAATCCCAGTACTTTGGGAGACTGAGGTGGGCAGATCACGAGGTCAGGAGATCAAGACCATCCTGGCTGACACGGTGAAACCCCACCTCTACTAAAAATACAAAAAAATTAGCTGGGCATGGTGGCGGTGCCTGTAGTCCCAGCTACTCGGGAGGCTGAGGCAGGAGAATGGCGGGAACCCGGGAGGCAGAGCTTGCAGTGAGTCGAGATGGTGCCACTGCACTCCAGCCTGGGCGACAGAGCAAGACTCTGTCTCGAAAAAAAAAAAGAGAGAAATATATAGATTGATTTATTTCTACATGGCTTTTGTATACAGAGATTTCTGTGTTTAGACAGCCAGAAAAATATTAAGAGAAGAATTAGCAATTTAACAAATCATATTTCCATTAATGCTTGTATTTACAAAGCTAATTTATTAAAGCTTTTAGACTTGAAATTAGATCCCAAGATATATTATTTTATATTTATAAATCATGACTTTTTACTATAAGGTTCTCAAATATTAGTATGTACTAAAACCTGATCAAAGACAAAGCCCAATTGTACATTGTAATTAATAAAGACAATCCACTGTCTACAAAAATAAAATCAATTTTTTTAGAAATTGATTTTAGTTATATCATGGTTTTATGCCCAAAAACAAAAACAAAATCTTAAACAAAAATGACTGAGTCTAGTCCAGGTGGAACCGTACTTGGTAAATAAAACAACTATTATTTTTAATGACATTGATAATATTGAAGGTAAGACAATAGTTTACTCAAAGAATTGTCTGAAGATAATAATATGCATTTTATATAGAATTTTAGGCAATACATTTGCTAACTGGTCATCCCTGCCATGGTTGTTTCATGTTTGCTTTAAAACTATATTATATATCTCTGTTTGTTCATTGCTGTAACAGAAAACCCAAGGCTGGGTAATTTATATATATATATAAAAAGATTATTTGGCTTATGATTCTGGTGGCTGAAAAGTCCAAGAATGGACAGCTGCATCTGGTGAGGGCCTCATACTGCTTTCACTCATGGCAGAAAGCAGAAGGTGAGCTGGCGTGTGCAGAGGCCATACGGTGAGAGAGGAAGCACGGGAGACAGAAGCCAAGAAAGCCGTACTGTTTTTAAACAACCCACTCTCATTGGAACCAATCCATTTTCTTGAGAGAGAGAACTCCCTCATCCCTGAGGAAGGGCATTAATCTATTCATGAGAGACCTGCCCCCATGACCCAAACACCTTCCATTATATCCTATTCCCAGCACTGCCACATTGGGGACCAAATTTTCGACACAAATATTGGCCAAACTGTATTAAAATCATAGCAACGTGGAAATTGCATGATACTAAAAAGTGGTTCTATAGTATTGGAACACTCTTTTTGCGTTTCCATTCTGGAGTGAGTCTTAATTTTAATTCTTAAACAAAGCGATGATAGTCAGGCACTAAAATTTTCTGTTGCACACAGGGCAGTAAATCTTCATTGAAATAGCTTATTTAAATAGTGTCAAACAGAATAGTTTTCTTTCTTTCCTTCAAGCACTTCAGTGTTATAATCTCTCCTAAGACCAGCCACTTACAGAACAGATCTTATCTTGCTCTGCAGTAATTGAGGGCAGTAAAGGGTGGGATGGCAGGGAGTGATTTACTCTTTGATCTTGCCCGAGGTGGGAATCAGAGAAGACTCGACATTTGGCCGGCATCTGGAAGGAAGAGGGGGACTTAGTTCTGCAAGACAAAGAGGGAGAGAAATACTAGGTGTAAAGGCATGCAGATGTGGATTTGAGAGAAAGCAGAGTGTTTGGGGTCGTGCATTGCCAAATAAGTAATTTAACAAACTCTAGGCACAAATGGTGGGTCCATATGGTGTGTAAAGCTGTGTGGGCTTGCTGGGGCAGTGGGTGGCAGCAGAGGAACAGACCACTGGAGTTCAGGATTTAATTTAATTTAAAGTGTGTGTGTCTGTGTGTGTGCATCCGCACGCGTGTGTGTGATTTCTGTATGCATATAGGCGATGGGGTTCAGGACATGCTACCCTCAAATCTTTTAAAGTAAGGAATTTGAGCAAACCGAAGAAGTAGGAAAAGTCCTCTTTGATTTTCTCCTGCCCTTCTCCCTCGACGCAGGTAATAAATCCTAGGGAGAATTTTCTGACGTTCCCCTGAAGCGGGTCATAAGATCCTCATTTGAGAGACGCCCTCCCTATACCTGGAGGAAAGGAACATCCTTATATCTGAAGACACAGGGACACAGAGAAGGACATGAACAAACGGGTCTTGTTAACTTCCCCCAGTTTATTACCATTAGCTCATAGCCCCTTTGTCTAATTCTACATCTTCATGACTACCTGCGTCATCAAACTTAGCATTAAAACAATACAGACACACTTTGGGAGGTCAAAGCAGGTAGATGACTTGAGCTGAGGTGTTCAAGACCATCCTGGGCAATGTGGTGAAACCCTGTCTCAACAAAAAGTACAAAAAGTTAGCTGGGTGTGGTGGTATGTGCCTATAGTCCCATCTACGCAGGAGGCTGAGCCCAGGAAATCAAGGCTGCAATGAGCCACTATCGTGCCACTGCACTGCAGTTTAGGTAACACGACAAGAATGTGTCAAAAAGAAAAAATACAGGTAAACTCATTTTTCTGGGTCTTCATTTCCTTAATAAGGAAAACTTATATTAGTGTCTTGTAAAACTTACATTAAATACATTTGTGTGGTTTTCTCCTGATATTCTGTCTTTCATAATAGGGGCTTCAGCCATAAATCTAGTGATGAACGAGGAAACATATTTCTTGTCCTCTACATAGATATTATACTGGGCACTGAGGACACAGAGAAGAATAAGAGAGCTTTACCCTCAAGAATCCTACAAGTCTGCCAGCCACAAACTGCATCCTGCCCACATCAAGCCCCTTGGTGTGTCCTGACAGATTGGACGGGAGCACTCCCAGGTAAAAAGTGGTAGGAGTTAGTACAAAACCATCAAAACTTTGCAGGACATGAGGTCATTGAGCTCATCTCCCCACTGGTAAAGCAACATTCCTGTTCTCTTTTGCCTTGTAAGGTTGTTGTAAGGGTGAAATAAGCTGATTGATGTAAAGGTTATGTAAACTCTAAAAAACTCTATAGATATAATGAATTAGGGTGTAGTTCAGAGGCAGGGCATTCACTCCAAAAAGTGACAGTTAACCACAGTTACCACCTTCAATGCAGTAGATAGACATTTAAAAACCGAGCCAAACAGCGACTTCTATAGGTCCATCAGTGTCCAGATTATGAAGAAATACTGTTTTAATAAGTTCTCTCTCTTCAGTATTTGGTTAATATTTTGAGGGCCCTCTATTTTGTTAACCTCGGTGGATAAAGAATTGAGAATTACATTCCTGCATTGTATGAAGAATTTCACTTTATCAACATCTGACATAACTTCAGAAAATGCTGATGGTTTTGAAACAGTTTGTTGCTCAGTAAGTCACCCATCGCTAAAAGCATTAGAGACCCTTATCAAATAAAAATTGATTAAACTTACAACTTCCCAGAAAGGCTATTAATGCAGATTAATGAGTTTCTGGGAGATTAGAGTTAGAGAGTTTTGATATAAAACATGCACTAAAATTAGCAGAATGCCATGTTAGGAAAGAACAAAGGAAAAATGACATTTCACACTGTCTATCTGATCATCTAGTCTTTATTTAGTGTGCAGCTATAGGATGTATGCTTTAAACAACAATGATGTTAAAATACCATGAATATTGTTTTAAAAACTAATTTTCTAGTGAGCATAGATGTGTAATTTTATTCTTTAAGATGCAAAACTTTGGTTATCTTCAAATAAGCTAAACTCTATATATTGAAGATTGCTACAATTGTCACTGGGCTTAGAAATCGATGCCCGTAAATACTGCCCTCCTGTATGTTTCTACATCTTGTTTCTTATTATACTTTTTGGAGAAGTTACCAACCACCCAAAAAGTGAAGGGTAAGATTCCTCTGCTACCCCACTAAAAACTTCAGAATCAGATGAACAAATTCTTCAAATACTGATAATTTTAAAAAATTGTGTTTAAAAAATATATTGGTGACTTTAGAAAATAATTAATAATTTTATTAAATTAAATAAGTATGGCCACAAATATAAAATATTGTTCTATTAATTCACATTTTCATTTCAGCCGTTGAAGAGAGCTTAAGATTTTCTCCATTAAGCTGGTATAAATACCTTGTTAGGTTATCTGTAAATACAGTTTGTAGTGCTATTGTGAATGTTTTCTCATTTTTTATAATATTTTTTCACTGGTTATTGTTCTGATGAGGAGCAGCACTTCTCAACAGCCTTATAATTAATGTTTTGGGTTAGATCATTCTTCGTTATGGGAGGCTTTCCTGTGCATTGTAGGATATTTAGGAGCGTCTCTGGTCTCTACTCAGTAGATGGCTCTAGCACCCACATCTCACACCGCCCAACTGTGATAACGAGAATGTTTTCATATTTTGTCAAATGTCTGCTCGCAGGAAAAATCATCCCCATTTTGATAATCACTGGTATAGAGGAACAGTTTTTTTTTTGGTGGTGGTGGTGTTTTGCATGTTAATCTTATATTTAATAAACTTGATGAGCACATTTAATAGTTCTAAGGGTTTGAGGATTCTTTTGGTTATGCAAAAATTATTCACCAACTGTACATAGAGATATTTTTACTCCTTGTTTTCCAACCACTACACCTTGAGATTTTTAATTTTAATTTTTTATTGAGACAGGGCCTTGCTCTGTTGCCCAGTGTGGAGTGCGGCGGTGCGATCATAGCTCACTGTAACCTCAAACTCCTGGGCTCGAGGGATCCTCCTGCCTCAGACTCCCAAAGTGCTGGGATTACAGGGGTAAGCCAGAGTGCCTGGACTTTTTTCCCTTATATTATTGCTTTAACTAGAATCTCATGTTCTCTCTAGAACTATAGTAGCAGTTCTGAGCATCCTTGTCTAATTGCACACCTAAAGTTTCTTCATTAAGTATGACATTTGTTGCAGTATAGTTTTCATTAAAGCAGGGAACTGTCTGCTTTCAGTTTTGTAAGAGTTTTTGTCCTTTTCTCAAAATCATAAGTAGGCCTTGAATGTTATTTTATATATATATATATATATGTATTTGCATTTTTTCAGAAGATTGTGGTTTCTTTTCTCCTTTATGTCTATGATAAATTGAGTTGCATAGATGAGATTAAATCATCTTTGTGTGATTGAAACAATTTCTCCATGAGCATCATTATATCTGTATCTCTAAACATTACATTTTTTGGATTTGGATTAGCTTTCACATTACATCTTACTTCATATTTAGTTTATTTATCAAGATTATACAAATTCATAAATTAGGTGGTAAATTCACTTTCCTACTTTCTTTAAAAAGCTTATTAAATGGGTTTATCTGTCTTATCCATTTATTTTTCTTGTAATGTTTTCTTCTTAGTACTTGTATATCTCAGATATCTTGTATCATCCTCTACCACCCACTTTTTTCTGGAACTCTCTGACATATTGACAAGAAAAGCGAACTGCTTTATAGGAGAGAAGTTGTCTAGGCCACAGTTTGTTCTCTTCTGAGTTATTTTAATGTATTTGGGGGCCTCGTTTAGAGCAAAAATCTTCTGGTATTGCAAGCTGGACCAACTACTTTTCATTTACTGATTTCAGCATCTTTGATGTTGAAATCTTAGTATGTGAACGATGGAGCCAGTCATGTCAGATCTACTGTCTTTTTCCTTGGTAAGCACTCTTTTGTGTTCATGGTATAGGGGTATTTCCCTTTTGGTATTTGATTTTATAAAAATTTTACTACATTTTGCTATTTTGGGTTCATTTCCTCAGATGACAGGAAGATTCTGGAGTTCTGATTTATTTCATAATTTTGCTCAAAATGTTTATTAGTTTATTTGTATTATTGTCGGTAAGGGCAGTTATCAAACACCTTTTCTTAATCCTTGGTGGTCCCAGAGTGATTTTTCTAGTCACGGGACTAGATTGACGTCATGTCCAGATCTACCTTCTGAGAGCTCAGGTTCTCTGGCTGGAGCCTGAGCCAGACCAAGCTGCTTCTATTCTGGAGTGCAACTGCTGTGCTCCTAAAACACAAACCAGTTTTAGAATTTTTAGTGATTTCTATGACAGTAAGTGAGTAATTCTCATTCCCACACTCAATAGCAATGCAAGGACCATTTCGTGATTAGGTTTCTAAAATTTGTTATGGAGGATGAATTTGGACCTCAAGTTTTATAGGTGAGAAATTAGAGGGCACGAACATGCTAAGTTATCTGCTTCAGGGGCAGCACACAAGTAACCGAAATGCAAAATGGTTTATATTTTAGGAGCACAACAGTCACACTATAATAAAAAAAGCTTGGTCTGGCTGAGGCTCGGAAGGTAGATCCGGACATGACCTCCATCTAGTCCCGATCAGGCCAAACGCTTAAGTTATTTTCACAGTTCCCTCATCTCCTACCACACTACCCAGCGTCTACCCCGACTCCTGTCAAGATATAATGCTATTGGTAGCACCTATGTTCATTTTGCAGGTTAAGCCATGGATGTAGGTGATCATTGCCTCCTCTCCCACCTTTTTGGATACATGTAGCAGATCACTTTTGCGGTTTGCTAAAGATTTGTTATAATATATATGTATTCGCTCCTGTCACTCTAGTCTAGATCTTCTGGTTCTTATTTCCTCAGGGTGGTTAAATTATGCTTCTTCCTAAAGTCCTGTGGCTTTTCTGTGAGTAGCAGAGTAGGGAAATAAATAAGCTCAAACACAAATTAACATCTTCTAGTAAGAGTGAAAACAGAGACTGTGTCTTTTGTGTGTTCTGCTCATGTCCTTCATAACCATCAGGTGATCTAAAACTGTTTCTGTGCGGAAAGTATTCACTAGCTCAAGACCAGGAAAGAAACACAAAGACTCATATTCTAGTAAAACTATAGGATTGAAACATATAGAAATTAATTGGATTCACAGGCTCTGAGGGGAGAAGAAAAAAGTAATTTGAAGGAGGTCAACCTGGGAGAAAATCAGCTTCATGGTTAATGGGAATGAATTTACCATGTAATGAACATGCTAAATACAAGAAATAGACCTTGAGAAATACTATCTGGAGTGAGTAAATTCAGCAACATCTCATAGTATTCAAGAGAAACAACAATTTCTTGAATGCACAAAGTTCCTTGTTTATGATTCTGTTCTTTAAATCTGTGGAGTTATGGTTTAGATGGGATCTGTGGTAGCCATAAAGTGTATATACCACATAAAGAGGCATCTACTTAGGGGGATAGAGTACGATGTTGAATTTGAAGAGCATGGATTCTGCAGTTCTATATCCGATCTTTCTCTTACAGATCGTATTTGTAGGAATCAAGTTATAGGAAAAAAAAAGAAAGCTATTTTGCACTTTTGTTACTTGTGTGCTTCCCCTGGAGCAGGTAACTTCGCATGTTATTTGTGAAAGATTCCTTATCCTCTGATTTATTCCATCCCCAGTTCTGTGTAGTTTACTATTCTTTATATCTCAGAATCCATTTCATCATGAAATGAAGTCCTCAATGTTCATTCTACTCGTCTTCAGTTTTGTGTGTACAACTTTTCTAAGGGTCAATCTTATTCAACTAGCTTCATTGATTTTGGAATTTCAGGTCCATAGAAGTTATAAGTTATAAATCGAAAAATAATGGACAGAACAAGAAGGTGCACTATAGCAGTAAGATGTAACATCTCATGATGATGATTGATAGCATGGGAAGAGATGAAAAAATGACAAAGAGTAGATTTAAAGTTAAAAGCTTAGGAGCTTGGCTCTTTATGTACGATCAAGCAAGCTTCCAGAAGTCTTATAGCATCTCTGTCATAGAGCATGAAAATAACTTAGGTTCATAGCAATAACCGTGATTCACCAAGAATAAATTAAATAATGCCCAATGTATTTCCGCATAGAATGTAAGAAGTGCTATTTATTTCACAAATATTTTATTTAAAAATACTTAAAATGATATGCATTCAAAAATTTAAAGATGATAGTTTCAGTCATCTTAAAAGCTAGCATGAATTTATTTCGAATGATGGATTAAACATTACTGTTTTATTTTTAACCATTTCTTAAATTGGCATTAGAAACACTTATTACACTTCCTTTTGCAAAATTTATGTTCACAGGCCGGGCGTGGTGGCTCACGCCTGTAATCCCAGCACTTTGGGAGGCTGAGGCGGGTGGATCAGGAGGTCAGGAGATGGAGACCATCCTGACTAACACGGTGAAACCCCGTCTCTACTAAAAATACAAAAAATTAGCCGGGCGTGGTGGCGGCGCCTGTAGTCCCAGCTACTCGGGAGGCTGAGGCAGGAGAATGGCGTGAACCCGGGAGGCGGAGCTTGCAGTGAGCCGAGATCGCCCACTGCACTCCAGCCTGGGTGACAAAGCGAGACTCTGTCTCAAAATAAATAAATAAATAAATAAATAAATAAAAATTTATGTTCACCTTATTTCAGGCATTCCTAAGAAACCATTTAAAAACCATATATGTTAAGTATTTTCAAAAGAAAGCCGTATGTCTTGAAACAGCAGGTGTAGAGATTCAGGAATTAGAGCCCCATTCTTTACACATAAATTGCTCTGTGCCTTTGGACAATAGAAAATTCAACTTTAAAAATTAACATATCGAAAGAGTGAATTGGGGAAATATATTTTATTACCAGCTAAAATCAAAATTGTTCTAAAAAAATCTTAAAAAATGGCCTGATGAAGATGTTAGGTACTAGTACAATTAGAGGATGGAATTTAGTCTTATTTATCCTCCTGTATTTGTTGAATATCACCTATAAGCAAGAAAGACAGCATAGTAAAGCAGAAAGAGCCATGAATTTGAGGTGGGGTGACTAACATTCAGGCCCTTTCATTTACTCCTGGCTGAGTGATATTAGGTAGCATACTTAACCAGTACCTGTTTCTCTTGGTACATTGGGAATAGTAAATTGACGCTACAGTTTTTTAGGTTTCCAGATATTGCTGTTTATGTTATTCCATTTATTTCTTTTTTCAGTTACTTCTTAGAAGAAGCCCTTTATGTATTATTTATTTAAGTATTATCACCTTGGTATCCTCTATCAATGTCACCAAAATAAGGAAGCTCAACTTGGTGATGTTAAGAAATTTTGCCATAAAAGTCATAGGGCTGATATTGTGGACAGCATCCTAGACAGGTTTGCTGACTCAAAATCCCATGCTCATTTTCCTTCTCCATAGCATCTAATTTCCTACTGAATGTGAGAATAACATTTTAAAACTGACTAGACATTTATTATCTATTTTCTGAGCATTTAGCCTTGATTTCTATTGACTTTCAATTCATGAGATCATGCTCAAGATTCTACATTTTTAAAAAGTTTATTGAAGCTGCTTCTTCTGCCTACAGTTTGTAGGAAACGGGGTTGCAAGAGAGAAGAAAAGCTGGGTACGTGGGGTTTGTTATACTAGTCTCTACTTATTACATGATTGACAACTTTCTAATACAAAGTGGAGAGGAAAAAAACAATGTGAAAGGGTTATGGACTGAATGCCTGTGTCCCCCTATCCCCAAATTTATATGTTGAAGCCCTAACCTCTGATGAGATGTTATTTGGAGGTAGGGTCATTAGGAGGTAATTAGGTTTAAATGAGATAATGAGGGCAGGGCTCCCATGATGGGATTGGGGTCCTTACAATAAGAGGAAGAGGATGGAGGGATCCACCCTCCCTCTCCCTGCTGCCTACTCCATCTTGTAAGAATACAGAAAGAAGCAGCCTTCTGCAAGCCAGGAAGAGGGCAAATGCTAGCAATCTGATCTGTGATTTACAGCCTCCATAACTGTGAGGAATAACTTTGTTTTGTTTAAACTGCCCAGACTACAGTATTTTGTAATGGAAGCCTGAGATGACTTAAGCAAAAGGGCACAAAACCTTTACACATGCCGTGGTTTTATCTTTCTCTCCTTGGCTTCTCAGTTAAACTTGCAAGAACAACTGTATCACTGCCTCATTCTCTGTTCTCTGGGCATGCCACTGTGGTCCATTATCTACCTCCTATAGACCTTTGAAACTGTAACAAGGTCACCAGTAAACTCTGTATTGAAAAATTAAGGAAAAACCATAATTCTTACTTCACTTGATATTTTCTTGGAATTTATTATTATTACCCAATGTTGAGGCACACAATATTTTCTGAATAAATCAATATTTTTCTCTTGAATTTTATGAGAAGGAATGAAAACTGCTCTGTTTTTTTCTTTTCAGCCCTACTAGTTGACTCTTTCACTGCTTTTGCCTTTTGTGTAGATATCTCTCATACATCCACATTTGGTTCTCTTCCTTTTCAGCCTTCACATAGTCTCTGAATGATCTCAATCTTGTCTAAAATTTCCACCATTCATAGCTTCCATTTCCACAAATAGCTAATGATTTTCAAATGTGTGCTCTCCTTTCTAGATTTTGATTCTAAACTGTAGCCTAGCTACTAGATATCTCCATCTGTGTATCCTCACGAAACTCAAACTCAACATGTCTGTGAAGTTTCTAAAATATGTCCACATATTTTTGACATTCTTCTCTTCAAGAGTTGAAGCTTAATTTCCTACCCTTTGAGTGTGAGCTGGACTTAGTAACTTACTTCTAATGAATGGAATATAGCAGAAGGGATGTATGATTTCTGGCTAAGTCATGGCAGGCATAGTCACTTCCTTTTTGCTCTCCTTTGGATCACTAGCTTGAGGTAAGCTAGCTGCCATGTTGTTAGCACTCAACAATAACCATATGGAGAGATTCAGGAGGTAAGAAACAGGCCTGCAGCCACAGTCACATGGGTGAATGTCTTAGTACATTTGTGTTGCTGTAAAGAAATACCTGAGGCTGGGTAACGAATAAAGAAAAGAGGTTTATTCAGCTCACATTTCTGCAGGCTGAACAAGAAGTGTGGCACCAGCATCTTCTTCCAGTGAGAGCCTCAGGCTGCTACCACTCATGGTAGAAGGTGAAGGGGAGCCAGCCTGTGCCGGGATCACTTGCCAGAAGAAGAGGAAAGAGAGAGAAGGGGAAGGTGATAGCCTCTTTTAAATAACTAGCTCTTGCAGGAACTAATAGAGTGAGAAATCACTCACCACTCCCTCAGAGAGGGTGTTAATCTATTCATGAGGGATCTGCTCCCATAACCCAAACATGTACCAGCAGGCCCCAACTCCAACACTGGTGATCAAATGTCAACATGAGATTTGCAAAGCATCCAAATCATAGCAGTGAGTTTGGAAGCAGATTCTTCGGTTCCAGCCAATCCTTCAGATGCCTGTAGTCCTGACCAATATCTTGAATGCAACCTCATGAATGACTCAGACCCAGAATCACCCAGGAAAGCCCTCCTAAATTTCCCACACACAGAAACTGTGAGATAATAAATGTTTACTGTCTTAAGTCATTATGTTTTGAGATGATTTGCTATGCAACAATAAATAACTATATGGTGTTTAAAACTGAACTAATTATTGTTTTTATATCACACACTTGTGTTTTTTTCCTTTGATTCTGTAGATCCCCAAATCAGAAATATCCATTTTGTTCACCTTTCTTTTTCTCTTCTTCTTCTTCCTTCTCCTCCTCCTCCTCCTTCTCCTTCTCCTTCTTCTTCTTCCTCCTCCTCTTCTTCTTCTTCTTCTTCTTCTTCTTCTTCTTCTTCTTCTTCTTCTTCTTCTTCTTCTTCTTCTCCTTCTCCTTCTCCTTCTCCCTTCTCCCTTCTCCCTTCTCCCTTCTCCCTTCTCCCTTCTCCCTTCTCCCTTCTCCCTTCTCCCTTCTCCCTTCTCCCTTCTCCCTTCTCCCTTCTTCCTTCTTCTCCTTCTCCTTCTCCTCCTCCTCCTCCTCTTCTTCTTCTCCTCCTTCCTCTCCCTCCCCCTCCTCCTCCTCCTCTTCCTCCTCCTCCTCCTCCTCCTCCTTCTCCTCCTCCTCTTCTTCCTTCTTCTTCGATGGAGTTTCGCTCTTGTTGCCCAGGCTGGAGTGCGGTGGCAGGATCTCGGCTCATTGCAACCTCCGCCTCCTGGGTTCCAGCGATTCTCCCTCAGCCTCCCGAGTAGCTGGAATTACAGGCACACACTGCCACGTCTGGCTAATTTTGTATTTTAGTAGAGGTGGGGTTTTACCATGTTGGCCAGGCTGGTCTCAAATTCTCGACCTTGGGTGTTCCACCTGCCTTGGACTCCCAAAGTGCTAGAATTACAGGCATGAGCCACTGCATCTGGCCAGCCTTTCTTAAGTAGTCAGCACATTTTGCTGATTTAACATTCATAATATCTTCCTCTGCCCTGATGCTCTATGACTTAATACCACATTCCAAGCCCTCATCTTTGATCATTTGTCTTCTGGATGTTTTCAACATCGATTCCTCTTCCTATATTCTTATTCTTTACCAAAATAGTCTACATGTTGGTCTTTCAGGACTCTCATCTAACATTTAATATGTTTACTTCCTTGGCAAAAATTCTCTACTGTCTATCCCCATTTTCACAATGTATAGTGGTCCCTCAACACTGTGAACAATTGTTCATGCTCATGTGTAATATTAAAGTAAAACACTACCTGATGTAAATGACAAGTTGATGGGTGCAGCACACCAACATGGCACAAGTATACATATGTAACAAACCTGCACGTTATGCACATGTACCCTACAACTTAAAGTATAATAATAATAAATAAATTAAAAAAAAATAAAATAAAGTAAAACACTGGGCTGGGTGCAATGGCTCAGGCTGGTAGTTCTAGTACTTTGGGAGGCCGAGGTGGGTGGATCACTTGAGGTTAGGAGTTCAAGACCAGCCTATCCAACATGGTGAAACCCCGTCTCCACTAAAAATACAAAAGTTAGCTGGGAGCATGCCTGTAATCCCTGCTATTCAGGAGGCTGAGGCAGGAGAATAGCTTGAATTCAGGAGGTAGAAGTTGCAGTGAACCGAGATGGCGCCACTGCACTCCAGCCTGGGTGACAGAGCAAGACTCCATCTCAAAAATAAAATAATAAAAGTAGATAAATAAAATATTGTGGGGGTAGTCAAAGCTGAGTGAAGCATGTGACTTTATTCAGGAAAATATAACCTCCTAAGGCAGGCAAAATGTGTATTTTATGTATTTAAATAGCTATGATAGAAATTAATATCATGTTGATGGAATAACCATGAATATGTTTCAGAGTAAAAGAATGAGCTGAATGTCATAGCTGGGAATTTTTAGACCAGGGAAAATATTCCATGTGGTAGGAATAATCAAATATGTCTTGGGGTTTAAAAGAAAGTTGAAGCTTTCAGCTGGGCTGATGCGCACATTGATGGAACAGTGGGAAATAAGTTTAGAAGCAAAATGGGGCTAAGCGTGGAAAACTTTTAATACTAGGCTGAGAGCTTCAGGTGAGAATCAAGAACCATAGAAATTTTTGCATAAGGAAATGGCTTGATCAGAACTGTGAGTTAAGAAGATTGATTTGTAGGCAGTAAGTAGATTATGAAGAGCAAACCTGGGTATAATAAGCCTGAGGGACATATTACATCAGCCCAAGCAAGAAGCAAAGAGAGTCTGAGACATGGTGAAAGCAGTGGGAAAAAGATGCTGGAGCTGGTACTTAGAAGATATTGGCAACTAATTGAATATGAAAAGGAAAGAAAAAGAGAGAGGCAAATCATATTTGAAAGCTTTTAATCTGTGCTATTTGAAGAAATTAAATAAGTTATGACATGTTGGGTGGATAAAGGGTAAGATCTTAATCTGACTTTATATATACTAGTTCTGGGAGGATGGGGAAAAGAAACTACTGTTTGAGGCAACAGTAAAATGACCAAAATGGGATCAAATGGACCAGTGTAAAAATAGCTCATTTAAAAATAAGCTAATCTAATTATATTACAATAGAGTAAACTTGAAATTCAAAACGCATATTCTTTCTATTTCTAATTCTATCACATTCAACTGACTTCCTCCCCAATTATCCTAGTTGCAGTTATTATTGCTATTTGCCAAATGGAAAGACATGTGACAAAGGCAGTCTGAAACTAGGCCACAACCGAACTTCCAAATACCACAGGTACATGGGCAAGCCCAGGCCAAATTAGCAAAAGCTGGTACAGACCAGCAACTGCTCATAAGAATTGTAAGCTAAATAACTGGTTGTTGTTTAAATTACTTAATACTGAGGTAGATAACTAATTCGGTCATCTTATGATATGGTTTGGCTGTGTCCCCCCAGCAAATCTCATGTTGAATTGTAGTTCCCATAATCCCCATGTGTCACGGGAGGGACCTGATGGGAGGTAGACGAGTCATGGGGGCAGTTACTCCCTTGCTGTTCTCATGATAATGAGTGAGTTCTCAGGAGATCTGAGAGTTTATTTAAAGGGCTTTTGCCCCTTTGCTTGGCACTTCCGCTTCCTGCCGCTCTGTGAAGAAGGTGCCTTTCTTTCCCTTTGCCTTCTACCAGCATTGTCAAGTGTCCTGAAGCCTTCCCAGCCACGTGGAGCTGTGAGTCAATTAAATCTCTTTCCTTTATAAATAACCTGGTCTCGGGTATTTTCTTATAGCAATGTGAGAATGGAATAATACACCTTATTTCTTCTTGTATTATAAGATTTGCCTAATTTTAAACATTAGATTGCCTCAAGGGCACGTACTACCTTATATGTGTCTAAATCATTTTCATACAAGTGTCTCCTCCAGTACATTCCAATAAATACTCATTGAAGTTAATCCTAATGTTGTCAGAAAATGTTGGCATCTCTTCCCCAAACTTGAATAAATTACAAAAGAAATATTTGAAAACCTGGGTAGCTAAGTAGATAGGTAAATGAGGCTTGCCCAGTCTTTGTCTAAACATGACTGATGACTGATGGATGCCAACTGACACTTGTTGTCACCTATTTTTTTTTCAAAATGATTCTCATTTATCAGAGTTTGAGCTAATATATTTTTCCATTTCAAAATCATATTTCACTTCCTAGTCCAATTTTTCACAGATGTACCTTTTGGCTCTCATGTAAAGTAAAAGTTTTCCGAAAGGCACAGCACTATATTTAATAGCTATTGCTAAGCAGAGGCAACCAGAACATTACTGAAATCAAATTAATTGGCCAGAGGAGACTGAGCCTGGAAGCATTTTAGATTAAAACTGTTTTTTTTTTTTTTCACTGCTGTCTGGAACAATATATTTCAAATAAAACTGCTTTACATAAAGGTTCTGTTGCAATTCAATCCTATAGAGATTTTTCTCTCCTTACAAAACATCTAGTGTATTTTTCCAATAAAAAACAATGACTCGGGATCTTCTTTATCTTCTTCTACATTAACTTCACATATTTCCCATGATGAAATTTAAAAATAGCTCACCTGTTTTATGTATTGTGCTAGGAGTACCTTTATAAAAGTATATTATAAAGGTTTATAATTATGTGTATATATTTTAATACATGAGTCTATAGGTACTAAGGCATTTGAGAGATGAGGGAAAGCAAAAAAAAAACAATCAAAGGAATACATACTTGTTAAAATCTACTTGAGTTCTATTGAAGAGTTGTTGTTTCAGAAACTGCACTGGAGAAGGTAAATGTTCGCTTTTGAAATTGAAAACCTGAAGTTAAGAGAAGATGCTTCTAAGATTGCATATGTATCTATGGGGTTGAAGCTTTATGAATATGTTTACATTATTTTGATATATTTTTTCTATAAGAATAGTAAAGCCTGTAAATGTAGGAAATGCGAGACATATTCCTTAAATGACTGTCCCAAAGCTCTGAAAAATGGTAAGACAGAGGGTTAGCTCTTCTCTTTAAACTAGGCATTAGTTTCTTTGGGTCCTACTGGATATACTTTGAGATATATTTGTGTTCTATTTTTCCCTAATCCTTCTGAAGATTGGCTGATATAGAACTTCAATTTTACTTTTTTTTTTTTTCAAAAACAGGTTTGATACGTGATTCTGATGGAATGAGGTAATGAGTAGGGAAAAAATATTTATCAGAATAGGAAAGTGAAAGAAAACTTTTTTTTTTTTTTTAAGAGATGGGGTTTCCCTATGTTGCCCAAGCTGGACTCAAACTCAAAGTCCTCCAACCTCAGCCTCCCAAATAGCTGGGACTACAGACATGGCAACCATATCCAGCTACAAAGTTTTATTAAAAAACATATATATATATACACACACACACACACACATACACACATTATACATAGAGAGAGTAGTTCAAATCTCTTTCAGTTCAGTTAATGGAAGTAGTCTCTTGAAACATAAAAGATATAAAAAGAAAACATTTAGTGAAAATAACTAAGGTTGAGATTTCATTTTGACAGTTGTAAGAATTTGTCAGGGTGAAAATAACTGTTAAGAAAAGGACCTGGATCGGAGTCATAGAAACATAGTTAAAACAAGTGTGTTAGCTTCACGTATTTTTTCTTTTCTTTTCTTTTTTTTTTTTTTTTTTTGAGACAGAGTCTCGCTCTGTCGCCCAGGCAGGAGTGCAGTGGCGCCATCTCGGCTCACTGCAAGCTCCGCCTCCCGGGTTCCCGCCATTCTCCTGCTTCAGCCTCCCGAGTAGCTGGGACTACAGGCGCCGCCACCGGCTAATTTTTTGTATTTTTAGTAGAGACGGGGTTTCACTGTGTTAGCCAGGATGGTCTCGATCTCCTGACCTCGTGATCCGCCCACCCCAGCCTCCCAAAGTGTTGGGACTGCAGGCGTGAGCCACCGCACCCGGCTATGTACTTTTTCTTAAAAACCACTTTGCTTGTAATGCTAGAAAGAAAAGGGTTGGTGTAGAGAAGGCTATAATCAGAATTCAAAACACAGTTAAAGTTCATGAACGCAGACCTCACTAATAGATTTGTGGACACTAGATTAGGACTTGGGTTAAATTTAACTTTAGAATTTTCCCCCTATATATTTTTAAAAAAATAAAACCAATAGAAAAATTAAAAGAATAATATTACAAATACCCATAGAAACTTCACTTGCATTAACAATTCACCAGCTGTTAACACTCTGCCATCTCTCTCCATGTCTTTTTTCAAAAAATTCTTTGGAAAGTACATTGCTAATATCAACACTTGGTCCTTCAGTATTTTAGTAGGTAGCCATGATATAATCACAAATGCATGATCAAACTCAGAAAATTTAATATTGATACAGTAATATCTAATATATAATTTATACTCATATTTACTCGGTTGAGCCCACAATGTGCTTTTTAGCTATTTTTATGTTCAATTAAGGATCTGATTAATGATCTCATAGTACATTTGTCATTGAAAAAAACCTTTAATTTAGGACAGTCTCTTTACATTTTTTTTCATGATTATGATATTTTTAAATAATCCAGGCTGGTTGTCTTACAAACTAACCTACAATCTTGATTTGTCCAATTGCTTCCTTATGATTAGACTCAAGTTAAACATTTTGTCAACAGTAATACAGTGTACTTCCCATTGCATTAAATTAGAAAGCTAATGAAGTCTGGTTTTTTTTCCTTCTCTTATTGGTGATGTCAAATTCGATCTCTTGGTTAAGGTAGTATCTACAACCCCCCCTCCCCTACTGCATTGTAAAGGTGCTTTCTTCCCCTTGGTCATTAATGTGTATTCTGTATGTTGATACTTTGTAATTTATGTGAAATCCTGATCCTCAACAAATTATCAGTCGAAAGTTTTAGCAACTATTGATAACTAAATCAATTCATACAATGATGTTTGAAAATGATCTAAGTTTTTTAATTTGGTCATTTCACATTAATGAACTGACATTATTCTACCAAAAAGAGCTTCCACCCACTCTCCTTTTCAGGATACCTTTGGATATACTAAATATATTCAGAATATATTTGGTCATATTATTTTCTCATTCAATATTTGAAAACTCACGATGTCTTTATTTGAAAACTCATTATTTCTCATTATTCTTTTCGATATTTACATTAGCCAAAAATTAACTAGTGAGCATCTTTCAACCTGGTTCCTGTGTCTTTTTGACATGTCCTCATCAGTACTTAATCCTTCTGTAATGGAGGCCGGCCTTTGCCACTCGGATCTCCACTTTAAGACTAAAGGATTTATTCCTCAGTTATCCCAAAGGTTGAGGGTTAAAATTTCTTAGCTGTCTACCCATTCGGAAACTTGTCCTTGACAGACAGTAGCTGCCTCATTCAAGATCATACCCCCTTTCTGGGATTGGGTTCCCTGTGGGACAGGTGGTAGCTTGCAACCAATGGCTGGTTAATCATGGCATATTAAAGGCTTCACCCCTTTCTTTAGTTCTGAAGAGGTATGGCAGCTTCAGAGCATCCTGTAAATTTGGCTGAGGGCTTGTTGTGACTTTACACACCATGTAAATTTGCTTTTGTTTCCTTCTCCCACAGTTGTTGATCCCAAGAGCATTTCTTAATGAACCTTCAATTTTCTAAATGTCATCTGAGCCTTCTTACTGCAGAACTAGGGCTGATAGTTGGTCTGAGAATGGTCTGAAAATGCAGAGGCTCAAATGAGATTTTGAAGCTGGATCACCCATTATTCAGTGGAGAATGAGGTAGAGAACAAAGATTCTGTGACACAAGATGGAAATTATAAAGCTTTCATCATAGGTAAACTGGGATGCTATACTGGTGGAAGGAAATGCAGTATTAGGTACAGGGTATTAATCATTAGAGATAAATGAGGGAAATAGTTATTATAAGGGCAGTGGTATTGGACAGTACTTGCTGGGGGCAATTGATGCTTTGGGAAGCAAGAGTGAAAGACTGAAAAAGATTAACTATTGATAAAAGGCTAAATGTGAAAGCCAAAGGAACTCTTTGGAAACACAGAGAGAGATTCCTATTTCTTGCAGCTGGAGGACAGGAAAGGCTAAGAATCAGGCTCAGGAACTAAGGACAGAAGAGCTCCAGAGAAAGTAAAATTCCCCACCTAGTTAAGTCTACCATGACAAGAGTAGGGCCCTGGCTGCAATAAAGGAGACCCAAAGATATTGGATGAAGACATTTGTTTGATACATTTGAAAATCTTGTCCCCTCAGATTTCCTGGATCCTTTGAGCCTGCAGAAGTGCCCACCACTCCTTTAAGAGCAGCCTTGTTTGAAGGTGACACAGAGGCACTACTGCATAAGACAGCAGATGTCCTCCTCAGCATTTGTGTCTACCATATGTCCTGGCCACTAAGACAATTCACTAAGGTTAAGCCAAATAACTAAGTGTATTGTTGCACTAGCGGAGAACTGAGCTACAAGACCTAGCTCAGATGTTCTGGAAAGAGAATGTAGAATACATGGGATAGGATATTGGGATTGCATTCTCAGGATGGCAGATTAAGAGGAGTGGGAAATAAAGCCAGAAAAGGGGAAGTTTATGGATGTGCTTTTTCAGGATACACCGTTTAACCCACTGTCAAGAACACTAACATATGGTGCTAACATGCCCTTGGAATGTCTTTGGGAGGCTTGGAAAACTCAGTGGCTCACAAACCTTTAGTGAAGTTGTGTTAAGCAGTATTCTCAGTGTTTACTTTCGGAAGTACTGAGACTACACTGAATCCGTGTTTGAGATAGAGTTATGTCGAAAGAAGGCATAGTTTGGAGATGTCTATGATAAGACCGTAAATCAAAACCACAGCACATTTGTGAGATGTGTAAATATCCTCTGGAAATTCTTGAAAATATTAAGATAGAGAAACGTGATTCCAAATGGATTTTTCTTGTAGTCATTCAGGTTGGGGATTCAGATGCTTTAACTGAGTAAAAAATATTATCTGATACACAGTCTCTCATGCTGAAGAACAGAGACAGAGAATTGGGGAAGATACTCAGATTGTACCAATTTGTAAAACAGAACGAATTAGCGGCCTCTGATTAAATGGAGTTAGGGGAGGAAAGTTGCATCTTCTCGACACTGGCCCCTCCCTAGGAAAGAATATACCCCCTGAAGTCCCTAGGGAAAAGGGATTGAATCCTCTGAACTAGAGCACATCTAAGATTCCTTCCAATGTTACAGTTACGCAAATATGAAACCTTTCTGTGTCACACACTTTAGTGGTGTGAGTGGGCTTTCTTAATTGTATCCAAATCATTGGAATTTGACTTGCAATTTAATGTAATTTCTAGTATGCCATAGAGAATTTGTAGGAGAAACTAACTCATCAATTTAAATTAGATAAGGCAGAAGGGCGCCTTAGTGGCTCCAAGCTCCATTGTCCCTTTATGACAATATAGCATCATTCTGAGATTTTACCTGTAAGATGTAAAGGATCATCTAACTGGAAGGAAGACTGTGCTGTAGTTTATGTCACAGACACTATTAAAATAATGAGAACATATGAGAATCAAAGTACTAAAAATTTTAAAAACTAAATCAGAAAATTCTCCTGGAGAAAAAGATATTTCCTCTAAAAGTAATTTGTATGTAATGGACTGCATTCCCCCAAATTCATGTATTAAAATCCGAACCTCCAGTATGCAATATAAAGAGTTACAGCCTTTGAGGGGTAATTAGGTCATGAGGGCAGAGCCCTCATTAATGGGATTAGTGGCCTAATAGAAAGGACCCCAGAGAGTTTTCAAGCCCTCTTCTCACCAAGTGAGGATACAACAGTCAGGCAAAGGTCTGCAACCAGAAGAGGTCACTCTTCAGAAACCAATCATATTGTCCCCTGTTCTTGGACTTCCAGCCTCCAGAACTGTGTGAAATAAATGAAATAAATTTCTGTTATTTATAAGCCATTCCATCCATGGCATTTTGTTATCACAGCCTGATTTGACTAAAAATAGTGTGCCTTATCAAGATTAAATTTAAAGCTAACTAACTTTGAAATGAAACAAATTGGCTTTGATATAAATTTAATAGATGTGCAGGAAAATAGGTTTTAATGGGAGAAGACAAGTAACATATTATGGATTCCAGCATTTACAGCAGTGTAAAACCAAAAAGTTTAACTGGAATTTCTATAAGTCTCATGAGAGGAGACTTGCTTGGGGTAGGAAAGGGAAGATGTTGCAAAACGTAAAATGAATTATTGATATTGGCCTTTTCAAAGTATATGTGGGGAAGGCCTACTTGATAATTAAGTTCAGACAAATACCTCCTATTTATTACTAATGCAGACGGGTATTCTGGCCTATAGAAGAAAGTTAAAAATATTTTACTTAAAGGGAAGATGTGTAGGATGCTTATAAGTACTTCTTTTGGAAATAATAATATATGTTGATCATTTGTTAATGTTCAGCTTTCCTTGGAAGGCATTTGAGCTTCACTGAAAAATAAGAAAAATCAAAGTGAGAGGTTATATATCTGTCTCACTGCCTGGTTGGATTAAACCAGGCACAATACTATAAGGTTGTTGGCTCCAAACCAGAATTTTTCAAGATTAAGGTTGACGTCTCTTTTATATCCAGCCAAAATTTATTATCTCTAGAAACAATATGTATGCCTTCCTCAGTTATGGAAATTCTCCATGATCCTGGATATGGTACTTCATAGGAAGAACTGAATTCTTTTGTTAATCATTACCCCAATGTGGCAAACTGACTTAGAGGAAACGGGTTTCTCTACTAGCTGAAAAGAGGGAACAGTCAAGGAGCTGACACCCTGTGTAAAGGCACAGAAACATACAAAGCAAAGGTTTTGAGTTATGGATAAGCACATTAATAGCCCACACTCCTGTCTATGTGAGAAACTCACACCTTGAGATTTGATTAAATAGCAGCCCCGTGTAGAGACAGGATACTCTCCCAACACACATACACACACCCACACAGAACTCTCTTCCTTCTCTCCAAGTCAGTATGAATGGGATGTGAAACGGACCCGTGAACGTAGGTTGGTCAGCATGAGCTTGTATACCCACTGAACTAGGAATTTGAACAAGGAGACAGAGAAAATTTGGCTAATGTTTTCTACATTTCTCTGAAAGTAGTGGAGGATTTAGGTTTGTGGGAAATAAATAATTGTACTTGGGAGAAAGGGTGAAATCAAAGGTATAGAGCTTGAAATGTGTGTAGAAATTTAGGGCCAAAGAAAGGGGAAAGAAAAGAAGAAATACAAAAAAAAGGCTGAGATGATTTGAGCAGAGAATTCATATGGCACTGACTGAAGGAAAAATAAGAGGCCACAGAATATATGGGATTGGTAACTGAAGAGTATAAATTCTGTGCAATTAATCAATAATCCAAGATCTCTCAAAGCCATAAGGCAAGAGAGTATTATCTTTAGAGCACTATGCATGGAACCTAACGCAGCAGTGAGGTACAGGTGAGGCCGGGGCAGAAGTACTTGCAGGGGAAGTTCCTAGGGGAAGGACAGGGGAAACTCATCCCATAAAACAGAATCTCGATTTGATACTGTCATTTTTTTTTTTTTTTTTTTTTTTTTTTGAGACGGAGTCTCACGCTGTTGCCCAGGATGGAGTGCAGTGGCGCGATCTCGGCTCACTGCAAGCTCCGCCTCCTGGGTTCACGCCATTCTCCTGCCTCAGCCTCCTGAGTAGCTGGGACTACAGGCGCCCGCCACCGCGCCCGGCTAATTTTTTGTATTTTTAGTAGAGACGGGGTTTCACTGTGGTCTCGATCTCCTGACCTTGTGATCCGCCCGCCTCGGCCTCCCAAAGTGCTGGGATTACAGGCTTGAGCCACCGCGCCCGGCTCATTGTTACCATCTTATTATGTCATTTCATTTTTTTATTCCTTCTTCTTGACTTTATTCTACTCTGCCATGTTCCCCATCGCCTATCCCGCTGTACATTTTGCTATTGGCTAAGCATGTATTTCACTCTGAAGTGTGAGAGGTGGTGCCTTTTCCAGGATAGAGAAGCTTTATTAATTTTCAGAAATCATTAAACTATAAAAATGTTATTTTAAAAAATGTTACTTTTATTTTTAAATTCTGGGGTACGTGTACAGAATGTGCAGGTTTGTTACATAAGTAAACATGTGCCATGGTGGTTTGCTGCACCTATCAACCCATCACCTAGGTATTAAGCCAAGCATGCATTACCTGTTTTTCCTAATGCCCTCCCTCCCCCCATCCCATCTCCTGGCAGGCCCCAGCGTGTGTTGTTCTTCCTATGTCCATGTGTTCTCATTGTTCAGCTCCCACTTATACATGAGAATATATAGTGTTTGGTTTTCTCTTCCTGTGTTAGTTTGCTGAGCAAAATGGCTTCATGCTCCATCCATGTCCCTGCAAACGACATTACCTCATTCCTTTTTATGGCTGCATAGTATTCCATGGTGTATATGTACCACATTTTCTTTATCCAGTCTATCACTGATGGGCATTTGGGTTGATTCCACGTCTTTGCTATTGTGAATAGTGTTGCAGTGAAGAGACATGTGCGTGTATCTTTGCAATAAAATGATGTATATTCCTTTGGGTATATACCCAGTAATGGGATTGCTGGGTCAAATGGTATTTCTGGTTCTAGATCTTTGAGGAATCGCCACACTGTCTTCCACAATGGTTGAACTAATTTGCATTCATTCCTGCCAACAGTTTAAAAGCATTCGTATTTCTTCACAACCTTGCCAGCATCTGTTGTTTCTTCACTTTTTAATCATCATCATTGTGATTGGTGTGAGATGGTATCTCATTGTGGTTTTGATTTTCATTTCTCTAATGATCAGTGATGTTGAGCTTTTTTCCCCATTTTTGTTGGCTGCATAAAGGTCATGTCTTCTTTTGAGAAGTGTCTCTTCATGTCCTTTGCCAAGTTTTTAACTTTTTAAAAAAATGTGTTTAAATTCCTTGTAGGTTCTGGATATTAGACCTTTGTCAGATGGATAGATTACAAAAATTAGAAAGGTCAATTCTATTCTCCAAGACTGTTTTGGCGCTGCTTGTATTCCTCCTTCATGAACGTGCTTAATAACTTTGCTGCTTCGTGTATCATTAGATTGAAGAAGATTGAAGAAGATAAGCATCTGCCTTTAATAAGTATGCACTAATATCAGAGAAGCCCAAGCATAATGATGAAAGTAATAATAAAATAAAAGAAAACAAAGAAGGATATGTTTAATTCTTAGCAAGCTCACTCTTTGATCCATATATAAGTGTGTCTTAGCATTTTGGAGAGATTTCTTTAAGGACTCCTCTTCAGGTTTATTTAAGCATCAGGTGTCAAATGATTATTTTCTGGCTCTTAAGAGACAAAGACCCTAAAGTCCAAAATGCTGAGGGGTGATTAAAAAATAATAGAAAATAAAGACAAAAGAACTGATATCTTCATAAAATTAAACTGAACACATGTAAGGATTTATCAGAATTTTATATATTCACATTTTTTTCAGCACTTCTTTTGGGTAAGTTCAGGAGGAAACTTTATATTCTCTTTAGTTGTCAACTAGAAAGGCTTGTTTTACTTTGTTAGCTATTGTGCATGTGGATGAAGCTGATTTTTCATGGTGGTATGAGGAGGAGAGGAACTTTTGTGAGATCAAGAGAAGATTATTTACAGTGCTCTCTTCATACATACTACAGAACAGTAGACATGAGCTCTCCTTTCTCAATGATCTTATCAGCAAACTATAATTAAAAGATGTGTGTTGTTAATTGGTGCTTCACTACTCAGAGAAGAACAGTTATTGTCATTTTGACCCCTTACCATACCTCATATCTGCCATATCTACTCTGGCGACCTTCAGTTCTGCTTCTAAGTGTGTCTCCTCTGTGGA
The DNA here is from genome assembly GCF_043159975.1 of Macaca nemestrina. Classification (NCBI taxonomy): domain Eukaryota; kingdom Metazoa; phylum Chordata; class Mammalia; order Primates; family Cercopithecidae; genus Macaca; species Macaca nemestrina. The sequence continues at coordinate 159,756,594 of NC_092128.1, read as the reverse complement.
ATTGCACATGAGTCTTTGATTTCGGAAGTTACAGAGGAGTAAAGAGATCGGATTTAGCAGAGGTGTTACCAGATTTGTGGTCACTTGGCCCTCACAAAAGCTTAAACCTGTGTCAACAATGTGTGAGGTTGCACAAGATTGATTTTGTAGCATTTATATGTTTTTTTTTTCCTTCTTTGCAGACTCTGGTTTTGTCTCAGCACTTTTAGAAATGCTGTTATTATTGTCATTTTCTTGTTCACACATTTTCCACTCTCTACACCAATCTTTAGCCTTCGTTGTTGTCAAAACTCATCTCAAAGTTAATTTCTTACAAGGGGTTATTCATAATTAGCCTGACTTGATGTTTTTGATAACTTTATTGCTACAAAATTCTAAAATGAAATTTGAGTTAGATTAAGTGATACTGATTGTATTAAGTTCGCTTACATGGTATTCCCTCATGTGTACTTCAGTTGTTGTTTCAGTGTAGATTCCTGTGTGTATAAATAGTTTCAAGAATCCCTGAAGTGAAGAACTGTGTCATGGATTTTTTTTTTTTTTTTTTTTTTTTGAGACGGAGTCTCGTAGCCCGGGCTGGAGTGCAGTGGCCGGATCTCAGCTCACTGCAAGCTCCGCCTCCCGGGTTTACGCCATTCTCCTGCCTCAGCCTCCCGAATAGCTGGGACTACAGGCGCCCGCCACCTCGCCCGGCTAGTTTTTTTTTTTGTATTTTTTTAGTAGAGACGGGGTTTCACCGTGTTAGCCAGGATGGTCTCTATCTCCTGACCTCGTGATCCGCCCGCCTCGGCCTCCCAAAGTGCTGGGATTACAGGCTTGAGCCACCGCGCCCGGCCGTCATGGATTTCTTATACTTCCTTGTGTCTCCATAACGTCCTTTTGTCAATACGGAAACATTGCTAGCTAACTGCCCAGGACCAGGATATGACAGCCTCTTCGTAGAGAGGTCTGCTACGTGTTTTGGAGAACCTGGAAGTTTTCAGAGGATTCCCCTAAGTGTCTCCTTCAGTCCCAAATTTGTTCCTCCTGAATGCCACTTTTCAGGCTCACCTGAGTGTATCATCTTCCAGCCATTGAGGACATCCTGCAAATTCTAAGCTCCTCTTGTTGTTTTTTCTGCCTTTGCTTCAATAGCAGAGCGCACACACTCCCAGTGATTTTCATAATATGACAGTTTGTGAATGTTAATATTACTCAAATTAAAATGCCTGTTTCTTTGTGTCTAATCCTTACTGATCTCCCGCTGAGTCCTACGACTGGGCTGTGAAAAGTCCCCCAAATTGTGCAGCTGTTTAATGGCTCTCACTGATTCATTGCAGCACTCATAAATGACAGATCACAGAAAATCAGAAACTCCAATGTCAAAACAGACTGAAAATTTCATCAAAATCCAAAAAGCCAGGATTGTTCTGACTTTTTTTCTCTTAATTGCACCAATAAAGAAACAGCTCGATTTACCTTGGCCACCATCAAAATGCAAATGATCATGAACTCGAAAACCTTAAAGGGAGATTTTCCAGAACTGGCTAATGGGAATAGGGGAGGCTGTGAGAATGAACTAAATACTTCTTAATCATCTATTACTATACATCAGCCATGGTAATAAGGACTTTTATATAATTGTCTAAGTATATTAAATCAAATCTCCCTGTACCTAAAACTTGTTTTTTCTGCTTCCCACCTGGGCCTTCTCTTTTCCTGAGACAGTAACCAAAACAATGTACTGAAAAGAAGTCTTAGGAATAAAGAAGATTTTAGTTCACTACCTGTGGGTCATCAAAGACGATTGATAATGACAGTACAGTCACGTAAAACAACCCTCAAGGTAAAGCTAATGAACCTAAGGATCGAATGTACAAATGAGGACTATAGTTAATAATAGAGTATTGTATTTGGGATTTTTGCTAAGTGATTAGATTATAGTTGCTCTTGCCATGGGTGGGTGGGGGGGAAATGAATACTTATGTGAGATAATGTTAATTTGCTTCACTCTAATAACTATTTTACTATCTATGTGTATCTCATAATATCGTGTTTTATACATTAAATATACACAACAAAATTCATTCAAACAAAGATAATGACTGACAATTGTTTAAGAAGAAATATAACACATAATTTTAGAGACATTCTCACTTCATAAATAATATTTTACATATATGATTTATTTGTAGAATTCTCTTTAATACAAAAGTAAGCAACACATTTGCAGATGTGAAGCAAAAAATAATAAATTCAAAAATATTTGTATTCCTTCAATAGACAGCTATGTTCAGCAATGTATAGGCAGCTATTGCTGCATGATATCTGCTCTAACATTGGGAGGTTTAGGAGATGAATCATTTAAATCACTCACATGTCTACCAGCCAGCTTAGGGCGAGCAGATCTAGGCTAGACTTAGCTGGGTTTGCTTCCAGACTTCAAGTCTGTGGGATGGATGGACTCTTCCCTGTGTTTTCCATTCTCCTTGGGGCAGTGGGCTAGTCGGAGCATGATCTTAGTGCACTGGCAGAGGAGAAAGAGAGCGAGTAGCCACTGGGTAAGGACAATTCATGTTTTCGCCCTCCTTCTGCTAACATTCCGTAAGTCACAGTTAATCATATGGCTAATCCTAAAATCAGTGGGACAGTGAAATATGCTATATTCACAGCGGGAAGAAGCAGAGAAGTGAAGATGTCGTGAACAATATTCATGATGTTCCTTTTTTTAGGCTTTTCTCCACCTTATAAACAGTATGAATATTGTAGTGCAAAGTATTTTCTTGGATTCAGTAACTTAGCTAAATGCTCTTTCCAGTCTCCTGGCCTTTTCTCATGCAGTTCCCTCTGCCTGAAATGTCCTTCTAGCTTTCTGACTAAATCCTACTTATATTTTAAAATGTCCTCAGCATCATCTCCTCTAGGAAGATTGGACTAAATGCATATCCTCACTTTTTATGTAGTTCCTGGCATATTAGTTTGGAATTCTCTGCTTATATTTGTCTCCTGTAGTAGATAATAAGCTTCTCTAGAATAAGTTTTAGGTCTTAATTCTAGACACTTTGTAAGGTTTTGTTGAATTGGAATGCAAGCACATGTCCTGTGTATGTTTTTTCCTTACCTGGTTGTTACCTATAGCCGTTTTCGAAGGGATTTAAGGAAACATATACACATTATTGGACTAATAATGAAAACAATACCTCCCATCTGCGCAAGGTGTTAGAGCCCATAAGATGCATCCATATTCACATAATTTGAAACAAGAAACCTCTCCCTGTCCCCAGTTCCCTTATTTTTACTCATCTCTTTCATTGTCCTCTATTAAATCTGTCCTCTGACCTCATTGTGCCTGCCTGTCCTCTGTCCTAGTCTTTGATTCTTGTATTAATAAGTGATGCTGGAGAAATTCCAAAACCATGAACAGTCTTTAAATTTTTAATCTCAGTTGCATTCTGAAAGAAAGTGATTTGGTAATCTTTTATCTTGTCAATGATCTATTCGTCTCACCTGCTACTATAATTCTTTACAGTAATCTGAGTCTCCTAACTAATGTCCCAACCCATTTTTTCCCCAAATACTTACTTGGAGAAATTAATTGTAGGAATTGTCTGTTTTGTGCTTATCAGAAGAATGTGTGCCGTTGCCTGTACACACAATGTTCTTTGCCCCGGTGCTTTGGCACTTTTCCTTCCTTGACCTGGAATCCTGACACTTCTCCTCCCTCTCAGAGCTCTTCAGGCATAATTACTTCATCCACATTCTCCTTAGATGTATATTTAGGAAACACTCATGTCAAATCCATAAATTATAATTATTTGTTTATATGTCACCAATTAGAAAATGAGCTCCTGGGATGTGACCATTTTAGGACCTGCAGCCCCTGTCATCCTGTAGTTTTCTGACCACTCCACAGCAGCTCTGTACTTTATTGCCCCAACCAGGATGTGGTTTGGAGTGAGATGAGGTGAGAATCTCTTTCCTCAGCCTTGGGTGCATGGCAAGAGGGTGAGATAGAAAGCAAGGACAGAGATGAAGAAACATGCCCATTTGGACTTTGAAGGCAAGGGAGTTAGAGACAAAGTTGAGATTAAGGGATCATGAGTTGCAAAATACAGACACAGATTATGGTAGGGTAGGTTCTGCTGGATTATCTGGCAAGCTGTTGATGAATATTTGAAGGTTGTTACTCATTTGTGGGATACTAGATGTCTCTGATCTACAGTGTATACACATACCACACTTACCTGTTATAAGGCTCAGTTAGAATGTACAAATGAGTAGAGTGCATAATAAATACTTAACTGACCGAGCAAATTGGGTATGACAGGGATTATTATTGCTTTTTTAAATAAAGAGTATTAGTACTTTAATCAAAGGCTCAAGTCAAAGATACAGAAAGCACCCAGATTCAAACTCAAGTCTTCTTTAAGCAGTTTCATAACATTTGTAACTAGTTTTTGAATTATTTCAGAGAAAACCTTTGTCAATTAGGTGCAACTGTCTCCCATCCTTCCCACCCACTTTATACTCTTTTCACAAATATCTTATGACTTTCTTTAATATTCCTTTGTAGGCATATTTCAAGAATGGCAAGGTAAGTTCATGAAAAATTCCAGAGCGTCACAAAGATACAATGGGCACAAAAGTAAATAGCTACATACCCTGAACTGTATCCATCTCTTGCTTTAGAACATATTTGAAATTTGATAAAATCCAACATCCCTTTATGAACAAAACCCTCAACAAACCAATCATCAAAGGAACATACTTCAAAATAATAAGACCCGTCTATGAAAAACCCACAACCAACATCATATCAAATGGGAAAAGCTGGAAGCATTCCCCTGAAGAACTGAAACGAGACAAGGATGCCCACTCTCACCACTCCTATTCAACATAGTACTAGAAGTCCTAGTTAGAGCGCTCAGGAAGGAGAAAGAAATAAAAGGCATCCAAAGAAGAAAAGAAGAAACCAAACTATCTTTGCTGACATATAATTCTATACCTAGAAAATCATAAAGACTCCACCAAAAGGCTGCTGGAATTGAGCACAATGAAGTTTCAGGACACAAAAATCAATGCACAAAAATCAGTAGCAGTTCTATACATTAATAATGTTCAAGATGAGAGCCAAATCAAGAACACAACCTCATTTACAATAGCTACCAAAAACATAAGTAAAATATTCAGGAATACATCTTACCCAGGAGGTGAAGGATCTCTACAAGGGGAACTACAAGACACTGCTGAAACAAACCCTAGGTGATTCAGACAAATGAGAAAAAAGTTTTGGGATACAAAAGCAAAGCACAAAAATCAGGAGCTTTTTTTTTTTTTTTTTTTTTTTTGTTTTGAGACGGAGTCTCGCTCTGTCGCCCAGGCTGGAGTGCAGTGGCCGGATCTCAGCTCACTGCAAGCTCCGCCTCCCGGGTTCCTGCCATTCTCCTGCCTCAGCCTCCTGAGTAACTGGGACTACAGGCGCCCGCCACCTTGCCCGGCTAGTTTTTTGTATTTTTTAGTAGAGACGGGGTTTCACCGTATTAGGCAGGATGGTCTCGATCTCCTGACCTCGTGATCTGCCCATCTCGGCCTCCCAAAGTGCTGGGATTACAGGTTTGAGCAAAATCAGGAGCATTTCTATACACCAATGGTGTTCAAGCTAAGAGTCAAATCAAGACTGCAATCCTATTTACAATGGCCCCCAAAATCTAAGTTACCTAGGAATATATCTAACTAAGGAGGTGAAAGATGTCTGTAAGGAGAATATTATACAAAACACTGCCGAAAGACATCATAGAGTACACAAACAAATGGAAAAATATTCTATGCTCATGAACTGGAAAAGTCAGTATCATTAAAATGGCCATATGGCCAAAAGCAAACTACAGATTCAACGCTATTCCTATAAAAATTCCAATGTCATATTTTACAGAATTTAAAAAAAGCTATTTTCAATTTTATATGGAACCAAAGAGGAGCCCAAATAGATAAAGCAATCTGAAGCAAAAAGAACAAAGCTGGAAGCATCACATTATCTGATTTCACACTATTTTTATGAGGCCACAGTAACTAAAACAACATGGTACTGATAAAAAACCAGACACATAGACCAACGGAACAAAACAGGAAAAGCAGAAATAAAGCTGCACACCCACAGTCATCTGATCTTCAACAAAGTTGATGAAAACAAGAGAAAGGATTCCCTATTCAATAAATGGTGCAGGGATAATGAGCTAGCCATGCAGAAGAATGAAACTGGAACCCTACCTTTCACCATATACAAAAATTAACATAGAATGGATTAAAGATTTAAATGTAAGACCTCAAACTATAGGAATTCTAAAAAAAAAACCTAGGAAACACCATTCTGGACATTAGCCCTGGGAAATAATTTATGACTAGGTCTCCCAAAGCAATTGCAACAAAACAAAAATTGACAAGAAGGACTTAATTAAAGTAAAGAACTTCTGTACATTAAAAGATACTATCAATACAGTAAGCAGCCTATAAAATGGGAAAAATAGTCATAAGCTATGGTTCTGACAAAATCTAATATCCAGAATCCATAAGGAACATAATTCAATAAGCAAAAACCAAATAACTTCATTAAAAATGGGCAAAAAACATGAACAGATGCTTCTCAAAAGATGACATATAAGCAGCCAACAAACATGAAAAAATGCTCAACATCACTAATTATCAAAGACATGCAAATAAAAACCACAATGAGACACTATTTCACATCAATCAGAATGGCTATTATTAAAAAGGCAAAAAAATGTGGCCAGGCACAGTGACTCACACATGTAATCCCAGCACTTTGGGAGGCTGGGGCAGGAGGATCACTTGAGGTCAGGAATTTGAGACCAGCCTGGTCAACATGGCAAAACCCCATCTCTACTAAAAATATAAATATTAGCCAGGTGTGTTGGTGCATGCCTGTCATCCCAGCTACTTGGGAGGCTGAGGCAGGAGAATACTTGAACCCAGGAGGTGGAGTTTGCAGTGAGGCAAGATGGTGCCACTGCACACCAGCCTGGGTGACAGAGGAAGACTGTGTCTCAAAAAAAAAAAAAAAAAAGAAAAAAAAAATCAAAAAACAGCAGATGCTGGTGAGGCAGTGGAGAAAAGGGAATGCTTTTCCCTTTTCTCACTGTTGGTGGGACTGTAAATTATTTCAGCCACTTTGGAATGCTGTTTGGAGATTTCTCAAAGAATTTAAAACGAAACTACCATTTGACCCAACGATCCCATTACTGGGTATATACTTAAAGGAAACTAAACCATTCTGTCAAAAAGACCCATGCCCTTATATGTTCATTGCAACACTATTCATAATAGAAAAGACATGATGTAGGTGCCCATCAAGGGTGGATTGGATAAAGAAAATGTGGACATAGACACCATGGAATGCTACTTAGCCATAAAAAAAAAAAAATTCAGAAACGTGGATTCAGTTGGGGCTATTATTCTAAGCAAATTAACACAGGAGCAGAAATAACTGATGTTCTCCCTTATAAGTAGGAGATAAATGCTGAGTACTCATGGACATAAAGAGGTAACAACAGACAGTGGGGACTACTAGAAGGGGCAGAGGAGGAAGGGGCAAGCATTGAAAAACTACCTGCTGGGTACTCTGCTGAGGACCACATTCATACCTGAAACCTCAGCATTACGCCATATACGCATGTGGCGCACCTGCATGTGTACCCACTGAATCTAAACAAACGAACAAACAAACAAAGTTAACATTATACAAAAAGTTAAAAAAAGAAATTTAAAATTAATTTGAAGTGTTCCACACCAAGATAGTTTTGTTTTATCTACTTGATTTCTCCCAAGAGGATCTTTTCCATCTGCATTATTTACCTTTTATTTTTCTGATACCAATTAAAATTTTTTCTCAGTATCTTCATTGGGAGTGGTTTTTAATTTACTCAATTTTCTGAGTAGGTGTCATGATGTAGTTTGACATGTTAAATTTTTTTTTTTTTTTTTTTTTTTTTTTGAGACGGAGTCTTGCTCTTTCTCCTAGGCTGGAGTGCAGTGGCGCGATCTCAGCTCACTGCAAGCTCCGCCTCCCGGGTTCCCGCCATTCTCCTGCCTCAGCCTCCCGAGTAGCAGTGACTACAGGCGCCGCCACCTCGCCGGCTAGTTTTTGTGTGTGTGTGTGTGTGTTTTAGTAGAGACGGGGTTTTACCGTGTTAGCCAGGATGGTCTCGATCTCCTGACCTCGTGATCTGCCCGTCTCGGCCTCCCAAAGTGCTGGGATTACAGGCTTGAGCCACCGCGCCCGGCCTGACATGTTAAATTTTAAGAAAGGGAAATTAACCTCTATGTTATTTCCTCAAATTTTCTCTTTTGCCTAAAATGCTATGTCAATCTGAAGCATTTGAGAAAATTCCACTTAATCTTTAAAACCATTTCAAATGAACTCTCCTCCTTCCACTCGAGTAATCGTTACTTCTTTTGTTCCATCCACCAGGTCAGTACTCTTCCTATTGCATTTAATGAAATGTCATGTTTATCTGTCTCTCGTGTAGAACAGGCTTTCCTGCAGAACATCCTGTCATGGCTGTGTTTAGCCAGCCCTTATTGCATGTATGCTAAGTAAACAAATGAGGGCTGAAGTCTCAAAGGGATTATTAAGAAAATAGGTGCAAATGGGAGGAATATTCGTGAAATCCAACTAACATTCATAGTGAGTGTATAGGCCATATGTTTCCACAAGCCATCATTGTTAGGAGTCTGGGAAAAATAAAAACAATTGGAATAAAGACATTGATTTTCTTCCTGAGGTGATCACCTGCTGATTGCACCATTCTGGAAAAATGAGCAAAAACATCAATTTTGAGTTAATGTGGTGAAGGTAGAGGTGGAGAACAATGCTCATTTCAGTCACTAAAGCTGGCAGCGAGTGTGATCTGTGCACAGGGCAGAAAATCACCCTGAATTACCTGAAAATTTATTATTAACCAAGCCCCACATAAGGCCTAGGTGAATGCAATAGGAAGCACACTTCAAATAGATGCATTTATCTATCCATCTGCCTCAATCTAATTTACAATTTGCAATTATAAACATTTCATTAATCAGTTAACAAGGCATATTTACAAGGCACATTAATTCATAGGTTATAACAGTAAACTATTTTAAAGGCAAACTTATTATTTTAGCAAGGAAAAACTAATGCTGTTTAATCCAGTGCTCAGTTTTACATTAAAGTGTTGGATGGAGAATTAGGTTTCAAATGTAAATCAACCAGCATGCTAACAAATGCTTCAGTTTATTGTGAATAGTTTAAAGAAGTGAATGTTGATTGCGTCTGGACGACATATGATAGATGCAACATAAATGTAGACAGATACAACATGAATGTCTACATTCAAACAATACACAAGCCATGGGAGAACATAATTGAAGTTAATCTTTCGTGTTAGCATATTAGCTTCCTGTCTTTGTCATCTCTGTGAAATGTGATCATAATAGCTTGACTAATCCCAAGAGACAAGTTTAAAAACACATAATCGAGAGAAAGGATGTAATTTTTAAGTTCTCAGAAGCATTTACAATCAACTATTCTATAATATTTCAGTAACTAAATAAGTAACTGAAAAGATATTGTAATTTGGAAAAGATAATGTAATCCTGGTTTCCTGCATCTGTGAATTTTAAGTCTAAATTGTGTGACTGATGGTGAATAATTATCCTAAGCAAATTTCAATTTAATCACAGATAAGCTTTCTTCTCTTGGTCCAAAAGTCTCCTTATATCAGGATAAGTTTGAATCTTTGGATTGATATGAGTTTCCTGTTCAAGTTCTCATCTATTAGATTGAGCCAAAAGCAAGCAGCCCCTTAGATGGTTTCTACTATTAGGTTCTTTTACCTTTTTCTGCCTTTCTGAGCCAAAATGGAGTTCTCAGTCATTCTTTTAGTTAACCTGACATCGACCATCTCATTAAGTGTGAAAATATCAGAAGCACAATCAATGTTTGCTGAAACTCCCATGTCCTAACAGCTAATCCAAAACCTCATGGTTCAATAGCAAATCTTACCTGATAATCACAACCCTACTATCATTTTAAAGAGTGGCAGAAACATGTAAATCTGGCTTTATATTTTCTGTCTAGCAGTGTTGCATATGATTAGCGTCTAGTGCCTGGAGCTTTAGCAAAAAGTATTGATTATCTTTCAAATAATGCCGCGGGTAGTAAAATGTTGAATATTGTTGCAGGTAAAATGTGTCCTGTCAAATAATCATCAGCAGCCAATTCACGTGTGTATTTGAGGAGAGAATTCACATTTGGCAAGTCATAAGCCAACAGGCAGAGCCATGAACATTAGTTTGAGCATTCTTACTAGTTTTGAATACCTGTCACACACACTCTTGGAAACACCTTGGCTCTGGATTTTTATTCACATTAATATTATCATATACATTCTCTTAGTTAAAAACTGTGTGAAAGGTAATTATTATTTCCATACTGTTTAATTTCTCACCTATGAAGGAAAATGGCCAACTTTAAAAATCACCCTGAATGTATTATCTAGTCCAAATAGTAGCTACTGAAAAATGCTTAGATATTATGTCAGCGGCCTCAAGCTTCAGTGGGAAGTCTCCCTTATAAGTAGGAGATAAACGCGGAGTACTCGTGGACATAAAGAGGTAACAATAGACACTGGGGGCTACTCTCAGTGTTGGTAGGAAAACGACCTCATTCAAGTCTGGATTTGGCAATGAACAGCTTGGGACTGAAGCATGTCTCTGCCTCTCTGCATTTCAGTCATTACAAAGTGAGGAGTCTGTTATAGATGACATCTAAAGTCATTTTGACACAGGATTCTTTTGGTGCCTCTTTGCCAGCCAGAAATCTTCGCAGCCAGTGGTGCCCCTGCCTGGGCCTTGCTTGGCTCCTGCCTGGCTGCTGGGCTTGCTCCACCCACTGGGCCTGGCTGGCTGCACTCAGCTTGTGCTACTGGCCTGGATTCTGCACCTGCCGTGGTTCTGTGCTCAGCCTGCGGCTGGCCTGGGCATGCTGTAACCATCTTCCACCTTGGGTGCTGTTGTCTGGATGAGGGGGGTGCAGCAGTGCCCCAAAACTAGGAGATGCCAGCAACTGCAGAATCCCAAGGGGTGTTATGGCTCTTGCCTGGGGAGTCCTGGGGTCTGAGCTCAAAAAGATCATTACCACTGTGTTTCTTTCCTACCGCCCACAGTGCCATGAGCAGGAGGTACATGTTTCAGTTCATTTGTGCTACAGCTTGTTCAGTGCAACCCAGCTACAGCCCATGGCTCCTGGACTGGCCCAGCCCCACCACCGCTTCCTGTCATATATGTGGTGCAGCCACCCAGTACCGGCAGAGGGCAGGAGAACTACAGTGTTACAGCACCTTTTGCACCCACCGTTCGGTGGGTCCTGGATTTTTGTCTCATGTCCAAGGAGAATGAGATTATGTGGACAACCAGAGAGTGAGCAAGGCAGAGGAGGGTTTTCTTGAGCAACAGGCCAGCTCTCGATACAAGATGGGTCCTGAAGTGCATAGCCCCTACCCAAAGGTGGGTAGTCTCAATGTGTCACTGAGTCTGGGGTTTTTATGGACTCAGAAGGGGGAAGTGTGTGTTAATTGGTCCATGGGCTGGAAAAAGCACCATTCAATTGGCTAAAAGGCGTTGAGGAAGTTCTCATTCCAGTTGTGGACTCTGGCAGCTCAGTTTTCAGGCTTTAATCTGTCTTTGGTTTAAAGGTCTGGTTTCACCAGGGACCTGCCCCTGTCTGCCTAGAACTTTGTCTGCCTCCTGATGCTATCAATTGCCAATTCCAGAGGAAAAAAAAAACTTTCAAAATCAGCAAATTCTAATTTTCAAGCCATTAGATTCCTTCTCACTTTTCCTCTTAAATTATTTGGTATGTTTCAGGAGTTGAACTTTAATTAGTCATTAGAGTGATTACTGTTCTTCAGCCCTGGCTGACTCAATTATGGCAACCTATTTCTTAGTGACCTTTTTCTTCCTAAATTAAGCAAAACATAAACAGCATCCATGTATTACATCAGGGAAAGAATATGTGAATAAACTAAACGAAAAAGTATCTAGTTCTCATATTTGAGACATTTTTACTCTCAGAAAGTCAATGTTGTGCCTTTAGTCTCTGCTTTTATGATGCAAGAATGTGGAGAGCGATGGGCAGGGGTGAAGTATTCAGATAGCTACACAATTGATTCACATTACCAGAACTAAGTTGAAACCATAATGTTTTCAAGAGGTTTTTGAGTTAAGGTCTGAATTGCTACCATTTCACCTCTGGAGGACTGAATACTTACTTAATTTTATATGTAATTTCATTAAATAGCACTTAATACCTACAATAAACTATGTTGGAAATGGCTAAGCAGAGAGATAAATTTAAGGCAGCTTATGACTTTATCATTATCAGGTACAAAGGAAGAAGACTATTTCTTTGTATATAATTAAATTTACATTTTATGCCATAACAGTTGAAATGAGAATTGTTAGTCATTTAAAGAGGCACTTTAAAGATGAACTTAATGACACGTATTTTGACTATTTAGAGAGGCCTAAAAGAACAAAGGGGAGTTTTATTTGGAAAAATTTCTTACTTCTTTGTAGCCGTTATCAGAATGTATTAATGGGGCTTTGTGCTGGATAAATAGGTTTGTGTGGGTGGCTGTGGGGAGGGAATGGAGGTGGCATTTACCCAGCGGCCTTTCATTTTCTAAAATTGAAAATTCTATCACTTACCACAAATTAAGTTTAATTTAAATCATTATCAAATATCTAAAAACAATAACTAAACCTAAAAGGAGAAAAAGAAAATGAGAGTAAGAAAAAGTGGCAAAGAGCTGAAAACTCTTCTAAAACAAAACCCCAAACTGAATTTATAAATCTTTTAAGCAGTGTTTTGGTAATTTGGGTTGTTACTCATGCACCAGCCAAGCTCTGAGTTACAAGGGCGTGCAGACAGCACCCTGCCTCAGGATTAGTCAGCCAGATCTGTTTCCCTTGGTTCTGCTGCTGACACTCTGAGAGAGACCTGGAGCAATCTTCAAGGAAATTCAAAAGGGAAACAATTGGTAGATTGGTAAGATGAGAAGGAAAAAGAAAGGATGAAGGGAGAGAGGTAAGGAACAATCTGCATAGCACAGAGAAGACCTGAAGGAGAGAGAAAAATTAAGAGGTATGGCATAAGTGGGAGAAAAAAGTGATTTAAACTCTTTTGCAATCTTGACATCTCTACATCTCAGAAGATTTAGAATAGGAAAGCAACCATGGGAGTTTCTGAGTTAAGCAATTTCTTCCTAGAAAGAATTTACCAATCTCGCAAGTCAGAAAATCAGAATTGTTTGAAATCATCATTATTACTATTTTTGGCAATGTGGGATCCTACTATGAGTTGTTTATGTTTTATAAACACTATTTCCAAGCTCACAGGTTTTGACTACTTCCATTTAGTCAAAACTACATTGTTAAAACATTGTGAACCTCTATAAGGGATTTGAAATAAAATTATTTGTCATTTCAATGAGGATTTCAGTACTGGTTGTGCATTATTAAATATGGAACTTTAACATCTGAATTTAAACTTCTGAATTAAGAATAATGTTTTGTTTCAAAGCAATGTAATAATGCAACATTCATACTCTACTGGCTAGAAATCGATAAAATATTAATACACTCAGTAAATTTTACCTGTGAAAAGCCATTCCTTTTACTATGGCTTAGATATGGTTTGTTTGTTCCCTCCAAATCTCTTTTTGAAATTTGATCCCCAATGGGATACAATTTGGAGGCGGGGCCTAATGGGAGGTGTTTGTGTCATATAGCCAGATCCCTTATGAATAGATTAATGTGTTCGCACAGGGGTGAGTTCTTTCTCTGTTAGTTCTTTTGAGAGCTGGTTGATAGAAATAACCCAGCACCTCCTCCCTTCTCTTCTTTCCTCCCTTGTCACATGATCTTTGCAGCCTTCACCTTCCATTATGACTAGAAGCAGCTCGAGGCCCCACCAGATGCTGAGGCTCAGTACTTAACTTTCCAGCCATCCAGAATTGCTAGCCAAATGAACTTTTCGTCTTTATGAATTACCCAGCCTCAAGTATTCCTTTATAGCAACAAAAAATGGAATAAGATGCCTTTCTTTATAGCATTGCTAATTCAATGGGGCAAAAAATTGGGTAAGAAAAAGTTTTAAATACTAAGACTTTTTTGTCAAAAGCACAAAGCACTTTAAAAGTACCCACTGCACTAAGAACACCCATTGTACTAATTAGAGGGTATTTAAATTTATTTTTCAAATAGTTGTGTAAGGGTCTTACTGGGTCCTCTGTTAGCCCAGTTGAATTAGTGAATATATAAAAATAGGCAATATTTGCTACTCTTTGAGTAGGTCATTGTGGCAAGTACTGTTAATTGCTTATCCAATGTATATTTTCCTCTTCTTATGTGAACAAAACCTGGATTTTATATGACACAACAATATCTTCAGGTGTATATTCTCTTTTCTGGCTTCCTTTGCAGCTAGGTTTGACCATGTGACATTTATAGTTCTAAGAGTTTGAATTGTTATATGTAACCAATAAAATCAAAGTGAATATTTCCTAGGGATTTTGGAAAAGCTTTATCTTTCTTGATGAAAGGACAGAGTGTCTAGTACTGCTTTTCATATTTCTTCTACATTATACTATTGACACAATGTCTGAAGTTGTAGCATGAACTGGAACTTGTAACTATGCAGTAACAAACATGCAGATGAAAGTCAACACTGTTACAATGGTGGAGTGAGAGAATGGAAAGACATGAGGTCCTGATGGCATCACAGAACAGTCAAACTAATGCTAGAAAATGCCGATCTTTTCACTTCTTGTTTTTTGAGAAAAATTAATTCTGTTTGGTCAGGCATGGTGGCTCACGCCTGTAATCCCAGCACTCTGGGAGGCTGAGGTGGGCAGATCACAAGATCAGGAGATCGAGACCATCCTGGCTAACATGGTGAAACCCCATCTCTACTAAAAATACAAAAAATTAGCCAGGTGTGGTGGCAGACGCCTGGAGTCCCAGCTACTTGGGAGACTGAGGCAGGAGAATGGCGTGAACCTGGGAGGTGGAGCTTACAGTGAGCCAAGGTGAGCTGAGATTGCACCACTACACTCCAGCCTGGGCGACAGAGCGAGACTCCGTCTCAAAAAAAAAAAAAAAAGAAAAGAAAAAAATTAATTCCATTTGTTAAAATCACTCTTAGGCATTTTGTCACTTGTAGTCAAAATCCACCCATAAGTGGAAAAATAAAGAAAAATGAGGAAAGAAAGAAAAAGCAAAACAGAAAGAGAAAAGATAGAAAAGAAATGATCATGAGAGAGAAAAGTAGCAGGAAGTTCTCTTGAAAGAAAAATAAAGGGTAAATTTAAAAAGAAACAAATTTAATAGTCAACTTGAAAATGAATATAAGTATAATTTATATTCTTAATCATCTGCATTAGTCTGTGTGCCTTAATTTATTCAAATATTTTTAAATGCCTGTAAAATAACAGACAATACTGTTTTATAAAGATGTGGGCATTCAGTTTCGGGAAGAAGGTGGTGAAGCTCGGAGGAGTAAACACAATCTGAGTTAGTGAATGTGGATTTCCATGGGATAGTTCTGTCCACTCTGTGGACATTCTCTTTTGGATTTTCTGAGACAAAGCACATTTTTTTTCCCCAACTTGTCAAAGTGGATTGTAAGCATAAAAAGAAAAATAATTAAATTGTATTTATTTGTTGATGAACATTAGTTTTTATGCTTACAAGTTATAATTTTTTTAAATAGCAAGATGTACATTCATGTTTGAAAAGGCATGAACATCATCAATCTTGTCAATTTCTTCCAGAAAAAATAAGTTTTCTTCTAATACTTTCTTCCCTATATGTCCCTCTCCTTCATCAACCCAGAGAAACGTACTCTGAAAACTCTTTCACTTGATCATAGCCAAAAAGGCTAAGTAATTGAAAACTCTTGCAATGAATATATATATATATATATATATATATAAAATATATATAAATTTATTGCCTAAACACAGATATTTATCTTTTTAAATGTACTCATCCTCTCACTGCTCAGAGGAATTCACTATGAACATTTTACTTAAAGTTCTTTCAATTGTGTGTCTATTTATCTGACTGTTCTCATCCTCACCAAATTGTGTCCTACAGATATGTCATAGGGTTTATTATAACTTTGAATCATGATTATGTGCTTAGAGAAGTATATTTCCATAGACTAAGTGGCATTTTTTGGGAAATGAGGTATTGAAGAACCCATCACACCCCAGCAAATAAGTAGAAGAGAGAGGGAGGTATACAGGGATAAATGTTAAATGCAGAAGCAGTGAATAATTGAAAGATGCTGACAATAAACAAGGTTAGAAGTCACTAATCTAGAATAGAGCTTGCAAACTGATGGCTTTTTGGCCACATCTGGCCTGCAGATGTTTTTAGTTTCGTTTACAGAATGTTATATTTAAAAATGGAGTTAGGGGCCAACATTGATAAATTGATAGATTTCACATACAAAACCTGAACTGACATTTTGGAGAATCCAGAAGAACTGGCAAATCAAGGACCACAGTCCTACTTGGAAAATATTGGCTGGAGCCAGCAGTGGATACTCAGTGACATGGATTATGTGTTCTCTGGTCTCCCCATTGCTTCACATCCAATCTAGGTTCTATAGGGCCTTTGAATTTACAAACACTAGAGGGCAGTCTAAATGGTGATTTCTTCATAATTATTTATTAATGATCTTTTTTTTGAAAGCATACCTCTCACTGAGCCCACAACTACATGGGACAGAGCAGGGATCACGGTTTTCTTCTTTATGATCTTTTTGACTTGTTGACTTACATTACAGATTCTCTTAATTACTTGATGATTGGCCATAATCTTCAATGGATAGAAAATTTTAGTTTAAAATATTTTAGCATAGAATGTGGTAAATCAAAAATATATTTTGAAATATCATATTTCCCAAAGAATAATGTAACAGCAGTAGTAAGTTACAGCTTCCATCAGGTTTTCATACGCATTAATTGAACCACCGAGAGGCCATTGGTTTGGTTTCAGAAATGAAAAATGAAACGATTTTCATTTAAACAAAAACTCCAGTGTTTTATATTCAACCTGCCAGAAGAACAGGTCTTTCTTTCATGCTAGTCCTATATGGATGGTGGGGGTAAAGAGAAAGACAGAGGGGCTATTAAAATTCGTAATTTGTAAGCAATATAGCAGTGGTGACCTTTGTATCAAATGCTACATCTAGTCCTTTTGAGATGAAGATCATATTCCTGGGTAAATAAAACTATTCATCAGAATGAACTATGGAGTTTAAGTACTGCTTTATAACATCCAAACAAAGGAGGAATACAGGATATAAGACAAAGAATGCCCTATGGAGCCTTAGAAATTAAAAACCAATCTCATAGGAGTAATGGTTTTTAAAATTCACATATGGATAATGATTTGGAATAGTTGAAAACTTTCTCATGTCTTACGGCCCTCTTGGTACCTTCTAAAGTTTCATGCCCTCATAGTGGAGGAAAAGAGAACTAAGGGCAAAAGGGATTTCCTTTGTATTCAAATCACCCATTTTAAATGCATACAATATGTTTACCATTTCCCATTTTGTGAAATCTGCTTTTTTCAGCTGTCTTTTTCTTTTAAGGGGAAAATTAAAGGGGCTCTCTTTGGGACCACTGACCTTGACTCACCAGTTATCTAGGTTTCTGCTGAGTACCATTTGTTTCTCACTCATACCAGATAAAGCATTAGAGTTTAATGGGGACAGAAAGATAAGGGTTGAGGGGGGCAGGAGACAAGAGAGCTTGCAAGAGCCATTTTTAGGTGGTAGAATGGAGCTGGATGTTACGACTTCTTGGGAAGACATGTCGCTCAGAAATGACACTTTGCTTCTTTCTTACGTGCTAAGAGAGGTTTGAATCTAAAGGCCAGGCCTTCAGGCATTTGTTGATTTCTCCAAGGCACTCTGCCAAATGTAATGGCTTTTTCACCCAATCAACCTTAGCAGGTCTGTATTCCTCAAGCGCACGTTATTGTAAGGAAGCAAAATAGACAATGCAGCCTAATAGTCAGGGATTTTAAACAAAATACATAAAAATATTTATTAAAATATAGTGGGGAATTTATTAATTTCAAATTATTTATATACAGATATATATCTTAGAGGAAAATATCATAAGCAAGATTTCAAGAAATACACTTTATAGGTATGGATTGACACATTTCTTTATGCTTTTTCCAGCATTTTAAGTTAATATTAATTTCCTGTCCACAAAGTTTATTTCTAAAGCTAAATGATGACAGCTTGAAGTCACCCTCAACTTTTGTTGTTTAGAAGGCTTTAGCTTCTTACAATCAGGCATCTTCACCAGCATATGAACAACTCAAACCAACCTGAATACTTTTTCAAGCAAAAGCATAAGTAGGAAAGATGTCACAATTAGTCTCTCAGCCCACACACCATTTTAACAAGCCAGCTACACCCTTTGGCTATTTAAGCAATACATTTGTTATTCAATTAGCTTTAGAAGACAGACAAGACTTTAACTTCTTCATCAGTAAACCCTAGATATGTCTATCCTCCTGCCGTGTGGTAAGATTCCAAACTTCAACAATACTAGTTTCTTAAAAATATCAGGACATAAAATCATCAGATGAGATCATAGATGTAGTCTGTCGTTCCAGCTTCACTGATAGTTATGAGATACCAGTTGGAATAGAGGAGAGGTTGAAGAGTGGGAAACAGGAGAGAAAGAGAGAGAGAGAGAGATTTACTGGAAGGGAATTGATAATCAAGTCCACCACCAGGGTTTGAAGTCCTCCAGGTAAATATTTTTGGGAGGCACCTGTCTAGATAATGATTTGGAATAGTTGACAACTTTCTTATGTCTTATGACCCTCTCCATGGAGGGCCATAAGTTTCATGCCCTCATAGTGGAGAAAGAGAGAACTAAGAGCAATTCGATTACCAATTTGTTACAAAATTTATTATAATTTGATTACGAATTTATTACAAAATTTATGGTTCCATATGAAGAACAGTGAATTGTTAATGATCATTTAAAATAGAAGTAGAGAAGGGCACTTATTTTTTAAAAATATTGTTCAGTGTGCATGAAGTTTTGTTACAGAGTTGAGGCACTATCTCGTTAGCTTCAGGTCTAGGATCCATCTCTTCCTCTTCTTCGTTGTCAAATGCATCATTCTTGAATAACCTCATTTCTTCCTCCGTGAGGAAAAGAAAGCAATGCTGATGTAGAGAGGACAGAGAACAGTCTATTTGGAAGAACTTAAAGACTTAATTAACCTGACCTCAAATACATACCATTACTGTTGTGAATTTAAGCAAAAAGAAATTTTAAGCACAGTTGAAAGAGATTACCATTGACCAAGGTTTAT
The DNA here is from genome assembly GCF_043159975.1 of Macaca nemestrina. NCBI lineage: Eukaryota > Metazoa > Chordata > Mammalia > Primates > Cercopithecidae > Macaca > Macaca nemestrina. Next base: position 159,737,142 of record NC_092128.1, on the reverse strand, counting down.
GTCCATTCATCAGACCTTTAACATTAGAGCTTTATTATGAAACTTACTTTCCTTAAGTCCATGCAAGCCAGGCCCCTTCCCTGGTCTGAGATTAACAGTTTTGTGCTTTTGTGTGCTATTTTCACATTTTCTAAGTCCTTCTCTCATACCTGAGAATTCAGTGCATTTTATGTGAAGCATCTGAGCCTGAACTGAGCCCCCAGTTCTCTTCTCAGGGACACTTTTCAGTATTCTACTCTGGGTGAGGTTGACCAGATGTCACAAGGAGATCCGAGATCTGTTCCTATGGGGTTGTGTTGGAACCGAACTGTCGATTCCCTCCTGGGCAGGGGTCGCTGCGAAGGATCACCGACACGAGATTCACAGCAGAGAGTTATTTATTACTAGCGCGCTAGGGTCCCAAGCTCTAAGTTGGCCCTGGGACCCCGACTGCTTGTTACAGGCTGTTTACATAGGCAAACACAAGTTCAAACACAGCTTAGGGCGCGAAATTCAAACAAAGCTTTAGGCGCGTGGTAATTGGGTCTGTCTATGGCCTGAGCAAGGTGTCTTGTTCTAATTGGTTAGAGCAGGACCTTATGAGGTTTTTTTCCTGGAGTTGTTGATTCCGGGAACTTCGAGGCAGGGTGGGACCCCCGGAATTGGCAGGGTGGGACCCCATGAGGTTGTTTCCCGGAATTGGCAGGGTGGGACCCTATCAGGGTGGGACCTTATTGAGGCAGGGTGGGACCCTATCCAGAGCCACCTGGTGTTAATTTTTTAAGTTCTTTTTTTATGAGGCCTAGTTTCTAAGTTTTATGCGGCCTAGTTTCAGTTGTCCCTGATCCCCATTCCAGGTCCCAGTTCCAGGAGCCCAGACTAGCAAGCAGATCATTCTCACTGGCCAGAGCGATGGGTTTCTTGGTGGTGGTGGTGGTGGTCTATTTGTTTGTATGGTTGCATGGGACTGGACAGCTGCATTAGTGCTGATGCACTGAATTTGGGTGACCCTCGTGCACATTGTGGACTGCAGGAAGACTTTAAGGCTGTGGGCCGCCCATGTTCATTACCACCCCCTGGGCTTAAGCAACAGTGTGGGCTAATACAATGGCTCATGAACGTGTCTGTTCTGACAATAGTGTAGTCTCCAGTCTCTCGCACCCATACACAGGGGTAATAGCAGACATCATTTACCCTGTGCATCCCCACCACTGACATTCAGAGCGGTTACCCCAATCCTTCTGGGGCTCCACACTGCATGTCAGGTAATCCTCCAGAAATGGCCTCAGCCCCTCTCTCCTTCTATGTCCTCTGAGGTCTTTAAGACTATTTTCTCCTTAACACTAATGCTTCACTGATGTCATACTCTTCCGGGTTGGTCTTAACACATGGTTGTCAACGGACAGATATTCCGTGTACAGAAAGATCATTCTTATCACCCCACAGAGAGACTTGTCTATCATTTCTGCTGGTGGCAATATGTAGAAGTGAGGGTGTGAAAATATGTTGATACGTGATTGCAATATTAAATTCCAAATGGCAAATGTAACATGACGAGAAAGCAAACGACCATTTAGTTTCTTCCATCCTCTGGGTAAGACTTGCACTTATGGTCATCATCAACAAAGCATAGTACAACTTTTGAGAGAGAAAATGAGTGCTGATATTTATGGGCAGCATGATGGGCGATACAGCACCATGACTGATGATATCATTAGCAGTAAGTAAGTAGTTTAAGCATGTTCTTACTTTTAAGTGGTAGCTAAACATTGAGTACACATGGACACAGAGAACGGAACAAAAAACAACAGGGCCTACTTCAGGGTAAAATGTAGGAGGGGAGTGAGGACCAAAAAACTACCTATCAGGCACTGTGTCTATTAGCTGGTAATGAAATAATCTGTGCGCCAAACCTCGATGACATACAATTTGCCTGTATAACAAACCTGCACATGTACCCCTAAACCTAAAATAAAAGTTAAAAACAAATAATAATAAATAAAAGTAACACAAAGATATTGCTTCAGTACAAACAGGTTCCAAAGAACAATAACATCATGAGTAATAATAGCATTAACAGTTAATGTGTTAAAGGAATTGACAATCTCTGTCCTCTCTACATCAAGTGACCACGGCTACAGCTACTCAGTGAAGATTTCTCACCCGTATTGAAACATAACAAGGGACAAAAGTCCTCCTAGAAGCTGATATCTCCCCTTTATCCCAACAATGTCGTACTAAAAACATGGTTGGATATGAGGGCAAAATTGTGAACTTAGAAGATAATTTCTGCCAGCAATTTTCTCCTATTCAGGATTCCCTTTCATAATCTCATTAGATTCCACTTCTTTTCCTCATTTCCCTACTCCCTGTATTCCTCTTCCCGGTACCTGAGTGCTATATATTTGCTCCAAAGTTGGAAAATGAAGTTAAGTAGAAATTGCAAATATATTTGTCTTATAAATCCTCAACAGAGGGAAATTGGCAGTGGTGTAAAAGAAAGTCTAGGGGTTTGCTAAGAATTCAGAAATGTAAGCCATGACCCAGAGGTTCATGTTAAATAGAGCTGAGGGAGGTACCAAAAACCTTCAGTTTGGAAAAACCAGCCCCACTGATTTTGATGGAGGTGGTGTGAGAAACATCCTAATTAATATAACAGGAAGTCATGGCCAGGCGTGGTGGCTCATACCCGTAATCCCAGCACTTTGGGAGGCCGAGACGGGTGGATCATGAGGTCAGGAGATCGAGACTATCCTGGCTAACATGGTAAAACCCCATCTCTACAGAAAAAAATTCAAAAAAGTAGTCCCAGCTACTCGGAGGCTGAGGCAGGAGAATGGCGTAAACCCGAGAGGCAGAGCTTGCAGTGAGCTGAGATCCGGCCACTGCACTTCAGCCTGGGCGGCAGAGCGAGACTCTGTCTCAAAAAAAAAAAAAAAAAAAAAAAAAATTAGCTGGGCATGGTAGTGCATACCTGTAATTCCAGCAACTTGGGAGGCTAAGGCAGGAGAATTGCTTAAACCTGGGAGATGGAGGTTGCAGTGAGTCGTGATTGCACCACTGCACTCCAGCCTGGGCAACAGAGTGACACTCTGTCTCAAAAAAAAAAAAAAAAAAAAAAAAAAAAGGCTTGATCGTATAAGTCATTTTATTTATTTATTTATTTATTTATTTATTATACTTTAATTCTAGGGTACATGTGCACAACGTGCAGGTTTGTTACGTAGGTATACATGTGCCATGTTGGTTTGATTGTGTAAGTCATTTTATTTATTTATTTATTATACTTTAATTCTAGGGTACATGTGCACAACGTGCAGGTTTGTTACATAGGTATACATGTGCCATGTTGGTTTGCTGCACCCATTAACTCGTCATTTACATTACATATTTCTCTTAATGCTATCCCTCCCCTTCCCCCAACACCATGACAGGTCCTAGTGTGTGATATTCCCTTTCCTGTGTCCAAGTGTTCTCATTGTTCATTTCCCACCTATGAGTGAGAACATGCAGTGTTTGCTTTTCTGTCCTTGCCATAGCTTGCTCAGAATGATGATTTCCAGCTTTGTCCTTTGCAGGGTCATGGACTCATATTTTTTATGGCTGTATAGTATTACATGGTGTATATGTGCCACATTGTCTTAATCCAGTCTATCATTGATGGGCATTTGGGTTGGTAACAAGTCTTTGCATTGTGAATAGTGCCGCAATAAACATGTGTGCATGTGTCTTTATAGTAGCATGATCTATAATCCTTTGGGTATATACTCAGTAATGGATCGCTGGGTCAAATGGTATTTCTAGTTCAAGATCATTGAAGAATTGCCACACTGTCTTCCATAATGGTTGAAGTAATTTACACTCCCACCGACAGTGTAAAAGCATTCCTATTTCTCCACATCCTCTCCAGCATCTGTTGTTTCTTGACTTTTTAATGATTGCCATTCTAACGTGTGTGAGATGGTATCTCATCGTGGTTTTGATTGGTGTTTCTCTGATGACCAGTGATGATGAGCATGTTTTCATGTGTCTGTTGGCTGCATCAATGTCTTCTTTTGAGAAGTGTCTGTTCATATCCTTTGCCCACTTTTTGATGGGGTTGTTTGCTTTTTTCTTGAAAATTTGTTTGAGTTCTTCGTAGATTCTGGATATTAGCTCTGTGTCAGATGAGTAGATTGCAAAAATTTTCTCCTGTTCTGTAGGTTGCCTGTTCACTCTGATGGTAGTTTCTTTTGCTGTGCAGAAGCTCTTTAGTTTAATTAAATCCCATTTGTCAATTTTGGCTTTTGTTTCCCTTGCTTTTGGTATTTTAGTCATGAAGTCCTTGACTGTATCTATGTCCTGAATGGTATTTCCTAGGTTTTCTTCTAGGGATTTTATGGTTTCAGGTCTGACATTTCAGTCTTTAATCCATGTTGAAATAATTTTTGTGTCAGTTGTAAGGAAAGGATCCAGTTTCAGCTTTCTACATATGGCTAGCCGGTTTTGCCAGCACCATTTATTAAATAGCGAATCCTTTCCCCATTTCTTGTTTTCATCAGGTTTGTCAAAGATCAGATGGCTATAGATGTGTGGTGTTATTTCTGAGTCCTCTATTCTGTTTCATTGGTGTATATATCTGTTTTGGTACCAATACCATGCTGTTTTGATTACTGTAGCCTTGTGGTATAGTTTGAAGTCAGGTAGCATGATGCCTCCAGCTTTGCTCTTTTGACTTAGGATTGTCTTGGCTATGCAGGCTCTTTTTTGGTTCCACATGAACTTTAAAGTAGTTTTTTCCAGTTCTGTGAAGAAAGACATTGGTAGCTTGATGGGGATGGCATTGAATCTATACATTACCTTAGGCAGTATGACCATTTTCACAATATTGATTCTTCCTATCCATGAGCATCGAATGTTTTTCCATTTGTTTGTGTCCTCTTTTATTTCGTTGAGCAGTGGTTTGCAGTTCTCCTTGAAGAGGTCTTTCACATCCCTTGTAAGTTTGATTCCTAGGTATTATTCTCTCTGTAGCAATTGTGAATGGGAGTTGACTCAAATCATGATTTGGATCTCTGTCTGTTATGGTGTATAGGAATGCTTGTGATTTTTGCACAATGATTTTGTATCCTGAGACTTTGCTGAAGTTGCTTATTAGCTTTAGAAGATTTTGTGCTGGGGACGATGGGGTTTTCTAAATATGCAATCATGTCATCTGCAAACAGGAACAATTTGACTTCCTCTTTTCCTAATTGAATACCCCTTATTTCTTTCTCTTGCCTGATTGCCCTGGCCAGAATTTCCAATGCTATGTTGAATAGGAGTGGTGAGAGAGGTCATCCCTGTCTTGTGCCAGTTTTCAAAGGGAATTTTTCCAGTTTTTGCCTATTCTGTATGATATTGGCTGTGGGTTTGTCATAAACAGCTCTTATTATTTTGAGATATGTCCCATCAATACTTAGTTTATTGAGTTTTTAGCATGAAGAGCTGCTGAATTTTGTTGAAGGCCTATTCTGCATCTATTGAGATAATATTGTGGTTTTTGTCTTTGGTTCTGTTTATGTGATGCATTATGTTTATTGATTTGCATATGTTGAATCAGCTTTGCATCCCAGGGATGAAGCCAAGTTGATCGTGGTGGATAAGCTTTTTGATGTGCTGCTGGATTCAGTTTGCCAGTATTTTATTGAGGATTTTTATAAAAATCCTCATGGATGTTCATCAGGGGTATTGGTCTGAAATTCTCTTTTTTTGTTGTGTCTCTGCCAGGCTTTGATATCAGGATGATGCTGGCCTCATAAAATGAGTTAGGGAGGATTCCCTCTTTTTCTATTGATTGGAATAATTTCAGAAGGAATGATACCAGCTCCTCTTTGTACCTCTGGTAGAATTTGCCTGTGAATCTGTCTGGTCCGGGAATTTTTTTGGTTGGTGGGCTATTAATTATTGCCTCAATTTCAGAGCCTGTTGTTGGTCTATTCAGAGATTCAACTTCTTCCTGGTTTAGTCTTGGGAGGGTGTGTGTGTCCAGGATTTCATCCATTTCTTCTAGATTTTCTAGTTTATTTACGTAGAGGTTTTTATAGTATTATCTGACGATAATTTGTATTTCTGTGGGATTGGTGGTGATATCCCCTTTATCATTTTTTATTGCATCTATTTGATTTTTCTCTCTTTTTTCCTTTATTAGTCTTGCTAGTGGTCTATCAATTTTGTTGATCTTTTCAAAAAACCAGTTCCTGGATTCATTGATTTTTTGAAGGGTTTTTTTTTTTGTCTCTATCTCCTTCAGTTCTGCTCTGATCTTAGTTATTTCTTGCCTTCTGCTAGCTTTTGAATGTGTTTGCTCTGCTTCTCTAGTTCTTTTAATTGTGATGTTAGGGTGTTGATTTTAGATCGTTCCTGCTTTCTCTTGGGCATTTAGTGCTATAAATTTCCCTCTACACACTGCTTTAAGTGTGTCCCAGAGGTTTTGGTACATTGTGTCTTTGTTCTTATTGGTTTCAAAGAACATCTTTACTTCTGCCTTCATTTTGTTATTTACCCAGTAGTCATTCAGGAGGAGGTTGTTCAGTTTCCATGTAGTTGTGCGATTTTGAGTGAGTTTCTTAATCCTGAGTTCTAATTTGATTGCACTGTGGTCTGAGAGACAGTTTCTTGTGATTTCTGTTCTTTTACATTTGCTGAGGGGTGCTTTTGTTGAAACTACGTGGTCAATTTTAGAATAAGTGAGTTGTGGTGCTGATAAGAATGTATGGTCTGTTGATTTGGGGTGGAGAGTTCTGTAAATGTCTATTAGGTCTGCTTGGTGCAGAGCTGAGTTCATGTCCTGGATGTCCTTGTTAACCTTCTGTCTCATTGATCTGTCTAATATTGACAGTGGGGTGTCTCCCATTATTATTGTGTGGGAGTCTAAGTCTCTTTGCAGGTCTCTAAGGACTTGCTTTATGAATCTGGGTGCTCCTGTACTGGGTGGATATATATTTAGGATAGTTAGCTCTTCTTGTTGAATTGATCCCCTTACCGTTATGTAATGGCCTTATTTGTTTCTTTTGATCTTTGTTGGTTTAACATCTGTTTAATCAGAGACTAGGATTGCAACCCCTGTCTTTTCCTGCTTTCCATTTGCTTGTTAGATCTTTCTCCATCCCTTTATTTTGAACCTGTGTGTGTCTTTGCATGTGAGATGGGTCTCCTGAATACAGTCCACTGATAGGTCTTGATTCTTTATTCATTTGCCAGTCTGTGTCTTTTAACTGGGGCATTTAGCCCATTTACATTTAAGGTTAATATTGTTATGTGTGAATTTGATCCTGTCATTATCATGATAGCTGGTTATTTTGCCTGTTAATTGATGCAGTTTCTTCCTAACATCGACGGTCTTTACAATCTGGCTTTTTTTTTTTTTTTTTGCAGTGGGTGGTACCAGTTGTTCCTTTCCATGTTTAGTGCTTCCTTCAGGAGCTCTTGTAAGGCAGACCTGGTGGTAACAAAATTTCTCAGCATTTGCTTGTGTTGAAGGAGAATTTTATTTCTCCTTCACTTATGAAGCTTAGTTTGATATGAAATTCTGGTTTGAAAATTCTTTTCTTTAAGAATGTTGAATATTGGCCCCCACTCTCTTTGGCTTGTAGGGTTTCTGCAGAGAGATCTGCTGTTAGTCTGATCGGCTTCCCTTTGTGGGTAACCCGACCTCTCTCTCTGGCTGCCTTTAACATTTTCTCCTACATTTCAACCTTGGTGAGTCTGACAATTATGTGTCTTGTAGTTGCTCTTCTCGAGGAGTATCTTTGTGATATTCTCTGTATTTCCTGAATGTTGGCCTGCCTTACTATGTTGGGGACATTCTCCTGGATAATATCCTGAAGAGTGTTTTCCAACTTGGTTTCATTCTCCTCATCACTTTCAGGTACACCAATCAAACGTAGATTTGGTCTTTTCACATAGTCCCATATTTCTTGGAGGCTTTGTTTATTTATTTTTACTCTTTTTTCTCTAAACTTCTCTTGTTGCTTTATTTCATTCATTTGATCTTCAATCACTGATACCCTTTCTTCCACTTGATCAAATCGTTTACTGAAGCTTGTGCATGTCTAACGTAATTCTTGTGCCATGATTTTCAGCTCCATCAGGTCATTTAATATCTTCTCTGCACTGTTTATTCTAGTTAGCCAGTCATCTTATCTTTTTTCAAAGTTTTTAGCTTCCTTGCAATGGGTTCAAACATCCTTCTTTAGCTCAGAAAAGTTTGTTATTACCTACATTCTGAAGCCTACTTCTGTCAACTCATCAAAGTCATTCTCCATCCAGCTTTGTTCCATTGCTGGTGAGGAGCTGTGATCCTTTGGAGGAGAAGAGGCACTCTGGTTTTTAGAATTTTCAGCTTTTCTGCTCTGGTTTATCCTCATCTTTGTGGTTTTATTTATCTTTGGTCTTTGATGTTGGTGACCTACAGATGAGGTTTTGGTGTGGATGTCCTGTTTGTTGATGTTGATGCTACTCCTTTCTGTTTGTTAGTTTTCCTTCTAACAGTCAGGTCCCTCAGCTGCAGGTCTGTTGGGGTTTGCTGCAGACCCTGTTTGCCATGGTATCACCAGCGGAGGCTGTAGAACAGCAAATATTGCAGAACAGCAAATATTGCTGCCTGATCCTTCCTCTGGAAGCTTTGTAAAGGGGCACCCACCTGTATGAGGTGTCAGTCAGTCCCTGTTGGGAGGTGTCTCCCAGTTAGCCTGCCCAAGGGTCAGGGACCCATTTGAAGAGGCAGTCTGTCTGTTCTCAGAGCTTAAACAACGTGCTAGGAGAACCACTGTTCTCTTCAGAGCTGTCAGACAGGGACATTTAAGTCTGCAGAAGTTTCTGCTGCCCTTTGTTCAGCTATGCCCTGCTCCCAGAGGTGGAGTCCATAGAGGCAGCCAGCCTTGCTGCACTGTGGTGGGCTGTGTCAAGTTTGAGCTTCCCAGTACTTTGTTTACCTACTCAAGCCTCAGCAATGGTGGACACCTCTCCTCCTGCTGGGTTGCTGCCTTACAGGTTGATCTCAGACTGCTGCACTAGCAGTGAGCAAGTCTCTGTGGACATGGGACCCACTGAGCCAGGTGTGGGATATAATCTCCTGGTGTGCAGTTTGCCAAGACCATTGGAAAAGCATAATATTTGAGTGAGAGTGTCCCTTTTTTCCAGGTACAGTCTGTCACAGCTTCTCTTGGCTAGGAAAGGGAATTCCCCAGACCCCTTGCACTTCTCAGGTGAGGTGATGCCCCACCCTGCTTCAGCTCACCCTCCATGGGCTGCACCCTCTATCCAACTAGTACCAATGAGATGAATCAGGTACCTCAGTTGGAAATGCAGAAATCACCCATATTCTGCAAGGATCGTGCTGGGAGCCGCAGACTGGAGCTGTTCCTACTCCGATTGTATTAGTCTTAAGAGGTTGCTCCAAATTGCTATATGTATATTAACTGTGTCCTAATAAGGAAAATACCCAATATATTGACACAGTACTTTAGTACTGGGGGATAATCAGACCAGATAACATGAGAAATGGGGAATTTTAACTGAGGAATAATCAGTCCAGATAATATCAGAAATAAATGGCCAGTGGAAGAATTATTCTTAGCTATAATGAGAAATTTGGTGCCGTTTAAATCATAAATGTGTAAGTATTAGTCTTGTAATTTTGTGGATAATAAAGAACACAATTTAAAATATAAATTTTCCTGTAATTTGAAGTGTGTACTCTTTATTTTTTATGGTCTGTACATTTTCTTTCAAGCACAAACCTCGTGTGACCAAAGCTCTCAATGCCCCCCAAAGTTCTGATGACATGCATTATGGTTAACTTGAACTGCTTGTAATTCCTCATCCAATGTTTCTATGTGTTTTTTTTTTGAAAAGAAGAAAAGTAGTCTTCACACATGCGCCCATGTTTTGACTAGTGGAAGACAAACCCCTCTCTGCCTCAGTGATTTCCTTAGTGTTACTCAAAATGCACATACAGCAAGGAGTGGCAGGACAGAGGTAACCCAAATCAGTTCATTTGGTTTCTGGGACACATGCAGGTGCCAATCAAATGGACTTTGTAACATCACTGGATAGATAAAATAGTTTAAAATTAATTTTAATTATATGAAGTTAATGACTAAATGTTTGTGTTCACTCAAAATTTATATGTTGAAATTCTAACACCCCAGGTGAGGTATCAGGAGTTTGGGAGGTAATTAGGTCATGAGAGTGCAGCCTTCACAAATGGGATTAGTGCCCTCACAAAAGAGACCCCAAAAAACTCCTCACTCATTTTTTTTTTTTTTTGTGACAGTCTCGCTGTGTTGCCTAGCCTGGATTGCAGTGGCGTGATCTCAGCTCACTGCAGCCTCCACCTCCTGAGTTCAAATGATTCTCTTGCCTCAGCCTCCTCAGTAGCTGGGAATACAGGCATCCACCACCATACCCAGCAAATGTTTGTATTTTTAGTAGAGATGGGGTTTTGCCATGTTGGCCAGGCTGATCTCAAACTCCTGATCTCAAGTGATCCACCTGCCTTGGCCTCCCAAATTGCTGGGATTACAGGCATGAACCGGTGTGCGTGAGCTCCCTCCCTCTGTCTTCTATGTGAGGACACAATAAGAAGGCAGCTATCTATGAACTAAGAAGGGGGTTCTCACCAGGCACTGAATCAGTCAGTACCTTGATCTTGGACTCCCAGTCTTCAGAATCATGAGAAATAAAGCTTGTGGTTTAAGCCATCCAGTCTATGGTATTTTTGTTGTAGCAGCCCAAATGGACTAAGACATATAGCATTGATTTGTTTTGAAATTTCCTTAAAAAAATAAAACACATCAGAAATAATTTGCTGTTATTTATGTCTCTCCTTTGTCTAGACCAGATATTGTGTTATATTCTCACCTGATTTTACCAAAAAAGGGTCCTCCCATCCCACGAAGTCTTTTGCTGTAACAGCCAAACTTCACTTCTATTCCCAGTAGTCAGGAAGACTTTGGCTCCTAGGTTTTTGTTTTGTTGGTTGGTTTGCAGCACCCTAACTCTGTGGATGTTTAACTAACACAAATCTTTTTAAGTACTTCCAGCAGCACTTGTACATGACTAATAGTTCAGGTCCATTCAGTGTTACATTTAAATTGCTCAGTGTTAAATTCAAAATGGGTTCTTAGGAGTTTTCAAACTCTGATAAATGTTAGGGAATGTGGCATTTTTAATGCCTTAACTGCTGTCGTGCTGCTGTGCAGAGTTGCCACGTGGCACATTCCTAGGTTTTGAACCCACCTGTGAGTCAAGAGTCAGAGGAAAGATTTTAGAAAATAAGGACCTCTATGCACAGAATTCAGTTGTTGCTTGGGAAAATAAATGTAATTTATATTTATGCATTGTACAGTCTAATTACCTATAAGGTAATAATGTCAGGAAAATATTCAAAGAAAGGCATGAAATAAAAAGTTCAGGGAAGCCTCAAGGAATAACTTGATGGAGAAGAAAAATAAAGAGACCTGAACTAAAACTTTATAATGTGGATGAATGTCTAGATACTCTTTAATATTACTCTGATCCGTTCTATTCTATTCCATTCCATTCTATTCTATTCTATTCTATTCTATTCTATTCTATTCTATTCTATTCTATTCTATGTTAATAAGTGCCAGCCAAAATTAGTGTCATGATTCACCAATAATTATTTCTTCACAGTGTGAACACACTGTTCCAAAGACTAAAGTCTCCACAGGGCAGTCATGGGACATAACACTAGAGGCTTAGGAAGGAGATGAGAATAGGCCTTAAAAGGCAGTCTAATGACATTTCTAAAAAGTAGTTTAAGTAATTATTAGGCAAGTGTTGCAAAATAACTTAAGAGTCACTGAAGATCTTTGAATTTATATAGAATTATCGGTGCAAAATTTTAGACAGATCTATTGGCAAAGTGTAAGGCAGTATTGGAGAGTTTGTTAACATGCTATAGGAATTAGTCTAAATAAGAAATCTTCATTAGAGTAGAAATGGAGAATACAAAACGGTGGCATAGTAGAATTTGTACAAAACCTATTTGAAAGGAAAGAGGTAAAGAGAAGAAGGAGTCAGATGGCATCAGCCCTTCTTGAGTGATTAGAATATTTGGATGTTATTATGGGCTGGACTGTGTTTCCTAGAATTCCTATGTTGAGGTCCTGACCCCTAGTATCCTATGAATGTGAGAGACAGGACCTTTAGGAAGGGATTTCGTTAAATAGGCTTTCAGGGAGGGTCCTCATTCAATCTAACTTATATTTGAAAGAAGAAAAGATTAAGACACATACAGAGTGGAGAGTGGAGAGAGAACAGGGGTGCCTGTACACGTGTACCGAGAGATGACCACCTGAGACCTGGGCCACCTACAAGCCTCGGAGAGAGGCCTTAGGGGACACTAACCTTGCCAGTGCCTTGATCTTGGATTTCTAGCCTCTAGAACTGTAAGAAAATGGATTTTTTTGTTGTTTAAACCACCCAGTCTGTGGTATTTTGTTAGGCATTTGGAGCAAACTAAGACAGATATATAATATTAACAGAGACAGAGACATTAAGAAAAGGGATATGTTTGGGGTTAGGTGGTGGGGAGAAAGGAACATGTTCTGACTGTGGATCTATCGAGGCTGAAATATCAATGAAATAGCCAAAAAGGCAATGAGAAGAGAAACACGTACACGTGATTTTAAATTTGCTCAAAAACAAATAAAGTAAAAGTAAATAGCAGTTTTTGAGAAAGACAGATTGTAAGATTTTCCCCATATTTTTTGAAGGAGTCCATAAAATGCCACTTTCTGAGATGTGAGTTTTTCCTTTTGCAATTTAGTCAACTAGAGGCTTCAAATTTGTAATTCAACTTTACAATATGCTTTCATTAAAAATATTGGTTCAAGGCCAGTAATAATGTGATGATTTAATTTAAAGTAACATTTTGCAGTTTTTGTTAGTTATTAAGATATCTTTAGAGATGCAGCAGCAATAGCTCATACATAGTATGCACAAGGAACTGAAGGAGAAAATGAAATACTTAGTGGAAACCTGTGAAGGATATATAGCTTTTTGTGGCAGGCAATTCCATAGCTAATTTTAATTTTAGACCAGCTTTATTTCTTTACCTGTATCTAACTATGAACAACAATAGCAACAATAAAACCACAGAGACCAGAATGCACAAAGAAATTTATTTAACTCTCTTTTTAAAAATTTTGTTTGAAATAAGATTATATGTTATGAAAATTTCAAGTCTGTTAAATATCTTTTATTCTGCTTGAAAGAACCAGTCTCAGCTTTAAACAAAAACCTTATATTTACTTTCCTTTTCCTTTTGTTTATCTAGAAAAAATATTCTGTAGCATAGTATGCATAGTTCTGCTCATTGCTTTTTTCACTTAACAAGTCCTTAAGAGCTTTTTGTATTTGAAAATAGGGCTCTTCCTCAATTTTTACTCACAATTGAATAATGTTCCATTGTATGAGGTCCCATAATGTCCTTAAGCTGTCCTTTTTGGAGGATTTTTAGATTGTTTTCATTTATTTTTCCTATTGCAAACAGTGGTGCTGTAAATAGTTTTGAATATATATCAATGTGGTAGGGAGAATTTTAACCCTATAATTTTCAACCTCTAGTGTTACGTTGTATGCATGTTATATTACATGGTACAAGGAATTGTGCAGATGAAATTATGGTCATGGATCTTCAAATAGGAAGATTACCTAGGTGGGCCTAATGTAATCACACAGGTTCTTAAAAGTGGAAGAGGAACTTTTGCAACCTGAGTAGACTAGAAGAGGTTAGTCAGAGTGACACAATATGGAAACAGAGGCAGAAGAGATTTGAAGTGTGACAGGAACTTGACCCATCTTTGTGGCTTTTAAGATGGAGGAAGTGAGTCAGAATTCAGGGACTCCAGGCAGGTAGCCTTTAGAAGCTGGTGACTCTTCTTAGCTGACAGTCAACAACAAATCAATCAATCAATGAATAATTGAATGAATGAATGGATATGCAAATAAATGGGGTTCTTTTCCCTAGAACTGCAAGGGACTGAATTCTGCCAACCATTTGAATAAGCAGAAGCTTAAGATTAAAGTACAGTCCTGTCAAAACCTTGAGAGATTCTAAACTAAAAAAACAGTCAAACCCATCTGTCTTTTGATCTACAGAACTGTGAGACAATAAATGTGTAAGTTTAAGTTTAAATCTGTGGCAATTTGTTACAGCAGTGACAGAAAACCAATATAAGTATGTTAGCAATAGAAAACTAATACATCTGTACCTACACAGTAAATTTCTACAGTTGAATTATTGGGTCAAAAAGTTTGTACAATGATAATTTTAGCAGATTTTTCAAAATTGCTTGCAAAAAGGAGCAAGTCATTCTCCAGTAATCAGTGAGAGTCCAGATTTTTCCACTGGTATCAGGCTTTTGGATGTTTGTTACATAGATAGAGGATGGTATCTCAATTTTCTAATTTACATTTATCTTATTATAAGTAAAATTTTGCATCTTTCGCATTTTAAAAATACAACTGTTATTTCCATATATATGAACTTGTACTTGATACCTTTTGAACAAAAGATTTTTTCAATAAGATTGGCCAATGTATCTTGTTGATTTATAAAGTTGTTTACATACTGTAGAAATGTGTCCTTTGTCTATAGACTGCATCTTCCCCTCACTTGGACATTTGCCTTTGACTCTGTTCGTGGTGGTATTTTAATTCATATTTTTTATTTTAGTTTTTAAAGAGTCAAATGTATTTGTCTTTTATTTAATAGCTTACAGATTTGATGGTATATGCTACAAAGGTCTTTCCTAGGTAAATGTTTTAAACAGAAAATTTACTGATTGTTTAAAATTACTTTTTGGTTTTATTTTTGAAATTTAAATCTTTGATCTTCTCATAGAATGAATAATAATTATTTTTTCTACTGATTTAAAATAGCACTTTAATTATGTTACAAATTCCCATTTGTATTTTGCATATTTCTCATCTTAGTCTGTTTCTTTCATGATTCTCTCTACTCATGCACTAACAACATACTTTAAATTATTTAACCTTTAAAATCTGTTTTAATATCTGGTAGTGCTATCTGCTACATTGTTCTTCCTTTATTATTGTTCATAATCTTTAGAATCACCTTGCTAATTAAAAAAAATGTATGGCTAGTGAGTTTCTTGATGTATTAATAAATTTATAGATTAGCTTGGGGAGAATATTTATCTTTACGATGTTGAGTCTTTTTATCCAAGAACCAGACTTATACTTTTATTCATTCCAGTACACTTTAGTCTCCTAAATATAAATATTCACATTTATTCGTAATTTTATTTTTAGATATTTATTGCCATCATAAATGAAATCTTCCATCATATCTTCTAGCTAGTTGTTGCTTGTGAGTATGTCATATGCGTGTGTGTAGATATATATATTATAGAGTATGTATATTTGTTTTTCTGTATACTCTTTTCTCCAGGCATTTAATAACCTTTCTGTTTTCCTATTGATTCTATTTAAGTGTAAAATTTGATAATTTTACTTCATTATAATGAAGTCATTAATATTAACGATAATATTACTATCATAATTATCATGTTTGTGATCATTATAAATGAAAGATAATATTACTTCTTTATTTTATTTTATTTTATTTTATTTTTTCGAGACAAGGTCTGACTCTATCACTCAGGCAGGAGCACAGTGGCGCGATCTCGGCTCACTGCAAGCTCCGCCTCCCGGGTTCACGCCATTCTCCTGCCTCAGCCTCCCGAGTAGCTGGGACTACAGGCACCCGCCACCATGTCCGGCTAATTTCTTGTATTTTTTGTAGGGACGGGGTTTCACCATGTTGTCCAGGCTGGTCTTGAACTCGTGAGCTCAAGTGCTCCTCCCGCCTTTGCCTCGCAAAGTGTTGGGATTACAGGAGTGAGCCACTGTACCTGGCCCTTTCTTTTAAATTGTAAATGTATAAGATTGTTGCTTGTCTAATTGTGTCCAGAAAGATTGAATAGCTATTGTAATAACAGCTGCAAGTACTATCCTGAGAGCACCTTTTTCCTTCGAACACCATGATTTAGACAATTTGCTGTGCTCCTTTGTAGGTGACCTCAGCACACAGTGCCTCTCCAAGCCTGGTTCCAAGTGCATCTAGCTTTTTCCCTTTTATCATTTGTCTAAGCGTCAGGCTCCATCTTGACTGGTGGGTAATTTAGACTTCGTATGATATAATGATTTCCAAACTTGGGTATGTGTCAGAATTATGCAAGGGACTTTCTGAAAACAAATTAGGAAGCTTCAAAGGATATCCACTGAATCAGAAATTTGAGAGTAGAGTCTTTTTTAAAAGACATCCCAGGTAATTCTAATGCTATTACACAAAAAAAAAAAAAAAAAAAAAAAAAAAACCTCATCAATCTAAGAGAGTGTTTCTCAGCCAACAACATTTTTTCCTCCCAGAGAGCATGGGCAATGTTTGGAGGCATTTTTCATTGTCTCAACTAGAGGTGGGGAGGGCTGCTGGCTTCTAGTGTGTAGAAGCCAGGGGTGCTGTTAAACATTTTGCAAGGCAGAGAACAGCCTCCATAACAAAGAATTTTCTGACCCAAATATTAATAGCAATAAGATTGATAAACCTAGTCCAAGACCTGGACCTGCAAACCATCAAAATTATTCATCGATACTGACCACTGCAAGTAACATGTTATTTAACAATTTAAAACAGTACAAGATATATAAAGTTACAATACACTATGCCAAAACCATATGATCTGATCCTTGTTATGAGCTGAAGAATAGATAGGTTTTCACTGAAATTGTAATAATTAGAACTTTTATTTTGGTAGACACTATGACCCTATAGTCAGAATCTTTTCTCCCTAACAACAGGACTTCAATTTAGTTGAGGGTAACAATGTACCTCCATTGAAGCTAGGAATGGCTGTGTGAAACAGATCTACAGAATGAGATGTAAGTGGAAATACTGGTGGTGCTTCCTTCAAAGCTCAAGACAGCTAGGTTAAGTTGGCACATACCTTCTGTCTTTTGTCTTCCCATCTTCCTTCCTGGGACATTGATGTAATGTTCAGGATGGGCATGCATCTTGTGACTGTGAGGTGACAATGATGTTAATGACATCTGAGTGGAAAGGAGATGAAGCCTAGATTCCTGAACACATTCAGACCTGCCACAGCAGCCTAGCCCTGAACTCCCTTCAAGTAAGAAAAGTAAACACCCTAATTTGTCATTTTTTTCAGCTGAATGCAATTCATTACTATGCAGTTTTCATAATTAAGATACATAATGTGAATAGAGTTAATCATTATTTTGAAGACATCATAAAGTGTTAAAATATCACCTATAGTAGTACAAGATTATGATCTTAAGAGATGACACTATTTTTTAGTAAGTAAGGAAAATAACATAAGTGTTTGGGGCTTGAAAGTGAGATTTTCAAGGCATGGCTTGAAAACAAGGCATGAGTTAGCAAGTGATAAGGATTAAAAAATATTGTTGAATCCCTCTACATGAAAAATTAGCTTGAAATTATGTGTAGGGGGAGCCAGCTCAGGTTATAGTGGTAGATGAGACTGGACAAATGGCTGAAAAAAATTTAAGAGTGGGGATATGTAATATTTAATTTTAAGGTATTTGCATGACTTTGATGTAGAACTCTGACACCAAAACATTCAATAATGTCTACCATATACTTTGTATTTGTGGGGTTTTTTGGGGTTTATTATTATTTAAGTGAAATTCAAGAAAAAAAGAAGCCAAATTTCATATCTAGCTTGGCAGAAAGAAAAGAAACAAAAATTCTTGGATGGGAGCTGAAAATCCCATCAGAAATGAGCAGAAATTCAGCAGAAATGAGAATGGAGGAGGTATATGGGAATTTGAAGAGAGAGGAAGAGAAGAGAGTGGGCTTGGAGAAAGACTGCCAAAGCAAGGCAGAGAATGCTTGGGGAAGGAGCATGTTGGAAAGAGAAAAGGCTGGGAATAGAGTATTAGAGAAAGAGGGGTGTGGATGCACTCATGATAGGCTCAAGGAGTTGATATCAATGGAAATCAAGAGTGCCTAGATCAGAAAGCCAAAGGGAGAGGGGAAATTAGGACACTTTATTCATATTTCTCAATGATGTTGGATATGTAAAACAGAGTCATGCTATAAGAGCTTTTATTTTATTCTTTAAAATACATGTTATTTAGTATAGTCACCATGATTTACAACAGATTATCTTGAACTGATTTTCCCTTAAACGTTCAAAATTGTAACTGAAATATTTTGTTTTGACCAACATCTATCCCTGTTTAACAGTGCTTGATTTTTCTCCTACTACATTTAATAAAATATGTGAAAGTCATTATGGGAGTAGAGGGTCTGAAAAAGTAAACTTTGATTAAACTGTTGCTGAAAGAGAATAGAGAGAAAGAAAATCACTGCCCAGAGATAGGTAGCCATGAGAATTTTGCCTTCAGGCCTGAGAAGAAGATTGCGTAAAATGTGAAACATGAGCTAGGATATAAAATCTATTAAAAATGAATGTTATGAATCAATAATAAAAATTTTCCAAGGCATTCGTTTTCTTAAGATTGCTCAGAAAAAAGTCTTTCCAAATAACAGGTTTAAAATTTTTGTTCTGCCTT
Source organism: Macaca nemestrina (assembly GCF_043159975.1). Classification (NCBI taxonomy): domain Eukaryota; kingdom Metazoa; phylum Chordata; class Mammalia; order Primates; family Cercopithecidae; genus Macaca; species Macaca nemestrina. The sequence goes on along the minus strand of NC_092128.1, from coordinate 159,718,530 downwards.
AAGGAAAAGTTACAATTTTGAACATTCATACTTAGGTGAGGAGCAGCCAGCCACCGCCATCTGGAACCTTCAAGAAAACAAGAGTGTGACTCAAGTTTTTTTTATGTGTCTGTAGCAAAATCCTGATACCTGTTGTCACACCATCCAAGTTTGAATAAATATACCCAAGGGAGGGGAACTCTTATATGCTAAGATTTAAAAAAAAATATGTTGTGAAATGACAAGGGAATGTCACAACTAGTATAAACAGGGAGTAACTGGATAAGTCTATTTTAAAAAATTAGATAGTGTAGCCACAAACCAAGAATATGTGGTTTCTAAAACTTGTCCATCAATTAAAAAAGATACACTATTTCATAAAAACCAAATTACGTTTCTCACTAAGAAAGTTATGTATTTCTACTTTGAGTTTCATTCAAGTCTGTACACATGCTTTAAGTTAATTTTACAAAGCAAATGGAAGTATGGAAAGGAAATTAGATGAAGTATCTTTTTACTGAGCAAAACCAAAATCAAGCAAATGAGTAAATGCACACAAAAAAATCCACCCTCAGACAATATTAAGTCAAAGAACTGTAGAAAAATACCCTGGATTCAGAGAAGAATTCCAAGGAAAAAAATTTATAAATTGAAATAAACAGGTATGCCTGTTTCTAACCTTTGGAGTGTTAGTTTTGGGGAACATAAATCTAATTATAGATTTTACTTCGTGGCACTTAATGCTCTTTATTTAAGAGAAACTAGCCAAAAAGTCAGATGTTGTTTCCACCTATGGCTACCTAATATAATTTTCCCATAAAATTTTGCATCAGTGTTGTTTAGTTCAATGGGCACATTAGCCAAGGGAACAAGTTACTACAGACACCTATGAAATCACTGTTTCCGTAAATTTTGGATTCTGACTTATCCCATGAATGGGCCTTTAGATTTTGAAGGTGTCTAGATTATTTTAATGTAATTGGCACTTAATTCTGTGTGGAAATTCAAATAAATATTTGACAGTGGGAGAAGAGCTCAACTCTAGTTCCTGAGGCAGAAATGAGTTTGCCTTAATTTCTTCCTCTATATTAACTGCCTGTAGAGGGTCGAAAGACTAAAAATAAACAAATGAATTGCATCTCTTATTATTTATTTAAATATAGGAAGTTATTAAATAATTTAATATCATTAACCTGTCAACTACAGTGTTCTTCATCAAAGAGAGTGCTATTTGTAACAATAACTTTATGGATTAAAAGCAATTATATACACAAATAGCTGCAGGAAAATAAAGATAATGAGAAAATGTGGAACCCCTAGAAATAAATCAACAGAAAAGGTAGGAAAAAAGATACGGCAAGGTATCTCAGACCTTTCAGAAATTAGCAATTTGGTAGCTTGATATTATGGGTAAAAGAGAGGTGGTCAAGTATGTTCTAACCATTCTTTTCACCTAGGCATTATACCCAGCACGAAGTGAGCAAATGATTAAGGGACTTATTTCTCTTGCTCTTGGTTTACTCGTTTACCACACAGGTACTTTTTGAGCATTTAGGTTTTTTTTTTCCCCCTCTTGTTATTGTGTGACACATAGGTGACAGCAGAGAAAAGCTGAACCACATTCCTGTATTTCAGGAATTTTAAACATGTGGTAGGTCAAATTTATACTGAAAAAATCAAATGGAAGATTTGCAATAACCTGGTGATTTGGATCTTTAGAATCAGAGAAGCTAAAACATTTGGGACAAAAATAAAGAATAATCATTTTCTTGCCCAACTATTTTCTGAATGATCTAAGTGGAGGTGACATGAGTGAAGGCAGATGTAAAGGTAGGATTTCAAAATTATAAAAATTAATAGCCATTTCCTCTTTGATGATGTCTTCATTTACAAAACAAAACAATACAAGCAATAATAAGATATAGTGGACTTCAGAGTAGACATCAAAAGAAAGATTTCAGCTGTCAATCTATTAATATTATTATTTTGAGACACAGTTTCACTCTGTCACCCAGGCTGGAGTGCAGTGGCACGATCTCAGCTCACTGCAACCTCTGCCTCCCAGGTTCAAGCGATTCTCCTGCCTCAGCCTCTCGAGTAGCTGGGACTACAGGCATATGCCACCACGCCCAGCTAACTTTTGCATTTTTAGTATAGACAGGGTTTCACCATGTTGACAAGGCTGGTCTCGAACTTGTGACCTCAGTGATCCTCCCGCCTTGGCCTCCCAAAGTGCTGGGATTACAGGCATGAGCCACCATGCCTGGCCTATTATTTTTAATTGGATTAACCTTGAGTTTATCATTAATGCCATTTTAGTGCCTATTTATTTATTTGTAACATAAAACATAATTATACATTTCAAAAGGGAAATATCTAGCAGTTTTTCTGTGGAGATTTTTTTAATTTTAAAGTATAACTTAAGGAAAAAGTTTAAAACGTCATTTTGAAGCTGTTTGGCTATTGCTGGTTTTGAATGAAAAAAACTGATTTGGAGAAAATAGAGTATGTATCTTTGACCTCCAAGTTTTTCACTCCGTAGTTTTGTTTTTCAGTCTTCTCCTGCACTTAGGCATAGCAAAATATCTTTGATCTCACCTCCTATTATTTGATATATTTTGCTGCTATTAATATTCAGACTTTCCTAATCTGCTAGAGATTTATTCCCTTAAAACTTTGAAATCTTTCTGGACTGTCCAACTGTCACGTCTAAAGGCTGCCTGAAGCAAGTATTTGATTCTGGCTTATGTAGCTATTTATACATCCCATATTCAATTTGCCGTCATAGCCCCATAGTATGTCCTGGTTAATTCCCACTGTTATTCTTCAGTTGCTGACAATTCATTTCTTAACCATTCTCTGATTACTTTCAAGCTGATATTATTAAACTTGAGTCCTTTGATGTCTTGGAATTTTGGTCCTGTCCATTCATGTGTAGTTCCAAACATGGTATTAGGTGATTCGCATGCTGATTGCAAACCTAGAGCAATAATGGTCTCTTGGAAAATCCTTGCTTTAAACTTGGGACACAGCGAGTCTTCTTTATACATTTGTTTTTTATACTCACAGAAACCAAGGCTATTTCTGAGATGATGTATTAGAATCAAAAGCACCAAGCAAGGAGTAACTCAATCCAGAGAGGTTTTATTTATTTATTTTTTTAAAAAAAGAAGTCTGAGCTTAGATTTTTCAACTTTCATGTTTTAATCATCCATCCATCTTTCCTTCAATCAATCAATCCATCTATCGAACATTTCTGCGTCATTGTCCTAGATATTCTTGGGGAGATAATAATAATTTAGATATTCTCACTAACTTCATGGTGCTTGGAGTTTAATTAGCAGTATGGGTAAGCAGTCAGGAAATTTAGAAGTGTGTGTGTGTGGTGGGGGAGAGAGAGCGAGAGAGACAGAGAGAGAGAGAGAAGGAGAGGGTGTGGCAACATAGAGAGAGGTAACTACTTGAGATGTGTGACTTTAGAGAAGGCATCCTGAAAGAAAGCCTCTTTAGGCAAAACTCTGAAGTTAGATTGACAATGAGAATTGGGTAGAGAAATGACCTCTGCAGAAGCAGCAGCATAGACACTGGAGGAACTAAAAGCAGTTTAGCACAATGTGAGGTAGAAGGAGGGAAGGAAGGAGAAAAGTAGACTGGAGGGTTATCCAGGATCCTAATTCTGACAAGCCCTGTAGGCAAAATGAAATAATTTGAACCTCAAACAGATAACGAAGAGGAGTTAATAAAGTGCTTTGAATTGGGGAATGATGAGAGAGACTGGAGAATAGATTTGAAGGAAGAAGCAAGGAGGTGTGGAGACCAGTGTGAGGCTGTCGTGGAAAACTAGGCTGGCAGGAGATAATGGCTTAAACGAGAATGGGAGTTCTAGGACAGATAGAAATTGATGGATTTTTAAAAATTAACAGACAATTGAAAGTAATTAAGGTAATTTAATATTTGAAGTAAGGATGAAACTGATTTTAACAACTATGCTATTGTCTTGAGTAAACAATAGGCATACATATACTAACACATAGAATGTAAGTGTATAAGCAGTTTTGAATGATGGGGATGACAGGTCATCCTGGGACATGTTGATTTTGATATGTGAGTGGGGCTGTCAGGTGAAAGTACCATTATAAGTAGGAAGACATCTTCTCCCTCTCATGAAAGAGCTCTGGACAGGAGATGAAACTTTGGGATACATTAACATATAGTAGTTACTGAAGTGCTGGGAATTAAGGCGGTCACATGGAGAGAGTAACAGAGTGAAAAGAACTTGCTAAACTGCACTTTATGGACAATAACATTTAAGGACAGAACAGGAATCTCTGTCTCCCTCTCTCTCTTTCCCCCTTTATTTACACACACACACACACACACACAAACACACACCCCAAGATGGGATGAATACAAAAGAAGCACGTGTTAAAAAAGGAAGGAATAAATAATGTGTCTAACACTTCTGAAAAGTAAAATAAGATAATGGGTGAGGGACCATTGATTTTGGCAATAGGTAGGCCATTATTGACCATGGGAGTGATTTGGGGCCGATCCCAGATTATTATGGATTGAAGAATGAATGGAAAATGATTTCATGAGAGAGAGAAATCTTTCAAGATGAGAAGAAAGAATTAGGGTAATTACTAGATGAGGTTGCAGGACTAAGATGGAGATGTAAGTACTTCATATTCTGACAAGCACTGGTATCATAGAAAATTGTAGTATTATAGATTTTATAATAAATGAGTAATGATGGCAAGTTCCTTTAGGCTGGATCTTCTTGGCACTGCATTTTTGTGGACATCATTAAGATCCCTAGACTGGCTCTCAGTTATATGGGTTCCAAAACTTGATCTTACTTATATATTAAACTATATCATGAGTTAGTCAGAATATTGATATTATTAATTGACTTTATTTATTTATTATTTTTTGAGACAGAGTTTCACTCTTGTGGCCCAGGCTGGAGTGCAATGGCCTGATCTCAGCTTACTGCGACCTCTACCTCCTGGATTCAAGCGATTCTCCTGCCTCGGCCTCCCAGGTAGCGGGATTACAGGCATGAGCCACCACACCCGGCCAATTTTTTATATTTTTAGTAGAGAGGTGATTTTGCCACATTCATCAGATTGGTCTCGAACTCCTGACCTTAGGTGATCAACCCGCCTCTGCCTCACAGAGCGCTGGGATTACAAGCATGAACCACTGAGTCTGGCTAATTGACTTTATTTTTTCTAAAAGTTTTAAATTTACAGAAAGATGGAGCAGATAGTAGGGAGAATTTGCATATATCCTTCCTCTACCCTTCAGTCTCACAACAGTTTCCCTTATTGCTAACATCGTACATTAGTACAGTTTGTTAAAATTAATGAACCAGTATTGATATATTATTAACTGATGTCCATAATTTATTCTGATTTTTTTTTTAGGTTTTACCTAATGTTTCTTTTCTACTCTAGGGTCATGAGTCCTTAGTTCCCTTTTGGCTGTGATAATTTATCACATTTTCCTTGTTTTTGATGATCTTGTTAGTTTTGAGAAGTGCTGGTCATGTACATTGTTGGGATGCCTTTCTATTAGAATTTCATGCTTTTCTCACTATTGTACTAGAGTTATGGATTTTGTGGAGAAAGATCATAAAGACAAAGTATAATTTTTAATCACGTTATATCCGGGGTATGTACGATTTACAGCATTTATGACTATTGATGTTGATTTTGATGGCTGATGTAGTGTTTGTCAGTTTTCTTCACTGTTTTTCTTATCCCCTTTCTTCCATACTGTATTCTTTGGCAGAAAGTTACTATGTGCTTCCAAGACTTAAGGATCTGGGAGTTATGCTTCCCCTATTTTAGGGTGAAATGTCTAGAAAGGTTTTTTGGAATTCTTCTGGATAGATTTGTTTCTTCTCTCCCATTTACTAGTTTATTTAATTTTTTATATCCATAAGGACTCATGGATATTTATTTTATCCAATACTACTTTTATTTTATTGTTCCAATTGTCCCAGCTTTGGGCATTGAGAGCTCTTTCAGTTGGCTCCTGTGGCACTTTGACATACCCTAATTATTGTGAGTTTGTGTGTGTGTGCGTGTATGTGTGTATGTTTTGAGCACTGTGCTTCACCTATTCATTCCTCCCGCTCTTGCCTTAATGGCGTAAGCTATGGCAACCATTGATATTTTTGTCTCTATAGTTTGCCCTTGCCAGAATATGATATAATTGAAATCATACACCATGTAGCATTTTCAGGCTAGCTTCTGTTGCTTGCAATATGTATTCACATGCATTTAAATGTAGCTTGCATTTAACCATGACCTGCCTTTTTGTGGCTTGATAGATCATTTCCTTTTATCACTGAATACTGTTCCATTGTTTGGATGTCCTAATTTGCTTATCCATTCACTTATTGGAAAACATCTTGGTTGGTTCCACTTTGGGTAGTTATAAGTAAAGCTGTTATAAACATTTGGGTACAGGTATTTTTGTGTACATAAGTTTTCAAGTGAATTGGATAAATAACTGGGAGCCTGATCATATGATAAGACTATGTTTAGCTTTGTAAGAATGTGCCAAACTGTCTTCCAAAGTGGCTGTACCATCTTGCATTCCCACCAGCAATGAGTGAGAGTTTCTTTTGCTGTGCTTCATTGTCGGCATTTGTAATTGTCAGATGTTTGGATTTTAGTCACTTTAATAGGTGTATAACGGTATCTCATTGTTTAATTTGCAATTATTTAATGAAAAATGATGTTGCACGTCTTTTCATATGGTTATTTGCCATTTGTATGTCTTTTTTTTATGAGGTGTATGTTCAGGTCATTTGACTTTTTTTGTTGGATTGTATGAGTTCTTATTGTTTTTATTTTGTTTTATTTTACTTTAAGTTCCAGGATGCATGTGAAGAACGTGCAGGTTTGTTATACAGATATATGTGTGCCATGGTGGTTTGCTGCACCTAGTGACCCATAATCTATGTTTCCCCCCTTCCCCCCAACTTCCCAATAGGCCCTGGTGTGTGTTTCTTTCCTCCCTGTGTCCATGTGTTCTCATTGTTCAATTTCCACCTGTGAGTGACAACATTCGGTGTTTGGTTTTTTGTTCCTGTGTTAGTTTGCTCAGGATGGTGGTTTCCAGCTTCATCCATGTCCCTGCAAAGGACATGGTCTCATTCCTTTTTTGACTGCGTAGTATTCCATGGTGTATATGTACAACATTTCCTTTATCCAGTCTATCACTGATGGGCATTTGGGTTGGTTCCATGTCTTTATTATTGTAAATAGTGTTGCAATAAACATACATATGCATGTGTCTTTATAGTAGAATGATTTATATTCCTTTGGGTATATACCCAGTAATGGGATTGTTGGGTCAAATGGTATTTCTGGTTCTAGATTCTTGAAGAAACACCATACTATCTTCCACAATGGTTGAACTAATTTACATTCCCACCAACAGTGTAAAAGCATCCTTATTTCTCCACAGCCTCGCCAGCATCTATTGTTTCTAGACTTTTTAATAATTGCCATTCTGACTGGCATGAGATGGTATCTCATTGTGGGTTTTGATTTGCATTTCTCTAATGATCAGTGATGTTGAGATTTTTATTCATATGTTTGTTGGTCATGTAAATGCCTTCTTTTGAAAAGTGTCTCTTCATATCCTTTGCCCACTTTTCAATAGGGTTTTTTTTTTATTCTTGTAAATTTGTTTAAGTTCCTTGTAAATTCTGGATATTAGACCTTTGTCAGATGGGTAGATTGCAAAACTTTTCTCTCACTCTGTAGGTTGCCTGTTTGCTATGATGATAGTTTCTTTTGCTGTGCAGAAGCTCTTTAATTGCATCCCATTTGTCAATATATTCAGGTTATATGACCACCTTTTTTTGGAATTGTTTGAGTTCTTATTGTTGAGTTTTAAGAGTTCTTTTTGTATTTTGAATACAAGTCCTCTATCAGATATGTGTTTTGTGATAATTTTCTCACAGTATGTGGCTTGTAATTTTATTCTATTAACAATGTCTTTCACAGAGCAGTTTTCAATTTTAACAGTCAATTTTTAATTTTTTCTGTAATTTATGCTTTTGATATATATAGAAACTCATCATCAAAGATTGTCTTGATTTTCTCCGGTATTATCTTCAAAATCTTTATAGTTTTGCATTTTACATTTCGTTTGCAATCTATTTTAAGTTAATTTTTGTGAAAGCAGTTAAGTTTCATATCTAGATTCTTTTCTTTACATGGATGTCCAGTTGTTCCAGTACCACTTGTTGAAAAGACTATCTTTTTTTTTTTTTTTTCATGTAACTGATTTTGTTCCTTTGTCAAAGATCAGTTGGCTATGTTTGTGATAGTCTATTTTGGGGTTCTTTATTCTAATCTATGTGTCTACTGCCAATATTATACTGTCTGGATTACAGCAGTTTATACTTAGTCTTGATGTCAGATAGAATTTGTTTGCTAATTTGTTCTCCTTCAACATAGTGTTGGGTGTTCTGGGTCTTTCATCTTTTCATATAGAATTTGGAATGAGTTTGTTGATATCTACAAGGTAACTTGAAATTTTGATTGGGATTGCTTTAATCTAGAGATTAAGTATCCATGAGTATGGTATATCTCTATTTTTTTTTTTTTTTCAGATATTCCTTTGTGTTTTTGATGAAAGGTTTGTAGTTTTTCTTGTATAGATCCTGTATATATTTTATTAGGTTTCTGCCTGAGTGAATTATTATCTTCAGTGCCAATGTAAATGGTATTGTATTTTTCATTTAAAATTCCTATTGTTTATTGTTGGTATGTAGAAAAGCAAACGACTTTGTATATTAACTTTGTATCCTGCATTCTTACTATAGTCGTTTGCTTGCTCCTAGGGATTTTTGTTGATTCTTTGGAGTTTAATACATAGATAATTATGTAATCTGTAAACAAAGACAATTTTATTTCTTGTTTCACAGTCTGTATACATTTTATTTTTACTTTTTGTCTTATTGTGTTAGCTAGGACTTCTAGCACAATGTTAAAGAGAAGCTGTTCCAAATGGAAATGCATCTGGTTTCTCACCACTGAGTATGATGTTAGCTGTAGGTTCTTTATAGATGTTCTTTATTGCATTGAGAAAGTTCCCCTATCTTCCTAGTTTGCTGAAAGTCTTTACCATGAATTGATTTTGGATGCTGAGATGTTTTTTTCTGAATCAACTGATGTAATCATATTTATTTTCTTCTGTAGCCTGTTTATATCATTGTTTACATTAATTAATTATGACACATACTGCCAATTTTATATACCTGTGATAAATCTCAGTCATGGTGTGTGATTCTTTTTATACATTGTTGGATTTAATGTGCTAATAGTCTCTTGATGATTTTTGCATCTCTGTTAATGAAAGATATTGGTTTGTACTTTCCGTTCCCTACAATAGTCTTTATCTGGTTTTGGTATTCATTTTTAATGGTGATATTTCTACTTTATGAGTTGGTACTTTTAACAATGCAATAGCTATTTTGTTCAATTAAATTCAATTTGATTTAATTCAGTTTGATTCAACTCAATACCATCATTAAATAATGTATAAGGCAGTCTGATATGTACTGAGGCAGATTCAGAGAGAGATAAAACAGATTCCAGACTTCTTGAGTTTGGCAATCAGATTGAATATGTTTCCTTATAAGACCAAACTCTAGATCATATTAGTTGGTAAAGAATGAAGAAAGTTCTTTAGAAGCCATTTAAAAAGCTTTGGTAGACAAATGTAGGTACCTTAGAATATTTGCTCCTATCAAGCATGGATTTTACCTATTCTTGTTTCTATTGGACCCCAGGCTAGAAAAGCTCTGGGTTTATAGTAAATACTAAGGATATTTTTAGTGAACAAAGGAATATATTGTTGGCATATTTCTGGATGATGATCTGTAAGTGGCACTCTGAATCTGGGCAACTTTAACTTCCTCAAAATGTTTTTAAGTGCTAAATTTAAGTGTTTTTCTTGATCATTTTATGTATAACTTTCATCACAACATGCTTTTCTTCTCACAGCATTTTAATATCATTGCAATTGCCAACCATGAAGATTTTTAAAATTATGTTTTGATATAATTTTATTGATCCTTAGAGGGGATATAAAGGCAATCATTTTATTACCAAATTGCTCTACTTCTTCATTGCAAACAGAGGTTCATTCTTATTTTGATGATATTCTCACCTCACCTCATACACAGGACCAAGTCCTCCTTTCCCTTCTCAGTGAAGTCACTTACAGAGAGCACAATCCAATCATTATGTGCATTACCTTAAGTAAAAAGAAAAAAAAAAGTCTCTTCACTGACCTATGCTTTTTTTTCTTCCCCCAAATTATGCCTCTACTGTTCTCTTAGTTCCTTTGCTGTACAACAAAATACATTGGCTACATGTACCTACTCGGGACTTAAAATATGGCTAGTGCCACAAATTGTAACTATAATACTTTCCATATATTGGGTTAAATTAAATGTATTATTAAAATAAATCTTACCTCTTTGTTTTACTTTTTAAAATGTAGCTACTAAGAAATTTAAAATTACGTATGTGGCTCTCATTATATTTCTAATGAACAACATTGGAAACTCTTAAGGATGTGTGAAGCTGCTATTCATTTGTCATTGGAAGTAAGCCAATTATGGCTTTTAAATTGCTCATGATGCATCTGGTGAATTTTTTAGATGCCCAGAGAAGAGCACAAGCTGCTTGTCATTCAAACATTAATGTACCCAACAGACTTTTCCAATAGTGGAAAGAATTGACAACAAATTAGTTGAGCTTATTATTCATAAAAGAATATGATGCTGATGAGTCAAAAAACATATCTAGGAAATGTCGATGAATTGTTATTGGCCCCTAGGTAGGCAGTTTTACCTCCTTTAGCATGAGTATTATATAATGTTAGACTCTACTCCTAAGACTTCTGCTTTGGATCCTAGACCACATTCAAGTTAGTGTAGTTTTTCAGCTATTTTTTAAATAGAGGAGGCAGCTTTTGTTTTACTTTTAAATTATTCTCATTATCTGTACTAGTAACCCTTGAAACCTAGTAAATTATTTCTCTAGCCTTGATGTTTGTGCTTTCTACATTCTGTGGACCATCACACAATTTTCCAAAGTTGTTTTTTTTACCCCAGCAAGTTTCTTTTGTATAATTTATGCCTCGTTTATATTTTCACATAAATAAAATACTCTAGCTCATTCATCATTTTGATTGCCTTCCTCTGAAACATTTTCTATGTTTAAACTATTCTGGATTACAGAAACCTCAGTACAGTCCCTTTCTTTCCTGAAAATAAGTGCAGACAATCTCCATTTCATGATCAGCCTATATTCTAAAAGGACAAGCATGGTGTTGCAGCTTGAGTTTCCGTCCCAAGGTCAGCTCAGTAATCACACTGCATACAAAGTAGCGTACCGTGTCAATAATGCCACAAACCTAACACTGCATACTAAAAAGTTTCTATGAAAAATCAATCATGCATTTTCAATTTTGGATGGCAGTAATTCATCTTCTTTTACTGTGATGGAATAACAGAAGTATCCTCCCCAACCTTCCTATCCTTTGGAAAGAGGAATGGAGAATCTTCCCAAATGAATTTTTGTAGGCCCTATAGCCAATTCAGGGATTTGAGCACTGATGAGATAGCGATAGAAATCTCACTTTTTATGTTCCTCTTGTCCTTAATTTATTTTCTTTTCTTCTTTCTTTCTTTCTTTCTTTCTTTCTTTCTTTCTTTCGTTCTTTCGTTCTTTCGTTCTTTCCTTTTCTTTCTTTCTTTCTTTTTCTTTCGTTCTTTCTTTCTTTCTTTCTCTCTCTCTCTCTCTCTCTTTCTCTCTTTCTTCCTTCCCTCCTTCCCTTCTTTCCTTCCTTCCTTCCTTCCTTCTTCCCTTTGGGTTGTAGCAAACAAAATCTCAAATATCCTTTGGGGATGTCATTTCTCAACCTGCAACCGCAAGATGCAGTTTCTCCAGTGACCGATCTATTTTATGACTAAAAGTATAATACCATGTTTTGCTTTAAGGCCAATAACTTTATGACAGTAGATTGGAAATCACAAATAAAATAGGCTGTGGAAACACAGAAAGTTTAAGAAATGTTATTTTTTATAGTTGTTCCACATTGAGAGATGCTAACTCTTTTGTTTTCTCACTGTCTGGTAATCCGTATTACATTTCTGCTACTAACTTTTATTTCTAAAGATAGGGTTCATCAGATTACACGTCTCCTCTCTTTAATTTTACTCCAGGAATGAAATGGATGTTCTTACTCATCATACTGTAAGCATCCAGGTAAATGATTGTTTACTTCTTTCATCTAATGAGGAATTGGCTTTCTTGAGAATCTCAGTACAGTGTACCTCCAAACTTAACAGACTGCTGTAAAGCATCCTGACCATTCTTTAGTATAAGCACTAAAGGAGATAATATGTTGACAATGAGGCACCTGCCCTGGCTCATCATATGCCATCAAGAAATGCTAATTTTCCATTTCCTGTTTTCTCTTTTTCAAAGAGTTATTTCAAGAAAGAAAGGAGAGGAGAGGATGTTACAAATTCCATGTAAATAAAATTAGTCACTAATTCATAGTCACTATGAAATTAGTCACTAATTCTATTAGTCATCCCAAGATAATGAGCTGACCTTGGGATGGAAACTCAAGCTGCAATAAAATAAAATCATCATTTGATTCTTTTACCTCTTTTTAATGTCTCTGTATTAGTCCATTTTCATGCTGTGAATAAAGATATGAGACTGGGCAATTTACAAAAGAAAGAGGTTTAATAAACTCTCAGTTCCACATGGCTGAAGAGGACTCACAATCATGGCAGAAAGTGAAAGGCACATTTCACATGGCAGAAGGTGAAAGGCACATTTCACGTGGTGGCAGACAAGAGAAGAGAACTTGTGCAGGGAAACTCCCCTTTATAAAACAATCAGATCTCTTGAGATTTTATTCACCATCATGAGAACAGCACAGGAAAGATGTGCCCCCATGATTCAGTTACCTCCCACTGAGTCCTTCCTACAACACATGGGAATTGTGGCAATTCAAGATGAGATTTGGGTGGGGACACAGCCAAACCATATCACTCTCTTACTTTCCTCTAGTGTACTTCTGACTGTTCTGACTTAGGTTTAGCTACCTTACTCTTGGGATTTTCAGTCCTAGTACCTTCCCTTTATTTGCACTTTTAATTCATTTTTTTGTTTTGATTATTTTTTCTGCTTCAGCTTCTCATTTAAATATTACTTTAACTCTCTTGTTTACATATTCATCCAAAATGTCTCTTTGCCTAAAATATCATTTTTTTGGTTTATCAATCCACAATTTTGGTACATATACAAGCTTTCCACACTTTCTACCCTCTACTTCTTATTAAAGTAGTTCCTGAGTTTTATAAGCCAGAAACAACCAAATTGTTTCTGAACATCCAGGGATTGCTTTATCAGTTCTCCATCATGGATTTTTTCCCACAGTTGGTCTCAGGATATTATGCCAAGCAGGTAGACGGAGAAAGTCCTAAAGAGCATAGTTATACCCAAATCCCTAATTAAGAAAAAGCTGAATAGAAGTGTATATTAAAAACCAATGAATACAAATGACAAAGTTTGTATTTGAACACTCGTCTGTGTTCTGCTTTCAGGGAGTGTCCAAATACCCAAACTTTTGTTCATTTAGGATGACATTCTGCCTTAAAAAAAATTTTTAGACCATCTAATTTTTGCTGCAGCTATTACAAAAGTTGAAATGTAAGCCAAAATACTCAGGCCAATACCCATGCAAACATATCATTTGCTATATGTATTGTTAGAATTTGGAGTAATTTCATCACTCATGACAGGTAACTCTCAAATGGCACTGTTATTAACATTTTTGTTTGTTATTTTACTAAATCAGCCAAATAATGTAGTTAAAATTGAGTGAATCAGTGAAATTATGAATAAAATGACTTTCATATTGTTAAAGTAGCTTGGCATTTTTAAATTGTAAATTTCTGAACTTCCATAGTATCATCAGAGGGTACTAGCATTATAATATTTTCTTTTGTCCTTTGAGTTGTTGCTACTGTCAAAATAATGCCATTCTTAAGTTTGTCATGTAACTCGTGGTAAAATAATTAAGAAAATTATTTAACTCTTGGTAAAATAATTAAGAAAATTATTCTTTAAATTAAGGATCCCATGTAGCTTTAGCCTTACTAGATATTCATTTTATTACCTTTAGTTTGATTCATCGAAATGTGGAAAGTAAGTGGAAGTAGGAGAAAAAAGTAAAGTGAAAGTAAAATATTTAAAGTAAAAGAAAATAAGTGCAAGTAAGATAAAATGTTAAGGACCAATAGACTCTGGTCCCTCGGAGAGAAGTTGACATTTTACATTAGAAACAGAAATCTGGCTCTCATTTTATGTGTTCTTAGAAACTTGAAAATGTAGGCTAGGGCCACTGTAAGAGTCTTGACATTTGATAATTTGAATAGAAATCAAGATTATAAATGAAAATATATCTGTGAGGTATCTGGGACTCTTCCAAGTCCAAAAAGTGACCTAAGGACTAATGGTGAAGAGAGGGAAATAAAAGATTCTGGTGAATCTACAATCATTATGGAATTTCTTTTCTTTCCCAGGTCAAATTTCTCTGTATTGCACCACTTATTGTTCTTCAGTGTTCCATCTACCACTAGAATTTCATCCTATAGATAAGCGTCAGATTTTTATAAAGAAAAATATTAAGATATTCCAGGTCAAACTAGGGATTTCTTTTCCATAATTTTTCCTTATTTTTGTTTCTTTTAATTTTATTTATTTATTTTTAAATTTTATTTTAGTTTCATGGGTACATGTGCAGGATGTGCAGTTTTGTTATATAGGCAACCGTGTGTCATGGGGATTTATTGTACAGATTATTTCATCACCCATGTGTTAAGTCTAGTATCCATTACTTATTTTTCCTGATCCTTTACCTCCTCCTAACCTCTGCTCTTTGATAGGCCCCAATGTGTATCGTTTCCCTCTATGTGTCCATGTGAATTTAGCCCACACTTATAAGTGAAAACATGCTGTATTTGATTTTCTATTACTGTGCTCGTTTGCTAAGGATAGTGGCCTCCAGCTCCATCCACGTCCCTGTAAAAGACATGATCTCATTCTTTTTCATGGCTGCATATTATTTCATGGTATATAAGTACCACATTTTCTTTATCCAGCCTATCATTGGTGGGCGTTTACGTTGATTCCATGTCTTTGCTATAGTGAATAGTGCTGCAATGAACATACACATGCATGTGTCTTTATAATAAAAATATTTCTATTCCTTTGGATATATATCCAGTAATGGGAATGTTGGGTCGAATGGTATTTCCATCTTTAGGTCTTTGAGGAATCACCACACTGTCTTTTACAATGGTTGAACTAATTTACACTTCCACCAACAGAGTGTAAGTGTTCCTTTTTCTCCACAACCTTACCAGCATCTATTATTTTTTGCCTTTTTATAATAGTAATAGCCATTCCGACAGGTGTGAGATGGTATCTCATTGTGGTTTTAATTTGCATTTCTCTAATGATCAGTGATGTTGAGCTTTTTCTCATCTGATTGTTGTCTGCAGGTATGTCTTCTTTTGAAAAGTGTCTGTTCATATATTTTCGCCCACTTTTTAATTGTTTTGTTTGTTTATTTCTTGGAAATCTGTTTAAATTCCTTATAGATGCTGAGTATTAGACCATTGTTAGATGCCTAGTTTGCAAAAATATTCTCTTATTCTGTAGGTCGTCTGTTTACTCTGTTGATGGTTTTGCTGTGCAAATGCTCCTAACTTTAATTAGATCCCATTTGTCAATTTTTGCTGTTGTTGCAATTGCTTTTGGTGTCTTTGTCATGAAATCTTTGCCTGTGCCTATGTCCTGAATGGTATTGGGTCGATTGTCTTCCAGGATATTTTGTAGTTTTGAGTTTTACATTTAAGTCTTTAATCCATCTTGAGGTAACTTTTGTATATGGTGCAAAGAAGGGGTCCCATTTCCCTCCTCTACATATGGCTAGCCAGTTATCCCAGCACTATTTATTTAATAGGAATTCTTTTCCCAATGTTTGTTTTTGTCAGGTTTGTTAAAGATCAGATAGTTGTAGGTATGCAGTCTTATTTCCTGGTTTTCTCTTCTTTTCTATTGGTTTATGTGTCTGTTTTTGGACCAGTAGCACGCTGTTGTGGTTACTGTATCCCTTTAGTGTGGTGTGAAGTCAGGTAGTGTGATGCCTCTAGCTTTGTTCTTTTTGCTTAGGATTACCTTGGATTTTCAGGTTCTTTTTTGGTTCCATGTGAATTTTAAAAGAGTTTTCTCTAGTTCTGTAATGAATGCCATTGGTAGTTTAACGGGAATAGCGTTGAATATATAAATTGCTTTGGGCAATATGGCCATTTTCATGATGTTGATTCTGCCTATCCATGAGCATGAAATGTTTTTTTTCCATTTGTTGGATTCATCACTGATTTCTTTGAACAGTGGTTAGAGGTTCTCCTTGTAGAAATCTTTCATCTCCCTAGTTACCTGTATTCCTAGATAGTTTACTCTTTTTGCAGCAATTATGAATGGGAGTTCATTCATGATTTGGCTCTCTGCTTGCCTGTTGTTGGTGTATAGGAAGGGTAGCGATTTTCGCACATTAATTTTGTATCCTGAGACTTTGCTGAAGTTGCTTCTCAATTTAAGAAGGCCTAGCCTTCTACCTGTCTTGACTTTCAACATGTCTTTCTCACTAAGACTAATCATTTCTAGCTTTCGATGTAAAGCAGGAGACATGTGACTTTTCTTTCACTTGAACAACTGGAGGCCATTGAAGTGTTATTAACTGGTTTAGTTTCAATATTGTTGTGTCTCAGGGAATATGGAGGCCCATGGAGAGGGAGAGAGATGGAAGAATGACTGGTCAGAGAGGAAGTTAGTTAGAACACACACACCATTATAGTTTAAGTTTATCATCTTGTAGAAGTGTGGATGTGGCTCCCTCAAAACAATTACAACAGTAACGTCAAAGATCAATGATAACAGATCACCATAACAGGGAGGAAAATACAAAACGCTTTCAAATATTGTGAGAATTAAGAAAATGCGACACAGAGACACAAAATGAGCACAAGATGTTGGAAAAAAGGCACCGGCACAAGGTTGCTTGACACGGGGTTGCCGCATACTTTCAATTTGTAGAAAATTGCAACATCTGCAAAGTACAATAAGATAATTCATACTTGTAAAATGTCAAAGAGTCAGGACCACAACTAAACACTAAGATTAGTATTTCTGAAATTCTCCCTATTGTTTATAATGTATATTTAAAGCAGTAATATACACTCATCCCGAGCACAGAATATTTTCAGCTTCTTGGAGTAATTAGTTCTTGGCTTAACTTTATACTTTCTTCAAATATTAGTGTCATCTAAATCCAATATTTTATGACATGGACTTTATCCATTTTCTTCAAGTATATTTTTATTTTAGCCATATTTTCTGAAAATTTCTCACAATTTTAGATAAAGATATCTACATTTTTTATCCTTAAATGAAAATGAGCTCATTATTCACTATGGATGCTTTTCTAGGAATATATACTTTCCAGGGTTTCTTTTTTCCCTGAGATGTGGATTTCAGAACTTCCAAAGACAAGATACATGTTTTAGTAAACAGGCAAAACTATGTAATTTTAAAAATACCCTTCTTTATTAGGCTATTTTCTTCTAGGAGCAGTTATATGATTCACATTTAATTCGTGATTTTTAATTTTTTTTTTTTTTTTTTTTGAGACAGAATCTCACTCTGTTGCCCAGGCTAGAGTTCAGTGGCGTGATCTTGGCTCACTGCAACTTCCGATTCCCAGGTTCAAGAGATTCTTCTGCCTCAGCCTCCCAAGAAGCTGGGACTACTGGAGTGTGCCACTACACCTGGCTAATTTTTGTATTTTTAGAAGAGACAGGGTTTCACCATATTGACCAGGCTGGTCTCAAACTCCTGACCTCCTGATCTGCCCTTGACAGCCTTCCAAAGTTCTGGGATTACATGCATGAGCCATCGCACCCAGCCTAGTGATTTTTAATAAATAGATTTTCTTCCTTTTTTTTTTTTTAAGTGAAAATATCACTGTTCTGCCATCTCATTGAACTGAGTATGATTTTTTGGGGGAGGGGGCAAATTTGTAATTTTTCTGTATGAGAAAGCTTAGTGTTAACCAAACATTTAGATATTTCAGAGTGTTCTCTTCTTCTTTTTTACCTAAAACTATATTTCCTAAGACTTTATCATGACTGATATCTGGGAAAAACAATTTGGTTCTATGATGATTAATCCCTTTTTAAGGCTATTTATAACACAAATTAATACAATTTTACATTCATATGAAACTTGTAATAGAAAATGTGAAAGTATGACACCAACAGTAAAGCTCTCAGGATCCTATTTTAGCCCATGAATCATAAAGTTAAGCTACACACACACCAAAAAAAAAAAAAAAAAAAAAAAGGAAAAGAAAAAAGGAAGAGAAAGAGAAAGTAAAAAGCTTAATCATGAGAACTTTGTAGTTACAAAGACTAGCGAAATGAATGTGTTCACGGATCACTTCCTGGCGGTGCTGTCCAAATTAAAACTGTAAACCTTTTGAAGTCGAACTTTTTTTTTAAGTGGTTAGTTTGAAGTTTTGGCAGTTGGTATGAAAATTCCCAGTGTACATGTGAATACTTGATGGATAATGACTATATATACTACAAGAACAGACATAAAGTATGACTCCATCTACATCTGTCATTTTAGATCATAATTAGTATAGTTCTACATTGTTTGAGTTACATGATATCATTTGGTTTTAAAGGAAACAAAATACTTCATCAGAAGAAAAATGTGTAAATGTGGAGTCATCAGAGCCTTAAAGCAAATTTCCTGTGCCTTAACATCAAGATAATCTTGCAGAGACAAGTGTTTTAGAAACTTCTGAAGCTAAAATAACAAAGGCAACTGTCACGTTGTTTCACACAATTGAAATAAAAGTGAAGAGCCCTTGCTATAAACATTGTAGCGCAAAAAAAAAAAAAAAAAAAATGTCATCATGATAAGATGCATCTATTTAGTTACTGTCTCTAGTACACTAGCTACCTTTGGAGCATAGAAACTACAAAAACTGACTTTTTAGAATTTCTTTGCAGTGCTTTTCATTTTTCAAAGAAGAAACAGACAATGTGTTTCCAAGGAATTCCTGACTCTCTTGAATGGTATTTGGTATGGATCCTCAAGTGTGTCATCACTGCCCCTTGGTAAATAAGTACCTCTTTTAAAGCAAAGGGCAAACTTCTGCAGTCAGACAAACATACATTTTTCTGTCAATACTGATTTTGGTGTGGGTGTGAGGAGGGCTGAGAATGGCCGTGCTCTTTTGGATTCTCCCACACTTGGGGAATTTTTCCTTAGGCAACTTTGGACGGATCCATGCTGGGCCTTTGAGGATTGAGCTCAGAAGAGGAGGTTGAAAAGCAATCTCTTTTCATCACCAAATGAAAATGCAGAGATATGTTTGTGGAACAGAATGCAATTAACCAAAGTGGAATTGGGCCAACAAAGCAGCATTAAGAGGCTAAATGTGTCCCCAGTTCTTGGAGCCTTCCGAAGATGGGCTCATTCTTGACTGCATGAAGAAAAGGTAAAGCATCTACAAGAGTCTAAAATGGGTAAATGGAAGACTTGAAAGGAGAAAAACAGCTCAATTCTCTCACAAATTAAAGATGACAACTAAGGCTAGCCACCCCTTCCCCAAACTAAAAGTCCATGTGACTAATTTTTCTAAGCAGGCGCTGGAATGCTCCTGCTGGGAACAGGACAGATAATATATGTAGCTGGCGCTCTCACTCAGGAGGAACTATTGTTCCATTTGGGGAGTGGAAGCCAACTCCCTTCAAGACTTAAAGAAAAGCTAATTTAGGACATGGTTAAAGCAACTGAAATGAGAAAGGGTAAAAAAAAAAATCTCAAGTTTCTGTGCAGTGTGCCAGCTGACCAAATGTAAAATAAAACAAAACAATTAACCCCCAACCTCTTTAAAAAAAAAAAAAAAAGAAAAGAAAAATCGAGAGAAAAAAAGAATGAAGCATTTGTCATTGGACTTGCTCTGTGCTCATTTTGGCTTGCTTCAGATACTTTTCCAAGTTTAGATTGGAAAGTTTATGACTTTCAGGTGCAGAAATATTCTTTTCTAGGTGTCATTTCTATCTATTTCTACCAAGCCTTTTAATAAGAAATCAAAGAAATAGTCACTTAAGGAAAGAAAAAAGGATTCAAATGATGGCTGACCCCCATGATAAAAGGTAGGACAAATACAGTACATTTACCTAAAGGGGGAAATATTTCTTTAGTTGGTAGAAATCTGCAAACAGTGCCTTTTAAAATATGGTATCTGGATCTCTAGTTTTCAGCGAAAACACTAGAAACACTAGAATTAACAACTTGATTAATAATTAAAAAAAACTATTCAGATAAAAATATCTTCCAGTTTTGTATTTTACCAAATGAAATGTAAGCCTGCAATTTCCTTTTAGGGAAAAAGACAATATAAGTCTTGGAGATAAAGTTGTATTTACATGCTTTTATAATTCAAAAGTAATTTTGATTTTAGCATCAAACTCTTTCAAATTTTGGTTCATCATAAGAACAAAAGCTTCAAGGCATTGTTTGAGTTTTTGACTCAAACACTTATATGTGAAATTTGAAAGAGATCTTCACAGTGTTTTTTCCCAAGGACATTTCATACATGTAATATGGGCTGTGCAGAGAATACTAGGCTGAATGTCAAAACAATTGGATTTGAATCCCAGCTGAGTGACAGTGGACAAATTGCATAGCCATCTAGAAAATGATGGTATTTGACTTCTTATCTCACAAATTTATTTAAAAAAAAAACAAAAAACAATGTAATACATGTGAGTACCTAGTAAAACCTATGTAGTAAAACCTCAAGTTTAAAATAAGATAATCGTTTCCCCAGAGTTTGCCCTTTACTCAGTGCACTTGCTTTGTATTATGATCTCTTCAAGTCTTTATTTTTAGCTTGTTTTTCCAATTGTACTTAGATTTCATTGAAAATGTATTAAAGAAGAATTAAATGCATAGTTGTATATATCATTCAGTTTTTTCCTCTTTGTTTATTTTTGTTAATAATTTCTGGAATTAATTTTAGAGATTTTGATTCAGATTAGGTGACTAACTCTCTGAAACCACCGCCTGTTGACTTTACCACAATATAAAGAAATCATAGATAGGAATGGAGGCAAGGAAAGCCAATATGATTTTAAAGTGATTGCAACCACCCAACATTATCTATGAAAAAATGAACACTTATGCTCAAGTATGGGGAGATTAGAAGAGGTGGGGGAAAATGACACATGAAAAATGGGGGCAGGTCTAGTAAGAAAAGGGAATGACATGGGACTGTGGAATCAGAATCAAAGAACATTGTAGAATTATCTAGTAACACCCATGATATGATAGCTGAATTTTGTAAATAACATCTCTGACGAGAAATTTTTATATTGATTTTTACCTTTCATTTGAGTCAGAGCTCTTGTGTGCAGAGCAGTATGTCTCAAACTTTAAAGTACATGTAAATCACCTAGAGACCTTTTTAAAATGCATAATTTGATCAAAAGCTCTGGGGTGGTGGTATGGCTAGTGAACAGATTCAGTGTTTCTAAAAGCTCTCAGTCAATGTCAAAGCTGTCTCTTCTCAGACAACAATCTGAGTAGCTAGGCTGAATGTCACTATAATTATTTTTTCCTTCACAAGTAACACTCCAAGAGTAATATTTACGTTGGAGAAATTGTAGTTATAAAAATTTTGTCTAAGAAAAGTTTCTATTATTGTACAGCTTTATTGAGGTGAAATTGATGCACAAGAAGGTAACATTTTAAAGAGTACAATTTGATTAGTTTTGACATATGTATACAACTATGAAATCATTATGACAATAAGGATAATAAACATTTCTATCAATCTCAAAGATTTCTTCATTCCCCTTTTAATTTATCCCTTATTCTACCTACCCCATCTCCATGCATCCACGAATCTGCTTTCTGTTATTTTAGATTATTTCATATTTTTTAGAATCATATAATATGTACTCTTTTACTATTTAGCCCCTTTTCCTTCTTTCACTAAGCATAATTATTTTGAGAATCATTCATTTGCCCATTACTTTGAAAATCAGGTTGTTTGCCTTATTATTCAGTTGCTTCTATCACTCTTTTTATTGCTGAGTACTATTACATTGAGTAGACATACCACAACTTGTGTATACATTCAGCTGTGAATAGATGTTTGTACTGTTACTAGTTTGGGCTGTAACATACTAAGCTGTGCTAAACATTCATGAACATACCTTTGTATTGGCATATTCTTGTATTTTTCTAGGTAAACACCTACGTGTAGAATGACTGAGTTGTATAGTTGGTGTACATTCAGCTTTTAAAGACATTATCAAATTATCAAATGTGATTTACAATTTTTTTTTCACATTCCCACCAGCAATATTTGTGAATTCCGGTTGCTTCTCCTCCCATTTTTCAGTTGGTGTGAACAGTCCTTAATTTTAGCCATTTTAATAGGTTTCAAGTGCTGTCTATTGTGTTGTTAATTTGCATTTCCCTAATGACTAATGATTTTGAAAAGCTTTTCATATGTTGATTGGCCATTCATATATCTTCATTTGTGAAGTGTCTGTTCAAATCTTTGCCCATTTATGAAAATTGGGTTATTTATTGTTGAGCCACACAAGTTCTTTATATTTATTCCAGCTCAGGGGTTGGTATACTGTGTCTGTAAAGGATCAAACAGTGAATATTTTGGCTTTATGGGCCACAAGATTTCTGTTGCAGCTATTCAACTCTGGCCTTCTATTATGAAAAGAGCTACGTACAAGACATAAATAAATGAATGTAACTTTCCTTTCAAAAATTTGCAGACCAGGTTTGCCCCATGCTTTGGTTGGCTGATTCCTGTTCTAGCTAGAAGTTCTTTATGAGATATACATTTTAAAAATATATTTTCCCTGTTTGTGGTTTGTCCTTCCATTTCCTTAATAATGTCCTACAAAAAACAAAGGTTTTATATTTTCATAAAATCCAACACTTTAGTGATAGTTTCAAAAGGTCATTGATATGTTTGGCTGTGTCCCCACCCAAATCTCATCTTGAATTCACAAATGTTGTGGGAGGGATCCGTTGGGAAGTAATTGACGCACAGGGGGCAGATCTTTCCCTTGCTGTTCTCATGATAGTGAATAAGTTTCATGAGATCGGATGGCTTTATAAGGCAGAGCCTTATAAAAGTTTCTTTGCACAAGTTTTCTCTTGGCCTGCTGCCATCCATGTAAGATGTGATTTGCTCCTCCTTGCCTTCTGCCATGATTGTGAGGCCTCCCCAGCCATGTGAAACTGTAAGTACATTAAACCTCTTTCTTTTGTAAATTGCCCAGTCTTGGGTATGTTTTTATCCGCAGTGTGAAAATGGACTAACAGAGTCATGATCTTCATGTTCTCTTTAGAAATCTTTGCCTAATCACAGACTTACTTGTAAATTATTTTTCTGAAGTAAGGGATGATTGATGTTTTCTCTTTTACCCCTAAATGGACATCCAGTTGTTCCAGAGTTATTGGTTGAAAGAGTATCCTTTTTGTGGAATTGCTTGGTCTCTTTGTCAAAATAAATTTACCATATGTGCATTTTTTTTGTTTACTTTCTTTCCAGTTCCACTGATCTGTATATGTTTATATAACTTGATATGAATCTAACACTAACTTGATTAATTGGGGGTTGAAAAATAAGTCTTCAAGTCAGGAAGTATAAGTCTTTCAACTTTGTTTTTCATTTTCAATCTTTAGCTATTTTAGCACTTTTGTGTTTCCATATAATTTCATAATAGAAGTCTGTTGGGATTTTCACTGGTATTCACTGAATATAGCAGGAGTCAATAATGTACAGTCCATGTGTCAAATTCACCCCAGAGTCTGTTCTTGTAGTGACTTTGAGCTAAAAATAGCTATTATTACAGTTTTAAGTGGTTGCAAAAAACAAACCTAAGCAAAAAACAAAGAATGTATAATAGAGATGACATATAGCTTGAAAAGCCTAAAATATTTACTATCTGGTTCCTCACAGAAAAAGTTTGCCAACCCTTGACCTTGGTCAGTCTGGCAAGAGTTTAACATTTTAACAATATTGGATCTTCTGATTGTGCTACATTTCTCCATTTATTTAAGTCTTCCTTTATTCTGAAGACAATATTTTGTAGATTTCAGTGTATAAACCTTCCACAAGTTTTGTCAAATTTCAGTCTTAGGTATTTAATATTTTTATGTTTCTGTAAATGGTATTAGGTTTTTTTTCTATTTCATTTTCTGGGCTTTTTGCCACTATATTTAGTTTTGTAGTGTTGAAATTGAGTCAGGTAATTTTGCTAAACTCACTCATTAGTTTCACTAGCTTTTTAAAAAAATAAACAATTTTCTACCTAAATCTGCTTTTTTATCATTATACTTTTTATTTACATTTTTGTTTATTGAATTTACTAGCATCTACAGCATAATGTTGGACATACTTGCTTCCAATCCTGGTTTTCAATCTTAAGGAAAAAGCATTCAGTTTTATGATTAAGCATGATGTTAGCTATTGATTGTTCTTAGATGTCTTTATTGGGCTGAGGAAGTTTTCTTCCATACTAGTTTCCTACGACAGCTTTAACAAATTACCACAAATCTGGTGTGTTAGCACAACTCAAAATTATTTTCTTGCACTTCTGGAGGCTAGAGATCTGAAATCGGATATACTGGAACAAAACCAAGGTGTCACCAGGGTCATGTACCCTCCGGAAGCTCTAGGGAGAGAGTCTATTTTCTTGCCTTTTCCAGCTTCTAGAACTGCATTCCTTGTATTCCCTGGCTCCGGATTGGTCCTTCCATGCTCCAATCTCACGCAGAGGTCATCATATCCCTTTCTTTGGACTAGAATCTCCCCCGCCTCCCTTTTATAAGAATGCCTGTGGCTGTTTTAGGACCCACATAGATAATCCAGGATGATTACCTCATTTCAAGATTTAATCATACCTGCAGAGCCCCTCTTGCCTTATAAGGTAACACTCACAGCTTTCAGTGATCAGGAGTCAGTTATTCAAACTGCCACAATTCCACAATTTCGATTTCTATTCACTGAGTTTTAAAGTCATGAGTTGATGTTACATTTTGTAAAATGCTTTTCCACTTATATTGAGAATATCTTTTCTTTCAGTTTGAGTCTGTATGATGGTGAATTATGCTGTTTGATTTTCCAATGCTAAACAAAACTTTTATTTCTGAGATAAATCCCACTTAGTCATGATGTATTAGTCTTTTTAATATTGTTAAATTTCATTTTCTAAAATTAGGCTGACAATTTTGGATCTGTGTTTGTGAGTGTCATTGTATGTAGCTCATCAGAATGAGCTGAAATAATAGCTTGTATTATTTTTCCTTAAATGTTGTTAGAATTCACCAATGAAGTCTTATATATCCCTAGATTTTAATCATTGTGACCATTTTGGTACAAATCCAATTTTTAGAGAGATAAGGGGCTATTTGTGTTATCTAGTTTTTCAGGAATGAGCTTTGTTAGTTTATTTTTTAAAGTTCATTTCATCTAAGTTGTTGGAATGATTGGCATGCAATTATTTATAATATTCCTTTAATGTTTGTAGCCTCTGTAGTGAGTTTTCTTCTCTCATTTCTGATACTGGAAATATACATCTTCTCTCCTTTTAATCGGTCTAGAAGTTTATCAATTTTATTGATCTCAGATAAGCCACTTATGTTTTAGTTGATTTTCTATGTCTGTTTCTCTCTCTCTCAATATATATGTATAATATATATGTGTGTGTGTGTGTGAATGTGTGTGTAGTTTTATGTATACAAAGTGGTATAGGTTTATATAACTTTACTATTTCATCGATTTGTGTTATTTTCTTTCTTCTGCTTATTTTTAATATAATTTCTCTTCTTTTTCTAATTACTCATTGTGGAAGCTTAGTATATAGATTGTAGACCCTTCTGCTTTTCTTATATACACCTATAAAGTTATAAACATTTCTCTAAGAACTGCTTTATTTGCATCCTCAAAATTTTGACATAGTATGCTTTCATTTGAATTTTGTTCATATATTTTGTAATCTCCTTTGTGATTTCTTCTATGACCCATCAATTATTTACAATTAGGTTGTTTCATTTCAATATATTTATGAAATTTATATATTTTTGTTATTAATTTTTAATTTAATTCTGGCTAGACAACACATTTTGCATGTTTTAAAATCTTTTACATTTATTGAGACTTGCTTCGTGAGTCATAATATGCTCTGTTTTGGTGAATGTTAGAAGCGTGTTCTAAAAGAATGTGTCTTTTGCTTTATTTTTCTTATTTGGAATTTTGATTTTGATCTTTTTTCCCCCATGTCTCTCCTTATTATGCTTGTTTTCATTTATTTTCCTGGACATAATGAGTATATTTATAATGACTGCTTTAATTTTCATATCTATTAATTCTCTCACGTCTGTCATACCTGTGTCTGTTGGTACTGATTGAGTTTTCCCCAGTTTTTGTTTTATGCATATTTTTTAACTGAAATTTTATATGTGGCATTCTAGAGTATTTGCATTCTTTTTAGGAGTT
The DNA here is from genome assembly GCF_043159975.1 of Macaca nemestrina. Lineage (NCBI taxonomy): Eukaryota > Metazoa > Chordata > Mammalia > Primates > Cercopithecidae > Macaca > Macaca nemestrina. The sequence goes on along the minus strand of NC_092128.1, from coordinate 159,691,809 downwards.
TTGGACGTTATTCTGCAAAACAGTAAGCTGCTTGAAAAGAAGCTGATCCCTTCTAGGTGGGCTTGAAGCAGTGCCCTTCTGAGGACTCTACTCGATGCCCCATGAATTAGGGAGCTTTTCACTCTGCATGTGCTAATCATGCTCATGCTCATGACGAAGCCTCAAGGGGAGCCCTTTGCAGACCTCTGAGCTTCTTTCTTAGGTAGTTGCCTCTTTCCAGTATGCTGCCCTGTGAATTCTAGATGCCTTGGCATGTGTGAACTCTGTACTTGTCTTCTCAACTCAGCACTACTGGTAGACTCTGTCTGCATTTCTTCTTCCCGTGCTCTCGCCTGGAAACATTTGTAGTTAGCAAGATGGGACAATTGTAGAGCTCACTTTATTTTTTTCCCTTTTCTCAGAGGTGATTGTTCTACCCATTGTCTAATATCTGAAAACCGTTGATTCTTTTTACTTTATTTTTTAGTTGTTTGTTGTTTACAATGGGAGGATAAATCTTAGCCCTGTTACTCCATCATGGCTGAGGCAGAAACAAAACAGATTACTTCTTAATTGTATTCTTACTATAGACATATTGAGAGATGTGCTTAGGTGGGCTAAACATTTAGAAAGTGTCAAGAGATTCATTATTTTGAATACTATTGTGTATGCATACAATACCTTTAAGTCTTGTTGTGTGGTACCTGCTTGAAGAGACAATAACCAAAGTTAAATCCAAATATCCACATAGTATCTACATCTGTGCAATTGAACATCACTGAAGAAAAACACAGAAGACAGCTGTTCCTCCTTAAAATCCATAATCATTAACTCTATATGTATTAAGATGAAAGGCTAATATCAAGGTCATTAAAGAAAACAAAAGTTTTAGTAACATAGAATAACTTGAAAAGGTGAACCTAATCCTTATCTTCATAACTGAAGAGAGGAATACTTTTCTGAAGTGAATCCCATACACAGCTCTTTTCAAACCTATACTTGTGTAGAAGATCATTAGTGCAGGAGATGTTTCTGTGTTTGTGGAAACTAGCTCAGGCACATAGAGCTCTGAAACAGACAGACAAGGGCTTATTTTGGCACATGGGATTCTGAGGACATCAGAACAATTAGAAAAAGAGATAAGGACTGAATTGACACGGCAGGCAACACTATTGCCTCCATTGGCAGAGATTTGTTAGAAATGTGAGCTCAAAGCCCAGCTACTGGCCCAGGGGAAAGCCCCATCGAGCTATTAACTAATGGAAAAAGAAATGGAAAATGGGCTATGTGAAAAACACATACACACAAAAAGCAATAGTTTTTTTTTCAGATTTAAATCTGTTTTTATTCTTGTTGAGATTTTACCAAGAAATCTAGATTGCATTTAATATTAATATGTTAATTCAATTTCAAGTGAGATTGTCATCATTAATTTATACAAAATAAGTGTACAGATGCGTATCATACTCCTTACTCCTTTCTTCTCTATGTCTGACATAGTGACAGCTTGAGCATATAACAATGATGAGAAATATACTCCTAGGAAATTCATAGGCATTTGACATCTGTGTAAAACCAAACCAAACAAAACAAATACCTTATGGAAAGTAGAAATTAACTCTAGATTCAGATGGAAACAACATCAACAGTGGCTGATATTCTTGCTGGTTTCTTTTTAGATTACAGTGTTTCGTACCAACTTAATTTAACTAAATACAACTTCACACATTATAGTTGTATTCTGGGCTGAGAATAGAAAATAGTCATATTGTAAGTTCAAGGAACAGTGTTAATGTCTTATAAAAAGCTACCTATTGAATATTGGGTCTTTAGCATCATCTTTGTCATCTTCTGTTTCAATTTCTGTTGTTATATTAGATAAGATCTTTGATTACTGGTGCAACTCAGACAATATTGCTAAATTCTCTTGAGGCAAACGTTTATTAGAGACTTCAAGGAATTTTCATGGGTCAAGTAACACTAGGTTGGGCTCTGAGTGGAGCTGCAGTGGGAGTTCTGTCTTATTCAGTAAAATAAGACACAAGCTATGTTTGCAAGTTCTCATCATCTGAGGAATTTCAATTTATTTATAATATGATGTCTTTAGTCAGTGTAATGTCTGGCAGGTAATGCTGTTTGAACACAGCTCACCCATAACATAATTTCTACTAAATAATTGTGGTGCAGCTGCAAAATGTTTAGTGTCTCCTTGTCCACAGTCAGTTACTGAGTCAGCAGAGGGTCAGAAATAGAAACAGAAAATTCAATATCTTATATATCTTCAATATCCTTGCAGCACACACAAAAAATATTCCGTGAGATGAACAACACACAACACACTGGGTCTTCGTGCCTCCCACTTGATTGCATTAGCCTACCTTCATTGGTTTTTGCCCCAAGTTAATTTTAGTTATTAGGTCTGCGGAAAACATGGCCATGTCCTTGGGGCCTCTGGACTTGCACACTGAAACAAATCAATTATTTGAAATGCCACAGAATAAATACTATAAGAATAAGCTCCTTGGGAGAAGAAAGGTGTCATATAATTCAAAGCAATTTATAAATATCTGCTTTCAGACACAGTGTGAGACTGATCCAAACTTCTTTGAAGGGAGTTGAAACAGAGCTGTCGATATTATGATTACATTTTCTCTTGGATCGTGCCTAGAGTAATGTTCAGGCAGCAGAGTTCAAGTATTTTCTCTAATATTGGATGAACAGTGTAAAAATAATGTAATTACTTATAAAGGGACATAATATAGAAAATTACTTTGACTCAGATAGCTACAGCTTGTAAAATAGAGATTTATTCCCACTGGGATAGTGGAATCTTTGTTGAGATTTCAATGCTGCTCTTTGACTATTGAAAAATATTTATAAAATAAAATAAGATTCTAAAGATTTTAAAGTAAATGAATTTTAGATTATGTGAATATGATCAAAATTCTATTACTACCAACGTGCTGAATGCTAGAAAAGGAAATTCTTTTTAGCTGAGATCATAGGAATTACAAAGAAGACTTTGATAAAAAATGCATATTAAATAAGTGGAATAAAATATTGATATGTACCTATAGATGTATTATATATAGGATATATAATACATGCATATGTATATAATAAATGTATATATGTGCACACATACACAAACACATACATAGTCCTTCTTTTGTATATATGTATATATACATATATAGAGTTATACAATTTATTATGTGTTATAGTTATAAGAATTGGCTGATATGATTATAGAAGCTGGTAAGTCCAAAATCTACAGGGTGCGCTGGTAGACTAGAGACAACCTAGGAAAAGTCAATGTTGCAGTTCAAGTTCGAAGGCCTCTAGTGGTGGAATTCCTTATTGTCAATCAAGGGCGTCTTTTGTTCTATACAGGAGTGCACGGATTGGATGAAACTCTGTCCCCCTGACCCCCACCCCACATCAGGGAAGGCAACCTACTTTACTCAAAGTTCACTGATTTCAATGTTAATCTCATCCCAAAACACCCTGATGGAAACATCCAGCATAATGTTTGATCATATATCAGGGCATCTTGGCCCAGCCAAGTTGTTACATAAAATTAAGCATCAGACAAGTGATGAATTTGAATGAAGGAATGGGGGAAGAGAAAATGTTGGGTTATGCAGAAATTGCTGCACTTGAATGGAAGGAAAAAAATAGCAGTTTTAGGAATAGTGGAGTTGTCTGGCTATTATAAACTGTTATGATGCACTGAAAAAAAGAAAATGACTATTTTTAGCTAATGATCAATTTAAGGCATACTGTTAAAACCAGAAGGGCTGTGTGGCAGCTTCTGAGGAGATTCTTATCTCCTACATTTCCAGACTTTCTGTTATAAAAATGAGGCCCAGCATCTAATTTTAAGTGTAGCTGAGAAATAATAAATGTCTAACCTTGGCAGACTAGAAAATATAGACACAACTTTAAGCACTTCAGATATGGCTATTGATTTGGTGAATGTAATCTTCTTAATGCCAATCAATACAGATGATTAAATGCAACTTGCTTTCACATGGAAAAGACAACTGTACACATTCACTTGCCTCAGGTTTGTGTTAAGTCTTTTGCTTCTGATCACAGTTTTGATTGTGTTGACATTAGATAGAACACATTATTGGCTTTAACCAACGGGGCATGAAATATATGGCTAAGTTTTTCCTCTTTCATTTCCTGGGAGATTAATGCAAAATAATTTTCCTAATACTCCGCAGAAAATACATTAGAATTGCGTTTTAGTCACCTGTTATGGTAGCCAACTCAACAACCCGTTCTTACATTTGCTTTTCTTCCTTCCCTGTCTCACTCACTAATTATTTCATTCCTGATTAGTGAATTCACTTCCCAAATAAACTACCTTCATTCAAGCCTTAACCTGAAGCTTTGTTTTGAGAAATCTGGGCTAAATATATAACTACAGGTCTAAATAATAAATACATCTATCTTGAGTCATGTTATTCTCTTCCATTTGAAAATAATGATTTTAGCATATTTTTTCTTCTTCCCTTCTGTTTTCTCTGCCACCTTGATAATTGTTATTATAAATTCATTTTTGGTTTTCTGTCTCACCTTAAAATATTTTTATTAGGAATTCCAATTTTAGAAAATTTCTGTTAACTTTTTGTTATGTAAAATTCAAACATGGTATTCTGAAAATTACCTCCTCCTCTGCATTGTCCTTGTTTTTCCCTCCAGAACTCTTATTGGATAGATGTTAGGTTTTTGAATCTAATCTTTATATATCCCATGAATTTTCCCTCATGCTTTTCCTCTTTATCTTTTTCTATCTAATTTATAAGAGAATTTCTAGACTCTGTCTTTTAGACTCCTACTTAAGTCTTTAGTCATGCATTTTTTTGTATTTAGTGATTTTCATTTTAACTGGAAATTATATTTTTTAAGAGAAAAGTAATACAAACTTACTTTATAGTTTCTTTATGATCTCTTTGTGTATTATCTAATCTCCTCTCACTAACTATATAATAGGTAAGGATGTCAGATTTAGCAAATACAGATACAAGGCACCCAGTCAAATCCGAATTCCAGAGAAGCAACAAATTACTTTGTCCTTTCCTTGTCAATGAATTACCTTTTCATAGGCATATTCTATGCAATATTTGGGTCATACTTAGACTAAAACAGTACTCATTAGGCATCTGAAGTTCCAATCTAGATGGGTGTCCTGTATTATATCTGAAATCCTAAGATAGGACTTTAGACTGAGAAATACTCATTTGGTGATTTAATGGAAATTAATTTTTTATTAATAGTTTCTATGAACTATTTGATTTCTTATTCTTTTATGTCTCTAGCAGTCTCTTTTTATGAAGTCAACATTCTCTTTACTTGACATAATCATGGATTTGAAATAAAATGATCTCTTCTTGAATTATTGCATTTTTATTTAAAATCAGTTTGATTTATTCATTTTTCATCTCCTCCTACCTATTGAATGTCTTTCAATGTTTGGTCACCCTTTTTGACTGTTTAACAATTATGCATGCAGGGCTATTTTGATTAGGATAGGTAGCAGCATTGCTTTTTATTGGTCGTTGTGTATGTCTGTTTTACCAAAATGACCCTCTTTTCGAGTCTGTTGACAAAGAGTTGACACCTCTCACATGAGCTCCAGGCAAAATTTTATTTGATTAATGAATGAGTGCATCATTCACCAAAATATCTGAAGACCATCAAGTTTTATGTTTGAAGGGGAAAAAGATCCAGTTTGATTTGGATGTGTTAATTTGGAGAAAACAGTGTCAGTGTTAAAAATCGAACTAATCAGCTGGAAATTCATCTGGACTTTGGGTGAATTGTTGCAGATCAGTTAGAGATATTGAAATTACTTATTTAATATTAATAAGCAGTAAGAAATCATCTAAAGGTAGAAAACTCATTGGTAATAGTAAGTACATAGAACAACACAGAATATGATAATGCTGTAACTGTGGTGTGTAAACTACTCTTATCCTAAGTAAAAAGAATAACCAATGAACTAATCAAAATAATTACTACAACAACTTTTTGAGGCACAGGCAGTATAATAAGATATAAGTAGAAATAACAAAAAGTTAAAAAGTAGGGGGACAAAGTTAAGAGTAGAGTTTTTATTACTTTTCTTTTTGTTTGTTTATATAGTGTTAAGTTGTTATTGGGTTAAAATAAAGGGCCATAAGGCAGTATTTGCAAACCTCATGGCAACCTTAAACCAAAAAGCATACAATAGAGGCATAAAAAAAATAAAAAGAGAGGAACTAAATCAAACCATCTACACTAAAGGAAGACAGGAAGAAAAGAAAGAAGGAAGAGAAGGCAACTAAAAAAAAGAAAAAATAAATAACAAAATGGCAGGAGTAAGCTCCTACTTATCAATAATGACTTTAAATGTAAATAGACTAAACTCTCCAATCAAAAGACCTAAGATGGCTGCATAGTTGAAAAAAAACAAAGTCAATCGATCTGTTGCCTACAAGAAACATACTTCACCTATAAAGACATACATAGAATGAAAATAAAGGGATGAAAAAAGATATTCCATGCCAGCAAAAGCCAAAAATATAGCAGTAGCTGTACTTATATCAGACAAAATAGACCTCAAGACAAAAACTATAAGAAGAGCCAAAGAAGGTCACTATATAATAATAAAGAAATCAATTCAGCAAAAGGATATAACAATTTTAAATATATAGGCACCCAACACTAGACCACCAATATATATAAAGGAAATATTATTAGAGCTAAAGAGATAGATTGGCCCCAATAAAGTAATAGCTGGAGACTTCAACACCTCACTTTCAGCATTGGACAGATTTTCTAGACAGAAAATCAACAAAGAAACATTAGATATAATCTGCACTGTAAACCAAATGCATCTAATAGATTAAAGAATGCTTTATCCAAGAACTATGGAATTCACAATTTTTTCCTCAGCACATGAATCGTTCTCCAGAATAGACCATATGTTAGGTCACAAAACAAATCTTAAAACATTAAAACATTTGAAATAATATCAAGCATCTTCTCTAACCACAATGAAATAAAATGAGAAAATAATAAAAAGAGGGATTTTGGAAACTATACAAACACATGGAAAATCAAACAATATGCTCTTGAATGGTCAGTGGGTTGATGAAGAAATTAGAAGGAAATTGAAAAATTTCTTGAAACAAATGATAATGTAAACACAACATACAAAAACCTCTGGGATACAGTAAAATCAGTACTAAGAGGGAAATTTATAACTGTAAGTGCCTACATCCAAGAGGAGGAAAAACTTCAAATGAACAATCTAACATTGCATCCTAAAGAACTAGAAAAGCAAGAGCAGACCAAATCCAAAATTAGTAGTAGAAAAGAAATAATAAATATCAGAGCAGAAATAAGTGACATTGAAATTAAAAGCACAAAAGGTCAATGAAGCAAAAAGTTGTTTTTTTAAAAAAAAATTACACAAAATTACAAACTTTTAGCCAGAATAAGAAAAAGAGGAGATCCATATCAATAAAATCAGAAATGAAGAAGGAGACAGCTGATAATGCAGAACTTCAAAGGCTCATTAATGGGTACTACATGCAACTATATGCCAATAAATTGGAAAATCTAAAAGAAATAAATTTCTAGATACATACAACCTACCAAGATTAAACTAGGAAGAAATCCAAACCATGAAAATACCAATAACAAGTAATGATACCGAAGCTGTAATAAAAAGTCTCCCAGTAAAGAGCCTGATGGCCCCACTGTCAAATTCTACCAAACACTTAAAGAAGAACTAATACCAATCCTACTCAAACTATTCCAAAAAATAGAGGATGAGAGAATACTTTCAAACGTATTCTGTGAGGCCAGTGTTACCCTGATACCAAAACCAAAGACACATCAAAAAATGAAAATTGCAGACCAGTATCTCTGATGAATATTGATGCAAGAATCCTCAACAAAATACTAGCAAACTTATTCCACAATACATTATAAAGGACATTCATCCTGACCAACTAGGATTTATCCCTGGGATGCAAGGATGCTTCAACATAGGCAAATCAATCAACATGATACATTATATCAACAGAATGAATGACAAAAACCTTGTGATTATTTCCATTGTCTCTGAAAAGGCATTTGATAAAATTCAGCATCCCTTCATGATAATAACCCTCAAAAAACTGGGAGCAGAAGGAAGATACCTCAATACATTAAGAACCACATACAACAGACCCACAGGTATTATCATACTAAATGGGAAAAAAACCTAAAAGCTTTTCCTCTGAGATCTGGAAATGACAAGGATGCCCACTTTCACCACTGTTATTCAACATACTACTGGAAGTCCTGGCTAGAGCAATCAGACAAGAGAAGGATATAAAGGGCATCCAAATTGGAAAGAAAGACATCAAATTAACTTTGTTTGCTCATGATATGATCTTATAATTAGGAAAACCTAAAGACTCTATAAGAAAACTGTTAGAACTGATAAAGTCAGTGAAGTTGCAGGATACAAAAATCAACATACAAAGCTCAGTAGCATTTCTATATGCTTACAGTGAATAATGTGAAAAAGAAATTAAAAAGTAATGACATCAGAACAGAAAACCAAACACCGCATGTTCTCACTCATAGGTGGGAACTGAACAATGAGACCACTTGGACTCGGGAAGGGGAACATCACACACCGGGGCCTATCATGGGGAGGGGGGAGGTGGGAGGGATTGCATTGGGAGTTATACCTGATGTAAATGACGAGTTGATGGGTGCTGACGAGTTGATGGGTGCAGCACACCAACATGGCGCAAGTATACATATGTAACAAACCTGCACGTTATGCACATGTACCCTAGAACTTAAAGTATAAAAAAAAAAAAAAGTAATGACATCTATAATAGCCATGCATAAAATAAATACCTAGAAATTACCCAGAGAATAGAAAGATCACTATAATGAAAACTATAAAACACTAATGAAAGAAATGGAAAAATATTCCATGTTCATGTATTGGAAGACTCAATATTGTTAAAATGTCTATACTACCCAAAGCAATGTACAGATTCAATGCAATCCCTATCCCAAAATACAAATATTATTCTGCAAAGAATTTTTTAAAAATCCTATAATTTATATAGAGCCACAAAAGACTCAGAATAGCCAAAGTTGTCTTAAACAAAAAGAACAAAACTGGAGCAAACACACTTCAGATCTTGCTACAGAGTTGTGGTAAACAAAACAGCATGGTGTTGGCGTAAAAACAGACACGTAGACCGATGGAACAGAATAGAGAACCCAGAAATAAATCCACACACCTAAAGTGAACTCACTTTTGACATAATGCCAAGAACATACTAAGGAAAGCAGAATCTTTTAAATAAATGGTGCTGGAAAAACTGGATATCCATATGCTGAAGAATGAAACTGGACCCCTATCTCTCACCATACACAAAAATCAAGTCAAAATGGATTAAAGACTTAAATCTAAGATCTCAAACTGTGAAACTACTACAAGAAAACATCGGGGAAAGTCTACAGGATATTGGTTGGGAAAACATTTCTTGAGCAATACCCCATGAGCACAGGCAACCAAAATTACCTATTCATAAGTAGTAGACAAATGTGAAAAATTTATGGGTAATCCATCTTGATTTTTAATGTCAGTATTCACTTGGTCAGGATCACAGACATCTACTGGAATTTCATATAAAAAAAGAGCTGGAACAAATGTAGATATGTATTTGCTTTCTGTAGATATGTTCTTGAAATTATGATTAGGAAACTAAATGAATCAGGGTTACATTGTTGCGTTATTATACATTTATGCAACATTTTTGTTTGGTCAGTACTAAAATGAATAAATTGATGCGCTTGGTGAACAAAACAGTAATTTTAAACAATTTAAGAAATATGAAGAAATAAAACAAGTATGCCACAGAGATGTATTAACACATGTTTTCCAAAAGATTTTATGGCTTCTACTAAATTTTTAGTGTCTTATTCAAAAATCGTATTTCTTGGTTGAATACGTTGGGCTTATCTGAACATAATGGGGTTAAAGGTTTGTCTACCAAAAATTATTCACATTTTCATGGTTTAGCATGATGGCTGTTCCCAGTGGAATTTTATCTCTTAATTTCCCTTGAAGTTAGGTATGACCTTGTAAATAATTCTGAAATGTGAGAGGAAGTGATGTGTTCAATTTCTAGGTAAGACTTTTAAGAAGCAATGGTGCTTGTCTCATACACCTACAGCCAGGTAATAATGTTGAAGCCTTTAGGACAGAGCAGAGTCACAGTTTAGAAAAAGTTTGGGTACCTAAATTATAGTGTGAGGAAGAGTCTCCACCAACCAGGAGCACACACTTATGACTGAGAAATAAACTTCAATTGTATCAAGCTGCTAAAATTTTGATTTTATTTATTACTTTACCTTACCTTACCCTAAATAATATAGTATTCCTATTTGATACTTTACTCTTTTACTAGTGCCATCATGCCTTATATAAGTAGTGACAAATTAGAAATACTGTTATTAGAGATAGATAAAAACAATTTTTATGTTATCCAATGCTTAAGTAATTTCCCAAAGACTGTATACCAATTATAAACATACCAAATATTTTTAGAGAATTATTTTTGCCAATATTATGATCTGTGTTCATAGTCTTCTGAGGATTATAAATTTCTTCTTTTAGCAAAAACTGACTTGCAAAATGAACAAATATAGTTTATAATAAATTTGACCTTGCCAGGTAAGATAATTTTTTTCTTATTTTTCAATACTATGGAATTCATTTTGAAAAAGATTAAGTGAATACCACAAACAGAGCTAACGTTTTATTTTCCTTTCCCTCTTTTTTTCTTAAATCTTGGTCAGTATGGCGTAAATATTTATTGTTACATAGCAAGTAAAGTAAAAGAAAACTAAAATAGAAAAAGAGCCCATCATTTAATAGTGTCAAGTATCACAGACCTTAAGTAGAGGAAACCATTTCAGGTTGTAATTAAAAAAAAAAAAGTGATTCATGTAACTTTCTCTGTTTGTGCACTTGTGAATACACATGTACATGCTTGTTCAGAGACAGGAAATTATAAAAGAGGGTATAGTAGTAAGAAAAGAATGAGAGAATTCCATTGAGAGATTATTCACTGAATTCATCAGTTAGCACATCTTTTATTCTCTTACTGTCTTTTTGGGGTATAAACCAACATTTTGAAATTCCCTCACTATTTCTAGAGGTATGTACTGTAAAGCAGTGATATTTCTGGTATATCGTCAATCATATGAAAACATTTTATGATAGAAACAAAATTCTACACTCTCCAAGAATGATAGTTACATGCCTTTGATTTTACTAAAGCCAATAAAAACTCTGACCCTAGTGGAGATCCACTGTAGAGATTCCACAAACAGGGACCTGTGGATGTTGTACCATACTGAGACGGGAAGTTTCTGAAACAAGAAGGTGCAGAGGGAACCAAAGGCAACTGGCCAAGTTAATAGGTTATTTTGTGCAATTATTTGCTGAATAATGTCCATACTTATGAAGAAGTACAAATACTTGATAAAAACTGATTTTGGTGTATATAGTAGCCGGTAATATTTAGTCTTTGGTCTACTTTCATATGTGATGTTTTCTGAACATGGGAGCAGAAATAAGGAGAAGGAAAAGTCACGTTGCCTTGAACACAGTATGTTCTAAAAATAATTTTTAGATGAATATATAGTGAATCTAATTTTCAGCATGATGGGTTTGCAGTGCACGACACATCTAGGTAGAATTTTTAGCTGTCTGGTTTTAAACTGGTCAGTTGAATATCTTAATAATCAGTCTGGGAATTAAATGAAGGGCATTTCAGCCATATGATATTCATTATTTTTTATTACATTTTATCATGTTATGACATAATTTCTGTATGTGTATTTTTGTTCACCCTAAACTTGTACTCCACACTAGAGGGGCTAACTAGCTGAATGAATCAAAGAATGTGAGTTTTCCTGGTCCTATGATGTAGATACCCTTATGTAATATCTCCAGCCCATCAGGCAAGTTCTAAAATAATATCGCGACTGTCTACCACTACCAAACTAAGACTTTCAGATGAATACTTTTTCCCTCAAAATACGAAATAAGAAAGTTTTGTTCTTCTTTGTATGGTTTTCATCTTTTGCTTATTTCTCAGAGCTCTTTTAAGTTACCTAATATATGTAAATTTATTGACAAGAGAAAAAGAATATGCATAGATTTCCTTACATTCATATTTTCAAATTTTATATTTTATTGTAAATTTCTTGAGGGTAAAAATTATATTTTTATATAAAAATATGCCAGTTTTCAATTTGTTGTCTTTCTATTGTTTCAAGGTTATCGCCTGGGTCACATAAAAACACAATACTGGTCTGGTTACGTCCATATCTCTTTCTCCAGGTGTTGTGCTAAAAATTCTTGACTACAAATGAGTCAATGTCAATCAGCAGTCCAAACTAAGATGTCATTTTGTAATCATTCTTTAAATAGGTAAAAAGAATAACCCACTAATTGTTCTATAAAGCTTTCACCCCCTTGCCCTAGAATTATCTAGCAGGATGCTGTTATGTCTCTCTCAATGTAGGCACATTATGTCAATATGACTGATGGCAAACAACTTGCTTGGCACACTCAGTGTTTGCTCTCTGTTTTCCCTACAGTCTTTGGCAGTTTGTTATCTTGAACTCCATTTGTAAGCTTTAAAATGTAGAAGTGCCAAGAGCATGCCTGATATCATTCATATATATATTTTTTAATTTCAAAAAATGAAAAATGGGCAAATATGTGGAAGATCTAATGAGAACATGCCCTTAAAGTCTTCATGGAAATCAAGAAAAAAGAAAGCCAATGAAGGCTGAAGTTGCCAAAATAATTTTTTTCTTTTCTTAACATAATAAGCTGATTAAAGGAGAATATAATTTACATGTTTAATATTTTTGCAGAAAGATATCACAATGCTTGCCTATCAAAAATTAATTAAAAATTAATGCAGCATGGACAATTATATTCAAGTAAGGTAGCTATTATTGGTAACATTTTGTATTTTCATTGTTCAATACCAGAAGGGGGAGAAGAATGAAATATGTCACATTAGATCATCAGATTTCTAGGCAATATCTTCTTATCTTTTGTAACGGCCAATTTAGCTCTAAAATTCAAAAGTATATGATAGATTTTTTGTTTGTTTGTTTTTAACACAATAACTGCATTATTCTTATCGTGTTCCATAACATAATTTTACCTGGGTTTGGGTACATAGCAAGGAATTAGTTTTAAGATCTTTACTATACATATATATATATTCCACCTTTCTTTATAGTACAACAAAACAAATATGTATTATGCTATTTGTTACAATTTGGAGGTAAGCAGTGAGACGGAGCTATATATTTCCATAATAGTGGTAACTTCGTTTAGTCATTACATTTCAGCATTGGATGGGTCTTAGAAACATGGGAATTAATATATGTAGAACTTAGAGGGTGCTGAAACTTAACTGCCTGAGTCATAATAGATGCATATATAAAATGTAATGCTAATTTTGAAATTAATAATACAAAACAGATTGAACCAGAGAGCAGAGTTCAGTGATCAGTATACTTTCTTTAAAGGTAAATCACATGCAAACCAAAAGATAACCAGAAAGTCGATGGTAGGAATAGAATCAGAGTAAGGGGTGTTGATCAGATGATTTTAATGACTAGTCTTATGGAGCTATGGAAATCTAATGAACTCATAAAAGGAATTTTATGAGTTCACTATGAACTTAGTGAACATAGTGGCTTAGCGTCATAGTGGCTGTGAGTACCAGACAATTCCTTTTATGGTTCAGCGCATCCTTTCCATTGAAGAGTGCTATAGACCAACTGATATTTCTTTACTGATGTTTCACTTTCAATAATCATAACAATTGTCATCCTCCTTTTGATTAATAAATTATTTCTTTATCTATGACCAAGCCCTCATTGAATTCTTTTAGAGCTTTAGTGTAAGAATTATTTGGCCTCTTTAATATGGTTCATAATATTTTCGTTCTTATCTTTGTAGGCATAAGTAGTCTATACTTTTTCTAAATCTTGGAAAGGCACCTCATTATTCCAAGTATAATAGCTTCATATTTAGTCTCTTATATGAGTTATTCTGCACCCCCTCATCAGTATGTTCTTTTTAAAATACAAATTTGATACCATATGTTCTCACTCATTAGTGGGAGTTGAACAATGAGAACACATGGGCACTGGGAGAGGAACATCACACACTGGGGCCTGTTAGGGAATGGGGGACAAGGGGAGGGAGAGCATTAGGAGAAATACCTAATGCATATGGGGTTTAAAACCTAGATGACGGGTTGATAGGTGCAGCAAACCACCACGGCACATGTATACCTATGTAACAAACCTGCAGGTTCTGCACATGTATCCCAGAACTTAAACTACAATAAAAAAATAAAAATAAAAATAGAGCACAAGTTTAAATTTTTATGTCCCTTCAAGTTTGAAATTCTATTGTGTTCTCTATTGATGTGGCTCCTGTACTGTCAGTAATTTCCTATTGTTCGTAGCAAGGATAACATGCACGTACTATTTCATATTGCCCTTATCTTAAAACTCTATTTCTTGCAAAGGTTGAATGTAGTCTCAGAAGTCTTGTCAATGTAGTTTACTAGATTTGGCATTTGAGATAAAACCAATAGGCCATCTCTGGCCTGTAGGACAAAGTATCAGTGTTTAACCTGACATCAACACAATTCACATTCTGCTCTTACTTTAACTTATACAATTAGATATGATCTTAGCTCCACTTTTTTTGTAGATGCTTTTTATCGGTTCGAGAAAGTTCCCTTTCATTCCTGATATGGAGACTTTTATTTATTTTTGTCAGAAACAGGTGTTAGAATTTGTCAAAGGCTTTTTTTTTGCATTTATTGAGATGGTCACATGGTTTTTATTTTTTAAGCCTTTTAATACATTGATTTTTTCTGAAGATATAAAGCCAACCTTGCATTTATGAGAAAAACTCAGCTTGGTCATGATGTATTATCATCTCAATGTACTGTAAAATTTGATTTGCTAAAATTTTGTTTAGAATATTTGCAGCTACATTTATAAGGGATATGGTCTGTTGTTTTCTTTTCTTGTATTTTGTTTTGGTATCAGAGTAATCCTTGCTTCATACGATGAGTATTTCATCTTCTTTAATTTTTTGGAAGAGTTAATGTGGACTTGGCATTATTTTCTTCATAAATGTTAGGTAGAATTCACCAGTGAAAACATGTGGATCTCTAGTTTTCTTTTGAGAAAGACTGTTAAATACAATTTCAATTTATTTGATACATACAGCTATCTGAGTTATCTATTTTCTCTTTATTGAGTTTGGTAATTTATGCCTTTTAAGGAAATTATCTATTTTATCTAAGTTGTAAAATTTATGGGCATTAAATTTTTAATAAAATTCCTTTATTAATTTTTAATACATATGAAATATGCCATGATATCGCCTCACTCATTACTTATTCTGATGTATTAAAGATGATTAAAAAAATTAAAATGCTGTAAGAATTAGTTTTTCTTCCATGGAAAGAATTGTTAAAATTGGGAAAAGCTTCAGATCTGTGAGAGAAAATGAAGAGTCAGACCTTGGAGAATGTCTCTAAGCAAGTTCAAAAATCATACACCCACTTTCTCTCTGTTTCTGATAAGTTTGGACTGAACAACACTTGTGCCTTCCTTTCTTGGGGTGGCCTGGTGTGAACCCAAGCCCCCAGAGAACTGGTTGAATAGAAGGATGTCAGTAGAGGGGTAAGTTCTCACAGATTTCTGCCCATCCAGTATGGTACATGAAAAAGCCCAGCAAAGTCTCCTAGAGTTCAAGTGAGAGCAGTGAAAAAGGAATGGTGAGTAAGCTGAAGACTTCGCCTGGCATCGTTGGTGTGAGGAAGACCGCATATGGCTGGCATCAGCCTGGTGATCAAAGGGTAGATAATACACCAGAGGTCAGTGCCAAGCATCAAAGATTGGTGAGAATGTGCATCTTGATAGAGGTCAGTAGATGATGGAGGATTGCCGTAGACCAGGCTGACCTTCTCCTCAATTTTAGAGGGATGAGTAAGCTGCCTGGAATTTAGATATTCCCTAGGTAGGATAAGTATATGAAATAAGACTGAATATATCCTGAATTGTAGAGAATGGGAGTTCAAGAGTTGGTAAAGTTCCATTTTAAGGAGAAAAAGTTTAGGTTGTATCTGATCTGAGTTTCAGGGAGGGGAAATCCACATTCAGAGGACACAGAATTCAAGCAAACAAATGGTCATATTTTTGTCCTTATTTTCCTCTGTCTCACAAAGGCATTTGAGACACTTCTTAAGCAGGGTCATGACACTTTTCCTGTAAAGTGCCAGGTGATAGTATTTTAGACTTTGGCTGCTCTACGGTCTCGGTTGCAACTATTCAACTTTTCTGTGTTAGCATAAAACTGATTCTTCGCTCAGGAGCTGTCCGAAAACAGGTGGGGGTGGAAGGTTGGAGGGTGTGGTGGGAGGATGGTCAGATTTGGCTCATGGGCCACAGTTTTGCTGATTCCTTTTTACTAGGATTCCACATTATATGCCCACATTTTTTCTTGTTCCTTCCTTGTCAGTCTCTTTGCTGGCTATTCTATCTCTACTACATTTCTCATTGTTATCAGCCCTCTTCCCTCTGCTTATAAAACTAGTCCCTAGCTGATGTCATTCATTCCTATAGACTTTTATTTTCTTCAATTCTACACTTTTTAGAATTTTGGTAGAGAGACAAATTAATTACAATCCCAAGCTTATAGCTATTTATCGTTGTTAATTTATGTAAGGACCTGCAGTTTAAATTTCATTGTTAATTTCTTTTCCATTGTATTTCTGTCATCTATGGTCCTCATCTCCATTCTGCTGGCATTTCTAGATAGATGACCTTATCCTCTGGAAAGAATGACAGTTTTACATTTTCCTTTTCAACCTCTGTAACACCTATGCATTTTCTTTTTTTTATAGGCTTATCTGGGTACTAGATTTGCCACTTACCAATTGTTTTAGGGTCTAATTGGTAGATAGAAACCACAAAGATTTTTTTGAATTTAAAGATAATTTTAAAAAGAAACAATTAATATAAGAAATTATTAACAGGGTATTGGACTAACAGGAGATTGACTAGAAGTAAAACCACTAAAAATAAATAAATAAATAAATAAATAAATAAATAAATAAATAAATAAATAGAAGATTAGCAGGTATAGGAAACAGCCACTACCCTCTAGGTATAAGAAACAATATCCAAGGAATAAAAAAAGTCAAATCTGGATGCCCCTTCTCATCCTGAGACAGTCTGGATTTCTTTGGAGACGGAGCAGCAGTAGCTCACGTATGGCAGAGACGTTCACAAGACTGCAAGGACACTCAAGGGGATTCCAGAAAAGTTCCAGGGAAAGCCATCCACCGTGAGGTGCCATGTTGGCAGCATTTACTGAGAAGCCTCTCTCTGAGCTGCTGGGAGAAGCTGCTCTGGAGAACCGCCGTACCTTGGAACTCACTGTGACGCTGCCCCAAGGCAGCTCCCTAGAGAAGCCGTAGATGGGGCAGTGCTGGGCTGGCTGGCAGGATTCTGTTGTGTAGCCACCCAAGAGGGCGCCTGGAGAAGCTGCCCATGGTAGGCCCCATGCTGGTGATCCTTTACCAGAAAGCCTTCTAAGAGGAAGCTGGTAGCAGCTGTCTGTGGGGAATTGCCACGTGCTGCTGTCTGGTGGGTGTTGCTGGAGCCATGTGCTACAGAAGCCACACATACTACAGGAGTCTGGTTCTACAGAGGCTGTGCTGCAAATGCCACAGGGGTTGTCTAGTGCAGTACCAGAACCAGGATGAGAAACCCTTTCTCTTCCAGTGTGCCTTCAGCACCTTCTACGGACAAAATTTAATACTGTGTAGCTGCAAGAGAAAACATGTACAGGGTTAAGGGCTGAATGGTGTCTCCTAAAATTTGCATGTGGAAGTTTCTACTCCTAGTACCTCAGGATGGCACTGTGTTTGGAGGTACGATCTTTAGACAGGTGATTGAGGCTAGCTGAGTTCACTAGGATGGCAGCTGATCCAATATGACTAATGTCCTTATAGGAAGAAATTAGGACACAGACACGTACAGGGAGAAGACCATGTAATGACACGAGAAGACAGCCATCTGCAAGCCAAGGAGACAGGCCTCAATTAAACCAAGCCTGCCAACACCTTGATCTCAGACTTCTAGCCTCCAGAACAGAAAAGCAATTCCTGTTGTTTAAGTTGCCCTGCTTGTGGTACTTTGTTATGGAAACTACAGAAAACTAATACCCAGGGTCTGTTTCTATCGTGGATACCAGGCAATGGAGAGGAGATTTGAAGCTGAGACATTACAATTGGTAACTGACACACTAGGTTTATAAGCCTGAGAAACTTTGAAAATCCCCTGAACCTGTTTTCTTATCTGTAAAAATGGAATTCTTGCCAGAATTGAAGGCTCTTTTCAAACTCTTAAGAATTACTTCCCTTTTGTTTCTGGCTATCAACCTCTTGACAGAGACTTCCTTATTCACAGAAGCAGTGTCAGGTAGAGTTCAATCTTTCACATCAGAAAAACCTGCTCATTTTAGCACTTACAGGCTCTGTGACCTTGGCCAAGTCACTTACTTCTCTGGTCCTCACTTTCTTCATATGGAAATTGAGGGCTCTAATATTTACCTTATTGTGATGATGTGAGGACGAAATGAGAGAATATGAATAGAACACTCAGTTCTGTGCTTGATGCATAAGTAGTGCTGGGTAAATCGCAGATATTCTTTTTGTAATTTCAGTATCTAAAGGAATGACTCTCTCACATGGTATGTGAAACTTGTGTTTGTTAGAATGAATTGATGGGAACCCTTCAATGGGAGAACTTCAGACATAACAACTGTCTCTCTGTGTGTGTGTGTGTGTGTGTGTGTGTGTGTGTGTGTGTGTGTGTGTTAGAGGTAACAGTTTTAGACAGAGAAAGGATCTACTTGGTACCTTTCAAATCACAAAATGTTCCTGCTTCTTACAGTGAAGCAGTTGCAGATGATCATCCAAGATCATCACTTTTCTATCATTAAAAGAGAAGGTAGATGTCTTTGAATAGTCAAGAAAGAAAGAAAATCTTAAAATAAACACAGAAATAATTTAGAGTCCACTCAAAAGAGTGAGAAGCTGGAGAAAATACAGTCACTGTAAATCCCTGAGAAAGGAACTAGCAACAAAGAGCAGGAAATCCACCAAGGCTCTACTTGTTTTCAGAAAATCCCTAATTAAATCACAAAATTGAAATCTGACAGACACGAAACAAAATCTGATTTTAATGACTTTGTCACCCCCACAGCTTTTGTTTTGGGGGCAGTTTTAAGATGGGCTTTCCCACTGTTTTATATTTTAGAATCTTTCTTCTTATGATAATGCATCAGGAAACGATAAGTTGATTTTAAATCTTACATCTTAAACAAGGTCAAGCCACGTCTTATGTCTTCAATAAAGCGACTGTTTCCAGCTGAACTTGTGTGTTAGTGATGAGGCGTTAAGTAAACACAAGACTCTTCAACACCAGAGCAGGAAGAGAAAACACACAATTAGATATTGAGATTTCTTTTTTTAAAAAATTATACTTTAAGTTCTAGGGTACATGTGCACAACGTGCAGGTTTGTTACATAGGTATACATGTGCCATGTTGGTGTGCTGCACTCATTAACTCATCATTTACATTAGGTAAGATATTGAGATTTCTAACACTAAGTGAACAGAACCAAAATTTATAAAATTAAAAATGTTGCTACTAATTTTTGCTTTCAAGGAGCAGGCAGTCACACACACACACAATTACAAGATTGACTGCTTAATATCCTCTTAACCACAGAAAGTGACTCTGTTTATGTTAGGAAATAGAAGCCAAGCAGAAAGGTCATTACGTTGGGTCTGCAGCTTTCACTCCTAATACGTGAGTCTCATTTATAAGTAGAGGAAAAAATCAATAATCCTTTTAAGTTGCCTTAGATTCCAAGTGGAAAATGCTTTCACCCTCTGCACTGTGGTGACTTAAAGCCACTGTGAGATATTATGCAACGTTGTTTCACCAAGAATCCCAACTTACTTCAGTAGCTTTTAATTGTGTTGTTGAGCTGTCTTGGCTTGTGAGTCAAATGAATGCTGTCACTGCTTTCTGGAAGTTTAGCTCTTTTATTTGTCAACTGTTCTTTGTCGTCTTCTTGATAATTTATTTTGCTTTTATAAAAGTTACCGGGAAGGCCAAAGTAGTTTAAGAAACACAGGTCTTGCAGCCCAGAAGTGAAAACTTTCAAGCTTTTAATTTAGTTATGTTCATTTGATATTTACTAAGTATGAACCATGCATAAGGTCTCATGATGCATTAAGTGACAAGAGATGAGTAAGAACATTTGTTTTCAAGAAGGTGTAGTTTAATAGGGAGAATGAGTTAAGAATACAAATGTCTACAATTTGAAGTTCTATGTACAGAAGAAGAAGAGGAAGAGGAAGAGGAAGAAGAAGAAGGAAGAAGAAGAAGAAGAAGAAGAAGGAGGAGGAGGAGGAGGAGGAGGAGGAGGAGGAGGAGGAGGAAGAAGAAGAAGAAGAAGAAGAAGAAGAAGAAGAAGAAGAAGAAGAAGAAGAAGAAGAAGAAGAAGAAGAAAACTTTGTTCTGAGTTCAATGATTCACTAGGTGTGGTAGCTAATGCCTGTAATCCCAGCACTTTGGGAAGCTGAGGTAGGAGGATTGCTTGAACCCAGGAGTTCAAGACCAGCCCGGGCAAAAAAGCAGGATTCCTTCTCTACAAAAGAAGAAAGAAAGAAAGAAGGAAAGAAAGAAGGGAAGGGAGGGGAGGGGAGGGGAGGGGGAGGGAGGGGAAGGGAGGGGAAGGGAGAGGAAGGGAGGGGAAGGGAAGGGAAGGGAAGGGAAGGGAAGCCAGGTGTGGTGGCACATGCCTATAGGCCTAGCTACATGGGAGGCTGAGGTGGGAGGATTGCTTGAGCCCAGGAGGTCAAGGCTGCAGTGAGCCATGACTGCACCACTGCACTCCAGCCTGGACAACAGAGTGAGACTCCATCAAAAAAAAAAAAGTGCAAAGATTCAAAGAAGCTGTGTTTATGTTAGGGGGAAGGAAAAAGGCTTCACAGGCCTTAAAGAAAGGTGGAAATGTGAAACAAAGATGCAGATATATATGGGAGTAAGTGAATTCATGAGTCAAAGTGAAGATGGGATTAAAACTCAGACCTGCCCCAAGCTGGAGCCCAAGCAATAGAAGCAGATGAATTTCAAAAGCAGTCACAGGTCATGTTGTGAAGGGTTTTAAATATGGTATTTTCCTGCCAAAATTAGTAACACGATCAAGTCACAGGGCCAGAAGGAAGATGACTCTAGTGGTAGAGGAGGATACTATGGCCAATAGGCATTGAGAAGAGAGAGTAAGACAAAGATACACAGTGTAATTTAGACATCAGATGCTTTGGATATAAGGATATTGTATGTTGATTAGTTAAGGATGTAACTAGTCTCCTGGAACAAATCATGAATTAATACCCAAAACCATGGGTTCAAATCCTGTTTCGGCCCTGAAATATGTGGGCTTAGTAAGAATAAATAAATAAATGAGTGAGTGCCAGTTATGTACTCCCTGTAACACTCACAGCAATTCTTTAAATAGGCATCAGTAACTTCATTAGACAGATTAGGAACCAGGGCACAGAGAACGTAGGTAAATGCCAAATGTCAGAGAATTGATAAGTAGCAGCGTTTTAGGATTTCAATAAAATATTTCCGACTAAAGCCTGTGTTCTTCCAACCCTAGGTTTGAATTAATTCCTCCTTTGCGTTAGCCCCATGACTTTTTCACATTCTTAACACCTGTTTCTTTATCAATAAAATGGGGATCATAACTGCAAGCCTGCTGGATCCTTATCAAAATTAAATTAAAATGACTGTACTGTAGTTCAGGCTCCATCAACTTAGCTTTTAAAGGAAGGAAGAAATTAAAGAGTTTATAAAAGAAGATACATAAAACTTGTTTAAATAATGATACTTTCTTGTTTCCCAAGAAAAGGTTTACTATTTGCCAGTGATTGAAAAGAAACCCAAATTTTTATTTTAATCTTTGTTACTGATCTATAACTCATCTCTAGTTCTTATTATTTATTCTCCCAGTTTTTTTATGGTTTCTCTACTGCAGGCTATCTGCTATATATCAAGCAAAATCCCTGTAATATCCCTAAATGTAAACATGTGACTGCTCTGAGCGTGCGTAGCGTAAGCACGCTCAAAGAACTTCATTAATATTGTATATTAAATATAACTCACTTTACTCTTTATAGTGAAAGATTAGGTGACACTGAATTGATTTTCCTTCTCACTTATTTGGTTTTCTTTGAGAAAGAAATTTATTTGTTTTGAGATGCATATTTCCAGGTGATTCTGGTAGAAAATTAGATATGTACTATGCAGCAATGTATTAAATATATAAATATCTACATAGATGTATTTTCTAAATGTAGTGTTCATAAAAAATAAAAAAGGATCGGTATATTAAAAACCCAATTTATACACACTAAAAATGTATGTGCACTAAAAACACGCATTTTGAAAGAACACATACAAACAAAATCATGTTAAATTCATTAGAAGATTTGTCTGCTGTAGGGGGAAGGGCATAGACTTTGGGAATATAATGGTGCTATAGTTTGGATATTTGACCCTCCACATATCATGCTGAAATTTGACCCTCAGTGTTGAAGTGGAGTCTAACTGCCAAGAATTTGGGTCATGGGGACAGATCCCTCATGAATAGATTAATGCCCTCCCTGGGGGAAGTGAGTGAGTTCTCACTCTATTCGTTCCTATGACAGCTGGTTAGTAAAAAGAGCCTGGCACCTTCCTCTCATCTCTCTCTCTTGCTCCCTCTCTTAGCACGTGATCTCTGCACATGCTGGCTCCCTTTCTTCTTCTGCCTGGAAGCAGCCTGAAACCTTCACCGAAAGTACACCATGTTTCTCGTACAGCCCACAGAACCAGGAGCCAAACAAACCTCATGTATATATCCTTTGTGTTGCCATAGAGGCATAACTGAAGATGGGTAATTTATGTATTTGTATATATATATTATTATATATTTTATTACATTTTATATATTATGTACAAATATAGTATATATTATATAATATATAATATATTAGAATTTACTCCTACACTGTGTCAGTGTGTTTACTTTAGGACCTATGTAGGTCCTAAAGTAGATCTAGGTCTCCCTCTCTCTCTCTATATATGTGAAATATAATATTATATAAATATAAATTATTATTTACATATTATATAAATATATAAATATATTATATATTATATAAATAAAATTATATTTATATGTATAAATATTATATAAATATAAATTATATTTACATATATAAATTCTATTTTATATATGTAATATAATATTATATATAATATATTATAAATATAAATATTAAATTTATAATAATATATTAAAATAATATAAATATAAATTATATTTATATATAATTAATATATAATATAATAAATTATACTTATATTATTTTTAATATAATATATATTTATTATAATATATAATATATATTTATTATAATATATTATATAGTATAATATATATTATATATATAAAATATATTATATATTTAATATAATATATGATATATATAATATAAATATAATATATTTAAAATATATTAAAAATAATGTAAATATAATTTATATGTATTATATATACAAATAATATAAATATAAATTATATATGAAATATATAACATTATTTATTTGGTAATATATAAATATAAATTATATTTATATATTATTATATATTAAAATATTATATATTATATATATTTTAAGTTATACATAAATTATATATTAAGTTATATATTTAAAATTATATATGAAGTTATATATTTAAATAAAATATATTAATTTAATATAGATTTAAGTAATATATATAAAAATTATATATTAAGTTATATATTTAAATAATATATATTAAATTATATATTATTTAAATAATATATATTAATATATAAATATATATTATATATTTTAAGTTATATATAAATTGTATATTATATATAATAATAAATAAATAAAATAAAATAATATAATATAATATATAACATAAAAATTATATTATATAATTAAATATATAACATTATATATTTTATAATTATATAAAATTTTATATAATAATAATATATAATATAATATAATATTCGTATATTTGTATTATATAATATATAATAATTTATGTATATATACAAATATATAAATTACCCATCTTCAGGTATTCCTCTATGGCAACACAAAGGATATATATTTGAGGTTTATTTGGCTCATAATAAGACACACTGCTATGGGTCATGCACTGGCTATACAAAATGGAGAAGACATAACCTATGCCTTCAAAATGATAGCAGTGTAGTGGAAAAAATGGAGAGTTAAATCAAATATTTAGGTTGAGAAATACAATAATAAAGGTATACACTGAGTGGTAGGGGAACAGAGAGGAGGAGATTCAGAATGAGACATTGCTTGGGTGAGAAGATACTTGACTATTATGATGTAGACTCAGTATGAGACAGGATGCAAAGTTCCAGAATGATGTGTCTGTTTGAAGAAAGTTGCCAAACTCCTGCATATGGCTATTGCAAAAATTCGAACTGGCAACTGAGTATTTGATTCTCCATTTTAAGATTTTATTTTCTAATAAATGCATTTGCAGTTTCTAAAATATATAGCTATGTGACACAACTGCCTATAAGCCTCCCGGATCTGACCCACTTTCAAAATGCTTTTCTATGTCGTTTATTTCACTCCAAGTTGCTGAGAAAATCAGTGGACCCGTGTGAAGTTAATTTTGTTTTTGATAAGGTTAAAATGACTTCTTTTGGGGGATTGAAATCCCTGGGAACTATTTTTCTAAACTCTGATTTAATCCATTTATGTTTGGTCAGTGTTTGTGTTTCATCTTTTTGTTAAGTGACTTTAAACAAGAACCCATAATTTGTGTATATGTGTATTTATATATGATGTATATCAGCATATATCTCTTTTTTCCTTAAAAAGAAAATAAGAAAGATTATGTTTGTATAGGCTGCAATTAACCCAATATGTGAACGTGATGTCGAAAATGTTTTTCCTTTACAGATTCTACTAAAATGGCAAGACTTTCCTGAAACAACATTTAGTATTTGTTTTTAAAACAAACCCCTGGGTTTATTTTGTAAAATCTCATGAATTTTTTTATTCATCTCATATCCTTTTTAGGGCTGCTCTATGCCAAAGGAAATAAGATTAAGGCAACGCAGGAAGAGTTCTGGTTCGCAATAAGGCACAATGGATATATCTTGTGTGGGATTTGAAAGGAAGAATAGAAAAATCTACATGAGTACTCTTGGGGGAACAGAGTAAGTTAAAATTCTTAAACTCTTTTCAAATGATAAGTCAGACCTTAAAAAAATAGTCTAGTCCTCAAATTGATAATAACTTAAATTTAGCTCCAAAGCTTCTTTAGAAAAGGAGGAAATCTAAGTCTTCAAAATCTTATAAAGCCCAGTGGCAATACTAAAGCTGGTATTGACAAAACACTGAAATAGATCTGTTCCCTGAATGTTTACTTTTGTGGTTCAAATAATTTAAGATGTAGTGTACCCTGGGAATTTTTCTCTCTTTGCTTTAAGTATTAACAGTGCTTGAAATAAAATATGTTTATGATGAAACCTAAGAGAATAGATTTCTATTGAACCCTCCCCTCTGCCCCCAGTGCCCCCAGTCACTGTCCTCAACTTCAGAATGCATCAAGGTTTAGAACTTGCTTGGATATCAATAGAAATACTGCATTTTGCAGAGATACATGGGAATAAAGTGGAGTTAAGTTTAGGAAAGACGAGTGCTAGTACCAAGAATGGGTATTTAACTTTGAAAGTATCAAGGTACACAAATGACATGATACAAATAT
The DNA here is from genome assembly GCF_043159975.1 of Macaca nemestrina. Lineage (NCBI taxonomy): Eukaryota > Metazoa > Chordata > Mammalia > Primates > Cercopithecidae > Macaca > Macaca nemestrina. The sequence goes on along the minus strand of NC_092128.1, from coordinate 159,665,761 downwards.
CTTCTCCAAAATATATTCAAGACCCTTCCAGTCACATAGATTCATATTTTCTACCACCTCTCTGGAAACCTAATAACTAATACTTTCGGATTTGCCTATATGTCCATGGCAAATAGGAGTTGCACTATTCAGGCATCTGTTTTGATAGGTCAGTTCATATGAGCCAGTGGATTTTAATAACTGAAAAAATAAAATTAAAAAGCTGTGAACAAAAACATAAAAATATTACATTGAAAAGTCTCTATGGCAGTTTGAAGACATTGTAGTCTCTTGAAACTGAATTAGTAAGAGAAGGCGGATGTTATTTGCAAATTTTTGTGGCTTTACAAGAAAATAAATAGTAATGATGCTGGCTACCTTGAGTAAGGAACATTAAGAATACCTCTCTGTGTGGATGTGTTTTCGTTTGAAGCAAACTGTAAAATTCACACCTTCTCTAGAATGTCCGGATGGCCTGGCCAATTCCTGGCAAGTTTTCAAAGAATGTTTGGTGACGTGCTCTACTTTTGTTTCGTATGCTGCTGCTTTTGTATGTGCCAAAGTTCAACTTCGGTCTTGGTGTTTGGCCACAAATAACTCCTCAGCCTTGGATTTGACTTCAGCTATTGTGATAACCAAATAGTGAATGCCTACTACACCGTCACTTTATTTAAAATTTCCAATAAATAATGATGCCAATAAGCATTTGATACCATAGATTATCATCATATCCAATTTCAGAAACACAGAAAGTTATACTATTTGATTTTATTTTTGATATCTGAATATGCATTATAAATAGATAGAACATTCTAGATATAAGTTGATGTGGAAAATTCCCTTAAATGTTTTCTGTGTTGAAAATTCATCAATAAGTTGATATGTATATATGTTATTTCAAAGGTAAAATACTTCAATAATTAATGATCACTGTAAAATTGTATGTTTATAGTGTAGTTAAGAATTTTAAGTAATTAAAAATAAGGGAAGAGCACTTATAGCGTTAAACCATTTTAAAATATGTTTGATTTTTAATTATTTAATTTCAATTAGAATAGCAATTAGGACAGGAATCTTTCAAGGAAAAGTCTTACTGGTTAATATTTTACAGCTTATGAAAATGAATTAATAAGCAGAATGTCCTAACAAAGCATATTTAATTAAACCTGAAAACAATACATTCCATACAAATTAATTTCTTACAGTTCTGAATCTATGGAGACTAAACATTTAAATAAGTTTGTGAAAATTATTGCCATAAACTGCCTAGCATTTTCAGCACTGAAGATAAAGAATTTATGAGATTTGCCCAAGCTGTGGATTTTATTATGAAGTTCCGTTTGGAAACACAAGAACAAAAGTCTTCCAGAATTATATTCTGTCCTGTACTATGTCAATAGTAATATTGCTGAAAGTATTCTATTTATATACTATATATGGGATGTTGAGAGGGGACTATTTTAAAAAGTTGGACAGCAAGATGAAATAATGAATTCCATGCTTCTGCCTTACTTGTTTCTTAGAGATTCCTAAGTTTTACATAGTTGACATTATAGAGAGTCAGGCTGAAAACCCATTTCTAGGCCTGGGCCACCAAGAACAGGCACACTTCCCGGGCCTGAGATGAAGTGGCACATTGCACCCGGGTAACTAGTACCTTGACTGAGCTAAGCAGCTGCACTTGCCAGAGCTGGGCTGAGATCGCACCACCCGTTCTAGGGAAGCAGCATAGAGGCTGAGCTGAGACACCCCACGCTATAGGCCAAACAACTGTAGAATCTTGCTTCCCTGAAGCTGGACTAGTCCCCTAACGTCTGAGCTTCTGAGACACCCCTTTGGGGGCAAGAAGTAGCACAGCAGTGACTCTATTCCCAGGATGGAGTATAATCATTGCTGTGTTGCTTCTTGCCTTCCCCCACCGGGCTCGAGCAATAGCCATGCTCAGTCATTTTAGGGCACTTGCTGCTGCTGCACCTGGCCTCAACCTGAGATACTGCTGAGCCCCATCATCCTAAGGTCTAGATTCACCATTACATGGTGTCTCATCTGCAGGGACCCAAGTTGCCACTGAACCCTATTATCTCAGGCTCCTGAATCACAACTGTATCCTGCACTCCAGGCTTAAACCCAGAGAACTCTTTCTCCCTTAGAGTCAGGCCAGGTCTGTGCTCTGCCATCCATACTATACCTATACTGGACAACTATGACTATACCTCTTGGACCGGAGCTGCTGCAGGGTGCATCAGAGTCAGATCCTTGTGCCATGGGCAACCTACATCCAACTCTGAGAGAGAACGCCAACCTGCACCCTAAGATTTAGGTGCCACAGTGGATTCACAAGACCCTGAGCCTAGGCCCTGGCTCCACAGCCACTCTGAGTATCTGCACCCAGAACTAGGACCATGGCAGCCCTTGTAGGCCGTATTAGATTTACTACTAAGAGAAATATCCCCATCTATATCTCTCCATTATATGGAATGCGGGCGGAGGTACAGAAAACCCCCAAATCCCATACCTCCAAAGATATTTACAATCTATGCCACCACTGCTATTACTACAAATCTCTACTACATAGGCCACTGACACACCCAAAGTTATTACTAATGTTGAATGCAGCTAAAGAATCTAAAAGACTACCCCTGCACTTAGCTGTCTGTGCAGGGGTCACCATTCCTTTCCCAAATGGTGTTCTAAGACTCAACAACAGATGAAAGTGTTTCTCTACAAAAGCCACTCTAGAAAATCTGAAAAAGGTGATTGTTCTATCAGATGCATAGACATCAACATAGAAACACAAGAAACATGAAAAAGCAAAGAAATATGACACAACCAAAGAACATAAGAAGTCCACAGTATTAGATTCCAATAAAAAGGAAATCAACAAATAGCCATAAAAGGAATTCAAAATAATGATATTTGGGAAACTCAAGGAGACCCAAGAAAATACAGACAATTCCTAGGAAGACACTTCATGATATGAACATGAAATTCATCAATGACATAGATATCATAAAAGAAGAATCAACAGAAATCCTGCAGCTGAAGAATCCAATGGATGAAAAATTTTACATACAATAGAGAGCTTTAACAGCAGACTTCATCAAACAGAAGAAAGAATTTCTGAACTTGAAGATAGGTCATTTGAAATGATACACTTAGAAAAAATCAATATAAGAATGAAAAAGCGTCAAGAAGTCTACAAGATTTATGAAATGGCATTAAGCAAAGAAATACTTGTATTATGGAATTTCCAGAAGGAAAATAGATTTAAGAAGGCATAGAAAACTGATTTAATTTAAAAAATTGCTGAAAACTTTCTAAGTCTGGAAAGAGATATGGACATTCAGATCAAGGAAGCTCAAAAGTCCCCAAATATGTTTAACCCAAAAAGGCCTTCTTTGAATCACATGTTAGCCAAATTGTTAAAAGTGAAAGACAAAGAATTCTGAAAACTGCAAGAGAAAAGCATCAAGTTACATATAAAGGAATGCCCATTAAACTAATAGCCGATTTGTTAGCAGAAACCTTACTGACAAGTAGAGAATGAAATGGTATATTCAAAGTACTGAAAGAAAAAAGTTTGGCAGCCAAAAATACTATACTGAGCAAAGCTATTCTTCAGAAATGAGGGAGGAAGGAAGTCTTTCCCAAACAAGAAATTCAGGCCGGGCGCGGTAATCCCAGCACTTTGGGAGGCCGAGTCTGACAGATCACGAGGTCAGGAGATGGAGACCCTCCTGACTAACACAGTGAAACCCTGTCTCCACGAAAATTACAAAAAATTAGCTGGGTGTGGTGGCAGGCGCCTGTCGTCCCAGCTACTGGGGAGGCTGAGGCAGGAGAATGGCATGAACCTGGGAGGTGGAGCTTGCAGTGTGCCGAGATGGTGCCACTGCACTCTAGCCTGGGCAACAGAGCGAGACTCCATCTCAAAAAAAAAGAAAAAAGAAATTAATCACCAATAGATCAGCCATACAAGAAACATTCAAGGGAGTCCTGTTTGAAAGTGAAAAGATAATCATCATCATCATGCAAATGTACAAAAGCATAAAACTCACTGGTACAGCAGATTCACAAAGGAGTGTGAGAAAAGAGTCAGATATTACCACTACAGAATACCACCCAGCTGCAATGATAAACAATAAAAGAGAAAGAAAGGAAATAATGATATACAAAACAACCAGAAAACGATGAACAAAATGACAGGAGTAAGTCTTCATCTATTGATAATAATCTTGAATGTGAACAGATTTAATTCTCTACCTGACTATACTGTATGCTGCCTTCAAGAATCTTTTTTCACCTATAAAAACACATATAGACAAAAAGAGAAAGAATGGGAAAAAATTTCTGTGTAAATGAAAGCCAAAAACGAGAATGAGCAGGAGTAGCTATACTTAAAGAGAACAGTCATTGATTAAAAAACCATAAACAAAGTAGTCATTATATAAATATAAAGGGATCAATTCCACAAAAGGATATAACAATTGTAAATATTTATGCTCCCTATACTACTGCACCCAGATATATAAAGCAAATATTATTAAATCTAAAGGGAGAGAGAGACTCCAATGCCAAATTAGTTGAAAACTTCAACACCCTACTCTAAGCATTGGACAGATCATCCACACAGTAAATCAACAAAGAAGCATTGGATTTAAACTGCATGGTAGAACAAACAAACCTAATAGACTTTTACAGAACATTTTATTGAACAGCTGCTCTATAGACATTCTTTTCATCAATGCATAAAACATTCTCCAGGGTAAACCACAGATTAGGCTGCAAAACAGGAACAGAATATAGAATTTAGAAATAAATGTATGCATTTTAATCTAGCTGTCTTTTGACACAAGTGCCAAGAACATGCACTGGGGAAAGTGGAGTATTGCACTCTTCAATACTCCATTAACGGCCGGGCCTGGTGGCTCATGCCTGTAATTTCAGCACTTTGGGAGGCCAAGGTGGGTGGATCACAAGGTCACAAGTTCGAGACCAGTCTGGCAAATATGGTGAAACCCTCTCTCTACTAAAAATACAAAAATTATCTGGGCATGGTGGCACGCACCTGTAGTCCCAGCTACTCAGGAGGCTGAGGCAGAAGAATCGTTTGGACCCCAAAGGCAGAGGTTGCAGTGAGCTGAGATCACGCCACTGCACTCCAGCCTGGGTGACAGAAAAAGACTCCGTCTCAACAAAACAAAACAAAAAACAACAACAACGAAAAGCCTCCATTATTTATTTACAACCTTTTGCCAGAACCACACTGTCTTGCTTACTGTAACTCTGTAGAGAATTTCAAATTAGGAAGAATGAGTGTGCCAACTTTATTCTTTTTCAAGATTGCTTTCCCCATTCTAGGTCCTTTGCATTGCCACATAAATTTGAGGAGTATCCTGTCAATTTCTGCAAAAAGAAAAATAGTTAAGATTTGGATAGGTATTGTGTGGAATCTGTGGATAAATTTGAGGAATGTTGCTATCTTAACCACATCAAGTCTTTCAATTTATGAACATAATGTCTTTTCATTTACTTATGTCTTCTTTACTTCATTTCAACAATGTTTGTTGTTTCCAATGTACAAGTCTTAACATGTTTGTTAAAGTTATTTTTAAGTGTTTTGTTCTTTCCTGAGGCAATTGTGAATGAAATTTTTCTTTAAATTTTATATCTGGAGTCTTCACTGCTATTAGATAAATACAGTTGGTATATTGGTCCTGCAATTTAGCTAAAGTCACTGATTAGTTCGAATAGCTTTTCAGGCGTGTGTGGAACCCTTAGAACTTTCTTCATTTAAGATTAAGTCACACCTGTAATCCCAACACTTTGGGAGGCCGAGGTGGGCGGATCACGAGGTCGGGAGTTCGAGACCATCCTGGGTAACACGGTGAAACCCCGTCTCTACTAAAAGTACAAAAAGTCAGCCGGGCGAGGTGGCGTTGCCTGTAGTCCCAGCTACTCGGGAGGCTGAGGCAGGAGAATGGCGGGAACCCGGGAGGCGGAGCTTGCAGTGAGCCGAGATCGCGCCACTGCACTCCAGCCTGGCGGACACAGCGAGACTCTGTCTCACAAAAAAAAAAAAAAATGAAGTCATTTGTTAGTATACATAGTTTTACTTGTTCCTTCAAACCCAGATGGCTTATAATACTTTTAATTGCATAATTACCTGATTTAGTTTGTTTGTTTGTTTTCTTCTTGGTCAGCTTTTTGTTTGACCAACTAGTATTGGTGCCTCAGGCAGTTGTAGCGCTAAATAATTGCCATGGCATTTTACAAAATTAATTTTTAAAAATCAGCCTGATATTAAAGTCTGGCAGAGACACAACAAAAGTAGAAAACTTTAGGCCAATATTTCTTATGAACATACATGCAAATATCATCAACAAAATATTAGCAGACTAAATCCAGCAGCATATCAAAACGTAATACAGCATGATTAAGTAGGCTTTATTCCTAGTATGTGAGGCTGGTTCAACATACACATATCAATAAATGTGATTCACCACATAAACAGAATTAAAAGCAAAAACTCTATGACCTCTTCAATAGATGGAAAAAAAAAAGCTTTTGATAAAATCCAGCATTCCTACGTGATAAAATCTGTCAATAGGCTAGGAATCAAAGGAACATATCTCAAAATAATAAGAGCCATTTATGACAAATACACAGCCAACATTATACTGAATGGGTAAAAGCACAAATCATTTCCCTTGAGAACTGGAACAACCATTCCTATTCAACTAAGTACTGGAAGTCCTTCTCAGAGCAATCAGGCAAGAGAAAGAATTAAAAGGCATCCAATAGGAAAAGAGAAAGTCAAACTATCTCCCTTCACTGCTTATATGATTATATACCTAGACTATCCAAAGAACTCTACTCAAAGACTTTTAGAAGTGATAAACAATTTTAGTAAACTTTCAGGATGCAAAATCGATGTACAAATATCAGTAGCATTTCTATTAACCAACAATATCCAGGCTAAGAATGAAATCAAGGACACAATCCCATTTACAACAGTCACAAAGAAAATGAAATAAACAAATGGCAAAACATTTCATGCTTATGGATTGGAAGAATCAGTATTTTAAAAATGAGCATTCTGTCTCAGGAAATTTACAGATTCAACACTATTCCTATCAAAGGACCAATGTCATTCATCACAGAATTAGGAAAAAAAACTATTCTAAAATTTATATGGAAGCAACACAGAGTCTAAATAGCCAAAGTAATGCTAAGGAAAAAGGACAAAGCCAGAGGCAGCATACTATTTGACTTCAAACTATACTAGTCTACAGTAACCAAAACAGTGTGGTAATGGTACAAAAACCAGACACATAGGCCCATGAAATAGAGTAGAGAACTCAGAAATAAAGTCAGACACCTGCAGCCATCTGATATTCAACAAGGCTGACAAAAACAAGCAATGGGGATAGGACTTCCCATTCAGTAAATGGTTCTGGGACAACTGACTAACCATATGCCCAATAACAAAGCTAGACCCCTACCTTTCATCATTTGTAAAGATTAATGCAAAATAGATCAAAGTTTGAATTGAATATCTCAAACTATAAAAATAATGGGACACAACCTAGGGGATACTCTTCTCAACATCAGTCTTGGCAAATAATTTTTGGCTAAGTGCCCAAAAGCCACTGCAACAATAACAAAAATTGACAAGTGGAACCTAATAAAACTAAACAGCATTTGCACAGTTAAAAAACAAACGAACAAAAAAAGTATCAACAGAATAAACAGACAACTACAGAATTGAAGAAGATATTCACAAACTATGCATCAGACAAAGGTTTAATATCAAGATCAAGAATCTCTAGGAAACTTAAGTCAAAAAGCAAAAAACGACAACAACAACATCACTACAAATGGGCAAAGGTAGTGTTGGGTAAACAGGATATCCATATGCAGAAGAATGAAACTAGACCTCTGTCTCTGTCCATCCACAAAAATAAAATGAAAATCGATTAAAGACTTAAATCTAAAACCTCAAACTATAAAACTACTAAAAGAAACATTGGGGAAAATCTCCAGGATATTGGTCTGAGCAAGAATTCCTTGAGTATTACCCTACAAGCACGGGCAACTAAAGCAACAATGAACAAATAAGATCACATCAAGCTAAAAAGCTTTTGCATAGAAAAATGAGCAACAAAGGGAAGAGCCAACTCACAGGATGAGAAAAAGTATTTGCAAACTATTCATCTGATTAGGGATTAATAACCAGTATATATAAGGAGCTTAAACAACTATAAGAAAAAATGGGCAAAATGTTTGAATAGCTATTTCTCAAAAGAAGACACACGAATGGCAAACAGATAAGAAAATGTGCTTAATATCATTGACCATCCGAGAAATGCAAATCAAAAGCATTTTAGAAATACTAATATCCAAAAGATAGCAAATAACAAATGCTGGTGAGGATGTGGAGAAAAGGGAGCCATTGCACACTGTTGGTGGGAAAGTAAATTAGTGTAGTCACTGTAGAGAACAGTTTGAAGGTTCCTCAAAAACTAAAAATATAACTACCATATGATCCAGCAATCCCACTGCTGGGTATATACCCAAAAGAAAGGAAATAAGTATATTGAAGAGATAAATTCACACCTGTGTTTATTGCAGCACTGTTTGTAATAACTAAGTTTAGGGAGCAACCGAAGTGTCCAATTGTGGTAAATATGAACAATAGAGTAGTATTCTGCCATAAAAAATGACATCCAGTCATTTGCAACAGCATAGATGGAACTGGAGATTATTATGTTAAGTGAAATAAACCAGACACAGAAAGACAAACATCACACGTTCTCACTAATTTGTGGGATCTAAAAATCAAATTAATTGAACTCATGGGCATAGAGAATAGAAGGGTGGTTACCAGAGGTGGGGAAAAGGCTAGTTGGAGGTTGCGGGAAGGCATGGTAAATGGGTACAAAAAAATGGAAAGAATGAATAAGACCTACTATCTGATAGCACAATAGGGTGATTATAGTCAATAATAACTTAACTGTGTATGTTTTAATAACTTAAAGACTGTAATTACATTGTTTGTAACTCAAAGAAGAAACGCATGTGGGATGGATACTCTATTCTCCATGATGTGCTTATTTCACATTGCATGCCTGTATCAAAACATCTAATTTATCCCATAAATATATATACCTACTATATACTCATAAAATTTTGAAAAAAAAATGTTTAAAAGAGATACGTGGAAGAGTAGAAAATAAAAGTTGTCTGCAAGCTTTTCTGGCATTTATTTTACAAACCTTATGGCCTTAACAGAATTACAGTGAGGAAGTAAAAGAGAGTTTGAATTTTAAGATATATCGATAGTATTTTTGGGTTACATTTTAATTTTGAACTTTCAGAATAGTTGCAAGAACAGTGCAAAGAACTCTACAACCATTGTCCAGATCCCACAATTTTTAACATTGTACATTTTTCTTCTTTCTCTTTTACTGTTTTGAGCTGTTTACAAGTTGCAAACATGGTGGCCCAAATTTCCAAAATTTTCTGTTTCCTAAAAGCAAAGGAATTCTTCTTTATAATCCTAATACACCCAACAAAATAAGAAAATTAACGTTAATGCAATACTTTTGTCTAATTTCTAGAACTTCAGATTTTTCCAGTTTTCCTCATCATGCCTATTATAGAGTAAAATAAATTGTTTCCCTTTTCTTCATTTCCTTTTTGGTCAATGAACCAATTCAGGAGCACACATTGCATTTAAAGGCCATACCTCTTCAGACTTTTGAAATCTTTCTTCATGTATCATGGCCTTGACTTTTTAAAAAGATACAGATTTTCTGTGGTGTTTTCTTATAATTCGTTTTCAGTTATGCATGTTTTTGGCAGAAATACCACAAAAGTAATACAGTGTTCTTCTTACTCCATCCTAATAGAAGGCATAAATATTTGGACTATTGATGATATCATTTACCATTTGTTTAAAAATAATCTGTTAGATTTTCTTCATTTTAATGTTAATTAATAAGTATCTCAAACTTATTAAATAACAAGTAAATAAAAGTATTCCTGGAAACATACTTTCAAACTATGTAAATAGCCTGTTCCTTATTAAATAGTCATCTACTAATTTTAGCATCCATTGATAATTCTTTTCTGAATCAATGATTACTAAAATTATTGCCAAGTGGTGATTTTCTAATTCCATCATCCCTTCTACATTTGTTAGTTGGCATTCTACTATAAGGCAGGAGCTTATTTTCTATTCCTACTTTATTCAAGAGGTCACAGTATGTTATTATCATTATTTTGATGCTAAAATTTTTGCAGGTTTAATCAGTGGGTTCCCTTCAACTCAATTTTTTTTTGTTCTTTTAAAATGTCCCCATTAATCTTTGAATAAGCTTTCTTACATTCTGCCATGATAGAATGCTCTAGATTGATCTCATTTGTTTTCTAACTCATGCCCTGAAAACAGCCATTTCTCAAAGAATCAGATTTCTTTTACTGGAGAATGAATGTAGAACCCAAAATCTGGGGACTCGGTATGTGTTCATTACTGCCAGTGTGCCGTTACTTTCAGGACTCCTTACAGGACAGCTAGAAAACTATGTGGGTGCATACACAAACTCACATACACACATATCGATGTATCTATATTTCATTGATAAGTTCACACTGATACCTCAAATTTACTCTAGCCATTCTCCCTTAAGTATTTGTACCTTCTTTATTCAACAGTAGACACCCAATATCTATTATTCTGAATTCTCTTACTTATTTGCTAAATCTTCTTGTCTTCAACTGATTTGAAAATTTGAAGAGCTTTGTTGGTGTCAGTCTTGTGAAACACGCTGGTTTTGCTGACCAAGTTCCTTCCTAGCTCCAAAGTCACTGACTCATACTACTGAGGAGTTGAGTCTCCACAGGAAAGGGATTGAGAAGGAGCTAGCTAGAGCATTTTGAAGGGGCATTTTCTTACAGACTAATACGGTTTTGATGTGTGTCTTCTCCAAATCTCATGTTGAAATGTGATCCCCAGTTTGGAGGTGAGGCCTGGTGGAGATGTATGGATCATGAAGGCAGAGCCTTCATGAGCGGCTTGGGGGCTCTTCTCCCGGTAATGAGTGAGTTCTCACTGTCAGTTCACACATATTCACGTGAGAGTCAGTCATTTAAAATAGCCTGGCACTTACCTGCTCTCTCTCTTGCCATGTGATGTGCCTGCTCCCGCTTCCCCTTCCACCATGATTGTAAGCTTCCTGAGGACTCACCAGAAACAGATGCGGGCACCATGCTTCCTAACAGTCTGCAGAAGTGTGAGCTGAAACAAACCTCTTTTTTTAATGAATTGCCCAGTCTTGGGTGTTTCTTCACAGTAACACAAATTGACTAACACAGAGATCATAAAAGAAATTACCTTAGCAATGAGATAAAATGAGATAAAGAGGATGGTAAATCCTGAGTAGAGATGATCTTCTCTTTCCTAGTAAGTGCCTCTGTGGAGGGAGTAAAATAAAAAAATCGTAAAGAGAACTGGCTGTGTGATAATTCTAGTAAGAAGAATTGAAGAGAGCCTTTAAAAAAGTTCCTGGAGGTTGGTATGGTGGCTCACACCTATAATCCCAGTACTTTGGCAGGCTGAGGTTGGAGTATCACTTGAGCCCAGGAGTTTGAGACCAGCCAGGGGAATATAGTGAGACCCTGTTTCTACAAAACATTTTAAAAATTAGTCATGCATGGTGGCATGTACCTGTGGTCCCAGCTACTCGGGAGCCTGAGGCAGGAGAATAGCTTGAGCCCAGGAGATTGAGGCTCCAGTGAGCTGTGTTCACACCACTGCACTCCAGCCAGGGCAACACGGGGGATCTTTTCTTGCAGGATCTCAAAAAAAGAGAAAAGTTACTGGGCCTCAGTCAAGGCATGGAAGCTAAAGGGAGTTGACAGAACTGAAGTTGTCTGTGAAGAAAAATGATTGATGTCCAGACAGTGCCCCTTCCCACAATACCTCGACATTAACTGAAGACACTGGAACCATGGATTGGTCTTGGGGATGGAAGAAAATATAAAAGTGACTGAGGAAAAATCAGCTTCAGATCAGAAATAAAACTCAGTTACAGCAAATAAAGTGCTATTTCCTGAGCCCTCAGGTTTATGGATTGAAATTCATAGCCACCACATATGGAAGTAGTATAAGATAACCACACAAATATTTAAAAAGGGAATTAAATATTAACACATAATTTGCAATGCCCTTTACAGCCATACAAGTGGATTTTTATGGCAAACTACGGAGTTGATGAAATCATGACTTGTCATAGCCTGATGCAAATAGAAGACACTTTTTACCTCAAATTCTTTTTACAAACATGATATAAAACCTCAAAACAACCTCTTTTGAAGATAGCTTTTCAATTTGTATTCCAAATTTATATAATTAGACTATATAAAAACTTCTTATGACAGATTTTTTTTTTGCAATGATCTCTGCACTTACGACTTTCCTTGCCTTTGTAAGCCATGATCCTAGCTAAGTTCCCAGGCGGGAAGCAGCATCTTTTGACATCACCTTGATAGATGCTCCATATTATGCACATCTTCTCTGCTCTGTCAACATCAGGAAAAGGCACTGGATTGTAGAATCTATTTTTGTCAAACAAGCTTCTCATTTGCTTTGCTTGTCACAGCAGGTTACCTTGGCCTTCTTTTTGCTGACTCTAACTTTTCCTTCTCATTCTGCATAATGCACACATGTCCCAGACTTTTAAGCAGTTAAAGAATTTGAATCACAAAACAATATGAAAAAAAAAGTGTGTTTGTATCCTATTGCTTTGACCTAACCTTGGTTGGTTCCCTGATCTTCTATGTATTCTTGTTTGCCACAAACTCCTATCCTTTACTCATGTGATTTCCTCACCAATGATGAAGTTTTGCTTGTCAGTGTTTTCACTGTCCTTCAAGGCCCTCCTTAAACCACGTCTTCTGAAGAACATTCCAGAATTTTCCCGTGCGAATTTCTATTTTTTCATTTCATTGCAATGAATACCACTAATATAGCATGTAACTCATTCTTTCTCTGGATCATAATTACTTGGGGAAAACACAACTAGGTAAATGCAAATTAGCCTCAGAGAAAAAGTGGATATGGTTTTATAATATAAAAGTTTGGAGAGAAGGACTGATGATGTACACATTTTTATTACAAATTCAGGGGTACATGTGCAGGTTTATTACATGGGTGTATCGCATAATGCTGGCATTTGGGATTCTACTGAACCCATCACCCAAATAGTGAACACAGATACCCAATAGGTAGTTTTTCAACCCTTGTCCTCCTCTTTCCCTCCCTACTTTTAGAGCCACCAGTGTCTATGATTTTCATCTTTATGTTCCTGTGTACCCACAGTTTAGCTCCCACTTATGAGAAGATGCAGTGTTTGATTTTCTGTTTCTGTGTTGATTCACTTAGGAGAATGGCCTCCAGCTGCATCCATGTTGCTGAAAAGGACCTGATTTTTTTTATGTCTGTGTAGTATTTCATGGTGCATATGTACCACATTTTCTTTATCCAATCCGTCCTTTATGGACACTTAAGTTGATTCCATGAGCTGATCCACAAACGTAAGAGTTTAGAACAGAAGGCAGCCAGCTTTTTCTGTAAAGAATTAGATAGTAAATATCTTTGGCTTGGTGGGTCATTTCTGTTGCTATCAAACTCTACCATTGTAGTATGAATGCAGCCACAGACAATATATCAATGAAAGGGTGTGTTGTGCTATTCACAATAGAAAAGACATGGCATCTACGTAAGTGCCCATCAGGATGGAAACAAGAGACACTAGGGATGCCTAAGAGGAAAGGGAGGGAGGGGGACAACGGTTGATAAACTGTCTATTGGGTACTATGTTCACTAATTGGGTGATATGTTCAACTGAAGCCCAAACCTCAGCATCATGCAGCATATCCATGTAACAAACCTACACATGTATCGCTTGAATCTAAGATTTAAAAAAAAATGCAGGATGGAGTGTTTCAATGCAACTTTATACAAAAACAGGTAGTAAATAGAATTTGACATATGGGCTGATTTGTTGACCCCTGAGCTTGAAAATCATTATAATGAGGAAAAGAAAGTACTAGTTGACCTTTTGGTAAGTATGATTGCAATGTTGGTATAACCAGATTTCAATATTTTTCCATCATCTGAATCAATTTCCAGTTTCTCCTTGAATATTTTCATTGTATGTCCTATAGAAAACTCATATTCTCTATGCTAAAACTAAATTAATTTCCTTACCCAGGACAAGGGTTCCCATCTATTAAACTGAAGATTACATAATATTACCAACAATTTAGCTTCTAAATCCATGTTTCTTTATTTACTGATGCTCAATAAATATCTGAGTGCTCTCAATTCTAAATATCTATTAATTATTATTGAAAGAGAATTCTCCATGGGTCTCTCATACCTGCACTTCTTTTAACCAGAGGCATTCACAGTTTTGTCCAGACTGTCTTTTCAAGGATGTATGTATAGGAAATAGCCTTGCAAGATAGAGACAGGGTCTTGCCCCTAGATCAGATGACAGATTTGTTTGTTGTCAAGTATAATAAAGATAATGCCTTCCTCCAGGGCAAAGGTTGAGCAGGTTTTCAGGCAGCCCATTATAAACAACTGGAGATTCCTAAGATTGGATTCCTCAGCTGTGACACACACTCATTGTGTTTACTACATCCACCTGTGCCTGCCTCTATCATGACCAGGAGACTTAGACGCCAATGTAAACATGAAGCTCTTGCTGCCCACTGTGTCACAAGTAATAACTCCCTTTTTTTCTAGCTGAAGAGTCTTGTGTCTCCTGCCAGCATTCATGAAACAGTGGCAGGCTGCTTGCTGGCTTACAAGCAGGCTAAAATCTGAGACCCTTCTTAGTTTTAATTGTTTTTGCCAGCGTCTATCGAATAGTGGTAAGCACTTTACGTACATACTCCCATGTAAATCTTACAACCCTGTGAGCTGGATGCCATTATTTCTCATCTCCACTTTATTCCCTCTCACTGTAAAAGTAATTATTCCAAATTGGTGGCACACGGCACATAGTTGTTAGGGTCATAACTTGAACTCCTTCAACCAAGACATATTTTCTTTCTTAGTCTAGTTTGCAAAAAATACCTAGGGAAGAGCTCTCATTAATCTAGCTTTCTCAGCATTTACCTACGAACAAATACACTGTGAATGAATGTTGGAGTGGAGTAGGTACTAAGGTGGTAGGAGAACAGGACAGTTTTTCTGCACTCAGTAATGCAGCAATCTAATTGAGTCATACCATCTCATTGTTCATTTGCTCTATAATTAAGAGGGAAAAATACGATTATATGGAGATAAAGATATCAAGCCAACGTTTAACATAAGAATTGACTAGAGAAAACAAGATAATCTGTTCATAATCTTGTGCAATGATAAGAGTAGTATTTGTGAAACCTAAAATGATCATCAATAAATCTGCAACCAGGTTGGGTACTGTGGCTCACGCCTGTAATCCCAGCACTTTGGGAGGCCGAGGCGGATGGATCACCTGAGGTCAGGAGTTTGAGACCATCCTGACCAACATGGTGAAACCCCGTCTCTACTAAAAATAGAAAAATTAGTTGGGCATGGTGGCACACACCTGTAATCCCAGCTTTTCAGAGGCTGAGGCATGAGAATCACTTGAACCCAGGAAGTGGAGGTTGCAGCCAGCCAAGATCACACCACTGCATTCCAGCCTGGGCGATAGAGCAAGACTCAGTCTCAAAAATAAATAAATAAATAAAAACAAAATAAATAAGCAACCAGCAAAACCTAACATTTTCCTTTGGAAGCTGATGAAGAAGGTGCCAAACACTTGGGCCTCACACTAAAGACAAAATTGAATGAACTCTAACCTACCTTTTAAACGTTGCTAAATGGCTACCTGCAAATTCTTGTTTTAGCAGCCGTCTTTAATTTTAACTAGCACGAAAGCATTCTGAATTGTGGGGTTCTAGGAAAGCTCAGTCTTTCAGAATGGAGATACTTACCCTGCTCTAGGTCAGCTTTGCTAGACTTGATTGAAAAAGACAGGAAATCTAGCAGGGGCAGGTAGTAAAATACTGAAAGGCACATTAGAAAAAAATCCACATTGTGAATTACAATAAAAGGGTAAAAAAAAAAAAGAAAAAAACAAAAACAGAAAAAATGGGTATATTAGTTTGCTGAGGCTACCATAATGAAATACCACAGACTGGATGGCTTAAAAAAGATAGATTTATTTTCCCACAGTTCTTGAGGCTAGATGTCCAAATCAAGGTGTTGGCAGGTTTAGTTTCTTCTGGGGCAACTTTCCTTGGCTTGCAGATGGCAGCCTTTTTGCTCGCAAATGGTAGTCTTTTCTCTGTGCTTCCTCATTCTTGGTATTTCTGCGTATTCAAATTTATTCTTTTTTTCCCATTTTTGTAACAGCTTTATTGAGGTGTAATTTATATGCCGTAAAATTCACTCATTAATTAATTTTTTAAATTTCTATTTAATTTTTGTGGGTCCATAGTAGGTGCATATATTTTTGGGGTACATGGGATACTTTGAAATAAGCATACAATGCATAACAGTCATATCAGGGTAAATAGGGGATCTATCACCTAAAGCATTTATTCTTTATGTTACAAGCAATCTAGTTACATTATTTTAATTATTTTTAAGTTTATAATAAACTATTGTTAAATACTAGATCTTTTTTTATCCTAACTATATTTTTGTATCCGTTGACTATCTACCATGACCCCCCACCTTTTCACTACCCTTCCCAGCCTCTGGTAACTATCCTTCTACTCTCTGTCTCCATGAGTTCAATTATTTTAATTTTTAACTCCCACAAATAAATGCGAACATGGACAGTTTCTCTTTCTGTGTCTGGCTTATTTCACTTAATGTAATGGTCTCCAGTTCCATCCATATTGTTGCAGATGTCTGGATGTCATTCGTTTTTATGGCTGAATAGTACTGAATTGTTTATATGGACCACATTTTCTTTATCCATGCATCTGTTGATGGACACTTAGGTTGCTACCAAATCTTGGTTATTGTGAATAGTGCTGCAATAAACATAGGCATGCAGATATCCCTCTAATATGCTGATTTCTTTTCTTTTGGGTATACTTAACAGTGGGACTGCTGGATCATATGATAATTGTATTTTTGGTTTTTGGGTAACCTCTAAACGGTTCTCTATAGTGGTTGTAGTAATTTACATTCCCACTAACAGTGTATGAATGCTCCCTTTTCTCCACATTCTTGCCAGAATTTGTTATTGCCTGACTATTGGATAAAAGCCATTTTAACTGGGATGAGACAATATCACATTGTAGTTTTGATTTGTATTACTCTGATGGCCAATGATGTTGAGCACCTTTTGATATACCTGTTTGCCATTCGTGTGTCTTCTTTTGAGAAATGTATATTCAAATCCTTTGCCCATATTTTGATCGGATTATTAGATTTTTTCCTATAGAGCTGTTTGAGCTCCTTATATATTCTGGTTATTAATCCTTTGTCAGATGCATAGTTTGCAAATATATTTTCCCGTTTTGTGGGTTGACACTCCTCTATGTTGATTGTTTCCTTTGCTGTGGAAGTGTTTTAGCTTGATGTAATCCCATTTGCCCATTTTTGGTTTGGTGACCTGTGCTTGCGGGGTACTACTCAAGAAATTTTTGCCCAGTGCAATGTTCTGAAGAGTTTCCCCAAAGTTTTATTTTAGTAGTTTTATAGTTTGAGGTTTTTGGCAAGTCTTTAATAATCCATTTTGATTCTATTTTTGTATGTGGCAAGAGATGGGGTTCTAATTTGATTCTTCTCCTTATAGATACTCATTTTTCCCAGCACCATTTACTAAGTGGCTATTTTTTTCCCCGATGTATATTCTTGGCAACTTTGTGAAAAATGAGTTTACTGTAGATGTATGAATTTGTTTCTTTGTTGTCTATTCTGTTTCCATTGGTCTGTGTGTTTGTTTTTATGCCAGTACCATGTTGCTTTGGTTACTGTAATATTGTAGTATAATGTGAAGTCAGGTAGTATGCTTTATCCAGTTTTGTTCTTTTTGTACAGGATAATTTTGGTTATTCTGTGTATTTTGTGGTTCCATATAAATTTTTTTGATTTTTCTTCTATTTCTGTGAAGAATGTCACTGGTATTTTGATGGGAATTGTATTGAACCTATAGATTGCTTTAGGTGATATAGACAATTTAACAATATTTATTCTTCCAATCTATGCACATAGAATATCTTTCCAATTTTAGGTCCTCTTCAATTTTTTTAACAGCATTTTCATTTTCATCATTGAGACCTTTTACTTCTTTGATTAACTTAGTTCCTAGATATTTAATTTTATTTGTAGCTATTGTTAATGGGATTACTTTCTTGATTTATTTTTCAGATTGTTTACTTTTGACATATAAAAGTGCTACCTATTTTTGTATGTTGATTTTGTATCCTGCAACTTTGCAGAATTTCTTAGTGCTCATCTTTTTTTGGTGCAGTCTTCAGTTCTTTCCAATTATTAAATTATATCATCTGCAGACAAAGGTGATTGTACTTATTCCTTTCCAAGTTGCATGCCCTTTCTTTCTTTCTCCTGTCTGATTGCTCTAGCTGGGACTTCCAGTACTATGTTGAGTAACAGTGGTGAAAGTGGGCAACCTTGTTGTGGTCCAGATCTTAAAGAAAACACTTTCATGTTTTTCTCATTCAGTGTTATTGTATCTGTGGGCCTGTTATATATGGCTTTTATTGTGTTCCTTCTACCCCCAGTTTTTTTAGGATTTTTATTATGAAGGTATGTTGAATTTTATCAAATGCTTTTCCAGCATCAATTGGAATGATCCTATGATTTTTGTCCTTTATTCTTTTGATATAATGTCTCACATTGATTGATTTATACATGTTGAACCATCCTTGCATCCCTGGCATAAATCCTACTTGGTCTTCTTAAAAGATGAATGATATTTTCAATGTATTGTTGAATTTAGTTTGCTTGTTGAGGATTTTTGCATCAATTTTCATCAGTGATATTGGCCTATAGGTTTTTGTTTGTTTGTCTGGTATGTCTTTGTCTGGTTTTGGTATCAGGGTAACACTGGCCTAGTAGTATGAGTTTGGAAGTATTCCTCCCTCTATTTTTTTTTAATAGTTTGAGTAAGATTGGTATAAGTTATTTAAATGGTTTGGTAAAATTCAACACCAAAGCCACTGGGTGCTGAGATTTTTATGCTGGGAGAATTTTTACTCTGGCTTCTGTCTTATTACTTGTTTTTGGTCTGTTAAGATTTGGGATTTCTTCATGGTTCAATCTTGGTAGGTCATATGTGTGTAGGAATTTATCCATTTCTTCTAGGTTTTCCAATGTATTGCTATATAGTTGCTGATAGTGGCCATTCATTATCCTTTTAATTTCTGTGGTATCATTTATAATGTCTCCTTTTTCATCCCTGGTTTTTAAAATTTAGATCTTCTCTCTTTTTTTCTTAGTGATTGTGGCTAAAGTTTGTCAATTTTGTTTAGTTTTTACAAAAAAAAAAAGAAAGAAAGAAAGAAAAAAACAACTTTTTGCTTCATTGGTCTTTTATATTGTTTTCTTTGTTTCAATTTCATTTGTTTTCTGCTCTGATCTTTATTATATTTTCTTCTACTAATTTTGGGTTCAGTTTGCTCTTGCTTTCCTAGTTCTTTAAGATACATCATAGTTTATTTTAAGATACATACACAGTTTATTTGAAACTTTTGCACATTTTTGACGTAGGTGCTTGTAGCTATAAACTTCCTTCTTGGTACTGCTTTCATGTATCCTCTAGATTTTGGTGTGTTATGTTTCCATTATTCTTTGTTTCAAGAAATTTTTCAATTTTCTTCTTAATTTCTTCAGAGAACCACTAGTCATTTAGAGGAATATTGTTTAATTTACATATGTTTGTATAGTTTCTAACTTTCCTCTTGTTACTGACTTTCTAGCTTTATTAAATTGTGATCAGAGAAGATACTCATGTAATTGCGTATTTTTGAATTTTTAAAGATATGTTTTGTTGCCTAAAATATGGTCTATCCTTGAGAATGATCCATGTGCTGAGAAGAGGAATGTGTATTCCACAGTCATTGGATGAAATGTTCTGTAAACATCTATTAGACCCATTTGGTCTATCATGCAGATCATGTTCTATGTTTATTTGCTGATTTTCTGTTTGGATGATTTGTAAGGTGTTGAGGTCTACAGCTATTATTGTGTTGGGGTTTATCTCTCTCTTTAGCTCTAATAATATGTGGTTTATATATCTAGGTGCTCCAGTGTTGAGTGCATATATATTTACAATTGTTATATCTTCTCGCTGGACTGACCACTTTATCACTCTATAATTACCTTCTTTTTCTCTTTTTATAGTTTTCATTTCAATGTCTATTTTGTCTGATGTAAGTATAGCTACTCTTGTTCTTTTCTGGCATCTGTTTGCATGGGATATGTTTTTCCATTTCTTTATTTTTAGTTTGTATGTTTCTTTATAGGTGAAGTATGTTCCTTATAGCAAACAGATACTGTGTCTTGTTATTTTATCCATTCAGCCACTCTAAGTCTTCTGATTAGAGAGTTTAGTCCACTTAGATTGATTGTTATTATTGATAAGTAAGAACTTACTCTTGCCATTTTGTTTTATTTTCTGATTGTTTTGTGGTCTTTTCTTTCTTCTTTCCTTCCTTCCCATCTTCCTTTTATTTAAGGTGATTTTTGCAGGTGGTATGATTTAATTTCTTGCTTTGTATTTTTTGTATATCTAGTGTATGTTCTTTGGGTTGAGGTCAGCATGAGGCTTGCAAATAATATCTTTGAATCCATTATTTTAAACAGACGACAACCCTCATTGCATAAACAAACTTACAAACAAGCAAAGAGAAAACTAACAAAAACTCTACACTTTAACTTCATTCGCTTGCTTTTTACCTTTTTGTTGTTTCTATTTATGTCTCATTCTACTGTCTATGTCTTGAAATGTGGTTGTTGTTAATATTTTTGATAAGTTCATCTTTTAGTCTTTCTACTCAATAGAAAGGAATTCAGTACATCACAATTGCAATATCCTCATATTCTGTGTTTTCCTGTGTACTTACTGTTACTAGCAAGTTTTGTACCTTCAGATGATTTTTTATTGCTTATCCGTATTCTTTTCTTTCAAGTGGAAGGACTTCTTTAGCATTTCTTGTACATCATCTCTGGTGTTGATGAAATCTCTCAGCTTTTGTTTGAGAAAGTCTTTATTTCTCCTTCATGTTTGAAGGATATATATATATGTATATATATATTTTTATATGTATATATGTGTGTGTATATATATATTTCTTCCTTGTGTTTAAACATCTTTATTTCTTCTTGATGTTTGAATGGTGTTTTCACTGGTTGTATTACTCTAGGGCAAAAGTTTTTTCCTTCAGCACTTTAAATATGCCATGCCACTCTGTTCTGGCCTGTAAGGTTTCCACTGAAAAGTCTGCTGCCAGACATAGTGAAGCTTCATTGTATGTTATTTTGTTCTTCTCTCCTCTTGCTTTTAGGATCCTTTCTTTATCCTTGATGTTTGGGAGTTTGATTATTAAATTCCATTAGGTGGTCTTCTTTGTGTTAAGTCTGCTTGGTATTCTTTAACTTTCTTGTACCTGAATATTGACATCTTTTTGTAGGTTTGGGAAGTTCTCTGTTATTATCCCTCTGAATACACTTTCTACCTCATATCTCTGTACTTTTTCTTTAAGACCAATATCTCTAAATTTGGCCTTTTGAGGCTATTTTCTAGACTTGTAGGTGTGCCTCCTTATTTTTTTATTATTTTTTCCTTTGTCTCCTCTGACTATGCATTGTCAAATAGTCTGTCTCTAGCTCACTAATTCTTTTTTTTTTTAAATCAGTTCTGCTGCTAAGAGACTCTGATGCATTCTTCAATATGTCAATTGCATTTTCAATACCAGAATTTCTGCTTGATTTCTTTTAATTATTTCAATCTATTTGTTAACGTTATCTGATAGGATTCTGAATTTCTCCTCTGTGTTAGCTTGAATTTTGTCAAGTTTCCTCAAAGCAGCTATTTTGAATTCTCTTTTTGAAAGGTCACATACATATCTCTTTCTGTCCAGGATTGGTCCCTGGTACCTTATTTAGTTCATCTTGTGAGGCCATGTTTTCCTAAATGGTCTTGTTGCTTGTGGATGTTATTGCTGTCTGCACACTGAGGAGTTAAATATTCATTTTAGTCTTGACAGTCTGGGCTTGTTTGTATCAATTTTTCCAGGGAAGGCTTTCCAGGTATTTGAAGTGACTTGGGTGGTGTTGTCTAGATTTTTGGTCACTGCCGCCATATCTGCGAAGTATGGCATTGATGGTCTATGATAATATCTAGAGGAATTCTGTGGATTACCAGGCACAGACCCTTGTTATCTTCCCTTACTTTCTCCCAAACAAGTGTTGTCTCCCTGTCTCTGTGATGAGCTGCCTGGAGCTGATGGAGAGGTGGAACCAGCATACCTGTGGCCACCACCACTAGGACTGCATTGTGTGAGAACTGAAGCTAGCACGATAATGGGTCTTGCTCATAGCCTACAGTAACCACTCCCTGGCTACTGATTATGTTTAGCCAAGGCCTGAGGGTTCTGCAATCTGCAGATGGCAAAGTCAGTCAGGCTTGTGGCCTTCCTTTCAAGGTGGCAAGTTACCCCCGGATCCAGGTGAGTCCAGAGAAGCTATCTTGGAGCCAGCGTCTGGAGTTGGAAATCTTAGGAATCCACTTAGTGATCTATTCTGTGGCTGAGCTGGCACCCCAGTCATAAGTCAATGTCCTTTTCACTCTTTCTCTCCTTTCTACAAGCAGAGGAGTCTCTCACCATGGCCACCACTGCCCCAGGGCCGTGGACAAGTACTGCCTGGCTCTAGTGATGTTCACTCAAGGCCCAAGGGCTCTTCTGTCAGCCTTGGTGAATGCTTCCAGGCCTGGGACTCTCCCTTCAGGACACCAGGCTCCCCTTTGGCCCCAGGCAAGTCTAGAATTGCCATCTAAGAGCCAAGGCCTTCAATCAAATATCCCAAGAGCCCGCTTGGTGCTCTACTTCCTTGTGGTCAAGCCATACTTAAGCTTCAAGACAGAATCCTCTTTACTCTCCCCTCTCCTTTACTCAAGCAGAAGGAGTCTCTTCCCAGAGCCACCACAGCTGGGAATGTGCTGGGTTACACCTGAAGTCAGCAGCTCTCTGAGTCTCACCCAAGGACCACAGCAAATACTACCTGGGTTCCACTGTTGATTATTCAGTGCCCAAGGGCTATTGAGTCAGCAGGTTGTAAATCCTGCCAGAACTGGGTCCTTCCCTTCAAGACAGGGCTTACTTTTGGCCCAAGGTGCCTAGAAATGTCATCTGGGAGCTAAGGTCTGGAATAGGGGCCTCAGGACTCTGCCTAGTGCCCTATTCCGTAGCTGAGATGCTATCCAAGTTTCAAGATGAAGTCCTCCTTATTCTCTTTCTTATCCTCAAGTGGAGGGAAAGAGTGTCTTCTAGAGCTGCAAGTTATACTTCCTGTGGTTGGCGTGGAGTGATGTAAGCATTCTCTCAGCCACCCGGGCTGGTGTTTCACTAGGTCATGTGCTTCTCAAGTGCACTGGCTCTGCACCCAGCATAGCACCAGGACTTGCCCAGTAATTGCAGTTCTTGTGGCCTAGACTGCCATTCAGTTTTATTTAGGACCATAGAACACTTTGTCCTGAGGTGGTGGGGCTTGCCTGAATTCGTCTTCTGACATCTGGGATGGACAATTCCCCACTGGCTAGGGCTGGTCTAAATGCTCCCTCCATAGGCACTGGCTGCATTGTGCCAGGTATTGCTTTCTGGGGTGAGAGGACAGCAGTGAGTTCCAAAGCAAAGTCTTGAAGTCTCTGCATTCTTCTTCCCCCAAGAAAACAGATTTTCTCTCTGTGCTATGTGGCCACCACTAGGGACTGTGGGAGTGGTAGTGTTGGCAATTCAAGACTGTCTTACCCCTCTTCCATTCTTCTTTCAGTAATAAGAAGTTTAAATCAGGTACGGTGATCACTCATCTGATTTTTGGTTGTTCTGAAGGTGTTTTCTTGTGTGAATAATTGTTCAATTTGGTGTTCCTATGGGGTCGACAATCAGTGAAGGCTTCTATTAGGCCATCTTGCTCCACCTCCTTTCCGGAATTCATTGTTTCTATAAAGTCGCAAGTCAGATTAAATAAGGATTCACCCTAATGGCCTCATTTTAATATAAATTAAATACGTGTTTAAAGGCTCTATCTCTAGATACAGACACATTGTGAGATACTGGGGGTGAGGGCTTCAATATATGAACTGTGGAGTGACACAATTCAGCCCATAACTCTTGGTTATTGTCATTCAGAAACAAACAGAGACACATTTTGCGAAAGACCATTGTTGAGGAATATAGCATTACTACATAAAAGCATTAATGATGTGTAGTTAATCACTTCTGTTGTTGAAAAAGGAGAAAAATCTTATGGTCCCATTCAGCACAGTTTTTATTTTTATTCCTGTTTCAGATAACATAAGTGCTAATACTTATCTTTGTACATAGTAGGCAGTGATGTTGATAGTACTTGCATTTCTAAACAAATTTTTTTCAATATCATTCTACAATTTCTGAATTTTATTTTCCTAAGGTAAAATAAAAACCTCAAACTTTGTAAAAGCTAAGTTTTAAATTTTTTATAAAATTATAAAATGATAATATTTGTTTTCTTAATGTCCTTAAGATTTTTCTTCCTAACATAAATTCGTCTACTTTACATAGTAGGTGAATTTATTTTTTTCTTTTTTCCAATTTTGCTTCCTGCTAAGGCTTGATAGAAACAATTAACCAAGGGTGGAATATGTTCACTAGTGTGTCCTTCTGTTTAATTTTAGTCAGCCTCTTTATTCTTGCTCAATAAGGCTTCTAGTCATTGTGAATGTACACTTTCATGTTCTGTATAAAACACATTTCGAGACTCAGTAAATACTTAACTTCTATTCTTCTGCTTTTGGTTACCATGGATGACCTTTCAAGTTTTTAGAAAATAAGGCTGTTGTATGAAAGTTTCCTCTGTCCTACATCATGTCTCAAAAGTTTTCTACCTTCACCCACTTCTTCCTTTTCTTAAAAATACTTCTTTAAGGAAGATACTCTATTTTTTTCCTTTCCTGGTTTGTCTTCCAATTTTATACATAATTAGGTTTGTTTTTATATTTTAATATTTTTGCTTATTTGGAGAACTTGTTCTTTCATAAATTCACTTTCTTGCTTCTACTGTTCAGTCTTACTCTTCTAGAGGTTTCCTTCCATTTGGAAGCCATCAGGCTTAATTCCTCTATATGTTGTATATCTATCCATCTAACACCTGTCTATAATCTGTATATTTATGATTGCAACAATTTTTGAGTATATTCTAATAAGCATAGACATATTTCCTTTAATTCACACAAAAATTTCATGAAGAGTTGGTCTAGTGCTTTCTGTTCTTTCCTACTTTATTATTTATTTATTTATTTATTTTTGAGATGGAGTCTTGCTCTGTCACCCAGGCTGTAGTGCAGTGGCGCAATCTCAGCTCACTGCAAGCTCCTCCTCCGGGTTCAGGCCATTCTCCTGCCTCAGTTTCCCGAGTAGCTGGGACTACAGGCGCCCGTCACCACGCCCAGCTAATTTTTTGTATTTTTTAGTAGAGACTAAAAACGTGTTAGCCAGGATGGTCTCGATCTCCTGACCTCGCAATCTGCCCACCTCAGCTTCCCAAAGTGCTTGGTTTAGGGGCGTGAGCCACCGCACCTGGCCTCCCAGTTTATTTTTACCGATGTATAGGATTTCTGGTTCCAAAATAGCAGTGTAGAAGAAAGCTGACTTAACCCCCCCCACCACAGAAAACCAAAAACAAATATGCAGCACTGAGTATCACTGCCAATGTCTCAGAACTAAAATACGAGGAAGACACAGTTCCCAGGGCCAAAGAGAAGTGAAAAGACTCTGAGCAGATGGGAAGAGAACTGGACTGCTATATCCTTGATGCCTCTCCCTTCAATCTGACTGTAACCAAGTGCACAGAAATTTCCCCTTGTTCACAATTTATACACAGAAAAAAGTGAAATCAAGGCTAGCAGCCAGCTTCCCCATCATCTTGGGATCCATGAAAGGAAGTCTATTCCGGTCTCAATCCACAGGAAGCATTACAAGCGCCTGAAGGGAGAAATAGCTCTGAAGACAGCCAGAGAAAAAGTGGGGTGATAAGACTATCATCCGCAACCCTGGAAACTCTGATATGGAACTTGGCCAAAGTTGACACCAAATCAGAATGGCCGTTCAGCAGCACTATACTATAGGAGGTATGTTCTGTAGGTTCCCAGGGCACAGACTTCTAGCCAGCATTCCCACACTACTGGGACATTCCCTTTGGAACCCCTCCTACTTAAGATGAGCAGCCCTCCGACTGTTTACCAGAGCTGTGTCCAACCTGGGCTTAAGGTGCCACCTAGTGCTAAAAAGGAGGCAGCAACCTAGCAGGAAAAAAAAAAAAAAAAAAAAAAAAATGGAGGAAGAAAACCAGCAGCTAATTTTGAAAACATCTAAAAAAACATGTCCAATAAAAAACAAAATAAGCCTGACCACAGAAAAGACTGAATTAAACAACTAATCCTTTAGTACAAAAACACTGATGTACACACACACACACACACACCAGCAAAGAGGGAATCATGATCTTCCCAATGGACAAAGCAAGAAACCAGTGACTGACCCTAATGACTGTGATGTGTGAACTCTCTGAACAAGCATTCAAAAAAGCAGTTTTAAGGAAACACAGTGATCTCCAAGATAGCACAGAAAGGCAACTTAGAAATTTATCAGAGAAATTCAATATAGATTGTAATTTTTACAAATCAAACATACATCTTAGAAGTGAGAAATACATTTGCTAAACTGAAAATCTCACTAGAGGCTCTCAACAGCACAATGGAACAAGCAGAGGAAAGAATCAGTGAGTTCAAAAACAGGTTAGTTGAAAATACACAAAGAAGAAAAAAGAAATATGAATGAAAAGAAATGAAGATCACCTAAAGATGTAGAAAATTACCTTAAGATACCAACTCTAAGAATTATTGGTGTTCAAAAGGAAACTAAGCCAGAATAATGGATAGAAAGTGTATTCAAAGAAATAATAGAAAAATTTCCAATACTTGAGAAAGACCTAAATATCTAAGTACAGGAAGCTCAGAGAACACCAAACAGACATGGACCAAAAAAGACTCCCCCAAGGTATATAATAATTGAACTCTCAAATGTCAAAGCAAAGAAATTATCCTAAAAGCAGCAAGAAAAAAAATAAGCAAATAACATATGAAGGAGTTCCAGTTTATCTGACAACAGACTTCTCAACAGAAACCATATGAGTCAGTAGGAAGTGGCACATTTTCATACTGCTGAAAGAAAACAACTTGCCATGCAAGAATATTATATGCAGCAAACCTTTATTTCAAATATGGAGAAATAAAGTTTTACTTAAGCTGAGAGACTTTACCACTACCAACATGTCTTAAGAGAAATGCTAGAGGGAGTTCTTCAATCTGAAAAAAAAAAAAAAGTAATGTACCAAAAAAAAAAAAAAAAAAATTGAAAGTATAAAACCCCCTGGGAAAATTTAGTACATTGACAAACCCAGAATACTCTACTAATTAGAATTATGGTGTACAACCCACTCATAACTAGTATGAAGCCCAAAAGGCAAATCTATGAGAAAACAATTATAGCTGTAACAACCTATTAAGATATATGTGATATAGAAACATGTAAACTGAGCCAACTTGAAGTCAAAATGTTGAGGGACAGAGATGAAGTTAATGCATATAATTTTTTTTCACTTGTTCTTTGTTTCTATTCTTTTATTTGTGATCTAAGATAATTTGTCATAGATTTAAGCTAATTTGTTAATCTTTAAGATATTCTTTGTAGGCCTTATGGAAACCACACACACACACACACACACACACACACACAAACTATAAAAGATACACTAAAAATAAAAAGGCAACAAATAAAATCTTACCATTAGAGAATATTACTTATCACATAAGACAGTAGTAGGAAAGGAAAAAAGACAGAGTTATAAAACAACAGGAAAATAAGCAACAAAATGTCAATAGTAAGTCCTTACTCATCAATAATAATACTGAATTCAAATGGACTAAATTCTCCAATGAAAAGGCACTGAGTGGCAGAATGGGTAAAAACAAAATAAGACCCAGCTATACGCTGCCTATAAGAAGCCCACTTTACCTATAAAGACACACACAGACTGAGAGTGAAGAGGTGGAAAAAGATTGGTTTCCATGCAACTGGAAACCAAAAAAGACCAGGAATAACTATTCGTATATCAAATAAAATAAACCACAAGTCAAAGACTGTAAAAAGATACAAAGAATGCTACTCAATAATGATAAAGGGGTCAATTCAGTGAGAGGATATAACAATTGTAAATATATATGCACTTAACACCAGAGCACCCAAGTACATAAAGCAAGCATTAATAGATCTAAGGGAGAGATAGAGTGCAATACAATAATAGTAAGAGACTTCAACATCCCATTCTCAGTTACAGACATATCACTCAGACAGAAAATGAACAAAGAAATATGAGTTAAACTTCACATATGACCAAAGAAGCCTGACTGACATTTACCGAATATTTCACCCAACAGCTACAGAATACATATTCTTTTCATCAACACATGAAACATTCTCAAGAATAAATAACCTCTTAGACCACAAAACGAGTCTTAACAAGTAGAAATCATATTAGTATCTTTTCTGACCACAGTGATAAAACCAGAGATGAGTGGAGAAGCAGAACCTTGGAAATTACACAAACGTGGAAATTTAAAAACATGCTTCCGGATGACTATTGGTCAAACAAGATACTAAGAAGGTAGTTATAAAAAATTTTGAAATGAATGAAAATGGAAGTATAATATACCAAAATCTATGGGATACAGCAAAAGCAGTTCACAGAGGAAAGTTTGTATCAATAAATGCCTATATAGAAAAAAGTAAAAATACTTCAAGTGAACCACCAAATGATGCACCCTAAGGAAGTAGAAAGCAAGAAGAAACCAAACACCTATTAGTAGGAGAAATGAAATAATAAGGATTAGAGAAGAAATAAATGAGATTGAGACTCAAATAATACACAAGATCAAAATAAAAAGAAGTCGGATTTTTTGAAAAGATTAACAAAATTAACAAACCCTGAGGTAGACTAACAAAAAATGAGAAGACTGAAATAAATCAGAAATAAAAAACGACACATACCAACTGAGACAACAGAAATACAAAGAATCATTAAAGATTATTATAAATAATTATATGCCAAAAAATGGGAAAACCTAGAGGAAATGGATAAATTCCTGGACATATATAACCACTGAAAATTGAACCACGAAGAAACATAAAATTGCAACAAACCAATAATGAGTAACAATATCAAATCTGTAATAAATATTCTATCAAAGAGAATCCATGGACCTGATAGCTTCACTGCCAAATTCTACCAAATATTTTTAAAAAATTAATGCTATTTGTCCTCAAAGTCTTCAAAAATATTGAAGAGAATGGAATACTTCCAAATTCGTTCTACAAGGACAGCATTACTGTGATAACAAAATCAGAGAAGGACACATCAGTAGAGAAAACTGCAGGCCAATATCACTTAGAAACAGAGATGCAAAAATCCTCAACAAAATACCAGCAAATTAAATTCAACATCACATTAAAAATATCATTCACCATTAACAGAACTGAATCCCAAAACCACATAATCATTTCAATAGATGTTTAAAAATTATTCAGTAAAATTCAAATTCTTAACAAAAACCCTCAACAAACTGGGTGTAGAAAGAATATGTCTCAAAATAATAAAGGCCATGCATGACAAACCCACTACTAACATCATACTGAGTAAGGAAAAATTGAAAGCCTTTTCTGTAAAAACAGGAACAAGACAAGAATGTGCCCTTTCACCACTTTTTAACACATTATCCAACATAATACTGGAAGTCCTGGCCAGAGCAATCAGACAACTAAAAGACATACAGGGCATCCAAATTGGAAAGGAAGAAACCAAATTATCTTTGTTCACAGACAATACGATCCTATACTTAGAAAAACTTACTCTGTCAAAAAATGTTAGGGCTAATAAGTTAATTTATAAAGTGGCAGCATTCAAAATCAACATATAGAAAATCAGCAGCATTTATATACAGCAATAGCAAACAACTGATAAGGACATCAAGAAGGCACTCTCACTTAATATAGCTAAAAAGAATGTAAAATACCTAAGAATCAATTTAGCTAAAGAAGTAAAAAATATATACAAGAAAAATAATAAAACACTAATAAAGAAATTGAAGAAGACACACATGAAAAATGGAAATATATTCCATGCTCTTGAATTGGAAGGACTAATATTGTTAAAATTATAATACTACCTGGTACAATCCCTGTCAAAATACCAACAACAGTCTTCTTAGAACTAGAAAAAAAATAACTTTAATATTTATATGGAACCACAAAGACCCATGATAGCCAAGGTAACTCTGAGCAAAGAGGACAAAGCTGGAAGCATCACAATATTTGACTTCAAAACATACTACAAAGCTACAGTGATGATATCAGCCTGATATTTGCATTAAAAACAGACACATAGACTAATGGAAAATAATAGAGATCCCAGATGTAAATCCAGGCATTTATAGCTAAGTCATCTACAGCAAAGTCACCAAGAATATAAAAATGGGGAAAGGACAGTCTCATCAATAAATAGTTATGAAAAAAAACTGTATATGCATATGCAGAAGAATGAAACTAGACCCCTGCCTCTCAGCATATATGGAAATCAACCCAAAATAAATTAAGTACTTAAATCTAAGACCTGAAACTATGAAACTACTAGAAGGAAACATTGGAGAAATGCTCCAGGCCATTGGTGTGGGCAAACTTTTTTGTGTTTAAGACCTCAAAAGCAGAGACAACCAAGAAAATAGACAAATGGGATTATATCAAGCGAAAGAGCTTCTGCCTAGCAAAAGAAACAAGAAACAGAGTCAAGAGACAACACACAGGATGGGAGAAAATATTTGCAAACTATCCATGTGACAAAAAAATTAACCAGAATATATGAGGACCTCAAACAACTCAACAGCAAAACAAACAAACAAAAACTAAACAATCCAATTAAAAATGGGCTAAGGGGCTGGGCACAGTGGCTCATGTCTGTAATCCCAGCACTTTGGGAGGCCAAAGCGGGTGTATCATTTGAGCCCAGGAGTTCCAGACTAGCTGACAAACCCCCCCCTCTCTAGTAAAAATAAAAATTAGCTGATCGTGGTATCACATCTGTAGTCCCAGCTACTCGGGAGGCTGAGGCATGAGGATCGCTTGAGACTGGAGTGGATATTGTAGTGAGCTGAAATCATGCCATTGCACTCAGCCTTGGTAACAGAGTGAGTCAACATCTCAAAAACATTAAAAAAAAAAAAAAAAAAAAGCCAGGAAACAACAGATGCTGGAGAGGATGTGGAGAACTAGGAACACTTTTACACTGTTAGTGGGAGTGTAAATTAGTTTAACCATTGTGAAAGACAGTATGGCAATTCCTCAAGGATCTAGAAACAGAAATATCATTTGACCCAGCAATCCCATTACTGGGTATTTATCCAAAGAATTACAAATCATTCTACTATAAAGACAGAAGCACAGGCATGTTTATTGCAGCACTATCCACAACAGCAAAGACTTGGAACCAACCCAAATGCCCATCAGTGATAGACTGGATTAAGAAAATGTGGCATATATACACCATGGAATACTACGCAGCCATAAAAAATGATGAGTTCATGTCCTTTGCAGGGACATGGATGAAGCTGGAAGCCATCATTCTCAGCAAACTAACACAGGAATAGAAAACCAAACCACCTCATGTTCTCACTCATAAGTGGGAGCTGAACAATGAGAACACATGGACACAGGGAGAGGAATGTCACACACAGGGTCTGTTGAGGGGTCAGGGGCAAGGGGAGGGAAAGCATTAGGAAAAATACCTAATGTAGATGTTGGGTTCATGGGTGCAGCAAACCACCATGACACATGTATATTGATGTAACAAACAAACCTGCACGTTCTGCAGATTTATCCCGGAACTTAAAGTATAATAAATAAATAGAAATAAAAATAGAAATGGCCAAAGGATTTGAATGGACATTTCTCCAAAAAAAAAAAAACCATACAAATGGACAACTGGTATATGAAAAAATCCTCAATATCACTAATCATTAGAGAAATGCAAATCAAAACCACAATGAGATATCATCTTACCTCAGTTAAAATGGCTTTTATCAAAAAGACAGAAAATAATAGATGATGGTGAGGATGTTGAGAAAGAAGATCTCTTGGACACTGTTGATAGGAATGTAAATCAGTGCCACTAGTATAAAAAACTTTACACAAATTCCTCAAAAAACTAAAAATATGTCTATCATATGATCCAGCAATCCCACTGCTGAGTGTACATCCAAAAGAGAGAAAATCTGGCTGGGCGCAGGGGCTCACGCCTGTAATCCCAGCACTTTGGAAGGCTGAGGGAGCAGACCACTTGAGGCCAGGAGTTCGAGACCACCCTAGGCAACATGGCAAAACTCTTGCTCTACTAAAAATACAAAAATTAGTTGGGTGTGGTGGTACGTGCCTGTAATCCCTACCACTCTGGAGACTGAGGCACAAGAATCACTTGAACCCAGGAAGTGGAGGTTGCAGCAAGTCCAGATCACAACACTGCACTCCAGCTTGGGTGACAGAGTGAGACTGTCACAAAAAAAAAAAAAAAAGGAAAAATGAAAGAAATGTCTGCACTCCCATGTTTATTGCAGCACTACTACTCACAATAGCCAAGACATGGAATTAATCTTACTGCCCAACAGAGAATGAATGGATAAAGTGTGATATACATTCACAGAGAAATATTATTCAGCCATAAAAGGAATAAAGTCCTGACATTTACAGCAACATGCATGGAACTAAATGTCATTATGTTAAATGAAATAAGCCAAACATAGAAAGACAAATATCACATGTTCTCACTCACATGTGGGAGCCAAAAAAGTGAATCTCATAAAGACAGAGAGTAGACTGGTGATTACCTCATTCTAGGGTGAGTAGAAGAGAGGGGGATGAATAGAAGTTGAATAATGGGTACAAATATACAGTTAGATGAAATAAATGATAGCCAATATTCTGTAGATCAATCGATAGGGTGACTATAATCAAAATAATCAAAATACCACATTTCAAAATAGCTAGCAGTGAATAATTTGAATCTTTCTAACATAAAGAAAAGATAAATATTTAACATAATGGATATCCCAGTTATGTTGATTTGGTCTTTACACATATATGAATGTATAAAGTATTACATGTGCCTTCAAGATATGTACATCTATTCTATTTCAATTAAAAAAATTCATGAAGGTCTAAGAATAACAGCAATTAAATTCTAAATCCAAAAGATATTACCATTACCTAAGAATAAACTTCATGAAAAATCTTCTTGGGATATGCTACTATGTAAATAACTGACATACATAAATATTTATGTATGGAAATAATACATAAATACGTGACTGAAGAGTTCTTGGATATCCATTTTTAGTTAATGAGACTTAGGAAATTTGGAATCTGATTGTAACATAGAAAATTGAACCTAAGTTAGTTGACCACTGTCAGAAGCACAAACATATAGGTAGAAGGGTAGTCATTAGCTTAATCCCTAAAAAAGTGGAGCCTGAAGCACAAGGATTTGCTAGGATATCTTTAACACGATCTAGGAAGAAGAGTAGCTAATTAGCAGATGACTGTTTTTTCAGGATTCAGGCTATTCCAAAGTTTTACATTTTTCTATAGCTTCTCAGTCACTCCTGGGTAAAGTATAAATTTCTTAATATGTAAAGATTGGCATAATTTTGTCCCTGAGTACATGACTGTAGTTATTTTGATCCTACTATGTATTTTAGATATATCCCAGACATACTGGGCAGATACATGCAATT
Organism: Macaca nemestrina; assembly: GCF_043159975.1. NCBI lineage: Eukaryota > Metazoa > Chordata > Mammalia > Primates > Cercopithecidae > Macaca > Macaca nemestrina. The sequence goes on along the minus strand of NC_092128.1, from coordinate 159,631,607 downwards.
TTATGTGCATTTCCTACTATTTCTGTAGATAATGTTTCTCCTGAATATGTTTCTCATGCTTCTTTCTTAGTTAACACCTCCTAATCCTTAACACTGCACAAATAATTCCTGCTAAGAAATGTCCTTGATCCATTAGTCTACCTAAGTACCCTCATTTTAAGATCTTATGAACTTTGTTCTTACCTCTGACATAATATGAGTTATAGTGAATTATATTCTCTGTGTCTGCTTTCCAATTAGAGCTGTGAGCTTCTTGGAGACATAGACAATGTTTTAATCTTCTTTGTGTTCCCAGTGCCAAACATATGGCTTGGTATCTAGAAATTCAAATTGTGAAAGAAAATGGGTGAAGAATGTCACTATAGTGAAGATGACTACATTAGGTTATTATAACTTGTTAATAATCATTAAATCTAACTAACGTTCTTGTGCTTTTGCTCTTTTCACCAAGCAAATTTCTGATTCTAATATCCTTTCCTGTGATAATTTGCCTTCTGGAAGAAAATATTCTGCAAAATATTTAAGGCTCTTCTACCTTTGGCATTCATATTTCTTATTGTAATGTGAATATTGAATTGTGATGCACTGGGTGGTTACCTTTGTCCCTCTAGCACTATTCTCCATTTTTTTTTTTTTTTTTTTGCATTCTATTCTCTGCTCCAAGTGACTTACTTCAATGGGTTTTCTTATCTACTAGTTTCTTGTGTTGGGCCAATGGGAAGTTTCTGAAGTGGATAAGAGGAAGAGACGATTGAAGGGTCAGGAGATTTATTCTCCAGCTCCCTGTCTTGTGCCTCTGGCTCGCTATGATCTTTAACTAAAAATTACCTGTCTTTTCAAGGTGGTCTTGTTTATAACCCTCTCCACTTCTGGAGTCTGATAACAACAACTCTACTTCCTTCCCCCAAGTTATATCGAGAGGTGGTGACCGGCCTGTTGTAATTAGGCCTGGAGTAAGGTGGGTATCTCATTGTGCTTTCCCTTTATTCAGTCCTCAAAATAATCTGAGTCTTGTTTGAGTGTTTCTTCCTGTGATCATACTGTGCTCCGTTTTCAAATATAGCCACGCTGGGGCTTAGGGCTTCAGCCCATGAATTTGGGGGAAGGGTACAAACATTCAATTGTTGATACTCACCATGTTTTATACCTGCTATATAATAAATTCTTGTCTAGAATTCAATTTCTACTTTGTAGGTCCCAAACTTTCCTGAAGTTCTGTTAAAAAAATAACAATTCAAATTGATTGTGAATTGACTAAGTGCACACTGATAACTGTATGTGAATCAATAATTCTTCCCCTCTTCTTAATTGTACTGTGCATTTTTATCTTGCACTCCATTGCAATCTTGGCTCATTGCAGCATTCCCCCGCCCCAAGTTCAAGTGATCCTCGTGCCTCAGCTTCCTGAGTAGCTGGGATTACAGGCATGCTCCACCACACCCAGCTGATTTTTGTATTTTTAGTAGAGACGGAGTGTCATCATGTTATCCAGGCTGGTCTTGAACTCCTGACCTCAAGTGATCTGCCTGACTCGGCCTTCCAAAATGTTTTGCTTATCTTTTAAAGTGCATTTTAAAAAATTTTGGATATCTTAACATCACTTAGCGTTTTCATCATGCCTCAACAATTTTTGTAAAATTAATATCTTTTTTCAAGATATTACATCTTTAGACAGATCCAAAAAAACCATCATCTACAGTCTTTGAATCCTTTCAAATTATTTTATCACTTCTTTGGGTCCAGTTGAGGCCTCTGGATAGCAAATTCAAATTATGGGCTGCACATGACATGAAGAATGTCTTGGAATTATTGGCCAAAATTCTACTTTATGATATTACTTCTTAATCAATCATTCTAATAACATTATCATAGTGTTGTCCTTCATAATCTTTCTATCCAAGGCTTAAAAACACTTTGTTTTTTTCAGTCCTTCACTGAAGTCAAAACCATGCATTTTTTAAAAAACATCAGGTATAAAAACAGTGAAAGACTTATTAATTTTAACATCCTTGTTTTCTTCCTCTAATAATTGAATTATCCACAGTTAATGTCATTTTCAGCTCAGATTTCTTCTCCTGTACAATCTAGTTGGATAATAAATAGTATTTACTTATAATTTTGTATAAAATTTCTTTTCTCACTTTACTGTCTATTAAGTTAATAATTTGATTTTGATTTATCCATTCTGAGTAGTGATAATACTTTATTATTTTAAATGCAGCTTACATTTTCGCTATTTTGGTCTCAATTTCAAAACGATTTCTACCAGACAATTTATATTATTTTCTATAATTACTGTGTTGTTTGAGGCTTGTAAAGAACTATTATGATTGGCTAATTATTTGCCACATAATATATTCTTTAAGAACACCACATTTTGTATTAGGATTTATTTATATTTATTTAATACCATTATTCATTTGCTATCTATTCAATTCCTTTTTTCAGAGTAGTCATTAAGTGTGTTTTTTTTTCCTGTGTAAGTGAAGTTTTATATTGTTTTAACTGGAAATCAAAATGTTTCCAGTAACAGCTTTTACAGAGCTGATTTCAAAAATTGATTGTGAAATATGTAACAATAACCCAAACTATAACTTCTGTACTTTTTTCTTTATGGGAATTAACTTTGGTGTATAGTTAAATAGTAAATTTTCAACCATGTTCATTTTCATAGAAAATTTCAAACTTTTGAGTCAGACTGTGTGTAGCTACAATCATTCTCATACTGTAAGAGGAATGCCATAGCCATTTTCAAGACTTGTGATCTCATAAACAGAAAAACCGAGGTCTTGTTTTTTTCTCAATTTCTTGTTTTCATGAATTTAACTTGTCTTCTAAATAGCAGGCCAGAGTTGCATTTGTTGCAAATCTGGTATAATTATTTTTCTCAATTTTATTGTTTTGATCAGTAATCAATCTTTATTGATGTGTGAGAAATAATAGGAATTTATTTAACCTATTTCAGTTTTGCACCTGATAAGAACAATTGTATGATTCATCTCATTGCTTTGATCAGAAATTATAACTTTTGAATATAAAAAACTTCATAATGTTCTGTTTATAATTTTTTTTTTTGTATAAATCATGCTCTACCGAAGTCTGCTTCCTTTAATTATCTTTTCTTTTTAAACATTTAGGCAATCATCCTCTTTGAAGATTTTCTATTTCTTTTATCTTTTCAGATTTTTAAAATATTTAAAAGCTCTGCTTATTTTTTATATTTATTTTAAGAGAGCAACTTTATTATCATTATTAAAGAGATTAAAAATTAAATGTAATCATATACAAAATTTATTAAATTTAACTTTTTTTTTTAAATAGAGACAGGGTCTTGCTAACTTGAACCTTGAACCCCTGGGCTCAAGTGGTGCTCCTACTTCAAGCACCCAAGCACTATAGGCCTGTGCCACCGCACCTGGATGAAACTTAACATATTTTAATTAAAAATGTTATAAACACATGTAAACATAAAAAATTAAAATTATTTTTGTATATGTTAAAATACATTTTTCTTCTAAAATAGTATATCTATTAAAATGTAAAGGAAAACATAGTTAATAAGTATGAACATTTTAATGATAAAATGTTTCAATAAAACTAAATAATTTTGTTTTTATCTTTTGGGAAATTAAATTATATATAAATTTTTACTCAAAGAGTTTGGAAAGGTGTATTATTATTAGCCATTCTAACATCAGATATTCTAGCATTCAAATAGAATTTAGGTGGAAATGTTTTAAAAAAAAGTGCTACTGTCCAACCATATTAATTCTATACCTAGTTAGTTATATACAAATTTTAGAGCAATATAAATTGTAAAATATAGTCAAATATTTCCCAGTAAGTATTACAATTGCTGCAAATACAGCATTAATTTGTAAGTACTTCACACCAATTGAAAAAGAAAAAGAAGAAAATGGTTATTTGGCACTGCTGAGAAAACACATTTTGTAACGCAAGAGTTTACTGAATATGAGTTATCTGAGGAAAAAAATTGAAAAATTAATTAAATTGTCGATTTTTTTCTATGTAACGTCATTATTCAAATCCTCCTAGCATCCCATCCCTGTCTTTGCTAGTAGCACAAACCACAGATCTTGACAACACTGAAATTCAATTGCCTTTGTTTAGAGCACTGTCTCAGTCTGTTTTCTGCAGCTGCGTCTGAGACTGGGTAATTTATAAAAAACAGAAATTTATTTTTCACATGATGGAGGTGGGGAGATTCAAGAGCATGGGGCTGGCATCTGGTGTGGGTCCTCTTGCTCCATCCTCCCATAGTGTAAGGCGGAAGGGCAAGGGTGGTTAAACACCATGTCCTCACATGGAGAAAAGCAGGAGAGAGAACCCGCTCCCCGCTCCTGAAAGTTCTTTTTTATTCTTTTTCTTTTTCTTTTTTTTTTTTGAGACAGGATCTTACTCTGTCACCCAGGCTGGATTGCAATGGCATGATCGCATGATCATGGCTCACTGCAGCCTCAACCTACCTAGCTCAAGTGATCCTCCCACCGCACCCTCCTAAGTAGCTGGGATTACAGATATGCACCACCACACCTAACTAATTTATGCAAATCTTATTTATAGTGACATTAATCTATTCATGAGGCCAGAACCCATATGACCTAAACACTTCCTTTTAGGCCCCACCTGACACTGTTGCACTGGGGAATACGTTTTTAACATATGAATTTTGGGGGACATGTTTAACACATAGTGCCATAATGACAAATGTTTCTTGGGCTTATTAAAGACGATATTTGGGGGTCACATCTTTTTAGAGCTGAGAGCTGAATCCTGAGAGAAGGAGATGCCCATATCTTCTTTTATAACAATGTAGTGTATGAGTATGTTTGTGGTTTGAAGGACTCTTTAGTGGTATAAGATGCCTCCTTCTCTGAATCTAAAGTTGGTACTCGCAGTGATCTGCTCCTTTCTAAATCCAGTGACATCTCTATGTATTTTATTTTCTGAGCCTTTCTGTTATCAGCAGTATTACATTGATTACCTCTGTATTCTTGAAAATCTCATTTTATCATGCTCTTTTCTACTAATCCTATTACCTACTTAATTTTTTTTTTCTATAAACTCTTACTCCAAGCCAATGTTATACATGTTCTACCTAACTTCTGTCCTTGGCTCTTTGCTGTTTCTATCTGCTCATATCTTCAACTATTATTTGTAAGATGACCCTCAACGGTGTATCCTGAGCTTGAGTATCGTATTTCTAGTTGTCTGTTGAACATCTCTTCCTGAACATCATACAAGTTTCCCAAACATGGTACTTTCAGAATTGACTGTATCAAGCTCCTCCACATATTTTTAATTGCTGTGAATTTTATATCTGTTAAAGACACTGCAAATAGTCTCCTCACCCTGGTCAAACAACTAGCTCTCATCATTCTTCATTAAATTTCCTGATGTTGTTATCTTGCTTTCTTGATTTCTCTTGTATCTGGCCCCTTTTTTCCATTGTCCTCTTTTCTTCATCTTTGTACATAGTGATCATTTACTGATATTGGCTTTCTACCTAAGCAGAACTTATTTTATATAACATGATAAAATGTTACAACTTTGACAAGCCTGGATAATTCAGTCCTTCGTGGCATAACTTTTGAAAATAATTCTTCTAGTACTTGTTGGATAACTAAACTTTTTTATATTACCCCCATTGCTTTTTAAAATTCTTTCAAATAGAACATCAAAATATATTGTCAAATAAGGAAATGTTTTATTAAGGCAAAAAGAAAGTGCAAAATTGATACAACAAACACTGCAAATCAAATATTCTTAAAAGGTGTTGCTAAGTTCTTTTTCTGTAAGAGGTCAAATAGTAAAGATTTCAGGCTTTGTGGGCTATACAATCCATCACAACTACTGAATCCTGCTGTTGTAGCACAAAAGCACCCACAGATAATACCCAGTGCAGTGAATGAGCATGGTTACATTCCAGTAAAACTTTATTTACAAACATAAAATTTTAAATTTTATGTAATTGCCATGAGCCACAGAATATTATTCTACTTTTGATTTTTGTAAACACTGGAAAGTGTAAAAATTATTCTTTAGCTTGAAGGCTATACAAAAATAAAAATATGCCAAGATTTGACCCATGGACCATAGTTTGCCAATGCCTGCTATAAAAAATAAATTACTAAAATTAAAGAATCCCAACAATTGAACATCAGTGACATAATTTTACTTTCCCAAGGCATTACAGATTTATTGATTCAGAACAAAAAATTAGGACTGATTATGCCAATAGGTACTGGGTTAGTTTTTTTGGAAAATGTAAAAAGAAACTAGACTCTGGCTTTCCTGTTATAGAGATCACACTCTATTAGAGGGGAAAGACAATGAAGTAAAACAGTATAAAACAAAATAGTGTGTGATAAATGCTACTATTACAGAAAATTTTTAAAAATCTATAGAGTTCCAAGGCAGTGGTTGATTCCGATCGGGAGGGAATAGAAATGTGTCATGATGATGTTGCTTGAGGTAAGTCTCAAGAGTGGGTAAACCATGATAGACAGTGACAACCTGGAATCAGGGAGGGAGCCTGTGTTTTTGATGAAGGAAATAATAAGTTGGGGATGGAGGCTAGGGATACAAGATGGCTTCGGTTGAGGGCAGGAGTTAGTGTTGGGCAAACATATTTGGGGAGTTACAAGTTTGAAAACGTTGAGATGAGAGCCTTAAAATCTGGGTTAACCATTTAGCTTTTATTTTTTTCTGCAAGGAAATTCACTAAAGAAGATTAGGGAAAGAAAGATGTCAAAGATCCCATTTAAAGTTGAATTTCCTTTATGACGGTGACTAATAAAGAATCTCATCTTATTTGGGCAATACTGGAAATTATGAAAATTGAGTTTAGATGTTGCTGTAAAATTTGTCCTTTTAAAATCTATTCAAAACACTGTTTTTAAACAAAATGAAGATTGTTAATTGACCTAGAGTTTAAAATAGTAATTCCTTTTTGTAGTTTTAAAAATTTGCTGAAAAATTAGAAAAAACTTCTTGAATTTGTTTCACCATCTATCAAACTTCTCATAGCTGCAATTAGGATATTTATGCCAATGTTATTATGTAATCAATGCTATACTGAACAATCACTTAGTTTCTATCTGACTGTTTTAGTCTGCTCAGGCTGCCACAACAAAATACCGTAGACTGGGTGGCTTAAACAACAGTAGTTTTTCTCACAATTCTGGAGGCTAAAAGTCCACGATCAAGGTTATGATGAATTCATTTTCTGGCGAGGACTCTCTTCCTGGCTTGTAGATGGCTACTCTTGGCTTTAGCCCTCTCAATCCATGTGTTACGGGAAAGGGAAGAGCAAACTCTCTGGTGTCTCTTCTGATAATATTGATCCTGTTGGATTAGGTCTCCACCAGTACAGCCTCATTTACTCTTAACCACCTTCTTAAAGGCTCCGTTTTCAAATATAGCCACGCTGGGGCTTAGGGCTTCAGCCCATGAATTTGGGGGAAGGGTACAAACATTCAATTGTTGATACTCACCATGTTTTATACCTGCTATATAATAAATTCTTGTCTAGAATTCAATTTCTACTTTGTAGGTCCCAAACTTTCCTGAAGTTCTGTTAAAAAAATAACAATTCAAATTGATTGTGAATTGACTAAGTGCACACTGATAACTGTATGTGAATCAATAATTCTTCCCCTCTTCTTAATTGTACTGTGCATTTTTATCTCTTCTTTTAAATTTACATTACAAAAGAAAATTTGTCAATTTACACATATATGAGTTTAAAGACAAAATCAAAGGCCATGGAAAAGAAAATCATGACTGGAGGTAAAAACTGAATTGCACTGTAGGATGTGAACGTCTCTTGCTAATCCATGGCATTTCAGAATTACATGGAATGCTATTTTAGAGTAGTTGTTTGACAAGGGCATTAGGGAGAAACCACACTCCCTCCTGATTTAAATAACATTCTTGTTTCACATTTAAAATTTATATGTGCTTTTTAAATTCTTCTGAGGAAAAATTGCAGGCAACTTCTTTGACATTTCATTATTGCTTGTCTATTATATACATTCTTGCAATGGTGCCCAGGTCAAGAGAATTAATGTATACACTTTTCAAAGAGATCTTATTGTTTAATTTCTAAGGATTAGTAACAGAACAAAGATAAATAAAGAATATTATTTTTTATCTATCTGATATTAATTATACCAGCACATATTTCATAATTCCAGCCATATTATAAAATGTAATACTGAGTCTTTGACTACAATAAGTTGTTTTTTTAAATTTTTGCTATCATTTATAAAGAATCAATTCTTGTTTAAAAGAAGGAAAAGAAAAAAGGTAGAATAGATAAATTCTTTCTTTAAAACATAATTTATGTATTTTTATCAGAAGTTCTCTCATTTCATTTAAATTTTGCTTACTGTCTATTTTCTATTCAGAAGAGAAAATCATTCCTTCAAAATGTCTGACAATGGCTGGACATAAAGAAAACACTAAGTTTCTTCAAAGACTCAAATGTGGGGATTAACATTTGATATTGTTGATATGAATCTGATTATTTGGTATTGCCAGATAAAATCTTATGGTTACTCTCTTGGCACTTTTATTTATTTGGTCATTAAAACACCTAAGTGGACTTTGTTGAAACCTCCAAATAAATAAGGAGCATTTTTTACCGCTGCTGTTGATATCAGGTTTACATGATAAATATATAGTTGATAGCCAATAGCATTTGAAAATATCCAGAGCTGTATTTCAACAAAGGAAAGCTTTAATAATGTATCTATTTAATCACAGTTCTCAAATCACATTAAATTTAGAGGGGAGGCAATAATCATAAGTTAAATAATAGAAAAATGAAAATAAGAGATTATTTTGAGAACTCGCTAAATTGCTAGGGGAAAAATTTCTTAATGAGCTATTTTAATATTCAGATTCATTGAAGGTATTTTTCTGTTGAAGAAGTGATCTGAACTTTAAGCTCAAATCCATTATTCATGGATATTTTAAAAGACACAGTAAAGTTTATTTTCAAATGGTTTTCTGAAGTCTTAGAAGGTAAAGTTTTTGAAAATTTATTTGCTTTTTATTTATCAATCATGTATTCATTTTATATGGGTCAAATTTATTCTAAACTAATGTCTTTTTTTTTTTTTTTTTGAGAGGGAGTCTCGCGCTGTCGCCCAGGCTGGAGTGCAGTGGCCGGATCTCAGCTCACTGCAAGCTCCGCCTCCCGGGTTTACGCCATTCTCCTGCCTCAGCCTCCCTACAGCAGGGACTACAGGCGCCCGCCACCTCGCCCGGCTAGTTTTTTGTATTTTTTAGTAGAGACGGGGTTTCACTGTGTCAGCCAGGATGGTCTCGATCTCCTGACCTCGTGATCCGCCCGTCTCGGCCTCCCAAAGTGCTGGGATTACAGGCTTGAGCCACTGTGCCTGGCCTACTAATGTCATTTTTAATATTCTCTATATTTTTGTAGTACTTTGGAGATTTTTCTATAATTAACATGTCTAATACATTTTACGTGTCTTTGAGCATAATATTCAAATTGCAAGATATTTTATAGGTTTTAGATATCTATACAACTTATCTTGCTTTATGAAATATTGTTCAATATTGATCAATAATGCAATCTAGCCCTAAAAGCCTTTATTACTTAGAAATAAAAGAAAGAAAATAAATAAACATTCAACTCACGAATTTAAATTATTAATATTTAGGAGAAAGTGACTAATAAAGATAATAAATATATCCAGAAAATGTCAAAGAGTAGAATTATAGAACTAAATAAATGGTTAATTGTAAATAAGCAAATTGAAGAGTTGATTTTTTTTAAGTCAGTTAAATACACAGTTGTAGTCAATAAAAAAAGAACAAAAGCAGTTCCACCACCCCCACTTCCAAATTTTGGAAAATGAGAAGACATGTATTAAAAACTAGAGAAGATAAATGTATACATTAGACAATTTTTTGAAGTGGGTGTGTTATGGAAAAATACACATTATTAAAATGAAGCCAGAAAAGAATAAAAACTACATAGAACAACAACTATGGAAGAATTTATGTGTATGCTGTTTGTGTGTACACACATACACACACACACACACACACACACACAGGCTTCCAAATTGCTTTTCCAAAACTAGCATTAAACCTAATATCAAAACTTGACAAACGCCATACAAATCAGAAAACAGCCTCAACAATCATACTTACAGGTAATAGAATAACTAAATTCTTTGGACCTCAACATAAATTTTACTTCTTAAAGCATTTCCTGCGATAACTGGTTGTATCTCCTTGTAAATATGTTTTTTAAAAAGCATTATCTCAAGTACGTAAAAGTAAATGAGGACGGACGCAGTGGCTCACGCCTGTAATCCCAGCACTTTGGGAGGCCGAGGAGGGCAGATCACCTGAGGTAAGGAGTTCGAGACCAGTCTGACCAACATGGCGAAACTCTCTGCCTACTAAAAATACAAAAATTAGCCGGGCGTGGTAGGAGGCGCCTGTAATCCCAGCTGCTTGAGAGGCTGAGGCATGAGAATTGCTTGAACCCCTGAGGTGGAGGTTGCAGTGAGCCGGGATCGCATCACTACACTCTAGCCTGGGGGATAGAGGGAGACTCTGTCTCCAAAAATAAAAAAATAAGTAAAAATAAAAAAGAAAAAAATAAATAAGTATACAAAAATTAATATACATGTAAACATTAAAAACACATATGGAACATATAAAGCATATAATGTACCTATGCATATGTATGAGAAATGGAAATACTAGTATTTGACTTCCATGTAAGCTGGGATTATAGGTGATTTCACCTTTTATGTTTGCTTGAAATTCCTTGTACTTTTAATTTATTTCTGTTATTATTATAAACATAAATAAATAATTCATACTTTAATTATGGTGTTCATCTTATGAGAAAATATATCACAGAGTGTTACATGGTTTCTAGACAAGTACAGCAACAAACGTTATTGCACATGATTTGGATTTGACTTTCTTGTTGTTTTGTTTTGCTTCTCTGAGAAAGATTCACTGTTAGCTAGGCCTGTGGAAAACTTGGTGCTACTTGTGTGCCTCAGGGTTTCTGCAAGGGAGGATGGGAGTGGACTGGGGAGACTGGAATTACCAGTCACCCTAGGGTATAGATGCCAACACAGCAGGCCCTGATCACATCGCCCTCTGGCTGTTCACTGACAGTCACAACCAACAATCTGTTTTCAGCCACCACTAGCTGCTTGGAGAAATAGTCACTAACAGCTCTTTGATTTCACCCTACTTTGCTCCTCACTATTTCCATTTTATATGCCATTTTTTTCAGTTTTGTGGATATTACTGTTTTTTATTTAAATTGGTAACAATATATATGGTAAAATCAAAAGAAATAAAAAATTAACACATGACATTGTGAAGAGAAAGTTTTCCTCCTAGCCCTGCCTCTGAATCCATCATGTGTCATCTCAGAAGCATGCATGCTTTCCAGTTTCATGTAGATCATTTCAGAGATACTTTCTACTCATGCAAGCATGGAAGTATACACGTTCCCGAGAAAACTAATGTTAGCTATATATTGGGCGTTTCCCATATTAGGTCATACAGAATTTCCTGGCTTTTATTAATGACTGCCCATTATTTTATTGCATGTTTACACAGAATGTATTCAACTAGTCTTTTATGAAGGACGTTTAGAAAAATGAACAGAGAATGTGAAAAGGCATCCAGTACCATGAAATATAGGAAAATAAGTCAAACACTGATACTGAGAGAAAATATACTGCGTTAATATGGATATACAAATGTGGGGAGGGTCACAGGTACTAACTCTCTTATGTGTTGTTAGTGAAATATAAAGAGGTAAAACATTTACAGAAGTTTCGACTGTAGTTAAGGTTTTAAACAATCTCAACTTTTGATCTATTTTTAAGAGTAGCTTAGAAATAAACTTACAAATATGTGTAAGGAAGTTTATAAACGATTCCTCAGGGTAGCATAGTTTACAAGACAAATGACTGAAACCATTTCGGTGGTTTTTAGGCTAGATTTGTGGACCAAATAACAGAGCAAGGAAAAGAGAGGGTGAAGAAGACAAGATGACATTCTAGTTAGTCACTTTTACCCTGTAAAAGCATTTCTGGAAAGAGGGCTTGGCAGGGCACAAAGTTGACAATGCAAAAGATACAATTTAGATTAGAGTGCAGGAGAAATTTATCTATTTCCTTGAAATCTATCATGAGCTGTCAAACATATATCAACCTCACTAGCGTGGGGGTATGTGCTCTTGGCTTTATTCCCATCCAGATAACTGGAAGGTCCTTCCACTGGATACCTTGCAGTCGTGTTGGTCACAATATTTAGGGCAAAAAAGGAAGGTCATTAGAATAAGAAAAGCAATTTTCTATAAAAATTAAACCCTCACCTTTGTCATTGGTCTGGCATTGGCAAACCACCCAAATCCCAATGACTCCCACCAAGAAGCCTTATCTCAAAGCAGCTGCCTCCTTATTTTAGGAACCTGCATTCTGCCAAAATAATCACTATCCTAGAATTCCCAAGGAATTTTGTTCCACCTTCTCTTCTTAGGACTTTTGTTACATAGTGCAATGCTACACTTCTTAGGGTGATAATGTGCCCCTCTCTAAAATGAGGGCTAAATAAACACTAACTTTATGTTTCCAGATCTGATATTCATTGGTTCTACCATCGTAAGTACTTTTAAAAGGATACAGGTCCTCAGGGAGGGTGGCAGTGACCAACATTCTAAACTCAGGATCTGCTAATTATATCTACTGTATAAGCAGGGCCTAGCTGTAATGAAATATATACCCTAGTGATATTTAAAGCTATCAGTTTCAAAGTATTTTTCTTTTAATTCAAGAATTTGTGTTCTGCATGTGTTCTCGATCATAACCGAACCCAATATGATTACCCCAACTCACTTTCACTTCAGTTTAAGCTCATTCGCTAAATGTTGACCATTTTCATTTGGAAGTCAGCCAACATCTGAAATAAATGACAAACTTGTAAAGCTGTTTCTGAGGGAAAGCTGTATAATTTGGGCAAATTACACAGCAGATACCCACTACTTGGGAACCCAGAGCTAGTTCAGGAGATTTGAGAATGCAGTCTCATCTATTTTATGTATATCTCTGTATTTCATTTCCATGTTGGTTGTTTGCTGGCCAAACTTTAAATAGACAGCTAGGTTCAAACCAGCTTTCATTTAATTTTGTGATGTCCCTAGGCAATCTAATTATACTTTCGCAGTTTCAGGCTTTGTAGACTGAAATTTCAGACAATTATTGATGTCATAATAGATCACCATTATGAAACATTCTATGTCAAAAGCAGGACACAGTGTACAGAACACTGTAGTAGACAGAAATTCTCCTCACTCTTCGTAGTAGTCACAAAAGAACTCAAAATGGGAATTAAATTGGCAGCACATATTTAGAAAGAAGATAAGACACGATAAACAAATTTTTTATCTTTCCCCCCATTGTTTTGAAATGAGTTCAAATTGAAGAATAAGTAAAATAGATATCTTTGATCTCTATCTTTGAGCTTAGTGTTAGAATAAATAACATTTATTTTTCATGAAAATCCTATGGATTAATAACATAGTCCTTTATTGCATTCCAGTCTTGACAATTTACTGTTTTTATTCTGGGAGGGATGTTTGCTGGGTCTTTATACTGTCTACAATCTGGGATCCAAATGAATTTGGCTGCCTGAGTAGACACAATATGTGTCATCCCAATGTGTTGTGCTGACTGTGTATATTTGACTCTTTGGATGCATATGACATCTGAATACAGACATGTAGCTGAAAAGCAGTGAGAAGATCTCACAGAGTGCAGCAGACAGGGCTGCGTGGCTTTTGGGTGCTTCTCACTAACGTCGCAGTGAGTGTATTTAAATGTGAAAGGCAATGATAGATCTAACCATGAATCTTGACTATCCTTCTGCACAAAATCTCTTCTTCAACTAACACATTCTTTGAAACTATGACAATTTCCACTTCCAATTATTTTGCTTATCTATTTTCTTGCCTCCAGGAACTCTCTGCCTCTTCTTGTCTTCACATTCTTTCAAGTACTGGTTCAAATAGTACTTCCTTAACTCTTACTCTTAAATCTTCAGGTTCAGGAATCCTTCCTCTCCTAATAAAATGCTACATTACATACCACTCATTTGTTATAAATTGCCATAATGAAATGTTACATTACAACCTTTCATCTATGTTACTTACACATGTGTGTGTAATTACACATGTATGCTCTGACGTGTATGAATGAATATGTATGTGTCTATGTATCTGTATCTCTGAAAAGGCTATAAGTTGGCAGAGGGATTTCTACCTATTTGCCCAATTCCCTAACCTTGCTACCTGGTAACAGGAAGGAACAAGGCAAGGATCTGTAGCCCAAAATAAAAGATTCAACTATTCATGGTGTGACTTTCCAGTTTTGCCTCAAATCTTGCAAAACACTACACATCATCATTTATTCAACTGATATTTATTTAGGCCTCAGTTTGGACCAAGCCTTGCCCTGGATTCTAAGGATATTGCCATGAATAAAACAGTAGTACCTATGGGATAATATGTTTTAGTGTAATATATATTAATACAAACATAATTTTATTTCTCTCTATCTAAACATTCTTCTAATAATTTCTAGTACATTGAGTCAAGTGTATTAAATACAACACTTACATATCACTCAGTAATCATACGATTGTGTGCTTGGTGTTCTTAATATTCCAAAAGTTATAGTCTTACTAAGTATTACGGCCCCATTCTGGTGTTGGCTTGGGGAACAGCAGTAGTGTAAGGAAACTTTCCGAGGCAGAACTTTAAGTAGCACAACTATTGTTCATTTTTTTCTGGAAGGAAAGATGGTTAGAGACTTCTAAGAAATGTGATTGGAAAACTGATGATAAGGAGGTCCGAGGAAAAGTTTTGGGGGTGGAATATGAGGTATGAAAATATTGTATTCCATATGATTACTTACTGAGGACACGCAGGGGACGCAATGACTCATTCTATGCATGTCTGCCCCATGTGGTTTTCCAAGGCGGTAAACAGAACAATGGTGTTGATACCTGGAAACGGCAACATGGACTTTCACTTACCACAGTCAAGATGGTGGCAGCCATTCTGAGTCTCTATCTTTCCAGCAGCAGAGAGCAAAACTGAATCTCTAATATGGCACTAATCTTGGAAGATCAATGAGCCATCTGACAACAGTTTGATTACATAGGCCCTCTTCCATCAAAGAGGCAATTCTTTGTTTACACTGGAACAGATATTCATTTTACAGCAGTGTGGCAATGGGCTTATGCTTATCCAACCAATTAACTTCGCCCTGTTACCCCATTGAATATTGAACTAAATTTTTGATAATTGAGTTATGGCACCAGCTTGGTGGCAATAGTTCATGAGGCCGAGGTAATGTTTTTCAGGGTGTTTTTGTTTTTTCTAGAATGCTTTTACTGGGATGTCTTTGTTTTTTCTCTTAAAGCCTGGTTTAAAGGTTCCAGGGATCAAGAGCTGAAAATTGAAGTAATTTTTTTTTACTGCTATGTCTAGTGTTCCACAGTGGAAACATTTGTTTTCTATCTACATAACTGTGGGTTATATTAGTCTTGTTCCCAAGGAAGAAATACTTCTATTAGGGGACATAGCAATGGTTTCATTAAACAGGGAGTTAACATTGCCAAATTGGCCACCTGCCTTCCTCATGCCAGTGAATCAAGAGGTTTACTTTATTGGTGAGTGATTAATTATGACTGTCAAGGGAAACTTGGGTCACTATTACATAATAGAGGCAAGGAGGACTAAGTCTGAAATGCTGGAGATTTCCCGGAGATCCTATTACCATTTTTATGTCCTGTGATTAAATTCAACAGAATACTACAACTGAATCAGGCAAGTTGGCTACTAATCCAATCTTTTCAGAAATGAAAGTTTAAAATATATAATGCATTGTTGTTAACTATAGTCACCTTACTTTGCTCTTAAGTATTAGAATTCATTTCTTCTATCTAACTTTATGTTTTAACCCAATACCTGTATATTTGTTCCCCCCACCACTCCTCCTTTCCAGCTCTGGTATCTGTTCTATCATTCTACTCTCTACCTACATGAGATGAGATTAGCTTTTTTAGCTCTCACATATGCATGAGAACATATTTGTCTTTCTGTATCTGACTTATTTCACTTAACATAATGACCTCCAATTTCATCACTGTTCCTGCAGATGATACAATTTCATTCTTTTTAATGGCTAAATAGTATGCCATTGTGAATATATAGCACATTTAAAACAATCCATTCATCCATTGATGACACTTATGTTGATTCCGTATCTCTGTTATTTTAAATGGTATTGCAATAAACATAGGGGTGAAAGTATCCCTTTGATAAACTGGTTTTATTTTATTTGAATAATATCCAGTAGTGGAATTGCCAGATCATATGATAGTTGTATTTTTACTTTTTCTTTTTTTGAGAAATCTTCATACTGTTTGCAATAGTGGCTGTACTAATTTACATTCCCACCAAAAGTGCATGAGTCCCATTTTCTCCATAACATTGTGAGCATGGTTTCTTTCTTTCTTTCTTTTTTTGTCTTTTTAATAATGACCATTCTTTTTTTGAGATGGAGTGTTGCTCTGCCACCCAGGGTGGAGTGCACTGCCTCCTGGGCTCAAGCGATTCTCCTGCCTCAGCCTCCTGAGTAGCTGGGGTTTCAGGCGCTTGTCACCTCACCTGGATAATTTTTGTATTTTTATTTTTTTATTTTTAATTTTTTTGGTAAAGATGAGGTTTCACCATGTTGGTCAGGCTGGTCTCGAACTCCTAACCTCAAGTGATCCACAGGCCTTGGCCTTCCAAAGTGCTGGGATTACAGAAATGAGCCACCACTCCCAGCCAATAATGACCATTTTAACTGGGGTAAGATGATATCTCGTTTTGGTTTTGATTTGCATATCTTTGATAATTTGTGATGTTGAGCATTTTCTTCATAACTATTGGCTATTTGTGTGTCTTTTGTGAAATGTCCTTTGCCCACCTTTTAATGCGATTGTTTGCTTTCTACTATTGAGTTGTTTGAGTTCCTTGTATATTCTGGATTATCAGTTCCTTGTTAGATGAATAGTTTGCAAATATTTTCTCTGATTCTGTGTGTTATCTCTTTACTTTGTTGATTGTTTCATTTACTGTGCAGAAACTTCTTAGTTCAATACGGTCTTATTTGGATTTTTTTTAAAATGTGCTTTTAAGGCCTTCGCCATAAAATCTTTGCCTAGAACAATGCCCTGAAGTACTTTCCCTACATTTTCTTCTTGTAGTTTTAGAGCTTTCAGTTTTACATTTAAGTCTTTAATCCATTTTGAGTTGATTTATATATACACTGCGAAATAGGAGTTTAGTTTCGTTCTTCTTTATATGGATCTGGTTTTCCCTGCATGATATATTCAAGAGAGTGTCCTTTCTTCGATACGTGTTCTTGGCACCTTTGTTGAAGACTAGTTGGCTGTAAATATGTGGATTTATTTCTAGGTTCTCTATTCTATTTCATTATTCTATGTTCTGTTTTTACACCAATACCATGCTCTTTGGTTACTATATCCTTGTAATATATTTCAAAGTTAGGTTGTGTGGTGCTTCCAGTTTTGTTCTTTTTGCTCAGGATGGCTTTGGCCATTTTGGGTCTTTCTTAGTTCCATACAAACTTTAGGATTGTTTTATTGATTTCTCTGAAAAATGACAATGGTATTTTGGTAGAGATTGCATTGAATCTGTATATTTATTTGGGTAGTATGGTCATTTTAACAATATTAGATTTTCCAATCCATAAACTTAGGAAGGCTTTCCATCTGTATGTCCTCTTCAATTTCTTTCATCGATGTTTTGTAGCTTTCTTTGTAGTGATCTTTTACCTCCTTGGTTAAATTTATTCTTAGGTTTTCCTTTTCTGTAGCTACTACAAATAGAGTTGCCTTTTTGATTTTTTTCAGTTAGTTTATCATTGATGTGTAGAAATGCTACTTATTTTGTATATTGATTTTGAATCCTGCAACTTTACTGAATGTCTTCATTGGATCTAAGAGTTTTTTGATTGAGTCCTCAGATTTTTCTAATTATAAGATTATGTCATCTGCATAAAGCAACAAATTTACTTCCTTTTTTTGTGGTTGGAGGTCTTATTTCTTTCTCTTGTCTGATTGCTCCAGCTAGAATGTCTAGTACTACATTTAAAAAGTGTGGTGAAAGTGGACATTGTCTTGCTCCAGTTCTTACAGGAAAGGCTTTCTGTTCCTCCTCGTTCAGTATGATGTTAGCCATGGGTTTGTCATATATGGCCTTTATTATGTTGTAGTATGTTCCTTCTATGCCTAATTTGCTGAGAGTTTTTATCATGAAAGGATGCTGAAGTTCATCAAATGCCATCCTTGCATCCCTGATATAAATCCTTCTTCATCATAGCATATCAGCTTTTTGATATGCTGTTGGATTCAGTTTGCTAATATTGTATTGAAGATTTTTGGGTCTGTGGTCTTAAGATATATTAGCCTGTTTTCTTTTTTTGTTCCATCCTTGTCTGGCTTTAGTATCAGGATAATGTTGGCTTCTTAGAATGAATTAGGGAGTGTTCCTTTCCCTCTCCAATTCTTTTGAAACAGATTGAGAGTATTGGTGTCAGTTTTTCTTTAATAGTTTGATAGAATTCAGCAGTGAAGCCATCTGGTCATTGGCTTTTCTTTGTTGTGAGACTTTTTAATCACTGATTCAATCTCATTACTCATTATTGGTCTGTTCATGTTTTCTTTTTTTTTTTTTTCTGATTCAGTCTTGCGAGGTTGTGTATGTTCAGAAATTTATCCATTTCCTGTAGGCTTTCCAGTTAGGTAGTATTGTTGTCCATAGTAGTCTCTCTGATGATCTTTTGTATTTCTGTTGTTTCAATTGTAATGTCTTTGTATCTGATTTTATTTATTTGGGTCTTTTATTTTTTTGTCTTGGTTAGTCTAGCTACAGGTTTATCAGTTTTGTTTATCTTTACAAAAAAAATCAACTTTTGTTTCATTGATTTCTTGTAATTTTTTTTAGTCTCTATTTTGTTTAGTTCTCCTCTGATATTTATTATTTCTTTCCTTATACTAATTTGGATTTGGTTCATTCTTGCTTTTCTGGTTCCTTGAAGTGAATCATTATTAGACTGTTTATTTCAATATTTCTATTTTTTGATGTATGCATTTATTATTATAAACTTTCTTCTTGGTACTGCTTTTGCTGTATCTCATAGGTTTTGGTGTTTTACGTTTCCATCTTCATTTTTTTCAAGAAACTTTTTGATTTCCTCTTAATATCTTCATTGACTCAATGGCCATTCAGGAGCATGTTGTTTAATTTTTATGTATTTGTATACTTTCCAAATTTTTCTTGTTACTGATTTATAGTTTTAGTACATTATTATTTGATAAAATATTCATGTATTTGTATACTTCCAAATTTTTTTATTGTTACTGATTTATAGTTTTATTACAATATTATTTGAGAAAATACTTGACATAGTTTCTATTTTTTTTAAATTTATTGAGACTCTATTTATGGCTTAAAATATCACCTATCCTGGACACTGTTTTATGTACTAAATAGAAAGATGTATATTATGAAGCTGTTGGATGAAATATACCCTATCTATTAGGCCCATTTGGTGATCTGGAAAAGAGGACTTGAAATGTTCCCAACACAAAGAAATAATACATATTTAAGGTGATGATACCCTAAATACCCTGACTTGATCATTACAAATTCTATGCATGTAATAAAATATCACATTTACCCCATAAATCCAAACAAATATTTTGTATCAATTTAAAAAACAACAGTGAATATTTGGCTGACTCTGACAGGTAAGAGACCACAACCAACTAGAGCTTTCTGAGAGCTAAGGAAATATGGATCAACAATGACAGAAGAAAGTAATATCAGCTACAACCATGGATCAGTTGCAGAAAAGGGCATTATAATAGCTATGAATGTTCCTTTATTATTTTCACATGGATATTTTTCTGGATACATTAACCATTTTCCTTATTTTCGTACTACATGACATGTTGCATGTGTATAGATGACTTAATTTCATTTTGATATCTCAGTGTCATTAGAAAGTGTTCAGGGTCTGAGTTTTTACCCTACTTGCAAGTTAACAGATTAGCCAGTTCCACAGATAGTAACAGAAGACATGACATACTCGGGTCAGGGACAAAAGACAGGTTATTACTCACAACAATAGCACTAGCCTAAGTAACAGTATTGTGCCCCAATGTTATTCAAGCCCCAATTCTTACAGAATGATGTGATGAGAGCTATATGTTGCCTGCCCATTGCATTGAAGGCACTACAGGAAAGTAATACTGATATTAACAGTCCTAGATCCTATAGAGGAAAATCTTGGCAAACCTGATTATACTCTCCTCTTGATAAAAAACATTTTCTTTCTTACTCTAGAATAATAACCCCTATTTTTATTATCCTAGGAGGTAACAATTTCTGTCTTCCAAATGTCCTTAGAAAGACAGTACAAAGCAAAATAGCTGTTAATGTCTTTGGTGACATGCAGAAATATAAAATACTTAAGAAAATTTGCCTCAAGAAAAAATCAATACTTAAGTGATGGAATATTGAAAGGGAAGGAGGTGTCAGCTAGAAAAACAGTAAAACCACCCTAAGATCGATAAAGGGACTTGTGTTTTCTTCTGGAGAAAAGTTTATAATGCAATTAATTGACAAAGGAGGTTGCATGGCACTTTTCGTGACTCAAATATTGTCTTTATTTGAATGATGGATATAATGGAGAGAAGTTCATATGTTTGAAAAGTAGACAAAAGGTTGATGGTGATGTATTTTTCTGTATCAGCTTAGGTTAAGCTGAAAGTACTTTTTCCTGAATGCTCCTCTGGTATGTTTCCTGGTTAGGACAGTCTGCAAGAGAAATTTGCATAAAAGTCAGACGGCAGAAGTAAAGCAGGAGTAAAGCAGAAATTCAGTGTAGGGCACTAGATATTGCTTCTGCTTTCTCGTGTTTTTGTGCATCTGGTAGCTCATCTTTTTTTTTTTTTTTTTTTTTTTTTTTTGAGGCGGAGTCTTCACTCTGTCACCCAGGCTGGAGTACAGTGGCACCATCTCGGCTCACTGCAAGCTCCGCCTCCCGGGTTCACGCCATTCTCCTGCCTCAGCCTCCTGAGTAGCTGGGACCACAGGCGCCCGCCACTGCGCCCGGCTAATTTTTTGTATTTTAGTAGAGACGGGGTTTCACCGTGTTAGCCAGGATGGTCTCGATCTCCTGACCTCGTGATCCGCCTGCCTCGGCCTCCCAAAGTGCAGGGATTACAGGCGTGAGCCACCGCACCCGGCCAACTCATCTTGTTGGTATGTGCCAGGAGCCAGGCTGACAAGCCCTCCAGATCCTACTGGATCTTCCATTTCAGAATTTTCAAGTTCTGGAACAGGTACATTAGCAACTCTGTGACAAAGGACACTACATTCTCCTGCAGGTCACTCGGGCCAGGTTAGAGGTTGTGAAAATCGGATCTGAGTTCTAATTTATCCTCATGAGTTCAGCTTTATCCCAATGAGTCCTACCTAGTTTGTCTCCACTTGATTCTCCTCTATCCAGCATAGCCATCCTTCCCAACTGCTGACTCTGACAACCAACAGCCTCTCCATGATCTTCCTCATCAGATCCCATAGTTGTATAAAGGATTACCTCATAATAAATTCTTTATTCTATATCTCTCCTCCTCATCTGCTTCTGTGATCAAACACCAATGGATCCAAATTCCAAATTCATTTTAACCTAAATTCCTAAAGTACTATTCACAGTAACATTTCTATTACTTAGTAACATTGAGTTCTCTATAACATTTGTGGATTTTTATCTTTAAATATTTATAACTGTATTACTATCCTTACAGCTTATAAATGAGAAACATTAATCATATTCTGAAATAATTTCATACATTTTTCCATTGCTCCAAATATAAGTGGAATAAATAAATATTATTCCTCATAAATAAACTAGGCCCTACTGAGGAATAACTAACACAAATGTAAATATATTATTGCTTGTAGAAGATCTGACTGTACTAAAATACTATAAATTTCTTTCTTTCTTTTTTTTTTGAGACAGAATTTCACTTTTGTTGCCCAGGCTAGAGTGCAATGGCACAATCTTGGCTCACTGCAACCTCTGCCTCCTGGGTTCAAGCGATTCTCCTGACTCAGCCTCTCGAGTAGCTGGGATTACAGGCATGCGCCACCACGCCTGGCTAATTTTTTGCATTTTAGTAGAGACAGGGTTTCACCATGTTGGTCAGGCTGGTCTTGAACTCCTGACCTCAGGTGATCCACCCACCTCGGCCTCTCAAAGTGCTGGGATTACTAGCATGAGCCACTGTGCCCAGCTTAGAAAGAAATTAAGTGTGTTAGAGCACAGAAGAATAAAATAAGAGAGAAAACAACAGAAAAGAGGAAAGAACACAAAATGAATTAGCAAGGCAAGGAAGAAAAAATTTTGTTTCCCCAAATCTAGAATTGATGGCCTTTCATTCTCTGGGAAAAATCTACATTGAATACACAGAGAAAAATCATTTTCTGTATCAGTCATTGACTACATTAAGTGCATAAGGAGTTTTTGGTAAAGTTTACAGACTTACGTGGTTGATCATTAAACTAGTTATTAACCACCATTTAATCACTCCTCATATGCTGTCAAGAACTTTCTGTTATTTCAATACAAAGCTTCATAAAAATTAAAAGCTGTTAATAGAATAGTAATTCTTTTTTGCCTGTACTTTTAGCACGTTTATATGCAGCTTTTATATATTTGTCCCTACAATTATGTTTTAGTTTATGGAGCACCTTAAGGACAACCTCTTCAAAACAAAATTGCACAGTTTTCAGGCTTCATGTACTCCACTTAGCCCAAAAAGATGCCAATTTATTTCAGGTGAGATAAAAAAAGACTTTGCAAAAATCACTAAGTCATAATGATTTTATAGTAGATCTAGGTTAAATGGATCAATAAAACACAATAGCAGGGCATCTTCCTTCCCACCATGTACACAGAATCATTATGCTAAAAAAAAGAAAATAGCAACAATAAAAAAGAAAAGCAACACCCATATGAATTTAAAGAGAAGGAATAACAAGAAGGAGATGGATGAGGAGAATTAGAGTTAAGAAATAGGGAAAAAACAGCCATGAGCATTAAGACTACTAAATTGTCTTCATTTATTCATATATGTAAAATGCTTCATTCATCCTAAGTACCATCATGGGTTGAGGCTACTAATCAAAATAAAATTCATGCAAATATATGTACATGATTTGCAGATGAGCCATGGCCTCCAGGTTTCTGGAAAGTTGCCAGTATTGTCCTTGATAAAGCAAACTTCAGGCCGTTCCAAAGCTCTAAAATTGTCTTTTATTGTCTTTTCTTTGTTAAAGATGTAGAGGTCCCAGTGTGAGGGGAAAGAATGAGGTAGGGGGGATATTAGCCCAGACACAATCTTTGTAAGAGATATGTGCTGAAATCTTTACACCCCATGATAATTCCGATACTGGGATATCTAATATTTTCAGACAAAAAAGTATCAATTCAGCACAAAATCTTTAGAAAAGTATATGATCTTCTTTCATAGATTTTTAAAAATATAGCTATTTTTAGTGTGATTTTTAAAATTTTCTAAGTATAAAAATAATTTTATAATTTAAAATTTATCTCAAAAAATGTTCTATAGGATAATGTTATTAGTTAGAACCAGGTTATCTTCCTTTTGCTCAAATGAAGAAGAGATACTGCACAGTAACAATTGTATATTGTTGGTTCTATATTGTTCTGACTTATTTAAAGATCTTAAAGGTAGAAATGGTGTCTTAGAGAAATAGTGCAACGTATTTCTTAGAGTATATAGTAACTAAATGGAAGTTAAAAAGGAATTATAAAGTTTATAAAAGTAAGCATTAAAAATTTATAAATATAGAGTACATTTATTATTCAGTCATTCATTCACCAAGTATCATTAAATACTATATTGAGATTAAATGCTAGGAATATAGTGATAAATGTTATCTCCTCTCTTAAAGTATTAAAAATCCAGTAGAAAAGATAGATAAATCATCAGATTGTAGGGGTATGTAGTGAATGACTTAACAGGGGAGCACAGGATGCTGTCGCTCTTCAAAGGAAGAGCAAACCATTTTATGTAGACTTATTACATGTATATGTTTCATAAATATATGTATATATGTATATGTGTGTGTGTGCAATTCTTGTGCAATTATGTACTCTCCAATGACATACTCTGTAAAGTCCCAAGATATGCATGATGAATAGCAAGCTAGAGACTCAGGGAAGCCAATGGTATAGTTCCTATACTTCCTGTACAAAGGCTGGAAGGCTTGAGGTCCTGGAAGAGCGGATGTTTCAATCTGAGTCCAAAGGCAGGAAAAACAGTTGATGTGCCAGCTCAAAGATAGGCAGATAGGAGAAATTTTTTCTTATTCAAGGAAGGATCAGCCTTTTTATTGCATTCAGGCCTTGAACTGATTGGATAAGGGCCACCCACATTAGAAAGTGTAATCTCCTTTACTCCAATTCAAATGTTAATCTCATCCAGACACACCACGGACAGACACACCCAGCATAATGTTTGAAAAAGTATCTGGGCACTCTGTGGCCGAATCAAAATGAATGATCATACTTGTTTTTGAAACTGGGCTGTATTTGTTGCTTTCTTTGGCCAATAGAATATAGCAGATATGTCATTGTGCCATGTCCATTCTGGGTTTTGATTTTAAGAAACCTGGTATATTTCATGTTCTCTCTTGAAATTAGCTGCTATGTAAGAAGGGACATTAGTCTGAAACCATGATGCCCGGAGGAAGCCCACACTAGCCAAATGGAGTGAACACATGGAGTGTCAAGTCACTACACCATTTAGTAAAGCCTTATTTGTCCTTATAGCCCCAGACCAACCAGTCCAGCTTCCAAGCTCAATGCTGCTAAGTGAATGACCATACACAGAGCAGAGAACCACCAAGCTAAGCCTAATAAAGATGAGATACTTCAACTATAAGTGTTTTAAGCCACTATGATTGGGGATGGTTTTTTACATAGCAATGAATACTGAAATAGGAATGAAGACAGTCACCAAAATCTTCATAGAGATGATACATTAAAATTAAATGTTAAAGAACACATTGGCATTGTCTCAGCAAGCAAGGGGAACAAAATAGAGTGAATACTATGTTCACAAGGCATATAGGCAAGAATGAACACTGATATGGTTTGGCTTTGTGTCCTTACCCAAATCTCATCTCAAATTGTGATCTCCAGCTATCTAGGGAGGGCCCTGGTGGGAGGTGATTGGATCATGGGGACAGTTTCCCCCCATGCTGTTCTCATGATAGTCAGTGAGTTCTCACAAGATCTGATGGTTTTATAGAGGGGCCTTCCCCCTTTGCTTGCTCTCTCTCACCTGCCACCATGTAAGATGTACCTGCTTCCACTTCCTCCATGATTGTAAATTTTCTGAGCCTCCCCAGCCATGTGGAACTGTAAGTCAATTAAACCTCCTGTTTTTGTAAATTACCCAGTCTTGGGCAGTTCTTTATAGTAATGTGAGAATGGACTAATACAAACACAATATTTTGATAACCACAGGTCGTTTGGTATTGTTGAAGCACTCTGCTTATTTCCTTCAAAAACTACGAGCTTTTCATGTGTATGAGAGTCCAGTTTATATTCTGGGGCACTCAACAGAAAACAAGTTTGTTTCCAATTTTGTGGAGCTTACATTCAAGCAGGGGTGAGAAACAAAGGTAAACAAACAACTGAATAAGAGTGTATCAAATAGTAATAGAAGCAGAAAAAAAGGAATAATAAGAATATAAGAATAACTCTGCATGTATATGTGGTGAGATATTTTAAAAGTGGTCCCAGATGCCTTACTGTAAAGATGACATATACCCACAACTTGAAGAATGAGAAAGAGCCAGTCCAGCAAAGAGCAGGGAGAGAAACAATCTAGACAAAGGAGTGGCAAGTGTAAAGTCCTCTGGTAGAAGACTTCGGCACATTCAAAGAAATGAGAGAATGTTAGCATTGCTTGAGCAGAGTAACAAAGAGAGGAATGTGGCAAGATGCCATGAGAGGAGAAGGAGGGACTTGTTTATGCAATGCCTCTTAGGACATGGGAAGGAGTTGGGCTATTATTCTAATAGATATCAGAAATACTGAAGTGTATTAATTTGCTATACCTGTTATAATAAATAACCACAACTTTAATGGCTTAAAACAACACATGTTTATTATCGTGCAGTTCTTGACTTCAGAAGTCTGAAATGGCTGCCCTTGAGCTAAATCAAGGTGTCACCAGGGCTGTATTCCTTTCTGAAGTCTCTTGGAGATAATCTATTTCCTTGCTTTTCCCAGCTTCTAGTGACCACCTACATTCCTTGGCTTATGGCTGCTTCCTCCACCTTCAATGCCAGCAGCATAGCATGTTCAAATATCTTTCTGAATTTGACCTATCCCCCACGTGTTATTAGATTGTCCCTACCCAGTAAGAAAATTTCCTCATTTTCAGGTCAGCTGATTAGTAACCTCAATTTCATTGACAACCTGATTTTCCCTTTGCCATATAACCTAACATATTCACCGGTTGGAGATTAACACATGGGCATCTTTGGGTGGAAAGGGCATTAATCTGCCTACAATGGGTGGTAAAATGAGCACAGCAGGAGTCCTCATAGAAGACATGGCATGAATGTGGGAATATGTGGATTTCCATATAGTCAGAAATTGCACCCATATTTATACATATGCGCACAAACAACTCTAACGACAAACAACAAATCATTTTTACATATTAAAAATAAGAAATCCTAATAGGTAATTTTGGTTGTTGAATAAAGGTTTTCATAAGGATATTATGCAAGAGCATTTAGCTTTCAAGTAGGCTAACAGAATAATCAGAGAAAATCAGAGCATTTATAGTTCAAATTATTTGACCATCAAAAATTTTGATATCATAATTTTTGGGTTGGTTTTGTCAACAAAACAAAACCAAAGATTCCTGGGGTTTGTGTAACAAAACACCCTCTCTCCTTTAGAGCTTGTTTCAGGAAACAGGGATTTCATAAGGACTTTACAAAATTAGCTTTGTAGAGTTGGCTGATAAGAGAAAGCTTCTGCTTTCCAGGGCCCATCTCTAAATCATAAACCATGTCTTAGAAAAGATGTAATAAAAAAATATATAAGTCGGAAAGAGTGAAGTCAGACCCTAATTGTAGTCGTAGTCCTCCCTAAGGCACAAATTTGATCAAAAAAGTTTGCTTTCCAATATTTTGATTCAATGGTATTAATTTATGTATTTCTCCTTCAGAACTGTTTTCTTGACTTGCAGATTGATAAATATTCAAAGGCATTCCTGTTACAATGTTTAACATAACTAGAATCATACAATATTAATGTTAGGGAATTTATTTTATTTATTAGCTTTGCAGATCCCCTGGCGACATTTTTCAGGTCACATTTATTGTATCATAAATACCTTTATTGTTTTCACCAGTTCCTGTATTCCAAGGAGTAAAACCAAGAATCATTCAATTTGCCTCTTTTGTGTTTTACCCTCAGGGCTTTTAACTATAGGAAAATTCCCTTCAAATCCAAATTTGAGATCCCTAAGTTTACCAGTGTTTCTGATTTCCTAGAAAGTGATGTCTTGACTACATGTAAGGATAAGCTCCATAAGCTACAGAGTAGGTGGAGAGAAATGTCTTGAAATGATTTTGTAGGCATTATTTACACACTGTCCTTTTTATTTAATTGTGGACTTGTCCTAATTAAATAAGATTTGCCTTTAAATGGGATATTTCTTACATATTTTATCTATTTTATCCTGGTAGGAAGTATGAGTAAAAATTTCATAAATATAGTATACATTTCTTATTATAGGTTTTATGGCATTTTCAGCATTTTTGAATACATTTTGAACAGTTTTCCAGACAAAACCATCAAGAAGCATTAATATTCTACATAATTTTCATCCTTTGCTTCATAGGGTTACAATTTATTTAATATTTCTCATAGAACACCTTTCTTTATTTCTGAATGGTGAGTTAGAGGAAATTATAAAAGTGTTTTATTCCAGTTTGTGCATATTTATTTTGCAGAAACAAGGGTTTTACATATGTGAAAACAGGAAAAAGACTTCTTCCAGATGACCATCAGAATTTTGAACATTATAAACAATACCATCAATATTTCAATTAAAAATACCAATTAAGCCACATGTGGTATCTCATGCCTGTAATCTCAGCACACTGGGAGGCTGAGGCAGGAGGAATGCTTGAGTTCAGGAGGTTGAGACCAGTGTGGGCAACAGAGGGAGACCCCGTCTCTCCAGAAAAAAAAAAAAATTAGGTGGGCATTGTGGTATCCATCTGTGGTCCCAGCTACTTGAGAGGGTAAGGTGGGAGGACCCCTGGAGTCTGGGAAGTTGAAGCTGCAGTGAGCTATGATTGTGTCACTGTACTCCAGCGTAGGTGATAGCCCGAGACCCCATCTCAAAAGCAAAAACAAAAAGCAATTGAAATCTTGTTACCAGTTTAATTTAGTCTCACATAATTAGTTTTTTTTTTTTTTTTTTGAGACGGAGTCCCGCTCTGTCGCCCAGGCTGGAGTGCAGTGGCCGCATGTCAGCTCACTGCAAGCTCCGCCTCCCGGGTCTACGCCATTCTCCTGCCTCAGCCTCCCGAGTAGCTGGGACTACAGGCGCCCACCACCTCACCCGGCTAGTTTTTTGTATTTTTTAGTAGATACGGGGTTTCACCGTATTAGCCAGGCTGGTTTCGATCTCCTGACCTTGTGATCCGCCCGTCTCGGCCTCCCAAAGTGCTGGGATTACAGGCTTGAGCCACCGCGCCCGGCCTCACATAATTAGTTTTTATCCATTCAGAACCAAAGGCATCAATAAGCATGCAGGAAGTCATCCACTCCTGGACCAAGGTGTTTTGGAAATTCTGATTTAGTCCTCTGGCATAGTTTGGCAGGTGGTAATGTCAGCTTACACCAGGACTCTTGTAAGCATTTATCTACTCCTTTAACTACTAAGAGCCTACAGTTGCTGATATAGCCCTTACTGAGATTGTCATTCCTCAGAAGTTTCCTCTAAAAGATGTAATTTCTTTCCTATAGCTTATATAGCATGAGCTTTAAGGGCAATGTTGCGGTTGGGGGGAACATGTTTCATGATATGACTGAACACTCACTGTACATTTTATAATAGTCACCAAAAATATAAGAACAGAGGAGATTAAAATTTCCTGTTGAGGCATAATCTTTCATTCTTTAAAAAGGATCCAGTTAAAGTTTACCCTGTATATAAGAACATAATGTGAATACTAGGGACACTGAAAAACCTCCAGAACTTTTGAGCCATTCGGTAGAATATGTGCTACATGTGCAGCCAGCTGAGAAGGGTATTACAAACATTAAGACAACATATTTTAAAGAATCGATTTGTTCTAGCAATATCGTACCAGGTTTTGCACATGAACATGAGAACACTTCAGTCTATCCTGAAACCAAATGACTGGAAATAAGTTCTTATGAACAATATCTTATTTGTACATACTTGACCTATGAAGGCTGAGCTTCTATATTTGATTTGACAGCTCTTCCTATACTGTTAGTTTGATAAATAGAATGGCTGTCATTCACAATCTAATAAACAATAGAAAATACCAAACCTATCTAATTATTTCTAGTCACTCCTTGTTAGAAGGAAAATGAGCAAATATGGCACAAAAGAGTAAGGATGTCAAATATATCTAAATAGTTTTATAATTTTAAATTTCGTGCTTGAGTTTGGGAAAGACAATATCCAAAAGATTGGTGAGAGGACACTGATCACTATATCAAAATATGAGCATAAGTCATGAGTAAATTATTATAATCTTGAATTCTATTTATTAGAATGACGGTATATTAAATAATAGAAGAAGGTAACCAAATAACTACTTATTTCAGAAGTGAAACATTTTATTGTTTATTATAAAATAATTTATAAGTAGGATGAAAACTTACCAGGACTGCAGGTGAGAGAATTCTGATGGGTTAAGGAAACTCTGCTATCTGGGCTGATTACAGAGAATAATCCATTAACCTTTTTTATGAAAAGGCTAAATACTTCCAGACCAATTTTAAATTTTTTATACTCTATTATTTATCATGCCAAGCTTTATCTGTCTAATAATTGGGATATGTTTACATACCCTTATAAAAACATATGATGAGATGCTAAATTAAAGCTTTCAACTTTAGCTTTAAAATATTAACTTATCAGCATATTATAAGATGATGCATAGAAGTTGCTAAATTTTTACTTTAATAAGAACGATTACTTATTCATTAACTTAACTTAATACTAGCCCAAAGTCTTAAAGTCCATTAATAATCTTGGAAATTGCATTTAAATTGCCCCTACAGAACAACACAATCAAAATGGATATAAACTGTTTGTCAGAGAGATAACCTTTCATAATTTCACCAAGACAGAGTAGGCGGAGTATTAGTGATTAAGTTCACAGGATTTGCAACATTGGTTCCACTTCACAAGTTCTTATAAAAGGTATTAATATTTATAATTCAATTTAGTTAAACACATGTGCTTATATTCTCAAAACCTTACATAATTTATGGAAACAATAATAATCTTTCCCATAAACATAGCATAGAAAATTTGGCAAACTCTAATGATTAGATTAGCAATAAAAAATTATACTCAGGTCTTACATAAAATATGCTTGCTGTGATAGACTGCAAAAACGGCTGGACATTCTTCTGCCCTTTTATGCATCCTTCCTTTTGTAATGTGACTTTGCAGCTCCATTCATCAGAAGGTGGAAATCTTTTCACCATTTCTTGAATCTGGGCTTGGCCATGTGACTTGCTTTGGGCAAAGGGACATATCAAAAGTGACATAAGCAGTGGCTAAAAAACAAAATGAGACTTGCTGTCTCTGATCTTGAGAACCTTGCAATCACTGAATTAGTCCACGTAAACCTGCTGGATGAAGAAACAGATGGCAAAGTCATTGCCATTATCCAACCGACAGCAAGCCTACTGCCTGATACATGAATGAGGCCCAGCACCGATGAATCTGGCTCAGAGAAGAAGAACCAGCCAGGTGAACCACTAAAGCATAAAAGTAAACATTTATTGTCTAAAGCAAATTGTTGTTTAACACAAAAAAGTTAACTGATATAAAAACTAGTGGCCGGGCACGGTGGCTCACGCCTGTAATCCTAGCACTTTGGGAGTCCAAGGCGGGCGGATCACGAGGTCAGGAGATCGAGACCATCCTGGCTAACACGGTGAAACCCCCTCTCTACTAAAAATACAAAAAATACAAAAAAACTAGCCGGGCGTGGTGGCGGCGCCTGTAGTCCCAGCTACTTGGGAGGCTGAGGCAGGAGAATGGCGGGAACCCGGGAGGCGGAGCTTGCAATGAGCCGCGATCACGCCACTGCACTCCAGCCTGGGCGACAGAGCGAGACTCCGTCTCAAAAAGAAAACCTAGTATCCAGTGTGGGGTGTTGCTATAACAAAACCTAAAACATGTAATAAAATACTAAAATATGTAATATTGGCTTTGGATAGAGGCTGGAAATACAGTGAAGAAACTGTTAGTGAAGGTTGAGACAGTGGTAGACAAAGTTGTGCTATAGTGGAATATTTGGCAAAGCTTTAATCTGCAGAAACTTGGAAGATAGAAAATGTACCTAATGAACTTGTGCATCTAAAGAGATTTTATGACAGATGCTGAGTGTGTCAACTGACCCCTGTTAGCTGCATATAATAAGTATGGAAACAGAGAGAATAAGTTTAAAAATGAACAGTTTTGTTTATAAGCAGATTTTAGAAGAATAAAAAAGAAGCCAGTAATTGCTGGGTCAAAAAACAAATTGTCTCCCATGTTGGTAAAAATCCACAAAGTAGGAAATGGCCTTAGTACAAAAATAGACAAAGGTGTGACTGGTTATAAGATCCATTTTTTAAAAATCTTTAAAGGTTCTAAGGTGGACAGAAGAACCCTCAGCAAGATAAATTGTCTCCTAATAATTCTAAGGGCATTTTTTTTTTTTTTCATAGCAGCCTACCACATCTAAAGTGGAGGAAGGCCTGTTTTGAAATGAATTAGATATGAATTTTGGAAGTGGAGAATTTTAGAAATTACATACAATAGATGTAAATCAGATTCATAAGCAATCTATGAGTTTTAAAGACCATTATACTAACAAAAGCACTGCCAGCTTGGACTAAAATCGATTACAAAAAGAAAGGTTTCTAGGCTTCCAACATTTTGGAGGCAGAAATCAGACTGCGAATCATGGCCATTTCTAGTTAGAAAGATGAAAATCCTAGAGGTGGAGGCAAGAGATCCAGAGAAAAACAGACAAATAAATCACTCTCAAGGAGCAGAAATAGAACTTAATCAAGGAACTTTCACAGACCTAGAGCAGGGGATCCTTTTAACATGTGCCTGGATGGATTTCAGAATTGCTTAGAACAATGGCTGCTCTATGCCTCTCATTTCTCATTTTTCTGATGAGAGGTATCTTTTACAATTACTCTGCTCCCATCTCACCCTTGTATATTAGGTTGGTTTGACCACAGATAACTTAACGTTTTTAGTTTGTAAGTCTCTGGATGAAGAGCAGCTACATCCAATGGGTCACATTTATACCTATATTAGAAACAAATTATAAGAACCTGGACTTTGAACCAGAAGACATAATGGAATGAGACTGTTGAAATTCTGGAAGTAAGCATATTTTTCATTTAGGAGAAATAATCTGTGGCTGAAAACAGTCTGCAGCAGATTTTTAAAATTGCTACAAATGTTTCATCTCTTTATACATATCATTTTACAACCTGATTTTGTAGTTCCTTCCATCAACGGTTGGTCTATTTCGTGAATCTACCTGTTCTTTCTAGGCTTGGTCGTGTGAATTACTTTGGTCAATGAGACATGAACATATATGATGCAAGCAGAGGCTTTAAAAGACTTGCATATTGGAGCTTGCTCTCATTTTCTGTACTTGGAATTCTGCAATTGCCATCATGTGAACAAGCCCTGACTAGCCTCCTGGATGATTATAGCTGAATCACCTCCATCACCCAAGGTGACATTGAGTCAACTGCCTGAAGCCATCCTAGACCATCCACCTTCAGCTGAAACAGCTCAGACAAGAAGCATCATATGAAATAATAAATTATTGCGGTTTGAAACTACTGTTAGGGTGGATTCTGATTCGTCAGAAACTGACTTATATATTATGTTCTTCATGGGGATAAGGTCAAAGAAAAGATGCATAATTTCTTTAAGCCAAAATTCCAAAGCAACTTAATTCATTGAAAGATTTACTTTGATTAAAATAAATGTTACATAAATGAGGATACTTATAATTCTTCGGTATTCATTTATCAAATGTTAAATATTTTAAAGAATATTTTATTTTATTTTAAGTTCCAGGATACATGTGCAGAACGTGCAGGTGTGTTACACAGGTAAATGTGTGCCAGGGTAGTTTGCTGCACCTATCAATCCATCACCTAGGTATTAAGCCCTGAATGCATTAGCTATTTTTCCTGATGCTCTCCCTTCCCTTTCCCCTCTGACAAGCCCCAGTGTGTGATGTTCCCCTCCCTGTGTCCATGTGTTCTCATTGTTCAGCTCCCACTTATGAGTGAGAACATGCAATGTTTGGTTTTCTGTTCCTGTGTTAGTTTGCTGAGGATGATGGATTTGAACATCATCCATGCCCCTGCAAAGGATATGATCTCATTCCTACTTATGGCTGCAGCATATTCCATGGTGTATATGTAACACATTTTCTTTATCCAGTCTGTCATTGATGGGCATTTGGGTTGGATCCCTGTCTTTGCTATTGTTAGTAGTGCCGCAATGAACATAGATGTTTATAATACAACGATTTATATTCCTTTGGGCATATTCCCAGTAATGGTATTTCTGGGTGAAATGGTATTTCTGGTTCTAGATTCTTAAGGAATCGCCATACTGTCTTCCACAATGGTTGAACTAATTTACATTCCCACCAACAGTGTAAAAGCATTCCTGTTTCTCCTATGTCTTGCCAGCATCTGTCGTTTCTTGACTTTTTAATAATCATTCTGACTGGCATGATATGGTATCGCATTGTGGTTTTGATTTGCATTTCTCTAATGATTAGTGATGTTGAGCTTTTTTTTCATGTTTGTTGGACATATAAATATCTTCTTTTGAGAAGTTTCTGTTCATGCCCTTTGCCCACTTTTTGATAGGGTTGTTGTTTTTTTCTTGTAAATTTATTTAAGTTCCTTGTAAATTCTGGATATTAGACCTTTGTCAGATGGGTAGATTGCAAACATTTTCTCCCATTCTCTAGGTTGCCTGTTTGCTCTGATGATAGTTTCTTTTGCTGTGCAGAAATTCTTTAGTTTAATTAGATCCCATTTGTCAATTTTAGCTTTTGTTGCAATTGCTTCAAATCTTTGCCCATGCCTATGTCCCGAATGGTTTTGCCTAGATTTTATTCTAGGGTTTTTATGGTTTTGGGTTTTACATTAAAGTTTTTAATCCATCTTGAGTTAATTTTTGTATAAGGTGTAAGGAAGGGGTCCAGTTTCAGTTTTCTGCATATGACTAGCCAGTTCTCCCAGCATCATTTATTAAATAAGGAATCCTCTCCCCATTGCCTGTTTTTCCCAGGTTTGTCAAAGATCCAATAGTTGTAAATGTATGATCTTATTTCTGAGGCCTCTATTCTGCTTCATTGGTCTATATGTCTGTTTTGGTACCAGTACCATGCTGTTTTGGTTACTGTTGCCTGTCAGCTTAAGTATAGTTTGAAGTCAGGTAGTGTGATGCCTCCTGCTTTGTTCTTTTTGCTTGGGATTGTCTTGGCTATACGGCTCTTTTTTGATTCCATATGAATTTCAAAGTATTTTTTTTCTAATTCTGTGAAGAATGTCAATGGTAGTTTGATGGGAATAGCATGAATCTATAAATTACTTTGGGCAGTATGGCCGTTTTCACAATATTGATTCCTCCCATCCATGAGGATGGAATTTTTTTCCATTTGTTTGCATCCTGTTTTATTTCCTTGAGCAGTGGTTTGTAGTTCTTCTTGAAGAGGTCCTTCATGTGCCTTATTAGCTGTATTCCTACTTATTTTATTCTCTTCGTAGCAATTGTGAATGGGAGTTCATTCATGATTTGGCTCTCTGCTTGTATTTTGTTGGTGTGTAGAAATGCTTGTGATTTTTGCACATTGATTTTGTATCCTCAGACTTTGCTGAAGTTGCCTGTCAGCTTAAGGAGCTTTTGGACTGAGATGATGATGATGTTTTCTAGATATAGGATCATGTGTCTGTAAACAGAGGCATTTTGATTTCTTCTCCTTCTATTCGAATACCGATTATTTATTTCTCTTGCCTGATTGTTCTAGCCAGAGCTTCCAATACTATGTTGAATAGGAGTGGTGAGAGAGGGCATCCTTGTCTTGTGCTGATTTTCAAAGGGAATGCTTCCAGCTTTTGCTTATTCAGTATAATATTGGCTCTTATTATTTTGAGATATGTTCCATCAATACCTAGTTTATTGAGAGTTTTTAACATGAAGCAATGTTGAATTTTATCCAAGGCCTTTTCTGCATCTATTGACATAATCATGTGGTTTTTGTCACTGGTTCTGTTTCTGTGATGGATTATGTTTATTGATTTGCATATGTTGAACCAGCCTTGCATCCCAAGAATGAAGCCAACTTGATCGTGGTCAATAAGCTTTTTGATGTGCTGCTGAATTTGGTTTGCCAGTATTTTATTGAGGATTTTCACATTGATGTTCATCAGCGATATTGACTTGAAGTTTTTTTTGTTGTTGTTGCATCTCTGCCAGGTTTTGGAATCAGGATAATGCTCACCTCATAAAATGAGTTAGGGAGGAGTCCCTCCTTTTCAACCATTTTGAATAGTTTCAGAAGGAATGGTACAAGCTCCTCTTTTTATCTCTGGTAGAATTTGGCTGTGAATCCTTGTGGTCCTGGGCTTGTTTTGGTTGGTAGGCTATTAATTACTGCCTCAATTTCAGAACTTGTTATTTGTCTATTCAGGGATTTGACTTATTCCTGGTTTAGTCTTGGGAGGGTGTATGTGTCCAGGAATTTATCCATGTCTTCTAGATTTTCTAGTTTATTTGCAAAGAGGTGTTTATAGTATTCTCTAATGTTTGTTTGTATTTTAGTGGGATCAGTGTTGATAGCCCCTTTATCTTTTTTGTGTCTATTTGATTCTTCTGTCTTTTCTTCTTTATTAGTCTAGCTAGTGGTCTACAAATTTTATTAATTTTTTCAAAAAATAAACAGCTCTTGGATGCATTGATTTTTTAAGGGTTTTTTGTGTGTTTCCATCTCTTTCAGTTCCACTCCAATCTCAGTTATTTCTTGTCTTCTGCTAGCTTTTGGATTTGTTTGCTGTTGGTTCTCTATTTTTTTTAGTTGTGATGTTAAAGTGTCAGTTTGAGATCTTTATAGCTTTCTGATGTGAGCATTTAGTGCCTTAAATTTCTCTCTTAACAATGCTTTAGCTGCATCCCAGAGATTCTGGTACATTGTGTCTTTGTTCTCACTGGTTTCAAATAACTTCTTGGTTTCTTCCTTAATTTCATTATTTACCCAGGATTCATTCAGGAGCAGGTTGTTCAATTTTAATGTAGTTGTGTGGTTTTGAGCCAATTTATTAATTTTGAGCTCTGATTTGATTGCACTGTGGTCTGAGAGATTGGTTGTTATGATTTCAGTTCTTCTGCATTTGCTGAGGAGTGTTTTACTTCCAATTATGTGGTCAATTTTAGAATAAGTGCCATGTGGCACTAAGAAGAATGTGTATTGTGTTGTTTTGGGGTAGAGTGTTCTGTAGATATCTGTTAGGTACACTTGATCCAGAACTGAGCTCAAGTCCTCAATATCCTTGTTAATTTTCTGTCTCGTTGATCTGTCTCATATTGACAGTGGAGTGTTGAAGTCTCCCACTATTATTGTGTGGGTGTCTAAGTCTCTTTGCAGGTTTCAAAGAACTTTTTTTTTTTTTTTAATGAATCTGGGTGTTCCTGTATTGGGTGCATATATATTTACAATAGTTAGCTCTTCCTGTTGAATTGATCCCTTAACCATTATGTAACGCCCTTCTTTGTCTTTTTTATCTTTGTTTGTTTAAGGTCTGTTTTATCAGAGACTAGAATTGCAATCCCTGCCTTTTTTTTTTTTGTTTTCTATTTGCTTGGTAAATATTTCTCCATCCCTTTATTTTGAACCGGTGTGTGTCTTTGCACGTGAGATGGGTCTTCTGAATATAGCACACTGATGGGTCTTTACTCTTTATCGAATATTCCAGTCTGCATCTTTTAATGGGGACATTTAGCCCATTTACATTCAGGTTATGTGTGAATTTGATCCTGTCATAATGATGCTAGCCGGTTATTTTGCACATTAGTTGATGCAGTTTCTTCACAGTGTCTTTGTATTTTAATGTGTTTTTGTAGTTGCTGGAACTGCTTTTTCCTTTTCACGTCGAGTGCTTCCTTCAGGAAGGCATGCCTGGTGGTGATGAATTCCCTCGGCATTTGCTTGTCTGAAAAGGATTTTATTTCTCCTTTGTTTATGAAGCTTAGTTTGGCCAGATATGAAATTCTGGGTTGAAAACTCTTTTCTTTAAGAATGTTTCATATTGGCCCCCACTGTCTTCTGACTTGTAGAGTTCCTGCTGAGCGATCCCTGTTAGTTTGATGGTCTTCCCTTTGTAAGTGATGTGGCCTTTCTCTCTAGCTGCCCTTAACTTCTATTTTTTTTTTTTTTTCATTTTGACCTTGGACAATCTGATGATTATGTATGTTGGGACTGATCCTCTCATGGAGTATTTTACTGGAATTCTCTGTATTTTCTGAATTTGAATGTTGTCCTGTCTTTCTAGGTTGGGGAAATTCTGCTGGATGATATCCTGAAGTGTGTTTTCCAACTTGGTTCCATTCTCCCTGTCTCTTTCAGGTACTCCAATCAGTCGTAGGTTCAGTCTTTTTACATAGTCCCATAATTCTCGGAGATTTTGTTTGCTCCTTTTCATTCTTTTTTCTCTAATCTTGTCTGCCAGCCTTACCTCAGCAAGATAGTCTTGAAGCTCTGATATTCTTTCTTCCTTTTGATCGATTCAGCTATTGATACTTGTATGTTTCACAAAGTTCTCGTACTGTGTTTTTCAGCTCCATTAGGTCATTTATGTTCCTCTCTAAACTGGTCATTCTAGTTAGCAGCTCCTGTAACCTTGTATCATGGTTCTCAGCTTCTTTGCATTGGGTTAGAACATGCTCCTTTATGTCAGCGAAGTTTGTTACTACCCACCTTCTGAAGCCTGATTCTGTCAATTCATACATCTTATCCTCCATCCAGCTCTGAGCCCTTGCTGGGGAGGTGTTTCTGTCATTTGGGGGAGAAGAGGCACTCTGGTCACTTGGGTTTTCAGCATTTATTCATCAATTCTTTCTCTTCTTCATGAGTTTGTCTAGTTTTGATTTCCAAGGTTGCTGATCCTTGGATGAGGTTTTTGTGGGGACTTTTCTTGTTGATGCTGTTGTTGCTTTCTGTTTGCTTATTTTTCTTTCAGCAGTCAGGTTCCTCTTCTGTAGCGCTTCTGCGGTTTGCTGGGGGTTCACTTTAGGCCCTATTCATCTGAGTTGCTTCTGCACCTAGATATGTCACCCTAAGAAAATGGAGAACAGCAAAGATGGGTGCCTACTCCTTCCCCTGGGATCTCCGACCTCAAGAGGCACCAACCTGATACCAGTAGGAAGGCCCCTGTATAGGGTATCTGGTTACACCTGTTGGCGGATCTCACCCAGTTAGGGGGTTATGGGAACTAGAACCCATTTAACAAAGCACTTTGGCTGTCCCTTGGTGAAGGGGTGTTCTGCTCTGGGTGAAACCCACTCTTCTGGGCTGCCTGAGTTCCACAAAGAAGCTTCCATTAGCTCATTTAATAACTATTAAATGAGGTATAGCCAAATGACTATTTCAAAAAATTATTTCTTTTCTTTCTTTCTCTTTCTTTCTTTCTTTCTTTCTTTCTTTCTTTCTTTCTTTCTTTCTTTCTTTCTTTCTTTCTTTTTTCTTTCTTTCTTTCTTTCCCTCCTTCCTTCCTTCCTTCCTTCCTTCCTTCTTTTTTTTTTGAGATGGAGTCTCTCTCTGTCTCACAAACTGGAGTGCAGTGGTACGACCTCTGCTCACTGCAAGCTCCGCCTCCCGGGTTCATGCCATTCTCCTGCCTCAGCCTCCTGAGTAGCTGGGATTAAAGGCGCTCACCACCTCTCCTGGCTAATGTTTTGTATTTTTAGAAGAGGCGGGGTTTCACCGTGTTAGCCAGGATGGTCTCGATCTCCTGACCTCGTGATCCACCCGCCTCGGCCTCCCAAAGTTCTGGGATTACAGGCCTTGAGCCACAGCACCCAGCCTCAAAAAATTATTTCATGTTTAGCAATCAAACTTTATCATCATAGTTTGATTTTTCTTAAAGTGCAGAGAGGAACTTTTTTTCTTTAAGGAACAATACATTCAAAGCAAAAAAAATTTTAACTTATCTTTTTAAAATGAAATAAACTAGACAATGGAGTATATTAGTCTCCTTCTGAGAAAGGCAAATGTATACCAGTTAGGATTTTTTCAAGAAATATTTAACATTTGTACAATGAAATAATCTTATCAGACTTTTGGTCAGGCTAGGGGACTTATGTGTCATCCTTTCCCTCCAGAATATTTTATTTTTCCTAGCATTAAGCTGTGGAACTTAGAATGCATTAAGCTAAAAAAAATGGGGTAAGGAGTTTATCACTAAAATGTCTATTATGTTTTACTTACGAAAGGGAAAGATCTATACCTTTATAGGTTTCTTGAGGAGTATAATAATAATAATAATAAAAGAAGCTCGTGAAGCTTTGTACAAGTAAGCAGATCACTGCCTTTCCTTTCACCTTCTTATGCCATTATGCTTTCAGGCTCCTTTAAACAAATGTTAACATCAAAGAAGGCCCATTTCCTCTAAGCCATACCAAACCAAGTTCTCTTCCTTTGATTATTAACCAATCTTTCTACTTTTTGATAATAAATCTGCCTGTTTTAATTAGATATCTTTAGAGTACATGGAAATGAAATTCCTACGATTTATAATATTTTAATAATACTTCCAAAAGAAAATGGCATCAGGAAATACACAAAGACAATACAGTTACAGACCTTGGATTATACAAATCTAAATTCTTTCTTTTGTAAAGATGACAGGGAGACTTTCTTAGTAACAAGCAATGCCATACAGAAAACAATGATAGCATTAGATGGCTTAAGATGGATTGACTATTGAAGAGAGAGAAAGATAATAATCAAAAATGTTTTCCATTTTCTTGACTTAAGCAACTTAGAGGAAATTGTAGCTGCTATTAATGGTAAGAAAAACATTAAAAAGGAAAAGATTTAGGAAAAGAAAAACATCAAGAGTCAGTTTTGGATGTGTCACATTTTACATGCTTGTGGTACAGCAAGATAGAGACATCAAATAGGGAGAGGGATACATGAGTCTGTATCCAGAAGAAAGTTCAGGGCTGGATATATACATTTGGTAGATGTAATAATGCTAAGGGGGTAGATGAGATCATTTTGGGAGAGAGTGTAGATGGTTACCACAATAAGGCTTATGACAGACCTAAAAATATATAAAATATTTTTAAGTTGATCCATGTATTTTTCAGGGTACACGTGGTAATTTGATATATTCATATACTTTCTGAAGATCAAATCAGTGTAACTGAGATATCTATAACCTTAAATATTTGTTTTTTTTCTATGCTAGAAACATCCAAATGATTCTTTTCCAGCAGTTTTGAAATATACAACATTATTGTAAACTGTAGTCAGTCTACTGATCTCACACTAGGTTGTATTTCTTGTATCAAGCTGTATATTTGTATTCATTAATCAACTTCTTTTCATCAGCCCCTTTTCACTACCCTTCACAGCTTCTGATAACTACCAATCTAATATCTAGCTTCACTTTTTAGCTCACACACGTGAGTGAAAATATGATATTTTTCTTTCTGTGTCTGGCTTATTTCACTTAACATAATGAACTCAGGTTCCATCCATGTTGCTGCAAATCACATGATTTTATTTTTTGTGGCTGAAAAATATTCCATTGTTTATATATACTACAGTTTCTTTATCCATTTATTCACTGATGGACACTTAAATTGATTTCGTATTTTGACTATTGTGAATAGTGCTGTAATTAACATGGAAGTGCAGATATCTCTTCAATATATTGATTTCCTTTCTTTTATGCTCATTAGCAGAATTGCTAGATCATATGGAGCTCTATTTTAAGTTTTTTAAGAAACCTCCACATAATTTTTCGTAGTGGCTGTACTAATTTACATTCGTACCAACAGTGTATTAGAGTTCTCCTTCCTTCACATCCTTGCCAGCATCTGTTATTCTTTCTTTTTAATAAAAGCATTTTAACTAGGGTAAGGTGATATCTCATTTTGGTTTTGATTTGCATTTCTCTGATAATTAGTGATGTTGAGCATATTTCCAGATACCTGTTGACCACTTGTGTGTCATCTTTTGAGAAATATCTATTCAGATATTTTCCCCGTTTTTCAGATGGATAATTATTATTATCATTATTTTTGCTACTAAGTTGTTTGAGCTCCATATATAATCTGGTTCGTAATCCCTTGTCAGATGGATAGTTTGCAAATAATGTCTCTGATACTGCAGGTTATCCCTTTGTTGATTGTTGCCTTAGCTGTGCAGAAGCTTTTCAGTTTTACATAAATAGATAAAAATATTTGTCTTTTAATTTAAGACGTATTTTATGGGAGGATTCAACAGGACGTGGAGACAGATGAGACACTTATTTCTCTCACATTGTTAGTTCTATCCCTTATTTCCTTAACATTGCAATCTAGTGTTAATTTAATGTTTATGTCACCTTTCACATCCATATTAAAGATTAATCATGTAATATCATTTACATAGTTTAAGCCTGTGATATTTTCTATTCTCATTCAGTCATAATGTTTCATGTAATTCTTCCTGATTAATTTATTTAGTATAGAGAATTTAGTTTCATCAATGTCCTGTGCATAATTGTTTTCCATCGTAACTTCATTTCATAATCCGATACACTATTCTGATTTTCGTTTTATATAAGATTCATTTTAAAATGATTATATCAATCTGTAATTTTAAAAACTTTTTAAAGTATTTTAAACTTAATTCTCAGTGATTCTGTATCATGTCTTAATAATTTATTATTTATTCTGTTCTTGCACGTTCTGAACTAAATATCATCATCAATTGCATTCCATATGGTTTTCTGGACTCTTCCTTTGCAAAATAAACAGACTTCTGGCGTGGAAAAAATATATATATTTGTCTTTTTTTTGCTTTGGTTGCCTAGGCTTACACAAAAAATTTTGCCTAGACCAATGTCTTGGAGTGTTTTCCCAATGTTTTCTTCTAGTAATTTCAAAGTTTCAAGGCTTAGAGTTAAATCTTTACTTAATTTTTGAGTCGATTTTTGTATATAGTGAGAGATAGAGGTCTTGTTTTGTTTTTCTACATATGGTTTATCCAGTTTTCCCAGCACCATTTATTAAAGAGACTGTCCTTTCCTCATTGTATGTTTTTGGTGTCTTTGTCGAAGACGAGGTAGCTGGAAGTGCATGGATTAATATCTGGGTTCTCTATTCTGTTTCATTGTTCTGTGTGTCTGCTTTTATGCCAATACTGTGCTGATTTAGTCACTAGAGATTTGTAGTATTTTTTGGTGTCCAGTGGTGTAATGTCTTTAGTTTTGCTTTTTTTGTTGCTGTTGCTCAGGATTGCTTTGCCTGTTCAGAGTCTTTGTGGTTCCACATAAATTGTAGGATTGCTTTTTCTACAGCTGAGAAGAATGTCATTGGTATTTTGATAGGGATTGCATTGAATATGTAAATTTTCTTGGGTACTGTTATCGTTTTAATAATATTAATATTTCTAATTCATAAGTACAGAATATCTTTTCATTCTTGTATGTCTTCTTAAATGTCTTTCATCAGTGTTTTATAGTTTTGCTTGTATGTATCTTTCACTTCTTTGGTTAAGTTCATTCCTAGCAT
Organism: Macaca nemestrina; assembly: GCF_043159975.1. Classification (NCBI taxonomy): domain Eukaryota; kingdom Metazoa; phylum Chordata; class Mammalia; order Primates; family Cercopithecidae; genus Macaca; species Macaca nemestrina. The sequence goes on along the minus strand of NC_092128.1, from coordinate 159,588,263 downwards.
TCTATATTCCTTGTAGCTACTTAAAATTAGATTTCTTTCTTGATTTTTCTTTAGATTGCTCACTATTGACATGTATAAATGCTACTGATAATTGTATGCTAATTTTGTGTCTTGTAATTTTACTGAATTCATTTATCAGTTCTAACAAGTATTTGGTAGAGTCTTTAGGTTTTCCTAAGTATAAGACGGTGTCATCTACAAACAAGGATAATATGACTTTTTCTTTCCAACTTGAATGCCCTTCTTCCTGCCTAATTGTTCTGACTGGGACTTCCAGTATTATTTTGAATAAAAGTGGTGAAAGTGGGCATCTTTGTCTTGCTCCAAATTTTAGAGTAAAGCCTTTCAGTTTTTTTCTGTTAAGTATGATGTTAACTGTGGGTCTGTCATATATGACCTTTATCATTTTGAAGTATGATCTTTCTATACTCAGTTTTGTTAGGATTTTTGCCATAAAGGGATTTTGAATTTCATCAAACGCTTTTTCAGAACCTGTTGAAATGATCATGCGGTTTTATTCTTGGTTCTGTGTTTGTTGAGCCATCTTTGGCATCCCTGGGATAAATCCCACTTGTTTCTGGTTAATGATTTTTTTTAATGTCTCTCCATTGGCTGAGTTATAGAGCAGAGTTTTCAGAGCTGGGAATGATAGTCCCACCTTCCACTTTTGTCTCTGGCTGTCCGCAGGCATATTTCACCCTTCAGGCACTCGCCATGCTTTCTTTGACTTGAAACAGGGACAGGTCTCCTGCCAAGGAACCCAAGATGGTGGGGAAGCTAGTTGTCCACCTTAATCTCCCTTTTTCAAATGTAAAAACCACGAGTCAGGAAGAAGCTTTCTGTGTACTTGGTGCTGGGCAGATTGGGAAGAAGGGTGTTGTGGAGATGAAAGTCTAATTCTCTTACCATCTACTCAAAGCTTTTTCATATCTCTGTCAGTCCAGGCACTGTTGCCTTATCGTATTTGAGTTGTGTGATACTGCTGCTGATAATTCCAGCACTATATATTTGTTTTTGGTTTTCTCTTGTAGAAAGTGAAGCCAGGTTGCTTCTATGCTGCCATTTTGGAACCAGAAGTCTCTCCCTAATCAATAATTTGACATAAACTCACAAAAGACCAAGTATTTATGTGCTTCTATATTGGTATTTATAACACTGACTTTAAGGAATTCTAGAAGAGATGAGAAATATGTACTAGGATCAGTTAATAATGATGTTTATCACAATAGTAAAAAAACTGGAATTATTTACCTAAGTTGAAGAATAATTTGTAAATTATAAACATCCTTATGATACATTGCAATTCATAGTGTAAAAATCCCATTGTAGAATAATTTTTTTAATGGAAAGCCATTGATAGCATATTAATAAGAGGGAGAAGCAGACTATACAAGTGTAATAGAATATTATTTAAAAATAAATGTATGTAAAATGAAAAGGACTAGAAGTATACATCAAAATATTAAGAGTTGTTATTTTTTGAGAGTGGGACTATAGATAGTTATATTTCAGTGTTTTTTCTTTTTTGTTTGTTTTGTGGCAAAGGTTCACTACATTGTGCATATTCATGCTTGAAAAAAAGTTATATAAAGAGTTAAAATCTGTGACCAAGAAAAGACCCTCATGTAGTAGTGAAATTTATCTGATATCTACAAATCCCATATTTCAATGTTTAACTATGCTTTCACATGATTAAATTAAATTGTACATAAATGTATTCTTTTCTTCTTTTCCTACAGAATATTTCAGTACAGAAAGCAATTTTATAATCTAAGTTGGATCACTTCTCATTTTTATTACTAATTTAAATCATATTTCTCAAAGTTAAAGAAGCATATTGTTTCAGGAAAATTAGGTGCTTTCCCTCGGTATTATGGCATGCTAAAATATATGCTAATATTGCAGTGAGAATCATTATTGAGTTTCTCTATATAGCACTGAAAGGAAAAACAATTAAAACTGCTTTAGGCTATCAATAATTCATGAGGGAAATGTCTATTCCTACTAGACTACATCTTAAAAAAATCCAAGTGAGACAAGAGGGAGCCTACTGAATTCTTCCCAAGAGAGCTCTCCCCTCTACTTTATGAGGGAGTTCATTTCAAGCTGCCCTTGGGCTTCTAAAATAGCTATACATCGTCCTAGTCTTCATCTGCCTTCTCCAGCAACTTACAGGAAGGCTTTTGCAAGAAATGAGGCTTTCACAAGAAGACCCTTGTCAAGTAAATAAATAAACTCCTAGGGAATACCTTCTGCATCTTTCTGATTAACCAGCAGAGTACCTAGCATGATGCCCTCTATGCAGAAAGATCCAGTAGACCGCCATTTAGACATTCCATCCCCACCCGTGTTTTAGATATTTCATCCCTCCAGCCCTGCTTCTTAAATCTCCCACCCTCTTGAAACCTGGGGTTTCCTAAATGATTTCCAGGCCTGCTGCCATACTCCATTTTTAATAGGAATCTCTAAAGTGAGCTATAATTTGAAAATACGTAATCAAGGACACTGTGGGATTCTCAGCTTTAGGCAATATGTTCTGTCGGATAGAAGAAAGCTCTGGCAAACAGCAGACCCAGATTCTTGCACCAGCTGTGCTCCCAACTTACTCTATAATTTCAATCAAGTCATTCTAATGGCTATTGTCTGTCTGTTTCACTGGTGGAATCTACAGAAGTCCTAGCCTTCCTGACTCCTTAACAATGATCATGTGAGGATCAATGAGATGACGTCTGCAGAGATATGTTTTCCCCTTGGGGAAAGACACTTTGAAAATAAAGGTATTAGAGAAAATCTCTGGTATGGCTTTCAAAAGCTCAGATTCCCAACTCTTATGTTGTATGCACGTTTTCTGGCAATTAGGGCATTATTGCTTTTTCTCCTGTAATGAAAGCAATACAAAAAAAGAAAACCCATCAAAACACTACTCCTGTTGAAACTGAATAAAGAAAGCAAACTTTCATTTCATTCCTTTCATGGATGATGTATTTTCTGAGTATAAGCATATTGCGTATAGCACAAGTTGGCAGACTTGTCCCCAAATACACTTCCATCTGGTGACCGGACCTCAGTTTTACATGCTCAATTGCACATTGTTTAATTGCCTGTCTCTGCCAGTAGCGTAAATATATTATATATTAATAAGTTCCTGTATATGTTTGTACATACATATAAACATGTATTGACTCCCCTTGTATTGAGTTTTTGTGTGCAAATTTGAAAAAACCATGGACTTGTCTATGCATTTTAACAGAAATAAACCCCCTCAAGGTTTCTGTTTCAAATCATGCCCACAGGCATAGACTGAGGGGTATGCCTGCTATGATTTCGCCTTCACATACTTCAAAAGAATGTGTGCATGTTTGTGTTTGGGGAATGGTGGGTATAGGGAAAGAGGGGTTAGGAAGAAAATCCTTTGTGAATGCGAAATATTCCCTGTGTATTCTTCAGAATCAAAATATCTGAATTCAGTGCTTTCATACGGTTCTTCAATTTAAAATGCTAGATTCAACTATATTTTATCATGGCCTAATTTGATATTATCCAGTCTTCAAATACCTGAGAAATGCTTTACTCATGCATCAATCTCTCAAAAAATGGATAAATTGCTCTTAACTCCACATTAAGGCTAAAGAAAAGCTTTTGAAGAAGTTGCAAAGTATTGAAAAATGGGATTTAGCATAAAAATGCCTTCCAAATAAACCACCAAAATGCCTATTGTGATGATCTATGATGAGGGAACCTGCTGGCTGTGTGGTACTCACATGAGAGGTTCTAGCAGCTCCTTCTGAATTGGGGAGATAATTGCTTTAGTAGAATTCATAAACTCACAAGCTCAATTCACCTAGCAAAAAAAATCCTAAATAAATATCATTGGAAAATAAAATCTTTATTTGCAGCATGGAGAACCACTAGTCTGAAGACTGTCAGTTTTGAAATCTGAAGTAATGCATTACCCTGCAGGGCCCCATCCATGCCAGCTTAAACAGATGTAGCGTATTTGTTTCTGAAATGTGCTCTGCTGGGGGAGAAGACATCTGTTTTTTTTCCCTTTCTCATTTAAAGACTGAAGGTTAAGAAAAATAAAACTTGCTTTTGGAATGATATTTATGTTACATTTCAATATTGAATAAATGTTCATGAGTATTTTATAGGTGCCTGAAAATAAGGTAAGATATTAACAGAGAAACAGTTTTGTGAGCCATACGGTGATATGAGCACTTTCTGCTATAGTGAAGTGGCATTAGTTTTATATGAGCAGTTATAATGAAAATTTAATGTAGTTAAAAAGAATTAACTCTGCACAGTGAGCATTCAACTTACCACAAATGTCTTAGCCAGAAAACAAACCCTACACATCAAAGTAATTGTGAAATTCACATTTGTTCATAAACTATGAAATGAAATTCATTGCTTAATATTTCAAAGCTTTTAGAGTTAATACATTTAAAAACTGAATAATAGTGATATTCTTTACGTAAATTTGTGTCTCCTAAGAAAGGAAGAAGAAAGAAGAGAAAGAAAAAAGAAAGAAGAAAGAGAGAAGAGAAAATAATCCCACAAGTTAAATAAATAAATAAATAAACTCTACCCTTCAAACCAAATCAGGACTAACTTATATACATTTAGATATAATTTAAATTCTTTAAAAATTTATGCAAATTTTATTAATAGGATATATTAGGTCTAAAAGGTGATATCCAACTTTGGATCTAATTTCCCTTTCTTACTAGAAAAACTTCCAGTAATTTGTTTTACAGGTAAAAGCTTCTTAACTTTTGTCATCTACTATATCTTGCCACAATGATGGAAATAAATCAGTACTTGAAGGAAGATACTTTGACTGAAATAATGTAAGAGAGTCCAGTGTAACATAATTTATCTCAAAGAAAATGAAAACCAGGGATATTCTATTCTAGAAGCCTAAGAGGAAAATGTGTCACACTCTCTCAGGATTTATGCTAGACCAGAGAGGTTGGAAGTCAACAGCCACTGAAATGCCATGCAGTCTCTTACTAGATCACGTGTTACAGTAGAATGAGCGGTGATCTTGGTATCCAAAACGATGTTTTACTTGTTAGTTTAAAACATGAACATCCACCTCTTTACCTATTTTAAAAGAAAAACTTGATGTCTGGGTTTCACATTTTTCTTTCAAAAGGTACTTTCTTAGCATAAGGTATACTTCTGATGAAGTTGACACTTGCTGTGGAAAAGGAAGATAATGTTTTAGAATAAAAATATAAGAATCGCTTTTCAGGAAGAAAAGAGGGACGTGACTGATGGTCAGTTCCTAAGGGCTTCCACACCCTACTTTGGTTTCAATGTCTAGATTTTTCTAATACACAAGTACATCCAAAGATCATCTCCTTAAATTGCCTTCCAATCAGTTGAAGGGCCTTGTGACCCTCAGAAAATAGAGGAGATGGTGAACTTTGTAACCATAAGTTAGGAAAGATCAAGCAAACAATTTTAAAAAGTTTATAGCATCTGCCCAGTAAAACAGGAAATGTTGCACAGTGATATCCTATAATGATGAGGCTGATTTATGGAAGCTGTTGTGTAAGTTCAAGCGCTTTCAGTATGCAGCACATCAAGTAATGCACTAGAGTGGCTGGTGCCTCTTCTGAGTACTTAGCAATTTCTTTTACCGGTTGACAAAGGTTCTGCTGCTTAGATCTTGGGTAACCGGAGCCGTCTTACCCCCAGCCTTGGGCATCCAGGTGACCTCTGCGGGGATAAAGTCCTCCTTTCTTATCTAAAAAGTGAGGTAGATGTTGTGGTGTAGTTTATGTTCCAGAGTTCCCCACAAGATCAGTCTGGAGCAAGACTTCACCTAAACCATATCGCTACTTAGCTTCTTCCTCTTTCTTTCTCCTTCTTTCCTTACTCCCTTACACATTTTTCCTAGGAACATTCCCATAAAAAAAAAAAAGTCCCTTGCACAAGAATTTCCATGATAAGAAGTGCTTCCAGAGCACCCTAAGACACATCACAGAAAAATTGGCCAAGTTCTCTGTGTACCAAACAAAAGGAAGAGTTTTCTGACTTCACAGTCCTACGCAACCCAATCATATGATGTTTGAACTGGAAGTGACAATAAAAATCTGTATATTGATTAAGGAAACTAAGGCCCCCAAACAACTTGTACATCACTCAGCAATTTAGTAAGAGAGTCAGGACTAGCACTCCTGTACCCCATCTCCCTGTCTGGTGCTCCTTTTGCTTCAATATCATGAGAACATTTTTAAAAGTCTTCTCTTTTTATGACTTCAGTTGTCATCAAATTACCTATGTAGTCACCTACCTGTGAAAACTATTCTTCGTTAATGAAAGACTCAAACATGTCAGCTCAGTGATAAAAAAAATTTCCAAGTTATAATGAAGCTCTGACTTGGGCCACTTTTGTAATAGTAAAAATATTAAACACAAAATAAAATCTAAGATTTATTTAGAATTTACGATAACCTGGACCCTCTGCTAATTGTTTTGCACATATTACACCATGTATTTCTTTCAGCAGGATGAATACAGTAGATACCATTATAATATCCACTTTAGAAATAGGAAAGTCAAGGCTCAGAGATGAAAATAGACATGCAGCAATTACATATGAAAGCCAGGGTCAAGGCTGTATCTGACCTACTCATATTTGCCTTCGTAACCCCCAGATTACATTGCCTTTCTGTGGACTCCTGGCTGTACATTCTCCAATAAGCAGTCTTGGTGACCCACTGGAACGTGCCCTTTCAGCTACTGTCATTAATGTAAGTTTTTTTGTTAATGAGACTAACAAAAGGCAAGAAACTATTTTTTAAAAAGGATCTTCATTTATACAAAATAATTGAAAAGAAAAATTTGCCTCTTTATATTTTTTTAACTTTTTAATTGGATATTGGCAAGTTATAACTGTATATATTCATAAGGTAAAAAATGATGCTGTGATATGTGTATACAATGTGGAATGATTGGCTCAAGCTAATTAATATCCATCACCTCAAACACTATCATTTATTCCTCCCATCTAGTTGAAACATTATATTCTTTGATCATCACCTTGCCTTTCCCCACCCCCAGCCGCTGGTAACCACCATTCCAGTTTCTACTTCGGCGAGTTCCGTATTTTTAGCTTCCACATATAGGTGAGGACATACAAATTTATCTTTCTGAATTTGAATTTTTCTTAAGTTAAAGTAATAGATATTATTTTGGCACTGATCCCAAAGTATTATTCTACTTACTGGTTTATCATCCTATTTATTGGGGAAGTACACAATCCCTTGAATATTTCAGAACTATAAGAGTTATATTACATTGTGATGAGCTAACATGTTTGCCTTTGTCTTGCGGTGTCCCTGGGTTTTGGCCAATTTTAATTTGGAGCTATGTGTGATTTGATAATCCTTTCTCATTGACAATGCAAACACAAATTCATGACTATAAAATATGACATTATCCATTTGATGGGTAAGAGGGACTATGTTTGTGTTGAAAAGGAAGTCATTTATCATGGTTCCATCAAGAGGGACTCACCTCAGGGTGGACACTACCTTTGCCAGAGAAATATTTTGATCATTTAATTGAATTTTCTCCTAACTGGAATATCAACTCATGTTTTGTGACATTTTTATATGTTTGGCAACATACAACATACAAATATGTTCTTATTTTAAATTAAATGCCACAAATTGGTATTTATAAATTATGCAAAAATAAACCATGGTTTCTTTACTCATTCTAATGGTAAACACAAGATTAAAGGCTTATATGTCAATGACCTGCTTTCTTTTCTTTCTTTTTCTTTTTTTTTTTTTTTTGAGATGGAGACTTACTCTGCTGCCCAGGCTGGAGTGCAATGGCATGATCTCGGCTCACTGCAACCTCCTCCTCCTGGGTTCAAGTGATTCTCATGCCTCAGCCTCCCAAGTAGCTGGAAAAACAGGTGCCCCGTTTTTTTGTGTGTTTTTAGTAGAGACGAGGTTTCACCATTTTTACCAGGCTGGTTTCGAACTCCTGACCTCAAGTGTTCACCCACCTTGGCCTCCCAAAGTGCTGGGATTACAGGTGTGAGCCACTGTGCCCGGCCTAATTTTTTTTTTGTCCCAGTTTTGACTCAGCAGGTTATGATCCACTGCAAACTACTACAATTTGCATTTTCTTTTCCCTAAATGAGTCTTAACATTTTATACCTTATAACGGTCCAATTATCCTGACATTTTATTTTTTTGTCTAGAGGAAAAGAACCAAAATCATTGTTTTTTCTATTTTATTTTTAAACTAGCCATAGTGATTGCCATCCTGTTGTAACAGTTGGCTGATGTTTTGGTCTACTTTTGCATTATCCTGCAGGTATCCTTGTGGTTGATCTCCATGCACACTCAAACACCCCAACTCTCCAACACAATTACACCCACTTCCATGTGGTTGGCCTTATACTGGGGAAAGGGGAAGGCACAGAAGTTCAATAGGGGATACCTGGGATGACAGCCTAGCAGGGATAAATAATCAAATAGTTTTGCTGGTCTTATGAGGAGTAGAAAAGTAGACAAAATATCAAAGTAACATCATCAGTCCCAAAGGTTATGAAAAATTAGTCATGGCCGGTAGTGCAAAAGGAAAAATCGAGAGAGTGAATTCTGAAAGAATATACGTCTTACCCACATGATATCTATACTGACCAGCATTTGCGAATGAATTTTCTCTAGCGCAACTGTTGTGCGAAGGCTTAAGATCATTTCTACAGGAATCATATTCCAAGTAAATTCAGCCATGCTAAATGCAGTTTCAGCCTGCAACGCCAGATAAACATTTGCTGTTAGAAAGAATGTCAACACCCCATCAACCACCATATACTATTCAGCATTGACTCAGCCAAGTCTCCAATTTATCCGTATCATTTGTTATAACCTTAGTTTTAATTCTGCCATGTCTTCCATTCCAATGTATCTAATGTTAGACCATTTAAGAAATATTTACCCAGAAAAGTTTAATCACAGTGTACTAGAAAAGATGCTCTTACCTGATAAGGGGAAGAATTGGATTTTTTCCTCCATTTTGACGCAGCTAGCCATCACTTTGGGGCAAATCACAACCTTATCAAGCTTCAGCTTTCTCATCTGTAAAATATGTGCACTGAAACTGTAACTCTACCATTCTGTTATGATAGGGATCTGAGCGATTTCACTTCTATAGCGATTACATCGTGAGAGCACTGGCCCTATAAAGCCAAGAAGGAATGAAAAGAGGCTAAGACAAAAAATAGTGAGTTAAAATGTAAAGGATACCTTGTACCCCCCCCCCAAAAGAAGTTACAGTTTCCTTGGTACCCTGGGCATATTCTTACAGGTTTTCTCAGTAGCTTATAAGCATTTTTTTTTTTTTTTTTTTTGAGGCGGAGTCTCTGTCGCCCAGGCTGCAGTGCAGCGGCGCGATCTCGGCTCACTGCAAGCTCCGCCTCCCGGGTTCCCGCCATTCTCCCGCCTCAGCCTCCCGAGTAGCTGGGACTACAGGCGCCGCCGTCACGCCCGGCTGATTTTTGTATTTTTAGTAGAGACGGGGTTTCGCCGTGTTAGCCAGGATGGTCTCGATCTCAGGACTTCGTGATCCACCCGCCTCGGCCTCCCAAAGTGCTGGGATTACAGGTGTGAGCCACCGTGCCTGGCCTTGAGCATATTCTTGACTTTTTGACATGTTAACTTCGTAGTCTTCTTTAAACATTATCCCCTGAACCTTGAAGGTTACAGACATTATAGTACTAATGACAATGTCCTTGAAAGATCAAAAAACGTAATTCTTGAGGTGCTGTTGTTTGAAGTCTTCATAACTAATTTCAAATTAAATGAGCATCAAGAGAAAACAGTTACTCCTGAAATATTGTGCTCTCAGTTGACTTTGGTTTTTTTTTTTTTTTTTCTTTTTTTAAATTCTTTATCTCGGGAAGCATATTGTCTATGTTTGTGTCAGGGTTGCCCTCATTATACCCAACCACTTTTCAACTACACTTGGCTGAGGCTTACTCTAGAATAACACAGTTCTAAAGTTATCTGTTTGCATATGGTTGATTCAGGAGGGATTCAAAGGATAAATTTATTGTGTTTCTGTGAAAGACAGCCCTTTTTCCCCCCAAGCCTAAATATATATATATTTTTCTAAATGCACCCTCAAAATCAGTGTCTTTCTCAATTTAATATTATATTGGAAGAAGAAGCGTTGTTTAGACACATAGTTATGTACTACTGACTGTTGCTATAAAAATGAAGTTTAATCTGCACAATTTCCATTGCTTTTCCTTTGAAATCTGGTGTTTATTGCAACAGAACTTCAGATTTTGCAACATGATAGTCTGAAAGACAGGCCAACACAGGCAGCTCTTTGGAAACAAGAGACCTGGTGCTTCCAACGGCCAAAAAGCTGGCCAAACACCAGCAACAAGGGAAAGACACGTCAGGTAGGTTCTGCTGATTTCCCAGGCCTCCTTTAATTCTTTTACAGAGGACTTCTTTTAACAAATTATTAACACTATTTTGTTCTTATGGTTCATCTGTGTTTCTGTTAACCATACTCTCCTGGAAGAGACTTTGGCCATCTGGATGTGGTTTTTGTTTCTGTGAGAAAGAAATTTTGTGTCCTTGACATGTCCCTAGTATAAATGAATGTTTAATAAGGAAAGCATGGATCAAGATGCTATATGTTTCCAGGTTAGTTTAGAACAACTACTATGAGTTATTTAGTGCATACAATTAAGCATGAAAGCATGAAAAATACATTTATTAAAAAATATTTATGGGACACTCCAGAATAACTTGATAGTTTGGGACAATCACATGACCTTCTGCACATAACATGATCATCCTTGGGTTAAAAAAGGCAACTAAATTCAAATTTACACACTATATACTAGTGTGAATTTTACTTTCAAGAGATCTTGATAAGCTTGTTTCATTATTAAAAAACTAGGAATTTAAGATATAGATTTGCAGCAAACTATAACAAACGACAAGCTAAAGGCTAAATCAACTCAAGGAATAATGTTTGAAGTGCATATACGTTTTCTGGTTTTCACTCTTTACTGCACTGACAATTTCTATGTCATCATTAGTCCCCAAATATTAGTAAGTATCTTATCTGGCCAGTGAGTTTTGTTTTTCTTCTGAATTTTAAAGTTGAACAGCCAGTGAGGTATTTTCTCATAAGTTAAATCAAATTATCCGTATTAGTGTTGGTACTAAAAAATATCATTTTCCTTATTTTATACGTAAATAAAGACAAAAATCTTAGTTCAATATTGGGTGTAATTTAGGTGCTTATTTCTATATACCTATTCTTATCTACCTGTTCTTATGAGGGACTCTCTTAGGTTATAATGAAGTTCTGTCTCTCCAAGGTCTATACATAAAATAATTGTGCTTTCTGGAAACTACACATTTGGTAACAATGGTCACCAGTCTTCTCTGTCATTAAAATGTGTACTTTCTTACCTGGAGTAGTAAGATATTATTGTTGCCCTTAACTCTTTTTTTTCTTTTATTATTATACTTTAAGTTCTAGGGTACACATGCACAACGAGCAAGTTTCTTATGCCCTTAACTCTTTTCTTGAGCTGTAATAAATTTCTTCACTACTTGGTCTTAAAAACATGGAGGCTTTAAATCTAACTTGTGTCTTTGTCATTATCTGTGAATTATAGTCTCTACTTAAAGGATCGCCATGCAAGGCCCCCCCCTTTCTTTTTTTTTTTTTAAAAAGCACCCTTTTAAAATTTTACCACTGTAACTAGGAAATTACTGATAAATCAGTCTTGTTCATACAGAATATTGTTTAAATGGTTTTTATCACAAGGTATTCTGGAATGAATAATAATATGTAAAATGTGATGAGTATTTAGTGAAAATCTCTGTAGAGTTGTTATATTATCAGTGTAACGCATAGTCAGAGAGTTTGTTTATATTTCTGTATTTCTCAATCTGAGACATCGTAATTATTTCAATCTTCACATGTTCAGCCTTTGTTAACATAACATCAGACATTTGAGATCAGTGTGAAAACAAGGCGCCCTACACCTGAAGGGGACTCTGGTCTAATAATGTGTCTGATCACTTAGTTTGAATAAATAGTCGGGTTATATTTCATGCCAGAAAAAGCTTGGAAAATGAGGGTAGAAGCTATAATTAGGTTTTACTTGGATACAGCATTGGGCAATTATTAAAAAATGAGCTAGGTAAAGAATGCTATTTTCCTAATTTTATATTCTAAATATCAATATGAGACATTTATCATCAGACCTTTTAAAAGCCTCTGCTTTTAAAACAGACATGGTGATAGATGACTTAAACTCAGACAACACCAGACTCTAAAAGCAAGATAAACCACAAGGAATTACTTCCTTTTAGTTTAAGAAAACCTGGACCTCTTAATAAATCAGTAGGTAATATATTGTAATGATTTTGTATTAATATACTCTTTCTACCATTTGAACTGGTTGCATCATCCATACATCAAGCAAATAAATAAGTTTCTCGAAAGACAGGTTGCTCAATAGCATCTTATTAATGGAGAATGAGCCAACTCTTCAGTAATTTGGAATATCTGTTAGAGATTGCTCAAAAATAAATGTAACCTTGACCAGATATGTTACACATAAACAGTATAATTTATGGCAATACAATGAAAGTAGGCCCATTCTGAACTTAGGCCTTTTGTTACTCATAACCTGATACTGTGAACATTTGTTCTTTAGTAAACTCTGCTACAAATCATCAGAGTGATTATTATATAACGGAAGATTCTCTGACTGATATTCTCATACTTTCCTTTCCACACTGGAAACACGAGGAAATTCTAGGTGGTAAAAACCGCAACCGCACAAAAAAACGTGAAGTCAACAAACAAGGAAAATACATCTCTGAATATAGGAATGCCAAACCTTTAACAAAGTAAAACACAGATTTTATTTCAGAAGGCTATATTGTTATATGTGTATATCAACATCAACATGTCCAGAGTAGCTGCACAAAGTTACATATTTTAGTCTTTATAAGTTCCCCTCCTCACCCTACCCAGTAGGTACTTTGTTTCCAGAAACTTCTGTGTCAACAGTTTCCCCTCTCTCTGAAATGCATCAGGACAGGAGTGATTGGTGTGGTGGAGGAAGGTTGTGCTAAGAGTGAAGTTACATGAAAGTAGGATGGAGGTTAGCAAGTAGTTAAAGTCCAGAAAGGCAAAGGATTACTTCAGTAAGGTGTTAAGGAAGAGCTTTTCCATTTTACAGGTCTGAGCAAGCAGGAAATCAACTCTATGAACTTTGAAACTCAGTAAATATGAAAACATTCTCAATACCATTTGTCAAATAATAAATACAAATTAAAACTATACTATTTTACTGCTTGCACCCAGAAGTTAGTCAAAGATCTAGTCTTAATTATTCATTGTGTCGGTAAAGATGTAACAACAACAACAACAAAACCCCAAGCAGTATGCATATTTTTTGTGAAGGTTTAAATTGGCATAATTCTTTAAAATAAGAATTTGTCAATATCTGCCAAAATGAAAAAGGTGCATAGCTTTTGACCCAACGATTCCACTTCTAAGACTTTATCTTATGCCTAAGTGTGTTAATAGGCAAGATGATGGGTATATCTAGCTATTCAGTGAGTCACTGTTTTGCAAGGGTCAGAAAACTGAAAATAATGTAAAGCCCCTTCACAGAGAAGACATATTCAGTCACATAAAAGAAGAGGAGAAATTTTGATGTACTGCTATATGAAGAACTCTCAGATTTGCTATTAAATAATAATATAGTTCAGTGTAAATATAGATAGTATTCTATCATTTGTGTAAAAACTGGAAAATAAAATAGTAAGATTCTGAATTTTAAAACAATTGAATGTATTAACTATTCAAAGAATAGTTAACAAAAGAATGTATTAACTGTTCTGCCTACTGCCTAAGGCCTGGGAGGAGTAGAAGAGAAGAGAGTGTGGATATTTACAGCATAGCTTTCATTCAAATTTTTTTTAAAAACTGAAATCTTTATTGTCACTCAAGGATGGAAAGAAGTCTGACTCATACTGGAAAATAGAATGGAGGTAGACGGTGTACATAGTAGAACTGTCTGAAGCAGAGAAGGATAATGGAATTACTGAGCTGGTTAGTTAAAGAATCCATTATTAGTTTGCAATGTTATTAATTCCCAGGATATCTTCATACATAAATACAAAAGAAATCCCCACACTTCAAAGCTAAATACAAATCATTGTTATTATACACTTTAATTGTCAGCAAATAAACTAAACCATATATTATAAAATAATGAACATATTAGCTAATATATCTGAAAGCTTTTGTTAAGCCCTAATGTGATCTACAAGTGCTAATTATGTTTTTATCCTAATAATTAAAATCACTATTACTACAGTTAGTAGTTTAGTAACATTTATTTAGCTTTTCCTTTGTATTGGAGCCCTATTCTAGAAGGTAGGGGTAATAGGGTAGAAATAGTCCTCTGAAAAGCTCATAAAAACACTCACATGAATATTCATACATATACATATACAGACACACACACACACACACACACACACACACACACACACACACACACACACTTGGAGAAACTTACTGACCAACATCCACAAACAGAATAAGTTGCAGGCTGAAATGCAGTAAAAGGGTGATAAATATCAGAAGACATTAAGAAAATTTTTCTGTGAGGTGTTAAGGTTTGAGCCACGTTTTGAAGAAGGGTAGACATTAAAAAAAAAAAAAAAAAAAAAAAAAAAAGCACATAATAATCCAGGAAACGAAATGGCAACTTCATTAATAGGCAGACAATGTAAAAAGCTATGGAACTTTGAACTTGGCTGATGACAAAATGTCAAAATAAAATTAGTTCTATGAGACATCAGTCTAGTCATCTTTTAAAAAATTCTAGAAGATAACATTGGAAAAAAACTTTCCAGACATTGGCTTAGGCAAAGACTTCATGACCAAGAACCCAAAAGCAAATGCAACAAAAACAAAGATAAATAGATGGGACTTAATTAAACTAAAGAGCTTCTTCACAGCAAAAGAAATAATCAGCAGATTTAACAGACAACCCACAGGGTGGGGGAAAATCTTTACCATCTATATCTGACCAAGGACTAATATATCCAGAATACACAAAGAACTCAAACAAATTAGCAAGAAAAAACAGTCCCATCAGAAAGTGGGCTGAGGACATGAATAGACAATTCTCAAAAGAAGACATACAAATGGCCAACAAACATATGCAAAGAGTGCTCAACAACACTAATGATCAAGAAAATGCAAATCAAAACCACAGTGTGATACTGTACTCCTACAAGAATGGCCATAACTTAAAAATAAAAAAAAAAATAGATGTTAGCATGGATGTGGTGAAAAGGGAACACTTTTACACTGCTAGTGCGAATGTGAACTAGTATAGTACAACCACTATGGAAAACAGTGTGGAGATTTCTTAAAGAACTAAAAGTAGATCTACCATTTGATCCAGCAATCCTACTACTAGGTATCTACCCACAGGAAAATAAGTCATTATACAAAAAAGATACTTGGACATACATGTTTGTAGCAGCACAATTTGCAATTGCAAAAATATGGAACAAAACCAAAGTCTCGCTCTGTCACCCAGACGAGAGTGCAGTGGCAGGATCCCGAGGTTGTTCACTGCAACCTCAACTTCCTGGGTTCAGGCCATCCTCTCACCTCAGCCTCCCAAGTTGCTGGGATTACAGGCGTGCGCCACCATGCCCAGCTATTTTTTTGTATTTTTAGTAGAGACAGGGTTCGTCAAGTTGTCCAGGCTGGTCTCAAACTCCTGTGCTCGAACATTCCACCTGCCTCAGCCTCCCAAAGTGCTGAGATTACAGGCATGAGCCACAGTGCCCAGCTCTGAAGTCTTTCTAAGGATCATTTATTTTCAGTGATATTTGTATATTGTTTATTTCACAAAGCCTCTTTACATTTTTTCCTTTTCTTCACTTATGGTACATTTCTGCCCTTTATTACCCAATTTAATTTTTATTTATTCTAAGTTTTCATTATAGGCCATATGAGAGTAGATCACTTTATACATTTTCTTATCCTCTCTTTATATTGAAAAACAAATAATGCGAATACTTTTATAGTTGAAAAGTTTGCTTTTTATGCTCTAGTGGTATCCCGATTTGTTACTTGAAAAAAGGTCATTTTTTACGCAACCATAAGGTCAAAAAACAAATATTTTTACAAGAGATCATTTGCTAACAGAACCCTTTTTTCAAAATAACCCTCTATTGTGAAATAGTACTCAAAATTTCATTAAGAATAAAAAGGGGCCGGGCGCGGTGGCTCAAGCCTGTAATCCCAGCACTTTGGGAGGCCGAGACGGGCGGATCACAAGGTCAGGAGATCGAGACCATCCTGGCTAACACGGTGAAACCCCGTCTCTACTAAAAAATACAAAAACTAGCCGGGCGAGGTGGCGGACACCTGTAGTCCCAGCTACTCGGGAGGCTGAGGCAGGAGAATGGCATGAACCCGGGAGGCGGAGCTTGCAGTGAGCTGAGATCCGGCCACTGCACTCCAGTCTGGGCGACAAAGCGAGACTCTGTCTCAATGAAAAAAAAAAAAAAAAAAAAAAAAAGAATAAAAAGGACAAAAAAAGCCAGGGATGTGAGAGGAGTAGAGAAACAACAGAGAAACAATGAACAATTACACAGGACGAACAAAAACTACACAAAAGGGATGCTTATCCATATTTAGTTCTGTGCATGATACATAGCTGCACAGCTTTCCTTTAAAATCATTCTGCCATTTATGAATTTGCTAGGATTTCATGACCCACACTAAAAAGACGAATTTGATTTTTCTGCATTAAGACTATGAAAAACATATTTTTGTTTGTAACCATGACAATTATTTGCAGTCTGATGATCTTGCCAAATTTATGTGTTTTGAACAAAATTAGTTTACTGCATATCAACTTTAATCTGTTTCTTTTTCCTCCTCCTCGCACTTTCCAAGGTTAGTCTTGCTGCAGAGGTTCCAATTCAGTATCTTTCAGAATGTAGCCCTAGACTTGAATTTTCCCTTATTTAGCAGAATCTTTTTATACAGATTTGCTTTACTCTTTAGATTTAATCATGACTTAATTTTCAAGTTAGGCCCATATTTGAAACCATGTAGGCAGACTTTGTTAAATGAGTGAATTTCCACTGGGTTCTATTGTTAAGTACACGTACTACGACATAGGAGAAAATCAGGCTAATTGTAAATGGGCAACCTACTTAATTGTTTCATCAAAAAGCATACAGATGATGTTTATACTACAGTTAGTTTTATTTGTTATTTTATTTTGCAAAAGTACTTATGGCCCTTATTCGATAATAGACATTAAAGTTGTTTTTTTCCCCCACGGTTATTTTTCTTTAAAACTTCTTCCTGTGTGGATCTTACAGGTAAACACCACAATTTCTTGTATTTAATAGTAAGTATTTTCTTTTTAACATTTGATTCAACTGAATGTTATTAAATGGTTATTAGAACTCTTTTAAATGTGATTTTCAAAGATGCTATTTTTTTCTAAGAATAAGTTGTATCGTGTCTGAAATCTGTTTTATCTCTAAATTTCTAATTATTTTTAATGGGAAATATTCAATTTATAAAATTTAGCTATAGATCTACATTTTAAAATATAGATAAATATAATTGAGATACACTTACACACAAGTTCACATCTTTGGTTTCCTGTTTACTACTTTTACAAACTTTGTGTGAGTTATTTTATCTTTTCTAGTATTGATTTCATCTACAGTAATATGGATATTAGAATGCCTACATTATAAAGTAGTTGCAAAAATACCTAGCTTAAGAACTTCTCCTAGGGACTGTCATAAAGGATAGTTTCAGCAGTGATTAGCTTTTTACTCCACTTCTTTTACTTATGCTTATTCCAGGTTATGTCATCTGGTATAAATATTTTGTGCTCCTCAATATTCCTCAGTGGTAGCATGTAGCACTGGGTAGAGTCAGTCTTGTAAGAGCTAATTGTAATTGATTCCATTGTACCAAAATAATGTCCAACTGTGCTTACAGCTAGTCTGTCTAAAATGCCTCCCAAACTGAAACTGACATTTGTGAATAGTCCCAGACTTAGCATCACAAAAAGGTTGAGCTCTACAAGCTCCCTGAAGACCTTTAGAACATCTGAAACTAAATGCTTCATGTAAGTAGCAGAAAAATTCTTCCACAGAATAGGTGAATAGGGAGCACTGGCTTCTTTACAGATTTAAGGTTTTGTCAAATCAAGTATGAGGAAGATAAGACAGGGAAGAGACTGGAGAATTTCAATGCCCTACTTTGTATTTAACAGAGGAAGAGAGTGAAAGTGCAGAAATCATGTGATTAAAATGAGTAGGATAATTTATCACATATTTTCACACATTATTTCCTTTGAACCTCATAGAACTGTCATATAGTCAACCAATAGATATCTACATTTTCCTCTACAGATGAGGTAAGTCTCAGAATGGCTTAATGATTTATTGAATATTACTCACTGATAAGACTTTCTATTATTCCATGCTTCCTTATACAATTTAGAAAATTCTATTATAACACTTTTTTTTTTTTTTTTTAATCGTTTCTGTTCCCATACTCTGTCACTTTTTGGCTCTCAATTGTTTCTTATTGGCACTTTCTTGAGGGATTTAAACAAATATTCTAACTTTTCTATTTCCTTACTGAAAAAACATTTACATAACTTTACTGAAGAGATCATTCTACTCACTGTAAGAATATGGCAAAGAGCTCAGGTGGCTAATATCAACATTAGCTAGTGCTCAATCATCATATGTTTACTGGAGATCCGCTTTTGACTATAGCCTCTCCCAAACTTGATACTTGTGATATCATGTTACAAGAATATAAAACATTTTAAAACATATTTTCTATTGAGTTAACCTGTTGACCAAGTATTTGGTATTTAAAAAAAAAAACAACTTGAGGTGATATCAGTAAAATGATGGCTAGAGAGTAACAGACACTCCTTCCCTCACAGAGACACTATGTTAATCATAATGTATGGACCAGAATATTTTTGTGAGAAGGCTAGAGAGCAGTTGAAAATCTGTAATACCCAGACCATTACAAAACCAAGAAGGAGTCCCAGCAAAAGGACAAGAAAGATTTACCACATTGGGTGCACAATCTGTGCCTGTGCTCCTTCTCTTGTGTGGCATAGTAGGGAGCAACCAAGAGGAGACCTCCTATACTAGTGCTGGACCCTCAGGTTAGAAACAAATGACTAGACCTTGCACTCAATATTCTGGCTTTTCTGGAGGATGTCAAAGAGACTGATTTCTATCTTGTGTGACTTGGAGCACTGACAGGACCAGTGTCAGAGTTTGGAAGCTGCTGAAAACAGAGATGAGCAGCATATTACAATTGCAGTTCTGCAGACAGATGCCAGGAAGAGCAATAGATTGGAAAAAGTTTGAGAGGTCCTAGGTCCTCTGGTTGGGCTGATTGGAATAGGTCTTCCACTGAAGGAAGCCAGGATGCGAAGACTGGATGAGTTGATCATTTTTACAGATGTTCAAATCTCATCAAAAAAATTATAAATCTTTCAAGGAAACAAAAAAAATAGCCAAATTAAAGGAACAAAATAAAACTTCAGAAATGGACCCTAAGAAAACAGATATCAATGAGTTTCCTGACAAAGAATTTAAAATAACTTTTTGAAGATGCTTAAAATAAAAAGAACATAGACACTAATTTTATTTAATTGAAATGAAAACAAAATGAAAATATCTTGTTTCAGGAAAACAAAGCATGAACAAAATGAGAATATCAGCAAAGAAATAGAAACTATAAAAAGAATCCAAAAATTCTGGAGCTGAAAATAAAATAACTAAATGAAAAAATTAATCAGAGTTTCAACAGCAGAAAAAAAATAAGTGCCTTTCAAGACAGGTCATTTGAAATCATTGAGTCAGAGGAGCAAAAACAAAGAACAGTGAAGAAAAGTGAAGAGAACTCAAGGAACTCATGGTTATGGACACCATCAAGCAGATCAACATATGCATTATGAAAATCCCAGAAGGAAAAGAGAAAGAGGCAGAGGGCTTATTTGAAGGAACAATCTGAAAACTCTACAAATATCAGGAAAGAACTGAACATACAGATTTAAGAAGTTCAAAGATAAATTCAAAGAGAACCAAAACAAGACACATAAATCAAACTACCTAAAGTCAATAACAAAGAGAATCTTAGAAGCAGAAAGAGAAAATGATTAATCACCTACAAAGGAGCTTCCATAAGATTAATGGCAGATTTTTCAGCAGAAACTTTGCAAGCCAGAAGGAAGATAAAGATATATTTAAAATGCTGATGAAGAAAAAAAAGTCTACCAAGACTACGTATCTAGAAAACTGTTCTTCCACAATGAAGAAGAAATTAAGATTTTTAACAAAAGTTGAGAAAGTTTATTATTATTAGATCTGTTCTACAAGAAATGACAAAGGGCGTCAGTCCTTCAAGTTAAAATAAGAGGATAGGAGATAGCAACATGAAACCATATGAAAATATAAGGTTGCCTGGTAAAGGTAAATACATGGACAAATATATTAACTAACCTGCACTATTGTGAATTTGGTGTATCGATTTGAATGTACAAAACATTTTTAAAAATTTACATCTATGTTAATGCATATGCAGCATATAAAGACATAACTTGTGACATCAATAACATAAAGTGTAGAGGGTTAGACCATAAAGGAGTAGAGTTATTTTACGTGATTGAAGGTAGGATGTTTTTGGTTTAAAATAGAATGCTATAACTTTAAGATATTTTATGTAATTGTGGGTATTGACTTTCAAATGCGCAAGATAAAAAGCTCTGAAAATCTGTTTAACAAAAATGTGAATATGCTCAACACATTTGTCCAGCCTGGTGACAGAACAAGACCCTGTCTCAAAAAAAAAAAAATGTTAAGATGTTAAGTGTTACGTTTTATGTTATGTGTTTTTTAAATATAATTTTAAAAATAATCAAAAACAAAACAAAAATACTTGACTTCCTTGTTTTCTGCATGCAAACTTTTAACTCTATTATTTTCATTGTGAAGAAGTTATTTCTTTCAGCTATCTAAAAATTGTAGATTCATATTATAAATTATATTTTACAACAAAGTATAAAATATGGGGTAATTTGGAATAATTAAGGAAGTACATATACTTTTAATTTGGTCATATATCTTCATATGATTACATCTAATAAGATAATTCTCCAGGACATGATATGCATGTAGACAGGTGTGGACTAGCTCCTTTGTTTCTGGGCATGTAGGAGTAATTGGCTACAAAGTGAATACCTTCTATTTTCTTTTTTGCATTAGTTATACCTTAGTGCCAAGTATAACTGACTGGGTCTGGAAGCTCAATATTTTGACACTTATTTTTACATATGTAAACATTAGAGATACTTGAAAAATAGTACAAAAGAGAATAAAATAAGCAATCCTTGTGTAACCAAGGAAGAGGTGGACATTTTTACTTTTTCATCTTGGCATTTTTTTTCTGGCACAGGAATTAAGGATTATGGCCTATCTGGATGTACATAAAAGCTTCTTAATTCTTTTTCTATCAGTTGGTGATGTCATATACTCTTCTGCTCTCCATTTTCATCTTCTAAGTTGCTGCCAAGCTTTAGCAAAAGATGCCTGAAAAATGAATTCTGCAGCAATCTCTGCTTTCTACGTGTTCTAGGAATTACCCTGATCATAATTTTTTCTTATACCGGCATGTGTCTTTCCAAAAAATTCTACCTTTTTCCTCCCATCCTTTAAAATGTACATTTTTACATTACACAGAAAATAAATTTCAACTTCCACTTAAGTGAACACTCCCCAGTTTCTGGGTATATATGATGAAGGTTTATAATGCCAGATACAAATGTTATTGTTAGAAAATAAGAGAGAATTTTAGGTTGTAATGGCATAATTTAATACATGTGCATTAGTAGTCTATTCATTTTTAAATATAAGATCTTTATCACGCTGCCTGAATATTTTCTGTGATTTAAAATTTATATGATTTCCCAGCTAGACATTATAAATTTTCTTTCATTATCTAATGGCCTAAAGAAGTGAATGTGAAAAAGAAATACGTATCCAACCAGTCTCTTGTAATTGGTTATAGGCAAGAGAACCGGAGTTCACCGAATGTCTGCTACATGAAAGACTTCTTATTCAAATGTTACTTACATAAATCACAGAAAATCTCTATGAGGTTTATCAGTTCCCAAAAGAAAATGTCAGTCAAAGAGGGCACATATCTAATAGTGGCCAGATATATCCTTAGAGTCAAGGTTTTTCTGACTGTTTTTGAATTCCAAGAAAATCGTTATCTTACCTGGCAATCCAGTGTAGAATTTTTACATCCTAATAATAATAGCTGAAACTTCTTTGCATCCATTCCTTTCTCTTTTCTTTCCTTCCCTTCCTTCCTATCTCCCTGCTTCCCTCCTTACCTTCGTTCCTTTCTTTCTTCTTTATTTTGGCCTCCAGAGGAACCTGCTAAATCTTTGTATTGCCTAATTTGTAGCTGGTTTTCAAAATTTATATAGTTTCTACTATGGCTTTATTCTTCATCTGCCTCAGGATGCCATGCTACTTTTGACAAAATTTATATGCCTAGATCTTCATGTTGTTTAAGACTGGAGCAATAACAGAATTCAGATATGGGTAACAATTGGATGAACACCTAACCCGCCTTTATTCTTATGCTTAGGCTGGTTAGCAAAGCAACATGAGGGCACAATAAGGGAATTTGAACTTGGAATACGAGTTCAAAAAGTGATGTCCAGAGACATTAGCAACTTATGTAACTGTCTACAAAGAGAAAGAGAACGTGTAGACCAGAGAAGTTAGGCTGTCTCTTTGTGTAACAGAGCTTCAAAAGTCTTATATTTTGGTCAGATGTTTCCTTTGTTGTTTTACATGGGTCAGAAGGACATGTAGCCATTCTCCACACAGCACCTTTTACAATTTTCAAGATTCAGTATACTTCCTCACATTTTAGAAAAATGACTGCATCTTCCTCACATGCTATCTTGGCTTAACATTAAATCCCAGTGTATATCAGTCTTAATCATATCTATTTCAGGCATTTTCCAGCTAGTTGCTCCAGAATACTCTATAGTGATTTAACCAGGGTATTGTTTTAATAGATCAATTGTTCTCAACTTAAACTGGGTAGTATTCTGGTATTGTCTTTGCAAGGGTCAATGAACCTGAGCCCTGATCATTACTCTGAAAATTTGAATGTTTACTAAGAACTCAGTAAAATTGAGTCTACTCCAAGATTCATAAATGTTTCTTGTATTTTTTACTTCTGCTATAATTCTCAATTGATTAGATAATGATCTTATCTTTCATTATACATTTTAAATAAATTATTATGCAGGCAATATAGGCTAATGTAAAAAATCAAGACATACACACACACCCCTCCAGTTTATACTCCAACCTGAATTTGAGTGTCATCTATGAATTTCAATTCCATCCAACGTGGATCCATCTCTTTTATTTTTTCTTCTGTGCTTCAGGACAGTCTACAAATATAATATAAAATAGTCTGTTCCAGAAATACACAATACAGTTAAATTACTCTCTGACCTAATATTTCCAGAGTATTTTATGGATTGTTCTTTGTATTGCTCACCTATAATCTTTTGAAATAATCTCTAGCTTCTTAATTTTTAAGACATTATCCCTTGGGAAAACTATTTCTCCCAAATTGGATTTGCTACTCTGTATTTTCCAGTCACTCATAGGTTTGCCATGTCTCATATCTCCTGGGCTAATCAACAAGGCCTATGAAATGGAATCCTTCCCAAGATAGGTTCTCCAAGCTTACTCCACTCGTCCAAGTTCAATTCATATAAACTTTGCAATTGATCCCTTCCCAAGATCAGGCAGTGTTAGAATAAGAGTAACGCACAATGGCTTCAATTCTTTCTTTCATAACTTGGACCTGCATTAGAAGAGAGAGAAAAATGAGAAGCATCATGTCAACTTGTATATTGAGTTCTTACCTTGGGCCAGCCATTCCTCAATTCTCAAAAGAATAAGCATGCTACAGTAGAAAATATTAAAACCTGATGGTTTAATGGACAAGTCCCTTTAGAGCATAGATATTTTATAAATAGTAAATATATTTTGAAGTACATCATATATGGTATATTAATATACAACATATTTTATAAATCATAAATATTTATAAATATTATTTAAGACAGTCTCGATAATAAGTATAGAAAATCAGGAAAGGGGCCAGGATATTGTTTATGGCCATGTGTTCCCAGCTTCTGTCTTCTTACGCTGCCTGACGTAGGGTTACACTGGCAGCTCTTTGCAAATGGAGAAAACGTACTAAAGACTTTTATTCTAACACTCACCCTGCAGGTGAAAGTGGGGATGACATCAGACAATGTTAGCTTAAGACTTCATTATTTATTGGGTGGGAGTCAATCATAATATTGGTTTGAAGGTTGGCCTAAGGCCTTTTACATAAATTTATTTCCTTTGGTACTATTTTCAGGCGCTGTTCTAACAAATTTAGTACTTAACATACTAAGGCAGATATTCTCATTATCTTCATTGTACAGGTAAAATTAATACAGAGAAAGTTAAGTAATTTGCTTAAGGCCACAGACCTAGAAGTAGTGGAGCCAGGATTCAAATACAAGCAGCAAGCAGGGTATAGTCCAGGGGTAGAGCATTTGACTACAAATGCAGGAAGCATGATTGCAGAACCTGGACTCTTAAACATTGCATTTTACCTCCTCTAATAATTGTATTCTGTTCTCACGGTAAGAACTTCTTATGTTTTTGGTGGTCATAACTAACTTTATGCAAATCTGTGGAATTAAAGTTATACAATTTTCAAAGTTGATAAATCAGTAATGTAGATGCTTTAAACAGGACAAATTATAATTTATAATGCAAGTATCAATGAATGGGGTAGTATTAAAGAAAAGAATTTGAGGCCTCTGACACATTACACAGGCAAAGAACAAGAAAGAGGAGGATATTTTATGTTGATAATACATTGTATGTTGATAATATACAAGTATATATCTAAATATTTATATATTATATATAAATATTTTTAAATATTTATATATTATATAATATATAAAATATATATAAATATTTATATATTATGTATACTTATGTGAAATATATAAATATAAATATAAAATCATATTTTCTGTATTAGAGATCTATCTTTCCCTTTTTTCTTGTAATGTGCTGTTGGCTGAGCAGAATTTTTGATTCATCAGTCTGCTGAATACAAAGTATCTTCCGTTTGAGTCTTGTCTTTGTTACTTGTCTAGGAGTCTGGTCCCATGCTAGAGAAGTAGAATGTACTCTCCAGCACAGGTCTAATGGCTTACATGACAAGTTCAGAGTGGACTGGCAGCTATAACTTTAAGCCCTGTGGGTTCTCTTTACTTCACTGTGTTTAGTGCAAGAAAGAAAAAGGGGACCAGAAGGATTCGTATGACTCCATGTTTCCATTTTGTCACCAGACACATTTTTACCAAAAGGACGAGGCATAATGGAGACAAAACACAAGTGGTACAGAGGAACTCAGAATGCGATGTCTATGTCCACTGTGCTCTAACTCCTCCTCCTCCCAAGACATGACTTTGCCATATTTTCTCACCAAGGTATTTATTTTCTCAAAAGCAAGTGTTTGCCTTCTTAAATGTCACATACAGGTCACTAGAAAATAGGGAAGGTAAGGGGAAAAACAGAAAAAGGCAGACCAATTATCTACACTGAAATTTTCCTCTGGACACCTACTCTCCAGAGACTAGAACTTTTATGGTTCTATTGCAATGCTGACCTGTTCGTTTTGGCAGCTGTTAGATATTTTTCTGGCTATATAAAAGTCATTCATCCTTTTGAATCCTTAACCACAGCAGTGAATCAAGGGAATAAGAGCTAGGGAACCTGATGGGCAAATGAATAGGTGATACCACACAGGGAAAATCTTAGAACTCTAGGAGATCCAATTTGGTAAACAATGATCACCTTCTTACTTCTACTAGAATAGTTGAGCACCCACCATATATACATCTTTATCTGAAAATACATCTATGCAGGAGAAACACGTTACGTCCATTACAGCATCCTGTGGATAGTGGTCATGGACTATGAACATACTGGTACGTGGAAGGAGTCAGGAGAAGGGATAAAAGGGGATGTATCAGTCAGAATTCTAAATTGAAATAGGGCTTACTCAAATAAAACTCTGGAGGCCTGGAACAGAGCACCGTTAAGGGAATCAAGAGATGCTGAGGTACTCAGGGACTAACAACAGTGGGAGGCCGTCACTGCCTTTAGTCCTAAACAGGCAAGCAAAGGAAACTGTTATGGAAGGGCAGTCAGAGCCAAAGACCTGGAGAAATGCTGCCTGGCAAGGTTACAGTTATAGAGGGGCAACAGCAAATCCCCAGACGTAGAACTGAACCACAGAGGGAGTGGGGGCAGGAATACCTTCGGTACTCTCTGCTGGTACCCACACCCACCTTATGGCCTATCCTGGAATCAGAGGGCAATGATGCCGAGGTTTTGTAATTTGTGCTGTTAGCCTCTACAGCAAAGCATAGGGTGGTGCAGGGCAGATGATGGAAGGGACAGGTGGAGAAAAGTCAGTACAGGGTAGAGACTGAGAAAAGAATGAGAAGTGGTGTATCAAAGAACATTTCTTACATTGTTATGATCCAGTGGAGAGAAAGAAGCCCAAACGTCATCAGGAGCCTATGCCTAAAAGAGTTTTCTTCATTGTCTTTTCCTATTCTATCCTTGTCTTTGTGTGGTAACTACATTTCAGTTTTAGTTAAGGTAACTCTTTCAAAGAAGCCCACATAGTCATGAAGCATTTTCAAGGTTCTTCATTATTCTCAAATGAAAAGAAAATAAATGTAGATGAATCCCTTAAAAAACATTAAATCAGTGATGCTATCAGTATTCAATCTCTAAGAAAGTTTTCAAGGACTGAAAGTTTTTAAGACTACTTTCATCAAGGTATGTCCTCAACGAAAGAGCCATGCAAAATATTTAAAGATTCTACCTGTTTTACGACTGAAGCATGCAGAGATTTGCTTGGAAACTCGATTCTCTTTAGACAATCTGCCTTTAAAGTTCAAAAGCAATTGTATAGTCACTAATATAATATTAATGATAAAGGGAGTGAATCACTCATCTCTCTCGAGGATGAATATTTTGAGTTTTAGTTTTCCAAACAAGCAGGTGGGAATACAGATGAGCTATTTTTGAAAAAGCTAAATTTTAGATATCAAATGTTATGTCACTCTTAGTTTTAAAGCCATTAATTCAAAAAGTACTTTGGCAACTTTATAGCAATTATGAAATATGATTTTGCTTTCATATTCTTTTAGCTATGTTGAGGGAGGCATTCTTAATACAAGTTATAGTGGGAAAAAGTATAACAATTATTTAAATAAATATAAAACTGTAGCATTTAAAATTTCAACTTACATTTTCAAGCATTCAAGACTATCCTCACTTTTTCTTAGTGAAGCAAAGCTAAGTTTGTTAGACTAACTAAAATAAGAACACAACACAGCAAGACGCCTATTAGAGTTTCAAGAGGAGGAAGTAAGGAAATGATAGTTATAGGTTTTGTGGCTTACACAGAATGATTTTTTAAAATTGTGATTGTTTTATTTTTATATTTTTAAAATTGTGATTACTAGTTAGTTTCATAAATGGTTAATACTGAATTAGGTCTGTGACACAAGTAATTGAGCAGGTTAAGAAAAAGACACAAGTATCCGCTAGTGCTCCAGAAAGAAGGAGGTAGCACACTCAAATTAGGGTACTAGAACTGAGTTTAATAAAGAGACTATTTACAATTATTAGGAAAGAATACTGGGTAAGTGATGACTTATGGTGTAGATCTTAATGGTTAGCAATATTTTAGGAAGCCTTGATCACTCCTGAGACCAAAGGAATGAGGAGAGGGAGCAGTTATTGAATGTCAATGAGACCTGTAACTATAAGACAGGGACATCTGCTGGGAAGTGTCTTTTGGTGAGTGGAACACAGCCTCAGCTAACCCTCAGTCAAACAAGGAGGGAGCTGAGGGAGTAAATACTCCTATTTCTCTTTCCTTTAACCTCTCTTTTCTCCCATAGTTGAACCAACAAGAAATGTGGAGTAAGAGAGTCAGCATGGTGTGATGGATAGAGGCCAGTCTCTCGGCCACAGAACAGGGTAGGAAAAACTGGAAAAATGTAGGGAAATGATCTCTAGGGACAAATGTAAAATGTAAAGCATAAGATGGAAGCTTGGAAGCAAAAGAACTTATAGTATTTCCTAATAATATCTCTAGAGTTAAAATTTCTGCCTGAGAATCTCTCTTAAAGTGGAGGTCATTGTCAATATTTATTGCAAGGCAAAGAAGTGTTAAATTAATTTTTGAATTCAGTTCAGCCTGAGTTGCAGAGTTTTGACTTGAGCCCTACATTGAAGATACCTATAGTTTTCCTTACGTAGTTGTTATTTGATTATTTTTTTTAAAAAAAGCATAAAAAGGAATAAAATGTAGCAGTCAATATAGCTTGATGCTATGTTCAGTTCCAACTGGGCAACAGAGCTACACACTAATCCCAAATATTACTTTTGCAAAGAAATTGCCAGAAGGATTCCAGAAACTCAGACCAAGTAGTATTTGGAGGAGCCTTCATTAGAAATAAATGATGGAAAAAAAGAAATACCAGCAGGAAAAGATGTTGAGAAATAAATTAGGAAAATATTTTTAAGTAAAAACTAAGCAGAGACTGAAAACAAAGAAAGGATACTTAATGAAAATCAAGTACAAATGAAGTGTCAGTATAAAGCATCAACTCATTTCTGATTTTCATTGGTTGTATATCTGTTCAAGAAATCCTTGATTTGTCAAGCCTTATGTCTGTGTGTGTGTGTGTGTGTGTGTGTGTGTATGTGTGGTTGTCTGCACACATACATGTATGTAACTATTATCTAGAACATAGGATAGCACCTGTCTGCTATGGTTTGAATATCCCCTGCAAAACTCAGGTTAAAATTTAATTATCATTGTTGATACTATTAAGAGGTGAGGCCTTTAAGAGATGATTAGGTCATGAGAGTATAGCCCTCATAAATAGACTGACGCTGTTATCATAGGAGTGGTTTAGTTATTGTGTTAACGAGTTTCTATAAAGGATGAATTTGGTTTCTTGTTTCCTGTCTTACATGGTTATCATGTGATGCCTTCTGCCATGTTATGACACAGTAAGATGACCCTGACTAGATTCAGTCCCTCAATCTTGGACTTCTCAGCCTTCAGAACCATATGCCAAATAAGCTTCTATTATGTATAAATTACCTAGTCTGTAATATTCTACTATAGCAGCAACAAATAGACTAAGACACTGTAATCTGACAATAACTAGTCATTAGTTTGTGTTTTTTGTTAAGTAAAACTTTTCTTTTTCATACAAACAAATGCAATATGAAACTATTTAATACAATTCAACAATGATGAATATTCTACATCCTCAATTTGTCATTCAGATATTATATATCTTATTAATGAGAAATAAAACTGCTACTCAGGAGGCTGAAGCAGGAGGATCACTTGAGGCCAGGAATTTGAAACTAGCCTGGGCAACATAGCAAGACCCCATGTCTTATAAAAAGGAAGAAGAAAAATAACAGCTGTAATAAACCAATGATTTTTTTTTTTCAGTTTTAAGTGCTGGGAAAGCATTTTGTTTGGCTTGGTTTTTTGTTTTTTTTTTTGAGACGGAGTCTTGCTGTGTCGCCCAGGCTGGAGTGCAGTGGCCGGATCTCAGCTCACTGCAAGCTCCACCTCCCAGGTTCGCGCCATTCTCCTGCCTCAGCCTCCCCAGTAGCTGGGACTACAGGCGTCCGCCACCTCGCCCGGCTAGTTTTTTTGTATTTTTTAATAGAGACGGGGTTTCACCATGTTAGCCAGGATGGTCTCGATCTCCTGACCTTGTGATCCGCCCGTCTCGGCCTCCCAAGGTTGTTTTTTTTTTTGTTTTTTTTTTTGTTTTTAGGCCCATCTCTATCTTGAAGCTGTGGAGGCAATTATGAAAAGAAGAATTAAAATGGATGGTTCAGAAAATGTAATAAATACTTTTGGAATTCAGAGCAGCAGGAAGGTTAAGAGGAAGAAGAGAGCCTAAGGAAGGAGCTTTGTGAGACAGCAGATTATGACCTACATGTTAAATTGTGTGAGAGTTTGGAGTATGCTGGGGGTGGGTGTCTGGGAGTTCAATGCATTACAAAATGATGCTCCAAACATATCGATCTTAAGGAAACTAAAGAGTGATTGAGGATTTTCAAACACAGTAAGACTGTTAACACTTTAGTAAGGGTAGCTGCATGAGGAAGAGAGTTACAGATTTGATCCTAGGCCCTGTCTTGAACTCAGGTTTTTGCAGATTAGTACACTTCCCTCATTATTGACTATAAGGAAGTCTCTTTTAGGACGTTGTTGAGAGGAGTGAATAAATTAACACACATGTAAACAATTCGCCTAGCATTTAGCATCTAGGTAGATATTCAACCCACAAGTATTTTGTTATGCAACTTTCTGTCTTTGAGACTGAGATCAGGATGGGGGAAAAAAGAGTTTAGAGTGATAAAAGAGACATTCCAGGCTAGGGAAAAGTATACTGGCAGTAAAATTTTTGTGAAGACACCAATGGGCATTTTTTTTTTTTTTTTTTTTTGCCCTGCTAGGATTCCCTGTAAACTCCATGGAGAGAAAAATTGTTACTTGCTTTATTTTCATCTTTTTAAGGCCCCAAGTCCCTGGAGGACCAGCCTATCGTTGGGACTTTACCTAGCTCCTGCTAGGCTCCTCCCCTAGGCCGCCCTTCCCAGTCCAGCTTTCCTTGCTTATTTCCTAGAAAGGTGCCATACATGAGTCCAGAGGCTGAGAACTGCAATTTTATCTAATATTTGGTATATCAGTATCACAGCTCAAGGTTTCTGTCATCTAGTATGTTAGTGGCTGGTTTCTGTCATCTAGTATGTCAACTTAGGTGTTTGACAAATGAAACAGTCTACCATGACTGTTTTATCCCAGTTGTTGGCTGCACCAGTGAAGAGCAAGAACGATAAGAACATAGAGGCCTGGGTGATCTACACATGTGGAACCTGAGAGAGCAAGGAGAGTGTGGAGGATAGGAAAAGCCTTAGTTAGGGCAAGGGTCTTCTGCTACTTACCAACTGGAAAAACCACCATGATGTGACTAAAATAAGCAAGTGAGGTCATTTGAATAAGCACCTGTCCTCAGAAATATATTGTTTGTTTTTATTATTTTTTTCTGTAAGGTCATAATTTTGTAAGTGCACATCCTATTCTTGGAAATTGTAATGCTCTCAAATTTGGTACTTGCTGGTAAATTTTGTCAGATTATTAACATTTTTTTCCTTTTCTGTTTTTACAAGCATTTAATTGACCTCTCTTACATTTCTCTTCCTTTGTCCTAAAGTTTTTTGTGCCAAAGGCTCTTTTGCCACCTAGTCCAACCACCTTACTATCTGCTCTTTCCTGTCCATCTTTACTCTAACCCTTTCTTCCTTATGGTGGCCACTATTTCTTCTTCTGCTTGTGGATGAATAATCTGATAATCTGGAATATGTTTATGTTCAGTTGATCACTAAGTATGTCTTCATTAGCCTTCAGGTATACAGCTAAATGAACTCTCTTTTTCGTTTATTTTCCTTTTCCAAAATCATTCTGATCTCTTAAAATCTTTCATTTACATTCCATTCAGTCACCAAACCTATTTCTGAATATTATTGTCTAGATATTCTCTGAAAGATAAGATTATTTGCTTGTTTTCAACCATTCTGAGTGAAGTTCATTGTTCTTTTCTTGAGATAGTTCTTGTTTGGCAGATTATTTTCAATAGCCACATTTATTGCCTTTTTCTAGTGTTGATATTAAGTACTTCTTACACACTCTCCTACATAAAATGTAAGATACATGTACTTGTTAAAACATGAGATTTCCCTAAAGTGCTAACTGATTTAAATTCATCACTTGTGTTTAAACGATTTTTGCTTAAAAATTATGATTCATTTTATATAAGAAGAAATAGAATTGAGTCAAAGATATGTCCTCTTGGACAAAATAATGAATCCTAGACAGATCAACACAGATTCTTATTCTGGATCAGTCATAGTCCAAATAATCTAATAGGCATTCATTTCTGTAAAATGGGTATGATAATTCTGCCTCCTTATGTGTTGTGATATTTAATTAATGATTATGTGCTTTTGAATAATGTATGCTTATAAATTAATAGGTTAGTAATTTGCATTCTCAATGTACTTTAACAAAGTACATTGGCAGCTAATTAAAAGGAATGTAATTTGTGCTTTTGGGAGGAGAAGTGTTATCTAAGTGTAAATTAGGGAGGGAAGTGGCAGTTAAATCTATACAACGTATCTATTACCACACATTTGAGGCTTAACTCTAATTACAGATTGGACATGTGAGCAAACAGCATCCGGGAGACTTCCACTCATTTCCGAAGGCCCTTCCTCACATCTATAAAAGAAGGCTATTCACTTAATAACCAAAATTATTAATACACTTTCCGTTCAGAACAAAAGGTTAAAGGGAAAAGACCTCTTTCAAAGTCAGCATATTGGCAGTATTTATTGTGCTCTTTCGTAGACATTGTCTGCCCAACAAGTGTCATGAGAAATGAAGTTTATTGTTTAGTGTTTTAGACGGAAGATAGCATTTTTGTGGATTGATAACTCCACCCAGAAAGGGCATTTGTACCTGATGGAAGAGGAAAATTCTGTAGACAGATTTGTGCCTGTCTTCAAACCTTTCACCATTTGAATAACCTCTGAGGTTAAATAGCTGGTAGACATCTGTAGGCAGAAGTAAGAGAAATGAGATCATCAAGGAACGATATCGTGCTTACAACATGTGGCGAAATGAGTGGCTCTTCACCATCTGTTATTTGTGTGTGTATTTTATTATGTAAATGTTCGTACACACTGCATTCTAAACAAAGGAACATTACTTCCACTTTGTTGGTGCTGCCAAGCTTGCGTATGTGTCCTGGAAAAAGAAAGTGGCAGACAGAAAATTCAGGGTTCATCTGGCCACTTGTGTCCCTGGTCCTTTCACCAAGAGGGTGAGAGACTCTCAGTAGGTTTGATTCCTTTTCTACATCCTGTTAACAAATACAAAGCTTCACTGTGAATGGAAAACAATGTCTTAAATACTACAGTTATGGTCCAAAGCCTCTTTTGCTGGAGTCCACGGGAAAAAGATACTAGAAGCTAGGATGCCCTGGGATGGTTCCAATGTACACTAGTGTTAAATCCAGGCTAGAAAATACATTTGGACGGAGAAAACAGGCTCTGTTCAATTTTCTCTCATCTGTTTAATTCCTGGCACATATCTCTGGGTCATGGGAAGGTTCTGGTGGGCTGCTGTCATTGTCTCCCCCAAAACAAGAGGGGTGTGTGTGTGCATGTTTGGGAGGAATGAAAGTAAGGAGATTTGGGTGACACATATTCTGGTTTAAATTTTCATAAAATTACCAATTTAAATTGAAATGTAATTATCCTAACTGGCATCTTTTTGGCAGCAGCTTAAAAAAAAAATCCCTCGGCTTTACTGTACCAAGCGAAAGCCCAGAGGAGTCCTGACACTGGCCTTTAATCAAAAGCTGAAAAGACACAAAAGCTTTCAGATAATCTATGCCAAGCTATCTTGGACAGCACGGAATCGCCTGGAGCACCCTTCTGGTGGCATTTAAAACACCTGGTGCCCTTAGAAAAAAAATACATCTGTGTCTGCAATTTCTCCTTCTGTAATTCCCTTAAATCTTTCTATCTCAACCCATTCTCCTCTCTTTTAAAAGTAAAGATGCTGCAGTGACAGTAAAATAAAGCGATTTTATTTACCAAGGAAATGATACTTGTCATTGGCTATGCCTGGAGGTGACAGACTCAGGTGGCCATCTGCACAAACACTTCCTCACTGTTTATTTCATGTGGTTTAATATAATTAAACTATCATTGTGCTCATTGATTCAGCTCAAATTTTAATTTGATAATTGGGGAAAAGGTGTGCATTTGAAATGGAGGCAATTAATTGACACTTTAAATGCACTTGAACAGAAATAATTTAAGTTACACCATACTTAGTGGTGACTTATACTGTTGTGTTTATGCAAATTCTTTCATTTAGCTTCTATCATTAATGGATAGATGTAAATAATGTTACTCAGTCTAAGTCCTTTTCATACTGGCAGTCTAATTCTGAAATTTGGAAATATTTTTGCTGCCATGAAAAAAATCCCATTCATTTCACAGTCACTGGCTTTTATAAAATGAAGACATTCTAACTTTGAACAAAAATCTAATCATTCATAACTAGCTTCACACATATGCAGCATAATTATGCAGATTGTCACATAATTTTGTCAATAGACAGCCTGATTCTCATTCTAACAAACACCTTGAACAAAGAAATAATGAGACTAACAAAGACATGATTTCTCAACTTGTAATACACATCTTTCCCATGATTTGAATAAAATGAAAAAAAAAACTAGTTCTAACTTATTTAATTTTTCTCCAATACCAGCTTTACTTTAATTTGTTCCAAGGAATTTATATATTTTGGTGAACTTACTGAAATTTAAAAAGGAACCATATTTATGGATAAAGCAGATTTTTTTTGTGTTAATTATCTTCCATCTGGAAACAAATATGCTTTCGTATTTTTTCAGACTTCAAGAACAAAAGCTAGTTTGTTTTAGCAACTTGCGAAATCTTCATTTTTACTAGCATTCTTTTATTCACAGAGCCTGAAGTGAATAATTTTAATCAAAACTCTGAAGCAAATTCAATTTTACAGAATATTAGCTACCACAAATTATACCTGTGGTAAATGTTGCTTAATAAGAATTATTAGTTGTTGCTACATATGCTCTGAGAAGACTTGTTCTTAATGTAAAAGGTTGACGAAAATGCTCTGTTTTCTAGATGAATGTTGATGCTCTTGTTTCAATCTATTATTCAGTAGTTTTAATATTCAGTGTAACCATGGATGAACCTAAGAAAGTTTTGGCAGGTCATTTCAGTTAAGCAACCACACTCTTCTTATTAAAGCTGGAAACCTCATTAAAATAGGCTCTGTGAAGATTTTGTAAACTCCAGCTTCAAATGGAGGTTGGCAATAATGCTCCAAAAAATCTTTCACATAAATGTGGTTCTTTTGGCACTTGAAAGACTCTGAATGTAAGAAATGCTAAAGAACATAAAAGAGGCAAAAAAATAAACAAACAGAAGAACATACAAAATGCACACATATAACACACACACTCATATACATAAACAGGTAACCCCAAACCAAATGGATTTCTCATAACTTTTTTTCCACTGTCTACTTTCAGACATAATTTTCCAAAACCACCCTTGATAAATCATCTAATATAATAGTAATGACAGAAGAAAACTCTAATGCTAAACACAACTTTACCATACCTAATCAGTTCTTCATTACCAAGTAGAATTGAGGTCTTCTAAAAGACTGGAAAATTTTAAGGCTAGAAAGGAACTGATAGATCATCTGATTTGATAACTCAATCGCATCAAAAGAAACTAAGAGCCAGTGATTAAGACTATGCAAACTCAACAACTAGTGAGTGACAGGAGCTAGATTATAAAACAGATCTTTGAACTTCAAGATGGATGCTTATTCTGGATGGCATCATTTCTAATTTCAGTATCCCTGGTTGAAATGTTATCAACCTGATACAATCTGACATCTAGATTAGCAAATCTATTTATAATTAGGACAATTTCTATTGTTTTGTTTTTGTTTTTTGCCAAGAGGTCAAAATTCACAAATCTAAGTTCTTACTTCCTAAAATATCCTCATTTTATTCTTAAACATAAAGAAATCTAACACATTGCTGATAACATTCTTTTAATTTTGAATTCACCAATATTCCTTTTTAAAATTCATGTTGTGTGTAATTAATTCGCAGAGAGCTTTTTATCTTTTTCTGTTGTATTTTCCCCTCAATACTGAGGACATTTTAAAAAGGCGTATTAATCGCATATAAGTACTACTTAGGTAGATAAAGATACAAAATTCTTAACTCTCAAATAGTGGCTATGTAAATGGTAATTTTAAAAAATGGATTATCAAGTCAAGTGATCAACATATTCTGTTAATGCTTATTTAAATGGCAAAGACCGTCTTTCATGAAGAAAACTCTAAATTCCTTAATTTGATTTCAGCTTAGTTCAACAGGATTGCTATCTAGCCATGGTCTGGGTTTTTAAGGGGAAAAACACATCTGATAGAGTTACTCATTTCAAACAATTGGGCAAATCATATACGCACACTAAATCTGCCACAACACATTTAAGAAGAGTACAAGATAGAAGTCAAAGTGGTTTAAACATGTTCTACTAGTAAAAGCAGTTGTTAAACTCATCATATTTTATTTGTGGAATAATTGAACATGTTTTACACTTCGTGTTTTTCAGACTAATATAAAAATAAATCACACGAGAAATGTAATTTCTAGTTCTGTTAAATATGTTTTCTGTGACCACTATTTGCTAAGAACAGTATTAGACACAGGGAATGTGGAGGTGAATAAACCAGTGGGTTCATGTGAGAAACCTACAACCTAGCAGTTATAACCATACTGGGGAAGAGCTGGGTCACTCATTTCGCACAGGGATAAATGAATGAAGTCTTTTTGAGCTATGAAGATATTTGGAGGATGAGTAAATAGTAGATAGAAATGATTTACTATAAATTCAGTTCCTAGAACAAGACAGAATGGTATCGAACAATTCCCAAGTTACTTGTTGATATCAATAATAATGAGTTTCATGTGATTGCTGCACATGTACCTACAGTGTTTCTCAGCTTGGGACAATATTTGGAATGGATCTTTTTCTACAATTGGAGCACATGATGGTTTCTCAGAAATCTAAATCTTATTTACAAAATTACTTCTTTAGAAAAAAAAATAAAATGGAAATATTCAGCAAATGGCAACTCAAATTTTCATGTTAAAAATAACCTGAAGGTAAGCTGAAACAACTCATGTGGCCACTAAAAGATAGCTGGCACTCATGTAAACATTCCTCTAATTTTCAAAGCCTTGACATTTAAACAGCAGCTTCTACTTAGTTACACTATCGTCTTTCTGTGTGTTAATGTTGGCCTGCTGTTTTACAGACTCTCCAAGTGTGTAGGAAATTTGGCTGAGTTAGCAGTTTTGTTTTAATATATTATTGGAAATTTTATCTTCAGCAATTCTGTGTGCTTTCAGTAAGTGGCTAAAATAGATGCAGGTTTTCTAAGTCTGACGAGGTCATGCCTAATAGCACCATCAGTTTCAGGAAAACTTAGGTAGCAGCAGGTTCTGATGACATAGGAGAAATGGCATGTGGGTCAATTTGCCACCTTTGCCTCACTTTTTTAATACACTAGTTTGTTGTGACAAAATCAGGGAGAAGATCTCTGGGCACCGAAGCTACTCATGGCACTTTTTAAAGCCTTAATAATTTCAATGGCAGCTTAGACACCTTATTAAATCAAGAGATGCAATGTGCGGGAGTCCTTTTCTGAAAGGATTGCCAGTGGCAAGGACAGATGCTCTGAAAGCATCACACAGGGAGCTGTGAAACTCTTCTAATCGACTGTTTGTCCATTTACCAGCATTTCTGTTGTTATCAGAGTATGTTTATATGCAGTCTCAAGGATGGCTTTCAGAATGAATACAAGGGTAGCAATCACTCTGCAGGTTGCAGACTACATTTATATATTCTGTATACGTCACTCTAATTTCTGTGTTCGGTATCCAATTCAGGATTGATGTGGCTTTCTACAACACTGCATGTAATGAGAGCTATCTATGCCTCATAATACTCGCAAAGAACTGTCAGGACAGTTTGCACCCTGGTGAGGTCAGCTCGTCTCCAGCCTACTTTCCCAACCCAGATCCACCTAAAGAATGGACCTGGCTGCTTAGACTATTGGTTTTTGTTTTCTAGGGAGTGAACACTAATCCCTTGACCATCTCATTAGAGAAGAGGCACCCAAAGTTTCCACTTGAATTAAAAGTATAAAAAACTGAAACCAACCTGTAATTTAAATGTTATTCCCAAAGAGCTAGATTTAGTATGTTTGAGACTGAGAGGCAGCATAGTCTGAGATAAAAGCTATTGTTTTATGTGTTAATAAGGATAAGAATGGGTTTTCTGTAGCTAATGGCACTACTCTGAATCACTGCCTTATTTACAGTAGAGGAATGTCGTAGATATCATATTTCACCAGCAATGATGGCTTGAAAATGTTCCATGAATAATTATAATATCTTTTCATCTCCCTTTTGTTATAGGAAACCTTTATAGTAAAGGCTTTTAAATATGCAGTGGGAGTGTGTAATCCAAGTTATCAAGTCTTACAAGAAATTGTTTTGGCAAGTTCAGAACCCTCTCAAAATTCATGGGTTTAGAGTTTCATTTCTAATTGGAACCTTTTAATGTTGGAATATGTTTGCTCTTAGGAAAGCAGCGTAAAGCTTTTAACCAAAAAGGAAAGGAAAACTTTAAGAAATACACAGCAGGGTTCTGTGACATCTAAATTGTGTTTATTTAAAAATAGAAGTTCCTGTGTTCTGGTGTCTTAACATAAAGAGAGTCAAAAATGAGAATTACATCCATAACCACAAGAATTTCAAAGCTTTGAAAAATTGCTTGTGCAAAAGCTTTATGAGTTGCTGTTGAGCCAAATAATTGACAAACGCTGTGAGAGTGTCAGAGATGTAATGGGGGATTTTTTGTTCGACACGTTACCATTTGTTAGAAATGTTTCTCAGGAGCAAAAGTCAGCTGTAGAAAGGCCTAATGTAGGTTTCCATGCTACTAATGTTAGCTTAGACCATCCTGAGATTATTAGCTACCACATTTCCAGGTTTTCCAGTTTAGAGTGCAACCTCTCCCATTTTTGGAAAAAGTTTTCCACACTTCACTTTTGAGCCTTTGTCTCACCACAGAACAGGTGCCTTGGTCATGCTAAGCCCTCAAATGAAAGAAAATAGGAAATGTATTGCTTTTTGTCTCCTTCCAGTCTCTATACGTTCAGTGGAAATGACTCCCATATGGTTTCACTTTAGTGAGAATGTTACGTGTATTGAGTAGAAAGTATTCTTCCTAAACATTCAGCTTAGACAGAAGTGAATTTAAAGCAACCAAATACACAGGTAAACGTAGCTCATGAAACATGACTTCTTGTCAGTTACAAGCAAAAATTGCTTTGGCAGTACCTATCAAATTGGATTTTTGTAAAATTAGGCCTCAGAGATAGAATACATTATGAAGAAAGTTGGGGTGGGGAATGAGGACTCCCTGGTTGTATAAATATATACTTGACCCCCATTCTGAAGCTTCATGTCTTAATTTTGATGAGGTCTAATTTATCCTTTCTGAAAAAAAATTATTCAAGCGTTTTGTATTCCTTGAAAGACATATTGGCTCATCTCAAGAATACAAATAACTTCTTCCCTTATTTCTTTTAGGAGTTTTCTAGTTTTGATATTAAGTATGAAATTCTTTTAGCTAAATGTTGTATACAGTGTTAGGTAAAAGTCAATGTCCATTTCTTTCTGTATAAATAGCAAGGTGTTGCAACATCATTTTGGAAATGGCATTTCTTTACCCCATTGAAATTCTGTAATTTTTTTTTCCAAAAATCAATCAGCCAGTTATATTTGGGACTATTTCTGGGCTATCTATTGTCTTCCATTTATCTATTTGCTATTTTTTCTCCAATACCACACTCTTTTATTACTATTTATTGGTAGTAAGTCATGAAATGAGATCATTTAAGTTCTACCATTTTTTTCTCTTTTTTTTTAAAAAGAGTCTATTCTTGTTCATTTGGTGTTTATATAAATTTTAGAATCAACTTGTCAATTTCTGCAAAAAAAAAAAACATGCTGGGGTTTTGAGTTAGATTGCATTAGAATTACAAATTTATTTAAAGAAAATGAATTTCTTGACAATACAGACATAAGCACATACAATTAGCAAAATCTCACTGTTAACATTGATAACATGCTAACAACTAATGTATAGGCTTTATTCAAGCTTCATCTTTTGCCCTATAATGTTCTCTTTCTGACTCACCATTCATTACATGGTCATACATTGCAGTTAGTTGTCGTGTCTCCTTAATCTCTCATTCTGGAAGAGGTCTTCAGTCTTTATTATTCATACCCTTGACACGTTAAGTACTGGTCAGTTATTATGTAGAATACTTCTCAATTTTGGTTTGTCTGAAATTTCCCCATGTTAAATTCAGTTATTCTTTTTTATAAAGGAAACCATAGAAGTGATGCTGTACCCTTTCCAGGGCATCATATTAGAAGGCAGACGGTATCACTATGTCTCATTACTGGTGATATGAACTCTATCACTTTGTAAAGGTGTGGCTTACTGTCTCTCCACTATAAAGCTTCTCTTTTCCCTTTGAAATTAATAAGTATGCTGTGCGGGATTACCATTCTTTATGTTGGTTGCTTCCTTTTAATATGTTTTCAAATTTACTGATCCTTTTATCTCCATTTCCAGTAGCCTCTTAAGCCTACCCGGTGGATTTTTTATTTTAAATATTAAGATCTTTAGCTCTAAAGTTTTCAATTTTTTAAATATTTGCAGATATATTGTTTCACTCAGTGTAAGTCTATATTCTTTATGTCACTGTGCAAAATTATAACTGCTTCTTTAAATACTTGTCTAATAATTTCAACATCTGCTAACCTCATCTGTTGTCATCTGTTTATAGTCTTTTCTCCTGAAACTGTATCACATTTTCCTGGCTGTTTGTATGTGAATAATATTGGACTGCACCCTGGACATTCTGAATATTAGGTTGTGGAGAATCTGGATTCTGTATATTGTTCCAAAAAGTGTTGATGCTTTTGTTTTAGCAGGCAATTAACTTGGTTAGACTCAAAGTGCAAACAGGAATATCTGCGGTGGGCTGCAGTTTGGATCTCAATTGAATTCCTTGAATTATAGCTGTGAGCTGGTTTCCATTTCTTCCCATTCAATATGTGGTTGAACGGTTAGTCACAGTTCGTGCCTCAGTCTCTGTGTGGAGTGTAAATGCAAACATTGGGGTTCTCTTCCTCTGACTCTCTCTTTTCTGATGTTCTCCTATCAGTCTCTGGAGACTCTGGTTGCCCTGTTTCTTGCCCTCTTTCCCTTATCCAGTAAGCCAGTGAACTTCCTACCAGAGTTTGAGCCATGCCACTGTGACTGTGGCTCCATTCAGGGCAAAAGTGCAAAACAAAACGTACAAAAAATGAGGAAGTCACTGTGTTCTGATTGTTTTCCCCAAGTCTTGTCTCTGCTCCCAAATCTGCTTGTCGTACTTTGGTTTCCTGAACCCGCAGGAATTATGTTAATAATTTTTTCCATTTTATAGCTATATCTAGGAGAATTGCTTTGTTGATCATTTCTCTTTTAACATGATTTAAGAGATAGATTGAAAAATTGATTTTGAATCATGAAGATGTTGTCCTAATAATTATAGTTGGTATGAAAAGTAAAGTACTTGAGAAGGAGACTTGTAGACAGAACTTCACTTTTGTGACTAGCGGACTCTGTTGGATATCTTCCAACTCACAACGATCCACTTAATTACACATCCACTTCAGACCTACTGATAGCCATTGAGTTAGCACCTAGCCACCATATTTATGCAATGGCACCTTAAAATGATGGTACACTCTACCCTGTCTGGGCTCAAGTCACTTCCTTGAGAATTAGGAATTAAGATCAAAAGAGTTCATGTCTTCGCATGGCTTGAATTCAACCATATATGACTGTATCTCTTTTATTTTTCTGCCATCATGTGGATTGAGTAGAAGAAAAAAGAAAAAAAAGAACAATCTGACAAAAGAGAAGGATAAAGTCAATGCACAGAGAGAAACAGGATCAAGAAATGGTGAAAGAATGATCCAGTTGCCAACAGTCTTTTACTGCTGCATCCTGCCCTCTCTGACGTTTGGCTGCATTTTTTCCTTTATTATTATAAATCCCCATATTCTAATGAGTAGTCACCTCTTTTTCCTTAAGCTGGCTTTTCTAATTTGCAACTTTAAGAATCCTGACTAATCCGTACAATTTTTCATATTACAGGCATTATAAGAAGCTTTATGTAACTCCGGTGATGAGTATACACAGAACAAATGTGGCTGGGATGTTAAAGGAGCCAAGAGTAGGCTAAAATTACTTGGTATTTAAAGTGAGATAATTTTTAAATTATTATGTTAAAATAGCCATATAGATCTTAGACAAAGATCCTGTTAACTTGCGTGTAACAGAAGAACATAGAGGAAAAATTATTTTATAAGCTATGGATTTTTTTCCCCTTACTTAAGTAGTGCTAAAGATAATGCCATTAAGTAATGCTAAAGATAATGCCGTTAGGTATAAACTCTCTAAATGTAATATTTGTGTCTTGTCCCGGTGCTTATTCACCACCCCTGGGTCAA
Source organism: Macaca nemestrina (assembly GCF_043159975.1). Lineage (NCBI taxonomy): Eukaryota > Metazoa > Chordata > Mammalia > Primates > Cercopithecidae > Macaca > Macaca nemestrina. The sequence continues at coordinate 159,545,593 of NC_092128.1, read as the reverse complement.
TCCATTACTATAATTAAGTTTCTTCTTAATCAATTTTATTTCTCTACTTAATAAAAAGAGGCAATTTTTCTAGATGTTCTGTTTTTCCAATTATATAACCACTAAGAAATCAATTGCTTAGCAAAAGTTAAAGTAATATGATTTGAACGTGAATTACTCTCCAACAGAAGGACATAATGAGCCAGATGAAAAATAAGAACTGTCTCCCCATCCCTCCAAATAAATAAATAAATAAATCTCAGCAAAGGCAAAGCTTAGGATCTTTTGGATTTGTCAAACATTTCATAGATCTTCCAAAACATTTTGGCAGAATAATTCCCTAAAGTGATTCATTATCCATCAATTCATATTTCAATGTCACTTAATATTTGTTGAATATTCACAACTTGTTAGCATTGCACAGCTGCTGAGAACAAGCTACTCTGTCTTTCAACCTCACGCTGCATGTTTTTTAAAGATGAAAAAAAAATGTATTTTAAAATTTCTCAAAAGGGTAGGAAAAAATAGTCTGAAAACAAGTCAGCACACACATTCTTCAAGAATTAATTTTGATATCCTTATTAGGAAGATGATCATTGGCTCTCAAGGCACAAAAATATGCCTCTTATTTCCATTTATATATATTAGATAGTCCTTTATTTTTATTTATATATGTTTGTGTACATATATAAATATCATTTTAATTTAATTTTAATATTACTTTAATGTATATATAATTTAATTCCATGATTATATCTATAAAACTTTGTTTTTCCACAACCTAATTTTTATTCGCAGCCTATTTTTTGAATCTTTATTGAGTCATATGGATATATCTATTTTTTAACGAATGCTGAAATGTTCTCTTACCTGTTCTTTATTTGTATTTGATTCCTATTTTGAAAATTGTTACATATAAACTTCCATATTTCTTTAGTTCCCATAAGAGGAAGCTCTTAATCTCCATTTACTTCATAAATCAACAAACCTCACTCCCTCACTTTATTTGAGTATCTCGTTAGAGAGGCCTTCCTAGACCACGGTATCTACACACTCCTGCCCAGACCCTCAATTCCCAGAGTTCAATTTTTTTGCTGTTTTTATAATTCCCAGACATAGTGGAATGTTTTCAATTTGCTTATTGTCTCTGTCTACCCACTATACTATAAAGTCCACTAAGTAGGAATTTGGGTTTTATTTTTTTCCTGGACCTACATAGATTAGAACACCGTGTAGTATATGTAGATGGTTTATGAATATTGTTAAATTAACAAATGAGTTATCCAAGAAAAAGCATTATTTTTATTTGAATCTTAATTTCAAAAGCGAACCCGATTTTTCAAATCAGCCTGTGTGTTGCTTTCTATCCTCTTATTTTTTCATTCCTTTCAAATTTAAGATTTATTTCTTTTGCCCAATCTTCTCTTCATCTTGACTATACAAGGGAAGATCATTTGGGGAAAACATTTCCTACTTACTTTCTGGTTAAAATCTTCCTTAACCAATTTTTTTTTCTTTATACTTAATTCCTTTACTGATACTTTTTATAAAGAATGTACATAATGATTGTTAAGTTAACATATAAATGAATTTTTTGGCCAAAATATTGACTGAAGAGCTTAGACAGACATTGATTTTGATGGATTCTAAAAGGCTTCAGTTAAGATAAAATATTAAACAACAAAATTTTGAAAAGGTTCAAATGAATTACCTTTTGATTTGGATGAGTGTTAACACTTTGTTACATTTCATCATGCTGAAAAAATAATAAAGGGACCTAACAATGTATTAGCTATTACATGGTGTCATTTATTGTTATTTTGTCATAATAAAAGAACCTCACAAACAGCACAAATCTCTGCAAGAAGGCTACAATGTTGGCTCTGGGAAAAATAATTACATTTGTTTACTGTGTTGATTTCATGAGATATAACTGATTTAGTGAGGTTCTAGAACATCCCATTCACTATGTTTTTTCTACTCCAGAATAACGGACTGCTACTTCCCTGCAAACTGACAACTGACAGGAAATTATAATGTGGCATCTGGTTGCTTTCCTTTTATTTCTTTGAAATAAAATATTATGTGTTTCAGCCCAAAGTTTCCTTAAAATGCTGCATTTACCAGTGTGTTTGACAGAGCCTGGCATATTTTAAATTAACATTAAAAGGAAACAATAGTGCTGAGCACCATGATTATTCAGTAATGGTCCAAACAGCTGCCTGACTTTCTTTTTTGTTCTTGCTTAGAGTTTCTTTTCATATTGTGAAAGAAAGGAAGTATGGAAAATAACCTGTTTTTGATTGAAGTTGGGTGTGTTTTCTGAAGGTGGAAGTATAAATCTTGCTAGCTGGAAGTTTAGAAAACAGATTCTCACTCTGTTTTCTCAAAGGAGTACACAGAAATGATACACGGTTATGGTAATGTTATTAACATAGTTTTGTTTTTTTGAAAACAGAGTACTACTTTCCAACAGTCCTTTTTGCTAATGGAAGCAAGTTAAGGTGGTGGTAGTCTTATTACCATCTGCATAGACATCTGGTTATTGTTTCTGCAGTTTCTTGACCAGAAAATCTATTAGTCAGTAATAATTTGACAACAGGTAAATATTGCTGCTAGGTACTGTCATAATACCTCCTTTCTACCCATAACTCTGCACCTTTTTTGTTGAATTGCATTGATCCATTTATAGGTTTTCTCTTCATTAGACCATGTACTCTTAGAGGGCAAGGGTCATGGCCACATATCTTTACACCAAGCCCAAAAACAGGATCTATATTGTGAAGTGACTGTTCTCACTGGAATAGCATGCTGAATGAAGCCCATGTATTTCCTCCAGGTCATAACTAATAAATGAGTGCAGTTAAATGAGAAATTTTACCCAGAAGCTTAGCCAACATCGAAGTTTCTCCAGGAATACTTAGATACATAGAATGATGTTTGCAAGCACAGCCCACGATTTATATCTCTGTGATGATATAAAAAGAATTTAGACATTTTTCTATCCAAAGCACTCTGCCTATAAAATAAGCAAATAACCTGGAAGTTAATTTTCTCTTCATTTCATTATGCAGCATTAAAAACAGCCTTGGACTGGAGTTTAAAAATATATTTTTTTCTTTCTCTTTTGCTAATCTGTTATGTGATTATGCGAAATTAATTAACTTCTTTAGGCTCAAGTGTTACATTCTGAAAAATGATGGTTTATGTTGTCCCAATGGTTCTATTCAATTTCAACATTCCCAAATTTAAATTTTCATTTATCAGTTATCTGCCATAAAATATTGCATTTGAACTCTCACTGCTTCATTCAATAGATTCAAATTCATGTCCCAAATTATCTCTGTCTAATAAAATAACCTTAGAAACCACTGCCTTCTGTAGATAATAATAAAACTACTTAAGCTTTGATCTCATATTATTCTTATAAATTATGTTTTGTGGCTTTGCAAAATTAAACAGTATAATTTTACCCATGATCATAAGCAAAGGCTCAAAAACAAAGATCAATATTAATGCCATTGAGAGCTACTACTTATAGAGTACCTAAGTAATGACTGTTAGCAATCTTTTACATTTTTTACCCTCACAATAACCAGTTTGAGGTAGGTATTAGCATTCCCATTGTTCCAACTATACAGTTAGAAACCAAGGCTCAGAGAAATGCAATACATTATCAACATTACCCAAAGTCATGTAACAAAAAAATGTTGAAGCAGGGATTAAATCAGGCTCTTATTATTCTTTTCTCAAATTTTAAAGAAAAAAAATACTAGGCAACACGTTAAAGCGGAAAGCATGTATGTCACCAAGGCTGTGGAAAGTCTAAAATAAATAATATATTTTTAAAAGCATCATATAAATCAACAACTTTAAAGGAGTTATTCAGGTTTTAAAATATAAAAATGAAAAGCTTCTATAAAGTGCATTTTGATAAGGTCAGACACTTTGGTATTTTTTTATAGCCATATTGCCATTACACTATTACGCACACCAGAACTATTGCCACTTATGTCACTCAACCATCCATCTTCTATTTGGGTTCTTTAGAGATAATTGTGCTGTGATTTTATTTGCAGCTTTGAGCCAATCCTTTTGATGAGGTATTTATTTTATAGCCTATCATTCCTGAAAAGTACTTGCTGTAGCGATCACTTCTATAAAACTAGATTTACATTTATATAACTATATATAGAAACATAAACATTTCTAAAAGATAAAGTGATCAAAGTTCCACCTTTCTTTGAAGTCATAGTTTAAATACGCATTTTCCACTAGAAATCACATGTATTGCAAATGGTTATTTTGTTTATATAATATGGCTTCTTTCCATCCAAAATGAGTGTTTACCCCCAAATTATTCTGCAAGACATTTTCTAAGAAGATTGAAAAGTGCTCATCTTTAATTTTATGAGGTAACAACTCATTAATACTGCACTGAGTACCAGCACACTAATATTTTGTGACTTCACATAAATTGCTGCAGTGGAAAAAGATAGCAGGTGTTCCAGGGAGGCAAAAATGTATAATTTTAAAAGAATTATGATAGATTAGATATGATAGGTGATAACAAGGCAAATTCCAAGCATATATTGGGTTTCTCATCGGCATGTAGGGATATGTGGTGATGTTGTTTGGAGGTAAAAGAAACACACAAGACCAGACTGAGGGCCAGCAATAAGGAAAAGCACGGATATAAAATCTTGCTACATTGAGCTACCTAAATTGAGATGTTGAAGAGGCCATTGTATATGTGGATCTTGAGCTAGAGATAAAAGTTGAGAGTCTTCTATGTACAGGTGGTAATGAAAACTTTGAGTATGGATTAAAGGGCATAAGAAGAGAATGGACAAAGAGATATTCTTAGGAGATAAAATTGACCAGAAGTTTTTGTGCTATCTTAAGAGTTCCTTTTCTATGGTGATTGTGAATTTGTAACGAAACCAAATTGTCCCATTCTGCACTGTCATTCCACAGCTTAATTGCAAATGCTAAATATGAAAGTAATAAGGTTGATCCAGGATGAGGGTTTTTCAGGTAGAGAGTATCATCTTACGGATGGAACCTTAGCTGTGTTTTAAAGAAGCAAATATGCCATACTATCAGACTGACAAATTCTGGGTTCTGCAATGTGTGACAGAATAAGTAGATCCCACAACTGTGTGCCTATTTATATATCACTTCTATTCTAATGCAGTTTTTTTTTATTTTTTAAACTCTGGGCAATGCTATATGGGGTTCCATTTTGGTGGCTAAATACTCTGGAAGTCCTCAAAACTCAGGTTAAATGTAGCCCTCTGAGGAGAAAAAAATAAACACGTAATAAAAAATGTTTGTCAGTACAAGGCACAATGATTTTCTGTTGCTTCCAGGGTGGTCAACTTGCCACAAAGTAGATGATTGGCTGGTCTCCGTCATCCAATAATATGGAGACTCAGTTTTGGTCTCTGTTGCTGGCACATTGGATATTCAGCAGGGACAGTAGCTACATAAGAAAGATATTGTTTAGGGGAGCCCATTCTATGGGATCTATGCATACGCTCTATCCTTGCTGCCTTGGCCACTTGTTCATACACCTATTGTTTAAGCACAGAAGTGGCTGATAACAGGGATTGGCTGATGTAAACTGTTAATGACATATGTCATCTACTCCATTCTTTAGAGTCTTTAATAGTGGAATCTCTCTGGAAAGAATTGACAAGTGGCACAAAAGTATTCACACCTAATTTCCTCTTTTATTTTATGCAGTCACATACCACTTCATCAGAACTTCTTGCCCTCAGTCTTATGATTTGTCTCTTTTCAAGACCCTGAAAAAGTCAGATGAACCACTGCCCATGAGTGTGTATTCTTACATTGCTTACTCCTCTTTCCACACCTTATTCATGCCCTTTGGCCTTCTTTTTGCCCAATATTTGATTTATCAATGTTACAAAGTCTTATCTGTCTTATTAATTGGTGTATGTCTTAGTCCGTTTGAGCTGCTATAACAAAATACCATTAACTGAATGGTTTATAAACAACAGAAAATTATTTCTCCCAGTTCTTGACACTGGACTGTCCAGATTCAGTGTCTGGAGACAGCCCATTTCCTACTTTATAGATAGTGACTTCTCACTGTGCCCTCACATGATGGAAAGGATAAATGGGCCTCCTGGGCCTATTTCATAAGGGTACTAATTTCATTCATGATAGCTCCACTCTCGTGACCTAATCACCTTCTAAAAGGCGCCAACTCCTAATACCATCATCTTGGGATTAGGATTTCGACATGAATTTTGGGGCAACATATTCAGACCATAGCAGTGGGTTTCACAGAGCATATGACTGTGATTTTCTATTAAAGTTGGATGTAAACTTCATATGACAGATTTTTTTTTCCACCACAGATGCCTCTAGTACCATGGTCTTCTAGTTAATGTGTTCCAAATGGTAGGGCTGTTTGAACTGCAGTCTTGATCTGATGCTGATACAGTTTGGATGTGCGTCTCTGCCCAAATCTCATGTTGAATTGTAATCCCCAATATTGGAGGTGGGGCCTGGTGGGAGGTGATTGGATTATGAGGACAGATTTCTCATAAACGGTTTAACTCCATCCTCTTGGTGCTATTCTCATGGCAGTGAGTGAGTTCTTGTGATATCTTGTTGCTGAAAGTGCATGGCTCCTTCCTCCCTCACTTTTGATTCTGCTTTCACCATGTGATGTGCTTGCTTTCCCTTTGCCTTCTTCCATGATTGTAAGTTTCCTGAGACTTCCCCGGAAGCCAAGTAGATGTCAACATCTTGTTTTCTGACAGCCAGCGGAACTGTGAGCTAGTTAAACCTTTTTTTATTAATTACCCAGTCAGGTTTTGTTGTTGTTGTTTGAGACAATTTCACTCTGTTGCTCAGACTGGAGTACAGTGGCCTGATCTCGGCTCACTGCAACCTCTGCCTCCCGCGTTCAAGCAATTCTCATGCCTCAGCCTCCAGAGCATCTGGGATTACAGGTGTGCACCACCACGCCCAGCTAATTTTTGTATTTTTAGTAGAGACAGGGTTTCACCATGTTGACCAGGCTGGTCTCAAGCTCCTGACTTCAAGTGATCCCCCCGCCTCAGCCTCCCAAAGTGCTGGGATTACAGGCATGAGCCATTGCGACTGGTCTCTGATATATATATTTTTAGCAAGGCAAGAATACCTAATACAGACACAGACTCCTTTCTGTATCTATATTAGGATGAGTCTATGCTGCAATACCAGCAGGTTTCTATGTTATCTAGTAAATGGATTGAAACAGTGTTCTTTTCTTTTTTTAATTTCTTTTTTAGTATTGAAACAGTATTCTAAATTGTTAAATTTGCTTCTTTTGTATTCCAAAGACTCCAAAGAGGCCTGTCAATCATTGTGTTGCTTCCGAGTGGTAGAAGTTTTAAGAGAAAATCATTTGTTTTTTACTTTAAAAAGAATGTCTTGGCATTTTCCAGTCTTCTCGAATCCTAAAATCTTCTTCACTGCTGTGGAGGGCCCCTGCATCTTAGGAGGGTTTATCTCCTATCCTCTCTGGCACATATGGCTTAACAATGTTTCCAATGTAGTTGCCAGTTTTGTCTCACTTGGTTTGACTAGCATGATGTAATCTATCTAGTTGACCTGTGTGATATTCTGCTAGATGCCCTTGATGGTCTAGTTCTTTCAGACTACATTATATCAGACGGAGGGAAAATTAATATTGCTCTGGGCCAAGACAGAAAATGTGTACCATTGTTCATCCTACATGAAAATGATCTTCTTCTTGACCTCCTTTATTGGGATAGAAAAGAATGCAGCTGCAGTCAATGGCCACATTCTGTAGCTAGAGTCTATGTTAATCTGCTCTAGGAACAATATGGCAGAGGCTGAAAATTGGAGTACTCCTTGGTTCAGTTTTCAATAATCCATGGTCATCTGCTATGGTTCATTTTTGTTGTTGTTGTTGTTTTTTAAAGAGCCAGTCTGGTGAATTAAATTGTGGTATGGAAGGAGCCAGAAGTTGCATTCTTTAAGCTTTTGAGGGTAACGCTAATCTCTGAATTTCCTCTGTAATGTTGTATTGTTTTGAAAGGAAGTGCCACACTTTTAGAAGTTTCCAGTTGGCTTTCTTAAGATTGTTCTTTCACACATCAAGTAACCAATGTGCAGGTTTTGCTAATAATCAGTATGTCTATTCCAATTATACATTCAGGGACTGGGAAAATTATCACTGGACAAGTCTGCGGACCCACTGGATTCACTTAATCCTCATATGGGCCAATATTTTAGTTATCACCTGTCACCTCCTACATCCCTACTCTTTACAGGATGCAATAGTGGTGCTTGGGTCCCTGAATATCAATGTCAATTCAGACTTAATTTACATGATTGCCTGAGCAAATGGCCATAGATCCCTTTTGAGAAAGATGGAAGAAATTACTACTGAATATGTTTGCTGTGGTGTTCTGTGCACTATGGCTTTGATAAGAGATCATGAATTTTGTTGGGGCTTCCACCCACTGACTCCTGATCATACATATAGTTTTGATTCCTTAAACAAAACCTAAGCATGTATTTCTTGCCAGTATTTCTAGGGATACTATGTTTCATTTACCGTATTTATAGCTTTGCTGATCAGCCCCCCCTGGCTACTATTTCAATCTTCTCACTTAATGCAATGATTGCATGCACCGTGCTTCTGACAGTTCATGCCACTGCCCTATCACTGTTACTTCACAATCCTGTTATCTTCATTATTATCAGGAAGTTTAGTTCTGTGACAACTTCTCCTCCTTTCACCCTGACCTTCAGATGATCTCCACCACTGAGCTTCTCAATAATGCCACTATCCCTCTCATCAGCACAATCCCTATTGCTGTAATAAATGAAGTATCGTCTGGACCATTCCAATGAACATTGTGGTCTGGAGAGTTTTCTGACCTTAGAGAGTATCCGTTCTATAATAGCATGCTCTCGTTTTGTCTTTTGATCCCCTCCTTCTCTATTTGTCATAATATTTTCTAGCATTTTTCTCTCATTTTTGTGAATCATTACTTTCTCCCAGCTTTCAAAGACCTTCCTAGAAAAGATCATCTCCAGTGGTCCTTGACATGGTATTAAGATCTATAGACTGAACGTATATTCATATGTTTTTCTTTCATCTTCAACTTTATTTTTTGCCCCTTTGATCCAGAACCCTCAGGATCCAGTTACATACCTACTCCTACCAAAACATATTAGCCAGATCTTTCAGCAACTTCTGTACAGAGTTCCTATCTTCCTTAGAATGTGGCCAGGTGCAGTGGCTCATGCCTGACATCCTAGCACTTTGGGAGGCCGAGTTGGATGGATCAATTGAGATCAGGAGTTTGAGACCAGCCTGGGCAACATGGTGAAACCTCCCCTCTACAAAAAAATACAAAAAACTAGCCAAGAGTGGTGGCGCACACCTGTAGTTCCAGTTACTTAGGGGTTGAGGCAGGAGGATCACTTGAGTCCAGGAGGTCAAGGCTGAAGTGAGCCAAAATCGTGCCACTGCACTCTAGCCTAGATGAAAAAAGTGAGATTCTGTCAAGAAGAAGAAGAAGGAGGAGGAGGAGGAGAAGAAGGAGAAGAGGAGAAAGAAAAGAAGAAAAGAAAGAAGAGGAAGAAGAAGAAGGAGAAGGAGAAGAAGGAGAAGAAGAGAAGGAGAAGAAGGAGAAGAGGAGAAGAGAATAAAGAAAAGAAGAAAAGAAAGAAGAGGAAGAAGAAGAAGGGGAAGAGGAAGAGGAGGAAGAGGAGGAGGAGGAGGAAGAAGAATAATAAGAAGAAGAAGAGGAGGAGGAGGAGGAGGAAGAAGAAAAACTGCATGATGACTCCCTCACTGGAATTTGATCCTTATTACAGGTATGGATGTTAGGATATTCTGAAGGAGTAAGCATTGTCTTATAATGTCTCTGATTTATATGAGACCTCTGCGTGATCTCAAGTCAGTGCAGCAGGTGAGAGGAAGAAAAGGGAGGACTGCTGTCAATTAAAAAGGAGGAGGAGGCTATTTTTGCAAACCCAGAAAGGTTAAGGGAATTTGGGTGTTTAAGATTCTCAAATGTACCCATTTAGATGTCACCATTACAATTCTCAAGTCCCATTCCTTCCAGAGCTGGAAGATAAATTCCTTAGGAGATCTTCTGGGACTAAGAGTCAACTATCTCTGAAGCTCCACTTTTACTTAAGCCCTGAGAGTGGTCTTTTATTCTCCCTGCCTTCCAGCTACAGGAGATTAGGGTTTTCTTAAATGTAGCACTTACAAGTTACTCATAGTCATTCACACTCTGCCTCGAATGGTTGATTAATCATGCTGAGCTATATTCATCTCTCTAACTACTCAGTGGAAATCAATGCTAGTCACCCAGTTTCATTAACCTTGTAGTTACCATTTTTCTCATATATCACACAACCAAGAGAAATTGCACTAGGTGGTGCATCACCTCTCACAGGTGTCACATCCTGTTCATCACCAGTGAAAGTTTTAACACCAAACACTACAACACAGTACAGGCTATCCGTACACCACCATCCACTAGTTGCAGTGTCTTCAGTACTGGTTGATCAGCGGTAATACAAATACAAAGTTTTATAAGAGAGTATGCCCCCTTGGCCAGGCATGGTAGCACCTGCTCGTAATCCCAGTATTTTGGGAGGCCAAGGCGGGAGGATCCCATGAGCCTAGGAGTTTGAGACCACACTGGCCAACATAGTGAGACCTTGACTCTACAAAAAATAAGAAAAAATTAGCCAGGCATGGTGCCGCACATCTGTAGTTCCAGCTACACAGGAGGCTGAGGTGGGAGGATTTCTTGAACCCGGGAGATGGAGAATACAGTGAACTGTGATCACACCACTGTACTCCATCCTGAGTGACAAAGCAAGACCCTATCTCAAAACAAAAACCACACAAAAGAACATGTCCCCTAGGGTTACCTGTGGAACCAATTGTTTTAGATTTGGGGGTTCCTTGGAAATAAACTCTGAGATAGTACATTTCATGAAACACATTTATTGTTGGTAGTTTCAGAATTTACATGTATATGTATAAAGTGAAAGAAGAAAATAGGATTGAGCAAAGAAAGTTGTCTCATAATCCTGCAAAAGAGTTCTGAATCTGGGATGGCCCTCAGAATTACCCACACTGCGGCTAGGGCAACTGAGCATTTGCATTCCCACATCAGCCAGTCTTTGGCTGTGGAATGTACCCTGGAATGTGAACATAACTTTGTGCATGGCTGTTCCCTGTGGTAAAGGGTGATTACCAGTAAGGGGCATGGTTGTGAGTCATCAGAAGTAACATGAAGAGGGGATCTGGACAAAGTACCACACCATCCGCTATGTGTAATGATGAAGATGATATTGATGATGACAATCAAAGTAAAAGCTGACAGTTCCATAGCATTCTGATGTGTGAACACTATTCTAAGACTTGTAATGTAGTACATTTAATCTAGAGTCAAGTATTGCTATTGTCTCCATTGTTTATTGAGAAACTGAGGCACAGAGAATTTGAGCAGCAAGCACATTTTAAGATCATACAAGTAGGAAGTGGTAGAGCCAGGCCTAGCACCAGGAAGTGGGACTATATCTATGGAAAAATAAATAAGGGAATATGCATAAAGATGTAAAATTTGAACCTATTTGTATCAAACGTAGATGAGCATTTGTAGATGCAAATATAGCTCTATATTTATAACTATATGTGAAATATAAACATATTTGAAAAATTTATGTGTGTATATACATATATATGTGTTGTGTGTGTGTGTGTGTGTTCATATATAATCACAACAGTTTGTAACAGTGGTTACTACTGGAAACTAAGAAAGGCTAAAATAAGGGATTTTTGTTTTTTTTTGCTTGTACTCTTTGGAACTGTTTTTACTATTACTTTATTACTTTACTTTTTTTCCCTATTGCTATTACTTTACTTTTTAAGATTCAGTCAAAACAGAATTATTCAATCCCTAAATTCAGGTCGTATCTGTCACTTAGCTACCCTTTGCAACCTCCCTCATTTAATTTATCCAGGGCAAAGGCATATTTACAGATACTAGAAATTTTTCACACCAGTTTTCCCAAAGTTTTATGTTATGATTGTAACTTTTATTCTTTTCTTTTTCATTTATTAGGCATTCTTATTTCAACTCTGAGTTTCCTACTCACAGGGGTTTTATCTATTTATGAGCTCCTGGGTTTACTGTGTGATTTATTGTCACTACTTTTCATTTTTCCATCTGACCTAATTTGTATATGAATGTAGGTCACTTGGACATAACTTCTTGAGGAGTGAGGAGATCGATTGTGATTGCATCATAATGTCCTTTTCTCCATGGAATCTGTGTATATTTTGAATAATGGCACCTGCCCACAGTGGGGGTGAGAGACATTTGTGCAGGGGCTTTGGGGTTATAACTCATGACTCTCTGTAGGAGAAGAAGGCCCAAGGGGAGTTGTCAAAGGAGAAGGAGAGTATGTGGCAGCCTTCTGTGGTTGGGGACTGGTAGAAAGTGTGCAATATACTTACAAACTACAATGCTGATCGATGTAACCAGAATCCTCTAAGTTTAGTACTTATCTAGTTGACCTTGCTGACCCCTCATTATCACAGGTTCCCATCTTGAAAAGTCATGAGCATTTGTATCTATGATCTCACTTCCTCCTCTCTCTTTTCTCTCTTACTTAATTTGTTATTCCCTATCTTCTGTGCTTCACACTTAGCCCATCCATTTCTCTCTATAGAAAGATAATAATCTATCACCTTGTCGATCTCAGAAGAGGAAATGCCAAGAAAAAACAGATAGAAGAGAAAGAGAAGAGGAGGTTTCATGATTGACTGAAAATAAAGGAATATCCAAAATATTTTTATTTAATTTAAAATATACCGTTGGAGTTTTAAAGCTCCTCACAGTAATTAAACACTTTGTCAAATGTCTTGCAAAGAAGGAAATAAATTATTGGAGTAAGAATAGATTTTAAAGCCTCTCAAATCTGTTTACTTTATTTTATAGATGAGATAAGAGATGCAGAAATATTAACCAAATTTTCGTAGTCATACAACCCTGCAAGGAAGTAGTTTTGTAGTCTGTAGCAAACATAAAATGTGATTGGGAGCCAGCATAGCAGCTAGTAAAGTCAGGCTCTCAGAGAGACCTTTAGTGTCTAGGTTACATAAGCTAGTAAGGCAGAAAGAATGCAGTGTCTTGGACGGATTTGTGAATGAGAAGACTCACATAAAGCTACCTTCCTCACCACAGGTTTGTCTGTTGGCTCCATATTCTTTCAGAAAATTTCCAGTTGAAAATGACACTGGACATCATTTTTCCAGATTTAGTTATAATATTAAAGAAAGCATTCTCTTCCACACAAAATCCTACCAGCTCTGCATTGGGAGGTACCTGTTAAGGGTTTCTGAGGTGAAGCAGAGGAAGCAGGAAGAGAGAAAGAAAGAATGAGTGAAAGAGAGAGAGAGAGAGAGAGAGAAACAGAGAGAGAGAGAGAGAGAAACTGACTCTTGGATCATGAATAATTAATTTTCAGGATGTGCTTTGTAACTTTTAAGAACATGTCCCTTTAAAAATGATATATGAACATTGTCTGAGAGTTTTTCATAAACTATATATAGCTTGATCATGGTTGAACAGTATTTCCTTCCAGCAGTGTTTCTCAATTATTAGACTCATCCAGAGAGGATGAGAATTCTCATCCAGTCTTTCCTTCCAGCAATGTTTCTCAATTATTAGACTCATCCAGAGAGGTCTAAAATAGTACCTATGGCCAGCACCACTCAGACAAATTAAGTCAAATTCTCTATGGATGAGTTCTAGACATTAGTATGTGATATTGAAGAGATTGTCACATGTAACCACAATTGAGAAATTAAAACTCCTTTCATGGAGGAACTTGTTTCTTTCATTCTTTCTTTTTTTCTTGAGACAGAGTCTCACTCTGTTGCCCTGGCTGAAGTGCAGTGGCGTGATCACGGCTCACTGCAGCCTAGACCTCCCTGGGCAAGCAATCCTCCCACCTTAGCCTCCTGAGTAGCTGGCAGTACAGACAGGAACCACCACTCTGGGCTTTTTATTATTATTATTATTTGCAGAAACGGGATCTCCCTATTTGCCCTGGCTAGTCTTCAACTCCTTGGCTTAAGTGATCTGCCCACCTCAGCATCCCAAACTGCTGGGAGCACAGACATGAGCCACTGCACCCGGCTGAAGCTTGTTTCTGATTCCCCTCATTCCACGAAAAGTACCCAGACATCTGGGGCCACTATCCCTAATTAAAGGAATTTGAGGCAGAAAACTTTGAAAGCCTCAATCTCACTGTTTTTTTTAAGGATAGGGCAAGATCCTGACTTAGAACTAGCAACAGAAGGTGGAATTAGAAATACTATTTACCTCATTGTCACTATTATTGCAAAGGTGATATTAATGAATAATTATTTTTCCCACATTTGTGAGAAATAGAATAAGTGTTTCACCATGTTTTTCTAATGTCTAGATTTCTAGATTTATTTTTGTGAGAAAGTGGTAAGTTTACAAGTAAGTGATAATTTCAGTTTCTTGAAATTATAAAATCTCTGCTGAAATTAAGTAATGAACATTAAAAATGAAATTAAGCAATAAAATGGGAAAAATGCAATAAATTAAAAATAATAACAGAAATGTAAAAGTTATATGATTTTTAAACATATAGAAAATAGGATATCTGGCCAGGAGGGGTGGCTCACGCCTGTAATCCCAGCACTTTGGGAGGCCGAGACGGGCGGATCATGAGGTCAGGAGACCGAGACCATCCTGGCTAACACAGTGAAACCCTGTCTCTACTAAAACTAAAAAAAAAAAATTAGCCAGGCGTGGTGGCGGGCACCTGTAGTCCCAGCTACTCAGGAGGCCGAGGTAGGAGAATGGCCTGAACCCGGGAGGCGGAGCTTGCAGTGAGCACAGATCGCCCCACTGCACTCCTGCCTGGGCGACAGAACGAGACTCCGTCCCCCCCCCCCCCCAAAAAAAAAAGAAAAGAAAGAAAAGAAAAAGAAAAAGAAAGAAAATAGGATATCCACTTAGTGCAAATTTATAAAATGTCCTTTGAAAATAAGATGATTTAAAATTTACCTGTCTATATTACATTGTAAGCTCGCATGTAGAGAAACCACTCACTTTGTTTAAAACAGCAAATGTACAGATAGGTGCTAATAACTAGAACTAGCTTGCCTAAATAAGATTTCTCATCACTATAAATATTTTCTAAAATCCTAGCATTATAAAAAATATACTTCTAGGCTGGGCATGGTGGCTCGCACCTGTAATCCCAGCCTTTGGGAGGCCGAGGGTGTGTGGACCACCTGAGTTCAGAAGTTCAAGACCAGCCTAGCCAACATGGTGAAACCCTGTCTCTACTAAAAATACAAAAAAATTAGCAAGTGTGGTTGCGGACACTTGTAATCCCAGTTACTCAGGAGGCTGAGGCAAGAGAATCGCTTGTAACTGGAGGCAGAGTTTGCAGTGAGCCAAGATTGCACCATTGCACACCAGCCTGGGCAACAAGAGCAAAACTCCATCTCAAAAAAAAAAAAAAAAAAAGGAAGAAAAGAAAAGAAAATATACTTCTAAAATTGAAAAACAGAAAATTACAGTAAAAGAAACAGTTATGTATTCTGGAAGTTGTTATTTTCTGTTTCTATTTTTGAACAGCAAGATTTGGACTTCTTCCCCTTATGTGATCATCTAAACTAGTGATTCAAAATGACACAATCATGCACTCACCGCAGGGGACACTTGGCAACATCTGGGACATTTTTTATTGTCACATCTGAAGAAAAGAGGTGCTATAGGCACTTAGTAGGCAGAGGCCAGTCATGCTGCTAAATACCTGCACACAATACTCAGGGTAGCCTCCTACAAGAAAGAATTATCTGACCCAAAGCATCAATAGTCAAGGCTTAATTATTTTAAACTAACTTGTTAGAAACTTCATATTTCCTGTAAAAATCCAGGAAATTATTGATAGTTTAATCAATAACATAGTTCAATAACGATATATAGTATCCATCTGAATCTCTAAACTAATACCTACATTTTCTTATTAGCCCAAACAGAACTATATTCAATATCTCTTAGAATTTCCATATCTTCACTGTTATTGTCTTAATTCACATATCTATTCTCTCTTAACTGGTAGAAAGGAACAGGTGAACATCCTGTATAGGATAGCTACTACAAATGGCTTGCTCAACAGGCATTCCAACACCCTTTTAGCGTATGAAACAAAAATAAACCACAAACAACATTTCCTCGACATTATTGTGGCTAGTGTTCTAGATACAATTTATAGTCTTTTGATAAGATGAATCAGCACAAAATGTTTATTTCACACCATCATGTGGCTAGGGAGTCAGGGTATCAAATCCATGGTATCCATGATAAATGCAGCAAGGTTCTGGAATTGATAAAAGGTTGTAGCAACATTTTTCTCATTTCACATGCAGTTTTCTCATTTTACAGGATTGTGGCAGGAACCGTAGCTCCCCTGATAGCCCAATTTTGCAGTGTAGCTTCATGAATGATTCCTGAAAGCTCGAACAAGAATTAGGAATTTTAGTCCTCCTAATGATCCTGTGTGATATTTAATGCTCTTAAATAAACCCTTTCTGTTTAAACTAGCTAGAGTGGATTCTTTTCTTTCCCTGCAACTGAACACTGACTGATAGATACCCAACAAAAAGACAGGGTGAGGAAGAAAAACTCACTTTCTGTGCCCGCAAAAAACGATTGTTTGGGTCTCCATTCTTAGGCTCCAAATGGGGCCTGTGGGAAGCACAAGGCACATTACCATTATTTATATCATTTCATGAGTAAATTGCAAACTCAAGTTTCTAGTTTCTTCTCTCTTTTTATTCTTTTCTAGCATTTTTAAAAAATCTACTCAGGAATCACCTGGTCTCACCTCACTTCCAAGAAAGTGAAATTCTTTGAGTGGTTCAAAAAAGTTCCTAGAGAATGTAAAATTCCATTTATTGTACTGTGGGAAAGTATGAGGCGAATAAACCATTTTTTTGTATTTAAATAATGTATTGATATATGATATAGTAGGAATAGTTATATATTTAGAAAAAATGATTTTAGGGTACTATCTTATCTTTATAATTCTGAAAGTAGGGCAGTTATGGAATTATGACATGACATGTTTATCTACAAAATATTTTCATTGCTGTTACTAAGTCGAGTACTATAATTTTTCCAAATTTATCTTTACTGTTTTTATTTTTCAGATTCAACACAATTTTTCTTTTCTTTTCTTCTTTTCTTCATTATTTTGTCTTTATTCTTTCCTTCTCTCACAACCACTTTCTTCTATTCTTAGCTTTGAGCTTCTCTCTTAACCGCCATTTCTCATTTACTCAATTATTTAATTCATACATATTTGGCACCTGGTAGCTGCTGATCACTGAGCTAGGTTATGGGAATCGAGAAGTCACTGTCTACTTTTTTGTAGCTCTCCGTGTAGTTAGTATGGGAGGTAGAAGAAGCACAAAACCAAATGTAGAAAAGAACTGGGTTTTATAAAGAATAGCAGGCTGTAGAGATATGCCCAATTTAGATTGGTTGGCTCAATGGAAAGCAACATGAAGTGACATTTGAGTTTGAGGAAAAGGCATGTGAAGGAACTAGCCAAAATAAAATGCAAGAAACAGAATTTCAGGGCAGATACTGAAAGGTCAGTGTATATGGGGAATAGTCAGTAGAGGAAAGCGTGGCTTAAAGATCAAACGTAAGAGGCAGGCAGAGGCCAGAAGACACAAGGAGTTGTAAATAATTTGAATTTTAATGTAAGTGTAAAATGAAACCATTGAAGGTTTTCAGGGGAGCGTGAGGCATCATGTCTACATGCTGAGAGAAGACTCTAGCTAATGTGTAGAGAAAGATTAGATGGTGGAAAAGCAGCAGACATTTATGCAAGGGTTGGGGTTAGAGTTAGGTTATTTCAGGAGCTCATGTAGACCAGGAAAGTCACAGCAGAGTTAAAGGGGGATAGGTGAACTGAAGTATGTTTTAGAGCAAGGATTAGGAGATGGATTTTTTCCTTTAATTTCTTGCTTTTATAAACAATCATGATATGGACATCCTTATAAGTATCTCTTGCTACGTGTATGCAATTTTCTCCCCAGAGCATAAGACGAAGTAAAAATTACGTGTTTTTGTGTTTGGTCTTTTGCCATTTTCATACTGATCTGTGGGACATCTTATGATCCGCTTAGCTCGTGGTGTCTTCAGTAGATCTGTGTTGTCCACCAGTGGGTTATTACTGTTCCACAACGAGGTACGCAGAGAAATTGAAAGAAGGTGGACTGAGTAATTTTATTACTCTTCAATCTCATGTAAGAAAAAGGACTTACATGTTACATGTTCTTTTCATTTTCTTTTTCTGGCAATTCATTTTTATTGTATTATATAAATGTGTTGGCCCATAAATATTAAAAATAGAAAAACAAGTTGACTCTCCACCACAGAGTTTGAAAAGTACTCTCTGGATGCTTTAGCATCATAAAAATTACAAATATTTTCTCTGTGTTTGCTTACCATTTAGCTTTATTAGTGACATTTTAATATCATTTAGCAATGGAACTCCTGCTATTAATTTTGATTTAGTTAATGGGTCAATATTTTTATTTATAAATTTGGCTTTGTTGTCTTATTTACCTAACTGCCCCACATTGTACCAAAGAAAGCATTGTGCTATATTTTCTTATAACCCTGTAGAAGTTTCTTTTATGTTTATTGGATTAATCTAGAATTTATTTTTTGTGATGACTGTAAAATGAAATTTAACTTATCTTTCTAAATATTGATCCCAAAACTCTAAGACCATTTATTGAGTTGTATTTGTTTTCTTCACTGATTTGAAATGCCATTTTTTCTAAATATTCAATTATTCCTATAGGTGCCCTTCTGAATGTTACATTTAGTTTTACAGATTTTGTTGCCTATCCTTCCGTCAACACTTAAGTTCTTTAAAACATAAGCTTTTTAAGATTTTACATCTCATAGGTCAGGTTTTCCTTTCTGTTCATCTTCAGACATCTATTATCTATTCCTGAAAATGTATCTTTTACATGAAATTTATAATCAGCCTACAAAATTCTATAAAATCCTATTGGATATTGATTTACATTGCAAATAATTTTTATATTAAATAGGAAAAAAAAAAAACATGTCGAGACTTCTCATCCGTAAGAATATCTCTTTATTTATTCAGGAGTGATTATGCTATTGAGTGAACTTCTACAATTTTCTCTTTAAAAGTGAAAATATTCTCTTGTGATTTTTAAATCTCTATTCCATCTCTAGTTATATCTCTTTCTTATGCTTAGTATTTTATTTAAGCCTTCTCTTATTTTTCCTGTGTCAGTGTTACCTAATTTTTGTGTTATTAATTTAAACTTTTCACAGAACTCAGGTTGGCTTTTTGGTTATCTTTGATTTTTTAATTTTGTAAATTTTAGTATATCTTTTAAATTCATTTTCTGATAATTTACCCTCCTGAGTTTTATCTGCTATAAGGTGAACACTTTACTCATTATTTTGAAATCTTTGTTATAAGGTATAATCCTAAGTATTTTATATTTCCTGTTATTACCGTGAAAATAATTGTTCCTGTCTTACATTGGCAAGATTTAGGAAAGCTATTGATGTTTATACATTGTATTTCAGTCTGGCTATATTGCTAAATTCACTTATTGGTAGTATCATAAATACTCTAGTTTTCCCTCTTACAACTATTCATAATAGCTTAAAATTCTCTCTTTCCAATCTAATTTTCTAAAAAAAAAAAAAACCTCTTATTGCATTGGCTAAGACCTATTGTATAGGGATAGATAGTAGTAGTAATAACATAAATTATAACTGCTTCTGACTTTAGCAGGAAAGTGTGTAATGTTATTAGTGGTTTGAGGGATGATATTCATGATGGCCTTCCAATTAACAGGCACTATCAGAATAAAAGAGTTTTATTATCTTTCCAGTTTGCTAAAATATTGTTTTTTGTTTTGGTTTGGTTTGTTTCACTTGAAAGGTTATTGAATTTTATGGTTTCTTTGCTTTAATAGTGAATATAGCTGGTATGCATTGAACAGTTATATTCATTTTCACTTTGAGGACATTACTTTGTAACCTCTGTGTTTTGATTTTTTTTGTAAATATTGCAGGTGGGTTACAACTGAATATATGTTACCTTTTAAATACTTTATTATTTATGTTATGCAAATTTTTCCTTGTCTTGCTGGATTTTGGTTTATTTTATGTTCGTTTTGGGGAAAAGTATGCTTAAATTTTTAATTATAATTGTAAAAATGTTAGTTTCCCCTTTGTTAGGTTCAAAAGGTTTTTACAATTCTTTAAATTTTTTCATAGGAAGAATCTTTCCTTTTTCAGCATGGACTATCCCAATTAGTATTTTCTATTGATTTTATCTTAAGCTTTAGTTTTCCAACATTAATGATGCCATAGCATTGTTATGTAGGCTTATGAAGCAAAATTCAGCTCAATAAATAAATTCTATGAGAGCTATTAACAGTCCAGTCTGTAGACCTCAAAAAAGGAAAAGCTTGTTAATTGTACATGAAGCAATGTAAACAAGGAATAAACGTATTAATAAGGGAGTTGGATGACTGAAACATAAAATGTCTTTTTTCAGGGACAATTGAAAAGAGACCAGGTGAGTTTAGTTTTGTTGGTATTAAGATTATGGCAAGATATTTCTGTTAGGCCTTTGCAAATGGTATTTTAGAACTCAAGTTCACCCAGTTAAAGCTTTCCTTAGAATTTCATGTTCTTTTCAAGAGTTTCTCAATCATTCAAGAATTCAACAATTTATCTTTTTTCCCTAACTTGTTTATCTAGCATTTAAACAAAATCTCTGGGACATAAAAAGGTCACAATAAAGGTTTGTTACCTTGAATTGGGAGGGCAGCTGCTTTCCAATTCGTACCTAGTCTTACTGGTACTACCTTTCTTCATAATATAATCCTGCTCCACTTGGTTTAAGCAAACTAGGAAGGAGGTAAGTTTACTGAAAGGGTTTCATGGTCTTTAATAAAGCAGACTTTGTAGTTTTTAATGCGGCAAAGAAGTCTAAGAGATAATGTAGATGGAGATAAGGCAGGAACAGAAACCAGATGGCAATGTGTAAGAGGCTGGAAAAAGTAAACATATGCTTTGGGTGTAAAGTCATCCAAATAATTTGTCAACAAATAATTCTATCAGCAAGAGGAAGATAGCTATTGGGAGTCACAGGTCATGACATTCATTTTCAAGAAAAAATAAGAGAGTGAAAGAGATAGTGCTGAACCTAGACTGCAGAGTGAGAAGTTCAAAGCATAGGGCCAAAATTGTGTGAAAACGTGTAAACAGATAAATGATATTTATCTATTCTCAATGCCCTGATAGGGCTTCTGACCATCTAGAATTCTACATTTATCCCCTCAGGCATTTGATGTCAACTTTCAGAGAAGCAGGAACCCCAGAGCGTAGGTGCAGTATTTTTGAGTCTAGATGAAAATCAGGGAAGAGACCAGAGTGTAGGATTGAAGACAATCAAACGGGAGGGAACCTACAGAAGAGTAATGTATGGCCAAGTCAAGGATTGGCCAACTGAGTCAATGTTCAGAGGAGACCATGCAAAGACAAGAAAAAAAGCCAGGAGAATTGAGGGATAGTTTCTAAAGGTAGGATCTAGAGAGAAACTCTGAGTGATAAAAGAAGGATTGATTGATTTGTGAAAGGCACTTGGGGCCTGCAGCTTCGGCATGCAAGGAGCTGCTAAAAGTTCAGATGCTGACTTGTTTCCATATGTTTCTTGCTCAGAAATTGTAATTTCAGTTATTCTCCCATCCCCTAAACTCCCATCATTTTTGTAGCTTTGTATTAGATAGAAACAAAAAACAAAACAAAAAACATAAGATTATATGACTAAAATTTATGATCAACTTAACCTTCCTGAGAAGCAATTTATAAGTTTAAATGAAGGTTTTTTGTTTTTTACCTCTAAACCCAGATGAATCTGTAATCAGTAGAATGTGTTGGAGGAAGCTGAACAAACTCTGACCTGAATGTCAGTAAATTGGACCAGCTAACTGATGGTTTCAATTTAACTATGTTTGGCTCAGAAATCTGTGTTTTATTAGGCTAAGCCTTTTCTAATTTTGCATTTTCTTTTACTTTCTCCTGGGTTCTTAGTAGAGAAAAAACTAAAATCTGAAAAAACTTGCCGCTTGCAAGATGGGGGGTTTTGCTCATGTCTGGGTCTTGTAGCACAGATCCAACTCTGTGCCCCTGGAGGCTGTGGTGAAGACAAAATTAGGAGAACCAAGAGGGAGGTGTAAGGGGAACCACTCATACAGCCACCTTTATTTTTTTTTTTTTCCATTTTGCCTATAATGATATCTTATATAGACTGTCTCTTTTCCTCATAGAGTTTTTGTGTATGTCTTTCTAAAACCCGACTGCCTATCATAATATTTTAAGAACCTGGCTGTATAGCTTTGCTAAAATAGAATTTCCAAAATTAGGGCTCAAAAATCTGCATATTTATCAAACTCTTCAGCTGATGCTTAAACAGTCAGCAAGACATGATCTACAAGATACAATAAAGTAAAACTCTACTCTGAATTAGTCCTTTTATTGTGTGTGTGTTTCCATGAAACTCTTTGAGAGTTGGAAAAGATTCAACTTGAAGAATACAAACCTTCAATTATTTCATGAGGACTAGGAATTTCCCAAACAAAAACTTTCTCTACCACCGGTTTATCACTGACAGAACATTTTCCAAGTTAATTTTTTAATTTATTTTTTCCCACTTTCTTAAAAATTATAAAGAAAAGGAAGCATTAGTTTCAAATTTATAACTTAACTAACCAGCTAGCTTGCTGCCATGACATGTCAGATATAGAGAACCTGAGATTATGGTGCCTAGAATATAACAGAGGCTCATTAAATATTTATCTGCTAACTGACAAGAAAAAGAGAAACATTCTACAAGGAAGAAGAGAAGACAAAACTCAGTTGTGTGGTCACAAAAAACGACCAGTTTATAATCTGCTTCTGACCTCCCAGAAATCCTGCCATGTGCTGCCCACTAGTAGCTTCCTGATACATAATTCTGCGTCCTATTTTTTTGAGGTAAAAATTTTATACAGTGGAATACACTAATCCACTAATCTATAGTGCATTGTGTATAAGACAAATGTATATATTTCTAGAGTGTATTACAAATACAGACAACTGTGTTATACACATTCCTATCAAGATAGAACATTTCTATCAACCCAGAAATGTTCTTCCCTGCACTTCCCAGTCAATTAATTCCTCAGAATTAATTGCTACCTGATTCTTATAATGATGAATTTGTTCTGTTCTAGAAATTAATATAAATAAAATATTTCTGGAATTATCTAAGTTATTGCATGTATCATAGTTCATTCTTTTTGTTACTGAGTAATATTTCATTACATAAATATTTGTTTACTCATTTTTCTGTTGAGGAACATCTGTATTGTTTTGAACTTTGAGCTACAATGAATAAGGGTCCTACATATATTCTTCTAGAAACTTTTAGTTGACATACGTTTTTATTTACTTCATTAAATGCCAAAGAATGGAATCACAAATTAAAGGGCCAGTGGGGGTTTAATTTTGTAAGAAATTGCCATTGTTGCACCTTCCATGTATAAAAATTATGGTTGTTCCATGTCTTAGTCCATTTAGGCTGCTATAACAAAATACTTTAGATCAGTGGCTTATAAAAAAACAGAAATTTATTTCTCAAAGTTCTAGAGGCTGGCACGTCCAAGATCAAGGTGCCAGCAGATTCAGTGTTTGATGACAGCTTGCTTTCCAGTTCATAGACAGCACCTTCTAGCTGTGTCCTCCCATGGTGGAAGGGGCAAAGGAGATTCCTGGAGTCCTTTAAACCAGGGAATTAATCCCATTCACAGGGGTTCTGCCATCATGACCAAATCACCTCTTAAAGGCACTACCTCCTCACACAATCACATTAATAATTAGATTTCAAAATATAAATTCTGGGGAGACACAAGCATTCAAACCGTAGCTCTCCAAATAGCCAATATTTCAGGTTGTCAAACATTTCACTGTGGCTTGATTTGCATTTCTTTGATGATTAATGACACACAATACCTTTTCTAACGCTCATTTGCCTTCATATATCTTCCTTATCTTCATTGTGAGGTTTCTATTCAAGTCTTATGCCCATCTAAATAATTTGGGTTCTTGTGTTGTTCTCACTGAGTTGTAAGAGGCCTTTATATATCCTGGATACAAGTCCTTGGCCAGGTAGAAATGTTCTGAATATTTTCTCCAGGATTTGCCTTTTCACTGTTTGAAAAGCAGATGTTTTTGGAGAAAGAGCTTCTTAAATTTTTGGTGGGATCATATTTATTTGTTGTTTCCATGGTCCATGCATTTTCTGTTCTATCTAATAGACTTTAAGAGCTTGGAGATACTATCTAACAATTTCTTGTGTAAGTCTTATGATTTTGGTGTATACATTTAGATATAGGACCCATTTTGAATTAATGTCTTTGTGGGATAAAGTACTGGTGGAGGGGTCAATGTCCAACTTTTGTCCATATGAATGTTTGTGTTTGCCTATTTTGGCACCATCTGGTGGAAAGATTTTCATTTCTCACTAAATGTAATTTGGTGTTGCTTAAAAACATTAATTAATTAAAATATTAATTTTGGTGTTCTTTTAAAAGATTAATTAATTGTACATTTTGGGTATATTTCTAAAAAAACTCTTTGAGTTTATTAAATATATTCATGTTTCTTTACAGCAGTCTAAATTGTCTTAAGGTACCTTGTTCTATGTCTTAAAGGCAAGTATTGTAAATCCTCCAAATTTGTCTTTGTAAAGACTGCTTTTGAGAATCATCTAAATGCTTATTATTTCCATATACAATTTAGCATCTTTGTCAAATTCCACAAAAACAACTACAACAAATTTTAATGGGCTTATATTGAATCCAAAGGACACTTTGGGGTGTATTTGACACCTCAGCAATTTTGTGCCTTGCGCTTTATGAATATATTTTCCAACTTATTTAGGCATTCTTTATTTTCAGCAAAGATTTTGTGGTTTTCATGTGTTGGCATTACAGGTTAGATTCTGGGACACACTGGCTTTCAGAAAATTTATTGCAGAGTTCTCTCTTGGGATAACTATCTATCTACCATGAAAGTGATGGTAGTGGGATTAGTTAGGAGAAGTTGTGATAAAATGCAGTCACAACACATGTGTCAGTTGATCTGATAAGAATATCAAAATCCGGAGTAACCTGTTAAGATCCTGAATCGAGGCAAAGAAACTGGACTGTTACGACTCTCTATTAAGTGGTGGTTGGTTTCAGACTATACTGAGAGAGGGTATAACCTTAGGTGAAATGACTCGCTTTAGCTGAGAGTAATTGGCAGAGAGGACTCATATATGAAACTTATCTGCCAACACCCCTTCCAGCAGCTAAGAGAATAATTCTTTCAGAACTAGAGGGCTAGGGTGCTGGGTTACTAGGATGCACAGAACTCCATTCACTATATTTCATTCTTTGTGCCTCTTGGGCCCACTTACTTCACAGGATTTCTTGAAAAAGTCCATCAGGACTCTGGTAGGCCTTATTTCCCAGGGGAAATTTGTAAAATGAATTTTAGTGGGATGAACTATAGCCTCTACCACAGAAGCTGTTCTCTTGGCCACAAAGGATACTCATTATCTCTATTCTCTATTAGCCATTCAAGAGTCCATTCACATTAGGATAGCAACTCTGCTCATTTAGTTGGTTTACTTAGAGTAAGACCAAGAACCTCATACCTCAGGTAGCTGAAGACCTGATCGTCATGACCTTCTTAAGATGTGACTGCTATACTCCAGTAACTGGTAATGTCCTAAGGAGGCACAAAAAATGTTCAAGTGTGTCATCTGAGTGCCAAACTTACTCCTCAATTGTGTGACAGTAGCACTGTTTCCTTGTGATAATCAGTGGCAATTATCAGGTCATTGACTCTTCTGTGTTTCTCCTCGTTTCTTGGCTTAAGTTCAGAGTGCACAGGCAGTAGCCAGAGAATAAAATCTGTGAAGACCCTTGTTGGGTCACTAATTGGAAATGTTAACTGTTTGAATAACTAGGATCTACAAAGACCTTTTCAGAGTGCAGTGTTGAAAGCACCATGAACATGGTTTAAGAAAAATGATAGTAAGCAGGACCACTTTCACACTCACATTTTGGTTTCTGGATCCATGATTTCTCTCAGTTGAAGACATAGCACCATACATTAGTTGTGAACTAAGAGTATATATTTCATCCTTGAGTATGATACTCATCCTCACATAGTATCATATCTGAGCTGGTGCCTCAGCTGCAACTTCAGCAAGTCACCTTACTAGAAGGTCAGTCTGACAGATTCTGAGTGGTGGTGTCTGCATTATTAGGACCAGTGGACCCCATTGTTGTGTGCTAATTGCCATACCTTTTGCTATAAAATAAATTCCTTGGTTTCATGCAATGTTTCAGCTTATAAATCTAACACTGTAAGCTCTGGGATGTTGGTGCTGGCTGAATTCTTGTGAAGTAGAAAAGGCAACACTGTCTACAGAATATATGTCACTTTGAGTCAAGATAAATCACTGTCCCTTTCAGAGAGAAGAGGTCTAATGTGGTCAAATTGCCATTGAGTGTCTGTTCAGTCTCCTAGTGAAATGGTTCCATACTGGGGGCTGAGGATTGTTCTCTATTTTTGGCAGGTTGGATGTTATCTATCTGTTAATTGAAATGTATATAGTATATACATAGTATATAGTATTTGCATTTGCATTAATATAATTATTATCATTGGGTTTAAGTCTTTAATCCTGTTATTTGTTTTCTATAGTATTAATACCATTTGTTATTTATTTCTTCTTTTTTTCCACCATTTGGTATCAGGGGTGTACTGACTCATTAAATAAATTGCATTCTGTTGTATTATTCATGTGGCTTTAGAAATCCACTCTATCTCATATATTATCTAATTAAATACATATCCTTTATTTAGTATTTTAATTTTAATTGTTGTTCTAAGGCTCATAGTATACATCTTTACCTTATCACTATCTACTTCAAAGCAATATTCTATCACTTCTTACGTAATATAAGAATCTAATGACAATATATTTCTCATCACTTCTCTTCTATTTTGTGCTACTTTATCACATCAGTTACTTCTAAATAGGTTATAAACCTCAAAAGGCATTGTTATTACTATTTTCTTTAAAGTCCTTTTTTAAATTAAGAAGGATAAAGCATATTTTATATTTAATTACATGTTAACTGTTCCTATTCATTATTTCTTCAAATAAATTTGAATTCCTATGTGGTATCTATTTCTTCTAAAGAACTTTGTTATTGATTGAGCTTTAAGTCTACGGGTGACAAATTCTGTCAAGCTTTGTTTAACAAAAATATCTTAATCTTCTCTTTATTTTTGAAGGATTATTTTTGCAATACATTGAATTCTACATTGACTTTTTATGTCAACTATTTAAAATGTTGTTTTATCGTCTTCTGCAAGTGAAGCCACTTGTTGTATTTTTCCTGTATATAATGTATCTTTTTAATCTAAGTGCTTTTAGGACTTTTCTCTTTATTTTTGAGTTGTTGTCATTTGACAGTGACATACCTGCATATTGTTTCCTATGTTTATCCTAATTCTTTGATATTATTGGATCTATGGGATGAGTATTAAAGTATTTTACACATGGATGAGGCTTTTTGGGTTTTCATTCTTTTACAGTTAGTGCTTCTTTTTGGATAGTTTTATAGTCTATCTTCAGTTTACTGAACTTTTCTTCATGGTGCCCAATCTCTGATTCCCTTTTCATTTCAGATATTGTATTTTTCAGTTTTAGAACATCCTTTTTTCATCTGTTTATTTATTATATCCAGTTTGTGCTTGAATTTCTTGAATATGTTTATCATAACTAAATGAAGAACCCTGTGTTATAATGCTGATATTCATGTCTTCTATGTGTCATCTCTGTGTCTATGTCTATTGACTGTTTATTCTGTATTTTTCTCTATTTATTTACAAACATTGTACTTTTGATTGTATGCTAGACACTGTGGATGCTAGCTACATTGCTGAAATCTGAATTTGTAACCTTCTTTGAAGAATATTATTCATTGTTCTGGTAAGTGATTAATTTACACACAGATCAGCTTGATGGTGTCAAGACTTGAGTATGTCTAAAATACTGCCAGTCCTACAACTTGGTCTTTCTGAAGTTTGAAATAGAAGTTGATGGTTTTCAGGGAGGATCAGTCCTCTTAGCCCTAAGGAGTCTCTAGAATTTTCATTTAACTTCCATTCAGATCTCTTTCAGAAACCGTTATGATGTCTCAGCCTGTGCAAATGCAGCTTAATATTTCATAAAAGAATCAAGATAGACCACATGCAGATTTATGGGCTTCCTTCTCAGTATGTTATATGTCTCGCCTCTTCAAAATTCTGTCCCATAAATTTTAGCCACCTCAGCAGCCCCAAATCCTACAGATCTCTGTTTGTCTATCCAGCAATTCTACTGCTTTGTATCTGTCTCTGCTTCTCTGTGGCTCAGTTTAGAGAGTGTCACCAGATAGGAAACTAAGGCAAAGGTGGAACTTGTATTTTCCTTTTTAAAGGATCAGAGCTCTGAACTATGTGTGTATGATAGCATCATTTTACAGCTTTTTATGGTAAGAAAGTCCAACAACTGTTATTTTATCCTAACTGTAACCATAATTTCTCTCCTTCTTCTGTGAAAATAAGTAGGTATCTTTACATTGTGGTTTATTCTTTACAAAGCAATTGTTATTTTATCACATTATTCTCAAAATACCATCAAATAAATTAGAACTTATGATAGGTAGGGAAGAAGGAAAATTTTAAGCTCCATATTTCTGATAAAGATATTAAGCCTAAAGGAGAATAACTGATTTGCTTTAAACAACCTGAATTCCTATTCAGTCTACTAATTTTTATTTAGTATTCTGTCTACTATAAAAATATTGTTTTAAAGAAAAATATTTTCTTTTTGTTTTTTAAGTATATGTTTTCTGGACTTTTGGATCTCTGTTTAAGCACATGCTTTCTTTTTGCAAGTTACAATTTATCAGCACTCCAGAACTTTTATATCATTTTTTAACTTAGGCTTTTCTTTTCTGTATTTTCTTCTTTCCTTCATTCTGAGAAATTCAACATCAAGTGTGCCTAATTTTCTGACTGGCTTTATTAGCCCAATATATGAAAACAGGGATGATCACTACACTTATTTTAATAAAAATTTTAATGTGATGTTAAAAATGCAAACATGATATGATTTTTACAATATAATTGTGATGCCCATAGATAAACATTTGATCCATCTGTTCTAATTATAATCTCACTGCACTTGTAATTTAGTATTCATATGGTTAACTCCACTACAATCTTGGCATCATCTTTGACTCCAAGCTTCCTAAGGCAAGTAAAGACTATGTCTTTCTTGTTTAACCACTAGTGCTTACTACAATAGCTGCCTTATAGTGGGCATACATTAAATACTTATTGAAGGTTTGAACAACGAATGCTGATGAGTTTATGTGTATAACTCTGTATTCAATTCTGAGAATCATAATTCAAGAAGGTCACAACAAATTAGATACAATGGAGGAAAGAATGGCTTAAATAAATGGTCAAATGTGTGGAAAGGATGATTGATAAAGAAACCAACGTTACATTGAAAAGAGACCCCTAAGAGGGCACACAATGACTGTGTTGAAATATTTGAAGTTATCTTATATAGGTTGTGTGGCAGGCTTTCTCTGTAATGCTTTATAGAAACTCACTAAGTCTAATATGTAATGTTTCAGAGAGGCACATTTCCAGCTCTGTATAAGCAGGAATTCTTTTTCAGATAAATGAATACACATTAGAATTAAAAGCCTCAAGGATGCAGTTGCATTCATACCTTTTCTTGGTTTTAGGGACTGAATTTATCAATTGAGGAACATGAAGGCAATTTATGTATCATTTAGAGATGCATATCAGGTGATATATAAGTTTAATCCCAAACTACATTCATAAACGTATGATTCCACCATTCAACAAATGTTTATTGAGTTCCTAGTATATGCAACATCACGAGGAAATAATTTTATACTGTAGGGAGGGTTTATTTCCAAAAACTGTCACTTGACGAGAAATTCAGAGATAATTTTCCCACCTTATTTGTAGTTGTAGCTTTTTTAAAGAAATTTTACTGCTGAGACTGATGTACACATACATACACACACTCTTAAAGAAAAAGAACAAAGAAAGTTCAAGAATAACTATTTGTCTGGCAGATTCTTAGCAGAAAATTAAAGTAATTATATTTTCAAAAGATTCTCAAGATTTAATAAGATAAATTATTAGGACAAATGATCATTGAAACAGATCACAGAAATCACAAAATGTATTATTTAAGGAAAGATTGCTCTTTGTGACTTAAAATGAGAGGCTCCATATAACATGTTTGAGATTAGTTTCAACATATAACCTTTCTTAAAGTTTTCCATCCTCCAGTGTTCTCTACAAACAATTATGAATGCACCAAATTGCTCCTTGAGCTGCCATGAACAAATATGAAGCATAATGTAATACAAAATTTCCTATAAGCTTGAAAATAGTGACACTATGAAATTTGAACTTTCGTAATCTCAGCAGCTTATGAATATATGTGAGGTCATATACAGGCTTCAGTAAATAAGTAAGATCATTACTATCATCTACTGATAACACATGTACTTTATCTTCCTGCAAAGACTCTAGACTCATATATGTTAGTCTCCAAGGGTCTGTCAAACGTTCAGCAGTATTTACAAATGTAAACACATAACTGACAATGCCAAAGACAATTCTGCATGGCATAGCTGTTTTTATTGCTGTGGCCACTGCCAAAGGCTGGGAGTCATCAGATCTAGAACCCTCTGTCACTTAATTGCCTCTGGTTTGAGATGAGCGGTTTATCCTTTAATGACAACTCCGCAAGTCATAGAGGGGGTTCCCGCTGCTCACTGGGTGTGGGGCACACCGTCACTGCTTCATGCTACCCAGATCCAGCATCTTCTTTCTAATGTTTGTCTCCACACTGCCAGAAAAGCGGTCATTCTCATTCCACCTTTTGATGTAGCATGCACTGGTATAACGTGGTTCCACTTCAGAGTTTGGTGGTTTCTTCTATTGCTGGGCAGAGATGTTCTCTTTCAGTTGTTTCATGAGCCCATGGGATCTCAAAGCCTGTGGAGATCATGAAGGAGATAGAGAAAAGTCCTCTCTTCTTCGTGAGATCTGAGCATAGTTTCTTGGGCACCGGTGTGTGACACAGTTCAGTAAACCTTCCCCTTATGCTAGGAAGAGAGAAGCCTAAAAATATGTTTTAACATTACACTGTGAGGAAGCCTTAAGTTATACTTTAAGGCTTCTCTCTCTGGTATATAGATGTGCATGCAAGTGCATGTCCCAGCATCACTTACACAAGAGCCATTGTATGGTACTCAGAATCTCTATTTCCTTCTGACAACTAAGTTCTTATAACTAGCTCAAACTCAGGATTCCAAAATTCATGTTACCTCAAGAATAGGTCTCTCCTCAGAGGATTCTCTCTCTCCATGTAAATAGATGTTTTTCAGTTTTGTCTCATTAATAATCCCCAAATTGCTCAGTTATGTCTGAATGTCCAGGTGGAATCACAGTAGAGATACACCCTGTAAGGCAGGATAACGGATATGCTAATCCTTTTGGCAGAAGCTGTGATGTTTGGAGATGATTGCTGGAGTATTTACATTTCTCATTATATATCTCAGAAATTACATATGAAGCTAAAAGGAAAACAGAAAAAATTTCATTCTATGGAAAAATCAAGTAACTAAGATTGACTGTATAAAAGTAAGCATAGGCTTACTTTTTTCCCCATTCTAGAATATCTGCAGTGCTTTGTAATTACCTTATAAAGATAGTACTAATCGAGGAAAGAAAGAATCCAGTATATATGTCTCTTACCTTTTGTAATTCTTGTAATACCCTCACTATTTGGGAAGACCATCTTGGAACCAGTGACTCTCCACAACCTGTGTGAGTGAATCATGGCACTAGGTAGGAATGTGATCTTAAGTTAAGTGATTTTCCTACTGTTAAATTTGAACATACTGCATCCTACCCACACTTTGTTTAAGTCAGTACAGCTTGTATTCATTACTGGGAGATTTTATGAGTGAAATTTTTGTTTGGATTCATCCAGTACATATAATTCATACACAAGATTACTATTTTTGCAGATACACTGTTGGCCTTTTTTGACCTACACACATCAAGAGGTCTTAGGTTAGGCACAAACAGGGCACTCAACCTCCTAAAGTTCACAGATGTCTCAAAGAGGAAATGGAAATTAGATCATGTAGTCTTGTTTCTCTCTGGGATGTATTGGGTAGGGCACATTACTTCCTGGATGCACTGATCATATCTTCCCCCATTTTATGCAATGAAGTATGACCAATATCTTACTTTCCTTAAAATTATTGCCACAGAGACTAGGTTCTTTCCCCCTCAATAAAACTGACTGGGGTTGACTACTGTTTATGGTCCTCTCTCCCCTCCCCTGCTCTATGACTGTGCCACTCTGCTTGAACTTGATATATCCTTGCTATCTGCCCTCCTGTTATTGCCTTTTCTCTCCTTACTGCTTGCCACACAGTTTCTGGGCTAAGATGATAAACTGAGCACATACGCACTAATATAAGGAATTACTCTGGAGAAAAGGCATAAATGGCATGCCCCTTGCCATAGTCATTTGGACTGTTCACAGATATTCTTGTTCATTTCGCCTTCCCAGTCAACAGAAAGACTGCATGTACCTGCCTTTTTAGTAGTTAAGAATGGCCATATTGTTTTACTTT
This sequence comes from Macaca nemestrina, assembly GCF_043159975.1. Lineage (NCBI taxonomy): Eukaryota > Metazoa > Chordata > Mammalia > Primates > Cercopithecidae > Macaca > Macaca nemestrina. Next base: position 159,512,595 of record NC_092128.1, on the reverse strand, counting down.
GCCCAATAATAGGTGAATGAAGATAATATTAGTCATTTCTGGACAGAAAGTTAAACAAGGTATTTGTTTTGTTATATTTCTTTTTTTTTTTTTTGGTCTCAACCACATGAGAACATGTACTGAGATGGAGATTTCATCACCTGGAGCATGAATGCCTACGATGAACAGAGTCTGCAGGCTAACCTTCAAGCCACAGACACGGAATGAAAAATCAACTTGTGTTTTGAAAAGCTGCTGAGATTTGGGTGTGCTTGTTAGTGCAGTACAGCTTAGCAGAGCCTGACTAGTATACTCATTAATGTAAATTATAAAGCTAGTTTCTCGGCATATGATCTCATTTAATTTCTAATTGGTTATTGAGATCTTCTGTATATAATGAACAGCACTAGGTATTTACTTAAGATGCAAGTATAAAAATTAGCAGCATTCAGTCTTTGCTGTCAAGATGCTCAGAATTTATTCTCTCAGGAAGTTTATGTTAACTAGGATGGTACATGCTATTCTGCACGGTTTTATTCCGCATGGATAAAAATCATTGAGGGGTAGAGTATCCGTTTATGAGTCTATGTGTGGGGATGGGAAATGAGATTTTTTTTTTCAGGTACCAATTCCCTAGGTGCAAACCATAGTAAATGCAAATTCAAATGGTCCCATATCCAAGGTACATAAACCAAAAAAGCAAAGTGGGAAGCAGTAGAAGATATTACCCAGGATTAGATATCTACCTAGGCACAGTGATACCATCAGAGAATGGCAAGGGAAGAAATAAAACTTAGGATACACAGATGAGCCTTTTGGTTGCTTCAACCTACAATACTAGAGTTTAATGCAAACATAAATATAAAAAGGGATCTGGATGAGAACAAGAGATCCAGAAAGAAGGCAACCAGAAGCATCTGCCATATAAAAAGTTAGGATTAGGTAGAAAAGTTGCAGCCCAAACTCACAGAAATACTCTGGGTAAGAGGAGCTCACAGGCCCAAGTGGAGAGTGGCATCCAACCAAATTGCCACAGCAAGGGCCACTAATGTGAAAAGCAGATCTTCTATCCTGGTACGGACATTTTCTTGTATGCAGACTTGAGCCTACATAGCTTCTTTGTGCCTTAATTCCTTTATCTGTACAATAAGAATAATTTAATTCAGACTTTTATAATGTAAGCATTAAATAAGGTAATCTCTATAAAGTATATATGATAGTGACTGGCATATAATATGTGCTTAGCAAAAACGAGCCATTATTTTTATTATGGATACTATTATGTGATTATTCCTTCTTTGGAGTTCTAAGTAGTGTGTGTATCGGTTCAGAAAATGTGGGTGATGACATTAAAAACATCATGTAAAATAGTACCAAAGCCAGGGTGATTTGGCTGAGCCAATGTGAAATGTTCAGCCGAGTAATTAAGGAAGTCTTTTTTATTTGCTTTGGTGCCTAGTTTCATTATCTTGGTTATATGAAAATATATATTTGGCTTTTGTGAGAGGACTTTAGCAATTCTAAGAGGAAAGGAAACCTTTTAGTAAAGTCATTGCCAGAAGTTACGTTTCTGATTTTTATTCCTTCTTTAATCCATTATGATTTTTTTGCGCTCATCCAGTGCGATTTGTTAATATTCTTTCTCCTTCTTCCGTTTACTTCCAAAAATGCATTGGCCATTAAACCCATTTTGTAAATGTGATACATTAATATGGGTTTCCTTCACATTTTTATGATGCTGACACTAGCAAATACTAAGAGAAGGTTGAAGCTGTCAGGATTTTATGTGACTTTGATGACAGGTATTTTTAAGGCTTCCTTTCTGCTATGTGATTTGAGGAATGGTACCTTTTTTTTTTTAATGTAGAAAATACATTTTCTATAATGTTAAGAAAACCTGTTGGTGATTAGAAAAATTAAGCAGACACCTTGGCTCTAAGAAATGCAAACATAAGAAAAATGAATTTTACGATTTAGATTTAGCCAAGGGCATTTCAAGGCTCAAGGCTGTTTTTCTCAATGAATATGGGAGTAATAAATACTTTGTCTTCTCTTATAGCAAAACCAGGCTGGCCTCTAAGTCAGACATTCTGGTAAACAATGAAAAGTATTTGAAAATATTCTTGGCTTTCTTAAGGACTGTGAAAAAGAAAATGACATCTAAATCTTTGCATACAGTTAGTCTGAAGTAATACTACAGAAGACTATTATTTGGAGGAAGAAGGGGTGCTTGTAAAAGAAGCCAGATGGGTAGACAATTATTGAGATTGCATAGTGGGTAATTTGTGCAATAAGAAACAGAGTAATATATAATAGTGACACATTTATCAAAAGTGTATTTCTCTTATGCCTATTCTCTCTCTAAATATTCGGCACGCATTTTGTTTACGTACCTATTTAAAATTCTCATTTATTCCTCACCCCTTCCCCACTATTTTTTTCAAAGATCCACTGAAATGTGTTGCATGCCTGTGAATTATACCCCAAGTGTGACAGACGATGACTACTTGGAGGATGCCAAGTTTCAGTTGCCCTAGCAACAATAACCAGGGGATGCTTCTCAGAACTTCTGCCTCCTCTCTTCCCCATCATTTTCCTGTTTTGAGAGTTAGATAACATGGTTACCAGAATTAACAGAAACTGGTTTCCCCCTGGCATAATGAAAAGGGGAAAACTTAGATATGTCTGCCTTTTTCTTACCATCAGGGGAAATTCTGCCTATACCTGCAGTGAAGACTGAATAGAAGGGAAAGAGCTGCCTGCTATCATACTAATAAATACTCAATGGTGAGAGAATTAAATGTCAGAACTGCAACTGCAAACTGCTTTTGAGAAATAAAAACATCATTGTTGAATTTTCCACAAGTAAGCTGAAAGAACAGTATGCAAATTGCATTGCAAGTTGCTATGTTCTCTGAGAAGAAATTTTTGGTCTGTTCTATTGAATCTGATATGGCAGACTTAATTTTTCTTTCTCGAATGAGGAAAGCCTAATAAATGGGAATGTCATCTAGATAGTGATATGCAAAACTTATTTTGATTACTTATGACTTATTGAGATGTACATCTGCCACCATCCCAAATAAATATGCATACCAAACCAGAGAATGAAGTTTAAGGAAATTTGTTTGCTAAGAGAAGGAAAGCAAATTTCTATGAAGCAAATAACTTTCATCTTCAAGGATCCTCTCTTGCAAGGTTCCTTTCTAAGGCCCTGTAACTAAATTTGCATTTGTAATTTTTTTTTATCCTTATTCCCCCCTCTCACCATTATGTAAGCTTTAAACTCCACAAATTCTAGATCCACTCCGAAAAAGAAAAGGGACATGAATGACTTGTGTGATCACTTATTGTTGCTTTTGTATTATGACATTCAGACTTCTAACCTTGTAGTTCTGCTTTGAATATTCATGTCTGTTTTATTTCCTCTCATGTTGGGGGATATAATAAATTCTCCATCAATTCCAGGCTTGTGCATATTTAAACAGCAATAACAAAAAATGTGCAGTTTGCATGCATCATTGTACTTTCAAAGCCATTTAATAAAATTATAGGTAGGAAATAAAATGGCAGATAATAGAAAATACACAGGACAGATCAAGACATTTTAACGTAGTCCATTTTTTGCTAGCATGGTTTTTTGGAGTCTAGTCTATGTGATTTCCAAGGGACACATCAGATTTCTGACTTTTTTGGATAATGTTAACAGTAACAATAAATTTAATTAAGTAGATGTTTAATGGCGATTCCTTTAGAACTCCTTTTCCATAATCTTTTAATAAGTAGTGTTCATCACATATATGCCAATAATATTCAAAGGATATTCCAAACAATCCTTTGGGGATTTACATAAAATAAATTGAGTTTTACAAATAAGATGCTGGAAATTTTTAGTAATTATTTAAATCCAATACTTTGTGCTTACTCTGGAAATGTTTTGAAAGGTATAGTAAAACTTAAGTCTTTGTTCTTCCACTACTTACTTTTATCACAATTTATGTTTTCTGTAAAAACAGATACATCCATTAAGTTGCATTTTCTGGGTACAAGATCCTTATTTTAATTTTATTTATCAAGAGCACAGTGGTTTGAACCCAGTAGTTTCTGATATATATTACTTCAGTTGAATCTGACCCAATAAATTTTTTAAAAACTTTGATCTCAAACCCTACAGTTTATAGAGGTGGTAATGAGAATCCCATAATAGATACTACTGGAAATTTTTATCTTTACCAAAATATTTAAATGATTTAAAGAGAATATATTCACATAATTCAAAATTTAAAAGGAACAAAATGAAATATGTACGTTGGCAAAAACTCACTCCACTTTCAGAGCTATTTTAAGCATATATGAATATAAGTGCCCACATTCTTTTTAACATCTTATACAAATATGGAAGCTTAATTTTTTTTCCTCAACACTATCTTGTAGATAGGCCCATATCTGCAAACAAACAAATGAACAAAAAGCTATGTTCACATTCTGTGTTGTGGCTACATTGCATTTTATTTTATCTTTGTAGTATAATGTATGAAAGTGACCATTTGTTGATGCAAGTTTAGATATTTTTCTAATCTTCTCTCACTAAAAACACAATTGCAGTGAATAATCCTGTGTATGACACTCTTGTACAAATAAGAACAAATTTAATAGGTCATATTCCCATTTCTGATTTAAGGGACAGAAGTTGTATATTTTTATATATTGATAGATACTACCACATTGCCTCCCACACAGGATAAATTCATATATTCACAATCAGAATGCCATTTTCCTTCATTCTTACTTACAGAAGGGGCCATCAAACTTTTCAATTTCAAACTACAGTGACAAAATTTTTCACCATAGTTTCAATTACTTTTTTTTCTGTTTTTGAAGTTGAAACTTTAAAAACTATGTTTAAGGACTTTTACATTTATTTTTGCTGCAGCATAACTTTGTTGATATCTCCTTCCTTGCATTCAATACAATGTTTAATTATTTTTTTTCTTGTGTCCTTGGTCATCATTTTTCTCTTCTGTTACTGTGTAGGATTCTTAAAGGTCAGTACTTGGCTGCCTAGTTCATCACTGACTCACCAGCTGCCATAGTTCATCACTGATTCACCAGCTCCCAGCACAGCAGTGTCCATAGTAGGCATTCAGCAAATATTTGTTGAACAAACGACTCAGGGAGTGAGTCCACCAGGATATCTCTAGTATATGCCACAGAACTCTGTCCTTGATTCTGGGCTCAATTACTTCTGAGTCTCCTAAAACAGTTGGCTATTCTTCAAGATTTTTTTGAAAGCTTGGTAATGTATTTGAAATAGAATTGAGAAGCACAATATTAAAGAGACTCATACTTAATATTTTAGAATATGATATCCTTGTGATTTCTCTAAGATATCTAAATTATAACCATAGTTTAGTTTTCCATGAGGAAGATGATTTTCTAACGGAAATTATTGGTTAACTGAAAGTTTTTCAGTACTATCATGGAAAGAGAAGCAAAAATGTGTCTAGGAAGCAGGGAAAGAATAAATACATTTATTTATGGACTTCCATATTATACATAGAGCACTACAAAACTTTTCTGTTAAATGGTACACAAATTTGCTACACTGAGCTTTGTCATTGAATGAGAATGCACAGTTTTCAGGAAGGTAAATTATTGAAAAAAAATTACTATGAAGACATTCGCCTTCAATCATAAAATGAATAGTAATTTAAAACTTCTTCTTTCCGCAGAGAGTATCATCCCCTGTGTAAATTCTTTCAGCAATTACAGATACATAGCAATTGTTAAAGTTGCTAATTAGATTGGTAGTGTATTTGAGTGACTGATGTCACAAAATGCATAAATATTGCTACATTTTTAGGCAGAATTCAACAAATAGTGTTTAGGGTTTTTTCCCCCTCATTTTAACAATAAGGACTCTTGTGTAAAGAATTCTTGTGGTTTTAGAGTCTACCCTATTCATGTTAAATTATCAGATGCCAAAAAATAAGTCTTTGTTTTCCTCTGTAGTACATCAGAGTGATAAATCTAAATAAGGCCCAAAGCTTACCCTATAGCATGTATTTGAGTTGAGAGTGTAGAGAGCTCTGCCAATGATATAAAAGTCTTGTTTTATTCTGAGCAGAACCACACACCTGAAATGTTGTCACGTTATAACTGATTTCAAGATTTGCACTAAGGAAACCAGAGGAAAGAGGTTGGAGAATTAGGTAGGTTGGGACAGAAGGGTCTCAGATTTCAGGGGAAGAGAAAAGGGGCTTGGAATAAAAAAAGGACAGGCATAGCTGATACACTCCAGGAGACATGCTACTTTATAATCAGTTTTAAAAGTCTTTCCCCCTGTGTTGTAATTTTGTAATGCAATCATTAAAACTTCAAGTTAATTTGTTAAACCAATGTGATATCAAGTAAGCTACTGTAAGGAAGACAATGTGTAGATACATATCCATGTCTTGGAGGGGCAATTGACTAGACAGAACAGGCTCAACCAAGAGAACCAATGATGGAACGGACTGAAACAATGCTGAAGAATCCCAGCTCTAGAGTCAAAACTGAGAAATGACAAATGACTGCCACCTCTCCAACACACTCCCTGTGGGAGCTCAGAAACAGCAAAATGGGGTCTGGGTTTCTGTTCTTATGGGGGTGAGACTTAGGTATTTGTGAAATGGTACAGGATAAGTAAGCTCAGAAGACAGGAAATGTGGGAGGATAATCAAATGTGGCTTAACGATATACTTATAGACATTTGTTACAAGTCCTCAGTATTGTTCAAGAGTGGTTCTTGTCTCATATTTCAGTGCTTACATTATGAGCTTTCAAAGTTACTGATGCATATTCATGTGCATTAATATCTTCTCCCTAACCAGATCACAAACTCCTTGAAAAACAGGAATTCTTACTCATCATTCTTATCTCTCATAATATCTAACTTGGTGCTGAGTCAATATTATGGTGCTCAGCCATATATTTATAAAATGGATACTTTATTGGACATTTATTTTAGGACTATATGGCCTATAATCTCAAAAGATTGTAATCACATGATATGGGATTTTAAATGTGTCTATAGTTTTTTCTTTTTGGAATGTGGACTTTCACTTACTTCATTTTGATTCTTTTTTCTTTCACTGCTATCTTTACTTTGACTGTCAATAGCACCTGATTTTCAGAGTTCCTTTTAAAGATCACCAAGATAACTCTGAAATATCTTCTTATTGTAGGCTACAAAAAAATCAACAATACCTCACATCTCAAGTCTATACTCATGTATTAGGCATAATTCATGAATGCTTAAGTACCTACGTCCCATGATTGTCCAGCTGTTTATACAAACATAAAATACAAACAAGACTTGAAGCTCTGAGCAGAACTGTGACCAGCTGATACTTAAAAAAAAAAAAATCTTTTAATATTTTCTTCCAAAAGATCTTGCTCTCAAAACTTTTATATATAAATTTAATTTGTTTCTTAGTACTGGATAGGCCTGCAGATTAACGTACATCAGGAGCAGCAGTGATACATGTTTCATTCCCTCAACGAAATGGGAAGGACTGAGGAAGGGAGGAAAGAAAAAGAAAGCAATTGGTGGTTCAGTCTTTGTGCACACAGTCTCTTCACTGATGGGAGTGCTGAGTTTGATCCGAAATCCTGCGTGCCGCAGTCTATGAGATGAGAGAACAAACCATACCAAGATGGGCATGCTATTTGCTTTTCCAGTCATCTTCAAGAATAATACAGGTGGTACTTCTAACCAGGCTGGGCGTTTCTGGTGGCTACATTATCATTTTGACTAGTGAGTTCTCAGGGTTAGTAACTGAAAAAAGCTATGCTCAATTTTTTTTTTTTTTAATTATAAACATGGGTTGGGGGTGATTAAGCCTTGGTTGTTCCCTCTGCTGTTGCTTCTGCTTATTCACAGTACGTTTCCTAAGACTGTGCAGCTGACGCTCAGCAGACTTCCAGTTTTTGTTCAGGTCTGGTTTTGATCTGTAGTGTTCAGGGATGAGCAATTCCTTTCAAGTTATTTGCAAACCTTGTCAAAGCCTGATTGCAGCATGACATTGATGACAGACTGATTATTACTTGTCTCAAAAAGCAGTGTAAGAACATATTGGCTTTCATGCAAACATCCAGCTTGTCATTAGTGTGCAGTGCAAATGGCAGCGGTTTCATACCGGAATCCTGGAAGCCGAGGCAAAGGGAGTCTCTGCTTCTATTGGCCCTGGAAGAACTTCAGTAACATTTTAGGGATAATTTTTGTCAAGTTAAATTTCCACGGAACTAAGATAAATGGTCTTGCTTTGAAATTTCATTGGTTATCTTGAGAGACATTTATTCCAGTTGGTTAGGCAGAAAAAAATTTAAAAGACATAAAATACTATTAAAATATAAATAACTCATTTTCCCAATAAAACAAATCTGCTAAAGCTTAGAAGTGAGATCAGTGGCAAAGTTCTGCTTACTTTGAAACCCTAAGAGCCAGAATCAACTAGATGAATATATTAGTTACTTGGGATGTGAGTTAGACCTTGCAATGGTACTTGTCCTTTTCAAATCTCAGGAACTTAACTGAATTAGAGCAGCATATGTATTCTGTAATGCCTTCCATGAATTCAAAACTCTATAATTTCAATTTTATTCAAGAGTTGTAAACTACATGTCTACCTGACACTTAGGAGAAAGTTACTCTCTGGCAACTAGTGGTATCTATGGTAGGGATCTTGTACTACCTCCTCATCTGTGTTTCTTTTGCTATTTCTTGCTTCTACTGGTAGAAAGGTAAAGGAATAATCTCATTAGGCAAAAGCCACTGAATCACAGAAATAACTAACTCAATTTGTTAAACAAAACAAAACAAACAAACAAGCAAACTCTAAAAGAAGATGACTTGCTTAAAGTTAATTGGAACTTTCCCTTGAAAAAAAAAGCATACGTACATGGAAAATAATAAATCAACATATAAAAAAATTAGATTTCTATAAATTAGCAGCACATGTTAAGAAAGAAATCAATAAATATTTACAATAGCACACATCAAAACCTCAAATACTTAAAAATAGTAATTATGAGAGACACCCAAATCCTCTATGTTGTGCACAAGTAAACTTCTGAGAAAAATTTTTTAAATCTAAAGAAATGAAGGAATATATGTTCCTGCATTGGAAGTCTCAATATTATAAAAATGAAAATTCTCCTCAAATTGATCCATAGATTCAATGTTCTCACAATCAAAATAACAGAAAGCTATTTTTCTTTTTCCTTTTTAAACTGGGGAGAAGTGATTGGCATGCTAATTCTAAAACATGTATGAAGCCTATAATCCGAGCGCTTTGGGAGGCTGAGGTGGGTGGATCACTTGAGGTCAGAAGTTCAAGACCAGCCTGGACAACAGGATGAAACCCCATCTCTACTAAAAACACAAAAATTAGCCAGGCATGGTGGCAGGCACTTCTGGTACCAGATACTCAGGAGGCTGAGGTAGGAGAATCGCTTGAACCCAGTAGACAGAAATTGCAGTGAGCCAAGATTGTGCCACCGCATTCCAGCCTGGGCATCAGAGTGAAATTTGGTCTCAAAATAAATCAATAACTATAATAAATAAATAAATAAAACACTTATGGAAATGCCAAGGATCTAGAATAACAAGACAATCTTGAAAAAGAACAAATCTGGTTGAATTGTACAAACAAAGATCAAGTCTTATTACAAACGTGCAGTAATTAAAACAGTGCAGTGTTAATGTAAAATTAAAGAAATAGGCCAACAGAACAGAATAAGATATGCGGAAGCTAACCCACACATATAATCACCTGATTTATCACAAAGATGTCACAGCAACTCAGTGTGGAAAAAATGGTGGCTTTGCTAAATGGTTACATCAATTGGATAACTGTTTGAAAAATAAATCTGTACCTTAACTTACACCATTTACAAAATTGAATTTGCAGTGGATTTTAGACATACATGTGGAAGTCCAAAGGACAATACTTCTCTAGAAGAAATCTTAGGAAAATGCCTTCATGATATTAGGGTAGGAGGATTTCTAGATTGTTAAGTATAAAAGAAAAGATTAATAAATAAGGTAATTTAAATTAGTTAATTCTGTTTACCAAAAGATAGCTTTAATTGTGTGAATAGTAAGACTACCAAGGTAATGGGAGAAAATAATTGAATAGTCGTATATATACAGAAAGTTGTCTAATACATACATATATGTGTGTGTACTCATATGCAAGTTATACAAAAAATTCCAATGAATCAATGAGAAAAAGAATAACTAAAAAAAGGGGCTGGGTGTAGAGGCTCATGCCTGTAATCCCAGCACCTTGAGAGGTCAAGGTGGAAGGACTGCTGGAGCCCAGGAGTTTGAGATAAGCTTGAGCAACATAGTGGGACCCCCATCTCTATAAAAAAATTAAAAATCAGGCCAGGCACGGTGGCTCACGCCTGTAATCCCAGCACTTTGGGAGGCCAAGGTGGGTGGATCGTGAGGTCAGGAGTTCAAGACCAGCCTGGCCAAGATAGCGAAACCCCATCTCTACTAAAAATACAAAAATTAGCTGGGTGTGGTGACGGGCACCTGTAATCCCAGCTACTCGGGAGGCTGAGGCAGAGAATTGCTTGAACCTGGCAGGTGGAACTTGCAGTGAGCCGAGATCGCGCCACTGCACTCTAGCCTGGGCGACAGAGCAAGACTCCATCTGAAGAAAAATAAATAAATGAATAAAAATAAAGGAAACATTAGCTTGGCATGGTGGTGCACACCTATAGTTCCAACTATGTGGGAGGCTGAGGTAAGAGGATTGCTTAAGCCTAGAGGTTGAGGCTGCAGTGAACCATGATAGTGCCACTGCACTACAGGCTGAGTGACAGGGTAAGATTGTATCTAAAAAATAAAAATAAACCAAATGCTTTAACAGTCACTTAACCAAATAGGATAGCCAAAGGGCCAGTAGCCATAAGAAAATGTGGTTGGAATCATTAGTCATCAGCTAAATACAAATTAAAGCCCAAAATCAAAAACACTTTTTTTTTTTTAACAGAACACTGTAAAGAAGAATGACTACAATTTTAAAGGTTAAAAATGCCAAGTGTTAGTGAGAACATGAATTAGAGAGATTTCTCAAAAATTATACAAATTAAAACTCCATAACTCAATAATCACTTTGCTGGAAAAGAGTTTTTCAGTATTGACAAAAGCTAAATATATACATAACCGATTCTACTCTGAGTTAGATACGCAATAGGAACGAGTGCTTATGGCAACAAAAATGTACATAAAATTCTTATAGTAACTTCATAATATCTTCAAACAGGAAACAACCCAATTATTCATCATATGCAGAAGAATAAATTAATACATTATAATATATTTTTGTAATGGAATATTTAGCAACACTGAATAATAACAATTACTTACAGTGAGCACTGATAACATAAAAGCACAAGTAGTTGCCTGATAGAAGTGAGAGGTCAGTAAGAATAGTTAAAGGAAATTTTAGAATTTTAATTTTTCATTTATAGAGTAGGGGGCAAGTAGATATTTTCTAACATTAACGGGTAAATGAAAAAGGACAAGGTGTAAAAATACTCTTTAGACTAATGACTAGAAATGATTAAAAACAACTGACTAAGTGGGAAATTTACTCCTATTTTTCTTACCTTTAAACAATATGTATTTTGCAAAATGTTTCATAATTCACATTTTAAAGTTACAAAACATACTTCATATTTGAGATGACTGAATGTGAATTAGAAGAGGAAGAGCACCAATTTTGCTGATGTGGGTATGTATACAACAGGAAAGCCATTAAAAATATAGTGGAAGCCCAAACCTGCCCAAGTCAAGAATCCAGATAGGTCTTAACTGAAACTATTCTCACCTACCAGCCTCAGTAAAGACCATTCCCTGGAATCTTACACCAACAAGCATATGCATTAGTCAGTGTGTGAGATTCGGTGGGGAGGACTTGGCAGAAAGACAAAAAAGAGTCTCCAAACTTCTTTGGAAAGTGTTTTGCCACTTATCCTAAAGCTATAATTCTGCCAACTGGAGTCAGTGGGCTATTATAAATTTATATATGCATTTAATCTGCCTGGAGAATTTTTTTACTTATATGGTACATCAACATTTCAAAACAACCTTTTAAGATACAGAGTCTTCCAAGAGGAAGGTTCTTTATATGTGAGAGGCAGTTTTCCTTCTGAGGGACAGCAATGACTAGTTTGTTTGGGTACAAAACTGACAGTTGGGAAAGTCTTAAATATAATTCTGGCTTTTCTACTTCCTTAGGTTGGCCATACAGAATAAAAACGAACCTGTTAAGGAAGCAGAATTTTGGAGGAAGTACATACACATATTAGAGAAACACTAGAAACTCTACTGTAATAACAGTTAGGGAATCCCTGGACCACCATCTGAGTTATCTTGTCTGATAACACCTGGATAGAAGCTGTTGTCAAAATTAGCACATAGACTTCATGAGACTTAGTAAAGTGAAATGAAAACGTAAAAAGATTCTGCAGAAAAAAATATATAATTTTGTTACATTTCTTTTGCCTTTATAATCTGAAAAGAAATAACTTTAAAATATTGCAAGTGAGTAAATGTTTTGAAAACAATTAATTAGATAATGTAATAACCTGAAAGTGAAGTTCTCATAGAAAACCCATTTTGTGGCATTCTGGAGGAGGAATCTTAGCTTTTGATAGGTCTGCTATACAGATACTGTACCCTATCAGGATTTAGCCTACAACCTTACGGCTGCCAGGCTGTCTCAGAGAGATGAGGTCATTCATTGCGGGTTGAGGCACACTCCACAAGTAGTATGACTGGTTCTTTATGAGGAAGTATTTGCAGTCTTTTTAGTTTAGCTTTTTGTAGAGGGAAAAATTCACCATAGAGTCTGAGAAAATTTTCCTCAAACTATATTTGCTGAAAAATGGAAATGAAACAAAGGAACCCAACAGGAAGCAATTGGGGGGTTAAATAAAGGATATGGTGGGTAGATAGAGGTGTAAGTGTAAAGATTCCCTTAGTAAGGAAACATTCTCTTTCAAATGGGCCATCTAAATTCTGGCTTAGTAATTGCTAAAATTATGAAATATATTAATTGGTTTATTAGAGTATTTGTTAGAGATTGACGCTTCTCCAAAATGAAAGCATAGTATTTTAAGAGAAGATTAAGAAATCTAATATTTAGCAAAGTCCTTCAAGTAGGCTAAGATGTTGGAACAGAAAATGAAAAATAACTGACAGAATCTCATATGGTTTTGGTAATTTTAGGTTCCTAACTTAGAAAAGGTATAGCTGTGATCACTTTACAGATCCTAAAGTGAAACATCATAACTCCATTGAGGAAATGTACCAATTAAGAGAATTTTTATAACATAAAGAAGGAAAGTGAATTATGATGATTAAGCGTATTATAGGCCTACTCACATGTGAATAATTCCAAATTCTTTGTAATGGATGATTTACTGTGTCCATTGCAAGAGAATTCACTAGAACATTGATACTAGGTTTGAAATATTACATCTATTTGCGGGATATTCCATGACTTAAAATTCCTTGGGCTATGTTTATGATTAGCGTTTTAAACTAATTTACATAGTGGGATTGCCCCTAAGCACAATTTTCCATTTCTATCTTTTCATGACGCTCAGTCTTGCTGTGATCTAACTACTGAGCCTCACACCATACATCAAACTACTTGCACCTGCCCTTAGATACCTCAGAGGAGTGACTTTAAACTCATGTCAGAACTGAACTCACATTTTATTTTAACCTTATCCTACTTATACATTCCCTATCTTGTCTCCCATACCATATTTCCTACTATATCCTGCCTGAACCTACATTCCCTTCTGTAACATAGGGGGGAAAATTATTCTCTGCCATAACAATTAAATGGAGAATTAAAGTTAAACATTTCACTGACTTTAAACTATAATGAAGTTAAACTCTGATTATATGTGTATACACACACACATACACACATATATATACAAACACACACATATATATACAAACGCACACACAACTATACATCTACATACATAGTATAGTTCATGGAAGAAAAGCAACAAGAATGCCATTAGCCTAATCAAATTTCAAAAATACTGAGCATGAGAAAGCTCTCAGGGAAAATTCTAACTTGAGAAAAATGACAGAATGCTTTATAGGATTTTAGCAGGAAAAGTAGGTCAAGCCTCGCTAGTTTCAGAGAATAGTTGGTCAAGGATGGTCTCAGAAGGGGTAAGAATTGTTCTTGAAGAGGAAGAGCTAAGGGTCAAGTTCATCTGCAAGAGAGGGTAGACAAGAACATCTAAGGGAAACAAAAACATTTGAGGACCACCTTGGAAAAGTTCCTCGGTTCTTTAGTCTTTCACAGATTCCAAAGGGAAAAAAAAAAAAAGAATAACAAAAGTAAAGAAATTCTGAATAACTTCTACACTAAAATACAATTAGCAAGGTCCAATGTTTTGCCTCTTTTCATTATATTTTATTTCAAGGCTATTTGATACAAAATTTGAATTATAGCCCTTAATAGCAGGGTATATTTGTATTTACAGGAATATATATATATATAAACAATTTATATATATATATATTGCTTGTGATTTTTGCACATTGATTTTGTATCGTGAGACTGCTGAAGGTGCTTATCAGCTTGAGATTTTGGACTGAGATGATGGTGTTTTCTAAATATACAATCATGTCATCTGCAATCAGAGATATATTTATATATATTTATATATATATAAATTGTTTATATCGATCTCTTTTACATCAAAGAATCATGTTTAGAAAACATTTCCATGTCCTTATTTTATTTTATTTTTTATTATACTTTTTTATTATAGTTTTAAATACAAATAGCTCTCATAGAAGTAACTTTTTGAAACGCACTGTAAGATTGTCATTACCATACTACAAAAACACCTTGAACACACCTCTAGTTGAATAAAGTTGGACTAATCAACTCTTTTTTTTATATATACTTTCATTTCTAGGATACATGTGCAGAACGTGCAGGTTTGTTACATAGGTATACACGTGCCATGGTGGTTTGCTGCACCCATCGACCTGTCGTCTACATTAGGTATTTCTCCTAATGCTATCCCTCCCCTAACCCCTGATCCCCCGACAGGCCCTGGTGTGTAATATTCCCCTCCCTGTGTCCATATGTTCTCATTGTTGAACTCCCAATTATGAGTGAGAATGAGTTAGTTTGCTGAGAATGATGGTTTCCAGCTTCATCCAAGTCCATGCAAAGGACATGAACTCATCATTTTTTATGGCTGCAGAGTATTCCATGGTATATATGTGCCACATTTTCTGTATCCAGTCTATCATTGATGGGCATTTGAGTTTGTTCCAAGCCTTTGCTATTGTGAACAGTGCTGCAATAAACATACATGTGCATGTGTCTTTATAGTAAAATGATTTATAGTCCCTTCGGTATATACCCAGTACTGGGATTGCTGGGTAAAATGGTATTTCTGGTTCTAGATACTTGAGGAATCACCACACTGTCTTCCACAATGAGCTAATTTACACTCCTACCAACAGTGTAAAAGCATTCCTATTTCTCCACATCCTCTCCAGCATCTGTTATTTCCTGACTTTTTAATAATTGTCATTGGAACTGGAATGAGATGGTATCTCATTATGGTTTTGATTTGCATTTCTCTAATGATAAGCTTTTTTTTTCATATGTTTGTTGACCACATAAACGTCTTCTTTGAGAAGTGTCCGTTCATATCCTTTGACCACTTTTCGATGGGGTTGTTTGTTTTTTCTTGTAAATTTGTTTAAGTTTCTTGTATATTCTGGATATTAGTCCTTTGTCAGATGGATAGAGTGCAAAAATTTTCTCCCATTCTATAAGTTGCCTGTTAACTCTGAAGATAGTTGTTTTGTTTTTGTTTTTGTTTTTGTTTTTTTTCCTGTGCAGAAGCTCTTTAGTTCAATTAGATCCCATTTGTCAATTTTGGCTTTTGTTGCCATTGCTTTTGGTGTTTTAGTCATGAAGTCTTTGCCCATGCCTAAGTCCTGAATGGTATTGCCTGGGTTTTCTTCTAAGGTTTTTAAAATTTAAGTCTTATGTTTAAGTCTTTAATCCCTCATGAGGTAATTTTTGTATAAGGTGTAAGGAAGGGTTCAGTTTCAGTTTTCTGCACATGACTAGCCAATTTTTCCCAACATCATTTATTAAATAGGGAATCCTTTCCCCATTGCTTGTTTTTGTCAGGTTTGTCAAACATCAGATGGTTGTAGATGTGTGGTATTATATCTGAGGCCTCTGTCCTCTTCCATTGGTCTATATATCTGTTTTGGTTACTGTTACTATGCTGTTTTGGTTACTGTAGCCTTGTAGTATAGTTTGAAGTCAGGTAGTGTGATACCTCCAGCTTTGTTCTTTTTGCTTAGCATTGTCTTGGCTATACAGGCTCTTTTTTTGGTCCAATATGAAATTTAAAGTGTTTTTTTTTTTTTCTAATTCTGTGAAGAAAGTCAACGGTAGTTTGCTGGCGATAGCATTGAATATATAAATTACCTTGGGCTGTATGGCCATTTTCACGATCTTGATTCTTCCTATCCATGAGCATGGAATGTTGCCCATTTGTTTGTGTCCTCTCTTATTTCCTTGAGCAATGGTTTGTATTTCTCCTTGAAGAGGTCCTTCACATCCCTTGTAAGTTGTATTCTTGGGTATTTTCTTCTCTTTGTAGCAATTGTGAATGGGAATTCACTCATTATTCGGCTCTCTGGCTATTATCGGTATATAGGAATGCTTGTGATTTTTGCACATTGACTTTGTATTGTGAGACTTTGCTGAAGGTGCTTACAGCCTGAGATTTTGGACTGAGACGATGGTGTTTTCTAAATATACAATCATGTTATCTGCAAACAGAGACAATTTGACTTCCTCTCTTCTTATTTGAATATTCTTTATTTTTTTCCCTTGCCTGATTGCCCTGGCCAGAACTTCCAATACTATGTTGAATAGGAGTGGTGAGAGAGGGCATCCTTGTTTTGTGCCAGTTTTCAAAGGGAATGCTTCCAGCTTTTGCACATTCAGTAAGATATCGTTTGTGGGTTTATCATAAATAGCTTTTAAGATTTTGAGATATGTTTCTTCAATACCTAGTTTACCAAGTGTTTTTAGCATGCAGGGGTGTTGAATTTTATTGAAGACCTTTTTTGCATCTATTGAGATAATCATGTGGGTTTTGTCATTGGTTCTGTTTATGTGATGGATTATATTTATTGATTTGTGTATGTTTAAACAGCCTTGCATCCCAGGGATGAAGCTGACTTGGTTGTGGTGGATATGCTTTTTGATGTGCTGCTGGATTAAGTTTCCCAGTATTTTATTGAAGATTTCACATCGATGTTCATCAGCGATATTGGCCTAAAATTTTTGTTGTTGTTGTATCTCTGCCAGGTTTTGGTATCAGGATGATGCTGGCCTCATAAAATGAGTTAGGGAGGAGTCTCTTTTTCTATGGTTTGGAATGGTTTCAAAAGAGGTGGTACCAGCTCCTCTTTGTACTTCTAGTAGAATTCAGCTGTGAATCTGTCTGGTCCTGGGCTTTTTTTGGTTGATAGGCTATGAATTACTGCCTCAATTTCAGAACTTGTTATTGGTCTATTGAGGGATTCGACTTCTTCCTGGTTTAGTCTTGGGAGGGTGTATGTGTCCAAGAATATATCCATTTCTTCTAGTTTTTCTAGTTTATTTGTGAAGAGGTGTTTACAGTATTCTCTGATGGTAGTTTGTATTTCTGTGGGATCAGTGGTGATATCCCCTTTATCATTTTTATAGTGTCTATTTGATTCTTCTCTCTTTTTTTTCCTTTATTAGTTTGGCTAGTAGTCTATCTATTTTGTTGATCTTTTCTAAAAACCAGCTCCTGGATTCATTGATTTTTTTGAAAGGTTTTTCATGTCTCCATCTCCTTCATTTCTGCTCTGATCTTAGTTATTTCTTGTCTTCTGCTACCTTTTGAATTTGTTTGCTCTTGCTTCTCTAGTTTTTTTTTTTAATTGTGATGTTAGGGTGTCAATTTTAGATCTTTCCTGCTTTACCCTGTGGGCATTTAGTGCCATAAATTTCCCTCTAATCACTGCTTCGGCTGTGTTGCAGAGATTCTGGTACATTGTGTCTTCATTCTCATTGGTTTCAAAGAACTTCTTTATTTCTGCCTTAATGTCATTATTTACCCAGTAGTCATTCAGGAGCAGGTTGTTCAGTTTCCATGCAGTTGTGTGGTTTTGAGTGAGTTTCCTTAACCTGAGTTCTAATTTGATTGCACTTTGATCTGAGACTATTTGTTATGATTTTCGTTTTTTTTGTTGTTTGTTTTTTTTTTTTTTGCATTTGCTGAGTAGTGTTTTACTTCCAATTATGTGGCCAGTTTTAGAATAAGTGCGACGTGGTGCTGAGAAGAATGTATAGTCTGTTGTTTTGGGGTGGAGAGTTCTGTAAACATCTATTAGTCCGCTTGGTCCAGAGCTGAGTTCTAGTCCTGAATATCCTTGTTAATTTTCTGTCTCGTTGATCTGTCTAATATTGACATTGAGGTGTTAAAGTCTCCCACTATTATTGCATGGGAGTCGAAGTCTCTGTTAGGTCTCTAAGAACTTCCTTTATGAATCTAGGTGCTCCTGTATTTGGTGCATATATATTTAGGATAGTAAGGTTTTCTTATCACATTGACCTGTTTACCACTATGTAATACCCTTCTTTGTCTTTTTTGATCCTTGTTGGTTTAAAGTCTGTTTTATCAGGGAGTAGAAATGCAACCCCTGCCTTTCTTTTTGCTTTCTATTTGCTTCCTCCATCCCTTTATTTTGAGTCTATGTGTGTCTTTGCTCATCAGATGGGTCTTCTGAATACAGCACACCAATGGGTCTTGACTTTTTATCCAAGTTGCCAGTCTGTGTCTTTTAATTGGGGCATTTAGCCCATTTACATTTAAAGTTAATATTATTATGTGTGAGTCTGATCCTGTCATTATGATGCTAGCTGGTTATTTTGTCCATTTAGTTGATGCAGTTTCTTCATAGTATCTATGTTCTTTGCAATTTGATATGTTTTTGCAGTGACTGATCCTGGTTTTTCCTTTCCATATTTAGTGCTTCCTTCAGGAGCACTTGTAAGGCAGGCCTGGTGGTGACAAAAATCTCTCAGCATTTGCTTCTCTGTAAAGGATTTTATTTTTCCTTTGCTTATGAAGCTTAGTTTGGCTGGATATGAAATTCTGGGTTGAAAATTCTTTTCTTTAACAAGATTGAATATTGGCCCCCACTCTCTTCTTGCTTGTAGGGTTTCTGCTGAGAGACCCACTGTTAGTCTGATGGGCTTCCCCTTGTCGGTAATCCGACCTTTCTCTCTGGCTGCCCTTAACATTTTTTCTTTTGTTTTCACCTTGGTAAATCTGATGATTATGTGTCTTGGGGTTGCTCTTCTCGAGGAGTATCTTTGTGGTGTTCTCTGTATTTCCTGAATTTGAATGTTGCCCTATCTTGCTAGGTTGGGGAAGTTCTCCTGGATAATATTCTGGTGAGTGTTTTCCAACTTGCTTCCTTTCTCCCCATCACTTTCAGGTACAGCAATCAAATTTAGGTTTGGTCTCATCACATAGTCACATTTCTTGCAGTCTTTCTTCATTCCTTTTCATTCTTTTCTCTCTAATCTTGTCTTCACACTTTATTTTATTAAGTTGATCTTCGATCTCCGATATCCTTACTTCCGCTTGATCAATTCGGCTATTGATATTTGTGTATGCTTCATGAAGTTCTCGTGCTGTGTTTTTCAGATCCATGAGGTCATTTATATTCTTCTCGAAACTGGTTATTCTAGTTAGCAATTCGTCTAACCTTTGTTCCAGGTTCTTAGCTTCCTTGCATTGGGTTAGAACATGCTCCTTTAGCTTGAAGGAGTTTGTTATTACCCAGCTTCTGAAGCCTACTTCTGTGAATTCGTCAAACTCATTCTCCATCCAGTTTTGTTCCCTTGCTGGTGAGGAGTTCTTTGGGGGAGAAGAGGTGTTCTGGTTTTTGGAATTTTCAAACCTTTTGAACTGGTTTTTCCTCATGTTCATGGAGTTATCTACTTTTGGTCTTTGAAGTTGGTGACCTTAGGATGGGGTTTCTGTGTGGAGGTCCTTTTTGTTGATGTTCATGCTATTCCTTTCTATTAGTTAGTTTTCCTTTTGACAGTCAGGCCTCTCTGCTGCAGGTCTACTGGAGGTTGCTGGAAGTCCACTCCAGACCCCGTTTGCCTTGGTATCACCAGCGGAGGCTGCAGAACAGCAAAGACTGCTGCGTGTTCCTTCCTCTGGAAGCCCTACCCTGCTTCAGCTCACCCTCCATGGGCTGCACCCACTGTCTAACCAGTCCCAATTAGATAAGCTGGATGCCTCCATTAGAAATGCAGAAATCATCCACCTTCTGTGTTGATCTCACTTGGAACTGCCAACCAGAGCTGTTCCTATTTGACCATCCTGCCAGCCACCTCCCATAGCCTTATTTTAAATAGAGGTGCCAAGAGTAGTAACTTTAAGAGTATATGTGGCAATATATTTTTATAGATGCTTCACTACTTGCTACCTAAAGTCCTCTGATAAATGATTGTACCTCTCATTCCAAATCCAAAGGAAGAAAAGCACAATGGTATATGTGGGTTCATTATTTTTCTTAAAAAAGACATCTGAAAGTCCTTACACACTCTAACCTTCATTTAAAATATATTTATATTGAGTATGAGTCAAAGATTGAAGTGTTATGGAATTCGTAGTAGCACAGTTGGTATACAATTGAGTTGGATGTCAAAATAGATATCCAAACTAGACGAATATTACATATTATATTGAAACAATTGCAAGGAGAAAAATACAAGCACAAATAAAAGAAACTTCTTTGACAGCCAATACGGATACTGATATAAGAAGGAATTTCACCAAACACTGGGCTCTAGAATTGAATGAGATGTTAACATTTGAATAATAATAAAGAAATGATGAGCAAGTTAAAAATGTTGGCAGCTTAAATATCTGATATAATAAATGGGGTCCTGTCTGACAGAAGCCTTGAGAGGTGAAATATTGGAGAAAGAAAATGTTTAATAGACATGCCATAGATTCTAAGTGAAATAAAATATTCTATTTAAGCAGAAGTTCTGGAATATTCATAGTCAAGGCAAGAAGAAGAAATGACTAAAGAGTAGATCTGTGGTCTTCCATTAGTCCACTCTGCCTTTTATTTTATTTATTTTTTCTGTTTTGAGACAGGATCTCCCTCTGTCACCCAGGCTATAGTGCAATGGTGCAATCAGAGCTCACTGCAGCTTCCAACTCCTGGGCTCAAGAGATCCTCCTCTCCTGCCTCAGCCTCCCCAGCAGCTGGGACTATAGGTGTATGCCACCTCACTTGACTAACTTTTAAGTTTTTTATGGAGATGAGGTCTCATTGTGTTGCCCAGGCTGGTCTTGAACCCCTGGCCTCAAGAAATCCTCCAGCTTCAGCCCCTGAAAATACTGAGATTACAGGCATGAGCCACCACACCCAGCTCTGTTCTCTTTCTTCAACATCTCTCAGACCCTCTCTTCTAGTTGCATTCTTCTCACAGTCTTCAGTTTTACATTAGTGACCTCAGGCAAAGCCTTTTGGAATGCCAACAGTCTTTGAAGATTTCTCTCTGTCTGCTTCACCTTGTACCGTTTCAGCAGGTACACATTTTCCAACACATGAGATTGAAGTTTCTGTCAGGTGAGCAACATAAAAGCAAGAGTGATTTCTCTGTCAGGGACCCTGAGTTGACAGAGGAGTCCATCACTCAGTTTCAACAAGAATATTACAAAAATAGTGAGTTGTTTATTCTCAGCACATCGTCTCAGGAGGGACGTAATAAGACTTTTTCCTATATTGGTAACTTTGATGGAACCCTTGATTAAAATGGTGTAGGGGAGGCAAAATGTTACCTCTTGCCTCTTAGGGTTTTTCAGTGGGCCTAATAATTAAACTGACATAAGACAGATTCACAGAGAAAAGCATACAGATTTATCTCATGAAAGTTTTACATAACACAGGAGTCCTCATAAGAAAATGATGACCCAAAGGAGTAACAAAACCTAAATGTTTTTATATTAGATTGAAAAAGAGGCAATTGTGGAAAAGTAACTAGAGTACATGGGGTGGGGGATGTTGCTAACGGAAGATAAGAATTATTTAAAGTCTGTTTGTACAAAATTCTCTCAGTCTCCACTTCGTGTCCTTGATGATAAGAATGTTACTTTCCTTCTGGTATGGGCAAGACATCTTCCATATGGGGGTTTTATCTCCTATTTTCAGGAAGAATAAAAGGAGGATCAGACTGTCCTTCCTGCACCTGCTATTTATTTTTAAAGTCTCTTTAACTCAAAGGAATTCTTATACCAAAGTGGCATATTTTGGGTGGCATATTCTGCCACCCTTCCACGGTATGTGTTAGGTTTCTCCATGGTAAAACTGTTATTTTTCTCTTAATAATTAATAAGTAATTGGTGGGGACATTCTTTGACACTCTGAAATAGCCTCTTCTTCATCCAATTTTCACCCACTAATTTAAAATCCATTGATTATTAATGCTAGATTACTAACTCCATTATGATGTTACATGTATTAGTTGGCATTTTAATGTAAGAAAGAGCTTTCTTTCCCTTTCTTTTTTTTTTTCTTTCTGTATGAACTCAGGGATGCTCATGTAACTCAGTGACTTATAAAAGATTATCACTACATTTTTTTTTTTTAGCTAAAATGTCCAGATTTGGTCAGTGGGATCCCCTTTGTATCTTTAAATCCTGTGTTGTCCTGATATGTTCAGGTCATTTTGTGAGGATGTCTTTATTTTCTGGGCAAAAAGATGTCTTAGAAACCTTTTTCTTTTACTGAGATGTCCTAGAATTCAGCCATCCTTGCCACTTCAAGCTAAAGGGAACTAGGCTTTGGTAGATCTTCTCTGTCCCCTTCTTCCTTGACTTTATGCTGTGTCTCAACCAGGAGAATATACATCTGCCCTCTCTGCCTCCATCAATATGAAATATTTCCACTCAATCTAGCAGATTCCTTAAAGACTCTGGAAGACTTTTGACAGCTTTCTTGTTCTTAGAAGACGCAGACTTTAGTTGCTTCATGTTCTGTCAGTCTCTGCCACTGAGATTAAAGGTGAAGTCAGTTAGACAACCTTGCTCACGATGGCCTTCCTACTACTGCAAGCCAAATAGAATCCATCTGTGATGGTCTAGTAGATTATTTTGTTCAAGTAAGCATTTATTTTTATTTTAAAGAAAGAAATGGTTGCACTGTTTATCATTAAGGTCCCAGCAGGACACTGGATTCATCACCAGTGGTTCACATGAAACGTTTTTAAAAAAGAAACAACAGATAGAGTATGAACAGGGATAAGAAAGCAAACAAGAGTTGGTCAGACATCCAAATACCAGCAATGTTAGAAAGATGTGGCCACTCCAAGGGCGAAAGGGACACAGGAACAACCCAGAGTGATGGTGGATCACTGGAATGAGGACCATGGAAAAGGACTCTCTAATAAAAGCATAACGGGAGAAGGAAAAAGTCATTGCCACAGTTGCGACGCCAAAGCAGGAAGGAAAAGGAGAGTAAGTGTTCCCACCCTCTTTTGTTGTTGGGCTTGTGGGCCAAACCTAACTGAAGTCCAGCCTGCAGGAGAGCTGAGGACATGAATTCGCAACAATCATCTCTGGGAGCACAGAGAGACAAGACAAGGGAGGACAATGGTTTTGGTGGGTAATAAAATAAAGAGTTGGTACAAATGCCCACTGTGGGGGTGGCCAATCTTTCAGTGCAATCTCTTTTTTAGCAAGGTTGTAGATGCTGAGTTTCCTATGCTTAAGGTCTGTCTCAAAAACACAGTTTTAATTTGGTTCAAAAGATTCTGCCATACACAAGTGGTATTATATTTATTTTATTAGGAAGAGCTTGTACCTCTCTTCTGCTCTGGAAAAATCCAATTTGTTATTCCACTGAGAGAAAGGATGTCAGGTGCATATTTGGGTAAGGCAGTCATAAACAAGTCTACATTCCGCTCATACAGTCTAACCCTGTTAGAGGCTATCAGTTAGGGTATTTTCAAGGGGACTGAAGTTTATTATGAGGGAACAAAGAAGCAAAAGTCATACTACATAATAAAAATGGAAATTAGCTTAAATTCTCCATTCCGTTTCCTGAGCCAATGAACATACAGCTCATGTCCTGCACATCTGTTTGCTGAGATGGATCTACAGTTACGTTAGGGTAAACTAAAATAAACCCCATGTAGGTTTCTAAGGTCATCAAAACTGAAAACATGTATCTCAGTCTTTTCGTGGGCAGATTTAGGGGAGGTACAACTTGGGGTTTTTGTACAGGTTATGATTTTCTCATTTTTATAAGAACTATAAAATCACAGTGTTTTCCCATTATATTTTCCTTTTTAAGCTTGGCTAGCAAACTGTACTGATCTGATGCCAATTTTACATCCACGAGATCTCTAAGGCCAAATGTCTGCATTTTCAAAAATTTAGTTATAAAGAAAAGAAGAACTTATAAAAAAAAAAACCTGCTACCGATAGAAATGTTTTTATTATATATATTTTCATCCAATTATGAGCCAAAGCAGCTTTCTCTTTTCTGATTCTTTTTCTTTTCCTGAGCGATTCTGCTGCTGTGTTTATAGACTGGTACTGCAGCACTGTGCTAGCACAGGGAGACGAGGAAGCAGACGTGACCAGACACAAAGGTGATAAAGGCTCGTCTCATTTCACTGTTCAGCCAGAGTGGAATGCAAATAGCAAGCAGTGCATGACAAAAAGTAAATGAGATCTTTAAAATCCTTTTGAAAGAATAATCTTAGATGGTATTGGCAGCTCAGGTAAGGCTTTTCTATGAATATAGGATTTTTAGCTCAGCAAAATCCCCTTAAAAGCCAGATAAGAGGTAATATAACTTTGTCTCTTCACTGTAAATTACATTTCTTCCTTTTCCACACTGCCTTTTAAACACACAAACACATATACACACCTGTGTTTCTCTGCTTGCTTCTCCTTTTTGTATCATTTAATTATACATTCTCATAGCAAGTAATTTTGCCTACCTACTATTTTAAGACACTAGTGGAAGTTCAAAGGTCAACAAGATACAAAATGTAGTCTCTGGGTGAACACAAGTTGCCTGGGGAAGCCATCCTAGAGGTGAAACAATGATCCAGTACAATATAGCAAAATGCTTGAATACAGATACAAATACAGTGCTTGGAGCACCAGGAAGAAAGTAACTAGCTCTGTCTTTTGGAATTGAAGAGTGTGTCCAAAAGACATACATCAGAACCAGATTACATATGAAAGATCAAATGGAAGGAATTAGAGAAAGAAATACATTCCAGGCAGAAGAAACACATTGTTTAAATACACCACGATAAAGTTCATTCAAATTTGCATCAATTTTGTTAATTTCCAGATGATATCATACCTTAAAGAGTGTATAAAGACTAGCTCTTTATGTTCTCTTGAGTTGAGATCAATAGAATTTGGAGACTAACATTGAGATATACATTGGGGTAGGCGCATGTTTGAATTTTGTCCCAGTCTTGAATCAGCCGGCAGCTAAGAATTTTAGTGTTCTAATATCTGAAATAGTGAAAAGACTACTTCGTCAGAAGGCTCATTTTTGCGTTCACTAAATGGCACAGCTTGTAGAAGTGCAGGACACCTGAAAGGCCCTTGAAAGCTGACTTATTATTTATAAATGAAGTTGTAGCTTGGTGTAATGTGATTAGCACAGGCTTCGGAATCAAATCACCTTGGATTTAAATCTTTCTTGCACTTATTAGCTGAATCACCCAGGCAAGTTAACTCACTCCTCTGAATGTCAGTATTTCCATCTGTAAGATGAACACAATGGGGCTCAGTAGCACTGCTGGGAAGACTGAAAATACTGCATGAAGATCAGGCTGCTAGCACACTATCTAGCCCGTATCAGCTACTCAATTAATAAGCAATGAGAAAATAATACAGAAAAGAAAATTTATCCTAAATCATGAGGCAGGGAATGGGGGCAATATTACACGTATATGAGAAATGATATTCCACTTTTTAAGGAATTCACATCGCCCTGCTGCCTTTCTAAAATGATAGTTTGCAGCCCTCAACACTTCTGAGACGGCACTAACATCTGTCTTCTGCATTTCACGGTTTGTTGGGAAGCCAGTGGTGAGCAGTGTGATAAATGCCAAACGGAGGGTAGACACAAAGGAAAAAGAGGTGGACAGGAAAGTGAGTTCTCGTTTTTGCCATTCTAGAACCTTCTTCCTCTATTCTCACCTTCAACAGAACAGGTTTCTGACCTGAGAATACAATGGTTATGCTATCGCTGGTTCTTCAACATTCATCTGAGATAGATTAAAATCAGGGTGAGAATTTTCTCTTCTGTTTTCTTCCTGGAGCAGGTTCCTTTGTCTCCTGCAACCACGCTCAAGCTGAGCATGTCAGCAGCGGCAGGGGAGATTTGTGATCTGAAGCTCAGGCTTAAAGTTGTTTACTATTGAGTATATTCAAGCATCATTGCATTTTCTTCTCTCTTTAATATGTTACTGGCAGTCGGATGGCTTAAAGCATCTCTGTCCAAATGGAATCTTTTTTTGCTTTGTTCTCCCTTCCCTCTGCCTCAGACACATGGCCACCTGGCATATGCTGTGTGTTCTCTGTGCAGAGACTGCCAGCAAGCAAACAAAGCCCTTGTGGACTCGCATGGGCAGAGCAGCCATGGTGGCTGTGAATTCAGTCAAACCACTGGTCATTCGGTCACACATTCAGATCAAATGGTTTCTTTGACTGAATTAACTGTAGGAACAGTAGATCCTGTCATGTATAGACACAGAAAAAAAGGGTAGTAATTCACAAGTTTCCTTTCAATGCCCCACATCGCAGAAAGACATTTCCTTGACTACTTTGATATTTTAAAAATTCAAATTAGATAATTATTAGCCTAATGCTATCCAATTACTTTAGAATTTACAGAGAAAAGGGGGAGGGAACCAAAATAGTTGGTAGTTCCTATATTTCCTTAGAAATATCAAGGATTTTTAGAAAGCTTTGTAATAATCTATTCTAGACATAACAAGGAAATATTCAAGATTAGTATATTCCAGGAGGTAATTTCTCTGTATGTTTAAATTATAATGAAAACCATTAGGAAAGAAAAAGGAACAAGTGTGCAAATAAAAGTAGCTAACAGAATTTTTTTAAAGTGGCAGCCAACATACTTTTGTATTTCTTTTTCTCAAGGTGATACTTTATACAGCACAGTTTATTTTCCACAAAGAGAAAACATAACAAAGAGGGCATAAAAGATTCAGTATCTTAATTCCCTTGGTTTTCTAAATTTACGTTTCATCATTTGAACGACAAACAGTATTTTAGGGGGGTAACTTTAAATACACAATTGTTGCTACTTTTGCTAAGAATAATTTGTTGGCAAACATGGTATGGCTCACTATGTTTAGCATAAAACGGTATATTTACTGTTACAATAAGAGAGTGCTTCCTCAAGCTGGCATATTTTGTTTTCCATGTTCAGTAAGATTAAACAGCAGGGGCCACTGAGCTATAAGAACCCATTGAGCTATATGCGATAGTCCCAGGTCTTCAAAAGGCACAGTGTACAGATTTGATTTTTGACTAGCCTTCATAAGATAAACCATAGACTGGTAAACTTAACATAAGTCATAGTCTTATTAACTATTCACCTGTAGTTAGATCCATTCAAAATTTGTTGATTAACTCAAATAAACCACACCCTCAACTGAGCGGCAGAGTTTCAAAATAGATAATGAAGGGCCTCATTTTCAGTAAACTTATCTGGCTTATACAAGGGAAGCAAATTAATGGTACAAGGTAACAGAGAGGAGGTGCCCAATCAATGGGTTATTTGACTGATATCTCTCTCCCTTTTCTTTCCCCTTTTCCTTACCAGGTACCAAATTGTGTGGATTATGTCTCCTAAAATTTTATGTGCTCTGAATTTCAATTATCCAAATTCAGATTGTCAAAATCATTCTTCTACACTGTT
The DNA here is from genome assembly GCF_043159975.1 of Macaca nemestrina. Lineage (NCBI taxonomy): Eukaryota > Metazoa > Chordata > Mammalia > Primates > Cercopithecidae > Macaca > Macaca nemestrina. The sequence goes on along the minus strand of NC_092128.1, from coordinate 159,484,478 downwards.
TGTATTCTATTTAATTGTTTGGTCTTAATTGGCCAGGATATCAATATCAATGTCTATAAAACTCATAAAAACTATAGCAGAATCATCTATTTATCTTTTAATATATCCATATTTCCTAGAGAAAAATCATTGTATGTGAACTTCCATATTTTCCCAAGCTAACTTTTCTACTTAATTTATTATAGTTCCCTTGCCTGATACAATATGTGTGTGTGAAGACAATTTTTCAATATATTCATACTTCATTCCTTAGAGATAAAATATGAATTTTATACCTTTTAACTGGATATTCATGATCTCCAAGAATCTATTCTCTAAGGTAACTTTTCTACCTTATTTATTGTAATTTTTTTTCTTGGCCTTATTCTCTATTCAAACCAGTTCCTCATACACAGCAAATATTTTTTTCAACTTTCTGTTACCAATCATGCAATTCCCCAAGCTAAAAGTTTTCTCCCTTCCATTTTTGTGTTTGCAAATTCTATGCATTCTTCTATGATTGGCTCAAGTGCAACGTGCACCATAAAGCCTTTCCTGTTTTTCTCATCTTTATATATTCTCTCTCAACTCATATCTAACTATTATTAGAGATATAGCATTTTTCACATTCTGACTTGTGTTATGACTTTATAATTGTATTTTTAATTCAATAGTTATTGTGTATTTACTGTGTGTTCAGTATTTCACTAAGAACTGGGGATATGAACATAAAAAAACCTCATATTGTCTCTGTCATCAAGAAGTTCACAAACTCGTGGTGAGACGGACATGATAATACATACAATATCATATTGAAATGTGGTGAAAACATAGGACAACCGGCTCTATATTGTAGTTAAATGGCTATATTATTATCTGAGGCATTATGAAATATATTACAGGAAAAAGATGCTTGGACTGAGAATGAAGGATGAACAAGAGTTCACAGTGAACCACACAGGGTATACAGTGGGGTAGCACAAGACATTCCAGATGAATGGACACATGCAAAGGCATGTGCTTAAATACATGTTTGAGGATAACTAAGTAGCTCAGAATAGCTGGAACTTACATGACCTGGAGGGAAGTGATGAGAACTAAGATGGGAGCGATAGTCAGGAGTGAGATGGCAAAGGCCTCACTTTCCAAATGAGAGTTTGGAGCTTAGCTTGTAGAAAATTGTTTGTTGAGATAATACTACTGTGTCATAGAAGTGGAAATAAGGAAGCAGTAGGAGTAGAACAAGCACAATATGTATTTTTAGTTGGAGGCCCTCTTGGACCAATGCCATGATTAATTTATGAATCTAATATATTGATTCTTTTTAAATTCTTAGATTTTCTTGTGTTTGTTTCTTGTCTTCTTTGAAAAATGACTGATTTCACTTCTCATATCAACTCCTACCCAATTTTAATAGCACTGTAAAATAACATTTTATTTTCAGTTATTTCTCATGAGTGAAAACAATAGTTTTGGAACTGGTGGGATTTCACTTTCCCAAAACAACTAATCCAAATTATAATATTTTAAAGCATTTTTCTACAAAGCTGCTAATCCAAATAATGGTATTTTCTAGTTCAGTTTTATGACGTTTGAAAGATGAAAGCAAGAGAAAATATATAAATAATTAAGCAAATGGAGGCACTTCTTTTTAGTCAGGGAAAATCTTATATAATGTCAGAGAAGAAACAATTTTTTAAAGCATTATTGTAGTATTGCATTTTGGGGATTGCTTTTAATAATATTATACTATATTATTATAGTTGGATATAATTGTAATAAGTTTTACAAAGGAATAATGTGGTAATTTAACAAAATAAAAAGAGTAGATATATATAAAATAATATTCAGATACACTTTATGTATCACTGATGTGCTTCATGCAAACACAAATTCTGTAATAGAAAATTAATCAAGAAGTAAGACCAGTTTTGAATCAAGGATGTCAAAACAGGTGATATCTGTGATGATTGAGGATAATTAGGACAGAATTCCTCTTAGTAGAGCCGTCCAAACTTCTCTTGACTCACATAATAAAGCAACTGTTTCAGACCTACAAAAAAGTGAGATGGAGTTTTATTGCCCTAATTGAATCTTGTTTGTATTTACATAATCCTTCTCTGACTGGGAAAAAAAAAAAAAAAGTTCAGTTCTGCCAGTCTGATTTTAGTGGTTTATACAGCTTCATAGGAGATACTGACTTTTAAAAAGTCACAAAACACATACTTTCATGTGTAGGGAACAAGGATGATGTCATCATATAGAATTGGGACTATGTGAGACTATTGATTTAAGGAATGATGATTCTGACTGCAGTGTAAGATATGAAAGAGATCTATCATTTCTTAGATGAGAAAAACCGTGGTTTCCAGAAAGTTCCTGTGGAAAACAAAAAGTACACTTAGATTAATGAAAGAAGAAATGTAGTAAGACACTACTAAAATGGTCCACCAGCTAGGCATATTTCATGTGTGCAGAGGATGTATGAAGATTGCACTGAATGTTGCAATCTTACTCTCCACAGCTTCATTCAATCTGCATTTTAAGACAAAGAGGCACAGTCATCCTTCCCTTCTTGTTAAGGGAAATATCTGGGTGTCAAATCCTCCTTGGATAGGAGAGCAAAAAATACCACTGTTATATACCCCATCTCTACTAAAACTACTATCTATGTGTTTCTGTGTATATATATGCCAGTAGTGGTGGCACACACTATTCCAGCTATTCGGGAGGCTGAGGCAGGAGAATCTCTTGAACCCAGAAGTGGAGGTTGCAGTGAGCCAAGATTGCACCATGCTCTGCCGCCCAGAGCGAGATTCCGTCTCAAACAAAACAAAACAAAGCAAAATAAAAAACAGATAAAACAATGGTTCAGTGTAAGTCTTTTAGGGAATTTTCCTGTCATCATTTGTTTTGAATGCCTTTGAAAGCATGCCGTTTCTTGAGTTTCCTAATATTTATCCTTTACATGACTTGAATTATATAATTTTAGGATTGAGAAAACAGTTATTCATTATTCGTGTGTTTCAGGAAAGCAGAGGACAGAAGTGCTGATAAAAAGGCAGAATAATGGCTGGACTCCAAAGCTATTTTCCTGGGCCACAGTTTGGTGAACACTGTACTAAATCATAGACGCACTGAATATTAAAGGAGGAAGAAACTTGAATATTGCCTAATCCAACCCCATCATTTTTACAGATCAGGGAACTAAGCTCAGGGGATTAAGTGGCTCATCTATAGTCACAAGCAAGTTAGTAACTGAATCTGAACCAAAACCCGAATATTATGTTTCATGGTTTAATATTTCCCAAAATCATGCTACCCCTCTAAATAGTATTTTTAAATTTTTTATAAAGTCATTATACTCACATGGTTAAAATTTATAAAAGGTAAACAGCAAAAAGTTTACTTACTTTAGATCAAAAATTATAAAATGCAGCCAACCATCTTGTGATCTCAGGCAGAATGGAAGGTTGAGCAAGATGGTTCCAGAATGTCAGAAGCGTGTTTTGTTGCAAAACTCCATAACCATTAAACAATAACATAACCAAAAGGTTATGTACGAGAAGGTACGACAACAAAAAAAAGTGAGCTCAGAAAAGTGAGGGTCATTTCGATGCCTAGAGGCAAAAAGCATTGTGTGTTTCCACCTGGTCTCTTGAGCCTCTATCATCAGCATAAAATCATGTCTGGTTAGCTAGTTTCTAGCTCCAAAAGAGTTACAGCCATACAAAGAAGACTTGGAGCCACAGACTGGCCTCCTGAGGCAGCGCTGCCTCAGCCAAACCGCAGATTCTTGAGAATTAGTTACGGTTTTAACTCCTGATTTTATGCATTATTCTAACAATTAGGTATAATGTAAGTGTGTAACATTGCAAATATATATTCTCTGTATTTGTGTTTTATTGGTCAACTGTAAATGATCTTCTTTGACTCCAAGATGAGACAATCAGAAAATTATTCTTCTTTCAGTCTTTTCCTACCTTCTCTTTCCTACTTTTATTATTTATTCATTGTCAGAGAATATACCTTTGCCTTCTCTAACTTAACCATAATTGTCACATTTATTTTACAGTCAAACATACTCAAAGTTTTCTGCCAGTTCTTTTGTCATGTTTTTATCAATCTTTCCTAATGAGCTGAAGTCTCTTCCTCTAGTGTTTATCTTAAGAAGGTCTCTTGGGAATAAAATTCCTGGTTTCTTGCATATTTAAAACAATGATCTCTAACTTTATACTCGAGTATGGCTCATCTGCATACAAAATCCTGGGTTCATGCTTCCTATCGTTAAGCATCTTTTAAATGTTGTTCCACTGACTTCCAGTGTTGACAATTTCTGTAGAGAAATCTGAGACTAGACTTATTTGTTTTCCCCCATACAGGTGTCTTAATATTTTGCCTGTCTATCTTTAATGTCCAACATTTTTATAGACTGTGTCTTGGCCTGCTCTAGGTCAGTTTTCTATACCAGAAGGTGATCCTTTATCTTATGAAAAGTCAAGTCTTTTCTTCTTTCATGATTTTTTTTTTTTTTTTTGGTGACAAAATACCCATAACAAAGTTTACCATTTTAATCTTTTTTCAGATACAGTTCAGTGACATTAAGTACATTCACATTGTTGTGCAATCATTAGTAGCATCTGCCCCAAGAATTTGTCATCTTCCCCAACTGAAACTCCATATCCGTTAAACAATAACTCTTCATTTCCTCTTTCCTGCAGTGCCTGGCAACCCCCATCTACCATTTTACTTTCTATGAATTTGATTCTTTTATTCCATATAAGTGTAATGATACCATATTTGTCCTTTTGTGATTGTCCATCAATTTTTTTAAATTATACCTTCCAATATAGTTTTCCATTATTTGGTTTTCTTACTTCGCTTTCTTCAACAGAGACTCCAATTATGCCTATACTACCTAATTTAAATAGCTAACATTTTAAGCTATTTTTGTCTTTATTTTTCACTTTTTAGTTTTCTATTCTCCATCTCACTATATTTTTTATAGCAACAAGTTTTCTTTGTGGTCTTCTTTCCCTACATTTTTGCAAAAATTTATATTATCATCTACTTTTTTTTTTTCTGAGGTAAGACAGATCACAGCTCAGCTCACATCTTCCTTGACATCTCTTATCTGAGTTCAGTTCTCTATTCGTGTTTCTAGTCTAATGCCATGAAGGCTGTTGTTTAATGAGTTTGTTTTTCTCCATATATACTGAGATGTTTGTCCCTAACTATCACAGGTACCACAGCCATGTTTTTACTGAGTGGTGTGCATTGTGCTTCATTTTGTGTGCTATCAGTGTATAGATGCAGTTCCAGTCTCTTTTCTATTACTCATCACAATGAGTTGAAATTTTCCCAGACAAGCTATTTGCAGGAGGTTTCTGTAGGGTTAGATATTCCAGAGGATCTTCTTCATATCAAAGTCCAAATTTTCTTCCCTCTGCTGACAAATATCTCTCTCGATTGCTTGTTGCTAAAATGTCTCTTCTGGGAGAGTTTTTGTGCAACCCTCTCACCTGTGTTCTCTTCATCCAAATGGCTCTGGATAGGGATGGGGGCAGACTTGTCATCAGCATTGCTCAGACCAGTTCCCACTTCCATTAATGAAAAAGAAAAAAAAGAGGGATATAATTTCACAATTCACAGTGAGCCACTCACCTTCAGGAAATATACTTTTGCTGATGCTTTCTGAAGTATGCTGCCGCTGATCAATTTTATAACTCTCATATTATTTCCTGCAATTTCTGATATGTAGCTTTTCTCAATATACACATTTCAGTTCTGCTTTCTAGTTTTCCTGAAAATGCAGTTAGAGAGATCTTTATTATCATTGTGCCTTTTGCATGATTTCTAGCAGAGGAAAAAGAAAGATGCTGACTTATGCGGCGAAATTCTCTTAATAGTTTCTTATCTGAGCTCCAAAAAGTAATATAGTTTCGAAGTGGGAAATAAATAATACTCATGTTGTATTATACACTATTTGAGGTTAGGTTCTATGACATTATAAGCAGTGTGCTTCACGCATCACTTCTTATATTATCTTTATACTTATCTTTTTATTTATCCTTGTATCCCACAGAGTGCTTAGAACAGTATCTGTTGCATAAGAAAAGCTTAACCAACGTTTGTTGGAATCTTGATGAATGAATAGTGGATATCATATATCCAAACAATGGTGCAATTATTTTTTGCTCATCTTAGACACAACATGAGAAATTCTCTACCTACCCAAGAATCTTTTGCCTGTTCCATTAACTCTACCTAATGAGTTAACACTTTACTCAGTTATTTCTATGTGATTATTGTTTAAATTGTAGGACAATGGTTTTAAATATGACTGTTGACAGAGTTCACATTTTGACAGTAGTGCTGATATATAAAATGCTCCTATGTACTCTCTCATCATGTACATTCATTTGATATGTAGGATAAACAAAACAATGGTATAGGAAATGTTTTATATTTGGATCCGAGTAGCATAATCATTTATTTGAACATTTGAATTTATCTGTACCCTTTTACCTAGGTCAATAGTTTACAGCAATTCACACCATAGAAATGAATTGATCAATAAAGAATTGAAACTCTTTGATATTTTCTTAGGAGAAGACAGAGTATGCCCTTTTTATAGACTTTTCCCCAGTGGTAGAATAGTTGTTTATTTTCATTTTTTAGCCTTGTTGCTCTATCTTTATGTAACATTCAAACTGACATGATATTACAGAGGCAATTTGTGTAATTACAAAGAGTTTTCTAATCTCTGGATTTATACTGATATGTAATCTTCTCAAGATAAAATAAAAGCCCTTAGTTAGTATGCTGCTTAAGAAGATGTCAATTTTCAATTACAATCCAGTATAGAGTAACCCTACTGAGCATGAATACTGCATTTTGTGTTAATTATCTTAATTTAATTGCTTTTTTATTAATCTTAATATTTAACAAATGGGATCATATCTGCAATGAATTTTTTAAGAAGCTTTGCAGAGGCTTATCATTACTCACCCCCTGAATTTCATTGTAAATATATGAAATACAAAAGTGTGTTATATTCTTCATCTTCATATTAAAAAAATTTAATTTCCATTTTTTAAGAATAAAAATGTTTATTGGTGAACACTAAAAACATCAATTTTTAAATATGATGTAACTATTTATATTTGACGTTGAAAATGTTCTAATAATAATAAATATTAAGACATTATTTGGGCCAGGTGCGGTGGCTCACACCTGTAATCCCAGAACTTTGGGAGGCCGAGGTGGGAGGATCACGAGGTCAGGAGATCGAGACCATACTGGCTAACACGGTGAAACCCCGTGTTAATACAGAAAATTAGCCGGGTGTGGTGGTGGGCACCTGTAGTCCCAGCTACTTGAGAGGCTGAGGCAGCAGAATGGTGTGAACCCAGGAGGTGGAGCTTACAGTGAGCAGAGATCACACTACTGCACTCCAGCCTGGGTGACAGAGCGAGACTCCGTCTCAAAAATAAAACAAAACAAAATACATTATTTGATTTATCTTCATGTAAGAAAAAATATATTATTTTCTCTCTCATACCCCATTTTGTCATGTTGAAAAAGTATATATGTGCATGTATATCTATCTATATATACACATATATCTATATCATGTATACCTGTATCTATATCTTATATATCTGTCTATCTGTGCCTATCTATACCTTACATGAGCTCAGAAAGTAATATAAAAGTTCAAATTGGGAAGTAAGTAGCCCACAGAAACTATTTTTTAACAGAAACTATTAGAGGACATGTCGCGTGACTTATTTTATATTTGTATTCTACAAAATGCTTACCGTAATATGTGCGTATGTATATATAAATTTAGTATTGGTTGAAACTGTTCAAAATTGAAAACTGGGAGAATTGAAGTAAGCCTATAAATCTATATTAATATTATTAGGATCATGCTTTTTACATTTTTGTGGATACGTAGTAGGTATATGTATTTATGGGGTACGTGAGATATTTTGATACAGAGGCATACAATGCATGACCGTCACATCAGGGTAAATGCAGTGTTCATTCCCTCAAGCATTTATCCTTTCTTTGTGTTACAAACAATCCAATTATATTTTCCGTTATTTTTTAAATGTGTGTTAAATTATTGCTGACTGTAGTCACCCTCTAGTGTTATCAAATACTAGATCTTATTCACTCCATCGAACTATGTTTTGTACCCATTAACCATTCCCCCTTGCCCCTCCCTTCTGCTACCCTTTCCAGCCTCTGGTAACCATCCTTTCACTCTCTTATCTCTGTGAGTTCAATTGTTTTAATTTTTAGTTCCCACAATAAGTTAGAACATGCTAAGTTTGTCTTTCCGTGCCTGTCTTATTTCATGTAATATAATAACCTTCAGTTCTACCCATGTTGCTGCAAATGATAGGATCTCATTCTTTTTTTGGCTGAAGAGTACTCCATTGTGCATACGTGTATTTTCTTTATTCATTCATATGTTGATGGGCACTTATGCTGCTTCCAAATCTTGGCTATTGTGAGTAGTGCTGCAATAAATGTGGGACTGCAATCTCTTCAAAGTACTGATTTCCTTTCTTTTGGGTATATACCTAGTGGTGCAATTGCTGGGTCATATGGTAGTTCTATTTTTAGTTTTTTGAGGAACCTCCAAACTGTTTTCCATAGTGGCTATACTAATTTACATTCCCACTAACCCAAGAGTGTATGTGGGTTCCCTTTCTCTACATCCTTGCCAGCATTCGTTATTGCCTGTCTTTTGGATATTAGCCATTTTAAGTGCTATGAGATGATATCTCACTGTAGTTTTAATTTGAATTTCTCTGATAAGTAATGATGTTGAGCACCTTTTTATACATCTGTTTTCCATTTGCATGTCTTTTTTGAGAAATGTCTATTCAGATATTTTGCCCATTCTAAAATCAGATTTTTTCCCTATAGAGTTGTTTAAGCCACTTACATATTCTAATAATTTAATCCCTTGTTAAATGGATAGTTTGTAAGTATTTTTCTCCCATTCTGTGGGCAGTCTTTCCATTTTGTAGATTAGTTTCTTTGCTGTGCAGAAGCTTTTTAACTTGATATGATCCCATTTGTCCATTTTTGCTTCGGTTGCCTGTGCTTATGGAGTATAACTCAAGAAATCATTGCTCAGTCCAGTGTCCCGGAGAGTTTCCCCAATAATTTCTTGTAGGAGTTTCACAGTTTGAGATCTTTTAGTTAAGCCTTTAATTCAGTTTGATTTGATTTTTTGTATATGGCAAACTTTTCTTCTGCATAAAAATATTGTTTTCCCAGCACCTTTTAGTGAAGACATTATCCTTTTCCCAATGTATGTTCTTCGTCGCACCTTTGTTGAAAATGAGTTTACTGTAGATGTATGGATCTGTTTCTGGGTGCTTTATTGTGATCCATTGATGTATGTGTCTGAATTTTTTTTTTTTTTTTTTTTTTTTTTTTTGAGATGGGAGTCTCACTCTGTCACCCAGGTTGGAGTGCAGTGGCAAGATCTCGGCTCACTGCAAGCTCTGCCTCCTGGGTTCATGCCATTCTCCTGCCTCAGCCTCCCCAGTAGCTGCGACCACAGGTGCCCACCACCACGCCTGGCTAATTTTTTGTATTTTTAGTAGAGACGGGGTTTCACCATGTTAGCCAGGATGGTCTTGATCTCCTGACCTCACGATCTGCCTGCCTTGGCCTCCCAAAGTGCTGGGATTACAGGTGTGAGCCACCATGCCCAGCCTGTATGTGTCTGGTTTTATGCCAGTGCCCTGCTGTTTGGGTTATTATAGCTCCACAGTATAATTTGAGGTACGGTAATGTGATTCATCAAGTTTTCTTTTTTGTTTTTTGCTTAGGATACTTTTGACTATTTTGAATCTTTTGTGGTTCCATATAAAATTTTGGATATTCTTTTTCTATTTCTATGAAGAACTTTATTATATTTTGATAGGTATTGCAGTGAATCAGTAGATTACTTTAGGTAATGTGGAGATTTTAACAACATTGATTCTTCCAGTCCATGAACATGAACATAGAATATCTTTCCATATTTTTGATGTCCTCTTCAGTTTCTTTTATCAGTGTTTTATAGTTTTCATTATAGAGATCTTTCACCTTTTTAGTTAATTCCTAGGTATTTAATTTTTTTGTGGTTGTTGTAAATGGGATTACCTTCGTGATTTCTATTTTAAAATGTTTGCTGTTGGCATATAGAAATGCTACTGATTTTTGTATGTTGATTTTGTATACTGCAACTTTATGATTTGTCTATCAATTCTAATATATTTTGGTAGAGTCTTTTGGTTTTTTCAAATATAAAATTATATCATCTGCAAACAAAGATAATTTGACGTCTTCCTTTCCAATTTGGATGCCCTTTCTTTCCTTCTCTTGTTTGATTTCTCTAGCTAGGACTTCCAGTAGTATTATGCTGAATAACAGTGGTGAGAGTGGAGACACTTGCCATGTTTCAGATCTTAGAGGAAAGGCTTTGTTTTTCTCCATTCAGTACAGTACTAGCTGTGGGTCTGTCACTTGTGGCTTTTATTGTGTTGAGGTATGTTTCTTCTGTATCCAGTTTTTTGAGGGTTTTTTTTTTATCATGAAAGGATGTTGAATTTTATCAAATGCTTTTTTGGCAACAATGAAAATGATCATATGGTTTCTGTCCTTCATTCTGTTGATATGATGCATCATATCAATTGATTTGTGAATGTTGAAACTTCCTTGCATCCCAGGGATAAATCTCACTAGGTCAGGACAAATGATCTTTTTAATGTGTTATTGAATTTGGTTTGCTACTTATTTTGTTGAGGATTTCTGTATCCATGTTCATCAGGGATACTGGCCTGTGGTTTTATTTTTTCGATGTGTCTTTGTCTGGTTTTGGTGTCAGGGTAACACTGGTCTTATAGAATGAGTTTGGAAGTATGCCCTCCTCCTCTCTTGTTTGGAATACTTTGAGTAGGATGGGTATTAGTTGTTCTTTAAATGTTTGGCAAAATTCAACAGTGAAGCTGTAAGGTCTTTGGCTTTTCTTTGCTGGGAGACTTTTTATTATGGCTTTGATCTCGTTATTTGTTATTCATACATTGAGGTTTTGAATTTTTTTTTTGACAGGATCTTACTCCATCACCCAGGCTGGAGTGCAGTGGTATGATCATGGCTCACCTTGGTCTGAACCTCTCATGCTAAAGTGATCCTCCCACTTCAGCCTCCTGAGTAGCTGAGACCACAGATGCATGCCACCAGGCCCAACTAATTTTTTTTTATTATTATTTTTTATAGAGACAGGGTCTTTCCATGTTGCCCAGACTGATCTTATACACTTGTGCTCAAGCAATTCCTCCTGTCTTGACCTTCTGAGGTGTTAGGATTACAGGAATGAGCCACCATGCCTGGTCTGAATTTCTTCTTGGTTCATTAAGATCATTATTGATTACTGTGGTAGTCAGTCTCTAAAATGGCCTCCAATAATTTCTGCCTCGGATATCCTGATCTTTACATAATCCCCTCCCCTTGAGTGGGCTGGGCTTACAGACTCATTTTTAATGACTAGAATACTGTAGAGGTGATGGGATGACACATCCATGATATGGTTTTAAAGAGGCTGTACCTTCCTTCAGCAGTGTCTCTTTCTGTCATTACTCATGCTGGGGGAAGCAAGCTGCCATGTCGTTAGCAGCCCTGTGGAGAGCCCTGTGTAGCGTGGTGAATAATAAGTGCCTCAATTCAACAGGCTTCAAGGAACTAAAGCTTTCTGATAACGACTCAAAGAGCTTGGAAACAGATCTTTGAACCCCAGTTGAGTTTTGAGATGTGACCTGTAGCTTGATGACAACCTCCTGATAGACTTTGAGCCTCAGGCTCCCATTTAAGTTGTGCCCAGATTCCTGAGCCACACAAACTATGAGATAATAAATGTTCCTTGTTTAAACTCACTACATTTTGGGCGTAATTTGTTATGCATCAGTACATAACTAATATAATTACCGATAACCTAATCTCACTAAATCAGGGAGTTCTTCTGACATAAATTTCTAAACTAGCTTTTCAGACGCCAGCTTTTTAGAAAAAAAGTGTTTATTCACAAATATAAAATAAAATGGGGTAATCTATTTCAAACATTCATAATCTTAAAATGTATTTTTAGATAAATGTTGGAAGTTAATAAAACGCAGGGGAGAACCTACCCTTTAGCACTTGATATTATTACAAACTATTTCAGAACAATGTATATTTTTTCATTTGATGTGAAGCTGGTATTAAAACTGTAATAATGAAAGAGTTTAAGTATGGCTTCAGCTGTATCTCTTTTTATTCAGCTGCATACCCGTATGTACATCGCTCCGTGAGTGCTTTAAAGTCATCTCAACTTACCTCGTTTATAACTAACTCCACGATTGTTTCCCACACTCTTCCTCGTCTGCATTTCCTCTTCCTAGTGAATGGCCCCCTCATGCCTCCATTTCTGTACTCCAGAAAAAGAGAAGTATTCTATGACAGATTCATACATCAAGTAGGGAAGAGTTTAACATGCTGTAACAAATAGTCCCTAATTTGGTGTAGATTGAATAAATAACACAAAAGCACATATCTTTTTTACATGGTTTCTAAAAACGTGGTTTCAGGTTGTTGGAGCAGCCAGCCCTGCTACCTTCAGCACACAACGTCCACTTCTGGGTTTAAGGCAGCTGCTCCACCACTCATCATCTCTTAACGATGGAAAAGGGGAAAAGGCAGGGAATAAAACATATGATCCAAGCAGTGGCATATATTACTGCTCACATGCCACTGGCCAGAATTAGTCACAAGAACACATCAACTGCAAACAAGTTGTAATCTGAGAAATGTAATATCTAGGTGGTTGGCCATGAACCTGAATGATCTAGCATGGTTTGGGGTTAAAATTACAGAACTTTGGGACAGACTTCCTGGGTTCAAATCCCTGTTCTACCACTTAACAACCGTGTAATCTTGAGCAAGTTATTTTTGCTTCTCTGTGTACTAGATCCTAGATCCTTCATATGGAAAATGTGCATAACCCCATGTATTTGTTGGAAAGTTTTTTTTTTTTTTGAGACAGAGTTTTGCTCTTGTTGCCTATGCTGGAGTGCAACAGCGTGATCTCAGCTCACCACAACCTCTGCCTCTCAGGTTCAAGCGATTCTCTTGCCTGAGTCTCTCGAGTAGCTGGGAATTCAGGCATGTGCCATCACGTCTGCCTAATTTTGTATTTTTAGTAGAGACAGAGTTTCATCATGTTGCCCAGGCTAGTGTCGAACTCCTGACCTCAGGTGATCCACCCACTTCGGCCTCCCAAAGTGCTGACATTATAGACGTGAGCCACCACATCCAGCCAGGAAAGTGTTTATAAAGCATTTAGAACCATGCTTGGTATCCTTAAATGTTTTTAGGTTAAAAGGAATGTTAGTAAAGCAGGAGATAATAGTTATTGGTAAACAGGAAGCACTTAATTTTCAATCCGTTTCATTTTTCATATTTAACTCATCACCAAATTTTGTTGAGTTTACCTCTTAAACTGTCTCCTTGTCTCACCCTGAATCCACCCTGGAGGGAGGGAGGGAGGGAGGGAGGGAGGGAGGAAGGAAGGAAGGAAGGAAGGAAGGAAGGAAGGAAAGAAGGAAGGAAGGAAGGAAGGAAGGAAGGAAGGAAGGAAGGAAGGAAAAGAGAACAGAAAGCTCCACTATGACCTACAAGACTCCATGTACCTAGCTCCAGACTATACTTTGGGCTTCTCAATCCCCAGGTTTTCAACACTCTAGCCCCAAATCCCTTGTTTAAGCTTATTTTGTAGACATACTGTGCTTCCTCCATTCATAATTTCCTTACACACAGTCTTCTTTCTGCCTGAAATATACCTACACCCCTTTCCTCCTTTAATTGACTCCTATTTCATTTTTTGGATTTAAATTAATTATTACTTTGAATGTCAAGTCTTAGCAACTACGTAGGTAAGGTCATGTGCCCTTACTCTCAAAATAATGTGGTCTTTCCTAGAAAGCACATATCAAAGTTTGTGATAATGCTTATTTAGTCCTGAGTTTTTCAAAAATTTTGTCTATTTTACTATATTGTGAACTCGTTAAAGGTAATAGGTAGGTCTGTTTCATTGCTATTGTTCAAAACTCTCTCTCTACCTCATAGCACACGTCTGGCACATAGTAGGCATTCAAGAAATACTTGTGATGGAATACATGAATACTTATGAAGAAAATTATGTTATGTTATTGATGAAAGCTAATACAAATATGCTGCTAAGAACAGACTCAGGGGTATCTGCTAGTAGGCAAGAATTAGAATTATACCCTGAGAGAACCTATGCATAATCATTTAAAAATGACTCACCAATAACTTTATATTCAGAAATGTGCTATGACTTTTAAAATATTTCTCCATTAAGCAACTGATTCTGAATCAGTAGAAATTATAAAACGTATTCATTAATAAAACAACAGAACATTTCTTTTTTCTTTATTGGAAAATGTATAAATGTGATCAAGGGTAGAGAGTACAATGAACCCTATATACCCATCATTGACATCAATAATCACCAGTGCTACGGCATACTCATTTTGTCTACCTACCCACTTTTCCTGGTGAAGTTTTTTAAGGCAAATCCCCAAAGTAGTCATTTAATTTCTAAATATTTCAGTGCATTTCTTTGAAATATCAATAGGAATATTTTCTTGCACAACCACAATGACATTATCTCACTTAAGAAAATTTAATATTCAGGCAATATACAATACCTACTCCGTATTCAGATTTCCTCTCTTACCTAAATTTATTTTTACAGTTGTTTTACTCAACTCAGCATCCAAATAAAGTCTACTTATTGTACTTTGTTATTATGGAAATAGTAATATGTTTAAAAAAGTATTATCTGTTCAATAATAGATCTCATAACTTACGTCTCTATACCAGATAGCTAAGAACATACAGATATTTTCCCTTCAATTTTAGTAATCACAAGCATGACAAAGTAAAGATAACTACACATTTTTTGAAATGCCTCCAATTAAGAAGTGGAAGTAGTGTCCTCTCCCCTTGAATATGCTTTGGAAACCTGGATATGGTAGAAATGATAGTGTGCCAATTTAAGGGCTCAGGACTTAAGAAACCAGAATCTCCCAGCTTTGTTTCTTAGAAGAGTCTCTTTGCAAACTCTAAGTTACCATGCAAGACCTCTTACTATGCTGAAAGCACAATTATGGAGAGGCCACAAATAGGGACTCTAGTTAAGAGTCCTAGCAACACCCAGTGCTCCAGTCATCCCAGTCAAGACATCAGATATGCGAGTGAAGCTGTCTTGGGCCCTCCAAACAAGCCCATATGCCAGCTGAATAGCACCTGATGGCCTTAGTCAACACCATAGGCATCAGAAGAATTGGCAACTGGGTCACTATATTCTTGACTTCCAGACTGTGAGGTATTATACAATGCTTATTGTTTTAAAATGCAAAGTTCTGGGGTCATTTGTTAAGTGGCAATAGCTACCCAGAACCTAACAGAAAATATGCTTTTCTTAGAACTGCCTTGAAACTTCTAATTGTTCTTGAGTAACAATAGGTCATATTCACCTATGCTCAAACTAAACATGTTTAATGGAACCCACTGATATAACCCAAGAATGTAATCATTTAGCCCTGCCATTTTTTTTTACATCTGGAACAATCTCTCCCAAATCCTTAGTTGTGGGGGGAGTGCGTTGATAACTAGTTTAGTTAACCACATCTTTTGCCAGTAATACTATAGATTTTCCTCTCCGCTTTCAAGGTCAATAGAACTGTCTTTTAAATATACATTGGAAGAACAGCACAGAAACGCATCCAGACAAGGGTCAGAGAAAAATGGAGGAAAATAAATGAAAGCTACAGAGACATTAAATGTTTAATCGTTAGCTTCTAGGCTGCTTCATGCAACTTTAGGCCCTTATACAGGCTTGTAGGTTGCTCCTACTTTTAAAGCTTAACTAATTTCACCTTGTAAGTTTTTCAAATCTGTGAGGAAAAAATAAATTATTCTAAAATCATGCTTTCGAATGTTTTAAATATTTTTCCCATGAAGAGCTAGTACCAAGAGGTTAAACTGGAGAATTTTTTATGAAGTTTCATCCAGAAAGTGAGATTTCAAATCAAAGAGATTCTTCACAATGTCTACGTCTGTGTATTATGTTCAATTGAGAAAACACTCCGTTGCTCTTAAGCATCCTCTGATGTTCTTCCAAACAGCATTTTCAGTTTAGCATCTCTGGAAATAGGAGCAAATGTCAAAATTTCCTTCCTAATTATCTCGTTAAATTTTTTAAACCAAAATAATAATAATAATAAAGTTTTTCCTTGAACAACTGTGGTCAGTTTCTTTCTTGTTGGCACAAAAGAACATCACATGTCATATTTCTGTGAGATAACTTCTTTGAGTCACAAATATCGTACATTGTGAGTCTGTTTCTTATAGTACTTATTCATAAGAAACTCTTTTTTTTTCTTTTTCAGGTATTATTTTATAAATTTCCAACAGTTTTTTCCCCTTTCCTTTATTCATTTGCGTTGTAAACAACTTCATTTATAAATCTGGTGACCAAGCATAGGGAATGCAGCCAAAGCACATTGTATCTGGTTCTCTCTCAAAAAGACAAGAACATATTTCTTTTGAGAGTGATCAAAGGGACAGGGCAGTTGGCAAATTTCAGAGCATAATTATGGGTTAAACATTGTCCTGTTCCCTCAGTGGCCAACTGTTGAAATAATTCATTGACTAAGAAAGTCTCAGTTACTTTTTCTGGATAAGGTTTGTGTTTTAATTTTATCTGGACAGTTAGAAAATGCAATTCTTTCCTATGGCTCACAAATAATGAATTTCAAATCTATATGTCAAGGCCGGGCGCGGTGGCTCAAGCCTGTAATCCCAGCACTTTGGGAGGCCGAGACGGGCGGATCACGAGGTCAGGAGATCGAGACCATCCTTGCTAACCCGGTGAAACCCTGTCTCTACTAAAAAATACAAAAAAACTAGCCGGGCGCGGTGGCAGGCGCCTGTAGTCCCAGCTACTCGGGAGGCTGAGGCAGGAGAATGGCGGGAACCCGGGAGGCGGAGCTTGCAGTGAGCTGAGATCCAGCCACCGCACTCCAGCCTGGGCGACAGAGCAAGACTCCGTCTCAAAAAAAAAAAAAAAAAAAAAAATCTATATGTCAATGGCAAGAGGAAAACATTGAAACATTTTCCAGGAACCAAATAGCTGGCATCTCGCTGGTGTATCCTTAGTTAGAAACCACAGCTGAAAACCCTGTGGTGATTCCTAACCAACAAGTGCTAACAGGTTTTTTCTCCAAATGTCCCCCATGAAAGACAGATATAGGGCACTCAGTCACTGTCAATCCCTGCTTGCCTTCTAACAAAAGCGTCTGGAAAGTACCAAGATAGCACCTGCAGCCAAGATTGTCACCAATCTAATTTATAGATTTTTTTTTTTAAACCTCCCAGTAAGCTTCCCAATGAGTCAGCTATATCCATCTTCAATAGGCAGGCAGCTGACTTTCTTCTTTTAGGTTTCTGGTAATATTTTACCTCCTTTTACAAATCAAGGACACAGTCATGAACTAGGAGAAAAGAAAACAGTGCAACAGTGCCCTTTAATTCAAATTTAGCTGTCTTTGCTTAAAAAAAAAAAAAAAAAAAAAAAAAGAGCAGAGAGTAACAGTAGGTAGGCCTGGAACTGCTGTCCTATTGAAATTGATTTATAGTAGTTAGAGAGCATTTAATGTATTCTATATATACTAAGGATATTTAGTATTAGTGGCGTCACTAGGCATTTTGTTTCAGTAGCAAAGCATACCTAGGCTTTGAAGTTATGGGAGCAGCAAAATAAACTAGAAGAATCCATCCCCTCAATACATTTTACAACAGAGAAATCTCTACAGATGACAGTACATCGGAGAAGTTTTCACATGGTGACTAACTCACTCAGAGGTGAAAAGGTAGACGAGAACAGACATATTAATTGCATTTAACCTGGACGTATGTCTTTGGAGTCAGAATGACCTAGAATCAAATCCTAGTATGCCCCATGGCAGTTGGTGTTGCCTGGCTTGTTACCGAACTTCTCTAAGCCTCACTTTCTTTATCTCTCTCTAGTGGATCAAAGAACACATTTCTCAGGGTGACTGTGAATATTTTATTACTGGCGTAAAACTAATACAGAGCAATATATTTTACATGACTAACTCTGAATTTCAATAATGTAAACTTTTATTAAAAACAAAGTTATTTAACTGAACTGGAACTGACAACACCTTAATAAAAATTTAATAGGTAAAGTAAAAATGGGAGTTTCCTTACATGGCAACATATCCCCAAACAGAACTTTTGTTAAGCTTAAATTGTCAAGTGATATAAAAAATATGCAGTTGGCTTGCTTATACTAAAATATAAAACCAAAACTTTAAAACTATTTCAAGATGATTGGGTTTCATCTGACTGTTAATGGAGCAATGCAGCTACCATGGAGTGCTAATGTGAAGGCATAGGTAAGCTGTATCTAGTTCATGCCGTGACAGATGTTTGCAATCAAACCAACTCACTGTAGCCTTCTAAATTTCCTGGACTTGCTTTAGTTGAATCAAAAAAATTCAAGACCTTGTTAAATGTGTGAAGACTGTTTGGAATGATATGAAGGAATAGCAAAGTGCAATGTAACCATGGTGTTAAAATTTGAATGAGTTACAGCTCATGTGCTTGGATCTTTTGTATATTGGTATTTAAAATTGCAAGCAATATTGTAAACTTTTTATAGAGTGTATAAAACATTCTGCTATATGATCTCAAGGTGGATGCTATCCAATCGTCTGACATGTTTCTTTCTGATTATTCTTAGGACTAAATTTATTGTACTTTAGCTTGATAAGATTATTCAAAACATGTATTAAATATCTATGTGCATATATAGGAGCTCCTCTGAAGAAGTAAAATTCAACACTGGAGATGCCTATGATAAAATAATAATAACAATAACGGGAAAAGCAAAATACAAAAGAAATAGATAATCTGATTTACAGAAATAAGTTTCTTTGTATTCATTGTGCTACTTTGCAACAGGAAGTGGCTGAACCTGTTTTTTTCAGGGAGCTAGTCACTACTAAAATAAGTGTAAGTAGTAGATATATCTGGACTTTTAAACCTAGGAATCACTCTATGTGGCTTTAGCCACTAGCCCAAAAGAAATAATATGTAGGCATCACTCAATAGAAGCATACTCTACCCGTGCATTCTTATGTAATTATAATCCTTATTAGCATATTACTTTTCCCCAAAGCCAGAGTGGGATAAGAAACAGGGAAAGGGGAGGAGGATGACTAATGAACCATAAAAGTTCCTTTATGACTTAGTTAAATAAAATCTAATCTTACAATAAAAAAATAAAAATTTTCTAGATCTTTAGGGAAAACTGTCATTAAAACACATGGCTTAGAGTGACAATATGCAGCATGGGAGGTGGAAAGAGAAAATCACTGAGATAAAAAAGAACATGAGAATGAATTTTAAAATCTCATTAAGAAAAAGAAAGCAAGTGACTAGAGAAAGTACAGTTCATTGCTTTAAAAAACTGTCACCAAATGAACCCTGCTTCTAAATCTGTCAATTTAGCCCCAAGATGTTGGGCCATTGTATAACAGTCCCCTGAAAGCAATAAAGACATTTTTTAGAGATCAGAAAAAGAAATGAGTCTAAAGTAAATTTCTAAACATAGTAGAGATCTAACGGTGACAAGTTGAGTACCAAAAGTTTGATTTCAGCCAAAAGAAAATGAATAATTTTTTCAAAGTTTTGACTCAACAGTTAGAACCAAATAGTAATTGGGTTAACACAAAGCATATAAAATGTAATTGTAATACCAAGAAAACATTAACATAATGAGATGTGTACCCATTTTATTAATTTTGAAATTAGTAGGACTGTGGAACTATGAAGGTATTCTTTTATAAGATTATATTTATAGCTGTCTATAAAACGTAGATATAAATTCATCTGCTTCTGTGTAAGTAAGGAGGGATATTGGTAAAAGTGAATAAGCAAACCAGTTCTAGAAAATATAGAAAATTGAATTAGAAAGAATGATCACTACTGGTGGTCACATACAACAATCAGGTGGAGAAAGAATTTAATCAAGTGTAACAAGATGAATTAGCTGTGTTAGAAAGAATATGACTGTATAGACTCTAATCCACTATCTTCAAAGATAAAACTCCTGAATAAACATTGTTATTTCAAATTCGATAATAAAAGGAACAAATCAATGAAGGAAATAATTAACTGGAGTGAATATCATGTGCACAGCTATTGATAGATGTGGCAGTGACAAAATAAGACAGTGGGGGAAAGAACCACTGTGGGGTGGAGAAGGAGAACGAAAGAAGGAGACTCCTGAATATCTGGAACATACGTCAGTGGACTCATTTCCAAGCTTAGTAAGCCTCAGAGGACTTTAGGCTCCCTAGTGAGTCATGGAAACAAGTACAAGTAATTGCTGCTTGAATGCTTTTGTCTGATTAGTAGGTGTATTGGACTGTTCTTGCTTTGCTATACAGAATCACCTGAGACTGGGTAACTTATAAAGGAAAGAGGTTTAATTGGCTCACGGTTCTGCAGGGTGTATAAGAAGTATGATGCTGGCATTTGCTTCTGGTGAGGACTTCAGGAAGCTTACAATCACGGCGGAAGGCAAAGGGGGAGCTGGGACATCACACGGTGGGCATAGGAACAAGGAGAGCGGGAGGCGCCTCACATTTTCAGGAGTCCATTGCGCTATCCATTGCGCGAAGGAGCCACCTACCTCACACTTTTAAACCACTCACTCACAATTGCAACGACAGCACCAAGCCAGGAGGGATCTGCCCCCATAACCCAAACACCTCCCACCAGACCCCATCCCCAACACTGGAAACTATATTTCAACATGAGATTTGAGCGGGGACAAATATTCAAACTATATCAATAGGGAAGGTAGCTGACTATACTGAGGTATGACTGGGAAACTATCCTTTTAGTTGAGCTGACTCGGTAACAGTAGCTTTGAATACTATAAAGTTGTAGTGCTTGGAGAAGATACCACGTGGAGGAAGGTCAAAAGGAAATCTCATTTATGAAACATTTAGGTCAATTCCTAGTACATAGTAGGTACTCAATGTCTAATTCCCTTCCCTTTTCATTATATATATTTATATATATATACACATATATTTAGTTCTAAGCAGTCACCTAATCTTAAAATCCCCTAAATTCCCTCATCTAATACATGATTATAAGGATGCTTATTTATGATGCCTTTTCCAGGAATCAAATATCTGGCCATTTTTCAGGCACCTATATTCTAATTAGAAATCATAAGTGAAAATGTTTTGTGTTTCTCCTGGGAAAGATCTACTTTAAAGTTAGCATTGATTCTGTCGCATCTTTAAAGCGTCTTCTTGCCTTTTCAGGATTTTATATAATCCAAAGTGCAGACAAAAAAGGAACAATAATGACCTAAACAGCAAAATGGCATTTAAGCTTAGCTCCATTACATTACTTAAGGTTCCTCTAAGAATAATAGACACCAAAATAGTACAAACTACCTCAACATTAAAGGATCATACAATATTCATGACCTCGGCTAAAATAATGCATAATGGAAGCATTCAGCACTTTTTACACCAGTACACTTTCGGTTTGGCTGATAGCTTTTGAGCCATTGTTTATGCAAGTGTACCAACTTCGAAGGAGATAATGCATATTATTAAACCATTATCTGTGTATCTGCATAAGCTATCCACTTTTTTAAGGTCTAGTAGCCTTGGGCTTAGGCATTTCAATTAAATCAACCATTCTGAGTCCTCATCTATATAATTATTATCTGAAATATCAAAAACTGGAACAAAGTTAATTTGTTTTATTTTAAATTGTTCTTTTACTTTAAAAGCAAAGAAACCAATTGGGAAAAAGTCCGTTATCAACATCCTTAGGATTACTAGTTAACTAACAACCAGGGTACAGCTCTAGTCAGGTATAATGCCATCTAATATTAAACATATGAAAAGAAATTCACGAAATCATTTAATCCTTATTCCTCGAACTAACATATAACAAAGGGAAGAAAGCAATAACAGAAGAACCAGTCACAGTCAAATGCACTAAAACACGTTCCTAATACAAACTATGTCATTACAGAAATTAAATAATGATGACTGTTTTCTCCTTGAAATCATAAAACCATAGAATCAACTGCCATAGCTTCTATATTTGTCACAGAGTAAACCTCTTCGGTGGCCACAGAAATCCTGGAGCTTTAGACTGTGTTTTGTATAGACTCTAAAGTGTCAAATACATCTTGGTCTAGGTCCTACTTCTCAGTAGGGAAGACATAGAAAGGGTATGATCAGACTTTTATTTTTTAAACTTGAGGTAACCCGCACCTCTCTGGACATTGGGTATTAAAATAGAGGGAGGGAAGGGAACTAAGAAGCAAGAGAATGGGCTCCTTGGCCAAACTGGCAGGATAAAGGACACTATAAATGGAGATGTTGATGATACTGATAACCAATAGCGCTCAGGGAAAGAAAAAAAAAAAAAAACAGTAGAGAGCAAAATAGTTGAGATAAGGTATTTCAGGATCCAAATCTATGAATCTGGGCCTTCTCTCTCTGTTTGATTCAGTGTTTCTTATCGGGGTTAGTTTAGATCCTCTTTCAATTATAGTTAAATCTGACCAGGGCTAGGAAAATCAAGATTTTTAAAAAATATAGTGAATGTAACATCCATTGATAACTAATTTAGGGAGAATGTTATATTCAGTTTATGCAAGCAAAAAGGTAGGCAAGATCGAGTAGATACAACATATGAAGAAAAAGAAATTTAAGTAGAAATTGACAAATCACATGTTAGGTTTATTCAGTATTCTATATCAGGATGAGTTTAACTCTAGTAAATAAATACTAGAATCACTGGCAATATTTTTTCTTCCATTCACAATTTGTATACAGAGTCATACACGTAACTTTTCAAGGAAAGGGTAGTAAAAATGTAGTATGTATGTCTGAATGAAGTGCCAAAATCCCTGACAAGATTATGCTCTTTAATCCTAAATTCTTCTTCCTTTTAGTTTTACAAAATCAACATCAGACCCTGGATTTCCACAAGGGCTAAGTTTGTATTTGTTCAAGAAATCTCAAATTTGTAACTGTCAGTGTGACATATACATGTTCATATAAAATGAAATCAAGCAATATTGAATTGTTTAAGTGATCCTTCAGAGGCTTAATGAGAAATACTGCTTAGCTGATAATGCCGAAGAATAGAATGTCAAAAACTCTTGGCTGAATTCAACAAAATCATGGCAATGTGTTTATTACGCAATCTCATTTATCCTCTTAAGTGACTCTTTTTTTGCAAAGTGACCCTTGTATTTATGATTGAGCAAAATTTTACGTCACAAAATAGTGTGGCTCTCCAGAGTCAAATATATTCTGAAGGTTCCAAACTTCAAATATGAAATAAATGAGTTCTGTGGTCCACTGTAAAACATTTACATTCCAGAGACTTTTTATAAAAGACCATTTTGCATTTCATAAATCAGTGAGTTTCCAATCAAATTAAATATCCTTTGGAAGACCTGATATCACATGGCAAAAACCAAAAAATGTGTTTAAAAAATTACTTCCTAAAAGGGAGGTGAAGAGAGTACTGATATTAGTACAATGTTTATTTAGATAATCTAATAAAATGATCTGGGTAGCATTGTTTTTGGCTTCTATATTCACAATTTTGTGCAGTGACACACACGTCTACATATAAGCATATAAACTGTGTTCTATATGTGGCATTCCACTGAAGTGATTTTTTAAAATATTTTTAACCACTCTATTGAAGTATAACTGACATTTAAACACTGTATATATTTAAAGCATATAATGTGGTGTTTTGACGTATGGATTTCTCTGTGACACCATTAGCACAATCAAGATAATGAACATATTCATCACTACCAAAAGTTTGCTCATGTGAAGTGATGTTTTTTATTGAATGTATCTTGAATGATTTTTCTGTATCAAAGATGATACCTCTTTCCATATATATTCAGGATGAGGAAGGCATCTTAAGGTTATCTAGCATATTGCCACTTAGCAGGCTTATACCAATTATCCTGAGTAGTTACCCATAATATCTTAAGCTATTAGAATTAAAAATAACACTTGACCCCCTTTCTCCCATCGAAACATTGAATCATAATTGTACCCTTCCAAACAGTTATTTATCAAGTCACTGTTTTAACATATCCAGCCCGTTTTGAGGAAAATGCTGTATCCAGTGTCAGACGTCTGAGAGTCTGGGGCCCAGTCTTCACGTTGTCAGCCTTTGGACCCTTTTCCTCTTCTGATAAAGGAGTGTGCTAGAGAGATAACTACTAACATCTCATCTGGCTGTCTGATTTTATGAATATCTCAGTTCCTGAAAGCCAGAGAGTCTATTCAAATCTTGCATTGTTCTTGCTATTGGAAAATTCTTCCATGAGTGCAGCTAAAACTTACTCCTCTGAAATTTCAGCATCCACTCTCCAAGTTCTCTTTCTTAGTCTTCAGAGTCTCAGTTGGAATCTGAATCTTTACACTGCTCAGGAACAAGTTCTAAATTCTAACACCCTTTAAGAGCCAGGACATTCTTTATGTGTAACTTAATATTCTTTTGATGAAAGTGAAGTCAATCTTTGGCTCTCTTCTTAAAGAAGCTAAAACAAAAGGGGCCATCAAATACACTCTCTGCTGGATTGCCCAAACGATTATGTATGATGGAGTAAACTCCCATCAGTAGGCATGGAGATCACCTGGAATGTCCAGATGGTTCCTCAGAATGGGGGTTTTCAAAAGACCATTGCTAGACATATGTGTCTGGTTAGAATGTTTAACCTTCATGGTCTTTAATCATGTAGCATTATGTGAAATGCCACTGGCTGAATGGCTTGATGAAGTGTTTTGAGGCCATAGAGTTTCCAATCTCCTGACCACCACCAGAGGCCCTGCAGCTACTGGGAATGTGGTCCTTACAAGCTGAATGCCTCTCTATCGGGTCTATGAGAAAAGAGGGCAGATGGGAGTCGGTCTTCACATTGTGTTGCATGGCCAAAAGGACTGCTGTGATCAAACAAATGAGAGAGAGAAGGGGAGTGAGAGAGAGAGAGAGAGAGAGAATCAACTGCTGGGGTAGGCAAGGAGTACCACTAGGACGAGAGAAATATCTGACCTGTAGTCATTCGGTTTCTATTCTTTCCTTATTGTCAATAATCTAAGAGATTTTTTTTTTTAATTCTCTAAGGGCAAAAGTTGTATGAATATTATTTGTCGTAGATGTTCATTGCTCTACACATGGTAAGTGCTGGTGAAAACAACGCGAGTGAAAAGCCAGAAGTTGTTTATTTTAAAGGCAACTGAATGATGTTGGAAGCAAAGTAGCAGCAAAAGGCGTTAGAATCAGCCTGTTCTGAGATCAGCTGGAGCAAGTGTCTAAACTCCTCCAAACTTCCATATTCTCATCTGTAAGTTGGAATAATATGAGTTGTGGTCAGAATGAGAGGCCATGTAAAGTCCTTATCATAGAGCCGGAAAGTTAGCAAACACTCAATAAATGATAGCTATTATTAATTATTTATTAGGATCACAAAGGTTATAACATGCTTGTAGGGAATGTTGATAATGCTTTAACAGTAGGACTTGACCTAGGACCCATCTGTGTGTGTAATTGACCTGTCCCATATGTGGTGATGATTTGGCCCATTTTAGTATTTATCTGTGTTATGTGAACTTTTTCTGGCTCAGATTTATTTTATTTTTTTTAAGTATTGGTTACCAGACGTCCCCGTGATACTTCTGAGGAGCACCGAGCCTTGATGGAAACATCTCTTGCTTGCGTTTTAGAGTCCTGGTTCTGTCCAGATAGAAGCATATGAGCCTTCTCTTGCATTTATTTGGGGTCAGCATCTCTGTTGTTGCTGAAACTCTGGAAAGAGAGCAATACATGGAGCTATGCTAGCCAATTTGGCAGCATGTTTTTTCAGCCCACTTGGCTGTGCACAATATTCTGTCTGAGTTTGGGAAGATCTGTCTGCTTTTTTCTTTTGTAGAGAGGCTATGAGAAATGAGGCAATGGATTTGCCTTATACAACAGCCTGGAAAAAATAGGCCATGGCCTGACAAATAATGAGTTACATGGCCTCCTTCCAGGGAGTTCCTGGCTGGAGACTGCAGGACAGGTTGAGACGCCTTCTGATAGATTTTGCACTAATTGTCTACTTTCCTAAAAGAAGTTCTGTTTAAAACAAAAGGCGGTGGGGGTGAGACAGTGGATGAGAGGTGTGGATCTTTTAGAGCATGAGATCCTTTTAAGAATAATCTATTTTATGCAGATTTCAAGGTCACAGGTCAAATTATGTATCCCAAAATGTTACACTAAACCAGATAATGCTCGTATATGGCAGTAAAGGGCGATAAGGTGTGCGTTTGACCTCACCCCAAATGTTTCTCATTTGGGACTGACCCAAACCTCTTCTTTGTCATAGAACATAAATGACCGTATGCTACCCTGTTTTGTTATGTTTATTTAGACAAAGTCCTTCGTCCTTATAGGGTCTGCCTGTTCCAGATTACTTGTGACAATCTTCTCTTTGTTGTTGTTTTTTCAAACACTGAGGAAGGCTCAGGCATGGACTGTACCTGGGTGTTTCTCTACCAGTACTCTGCCCAACTCTAGGCACACACTGCCATTTTAATTGCCTTTCTCAGTGATGACTGAGTGATGTTGTCTATATTGGGCATTCTTTATCATTTTGGTTTAGAATTAGAGGAACAAGAGAGGCTGGAACATCATCGATCTTGACAGCCTGGTGATCTGATGAGTCAGCTCCTGCACCAAAAGTATTGCTCTGAAAAAGATATAGTCCCCTTACTCTCTGGCTAACATGTAGAGTTTCCACATTCCCCATGCACTGTCCACTTAACTCCTTGACTGTCTATGTTAATCATGATGGCCATGGACCAAACCTCCTTTTCTTCATCTCAGAATAATGTTCCCCAGAGCTGCTTTTTATGGAGCTATTCATAGATAAGAGCAATAACGAGCCCAATGGCGTTGCTTCCTTTTCTGTATTCTGTGACATTCTCATCTCAGCCGACTGTGTCTGGCAGCCACACAATGAGGCCCTGCGTGTGTCAGAGAGATGGATGATATCTGCAGTGTCTGCATCTCAACGCTGACTCTATGAGCTCCTGCTGAACCTTAGCTCGGGGATGTTAGATTCTGTGCCATTGAATTAGAAAAACAAACCTTTCCCCTTTCCGAGAAATGTCTTATTTTCTCCCAACACAAAATACCTTAATGGAAATAATGACACGCATTAGATATTTGATGGATTACACATTGTACTTTCATCCTCAAAATTCCTGACTATGAGACTCTTTGTTTTTGTCTTATTACTCGAGTATTTTTTTTTTCAAAGCTAAAATAAAGAGGCTACTGATACAGGTAGTAGTCTTTACACTTTTTTCTAGATATTTTTGCTTTCTTCAACTGAGTGAAATTGGAAAAAATAAATGACAAAGGATATTAATGAGCCCCTATTTCATTATCAGGGAAGTGGCCAGTTAATTTTGGGAAAAACTGCTCAGATCTAAATTGCCTGGTTTTTGTTTCAGCATGAAATCAGTTATGAACCATGCACAAATGAGCCACAGTGGAGTCTCTGGTAATGGATTATTAGTAAGAATCTCAGTGCTGCTGAGGCCACTCAAGCACATCTGAGAGAAGTG
Organism: Macaca nemestrina; assembly: GCF_043159975.1. Taxonomy (NCBI): domain Eukaryota; kingdom Metazoa; phylum Chordata; class Mammalia; order Primates; family Cercopithecidae; genus Macaca; species Macaca nemestrina. The sequence continues at coordinate 159,456,642 of NC_092128.1, read as the reverse complement.
GTATCATGTGGGAGGTGGACCAAGGGACTAACAACAATGAGAACTTCTACCATCTGTTTTCTAGAGCCTACTCCATGGGCATGTAACCTGGGCCGTCGGGATTCCATGCTGCGACGAGCAGTTTAACGCTCTGTTACTGTCATCTTGGAATTCTTAGTAATTTGTGAGCAAGAGGACCTGAATATTCATTCTGCACGGGGCCCAGAAAATTATGTAGCCAATCTTCATGTTGAGCCTTTCTCTGTGTGTTGTAAATACTAATAAGATTCTAGAGGGATAACTTCCTCCTCAATTTTGACTGAGGTAGGACAGGATCGATATCAGGAGAGATGTCAGGATGCTAGAATCTTCAGTCAGATCAAGGGTTTATGAAAAGGTTTAGAGAGAAAAAACCATGTGAAGATATCTCCCAATTCCTCCTCCCTTTTATATGAAAGATAAAACTTAAGGTGGGTGCAAATTACTGATAGTCATGACTGAGAAAGCTATCGTGGACTGTGGCTTAGATCTAAATTATATTTGGAAAGTCTAGAGCTAAGAGTGGGGCTAAAATAGGGAAATCAAAAGGAGGTGATCTAGTTTAATGGAACAAGGGATAATGCATGAGTCAGCTATGGGTCATCTGGAAGACAGCACTGGTATAGAATTATCTCAGGTCTTCCAAGGTCTATCTTGGGGCTGCTGAAGACATAAGGACACTCCAGGGGGAAAATGTTCAGGTTGTGGGTGGGAATTGAGGCAAGAATCTTGAGATGCTGGAGTAGAGATGGATCTGTCTGGGATCCAGAGACATTGGCTAAAGAGAACATTCAAAGAGTTCCCTGAAGCAACTGTCCTAGTCTGTTCGGGCTACTATAACAAGCTGTCATAGACTGGGTAGCTTAAACAACAAAGGATTATTTCTCACAGTTCTGGGGGCTGTAAGTTAAAGATCAGGGTAACAGCAACTTCAGGCTTTTGGTGAGGGCTGGTTCTGTGGTTTGCATATAATCGTCTTCACACTACATCCTTACAGGGTGGAGAGAAAGCTCTGAGCTCTTCGTCCCTTTATAAGAAACCTAATCCCATCATGGGAGCTCTACCTTCATGACCTCATCTAAACCTAATTACCTCCCAAACGCCCCATTTCAAATACCAACACATGGGGGATTAGGATTCCGCATAGAATTTTGGTAGCGTACAAACATTCAGTCTGTAGCAGCAATCCGGAGATCATCTGTAATCATCTGCCAGGCTCTTCCACCAAGAACTGCCAGCTTTAGCTATGTGCTAAAACCAGAAGGCATGAAGCCACGCAGGCAATTTCTCTTCATGCTCTCCCCGACTTTACTCCAGAAGTGCAGATGAGGACTGGGAGGCACTGCGAGCAGGTAGAGAAGAAGGAGCAGAGCCTTTGCACCATTGTAAGTCCCAGCCTCAAACAGGTACCATCTGGTTGAGGGGTTACATGCATGTTCAGCCAGATTTAGGGTTTTCATTATTAAATTTAACGGAACATTCTGATGACTGAATGAAGTGTGTGTTTTCAATGTAAAATAATAGTTAGGTTTCCTTTATAACTAGTAACGAGAGCAGAAGCCAAGGAAGCTGCCTGAGTGTTCCCTCCAGGGACAGGAGATGTTTCTATCCTCTCCCACTATTCCATTAATTTTTTTTTTTTGATCACAGTGCACACACATCATGCTTGTTGACATATGGATCACATCTTTATTACCTATTTAATCTTCCCAAAGCTTTGCAGAAAATATTACTCAGTTTTTGGAAGTGAGAAAAATAAGTATCAGCAATTTTGGAAATGAGAAAAATAAGTAACGTCTCTAAGTTTAAGAGAACTTAGCAAATTAATAAATAATAGAGCTAGAATTTGAAGTCAGGTTTATGTGTTTCTCAAGATTTGTCCTCTTAATCACTAGACTGATTCTCTCTCCTTAATTGGAAAAAATACCATTAATCCTTACTATATGCCAGGAATAATGCTAATGACTTCACATATACTATATTAATACTCCTCAGATAAGCCATGAGTAGATTCTATTCTGTTGTCTATAAAGGGAAACTGAAGCTTAGTTTCAGTAATTAGTAACTAATCTGAAACTACATGAGCAGCTTTTGTCGGCCTGACCCCAAAGTGTATGCAATTCATTAAGAGAGAGACCGAAAAAGTGAAAGAGAGAGATTCTTATTAATTTCTTTCTTAAGTCAGATCTTTGTTAAAACAAACTGCATATAGAGGTCCTCCTAATTACTAGAACCAGTAGCAGGCACCGAAAACAAAACATAATCATTAGCTGGACATGTTCTCACCAATAGGTGGTTATAAATTGGGAAAAAGAAAACTAATCATCATGATAATCTTAGCCAATGATGAAGTGATCAACGGTACGAGAAGCCTGCACTCTAGAGAAAAGGCTACTCTCACCTGTTTCCAGGAAAACTCAGAGAAGTTTCATGGGAACAATGAGTCATTAACAATAGTTTTATTTAAGTAGTTCAAAATCAACAACAGAGCACCCAGGTTTGGGGTGGCTGTAAAAGCAAAATAACAGAACTGGAAATAAATATAACCAGTAAAGGGAGAAGGCCAAGAAGGAGTCATCCGTTTAGGAAGAGTGCTGTTCATTCTAGAATAGTGAGACCCGTGTGGCTATAATATTTATACAGAGACCTGAACTCAGGTTGATTGTATGTGCACAGGATGTGACAGGAATTAAGAGTTCATTACAGGTTCTTCATCAGGTGATTAAGCAATGAAAGCTGAGTTTTGGAAATAGTTATCTGGGAATGGTATGCTGGCTAGACCAGAGTGCAAAAGAGAATAGAGCCAGTGAGTGACTTGATATAGTTGTCCTGGTAAAATATACTATCTCATATTACAAAATGGATTATTGGGGTTTCTCAGTTTTCTTTCCTGAATGAAAGTAGAAATAAATAAGGGTAGGAGTAGTTATATATAGAATTATATATCTATCTTTCTGTCTATCTATCTATCTATCATCTCTCTATAATCTATCTATTTCTGCAACTCTGTATTTGTTTGTAAACATCTGTAAACTGTAAGAGAAGAGCTGAAATAATGTGAAGAGTGTTTATCATTGTTTATTCAACAATGCAAAGTATATGGTAAATTTCTAATATCTATAATCGTGTAAGGAAAATCATTATTGTAGTAGTGGGAAGCACGATGTGCTGGTAGAAATAGCAGTGATTTAAGCATCAGAATAATGTGTTTTCTTTTGAAGCATGATATTGCTATATGGAGAAAACTTTGTTTTTTCTTTTTGCTCAAAGTAAATCAGCACACAATTCCAGTTTGCTACTTGCTGTGCTTGTAGACACTGGAGTATTCAAGATAAATCCCATTAACATGCTGAATACTTATGGGTAGATGACTTGTGTTAGAATTCCCTAACATTCTTCCTGAAGTTGGAATGCTAGATTAAAACTTATTGTTGAAGGCTTTGTTGAAAAGTGTCAGGATGCCGTTGAACAAGGCAACTCTGAGGCATGTAGGGGACTCTTCATTTGCCCACAATTTCTTTTACATTATCTTGATAACAAGCTCTGATGTATTCTTTTTATATATATATATATACTTTAATTTCTGGGATACATGCACAGAACGTGCAGGTTTGTTACATAGGTATACACATACCACGGTGGTTTGCTGCACCCATCAACCCATCAACTACATTAGGTATTTGTCCTAATGCTATTCCTCTCCTTTCCCCCCACCCCTTCGACAGGCCCCAGTGTGTGAGGTTCCCATCCCTGTGTCCATGTGTTTTCATTGTTCAACTCCCACTTATAAGTGAGAACATGTGGTGTTTGACTTTCTATTCCTGTGTTAGTTTGCTGAGAATAATGATTTCCAGCTTCATCCATGTCCCTGCAAAGGACATGAACTCATCATTTTTTATGGCTGCATAATATTCCATGGTGTATATGTGCCACATTTTCTTTATCCAGTCTATCATTGATGGGCATTTGGGTTGGGTCCAAGTCTTTGCTATTATGAACAGTCCTACAGTAAACATACATGTGCATGTGTCTTTATAGTAGAATGATTTATAATCCTTTCCTTATATACCCAGTAATGGGATTGCTGGGTCAAATGGTATTTCTGGTTCTAGATTCTTGAGGAATCGTCACATTGTCTTCCACAATGTTTGAACTAATTTACACTCCCATCAACAATATAAAAGCGTTCCTGTTTCACCACATCCTCTCCAGAACCCATTGTTCCTTGACTTTTGAATGATCACCATACTAACTGGCATGAGATGGTATCTCACTGTGGTTTTGATTTGCATTTCCCTAATGACCAGTGATGATGAACTTTTTTCATATATTTGTTGGCCGCATAGATGTCTTCTTTTGAGAAGTGTCTGTTCATGTCCACTTTTTGATGGGGTTGTTTGCTTTTTAATCGTAAATTTGTTTTAGTTCTATGTAGATTCTGGATATTAGCCCTTTGTCAGATTAGATTGCAAAAATTTTCTCCCATTCTGTAGGTTACCTGTTCACTCTAATGATAGTTTCTTTTGCTTTGCAGAAGCTCTTTAGTTTAATTAGATCCCATTTGTCAATTATGGCTTTTGTTACCACTGCTTTTAGTGTTTTAGTAATGAAGTCTTTGCTCATGCCTATGTCCTGAATGGTATTGCCTAGGTTTTCTTCTAGGGTTTTTATGGCTTTAGGTCTTATGTTTAAGCCTTTACTTCATCTTGAATTAATTATTGTATAAGGTGTAAGGAAGCGGCCAAGTTTCAGTTTTCTGCATATAGCCAGCTAGTTTTCCCAATACCATTTATTAAAAAGGGAATCCTTTCCTCATTGCTTGTTTTTGTCAGGTTTATCAAAGATCAGATGGTTGTAGATGTGTGGCTTTATTTCTGAGGCCTCTGTTGTGTTCCATTCGTCTATATATCTGTTTTGGCCAGTACCATGCTGTTTTGATTACTGTAACCTTGTGGTATAGTTCGAAATCAAGTAGCATGATGCCTCCAGCTTTGTTCTTTTTGCTTAGAATTGTCTTGGCTATATGGGCTCTTTTTTGGTTCCATATGAAATTTAAAGTAGTTTTTTTTCTAATTCTGTGAGGAAAGTCAATGGTAGCTTGATGGGAAGAGCATTGCACATGTAAACTACTTTGGGCAGTATGGCCATATTTACAATATTTATTCTTCCTATAAATATTGTAAAAATATTTATATTTTTATAAAGCATGGAATTTTTTCCCATTTGTTTGTGTCCTCTCTTATTTCCTTGAGCAGTGGTTTATAGTTCTTGAAGAGGTCCTTCACATCTCTTTAAGTTATATTGCTAGGTATTTAATTCTCTTTGTAGCAATTGTGAATGGGAGTTCACTCATGATTTGGCTCTCTGTCTATTATTGGTGTATAGGAATGCTTGTGATTTTTGCACATTGATTTTGTATCCTGAGACTGCTGAAATTTCTTATCAACTTAAGGAGATTTGGGGCTGAGATGATGGGATTTTCTAAATATACAATCACATCATCTGCAAACAGACAATTTGACTTCCTTTCTTCCTATTTGAATACCCTTTATTTCTTTCTGTTGGCTTATTGCCCTGGCCAGAACTTCCAATACTGTGTTGAATAGGAGTGGTGAGAGAGGGCATCCTTGTCTTGTGCCGGTTTTCAAAGGGAATGCTTCCAGCTTTTGCACATTCAGTATGATATTGGCTGTGGGTTTGTCATAAATAGATCTTATTATTTTGAGATACGTTCCATCAATACCTACTTTATTGAGAGTTTTTAGCATGAAGCAGTGTTGAATTTTATCAAAAGCCTTTCGGCATCTATTGAGGTAATCATGTGATTTTTGTCACTGGTTCTGTTTATATGATCGATTACATTTATTGATTTGTATATGTTTAAATAGCCTTGCATTCCAGGGATGAAGCCAACTGGATGTTGGTAGATAAGCTTTCTGATGTGCTTCTGGATTTGGTTTGCCTGTGTTTTATTGAGGATTTTCTCATCAATGTTCATCAGGGATATTGGCCTTAAATTTTCTTTTTTTGTTGTGTCTCTGCCTGGTTTTGGTATCAGGATGATGCTGGCCTCATAAAATGAGTTAGGGAGGAGTTCCTCATTTTCTGTTGTTTGTAATAGTTTCAGAAGGAATGGTACCAGCAGCTCTTTGTACCTCTGGTAGAATTCGGCTGTGAATCTGTCTGGTCCTGGGCTTTTTTTGGTTGGTAGGCTATTAATTAGTGCCTCAATTTCAGAACTTGGTATTGGTCTATTGAGGGATTTGACTTCTTCCTGATTTGGTCTTGGGAGGGTGTATGTGACCAGGAATGTATCCATTTCTTCTAGATTTTCTGGATTATTTGTATAGAGGTGTTTATAATATTCTCTGATGGTAGTTTGTAATTCTGTGGGATCAGTGGTGATATCCCCTTCATCATTTTTTATTGTGTCTATTTGATTCTTCTCTCTTTTCTTCTTTATTAGTCTGGCTAGTGGTTTATCTATTTTGTTAATCTTTTCAAAAAACCAACTCCTGATTTGTCGGTTTTTCATGTCTCTATCTCCTTCAGTTCTGCTCTGATCTTTGTTATTTCTTATCTTCTGCTAGCCTTTGAATTTGTTTGCTCTTGTTTCTCTAGTTTTTTTAAATCATGATGTTATGGAGTCAACTTTAGATCTTTCTGGCTTTCTCCTGTGGGTGTTTAGTGCTATAAATTTCCCTCTAAACACTGCATTAGCTGTGTTCCAGAAATTCTGGTACACTGTGACTTTGTTCTCATTGGTTTCAAAGAACTTATTTATTTCTGCCTTAATTTCATTATTTACCCAGTAGTCATTCAGGAGCAGGTTGTTCAGTTTTCATGTAGTTGTGCAGGTTTGAGTGAATTTCTTAATCCTGAGTTCTAATTTGATTGCACTGTGGTCTGAGAGACTGTTTTCTATGATTTCTATTCTTTTGGATTTGCTGAGGAAGGTTTTACTTACAATTATGTGATCAATTTTAGAATAACTGCAATGTGGTGCTGAGAAGAATGTATATTCTGTTGATTTGGTTTGGAGAGTTCTGTAGATATCTATTAAGTCTGCTTGGTCCAAAGCTGAGTTCTAGTCTTGAATATCCTTGTTAATTCTCAATCTTGTCAATCTGTCTAATATTGGCAGTGGGGTGTTAAATTATCCCACTATTATTGTCTGGGAGTCTAAGTCTCTTTGTAGGTCTCTAAAAACTTGCTTTGTGAATCTGGGTGCTCCTGTATGGGGCGCATATATATTTAGGATAGTTAGCTCTTCTTGTTGCATTGATCTCTTTACCAATATGTAATGCTCGTCTTTGTCTTTTTTTATCTTTGTTGGTTTACAGTCTGTTTTATCAGAGACTAGGATTGCAACCCCTGCTTTTATTTATTTATTTATTTATTTATTTATTTATTTATTTACTTTCCATTTGCTTGGAAAATATTCCTTCATCCCTTTATTTTGAGCCTATGTGTGTCTTTGCACATGAGATAGGTCTCCTGAATACAGCACACTGATGGATCTTTACTCTTTATCCAATTTTCCAGTCTGTGTCTTTTAACTGGGGCATTTAGCCCATTTACATTAAAGATTAATATTGTTATGTGTGAATTTGATCCTGTCATTGTGATGCTAGCTGGTTATTTTGCCTATTTGTTGATGCCATTTCTTCATAATGTCAATGGTCTTTACAGTTTCATGTGTTTTTGCAGGGGCTGCTACCAGTTTTTCCTTTGCATTATTTAGTGCTTTCCTCAGGAGCTCTTGTAAGACAGGCCTGGTGTTGACAAAATCTCTCAGCAATTGCTTGTCTGAAAAAGTATTTTTTCTCCTTTGCTTAGGAAGCTTAGTTTAACTGGATATGAAATTCTGGATTGAAAATTTTGTTCTTTAATAATGTTGTATATTGGCCCCTACTCTCTTCTGGCTTGATAGAGTTTCTGCAGAGAGGTCTGCTGTTAGTCTGATGGGCTTCCTTTTTGAGTAACCTAACCTTTCTGTCTGGCTGCCCTTAACATTTTTTCCTTCATATCAACCTTGGTAAATCTGATGATTATATGTCTTGGGATTGCACTTCTCAAGAAGTATCTTTGTGGTGTTCTCTGTATATCCTGAATTTGAATGTTGGCCTGTGTTGCTAGGCTGGGGAAGTTCTCCTGGATAATATTCTGATGAGTGTTTTCCAACTTGGTTCCATTTTTTCCGTCACTTTCTGGTACACCAATCAATCATAGATTTGGTCTTTTCACATAGTCCCATATGTCTTGCAGGCTTTTATTTTGTTACTTTGAATTCTTTTTTCTCTAATAATGTCTTCACACTTTATTTCATTAAGTTGATCTTCAATCTCTGATATCCTTTCTTCTGCTTGATTGATTCGGCTATTGATACTTGAGTATGCTTCATGAAGTTCTTGTGCTGTGTTTTTCAGCTCCATTAGGTCATTTATGTTTTTCTATAAACTGGTTATTCTAGTTGGTGATTCATCTAACCTTTTTTCAAAGTTCTTAGCTTCCTTGCATTAGATTAGAATATGTTCCTTTAGCTCAGAGGAGTTTGTTATTACCCACCTTCTGAAGCCTACTTCTGTGATTCATCAAACTCATTCTCCATCCAGTTTTGTTCCCTTGCTGGTGAGGAGTTATGATCCTCAGAAGAGATATTCTGGTTTTTGGAATTTTCAGCCTTTTTGCGCTGGGTTTTCCTCATCTCCATAGATTTATCTTCCTTTTGTCGTTGATGTTGGTGACTTTCACATGGGGTTTCTGTGTGGACATCCTTTTTGCTGATGTTGATGCTATTCCTTTCTGTTTGTTAGTTTTCTTTCTAACAGTTAGGCCCCTCTGCTGCAGATCTGCTGGAGTTTGCTGGAGGTCCACTCCAGACCCTGTTTGCCTGGGTATCACTAGCGGAGGCTGCAGAACAGCAAAGATTGCTGCCTGTTCCTTCCTCTGGAAGCTTTGTCCCAGAGGGGCATTTGCCAGATGCCAGGCAGAGCTCTCTTGTATGAAGTGTCTGTCGACCCTTCATACAAGAGGTGAGCCGGGTACCTAAGTTGGAAATGCAGAAATCACCTGCCTTCTGTGTTGATCTCGCTGGGAGCTGCAGACCTGAGCTTTCCTATTTGGCCATCTTGACATCCAGGCTCTGATGTATTCTTGAGGGAACAGAGGGGTCCTGAAGGGGAGGTTGGTGAGTCATTGATGTGGTTCATTTCCAGATCTCTTGCTGGCAATATCCATATCATGGTTTCTATTTGAAGTGTTGGCAATGGAGAAAATGTAACAAGAATGGCTATGATGGATTGGCCCATAAAGTTTGAATCACCCTTTCCTTTCACATCTGCTTGTCTAGTGTGTCTCTGACTTGAAACAGAATCAACTCAGAAGGGACAAAGTCAGGTTACCTAGGATCCCAGACAAATTTCTTTTAACTTTGGCTTATTCCTTTGAATGATTTCTTAAAAATTGACCTTTTTGTTGAGGTGTTTTCTAGAACAGTAGGATGTCTTATTGAAGCATGTGTGTTGAGAGGCTTTGAATGCCTTTTTCTTCCCCCCACAGCTGCACAAGTCTACTTTGGATTTTGACCACAAAAAACAATGCAATGTTATTTTTATTCATTTCTGGGATGTTTAATTTCCATTCCCATGAATTATAATTTATTCAAAGTAATGCAACAGAAATATATTTTTAGAATTAGATGTGATTTTTTACTTCCCCCTTTCAAAAACACATTTTTCTTTGTTTCTGTACAAGTTATCAGCCTGTTGCATCCTTGGGGGTATAATGGACACATGGCTGACTTCTTCAAGGAAGTGTATCTGGAACAAATATATGCTGCCTTTGCAAACCTGCTCCTGAATTTATAGTAGGTACAGTCAATGATTGGTTAAAATCAGAGAGTCTTTAGGAATATCATACATTGTATTTCACAGGCAGTTTTGTTTATATTGAAATGATGAATCTCTATGAAAACCTAATTTTCTAAATCATTTTGTTCAAAATGTTGGATCTCCAAACTCTTACCTTTTTCATATTTTTTTCTTCTTTTTCTTTCCAGGTTGACATGAATCAAGATTATTGAAATAAGTACTGTTTGAGAAATCTACCAGTGCAAATAAGTGTGTAAATGCTCTCTAAGCAACTATTGTGAAGAGAAAAGAATAAGGGGAAGAGAATGAAGTGATTAAAGCATAAATAATTTTTTTTTATGAGAAGCCACAATAGAAGAAATCCCAGGGCTAATACTTTTTTGACGATAAAACTGTTGTCACTATCTCAAGTCATTCTTTGTACCTCAGAATAATTATGTCACTATCAGTAACTTGTTATGCCACAGAAATGCTCCATTTTTAAAATAATTATTCTTGAGCCAAACAGAAATTATCTAAAAAGTTAAAAGAATCAATGCTAATAGCATTCTGTAATCTAATTCTCTTCCTCTCATACATTCCCCACATTTTTTCATATTCTAATATCATTCTCCTTTCAAGATTATTGCTGATATAATATTTGTCATTAATAATAGTCATTAGAAGTGGCTAATTATATGACTCTTTACATAGGAGAAAAAAAATCCTGGGTCACCTGAAATTTTAATGGCAGAGATAAAACAACTTTAAAAATTATGTTCAAGTTAAGATGAGTCATTCTATTATTATGAGATTCTATACTACATATGTAAAGTACTTTATAATTATCTGAAATTATATGTGTATGTATTATGTATACAAAGATACTGTTTTATAGAAATATTTAATAAATATGTATTGATTATCCACCATATCCTCATCCTGTGCTGGGCAGTGGGCATATAACAATGAATATGAAAAATTCCTCTGACTCTTGTGGTCCCCTTAACCCTACTCACAAGACAGGCAGGAATAGTATTATGAACGGAGGCCCAGAGATCAAATGGCTTCCCCAGACTTTAGAACTGAGTGTCCAAGGCATTCTTATCCCCAGCTCAGAGTTATATTCAACACAACATTTATATCTCCCAAATTGTGTTCCACCATGGATATTCCACAAAAATAACATTGTGTTGCCAAACATTGGAAACATTTTGAACTTTATCTTCTTCTGGAAAATTCAAAACACACTTTAGCACATTAAACATTCCTAGAAGTATGTCAATAGAGAATTGTTTAATTTAGTGAGTTCTAAACTACTAACATCTCACTGTCTAGACTTTTTAGGTACAAAGTTGCACCACACGTATATTCAAGGACTAACCTTGTGAATACACTTGCTTAGTCATTACGTCAGAGAGTAGTCAAACCCAGTTGCTCTCTCTGCCTGGAATCCCTTTGCCAAAATAGAACTAATTTTCAGCACATGAGTAATTCAGTATCGAATAAACCTCAGAACAGTAAAGTACATAAACCACTGTGCATTTTGCTGGCTCTCGTTGTCTCTTTGGACAGGAAGAAAAGGTCTCTAAGAGCTAGATTTAATGTTTTTAATATTTTATATTTTATAGGGAATTTGATCTTATGGTGACACAATATTTTATAACCATACCACCAATACTCAACCATCTAGAAAGGAGCATCTCATATTAATTACATGCTGGTTTCTTTGTCATTTGGGTGGATGGGTAGGTGAGAGGAATCAAGTCTTGTGGAATAGTGCTATGCCTCACTCTCCATAACTTTATTCCCCAAATGCATCCTGATCTTACTGTCGTGCAGTCTCTATCAAAAGAATTCTCTCATGACAACTTGCATTACAGCTTTGCCTGGAGGCTACTAAATGCCCTACCAAATGAGTCTTGCTGCAGCCAAGTTTCAGTACCTTGTAATATTTACTAGGCTTATGAAATTCCATAATTTCTATATGAAAGTATTTTGAATGGTGGTAACCAACCTATGGCCCATGGTCACATTGGATTTTTTTAAGATTTCACAGATAACTTTTGAAAAAAACTTGAGGATGACTCTAATCATTACCTAATGGATTAATGCTGTGATTGAATATACTAGTTGTTTGAAATACCCCAAATCATTGAACACTATGAAATACTCAATATATTCAGCAACTTAGAAAATTATGAGTGAACAAAATTTACAGAGAAGGCCTAGAAGTCTTGGAAGCCCAGGGTTGTAGAACGTGTATCAGCCAGAAAGAAATAGAACAGATTTGTAGCCTAAATTCACTGCAGGCTAGGCATGCGATATTAAACAATTAATTTGCTTAACCACTTTAAACCCCAGTTTCCTTATCTGTCAAGAGTAGGTATTAATACAAATTTTGTTACCTCTGTAATACAAGAAAAAATTATTTTAACTTATGTAAGACATTTTGTAACCTAAAAATTATCGTACTTTCAGGTCACATGACAGACACTTTTAAATAACCAAGCATTTTCACCAAATTCCTTCCTGAAAACTATTCTAACTCATGATTCTTGAAGCTAATAAAAAATAATTAGCAGAAGGACATATGTGAAGAGAGAACATGATAGTTTGTGGCAGCCAAAACAAACAAAGCAAAATAAAACATACAAATTAAAATAGTAGAATTTTATCCTTTATTCATGTTATATGGCCAACATAGGTCAGCAAAAGCCTCTATTCACATAATCACTAAGGGAGTGGCCTTAGTGATCATGGCCACAATGACATCTTAGAAGAAACTTCCGACGTCTCAGCAGCAAGAGAAGAGAAACTGAAAAATTGTAGATGGACTTTTCACTGCCTGTGTTGCTCACAGATCCGTTAGGAAGGCAAATGGAATTTGGTTAAGCATTACTGGGGAAGGGGATGGGGGAAGGAGAGATGGGAGAGACAGACAGAGAGAGAGAGAGAGAAAAAAAAAGAGGGAGGGAGGGAAACTCGTAGTAACAGTTCAAATAATATTGCAATCCTATGACCCACATATTCAGCCTAGTACCCATTAGTTTTATTTTTCTTGATCCTCTTCCTCCTCCCAACCTCTGAAAGGTCCCAGTGTGTGTAATTCCCCCCATGTGTCCATGTGATGTGTTGCCATCATTTAGCTCCCACTTAAAAGTGAGAACACACAGTATTTGGTTTTCTGTTCCTGCATTAGTTTGCTAAGGATAATGGCCTCCAGCTCCATTCATGTCCTTGCAAAGGACATGATGTTTTTTAATGGCTGCATAGTATTCCATAATGTATAAGTTCCATATTTTCTTTATCCATTCTACTATTGATGGGCATTTATATTGATTCTGTGTCTTTGCTTTGTGAATAGTACTGCAATGAACATACATATGCATGTGTCTTTATGATAGAATGATTTACATTTCTTTGGTTATATATCCAGTAATGGGATTGCTGGGTCAAATGGTAGTTCTATTTTTAGGTCTTAGAGAAATTGCCACACTGTCCTCCACAATGGTTGAACTAATTTACACTCCTACCACCAGCATATAAACATGTCTTTTTCTCTGCAACCTCGTGATTTTCAAGACAGCCCTATAAAAACATTTGTAGAACCTAATTAAAAGAGAAATTACTTAGGCAATGGTCTCCAATAAGAAATAAAGTAAAACTTTTAGTGATGCTTAATGTATATTAGAATAAAGAACAAAGATGTTAAGTTTTACAGACATTTAATATGCAAACTCACATATGTGTCTCATTCTGTACATGGGTGGGGTTAGAGGGTCTCAGGTACTGGTTATGGCTTTCAGGATATCTTGAGGGAAGAAAATCCGCAGCTCAGTGGTGCCTTCAGATTTATCCACCTTCAGACCCCTGAAATACCTATTGCAAAATGTTTGTCTGTGTATGGTTTAGATTATATCATTTTAAATGATAGGATTATCTTTGTAAAAATTGAAAACAAAAACTGTCTTATCTGTAAACTTAAAAAGTAAACTAAATAACCAGAAGTTTGTAACATTTAAAAATAATCTTCCAAGTGCATATCTTAATGTGATTTGACTCACTTATGAAAAATATGATAACACAACACCTTCCAATTAGTTTCCAAGAACTACTAATTGTCATTAGAGTAAATGAAATGTAATAACTTCTTAACATAGAGTCACTCAAAATTTTTCTAAATACTTTATTAGCATTTGATAGTAACATTTTTAATTTTTAATTATTGAGAGACAAAATTTAATACTGAATATTTTATATTTACATTACCCTTTTAAAAGGAATATGATTGAAAACTAACAAAATTTCTTCCAAAACCTCACAAATGATGTTTTATTGAAAGAAAAAAGTGCTAATATATAAAATAAATTATCTAAAATTATTTGTTACTTTTATATTATCTTTTAAAATCTCCATTGCATATATTTTAAGGTGGATATTACATTATTATATTACTGCAGTACTACTTGTTTATCACCCATAAATAAACATAAATATATTATGGGTGTGCATTCAAATTTAATATAGGTGGATTTGCAGTAACCAAAATGGTTGAGTGCCATTATTCTAATTGAATATATTGAATGACTGTAATTAAAATCATATTATATTTGTGCACATGTGTATAAATATTGATGAAAAAAAGCCAAACGCTGTAAAGCATTTGAAGAGATTTATTCTGAGGCAAATGTGAGGACCACAATCAATGTAACAGGCTCAAGAGGTCCTAAGAACAAATGCCCAAGATGAATAGGTTACAGTTTTGCTTTATATGTTTTAGGGAGACATAAGACTTCAATTAATATATGTAAGGTATAAACATTGCTTCAATCTGGAAAGGCAGAACAACTCAAAGCAGGGGGCTTACAGGTCACAGGAGGATTCAAAAGTTTTTTGATTGGCAACTGGTTGAGAGAGTTAATTTATTATCTGAGGAACTGTAATCAATAGAAAGGAGTCTCTTGGTTAAGATAAGGGGTTATAGAGAGGAAGACTCTTATTTTGTAGGTGAAGACTCATAGATGACCACTCTTAGAGGCAGTAGATGGCAAGCATTTCTTATTCAGACCATTAAAAGATGCTAGGCTCTCAGCTAATCTCTTTGAGATAAGAAGAAGATATGGAAAGGGAAAGGAATTCTCTACAGAATGTAAATTTCTCCCACAAGAGACAGCTTTGCAGGGTGATTTAAAAATAAGTCAAATAAATATATTTTGGGGTAAAATATTTGTATTTCTTTTGGGGCCTGCTATCTGCTATGTGATGCTATACTAGAGATGAGTTAGAATTTGGTATCTTATTGCTACAAAAAGTCTATTTTGTCAGTCTGCAGGTCTCGGTTTTATTGTTGATGCTGGTTAGTTGTGCCTGAATTCCAAAAAGAGGAAGGTATAATGAGACATCTAGTCCCCCTTCCCATCATGGCCTGAACTAGTTTTTCAGGTTTCTTTGGAATCTCATTAGCCAAGAGGAAGGGGTCCATTCAGTTGATTGGGGGGCTTAAAATTTTAATTTTGGTTTACAGAATAACATTTGAGTTATTAAGTGACATTTTCCCTGCACCCCCTTAATTGTTTATACTCTAGTGCCACTCACCCTCTCCCAAACTTTCTCTTTCCCTGCAGGGGAGATAAAAAGTCAGGAAAGGAAAGAATACTTGAATACTGATATATCTCTAAATGGCACTGAGTTCTAATCTCCAGCCAGGACCAACTGCTAGTCCAATCCCAGGTTACAGAAGAAGATCTGCACAGCTCTTCCATGGGTAGAGTTCTTGCTGTCGTCAAAATCTTAGCACTCCCCTCTTCCAGCCTACTCTTGGCCAGCATGGTGAATGGACAAAGGAAATATCTGCATGTCATTTCTAGGTGGGTGAAACTAGAAAAGCCTCAGAACATTCCTGTATCTATTAGTAGGACATAGCAAACTGTGGGATGGTGTCTGTGTTCCTAGAGAGAGCATAAAGTAATGAAGAAGTGAAGAGTATCCCTCAAATTCTTCACCACTCAGGACTACTCATGAGTGACTGAATATTTTTTGAGCTCTCTAAAGAGCTGCAGAGGTAACAGACAAACTAGAGAACTGAATGAATCCCAGAAAATGGAGAAGAGGAACAAGTTAGCAATGACCTGTGGCATTGAGAAGCAAAGGCCAGAAGGGACTCCTGAGATTTCCGTGGGTGCTAAGGTTGAAGCAATATTGAAAACCACATGTGATCTCCCCATCCCTAAGCTTCAGTAGATGAGCCAGCTGGAACCTAGACACAACCCTAGAGGAAACAGCAGCACTTTACAAAAGAAGATGAAATTTTCGCCACCTAAAGGAATAGAGTTTCGATGGAAAAAATGCGTTGTTGCAAAAATAAAACTATATATTTTACATATATGAATTTATGAACTAAGAATCACATCCCATGGAGGCTTGAGTGAAGGTGGGGATGAAAGCTGGAGAACTACAGAGGAAGCGACGCAGACGAAGAAATAGATTGATGGAAAGTAAGGACGTGTACATACCTATGATTCAATAAATGTGCTTCAAGTACTTATTATATACAAACACATTATGAAAGTTTGAAGAATACAGAGAAGAACATAAACACTTTATTCCCTCATAAAGCATAGCTTGACATTGAGGTTTGAAGTTTCTAATAGTTATATAGTATCTTCTTCAGGAGTGGAGGGAATCATTCACTTTGCCTGGAGAATTCAGGGATGTTCAAAACAATGGTGATATTGAAGCTGGCTCTTGCGGGATGAGAAGGAGTCTTTCAGATTGGTTTAAAAAAACGAGGGGGAAAAGCATACAAGCAGAGGAGTTTCTCTCTGCAAATCATAGGGGTAGAGAAGAGGACGGTAAAAGCATTTCAATATAGCCAAAACTCATGACATTTAATGGAATCGCTACAGATTCTGAGATGTTCCATATATTCTGGATTAGAAAATATTTTGAATTTATCATACATTGAAAACCACAGCACAAATAATCTACCTACAGTTGAGTAAATTGTCATATCATTCTACAAATTTTTCATAAATGAATCTACTCTTTCACCGTAGGGGCAATATTGCTTCAAGTGCTTTGCACTTTACTTTGCCTACCCTTTGACTTCTGTGTTTAGCAAAACATTTTTATTTTAGTTGGTATCTTCTAAAGTATTCTTATTTGTACATTCTAAGCAGCAGCTTGCATTCCAAATATTTCACAGTCATTTAATTTCACCACTTGACTTTAAAAGCTATTTGATCTTAGTAGGAGATTGCCAGCTCTCGAAAACATGTTTCTTTAAAGAGCAACCTATTGCTAAAACATATAACCATAACCCATTCGTCTGCAGTCATTTTCCCCACAGATAAAAGGGTCATTTTAGATAACTGCAATAATAGCTATTTAAGGTACATATTATTAACGTTAGAGGTCAAGGTACTTTACAACCTCTAAATAAATGAGATGTATAGAGCATCAGAAGCAACAATATGCACACACATTAGATTTTCAATACCCAAACATTTTCCACAGAAATTATTAATTTACTTTGAAAAGTTCCTACTTTAGGGCCAGATACCCTGGATATTTGTAGTTTGAGGAGGTCAAGTGAGTATCATGAATTGTCTTGATCATGAACATCAATCAGGCTTGGAGCAGGACATCTGTATATGTCTCTGGACCAAAGAGGATTTTACAAGAGATGTGTTATCTGGATGTCGTGACTTCTTACTCAGCTTTCAAATAATTGTAGTAGAAAATATACATTGTAGAACTAACTCATCCAGAAGGGTAAGAGATTCTTCTGCCCTCACCAGTGTGCTTTTCCTCCCAGCTGCTGCCCTGCTTCCAGCTGGGTCCAGTAAGGTTAAGAACATATTTCTGAGACATGGAGCTGCTTGATACTGAGAAATCTGTCATGCTTAGACACCTGATTTTCCTCCCATGACAGGATTTAGCATCAATAATACATCTGTGTTGCCACAAAAAGCAGAGCAGACTATTTATAAATATTTAATTATTTATGCCCATTTTTTGTTTGATTGTCATGGATACTTGAGGGACTACTGGAATTATTTTAAAAATGCTTATCTGATGGATAACTTTGCTATCTCACATGATGGACCTAAACTCTACTAAACTTCAGGAAATATATTGAAGATTGCATTCTATATTTCTGAATTTAATGGAGAACATATTAAGATAACTAGATAACCTATAAGTAGAAATAGAGCTTTCGAATAACCAAATATTATTTTACAAGAACTGAAGAAGAAGAAATGGGAGGTTTTATTTCAGTTGTCATATATAAGAAATTAAAAATACAAAATATCCGTCATACAAAAACACAAAATAATTAAAATTTACATCATGGGAGATTTCTATGAAGAAGTTGGAGATTATGGTTGTTGGGAAAAACAAAACCATGTTTAAATTACTCTGTGGTTTTAACTGAGCTTATTACTGGAAGGCACTCCTTCAAGATAACTCTACAGCAGCCGTGGCTTCCTCTGTGGCCCACCCAGGGAGAACAAGAATGGAACATTTTATAATCATCTGATTTTTATTGAATATAACGTGCCAAAATTATGAGGTTAAATAAACATAAAAACAATATCTAAGTGTCAAACCAACAGTTTAGCTTCTAAAAGTACTGCCCAATGTCTGTGACGTCAACAGAGAAAGTAGGAATGAAATAGCAGTTAAGGAAAAAAATGATCCAATATTTTATTACCTTTTCCCTCCCCAGAAGCTCCTTCTTGGAAATTCGTTTAAAGGAGAATATATAAAATGAGAAAACGACAATCCTTTAGAAATATTTTCAGCACTACTCAATAAAATGTTTAAAAGTCTAGAAAGCATTTGGTCATAAACAAAAATGAGACAATAAGCAAATGCCTTATGAAATTTATAGTATCAGGGAACTTACCTGAGTTACTAAGTCAGTCAGGGAAGAACAAAACAAGGAAGAACAATGAAATAAGATGACTTAAATGAAGTCCTGTGAAAGGCTGGAGGAGGGAGCTGATATTTGAATAGTGCTTTCCTCAAGAACTCAAAGCATTACCGTGTACTGTCCTGTAGCTTGGAAATTTAGTTTTTGTCATCTGTCACTGTTTTCATATTTGTTTACAGACAGTTAAACATAGTACAGTTTAAGTGAGCTACGACGATACCTTAGTATTGTCCATTTAGTATCAATGGCTTAGCTGGAATAAGTTGCTCCATAGAACCAATCCATGAGATGGTCAGGAGGCGGGGTGGTAGACTCGTGGAGCAGAACAGAGAGGAGCGTGTACTCTGCAGAGTGGAGCAGAGTGAGGTGAAGCACGGTGGAGCAGAGCACAGGCATTTATTGTAAACATGGGCAAAGCTACTCCTAATATTTGTGGGGCAAGTGTACAAATAGAGAAACACATATATTATATCTAAATATGGAAAAGTTATATTTCTAGCTAACCGTTAAAATGTGTTATATACACCTGAGTAATAACAAACTAGCAAATATCTTTAAGTTTATGGTTTTTGAATGACTAAGTCAGCCAAATACCAGAGGCTACTAAATTGGATTGTTATTGCACGTGGCTGGTATTTTGTTGATGGCTGAAGAGGTCTGCATAGATATTCCATAAGCATATATAATTAATAAATTATTATATCTGGATTCCACACACTTATTTGTGCCTTTGTTTCTGCAAAATCATGAATTGTACTATTATCAAGCTTTTCACATAATTTGTGTTCTAATGCCATCTATAGATGTAAAGAACTAAAATAATAGCATTGAATTACATTCAGAGGTCACAAGAGTTGATTTTTATCAAGAAATATGCATTAAGTTAAATGTAAAAATAAAATAAAGTTTTCTCTTATATGTGCTTCAGAAGTAATTTTTCCTCTAACAGATTCAATATTATCTACTAAAATTGAGGAACAGAATACAAATTATAATAGATGAATAGAACAATTTTAAATTAGGTTATATAATAGAGCTGAATGTTTAATTTTATAAAAAATTTAATTGAATCCTAATAATTTTATAAAAATAAAACTACTCATATTCAGAACATTCAGTAGTAATCCAGATGGTCATGTAGAGAACTAGAATCATCGCAATATCCCTTACACCTTATATACAACTATTGAGAATATCATGCTTCTCCATGAATACCCCTAAACTACAAATTGGAACACTGAGAAATGACATTTTGTTAGGTAATAATTTCTTTTGTCATTCTATCTGAAAGAAGAGTTTGACAAGTCCCTTTGTCTTTTACTTAAGTGCTTCAGCTGATCACATCCTCTTCATAATCTGAGTCATGTCCATCTTCATGTCAGCAGTCCCATGAATCTCAGTGCTGGCGTTGGATGTATGGGACAGAAAAAGAGATGTGGAGAAGCATTTCTCTGAGGCCTAAGCAGTATACAGTCAAGAGAAAGACTATATTGGCTTGAAGGTGTTGTTTTGCTAGAAACAGAGGTATCCATGTGTTCTTCAATAATTTCATTTTGTGTGTGTCTTTGTGATATGCGGCCAGTCAAAGCACTGGGCAAGGCCTCTTGTGTCCTGGCTGAAGAGTGGCACTGACTACAGGATCGGGAGTCAGACTTCTAGCATTTGAATTAGGGTTTCACCATTTACTAGGTGGACATATCAGACTTTCCTGATGCATCTCCGCAGATCCTTTCAGCCAGAACTTCTCCAGAGCTTTTGGCTGCTCTTTCATCTAAGCCATTGCTGCAAAAACACACTATGCACGGGCTTCAAAGGACTTCAAAAGGAAGCAAATCAACTTTACCTTGAATCATTCTCCTGCATTGAACCCTGTGCCCCTTTCTTTGGTGCATCCCTGTTGATGATAAAATAAAGTACCAGGAGATCCTAAGCACAACTGTGCTTGCGTGATCCAAAAATAAATATGAGAAAAACGTCTGACCAATGGGACACATGAATCCATAGGTGATTCTTCCCCTTCCCTCTCCTTCGATGGATAGTCTCGAGATGTATTCATTACAAAGCCTGTCAAAAGATGGTCCGGAGAGATCCCCATCATTTGCACTAGTCGCCAAATGCTGATCAACTCAGTAATGCTGCCTCACATTGACTCTCTTCTTTCCAGTTCCAATCTTTTTTCCCTAACCCCTGCTTCCCTGGCTTCTCTTAATCTAACCCAATTTTAGCACATAAACCTTTGCCACAGACTCAGTTTTCAGAGGAACCCAGGCTAAGAAAACGCACGATCTTAGGTAAGTTAACTTCTTTGCACTTTGGCTTCCTAATATGGAAATGGGTAATAATAGAACTTATCTCTTAGGATAGCTGCACTAATCAAATGCATTTATACATGAAAAAACACCTAGAACATTTCCTGATGTACAGGAAGCAGAACCTGAAGCAAAGGTTTATGTGCCAATTATTTTTACATCACCTTTTTCCAATCACAAAATTTCTCCAAATAGAAGCCAATGTTCTTGGTTCCATGGCTATTTTCTCCTTTATTTACATATGTTGAGCATAAATCATGAGCCAGACACCATGCTATATACCAGAGATTTAGATAAAGAACATAATCCTTCTTTTAAATACACCTATAGCCTTGTGAGAGAGGCAGAAAATAAAAACAATAAATACAGAGTAATAAATACTGACAGGGCATTCACGATACTATGAAGATAGAAAACAGTCACCTGAAATGAGAGGTTTGAAAACTCATTTGAGATGAAACTGTAGCTTAGGTAAAATTTGAAGGGCACACAGTAGTTAACTGGAATAAGTAAAGTATTGAGACAATTTCAGAGAAAGAAAAACAATGAATATGCAACATATGGGTGACATGGAAGGGTAGAGTACATTCAAGTATTATAAGAAGCTCCTTTACATGTGGAAAGTTCAAAGTAGGGAGAAGGAAAGATGTATATAAAAAGAATCAAGGGCAAGATTTTCAGAAAAAATCAGTAAGGGATGATAGAATGAACTGGAGGGAGCGATATAGGAGGTTGATTGAGTAGTCAGACCACAAAAAATGGCCAGAATTCAACAAGTGACAGAAGTGGTAGAGATGAGAGGATGGAACTCAATTGAATTTTATGAAAGAGCAATATAAACATAAACAGGTAAATAGGTGATTGATAGAGATAAACATTACAAATCTATACGTATGTATGTATACACAGACATATAGCTATGTATGGTGACTTATGGGCTGGTAGGTTAAGAGAGAATTATACACCATTCTCAGATCTTGGTTCAGAAAAGGTGGTGGAAGGGTGGTAGCAATAATCAACGTAAGGCACATCAGAAGAGGAGTCATTAGGAATGTAGTTTGTGTGGCTTATGATAAGTTCAGCTTTAAACATGTTGAATTTGAGAGGTCTGCGTGGCAACAGAGAGCAAATATGCAAAGTCCTGAAGCAGAGCAGGGAAGCGGTTGCACTGTCTCTGGAGGGAGAAAGGAGAAAAGAAGAGAGTACTTGAAAAGAAGAACACTATCAGAGGCTTTGAAGATTTGTTCCTTTGAAAATCTTATATACACTAATATATAACTAAATACAAATAATTCTAGTTGTTTAAGTTCTTTGACCTTGCATATTCAGCTAAGAAAATAAGAAAAAGTTACTTTGTTTTGATTAATCTTTGCTAGTATCCCACAAGGTCAGGAAAAGGAACAACTTCAAAATGTTAATAAACAGTTACCTGAATCACCCACCAAGAGCGAAAACAATAAGAGCAGTTGACAGTTTCCATATATCTGGGGTATATTAAAAATACAAGTTAATACTAGATATCACAAATGATAAATATATGACTAGTTAAAATAATCTGAGATAGAGAATGTTCCAGTATAAATTACAGAGATTCTTTAGGAAAGGTCACTTAGGACGTGATATTTAAGCCAAAATCTAGAAAATGATGAAGAACCAACCACACAAAGGCAAGGGAATGTTGCATACACAGAATGGTGTTATGTAGACCTGAGAACCAAAATATATCTTAAAAACACACTATTTTGTGGCAATTATCCCCTCCAAAAGGAAATGCTTAGAAACCAGATGATTTCAGTAGCATGGCTTCTAGGAACTGAAGCCAAGTACTCAAATATAAAATTCAGCTTCTTAATCACATTTAAGAATTGAATGCTTGGGCAAAAGACCAACCTAGAACTAAATTCCCAGACTTTGGTTAATTATGAAAATGTCAAAGTTGCACAGACTATGGTATAAAATTATACATGGGCTTCGTTAGACTAACTTATGGTTTCCATTAGCTACTGAAATGTCTCAACAGTATGGGAAAACACAAACGAAATATATTTTAAGACAATTTCATATCCCAAAGTATATGCCATGAAGTTCTCTTAGTCTGCATTAAAACCAGAGGATTACTATCAAATGAAAATAACATGCTATGACCTACACAAATTCTGACTTGTACATGAGCAGTATAAAAAATTAAATAAATCTATCAAGCCACAAGTTCATGGCAGCCAAATTTGGCTGTTTGAATATGTGAAGTTTCAGTACTGACATTTTCTTTGGCAGGGATGGGATCAGTTTTAAAATAAATACCAGTAAACAGCCTTCCCCATTAATTACATGTGTAACCACCAGCTGTTGGTCCAAATTAAAGTCTATTTTCTTTTAGTTTTCTACACCCCAATCCCATAATCATCAAAATAACTGGAAAAATTGAAGGAAGATAACAGTAGTAAAACACTTGTATATGTCAACATACTCCAAACAGCAGTGCAATATAACACACAAGCTTTTAACACCTACTCCACATCTAGTTATAGTTTCAACTGGTAGCTGTTATATAAAAATGTTCATAATACAGTACCTGCACATTGTGGGTGTTTGTTAAATGGAATATTAAGATGAAAAACACACAATTGTAGCCCTTAAGGAGCTTTCTTTTCAGTAAGCTTTAAGTTTCTGGAGCCAATTCTTATAAATGTAACAAAAGACGGTAAAGTCTCTTCCAGAATAAAAATAGTTTGTTAGTGATCACAGACATTTTAAGAAACTAATTCAGTAAATTTACTTAGATACTGGCCAGGTGGCTGAAACATTAAAAATATCAGATTAAATTATTAAGAAATTTGAAGTTTAGAGAAAAGCAGGGTGGAAAGTCATTGTAAAAATAGGAGAGGTAAACATTAATCTGTGCCTTAGTCTTTCCCAGTGAAAGACGAGCTGCAATATATATCATTATTACAGGAATATCTTGACCTCCACACACACACAAATATCAACCCCACCTACCAAGACTGGTTTTAGATTTTTAAAATGTGTTTTATTATATTTTTTGCTTAAAAATGACTTTATGACCTAGAATAGTGTTAGATCAGATTTTTGCCATTCAATCTTACAAATTCTCTATCATCTTCAGAATACTCCCATCAAGCCTTTCCCTGACAATTTCCCAGCAGCCTTTTCTCCTTTCGTCATTCACAACTACTCGCATTTATGGCTTTAGCTAGCATTTGCTTAAAGCCTAATACATACCAGACACTGTTCTTTACATATATTGATTTACATATATGTAAATCGTATATTGATTCACTTTGTTTTCATTTAGATCATAAAAGGCAGATGTATTATTACTATCCTCATTTTATAGATGGGGAAACAGAAAAAAGTAGTTTAGGTAAATGCTCCAAAAGTACCCATAACAGTGAGTGGTGAAAGAGGAGCTTGAACCCAGATGAATGGCTCCTGAATCTATGTTGTTAATTACTACTCCACTCTAATGTCTCTTTCTGACCTTCGTATTTGTATATTGTATAGCAATATTGTCTCTACATCTTCGTCTTCTCTTTTATACTGGGAGTTCATAACAAACTTCATAACCAAAACTTTTTTTTTTTTGTCTTTGTGTCTTCAGAACCAACTATACTCTCTGGTATCTTGTAGATATGCAAAAATATGTGTTGAATATATGAATTTATAATTTAGACTGGAAGGCACTTCCTTGTCAAAAGAACGTAGATTTTAAGGTTTCCACAGAGAAGTGAAATTTACCAATATGATAATACTACAAGATAAATTATTGCTCTTGAAACTTTTCAAAATTTCTATCATATGCAGTGGTGATTTACTGATGGTCAACTATCTGTACAAGTAATAAAATGTAACAGAAGAAAAAAGTCCGTTTTTCAGATAAGCATTTTTTTCTATTCATTCAAAAATTTGATAATAATTTTTTGGGTTATAGTTTTAATCTGGCACCAACTCTAACTTTTCTAAATTATACTTTAAGTTCTGGGATACATGTGCAGAATGTGCAGGTTTGCTACATAGGTATACACGTGTCATGGTGGTTTGCTACACCCATCAACCCGTCATCTACATTAGGTATTTCTGCTTAGTTTGCTGAGAATGACGGTTTCCAGCTTCATCCATGTCCCTGCAAAGGACATGAACTCATCCTTTTTTATGGCTGCATAGTATTCCATGGTGTGTATGTGCCACATTTTCTTCATCCAGTCCACCATTGATGGACATTTGGGTTGGCTCCATGACTTTGCTATTGTGAATAGTGCTGCAGTAAACATACTTGTGCATGTCTCTTTATAGTAGAATGATTTATAATCCTTTGGGTATATACCCAGTAATGGGATTGCTGGGTCAAATAGTATTTCTGGTTCTAGATCCTTGAGGAATCACCACTGTCTTCCACAATGGTTGAACTAATTTACACTCCTACCAACAGTGTAAAATCATTCCTATTTCTCCACATCCTCTCCAGCATCTGTTGTTTCCTGACTTTGGAATGATCGCCATTCTAACTGGCGTGAGATGGTATCTCATTGTGGTTTTGATTTGCATTTCTCTAATGATCAAGTTTGTTGGCCACAAATTTTTAATTTTTTTTCCCCTCTTAAGTTCACCATCAGTCTTAATTCTGCTCAGGAAAAGCCACTCTATTTCCAACTACTACAAACCAGCTTAGTCTTTGTTTCTTTTTCTGCCATTGTTCTTTTCTCAGCAGGTTACAGCTGGCATTTTGTTGCTTTCAGCTGTAATGTAGGTTTTTCATACCCAAACTAGTTGTTCTCACTCACTTAATCATAGCTTAATCATAGGCTATCTCCATGGTTTTTCAACATCGTTTATGTCTTATGTATAAAATCTTCAGAGGAACTGTGTATCTTCTCAATTCACAATTTATTATGTCAGAATCTTTAGAAAGAAAAGCAGCAGAAAATGAGCCAGAGAGGGTAGCACGAGTGCTATGTCATGTGACATTAAACTCTGCTCCACATTCCATGAGCATCAAGTGTCCACAAAACTAACCACGAAGTTTCCCTTATAGCTTTCCAGATAGTTTCTTTCTCAACAAATAAATAATTCTGCAAGCATTTTTCCACACAAAATGTGTTTGGTGACTGCCGAGTTTTTCTCAACATTCTTTCTTTCTTTCTTTCTGACTCTTCTGTTTCTGCTGGCCGAATCACGGATAAATTATTCAATTAAGTGAATGTGCTATTATCTACAGTGAAGATTCTGATGATCTCCAAGTACACGGTATTGCTTTTTAGGGTCAGTCAATGTGAGACAGGAAGCTTGAGCTGAGGCTACATCACCAAATCACAGACAGTCAAATTTGTAATGAGGCTTTAGGGTGCACATTGAATATTTGGTTGAGAAAAGATTTTACAGTGAGTCCATAGTTCATAAAGCCTGGATGAATTCCTAGAAAGTGGAACTGTAGAATGAGTCCAATGCAATGAAAATTTGTTTCCATCGATTTTTTATTACTAAAATAATATGTGATCTTTGTAAACCATTTAGGAAATATGAAGAAGTACAAAAGAGTAAATGAAGATAAACCATAATTCTACTACACCCAAGTCACCACTGTTAATACGTTAATATATTTTTTCAAATAATTTTATGCATATATAAATAAGACCTGTATAACTTTATTATTTATTTTGTTCGCTTAATATTATGAACAATTTCCTAAAGCATTAAATACGCTTCTAAAAATATTTAGGTGGCTACAAAATATTTTGTCATATAGGTTAGCTGTACACTATAGTAACCAAACTCCACTTTTGTGTATATTTTGTTTATTTGGCCATCCCCAATTTTTGAACATATTTTAAAATAACCACCATGATTTTTTAAATCAAATGGCTCTAATGTCCTGCCTCCATGTCCTAGATCTCCCCATTGATTTTTTTGTTGCTGTTGTCGTTTAATATTTTAGACCCAGAGAAAGTGTGAACATAGTCCCCTGCTACAACTAACTAACCAGTCAAGCTTCCCCCTTGGGTGGAAGTCATAGGGGTCAGCACATCCAGAGCGCAGTGAATAAATCTTGCCCTGGGAAAACCACCTTTGTGATCATGCTATCTCCCCTGCCAAGTCTCCCCATCGAATTCGGCAACAAGTGCGGTAGATAGTTTTGTTTGGGTTTCAACTTACTGTAAGCTGACAAAATCTCTCCTGAAACGGATTTCTTTCCCTCATTCTGTGGCCAAGAATGCCCAAGAATTGGCACTACTTCATGCATATTGTAGCGGGAGTGGAGTGGGAGTGGATAACATAGGTAATCCCTGAAGAGTAGCCCTCAGCCAATGAGATATAAGCCTTCATGGAGGAATTCATCTCTCAGTTAATCCTCCAGAGAAAAACTTAGAGGCATTCTATAGGCTTTTGAGATGTCAGGTAAAGCCAAGTCCCAGTTGCTCTCTGTAGTGACCTTGACAACAAATATTATGACAGCTTTTTCTCCTTCCCTTAATCTCTCCTATCCTTCATTCCAGCAGCCTGGTATCACTGCACTATTACAAGTCCTTGTTTCAGGCTCTGCCTTGAGCAGTGGGAAGATCTAGTCAGTTCAGATAGTGTCCTTTCTGTAATTCTTTGTGGATACTATAGGTTATTTCCATTAGACTGATTGCTAGAAGTAGAATTGTTGAGATGAAAGCCATGAACAAAATTTAAATCAAGTATTTTGATACATAATACACACTGGTAAATTTTAATTAAACAGAATACCCATTCCTAATTACCACATTTCTCTTCAAATAATTTATCTTTACTTCTAATTTTTTTTAAAAAACTTTAAATTATTTTTTGAATAATTTATGTTTTATTTTAGATCAGGTGTATGTGTGCAGGTTTGTTACATGGATGTATCGTGTGATGTTAAGGTTTTTTTTTATGAATGATCCCATCACCCAGGTAATGAAAATAGTATCCAACAGTCAGTTGGATACTACTATCTTCTCTCCCCTCTCTAGCAGTCCCCAGTGTCTGTTATTGCCATCTTTATGTCCATGATAACTGATGTTTAGCTCCCACTGATAAGTGGGAACATGTGGTGTTTGTTTTTCTGTTCTTGCATTAATTTACTTAGGTTAACGGCCTCCAGTTACACCCATGTTGTTGCAAAGGATATGATTTTGTTCTTTTTTATGGCTGTGTAGTATTCCACAGTGTATATTTATGACATTTTATTTATCCAATCCACCACTGATGGGCACCTAGGTTGATTCCATGTCTTTGCTATTGTGAATAGTGCTGTAACAAACATATGAGTGCATGTGTCTTTTGGGTAGGATGATTTATTTTCTTCTGGGTATATACCCAGTAATGAGATAGATGTGTCAAATGGTAGTTTCGTTTAAAGTTCTTTGAGAAATCTCCAAATTGCTTTACACAGTAGCTGAACTAATTTATATTCCCAACAACAGTGCGTAAGTGTTGCCTTTTACCCATGACCTCACCAGCATCTGTTGTTTTTTGACATTTTAATAATAGCCATTCTGACTGGTATGAAATGGTATCGCTTTGTGGTTTTGATTTATACTTCTCTGATGATCAGTGATGTTGAGAATTTCTCATGTTTGTGAGCTGTTTGTATCTAGTCTTCATTACTGGGATGCAAGGTTTGTTCAACATACAGTAATCAAACATATGATTCACCACATAAACAGAACTAAAAACATATGCCATATAATTATCTCAATAGATGCAAAAGAAGCCTTCTATAAAATCTAACATCTTTTCATGATTTAAAAAACCCTCAAGAAACTAGGCATCAAAGGAACATACCTCAAAATAATAAGGCCCATCTATGAAAAACCCACAGCCAACATCATAACAAATGGGAAAAGCTGTAAGCATTTTCTTGAAGAACTGGAACAAGACAAGAATGCCTACTCTCACCACTCCTATTCAACATAGTCCTGGAAGTCATAGCCAGAGCAATCAGACAAGTAAAAGAAATAAAACTCATCCAAGTGGGAAAAGAAGAAGTTAAGCTGCCTATCTTTGCTGACCATATGATTCTATTCCTAGAATACCCCAAGGACTCCATCAAAAGGCTCCTGGAACTTAAAAATGACTTCAGTAAAGTTTCAGTATAGAAAATCAATGTGCAAAAACCAGTAGCATTTCTATATATCAATTACGTTCATGTTGACAGCCAAATGAAGAACACAATCCCATTTACAATAGCCACAAAAAAGATAAAATACCTAGGAATACTTTTAACCAAGGAGGTGAAAGATCTCTACAAGGAAAACAATGAAACATTGCTGAAAGAAATCACAGGTGACAGAAACAAATGGAAAAATATTCTCTACTCATGGATTGGAAGAGTCAATATCATTAAAATAGCCACAGTGTTGAAAGCAATCTACACATTCTATGTTATTACTATTACACCAATGTCATTTTTTATAGGATTAGAAAGAACTATCCTAAAACTCATATGAAACCAAAAAAGAGCCCAAATAGCCAATGCAATTATAAGCAAAATAAACAAAGCTGGCACTTCAAACTATACTACAAAGATACAGTAACCAAAACAGCATGGGCCTGGCACAAAAACAGACACATAGACTATATTTCTTTAAATAACTAACTCTATAGGTTCTTCCTTTACCTGTGGAGGCCTACCCTAAACATCCCTTAGACAGTTCAAGTGCAATACCATAATTTTTAATCCAACTTCTCTAGCTCACATCCAGTAGTTCTGTAATAACTCACACATACTAACACTCAAAATATATTAGTTGAATAAATAAAAAGAATTAATAAGGCATAATTTGAAGCACTTTAAAGTTTTTATAAAATAACCCTCTTGTCACTTTAGCTATCTGATATCTTCCTGTTTAATTTAATAAATAGGTTTAGCTATCTGTTTAACTCTTCTCTGGGTTCTCACCAACTCTTCTACCATTTGTTTTTTCTTTCTAATGCAAACCAGTTGAAGATTTTAGTTTTTTGTCACTTCATTTGCTCTTTTTCTTTAAAGTTTTTTTAATAAAATTATCGACTTATGAACATTGACATATTATTTCAATGACAATCATAATATGTTTTAAATATCTCATTATCTATTAATTACTATATTATTTTGTGAGGAAATAATCATACAACGATGCAAATAGGCTTTGAGGTGACTTTTGAGTGATGGAATTAATCAGGAATATCTGGAAGCCCCATCTTAGGGCCAGAGCTAAGATGTTATTAACATAGGTGACAATGAGTAGAATAGCACTTGGAACTAGAGGATGAGCTTAGAAAAGAGAACTCGTTTCATAATTATTTGTGAAATTAATGCTATTTTATATCCAGAATAAAGGTGTAGCAATGGGATTGTTTGGAAATAATAATTGAATTAAAGTTAATGTGGTAAGAACACAGAAAATAACTACATTATAAACCTAATGTAAATTTTATAAATCACTAAACCAGTAAAAGAAGGTTAATAAGGTTTTCTTTAGTTGACTTAAAGCAATTTTAAATAAAGATGAAGAAGCATTGACAGGCGCATATCAAACTGAATACTGATGACAAAGAAGTTCTGAAGCAATGAGATCTCATGGCTTGATCTTCTATAATAAAGCTAAAATTCCCAGGGCAGACATCAGATTTTATTCTTGTTCATAGGGAAAAATTAGATGGGATTCTAATAGTAGAAAGAAACCTTGAGGAAACAATCACAAGTTAATGAAATCAAATTCTCTTCCCTAAGGGAAGGAAATGGAAATGTCAGCAGAATTAAGAAAATTAACTTTAGGAAGCTAATTGTATCAAATTTGAAAACTAGTATGATGAATTCTCCGGCTTCTTCTAGAAAGTAGAATTCAAGGAAGTTGGCTATCCAAAAGAACACAGTTCTACCCAGTCAAAACAAATTATGCCAGGATATTTAAAAGCCAAAAAAGGAAAGAAGAAGTGAATATGAATACATCCAGAACTTTGGATAAAGTTGAAGGGCAAATGAGGTTACACATAGTGAAATTTAGAAAGAATATTACAAAAGGGAATAGTAGAATGAGAGTCATCAGAAATAAAATCTTTAGACAGAATTCTGTTTTCAGAGAAAGATAAAATCACAATTTAGGCGATATAAAGATTTTCATCATTTTTTCATTTCACACATATTTATTATTCATTTTAGGCACTGGGCATTAACCAGAAAACATAACAAACAACATCTCTCCATTGGAAAGTTATGATATAAATATATCATAAAAATTCATCAAATATCTTCCAATATATTTTCTGATGTTGTTTGTATTTGGCTCAATTATTTGCATCTTTTACATGTGTATTTTTGACACTGATGATTCATGCTAATTCAGAGTGATAACCCTGAGGGCAAACTCTTTTATAAACTGTATTCGATTAAGGAGGAATAACTAATACTTTTTAGAATAATACAAAATAATAAGGGTTAAAATGAAAACATGTGTTGCTGTTGTTATTTTGATTGTTGTTTAATCAGCCAGATCATCAAGATACAATAGACATGACTTTTGCCTTCACAATATCCACTCCTCCTTTCTTTCCAAGAACATTCTGACTTGTGTTTTCAGATAATCTCTACCCCACGCCCCATACACACAACTAAGTATCTTGAGAAATAAATTCCATTCGTCCTCCAGGAAAAGACGAATAATCCAAGGAGTTACCCTATTTCCCCTGCCAGCGATTGGTTCAGAAATGGACATGCAGCCCAGTTTTGCTTTATGAGGTATTTTCTTTTCTTTTTCTTTTTCTTTTTTTTTTTTTTTTTGAGTCAGAGTCTCGCTCTGTCGCCCAGGCTGGAGTGCAGTGGCGCGATCTCGGCTCACTGCCAGCTCCGCCTGCCGGGTTCCCGCCATTCTCCTACCTCAGCCTCCCAAGTAGCTGGGACTACAGGTGCCCGTCACCACGCCCGGCTAATTTTTTTTCTATTTTTCAGTAGAGATGGGGTTTCACCATGTTAGCCAGGATGGTCTCGATCTCCTGACCTCATGATCCACCCTCCTTGGCCTCCCAAAGTGCTGGGATTACAGGCGTGAGCCACCATGCCCAGCCTTATGAAGTATTTTCTACTGGAGGTTCTAAGTTCTTCAATATTTGAGTGAAACTATTAACAATGACATGCTTGTCATTCATCATCGATAAAGAGAAATAAATATATATATAAAAGAAAAGAAATACAGAAAAGAAATATATAAAAGAAATGAATATGTAAACCCCTACTTTTAATCTTGTCCCTGAAAATGCAGCAGGGCATATTTTAAAAATCTTACTCTTATGAGTCTTTTGATTTTTTTTATTCTCATCCATCCTTTACTTAAATACAAGAAAAAATGCAGCTAGTATGAGAAAGTCTTGATTCCTGTGTGGAACTGCTTTTCTAGGTGCTTTAAAATTGATGTTCTATTTGACAGTCCTTTCCTAACTGATTTACTCATATATCCTAACGAGTTCCCAGGAGACATATGACTCAAATACTGGTCCTCTCTTACATTTCAGGCTTATACCCTCGACTGTTTCTCTGAGTGTGAAACGCATGTCGTGCTCATGCAGCAGACATAAAAAGTACCAAACTGAGCCCATTATCTTCTTTCCCTCAGTCTGCCCCACTGCCTTTGTCTTCTGCCATGATTTAGACAGCGCCACCATCCTCTAGTTTAACCATCAGAAGCCGCTCTCTCAACTTCCTCTCTCACACTTGTTCCTGAAACACATTCTCTGTAATGAACTATTTCTAAATCTAAATTATCTTTCAAAACAAACCACTTATTTCCCTTTCCGTAGCCAATGACTTGTACAATATCTTACTCTTCTCTGAATTTTACAATAGCTATCTAACCAGTCTCTCTGCCAATTTTGGCAGAACATCAAGACCATTCACAATCTGGCCCTTTTATACCTTTTAGAGTGGACTATCATTTTATTTTCCCTTATGACTCCATACTACAGTCAGCCCAAGATAATAATCATTTTCAGAATATGCTTTTCCTCTCCTTTGTTCACCGTGTTTTCTGGGATAAAATTTCCTTAGGTCCACCAGTTGATTGTTCACAGTGTTTTCCGGGATAAAATTTCCTTAGGTTCACCAGTTGATTGTTCACAGTGTTTTCCGGGATAAAATTTCCTTAGGTTCACCAGTTGATTGTTCACAGTGTTTTCCGGGATAAAATTTCCTTAGGTTCACCAGTTGAAGTACTGTGAGTTCCTAACTTCACAGCCCAAACTTTCCCTCCACTTAGAAATTTTTCTGATTTCCAAGGAGAGTCATTCCCTTCCTCCTTGGTGCGCCATGAGGTGTGATTTGGGCTTTATCGGACACTTACTTGATTTCTGTGGCACTTACATAGAATATGTACTGACTATGAGTCATTAATGTATGGTTACTAGGTTAAAAGCCAGCTTAGATCTAGAAATATGATGTTCATGAACTTACAAAGTAATATGTGTTCCACATGCTGTGTTATTATAACAGTAATTTTCATCCCTTTGTCAGTACATTTTGTGACAATGACGAATAAACTAAAATGGGCATAGAAAATAAAAAACAAAAACATTAAAGGCATGGAAACATAGACAGGGACAATTTTTACGAGCAAGGATAATTTACCTTTCTGATCACAACAGTTTTAAAAGGAACTAAATTGGACTGCCTCCTTCAGGTCTGTAAATTGACTCGACTACTAGAAAATATATTTTCCAGTCTGTCATTGATGGGTCTATGGGTTGGTTCCATGACTTTGCAATTATAAATAGTGCTGCAATAAACATACGTGTGCATGTGTCTTTATAGTAGAATGATTTATAATCCTTTGGGTATATACCCAGTAATGGGATTGCTGGGTCAAATGGTATTTCTGGTTCTAGATACTTGAGGAATTGCCACACTGTCTTCCACAATGGTTGAACTACTTTACACTCCAATAACAGTGTAAAAGTGTTCCTATGATAAACTGAATAAAAAAAATATGTCACATGTACACCATGGAATACTATGCAGCCATTAAAAAAGAATGAGTTCATGTCCTTTGCAGGGACATCAAGGAAGCTGGAAGCCATCATTCACCACAAACTAACACAAGAACAGAAACCCAAACACTGTATATTCCCACTCATAAGTGGGAGTTGAACAATGAGACCGCATGGACACAGGGAGGGGAATATCACAGAGCAGGGCCTGTCAGGGGTTTGGGGGAAAGAGGAGAGAGAGCATTAGGACAAACACCTAATGCACGCAGGGCTTAAAACCTAGATGACAGGTTGATGGGTGTAGCAAACCACCATGGCACATGTATACCTGTATAACAAACCTTCACGTTCTGCACATGTATCCCAGAAATTAAAGTAAAATTTAAAAAAAGAAAATATATTTTGCATGGAATCTGTGCCTCCCTTCCTACTTCCCTATATGTCTGAATTATGGTCCGTAGAAAGTTATATGTGCCATTTTGGGGGCAAAGGTTATAACTGGGGAAAGACAGACAATTTTGACATTGTGGATATTATTTTATTCCATTGTACTTGCAGTTAATATCAGCACCAAGTACTAAAACTAAATGCTCCTCCATGCTCACTTTTCCCTCCCGCTGGCTTTGAGCAGACAAGGGCTGAGATTCTTAGCCTTTGGGGATTTGTGGATAGAATTCAGAGAGTTCATGAACTTGGATGGGAACAAATTACATCTCTGTTTTAACTGGATCTAACTGAAATTTATAATTTCTTTCTCTTATGATGGCAGCCAACAAATCCCAGTAGCATAGTAGTACCTGTGACTTGACTGCCAGTCAAAATCATAGATATTTTTATATCAGTTCTTCTACTGCAGATATATCAAAATATTGCTTGCCTTCATCACTACTTCAAAATTATGGTGGTTATTAGAACTGTGTTGCAAGATCTGGTTATTCAACATTAATTTAAAAGAACACATAGGGCTGGGCACAGTGGGTCACACCTGTAACCTCAGCCCTGTGGGAAAGTGAGGAGGGAAGATCAATTGAGGCCACGAGTTCAAGACCAATCTGGGCAATGTAGTGAGACCGTGTCTCTCCAAAAAAATAAGAAAAACTTAGCCAGGCAAGGTGGTCCATGTCTATAGTCCCAGCTACTCGAGAGGCTGAGGTAGGAGGATCAGTTGAGCCTAGGAAGTTGAGGCTGTAGTGAGCCATGATCTCCACTCTAGCCTGGGCAAGAGAACAAGACCTTGTCTCTGAAAAAAAAAAAAAGAAAAAAGGACATATATTACCATATATGACAGTATCACAAGTTCATTTCATATACGTATTTTGATAAATGTATGTCAATATCATTGTTTTCCTTTAAATCCTCTTATTATTGTATGTATTTTAAAGCATTGTGCTTAAAAAGGATCTTTAGGCTTTACCAGAGTGAAAGATGAGTTCATGGCACAGAAACAAAAATATGAAGAACCTGGCCTCAGGATTGGCAGTCACAGATGAAGGAGTGTGGGTTCCTGAATTATCACAAGATGAGAGCTGCCAGTTGAAAAGTAGACCCTTGCTTGAACTATTAAGGGTAGGAGCAATACATTTCTATTGTTTTTGGTCTATTATATGTTATGGAGTACATTTGTTAACCCAGACTGCCCTACCAAAACTCATATAATACTACAATACTTTCCTCAATTGTCATTCCCTATGCAATAAAATACCATAAACAAGAATCAGGAGATAAAAAGGATGATCTAAGTAATTATATGGAATAAACAGAAGAAAAAAAGTAAACTATTACGAGTATGTAAGTATTCTAGCTGTTCAAAGGTAGTTGACTGCAGCCTGATTTATTACAATTCCATTTTTTTTTTTTTTTTTTTTTTTTTTTTTTGAGACAGAGTCTCGCTCTGTCGCCCAGGCTGGAGTGCAGTGGCGCGATCTCGGCTCACTGCAAGCTCCGCCTCCCGGGTTCACGCCATTCTCCTGCCTCAGCCTCCCGAGTAGCTGGGACTACAGGCGCCCACAACCGCGCCCGGCTAATTTTTTGTATTTTTAGTAGAGACGGGGTTTCACCGTGGTCTCGATCTCCTGACCTTGTGATCCGCCCGCCTCGGCCTCCCGAAGTGCTGGGATTACAGGCGTGAGCCACCGCGCCCGGCCTTACAATTCCATTTTTATAATCAGCTTCATTATAATTAATGACAGCTTCTGCAATATTAAGCCCCTGAAAACCTTAGTTGTTAATTCTCATTCACAGAATGAAGAATTTGTCTTTGTTATAAAAAGGAAAGAATGGTTCTATTTCAGTTATGATTGAAACAACTCTGCCACTCAGTGACATGTGTCCAAATGTTAGTTTTAGAACTTTTTTCTAATATAAAAACTGCAAATATAAGGGGATAAAGTAATATCCATAATGTCAAGATTGTATATTCTTTCACATCCTTTCCTTCTGCTTTGCTAAGGCAGAGGAAGCGTTTTTAGTTCTCATTTTCTTTTGAAAGTTTTAAGTTGGCCACAGTTTCCAAAAAAACAGATGTGATTCATTTTGGACCAGACTTAAATGTATAAATTTCACTTGAGTTTAGAGGCCACTAAAGTCATGGAAGAAGCAGCTCATGACTTATAAACACAGTCCATTCTGGGAGAGTGAACAGTTGAGGTGATAAGGGCAAGGGAAGTATCTGAGTATTTAAAGTGAACTACCCTTGAGCAAACTGTCAGTTGCATCCACAATTATTTCACATTGTTATAAAATTACTTTTACTGATTTAAAGCAGGAAAATATGATTTTTTTATTATACTCCCTTTCTGCAGCCTCCTCAGTAGGCACCACCCTATGTGTTTGCACAAATTCCAAAAGTCAATCACATTCCAGGCATTTTTTTTTTTTTTGGCTTTGTTTATTGTTCTCTCCTCGCCCATCTGCTAGGCCTCCAAGATTCAGACGTTTATAATTTAAAACTTTTGAGAAGCTAGATCCTTAATAATTTTAATATTAAAACGGGTTTCATTGTGTGGGGGTATGTGAAATTATTTTAAATATAAAAATATGTGTTTGTGTACTTTTCTAAACTTTCATTGTAGGTCCAGGGTCCAAGTACAGGTTTGTTTCATAGGTAAAGTTGTGCCATGGGGATTTGTTATATTTTTGTAATGGAGCAATCTATTTTTTGTTTTTGTTTTTGTTTTTTGAGATGGAGTTTCGCTCTTGTTGCCCAGGCTGGCGTGTAATGGCACAATCTCAGCTCACTGCAACCTCCACCTCCCAGGTTCAAATGATTTTCCTGCCTCTGCCTCCTGAGTAGCTGGGATTGCAGGTGCCTGCCACCATGCCTACCTAGCTTTTTGGATTTTTAATAGAGATGGGGTTTCACTGTGTTGCCCAGGCTGGTCTCAAACTCCTGACCTCAGGCAATCTACCTGCCTCAGCCTCCCAAAATATTTGCTGCACTTTTGTAACTGAGCAATCTATTTTTTTAAATTGTTGTTATTAAGATTCCCAAATTATGCATTCAGGAAAAAATAATTGACTCTAAGGCTATCAATTTACATGACAGTTCCATTGTTTCAAAACTGATGGAAACACATATTTTAGATTTTTGACCAGGAATTATGATATGGTTTTGCGGTGTCTCCACCCAAATCTCATCTTGAATTGTAGTTCCCATAATCCTCACTTGTCATGGGAGGGTCCCACTGGGAAGTAATTGAATCATGGGGCGGGTTTTCCCTGTGCTGTTCTCATGATAGTGAATAAGTCTCACGAGATCTGTTGATTTTGTAAAGCAGTGCTCCCCTGCACATGCCTTCTTGCCTGCCGCTATGTAAGACGTGTCCTTGCTCCTCCTTTGCCTTCCACCATGATTGTGAGGCCTCCCCAGCCATGTGGAACTGTGAGTCCATTAAACTTTTTTTCATTACATAAATTACCCAGTTTTGGGTATATCTTTATTAACATCGTGAGAATGGGGTTATATAAATTATTTGTTTCTTTCTTAACTCCATTGGGATAAGTTCAGTGTATTAATTCAAAAGTTCTTATTATGAAAGAAATTAGTCATAACCAGTATTTACTCAAAAAATAATGCAACGGAAAAGTCATATAAAAAGCAACAAATATTTTGGGGACATTACATCAATTAATTTATGAGTGTTTTAAATCTAAGAGTACACTGACTCGTGCAAGGAGGTGATCCACGTTAATGGGAATTTTATCATGACAACTCTCCATCTTATAGAGAGCTATTTCTTCAGATAACAATTTGTATGATCCAGTCAGATGAGTCTTACAATGTAGATGACATTTGTTTTGTGGAAGGTTTTCTGGATTCCGAGTTTCTCCTGACAGAGAACAAGATACATGTGGGACACAGCTGAAAAGCAGTTTAATTACCACAGAGACACTATGACTCATAAATGGCTTGGTCTCCAGTGGGCCTGTGGCATGGACCCCAAGTAGGGCATTCCAGTGAGGCTTCAATGTAACAGCTGTAACTGTTGCCCTTTTGGGTCATTAAAACACAGATAATGATCTAATATGCTAATTAAAAGAGAAAACGAACATAGTAGGGTTGTTTCTAAAATGACAATCTCATCTAATTAGCATGAGGAAAATTAGAACAGAAACACTGAAGGATTTCTTAGTATTTTTAGAGTTAGAAGAAAACTGTTAACTTCTCATTTAGAATTATCTGGCAGTTGTAGCTCTTGTTACATATTTAGAAAACCTTCCTTGTAAAGAAACTGGTTAGTCTCCAGATTCGCATGGATGCTATGTACATTCTGAGCAAGAATGAAACATTTTCATTATAATTTGAAAATTTCTGAAGTAGGGTTTGTTCCTGCCCACCCACTCCTTCCCCCCAATTCATTGTCGGAAACAATAGCAAACAGTACAACAAATTTAGAGTTCTTTACTCAGTATGGTACCATATGGGATGGATTTAAATGTGAATGAAGGGTAAAGATAATTTAAGGTATTACATGTAGGTCCAGTCTACTTTGTTAAAAATATTGGGTACAAATTAATTAATTAATTCATATAAATAAATACATATATGTAAAATAAAATTTATCTCATGTAAAGCTACCGTATGACATGAAATGACTGGGAAAATTGTTCCATTGATTTGGGAAAAACATATTAAAACTTTTAGTTAACAATTGTGAATTTTTAATTTATTCTTGTGTTTTTGTCACTGGAACTTTTTTATTACAAAAAGTCTTTCATTTTGATATTTAGACATTAAATATATAACATTAAAATTTCTCAACCCACAGTGATTTTAACAGTTACCCTGTCTATCACATTTCATCCTTTTAATTTTAATATTTGTATTTCATTTGACTCACTTTTTGTTGTTTTTATCTGGCAATTTGGAAATTTTATATCCTATTTCAATTCTTCCTATTTCTTTTGTGAGTACAAGTATTTAATCCCAGTACAGTTTTATATCAATATCTAAAGTTTAACACCATCTATAACCTGTTCCCAAATGAGACAAAAATGTTATCAAGCTTTCATTGCCTCCTATTTCATGTCACTCATACCAATACACATGTTGATATCATCTGGCAATTTAGTTTCAGTTTACTCAGTCTGTGTTTCACATCAACATTTCCTTGATACCAAATATAAGTTGTATATGTTGCTTTGCTTACCATTTGCCTTTGTATTCCAGCTCATCTTCTTTCTTGAATTTTTCAGTTCTTTATTGTGTTTTGCTTTGCTCTACAAATGTTTTCCAAAAGACTTTCCGATTGCTTTTTTTTCTCACACTTCTTTATCCTTTGATTCCAATCTTGGAATGCCCAGAAACCAGTCCTATATCCAACAGTAGTCAACATTCTTGAATTAAGAACAATGTCTCAAAACTAAATCCAATCCAATGTCAAAACACATGACTATGCCTTAAGATCAGCTGGATATAGTCAATTTCATTTCCAAATTTTCATAACCATTAGAAGAGTCTTCCAAAAAGCAAATTGAGTTTATGAGTTAGAAGCAAGAACACTGGGCTAAAAGACAGCAACTTTCATTCCTATGCTCAGTCTATTAGCTAGTCCTGTGGTGTTGATAAAATCATTAGACTTTTATCCATTTAATTTCTTCATTTGAACAATGAGTAATTTCAAACTTTGTATTTCTAATGCTCAATATAAATTTAAATTAGACTGTAGTATATTTGGAAAGGGTGCTACATTGTATTAAAATATTACTTTAGGTCCGGAACAGTGGTTCATGCCTGTAATCCTAGCACTTTGGGAGGCCTAAGTGAGCAGATCACTTGAGGTCAGGAGTTCAAGACCAGATTGGCCAACATGGTGAAACCCTGTCTCTACTAAAAATAACAAAAAAATTTGCTGGGTATGGTAGTGGGCACCTGTAATCCCAGCTACTCTGGAGGCTGAGGCTGGATAATTGCTTGAACCCGGGAGGCAGAGGTTGCAGTGAGCTGAGATCACACCACTGTACTCCAGCCTGGGCGACAGAGTGAGACTCCACTAAAAAAAAGTTTTATATATATATAACCTAACTTTGATGTCTAGGACTAGCCCTTCTCTATTTTAGCAGTGTTTCTATGATTTGATAGCTTGGATTCTGAAAAAAACAGTAATAAAAAGTAAAGATGGTATTGTGGTTTTTAATATATTTGCATAATATGGATTTATGATAAGTAGTCAATAATTTATTAATAATATTTGTTCCAAACAACTTTATATTGTCCATAAATGTATCATGTAAGTCAGGAGAAAAATATATTAAATATCTCTATTTACATATATTAAAATACCTTCTTTAAAAGTAGAGAAGAATAAATTCCAAATATTTAATAAAAGTGGAAAAATAATAGCATTGCAAATATTCCATTTTGAAAATAAATTTGCAATATTGGTTTTTTCCCCTTAAAAATGGCAAAAGGCATTTTGCTTAATAACAAATAAAAAGCAATAAACTTTATTTCCCAGAGAATCATTATTGATCTATGGATAGTGTTGTAGGAAAACAGTTCATCAGGATTAGTTCTAACGGCATGTGTGAAACCAAAGGAGTGGATGATATGAGAGCATTTTAAAAAACATCCATCAGTGTCATCTGCTTCCTCTTGTTATGTCTTTCCTTTTCAAATACTTCTTTCATCTTGTACATCTGGAGTATCTCCAGTTTTGTACCAAATTATCTTTCATAAAATCTATGCAATTTTTGTAACACTCTCAATCATCATTAAAAAGACAACACCTTGTCTGGGTCACATAGATTGGGCCACTGAATGAACACCTACCATTCATTTTTAGCTTTTGTGAGAATGGCTAATGCCACCATCATAAGCCTTTCAGTTTGTTTTAAATAGGTAGTACATCATATGGTTCACAAATTGAAATGACATAAAAAGCAATCTTTTTTCTACCACCTTGTTCTTCATCTATCCTTTTGGCTCTCTAGTGCAAACATTTTGGCTCTTCATTTTTACAATTGATTCCTCAATTATTATACAGCTATGACTTTTTAATAGGTAATCATTTTGAAAATAATTTCAAAAAATTTAATATTTGAATAGTTGTAATATTTAGAATCCTGAAAATGAACTTCTACTGTCATCTATTTTGTAGGCAGAAACAAAGTAAAATAATAGACTTTTAGTCTCAAATGTAATGCATTAATATCACACATATGTTTGGTTTTTCTTACACTACAATAAAAATAGAAATATTCCAATGGAAACTAAGAATGTCAACATAAAATCTTTGTCACAATTGGCCAGGCCATTTTCAAAGAAGATGGCAAATTTTGCAGTCTATTTACATTGATTTGCTTGAATTGACTTCAAAAGGATGAAGATAAAAGAATATGTGTTGGTAGGAATAAACTTTAAGAAAATATAATGAATTCAGAAGTATTTGTTATATGAAATAGAAGTCTCAAGGCAGAAATACAGTGACCACAACTATGTGAGCCTTTATAAAGCAAATATGGAGGAGAAGGCATAGTATCACTAAATCAAGAAATACATTCTGATCACTAAGATGTGTTGCTTGCTCTAACTTAGAACTACAGGGATAAAATGGTTCAAGATGAACCATCCAATCTCCTTAGACTATTTGGAACAATACTACATCAGAAAATTGTTTCAAAGTGAAGTCATAATACATATAGGCAAATTTTGTTTTATTTAAACTAAATGCACTAAGTGTACTTTAAATAAAAAGTGTATT
This sequence comes from Macaca nemestrina, assembly GCF_043159975.1. Taxonomy (NCBI): domain Eukaryota; kingdom Metazoa; phylum Chordata; class Mammalia; order Primates; family Cercopithecidae; genus Macaca; species Macaca nemestrina. The sequence continues at coordinate 159,414,347 of NC_092128.1, read as the reverse complement.
TAATACATTAAAATACACTTAGTTACTTAACTTGGGTCTTTAGAAGTAGATAAATTCAGAGTGAACATTTACATTCTTTAACCCAATCTTCGACTTCTCCCTTGTGTCTCCATGTATTTAATAACACAAATCTTCTTCTTAAAGTAAAACATAATGTTCTTCACAGCTCAGGTCTGTGATAGCAACTCTCCAAATAGCAGGCATAGAATCAGCTCTGCTATGTTGACAACCTTAATTGAATATGCTCAATATTATATTAAAAAATTAAAAGTATAATTCCCTTCACCTTGCAGGGATATTCTAAACCTAATTACAGAAACCAAAAGAAGGAAAATGATCAGCCTCATTATACATTAGGAATTGTTTGTATCGGCACCCATTATTCATTGGGAATCGTCTGATATAATTGATCACCTAAGTATTTAAAAATTTTCTGTCAGTTTATCACTAGACTATGTAAAAGATAATTGTCTTTTTTCCACGAAATTTATTTTAGCATACACACTTAAATAAAAACACAGAAAGGATTTACTTTATGCTAGACCATTGTGGAAGGAGAAAGAATAAACCTGAAGTCAAGGGGAAAATATCTGTGCCTTCTATGCCATCCTATGGCTGGAGTTCAAGACTCTCTAGAGTGCTTTGTACTACTCCATAGTTCAAGGATCCTAATTCCATTTGGGATGTACTTGTTTTTCAAGGCAGAGGGTATTTTTTTTTCCTTTTTGAATTATGTTATTTATAATGTTTTATAAACTTTACAAAAGTAATCAATGTATACTTTTTTAAAAAAAGATATTAAAATCTTGCATTGAAATCCAGGAATCTCTTGTCCTTCCTATCCTTGCTTTCTAGTCTCAATAGTCAAAGCTAATTTCCTTCAACAATAGATTTGGTGAAGAAAGTTGATGAATTCACTTTGGGATATATTGGCTTTGTCTGAAATGGAAGTGTTCGGAAAATAGTTGGATGTGCGAGTCTTGAGTGTCGGAGAGACACTTTGGACACACATACTGGTTTGGGAATTTTCAGTATTATAGGTGGTATTTGACACTATGAAAGGAAAATCTATGTCAGAGTTTGCTTCTCTGAGATGTGTGTATGAGAGCCCTTTGCACAAGCATGATATAAATGAATAGTATTCTTAGAGAAGAAATAGGTTTAAATGTGGTAATAGTACCTTGGCAGGGTATTTTACACCTTTAATGCACGGAGCAAGGGACAGAAAGGACAGAGGTGCCAAACTGAGTAAACACATAGCTCAAAAAAGAGTAATAGGATGGAGAAAAAAATTTACCCAATCTGAGATTTTTTAAAGGCCAAACCCAGACTCTGTCCTGCAGCAGTTCAGAAGCTGTAAAAAGTCATTTTAGGATAATGATTCCTTATGGAACTTTGCTGAATGCTTCATAGAATTTTCCATGGAAATAAACATGGCTAAAATAGAGTATTCTTAGATTTGAAATATAGGGCAGTAAGTAAAACTTGTCTTTGTTCTTTCATTCATAAGCGTCCTTCGCTGTTATCCTGTGGTTTTCCAAAATTCCCTGCTTCAATTCTCTACTCAGTGCTACCCTTCAGTACCATGCTTTTTCTTCTAAATGTTTTATCTCTCACTTTCATCAAAACGTATCTGAAATTCCACTACCATTGATGAAAGAGTAACTGCTCTGAAAATTGCCTTTATGCCAAAAAAATTTATAAAATTGAACAAAATATGTAAAACAACTGACTTCACACATAGGACAATAGTACAGAACTGTGATCTCTGAGATTAGAAAAATAATTAGGTGAATCTTAAAATGTACTCAGTTTATACACAGAGAGCAGTTCGCAGATCACAGTGCACCAGGGAAAAATTCAAACTGGACCTAACAATCTAGCTAAGTTGAAAAGACAAAGGTTAGAGCTCAGTGAAAAATGTGGCTAAATTCTGTGTGGCAGAATATTTAAACGGAGGAAGTTTTACACACTCAGACAGAGAGAGAGAATTTGAGTAGCATACGGTTGAGTCTTCTTGGGTCTTTGATTTACTAGAAATCTTGAATGCATGGAGTAATATTTTATAATGCCATGGAAAAAAAAAACTAGAAAATAATATTTTGAAAATTATCTGGAGATCACCTAAGGCTGAGAAGAATTTGTGTTCCCAACAGTCAGATTTGTTAAATGTGTGATGGGTAGAGTCCTCAGAAGATACACACCTGTGCAGTAGCTTTAGAAGACTGGTTTAAAACTTCAAGTAAAAAGTCGGGGCTGGGCACAGTGGCTCACTCGGGTAATCCCAGCACTTTGGGAGGCGGGAGTGGGCGGATCACGAGGTCGGGAGATCGAGACCATCCTGGTTAACATGGTGAAACCCCGTCTCTATTAAAAATACAAAAAACTAGCCGGGCGTGGTGGCGGCGCCTGAGGTTCCAGCTACTCGGGAGGCTGAGGTAGGAGAATGGCGGGAACCCGGGAGGCGGAGCTTGCAGTGAGCCGAGATCGGGCCACTGCACTCCAGCCTGGGCGACAGAGGGAGACTCCGTCTCAAAAAAAAAAAAAAAAAAAAAAAAAAAAGAAAGAAAGAAAAAAAAAGAAAAAAGAAAAAAAATCCTTGAAAGGATTGAACTTGTTCTAGGTAGCTTAACTACATGCCAGAAAAAAAGTTAAGAACTATTAAAAGAAAAAAAAAAATCACCATTCAAGACCACACATTTTACAAAGTCTTGTATCTAATGAAGAATTAACAGGGATACCAAAGAACAGGATCATATGACACAGAGCCAGGAGAATGAAATACCCATAGAAACAAGCTCAGAATGACAAAAATACTGGAATGGTAAGATAAAAATGCTTTAAACTTCTAGTCTAAACCTTTTAAATCTACTTGAGGGTGTTAAGAAAAGCATGAAATGAGAAATGGATAGTAGAAAAGTAAAAACTTTAGAAATGATAAAGTGAAAAATATAATATTCAAAATAAAAAATACACTGGAGGCAATTAATTGAAGATTAGACACTACCGAATGAAACACCAATGGATTTGAAGGCTTACAAATAGAAACTATCCAAAATAAAGCACAGTAAGAGAAAAGAAATGAAAAGTGTAGTTCATTAGAAAGCTGTAAGACATCACATTATACACATATATAAGTGAAATTGGAGTCATAGAGGTAGAGGTCAGATAGTTGAAGAAATAAAAATAAAAATATTTCAAAAAAATTTTTTAATTGTCACATTTAAAAAGAGATACTAACTTGAATAAATACGAACAAAACCACACCATGATACATTATAATCAATTTACTAGAAACCAATAATTAAAAATGAAGAGAAGCTGGAGAAAAGACACATCACATACGAAGTAAAGAAGATAATAATTACAGCAGACTTTTCATAGCCAAAAAGTAAGTTCAAAAAGTTGTATGATATAAGGTCATTATGCAAAAGTCAATTGTAATGATATACACTAAAAATAAATAAGAAGAAACTGAAATTAATTAAACAATGTCATTAATTATAGCATCCAACTACAAAATGCTTAGGAATATATTTTATAAAATATGTATAAGACATCCACTGAAAACTAAAATATTCCTAAAGGAAATTAAAGAAGACCCCAAAATGGAGGAATATACTATATGCATGGATCAGAAAAGTTAAGGTTTTTTAGATGTCAATTTTCTTTAAATTTATCTGTGGACTCACTGCAGTCAAATTTCCACAAAGCTTTGTTGTCATAATTGATACGCTGGTTCTACAATTAAGTACAAATACAAAGAAACTAAAATATCAAAACAATTTAACAAAAGAGGAACCAAATTAGATAATTTTTTGTATCTAATTTCAAGTTATGTAGTAATTGAGATTGTCATCAAAATATTGATGTGTAGATAAACATAATCAGTGAAACACAGTAAACAGGACATAGACTCACCCAAATATGGTGATATTCAATAATGAAATAAAGGTCATATTTTCAACAAGTGGTACATGAGGAAATGGACATTGATATACAAAATAGTATACATATGTACATACATCCATACATAGGACTTGACCTTTACCTCACAGCTGAACACAAGAAAGAGCTAAAATTATACTACTTCTAAAAGAAAATAGAGGAAAAACTCTTCCTGGCCCTGGGTTGAATAATGACTTCTTAGCTAGAATACCAAAAGAACAAAACATAAAGGAAAGTTTGATAAATTGAACTTCATCCAAAAAAGAAAATAAGAAAAGAAAACTGTTGCTTTTCTGAAGGCTCTGCTGAGAAAATGAAAAGGCAAGTCACAACTGGGAGAAAATATTTGTAAATCTTATATCTGATTAAAGACTTGTGTGGAGAGTATATAAAGAACTCTCATAACTGAATAATAAGACTAATGACTCAATTTTAAAATGGGCAAAAGATATGGGCAGACAGTTCACTAACAATACTATGTGAATAGCTAAAAATCAAATGTGAAGATAATCAACATTTTTAGTCACCAGGGAATGTAAATGAAACCACAATTAGACATCATTATCTACCCACTAGAATAGAAGAAATTAAAGGCTTACAATACTACGTGTGGGTGAGGAGGTAGAGCAATTGAAATTCCCATACATTGCTAGTAGAAATGTAATATTATACGATCACGTTGGAAAACAGTTTGACAGTTTCTTATAAAGCTAAACATACACTTTCCATATGGCTCAGCAATCCCAATTCCGGGTATTTGTCAGGAAAAATTAAAACATATGAATGTACAAAGGCTCATACAAGAACTTGCGTAGCAGCTGTATTTGTAATAGCTAAAACCTGGACACAATACTAATGTTTCATCAAAATATAAAGGGTTAAATAAACTACCAATACCCTTAACATAAGGATGGATATTATGTTGAGCGAAAAAGCCACATTCTGTGTGATTCAATGGATATGAAACTCTATGAAAGACCAAACTATAGGTCCAAAGAGCACTGCTCCCATGAACTGGGGATGGAAATATGCATTTCAATATCAAGGACCATGAGAGATCATTTTTGGGCGAAAAAAGAGGTTTCTGTTTCTTGATTGTGGCAAAAACACAGTAATACCTTTTACAAAACTTATTCAATGTAATAAAGTGAGTGAAATAACTTTATGTAAAACATGTTCAATAAAACTGGTTATTTAAAATTTTCGGCTTGATCTATGTTCTCTTCTTTTTCATCTACTTGACAAATTGTAACTGTTAAGGATAAGAAAAGAAACTTATTTTAGGGAGTACTCTCATTTCAAAACTGACATTTTTAGGTGAAAGTTTTAACCACAAAGACAGAAATTGTAATGCTACTCAATTTAACTGCTGTGGTATTGCTGTGAGGATGTGGGAGCAGAATAGACTTTCTAATACTTAACAAATCTCACTAGGAGTACCTGAGTAGATTTACTCCTGCAGAAACAAACAGAGCCAAATTTAAAATGTATGTTCAGGCAATCATAGGAGGAAAAATCTCAGGCTGTTGAGGCAATTTACTGCTTCTCAATAATTTAGTCTCATGAAAAAGTACAGTGGCAGTAACATTCCACAGCCTCAAGTCATGAGAAAATTTCTATTTGGCTTTCTAATGTCGCATAGATATTTTAGCATGATTTTTCCAAAAACTTAATTTTCCATAAAATGTAACAATAATAAGCACAGAGCAACTAAACATTACAGAAGGGGAGACAATACAACCACAAACATTTTAAACATCCTCTATGATAGGGCTCTGTGAAAGACATTGGGAATAAAAAGACCTCAATTCTATTGATAAATATTTGACACATGTCATTTACTTAATATAACCTGTGAAACAAATGAATATAAGATAAAACAATATATGTCTCATATTCCACAGAACCATGGCGTTGGCTTGGAAGCATTGCAAATATAAGACATTTCCTTGCACAACCCATCAAAGATTAGAATGCCCATTTTCATTATGAATACACATTCATCTACTGAAAAATGTCTGCTTCCCTTATATGCTCATCCAAATCAACCTGGTATAGAACATTTATTTTATGAAATCTATAAAATGCAAAATCTGCATATGAATTCTCAAGAGTGCCCAAAAGGCAAAAATAAATTCTGATTAAATAATGTCAGAATACATTTATCATCACAATTGATCTATGCATTTATGAAAGAGAAAATTGATTATGTTTAAGGTCTTGTCAACTTCTACTTGTATTTTGTAAGTATGGGATTACTGTGAACTAGTACCAGCCTTACCAGGAGAATATGGCATATTAAACTGACATATAAACCTGTAACAATCTTCAAAGGGATGGATGCTTTATAGATTTTAGGTAAAATATGTTTAAGTAGAAGTTGACACTTGTTTCTCTCAACAGGCTGTATTTCCAAGCAAACACATGAAAGAGAAAACACATTGACACTCTTGGGAAGCAACATGTTGGTATAACTTCCTGAGGCAGACTAAGCCAAAATAATGCCATGGAGAAAGAATTCAGGTACAACCCCAGAGAACTTAGTTGTAGCACATTTCTACTGAGTCAGCAATCCATGTGTAGGAGTGAGAGCCTAAATCTCCACAATGTTCATTAATAACTATAGCCATACAAAATTAGACTTCCTATTACAAAACCCTTATCAGAAACTTGATAATAGCTTTTGAGTTTAGCATTCTGTGCCTTATATCATATATATAGGAATTTAAAGCAGTGATTTTTGACCCCAGTAATTTTCTTCTAAGATGAAAGGGAATTGAATGGTGTAGACTGGACAGAGATTGCTAAAGAATTTCAATTACATTCTCTCGCTTTAAAAGTATAAATTTAGTTTTTTTTTTCTACTTAAGATACAGTCAGCAGTTAAATTATTATTATTATTGTTGTTACTGTTATTTTTGAGATGGAGTCTTGCTCTGTCACCCAGGCTAGAGTGCAGTGGCATGATCTCTGCTCACTGCAACCTCTGCCTCCCTGGTTCAAGCAATTCTCCTGCCTCATTGTCCTGAGTAGCTGGGATTACAGGTGCCTGACACCATGTCTGACTAATTTTTGTATTTTTGGTAGAGATGGGTTTTCACCATGTTGGCCAGGCTGGTCTCGAACAGTTGACCTCAGGTGATCCAGCTGCCTTGGCCTCCCAAAGTGTTGGGATTACAGGTGTGAGGCACTGTTCGCAGCCAGTTAAATTATTTAGATAGGTTTTTAGAGTAAATATTGCTGGCAGAATGAAAAAGCTGCCCTTTTTGTCTGTTTTTATCACTGATCTATTCAAATGACCTCGACATGCTTTTTGATGGTTTTAACTGGCTTTCATTTGGAGAAAGTAAGCAAGTGGTAGTTTAACCTACTGATGTCATAAAACACTGCAATAACACACCCATTTATGGGCATAAAACACGCATAACACATATTCAAAGGCATAATACATTATAATTATATACTTACTCTACACACTCATTGACATATAACACATTCACTGGAATTAAACTTACTGACCCAATGAGTATATATAGTATGAGTTTCATAAAGTCCATACTTCTTGGGCCAAAGGCTGATCTATGTTTCCCTGATACACACTTGCCTAAAACCTCTGCCGTTATTTTTCTTCTCTATCATGGTCAACAAGAAAAATGTAAGCAATAAAAGACAAATCCATCATCCTATTTTTATACATATGAAGAAAACTGTTTATGTCCTAGTTTAGTCTGATTCTTCTACATATCATTTTTTCATCTTCCCTCTTTTAAGTCTTTACTCCTTTTTTCTCTTTCTTTTCTAGAGCACTTTTTATTGACTTTTTATCTTCTTTGCTATACTCTTACGTCATTCATAAAGAGTGATATCATTTGGCACTGTGTCCTCTCCCAAATCTCATCTTGAATTGCAATCCTCATGTGTTGGGGGAGGAGCATGGTGGGAGGTGATTGAATCATGGAGGTGGACTTCCCCCTTGCTGTTATCATGATAGTGAGTGAGTTCTCACAAGATCTGATGGTTTAAAAGTATGACACTTTCCCCCTTCACTCTCTCCTGCCACCATGAAAAACACGCCTTCCTTCTCCTTTGCCTTCCACCATAATTGTAAGTTTCCCAAGGCCTCTTCAGCCATACTGTACTGTGAGTCAATTAAATCTCTTTTCTTTATAAATTGCCCAGTCTCAGATAGTTCTTTATAGCAGTGGGAAAACCAACTAATACAGACAATTGGTACCAGGTGTGATAAAGGAACCTGAAAATGTGGAAGTGACATTGGAATGGGGTAACAGGCAGAGGGTGAAACAATTTGATGGGCTCAGAAAACGACAGGAAGATGTGGGAAAGTTTGGAACTTCCTAGAGACTTGTTGGATGCTTTTGACCAAAATGCTGATAGTGATATGGACAATGAAGTCCAGGCTGAGGTGGTCTCAGATGGAGATGAGGAACTTATTGGGAACTGTAGTAAATGTCACTGTTGCTGTGCTTTAGCAAAGAGACTGGTGGCTTTTTCCCCCTGTCATGGAGATCTGTGGAGCTTTGGACATGAGAGAAATTAATTAGGGTATCAGGTGGAAGAAATTTCTAAGCATCCAGGCATTTAAGATGTGGCCTGGCCACTCCTAACAGCATAAAATCATATGTATTCACAAAGAGATTATCAGAAATTGGAACTTATGTTTAAAAGAGAAGCAGAGGGTAAAAGTTTGGAAAATTTGCAGCCTGATCATGTAGTAGAAAAGAAAAATGCAGTTTTATAGTCACCAGCTGCAAAAATTTACATAATTAAAGAGAAGCAGAATGTTAATCACCAAGACAATGGGAAAATGTCTCCAGGACATTTCAGAGACCTTCATGGCAGCCCCTCACATCATAGGCCTGGAGGCCTAGGAGGAAAAAATGGTTTCATGGGCAGAACCCAGGACCCTGCTGTTCTCTGCAGCCTCAGGACATGGCACCCTGTGTCCCAGCTGCTCCAGGTCCAGCCATAACTAGAAGAGGACAAGGTACAGCTCAGGCCATTGCTTCAGAGGGTAAAAGCTCCAAGCCTTGGCAGCTTCCATGTGGTGTTGGTCTTGCAAGTGTGCAGAAGACAAGAACTGAGGTTTGGGAACCTCCGTCTGGATTTCAGAGGATGTATGGAAACACCTAGATGTCCAGTCAGAATTCTGCTGAAGTGGAGCCCTCATGGAGAACCTCCACTAGGGCACCGTAGAGGGCAAATGTGGGATTGGACCCCAAACACATAATCCCCACTGGGGCACTGCATAGTGGAACTGTGAGAAAGAGGCCACTGTCCTTCAAACCCCAGAATGGTAGATCTACCAACAGCTGTGCCCCTGTAAAGGACACAGGCAATCAATGCCAGCTGGTGAAAGCAGCCTCGGTGGCTGTCCCCTGAAGAGGCACAGGATGGAACTGTCCAAGGCTCTGGGAGCCCATCCCTTGCATTAGTGTGCCCTGCATGTGAGACATGAAGTTAAAGGAGATTATTTTGGAGATTTAAGATTTAATGATTGTCCTGCTGGGTTTCGGACTTGTGTGGGGCCTGTAGCCCCTTTGTTTTGGCCAACTTCCCCTTCTGCAATGGCAGCATTTACACAATGCCTGTATCCTGATTGTATCTTGGAAGTAACTAACTTTTTATTTCACGGGGTCCTAGGTGGAACAGACTTGATTTGTCTCAGATGAGACTTTCGACTTAGACTTTCCAGTTAATGCTGGAATGAGTTAAGACTTTGGGGCACTGTTGAGAAGGCATGATTGATTTTACAATGTGAGAAGAATATGAGATTTGTCAGGGATCAGGGGTGGAATGATATGGTTTGGCTCTGTGTCCCCATCCAAATCTCATATTGAATTATAATCCCCACATGTCAAGGGAGGGACATGGTGGGAAATGACTGAATAATGGGAGTGGACTTCTCCCTTGCTGTTCTCCTGATACTGAGTCCATTCTCATGAGATCTGATGGTTTAGAAGTCTGGCACTTCCTCCCTTGCTCTCTCTCCTGCCTCCATATAAGACATGCCTTGCTTCCCCTTTGCCTTCCTCCATGACTGTAAGTTTCTTGAGCCCTCCCCAGCCATGTGGAACTGTGATTTAATTAAAACTCTTTTATTTACAAATAACCCATTCTCAGTCTCAGGTAGTTCTCACAGCAGTGTGAAAACAGACTGGCTGGGCGCGGTGGCTCAAGCCTGTAATCCCAGCACTTTGGGAGGCCGAGATGGGCGGATCATGAGGCCAGGAGATCGAGAGACGATCCCGGCTAACACGGTGAAACCCCGTCTCTACTAAAAAATACAAAAAAAAAAAAAAAAACTAGCCGGGCGAGGTGGCGGGCGCCTGTAGTCCCAGCTACTCGGGAGGCTGAGGCAGGAGAACGGCGTAAACCCGGGAGGCGGAGCTTGCAGTGAGCTGAGATCCGGCCACTGCACTCCAGCCTGGGTGACAGAGCAAGACTCCGTCTCAAAAAAAAAAAAAAAAGAAAACAGACTAACACAATGAGTGCACTACTAATTTTAGCACTCAAAATCTTCTCATGTTAGCTTTTCCTTGGTAAGATTCTTTTTCTGTACACTAAGTAAAATCTAACTACAGATTTCATGTGAAGACTATTTAGGAAAGCAGGAAAGCCGAAGATGAAGGAATTAATAATTTATGAGTTAGGGTCTGGGAGTAGCAGAGACACCAGTGCTTGCTGTTTAAGATCTTCAGTATCTCCTTAGCATAGACAGTCTGGGTCCCTGGATTCCCACGTATGAATCTGAGTCCTGTGGGCCAGACTCATGTCTCTTGCAGCTGAGCTACTAAACTGTTACCTGGGACTGCCAACCTGAACAAACAGTGTTTGTTATTCCACTTTATCCTGTAGCTCAATAGTAAGCCTCTCATTTGCACTTGTAGGTATTTTCCTGACATGCTAGGTTTGGTTTATATTCTTCTGCATAAGCTGCCCCGAGTGGGATTACCTCCTCATTAGGAATCATCATGACTTTTGAGTTCTCATTGTATTAACAAGTGTTTCTACATCTTTACGTGAGTGGTTATGAGACGACAAATTCTTTACAACCTAAAAGAGAAGTTTGTTTCTAAACAATGTATCCCGTGCCAAGATAAATTGTTTACATAACAATAATTATGCAGAAGATGATAATGATATAATATATTGAATATATTTATATTAATATATATTGGATATGTCGCAAATATTAGAAGTGAGGAAAATTCCATTGTAATTTGGCTATGTATGCCATCTTTCTTCTGCCAGTAATTAAATTTTAAAATCTAGTCACTGCCTCAGTGTTACATTGTGATGGACTGCATTGACAGCCCTAATTCTTACTCCCTAACTATATTTGTTCCCTTTGTCATGTGACCTTGCAATCCTTTCCATAAAAGAGGTGGAGCATATTCACTCACCTCTTCATCCCAAAGCAAGGACATACACCTTGCTTTGATCCATTGAATGATTTGTAAGAGAAGGTGCCTAGTATGAACCCAGACCTTAAGAGGTCTGACATACTTCAATATATTCTTTCTTGTGTCTCAGCAGTTAGCCTGGGTCACTGGGCCTAAGTGTCACATGACAGATGTTCAATTGCCCTGGTCACTCTGGCAGAAGCCAGCCTACCTCACTCAACAGCCATCTGTGCTCCAGGTATCTAAGCAAGCATAACCAATGTCAGGGGAGCCCCTTAGCTGACCCCCACTTGTTCACAGACACATGCACAATGACTAATTATTATTAATCATATATACACTTTTGTGGTTGTTTGTTCTATGGTGTTATCACTGCAGTATTGTTGTGACAATAAATAGGGGGCACATAAGTTCTTCCATAGACAATATATCCAGATTATTTAATATCAAAAAATTCCACCGATGATTTCTCACTTGCTTTTTTCTCACCAATATTAAAACATTTTCATATACTAATCAGTTTGCAGTAGAAAGTTTAGCTGAGCCTCTGTGTTTTCTCTAGGTCTACAAACCAAGAATATTATTTTGTCTTCCACGGTTTAGGGCTTATTCTTATGGAGTCCTTATGCTCCATTCTTTGTGTTTTCATGTAGAGTGACATTCATTAGTATAAAACTCATCATCTTTATTTACTAATTCACTGGCATCTTCCAGTAGTAGGAGAATTGAATTCCAGTTGGAGAATTTTTAGTAAGAACTAATCATAGAGTTATTGCCTGTAGGAAACTTACAATACACTTCTTTTCCCTTTTATTTACAGGGCAGGACCTCAAGATGAGAATCTTTGTTTATTCACTCTGAGTAGAAATGGAAAGTCTGGATAATTCTGAGCTTCTGTATTTGGAAACCCATTGTGGTTATTCACATAAACTATCTAGGTTAATAAAAATAATGTTTGTGCTTCATTTGCCCATCTCTTTACTTTTTCTCACTTGACTTAAATCCACATGGGGGAAAGAGGGCTTCTCTCCCTTTCTGTCACATTCCACAAACTTCCATCTTAACTGTAGCACTGAGGACCTTTACCTGTCATTCATGGTGTTCTTTTGTGGGCTGCCATTTCTTCAGGACACTAACAATAATATCATGAAATGTAACATATTAAGTCCATGGTTTTAAGCCTAAGACTAGTCAATTAATTTGAACTTTTGTTTTTTTTTTAAATGATCAAAACCTACTGTGATCCAGGAACTGAATGAGACAATGGAGGTGCCAATATGCAATAGCTTTGATCCCTGACTTTAAAAACAGAGTCAATCATCTAAGCCACCAATGTGGTAGGTTTACCTTCCAGTAATCACTAGAGCTATGAAGAAAAGGTAAAACAGGCGAGAGCAAGAGAAAATGATAACTTTAGACCCTGTATTTAGATAGGGTAGTCAGGGAAGGCCTCTCTGTGGAGGGGATTCTTGAATGAATACCACAATGAGTGAAAGAGGCTACCATGTGAGAGTTGCTCACATTACACATATATGGAAATTTCGAACTGATCATAAAGATACAGTACAGAAAAAAATAGATAATTTAGGAAAGAGGAATAATGATTAAGAGCAATGTCCTTGTATAGGAAAGAAGAGGTGAGGTCAGGTGCAGAAGTAAAAGAATAGGCCTTGGCATTTTAGTCTCTTTTTCTTGCATGACGCCGAACACAGTGTGCCCACAAACAGAGTTTGCTAAATATAGTGGGAAAGCAATTAAGGGATTCTCTCCTGATTGCTTCCGTCTTCAAGCAAATAGAAATTGAAGCTACCAGTTGGAAAAAAAGCAAGTGTTTAGTATTTCAGAACAGAACATACGTAAGAATTTGAAAGAATTGTTTAAGAGACGAGTAAAGTAAGAGTAACATGATTTACAGACTCTAATAAAGAACAACCTCAGCGTTGTAACATATGAATTAAAAGACAGTCCAATCAACACAGTTGTGTGTTTTTCAACACTTCCTAAGTAAAAGTGTATTACAGCAGAAAGTAGGGTTTAACCTTGATTAGGATTTTTCCAAGAAGTATGGTGGAGTAACTATAGGTAAGGGAGTTATGAGTAAAGGCTAGAGAGTAATCATAGTGATTGAACATTGACTTAAATTAGGTAAAGAGGATAATAATGATATCAGGTGATTAATGCATGATGAAAAAGTGACAGAATGGTCAATGGACTGGTAGCTCTAATGGGCTCATAAAATTTTGGGGATAGGGTGCTAGAAACCTGGAATAATAAGAATCTCTGTTCAGAGAGATGGCTAAATTGCAAATATTGTTACAGTTAATGCCAGGTTTTAGGATATGATTACAAAAGAGTGTGACTGAAGTGGATTTTAGAAAAATATGTTACTGAAAGTGACTAAGCAGTCTAGATATTATTAATAGATTAATTTTCTATTTAGAATTTATTATTTAAGAGGCTAACAACTGCAGTAGTTTTTGAAGAGAAGCACATGAACCAGTCACTAAAGTTTTCAATGAGTGAAAGTGACTGGGAATTTGGAAAATAAACAAGGAGGGATAAGAGTTGGTGTAGTCTGATGGCATGTGCTTCAAAGTAGTCAGCTTGACTGAGAGAGAAGGATAGAAAAATATTCCGGAAGTGCATAGATCTGCCAACCCATTGGCCAGCAATGAGAAGCAAGGATGATACCACCTTCAAGGTTTCTCAGAGCCTAGAGTAAATTTATTTTCTGCTAGAGAGATCTCCAAGGAAATAAGTGACCTCAGAAATCACTAGACTTCAATTAAAGCAAGAAAGTGAAGCTAACAGTCACAGAAGATGGTGAGTGTATAGGCAATTTGGTTGATAACTGAAAGGACATTCCCAGGAGCTTTAATGGAAATGTTTGCAGCACAGGGAGGGTTGGGATAGAGGGTCACATTAGTGGAGGGGTACATAGAGCCTTCGGGTGTAAGTGCTCAGGTGATGATGGATGACCTTTGAGGATTGAACTTTTGGTGGTCAATGATACAAACATGATATAAGGCTTAATGGAATTATTCTGAATGGTTTTTTATGGGAAGATGAATAATCAATACTTATAATCTTCTTCTTAGGCTCGGGCTTCTAGGCAATTTTAGAGTGGTTGATGGAAAAACTACGTGGTAGAAGTAGTCCTCACGTACCTGATGCATCTTTCTCTCACTTATAGCTAGGACTGTTGAGTGCCTGCCCCTGTTGAAGAAGCTTCATCTCAAATCCAACTCATCTCTTCAAGCTTTTTCTTTTTTTCTTTTTTTTTTTTTTTTTTTTTTTTGAGGCGGAGTCTCGCTCTGTCGCCCAGGCTGGAGTGCAGTGGCGCGATCTCGGCTCACTGCAAGCTCCGCCTCCCGGGTTCACGCCATTCTCCTGCCTCAGCCTCCCGAGTAGCTGGGACTACAGGCGCCGCCACCACGCCCGGCTAATTTTTTTGTATTTTTAGTGGAGACGGGGTTTCATTGTGTTAGCCAGGATGGTCTCGATCTCCTGACCTCGTGATCCGCTCGTCTCGGCCTCCCAAAGTGCTGGGATTACAGGCTTGAGCCACCGCGCCCGGCCTCTTCAAGCTTTTTCAATGGAGGTAGACAAGAGTCGTAAGGAAAGACGAAAGTGATATCCTTTTTATAAGAACTCCAGTTAACCCATCTAAAAACTATGGCTGCCAACATACTAGTATAAAAATAAAGTTAAGTTAAATGAGACTCATCACAATTTAGTATGGCATAAAATCAGATTAGAACATCAGAGACATAAAAAAGCAAGTTCTCCCTCATGGATCAGATATACTTTTTCTTTCTCTTTTGTAATTTTGCTTCTCTCAATTTTCTCTTCTAAAGACCAGGTTTCAACTAAGAGAAAAACACCTTAAAGAGAAGATTAAATTTGGGTGTATAGCTCATATGAAGAGCTAAAATTGGCTTACATAGACAATGAGTTGGATGAAAGAACAAGAAGTACAGAGGTGGGATAGATCTGAAGGTTGATTGATGTAGTAGCTCATGGATCTACTCACTGTTCCACAAGCATGGTGTCTTATTTAACTACAGTGTTTCCTTGCACTGAAATGGGCTGTCTACCAAAGTTTTACTTGGGCTTTTTTGTTCAGCTCAAACACTAATTCCACACTGACTAATACAGTAGGCACTAGTCATATGTCACTATTTAAATCCAATTTCATTTAAACTGGAGAAGATAAAACATTCATTTCTTCAGTCACACTAGCCATATTTCAAGTTCTCTATAACCACAGGTGGCTGTGGTTACATATTATACAGCACATGAAATCATTTCTATCATCACAGAAAGTTTTATTAAACAACACTGTTCTACTTCCCTGAAAGATTTTTCTGAGACAGTTAACTTTTTTGCACATTTACTTCTCAATGCCAAGAGTTCTTCTTTGTCTTATCTCTTAATTTTATCCTGTAATAGTATATTGTTCTTGGATCTTTTTGTCAAATATTTCTTGCTTATATATGTTATCTGCACAAGATAGCAAAGTTTAAGGGCAAGGAAACTTTCAATGCTAAATAATTAAAAATCACTTGTTGCTTTGAATTTGTACACTATTATGGGATTTCAGATTGACACCAAATACCCATCATGAATTTCAAAAAGGGAGCCTTTTTTAATTTAAAATTTTAATTTAGAATAGTGTTAGGATTGATTTTAAAACTGAAGATGATATAGAGAGTTCTCATGTACCCCACATCCAGTTTTTCTTTTTACTAAGATATTAGTATGGTACATCTATTATTATCAATTAAAAAATATTGACACATTATGAAATATAATACATATTTTATTCTGTTGTTTGCTTAATCTTTTTCTGTTCCAAGATCTCATCCAGTATATCATATTGAGCAGCCATGTTGCTTCAATAGTGAGAGTTCTCGTATTTTTCTTGTTTTTAACGACTTTTATAATTTTGAGATATATTAGTCAGGTATTTTACAGAATGTCCTTCAACTGGGATTTGTATAATTTTTTTCCATGATCAGATGGAAGCATTTTGAAACGACCATTTACAGGCTAATTTTTGCGCGGTGGCTCACGCCTGTAATCCCAGCACTTTGGGAGGCCGAGGCGGCAGATCACAAGGTCGGGAGATTGAGACCGTCCTGGCTAACACGGTGAAACCCCGTCTCTGCTAAAAATACAAAAAATTGGCTGGGCGAGGTGGCGGCGCCTGTAGTCCCAGCTACTCGGGAGGCTGAGGCAGGAGAATGGCGGGAACCCGGGAGGCGGAGCTTGCACTGAGCCGAGATCGCGCCACTGCACTCCGGTCTGGGTGACACAGTGAGACTCCGTCTCAAAAAAATAACACTACTAATAAAAAGAAATAAAAATAAAAAAAATAATATGAAAGCTAATGAACATGTCTGTGAATTGAGACATCACAATCATCAATCATAACCGGTATGTAGAACATGGTATCACAAAACCTTTTATTTTCTTTCTTTCTTTCTTTTTTTTTTTTTTTTTTTTTTTTGAGACAGAGTCTTACTCTGTCGCCCGGGCTGGGGTACAGTGGCTTGATCCTGGCTCACTGCAACCTCTGCTTTCAGGATTCAAGGGATTCTCGTGCCTCAGCCACCCAAGTACTGGGATTACAGTACTGCGCCATCACACCCAGCTAATTTTTGTATTTTTACTACAGACAGGTTTTTGCCAGGTTTCCCAGGCTGGTCTCAAACTCCTAAACTTGAGAGATCTGCCAATCTTGGCCTCCCAGACTTCTGGGATTACAGGAGTGAGCCCCCATGCCCAGCTTACAAAACCAATTTTGTAGGTGATAATGCTGAACAAATTTTCAGCAAATTTTCTTTTAAAGCAGCCATTTTTGAGTTATTCTGGGCAAAAGTTTCTAGAAAGTTGAATGAGTTTCTGCAAATACCTACAGTGAAAGCAAGACTAATCTAATAATATTCTTGAGTCAAAATTTTTTAAGAAAAAAATGAGTATTAGTTTTTGTTAATCAAAAAAGTAAAATAGTAGTTACGTCAAAACATCTCGAATAGAGCTTTATAATGGATACTGTGATAATTCTTTTTAACTTTTTCAGTCCTTCTAGGACTGCCAAGCCACACAAATTTCTGCTTGGAAACAGCGTGGTGATGTGTTTGCATAACCGCATCAGAAGCATGAATATATGTGCTTTTGATAAGCCAGTAATGTGCGGTGACTCTTAATTTTCTTGATTTATCACATTTGTTGTTACTGCTTGATGTAAAAATACGTTTTAAGAGGTCAAATAATTCATACTCGATTATCAGTGTATATCTTGGTCTAATATTCATACATTTTCTTAAAAATATTTTCAAGCATGATGGCCAAAGTATGTATCTGTGTATGCAGAGTGGTTAGGCTGAATAAAAGGAAATACAATCTTCTAAATGAATGAGAAAAACAAAGGGGTCACACAGGAGAGGGAATGTAATTAGAGGGAAAAGTTGAAAAAATTATATTTATGGTTTTGTATTATGATGATATTATTTATCTTGTCACTTTGCATGTCAGCTTACTCTTGGAAAGACCCAGATTTCTTTCCTCACAGTTATACAGAAGGAAAATGGATATTATTTTGGTCCTGGCTATGTGTAATTTGCCCTGTTAGATTTATTACAAGTTTTATTCTATTTAATTGCCTCTACAAACTCTGGTAGTTTTATTATTTTCATTTTATGATGAATAAACTAAGGTTTTAAGAAGTCACATTATTTGGCCCTTGTCAGAGAGCTAGTAAGTAATGGAGCTCTCTGGTAATCTCAAACGAAACTCATGTTCTTTCTACAAATAAGACATTTCCCGCATAATTAGATTGAGTTGGGCTATGAATTCCTTACATCTATATTCAGGAGCTGTATACATAGCTCCATCTTTGATGGCTATTCTGTTTTCAAAAACTAGGGAGCGGAGAAGTTAAACTTAGAGTTCGTTAACCCATTAGCTCGAAGTACTACTACTTTTCCTCAAGCACTGTGTTTAGCTAATTTATTATCCAGTATGCCTCACAGTCGAGACAAGATGTCAGCTAGAGCTTCACAGCAGACCAGACTAGATGTAACACTCACAGTGAGAATTTTCATTGTCAAGAAAGGGCAGGTTTTCTAACATAGGAAACCCCTAACTCATTGAGTTGCATACTCAACAAGGCTTTAGAAAGTCATCTGGTATAGAAACGTATCTTTAGAAAACTAATCCAACGTAAACTGGGGAGTATGTGAATAAATCACCACAAAGAGTCATGAACACACGTTGTTCTTGGCTAATGATGTAGAATCTTGGTTAAATGCTCTTCCACACATTCTAGCTTCTTGGATGATTTTCAAACTGTGTTCGTACATTTGCCCTTGACGCAAATGATAGTTCCAGCAGGGAAATGATCTTGATTAAAACATAAATGCTTTAATCCTGTTTGTACAATGTTTGATCACTGCAATATGGTGAAAATCAGGAGGTGGAAATATAATTACCTTCATAATTTTAGAAGCCTGTAGAGAAATTATTGTAAAGAAATGTTTAGGTGAGTGTGTGTGGCTATGTGAGTGGGAGATGTAGGAGTTCTGTATCTGTACCTACATAATTATAACATCCCTTTGAAGACCGGATTGTGATTTTGATGTCACATGTAGAAATGGAAATTTAAGAACATGAATAGCTATTTAGTAAAACTCTTGCTTTTGTTTCAAGTTCCAATAGATAATTTTCACAGACCTTATCGCTAGATAATAAAAACTTATTCAACATTTAATGTATTCCATATTTTAGAGTTTATGTATCTTTATACTGTAATGAATTGACAGTTTACTTGCTACAGAAAGAATAACACAAAGACAATACTGGGCATCTCTCCCTACTTTATCCCAGTTGACTGTGAACTACTTCAAATATTATTTGGACATATAAAGGGATAAGCATTATGATTATGGAGCAAAAGTTCATTATTATATTGGTTTTTTATTCTAGCACATTTTAGCAAATTGACCTGATTGTAACTTTTCTTTGGAATGCTTTTTGAAAAAGGCATAACTGTACGTATTAAAGCTTGGGCTGAAACTTAATGTATATGGCAATAGAATTTGGAAGAATCCAAGCTCAATTCAGACCAAACTGTTAAACAATTTTTGAAAAGAGTATATCTTATACAACTTAACAATATAAACAAATAAGCCATCTATCACTTCGCATTTTTTCAACAAAGGGCACAATTTGTAAGGAAAGGAAACACATATTTTACTAATAGTTGCTTTAGCATGTTCTTTTTACTTTTATGGTATATTTTCTCTGTAGAAGAGATAAAGGAAGCATGACACCACGGTTTACATTCTCCTTTGCAATTCTGAGGGAAAACTACCAGATCTTCATTAAACAGTCTTATGTTTTCATGCAAATTTTTTGTTAATGTGTTTTACCTTTAATATAGGCTAAGTTGTTATTAAATTGCTTTAAATATGTAGAATGTACAAAATAGCATTGGTTAAAAAATGCAATAGTATTTGTTCCCTTCCTGTCATCTTCCCCACCACCTCCCTATCACAAACTGAAACAATCCACAAACATAGAACACCAATATGCCTAAACTGATTTCCAACCTAAAGCACTTGTTCTCAAACTTAGCTGAACACTGTAATCAACTGAAACATTTTTAAATGCTGTTCCTTGTGTCTCACTCTACCTGATTTAATTGGTATGGAGTGTAGTTTTGACTTTTAAACAAAGTTTAAAACTCACCAAAGGTAATTAGAATGTAAAACAAATTGAGAGCACCTAGTTGAGGAGTGTTTCTCAAGTTTGTCTGCACACTGGAAACTTCTGGTAATTCTTAAAAATATTGGTGCCAGTTCCTACATTTCAATGTGGTGTAAATGATCCAAGGTGCAGCCAGAACATCGGAATCTTCATGATCTTCCCCTCCATCCCCAGGTGCTTCTACTAAATAGCCAAGGCTGAGAAGTACTGAATAGCATTTTGTGTTTTGTTGGGTCAGAAAGAGATCAGTATAATTTTTCACATTTTTGATGTTTCTCACATTGAATTTTAAAAATGTAATATAAAAAATTGAGTCTTGAAATAGACTTCTTTGAATGCACTTTAATAAATTCAAAGCAAAGAACAACTAATAATTACATGTGAATATCTCCCAGAAGAACACTGTCATTCTCATCGTAAAAGTGAAAGTTTCAAGGTCAACG
This sequence comes from Macaca nemestrina, assembly GCF_043159975.1. Classification (NCBI taxonomy): domain Eukaryota; kingdom Metazoa; phylum Chordata; class Mammalia; order Primates; family Cercopithecidae; genus Macaca; species Macaca nemestrina. The sequence goes on along the minus strand of NC_092128.1, from coordinate 159,393,760 downwards.
TTATTCCATTTTAAAAAAGCAATAACCAAAACTGTAATCCAAATACAGTTACTTTTAATGCAGGTATGATAATCAAGATGATCCTTGGAACAACTCTATTTCTCATACGTAAAAATGAGATAGAAAAGGAAAAAGACAGTTTTTTTTTTGTCAGATATACCACTTTTAAAAAACATGATCGATTCTGAAATAAATGTTTTCCAATGTTTAAAAGTCACCTATAAATGTTTATCCTACTTAGAATTTTTTTGAAACACAAACTCTTGACAACTAATATAAACTGTTAATTGCTTAAAAGTGAAATGTAGAAAATGAATGTCTATTTCAAGACTATTGTATGTTTCTCAACGAAAGGTACAGTGTTATTTTTAAGACTTGATAATATATTCAGGGAGAAGTCAGATGAAAACCATTAAGTATTTTTCTACACTTGTGCAATGGGTTTGCACGGTTCTGTTAGTGCAGCTTATTGAAGTGTTGTGTAAACACTGGATGAGTTTTTTCTTATAACTTAATTTATACATGCTAATTAATGCTTAAAGTATTTTTTCTGTTCAGGAACATATCCAATTTTGTACACTCAAAATGATTCAGTATAAAGGTATATGTTCTCATTCTCCAGTATCAACAGGAAATGTTTCCCTAATGTATATGTTTTTAAAATGTGGGTGGAGAGAGAGAGAGAGAGAGAATGTTGTATTTAATACTTCATTTTACCAGCAGGGTATTTTCCTTAAGCATCGTATCTATAATTCTACCGTCTGCATTTTAGGATAAATGCTTTGCTAGCAAAACTAATGCAAACCTTTCAATGTGTACTCATGACTGATAAGATGCCTATAAAATGGTATAATAAGTGTGCAGTTCATAAGAAAATTAACAGGGCATTTGTAGCCGTTTAATTAATGTTGATGAAAGAAACTATAAAAATGTTTTTGCATGTCCAGCAGACTTAAAGTTTCCTGTAGAAATTTTCTAACATTGGAAACTTTTTAAAATAATGAATTAAAGAGAAAACTACAAATTAGGATATAAAGCACAGCCAAGATAAGTGTAATACTTTAATGCATAAACAATGCCAATCTATTTGACTTTGTAATTTTATTAGAAGTTTATACTTTTGCCTCATTTATGTCCCATTACAGGGTCCTTATGGTTGCTCTGCCTTTTGATCCATGCTCTAGCATTATCTGTTATAATAACTGATATATATATATAATTAAGACCCTGTTTCCAGTTATCTAAACAATAGCCATTTACCTAGACAATTATTTAATTATTTAATTTATTTAATTAAATTAAATAAATTTAATTATTTATTTAATTATTTAATTATTCAATTATTTAATTAGCTCTAAACTTTCACTTGATTATGAAAGCCAATATACTGTGTGATATTGTTTGTCTCTGTGTCCCCGTCCAAATCTCATCCCAAATTATAATCCCCACGTATCAAGGGAGGAACCTGTAATCCCCACGTGTAGAGGCAGGGAGGTGATTGGATCATGGCATGGTTTCCCCCACACTCTTCTCGTGATAGAGAGTGAATTCTCATGAGATCTAACGGTTTTATAAGAGTCTGGCATTTCCTGTGCTTGCTCTTCTCTCTCCTGCTGCAATGTAACGAAGGTCTTTTGCCTTCTGCCATGATTGTAAGTTTCCTGAGGCCTCCCCAGCCATGTGGAACTGTGAATCAATTAAAGCCTTTTTCTTTATAAGGTACCCAGTCTTGGGTATTTATTTAGAGCAGCGTGAGAATGGACTAATACACTGTGGATTTTGTCTAACCCATAAGGTAACTGAAATAACCAGAATACAGAAAAGTCAAATTATTTGTCATTTACAGAAATGTTTTGAAAATTAGAAAGTGTCAGAATTTCACAAATTTTAACAAATTTCTTTTCTGGTCACAGGAACTATTTTGGACATCAGAAACACAATAAATTTGTTTGAGTTCTTTGTAGGTTCTGGATATTAGCCCTTTGTCAGATGAGTAGATTGCAAAAATTTTCTCCCATTCTGTAGGTTGCCTGTTCACTCTGATGGTAGTTTCTTTTGCTGTGCAGAAGCTCTTTAGTTTAATGAGATCCCATTTGTCAATTTTGGCTTTTGCTGCCGTTGCTTTTGGTGTTTTAGACATGAAGTCTTTGCCCATGCCTATGTCCTGAATGGTACTACCTAGGTTTTCCTCTAGGATTTTTATGGTATTAGGTCTAACATTTAAGTCTCTAATCCATCTTGAATTAATTTTCGTATAAGGAGTAAGGAAAGGATCCAGTTTCAGCTTTCTACTTATGGCTAGCCAATTTTCCCAGCACCATTTATTAAATAGGGAATCCTTTCCCCATTTCTTGTTTCTCTCAGGTTTGTCAAAGATCAAATGGCTGTAGATGTGTGGTATTATTTCTGAGGACTCTGTTCTGTTCCATTGGTCTATATCTCTGTTTTGGTACCAGTACCATGCTGTTTTGGTTACTGTAGCCTTGTAGTATAGTTTGAAGTCAGGTAGCGTGATGCCTCCAGCTTTGTTCTTTTGACTTAGGATTGTCTTGGAGATGCGGGCTCTTTTTTGGTTCCATATGAACTTTAAAGCAGTTTTTTCCAATTCTGTGAAGAAACTCATTGGTAGCTTGATGGGGATGGCATTGAATCTATAAATTACCTTGGGCAGTATGGCCATTTTCACGATATTGATTCTTCCTATCCAGGAGCATGGTATGTTCTTCCATTTGTTTGTGTCCTCTTTGATTTCACTGAGCAGTGGTTTGTAGTTCTCCTTGAAGAGGTCCTTTACATCCCTTGTAAGTTGGATTCCTAGGTATTTGATTCTCTTTGAAGCAATTGTGAATGGAAGTTCATTCCTGATTTGCCTCTCTGTTTGTCTGTTACTGGTGTATAAGAATGCTTGTGATTTTTGCACATTAATTTTGTATCCTGAGACTTTGCTGAAGTTGCTTATCAGCTTAAGGAGATTTTGGGCTGAGACAATGGGGTTTTCTAAATATACAATCATGTCATCTGCAAACAGGGACAATTTGACTTCTTCTTTTCCTAACTGAATACCCTTGATTTCTTTCTCTTGCCTGATTGCCCTAGCCAGAACTTCCAACACTATGTTGAATAGGAGTGGTGAGAGAGGGCATCCCTGTCTTGTGCCAGTTTTCAAAGGGAATTTTTCCAGTTTTTGCCCATTCAGTATGATATTGGCTGTGGGTTTGTCATAAATAGCTCTTATTATTTTGAGGTACGTTCCATCAATACCAAATTTATTGAGCATTTTTAGCATGAAGGGCTGTTGAATTTTGTCAAAAGCCTTTTCTGCATCTACAAAGAACTCAAACAAATTTACAAGAAAAAAACAAACAACCCCATCAAAAAGTGGGCAAAGGATATGAACAGACATTTCTCAAAAGAAGACATTCATACAGCCAACAGACACATGAAAAAATGCTCATCATCACTGGCCATCAGAGAAATGCAAATCAAAACCACAATGAGATACCATCTCACACCAGTTAGAATGGCGATCATTAAAAAGTCAGGAAACAACAGGGGCTGGAGAGGATGTGGAGAAATAGGAACACTTTTACACTGTTGGTGGGATTGTAAACTAGTTCAACCATTATGGAAAACAGTATGGCGATTCCTCAAGGATCTAGAACTAGGTGTACCATATGACCCAGCCATCCCATTACTGGGTATATACCCAAAGGATTATAAATTATGCTGCTATAAAGACACATGCACACGTATGTTTATTGCGGCACTATTCACAATAGCAAAGACTTGGAATCAACCCAAATGTCCATCAGTGACAGATTGGATTAAGAAAATGTGGCACATATACACCATGGAATACTATGCAGCCATCAAAAAGGATGAGTTTGAGTCCTTTGTAGGGACTTGGATGCAGCTGGAATCCATCATTCTTAGCAAACTATCACAAGAACAGAAAACCAAACACCGCATGTTCTCACTCATAGGTGGGAACTGAACAATGAGATCACTCGGACTCAGGAAGGGGAACATCACACACAGGGGCCTATCATGGGGAGGGGGGAGGGGGGAGGGATTGCATTGGGAGTTATACCTGATGTAAATGACGAGTTGATGGGTGCAGCACAGCAACATGGCACAAGTATACATATGTAACAAACCTGCACATTATGCACATGTACCCTACAACTTAAAGTATAATAATAATAAATAAATTAAAAAAAAAAAAAAAGAAACACAACAAATGAGATATGGAAGAAACTTTAGAAACTTTCTTCCTTAACAGGGTCACAATCCAGTGGAGTAAAGCAAACAGCAGGCAATTAAAATACAGAGTGAACTTAGGAGAATCATGCAAGTTATCTGAGATTATAGAGAATAGGCATCTCTCTAAAATGAAGGAACTGAGGATGGGGAAATGTACTAGAAAATGTCCTTGAAAGATATGATATCCAAGCTGAATCTTAATGAACCTAAAGAAACAAGTGGAAGTTGAGAGATAAGCAGTAGGTTTGGAGAAATACAAACTGTAAGGATAAGGGAGTCTGGAGGTGAAATAGGTCTTCAAAAGGTACTAAAACTAAGTAAATGGAGTTAGAGCACTGTGTATGAAGATTTGAGAGGCAGAAAATATTGGAAGAAACAATAGCCAAATGTGCTATCATAAGAATTGACAAGTGAAAACCAACAAAATACTTCAAACATTAATGGTACAGATGATAGTGATGGTGGTATTGAATAACTTCTTCATAACTGCATTTATAAAAAAAACTATTTGGCAGTAGATTAGAGGTTGAAGGATGCGGAAAGCTCAGTTAGGAGGGTTGTGGCAGCCAGAATTTCAAAATGAATCTAATGACCCTCTCCTTTGTGTAATCTCTTACCCATATGTGTGGGTGGAAACTGTGAATATGATTAGATATCATTTCACTGATGATGTGTTATATGCCAAAGGGATTCTGTAAATGTAATTAAGATTCCAAACCATTTGACTTTAATATAGGAAGATTGTCTTGAGAGGGATGAACCTAATCAGGGAATCCACTTGGCAGTATTCTTGGCCAAAGAGATTTGAAGGTGAGGGTGATTTGATGAAAGAGAAATACTATGCTGCTGGTTTTGAACTTGGAGGTGCCACTTGGCAAGGAGCTGAGAGTGGCCTCTGACTGACAGCTAGAAACAGGGACCTAAGTGTGATAACTGCATGGAACTGAAACTTGCCCAAAACATGTATGTTTAGAAAAAGATTTCAAGCTCCATAAAAAAATTCAGCCCAAATGTATTAGTTTATTCCCACACTGCTAAAAGATATACCCGAGACTGGGTAGTTTATAAAGAAAAAGAGGTTTGATCGACTCACAGTTCCACATGGCTGGGGAGGCCTCACAATCATGATGGAGGGCAAAGGAGGAGCAAAGACACATCTTACATGGCAGCAGGCAAGAGAGCATGTGCAGGGGAACTGCCCTTTACAAGACCATCAGATCTCGTGAGAGTTATTCACTATCATGGGAACTGCATGGGAAAAATCCTCTTCTAAATTTAATTACCTCCCACTGGGTCCCTCCACAACACATGGGGATTATGGGATCTACAATTCAAGATGAGATTTGAGTGGGCACACAGCCAACTCATATCACCAGACGACACCTTGATTTTTAGTATTCTGAGATCTCAGCAGAGAACTGATGATGCCATGTCCTTATTTCTGAACTACAGAACCATGAACTAGTAAGTGAATACTGTTTCATGCTGCTAAATTTGTGGAATTTATCACACAGTAACAGAAAACTGATTCAAAAGAGATAAATTATTCAAAGAGGAAATTCACTTTATGTTATGACTTAAAATACTTTCTGGAGTTATTTAGAGTCATATTTAGAAGCACTTTATAAATCATGCAAAAATTAGTATTAGTCTCATCACCCATTAACAACAAAATAAAAGAGGATAAAAATTTTACCCAGTTAGTGTGCTCAAATATTTACTAGATTTTTGGCTATTTCTATAGTTGAATCACCTTTAAGTTTGAGGATTAGCAAAGTTTTAAACCATAATTTCATGTGCATCTGCCCCCTTCTTTCTTCCAAAATCTGCCCCCTACAAAACTATTTCTATGTCAAAACTTTTATATTGCTTTCTGCTCAAGGACCTGGATTACTTATCACCTTTCTCATTTTTGTAGTTAAAAAAAAGATAAACATTGTTTTCAACCTAATATAAAAAAATTATATCATTACAAGTTACTTTTAAAGGTAATACTCATTTTGAATTTTGCTATATAATGATTAATTTTGTCTTTCTTTTTAGATGGGTGCTTATTCTTCACTTTTCCACCATCATTAAACTCACTTTCACTGCAAAATGTGTACAAGATGATCAACAAATACAAATAATACAGAATTTAACCTAAAGAAAACTCTCCTTTTCCTAATTCATGCTTATTTTTATTTTATTTTATAAATATTTATCATTATTATTATATGAAATTTATATATGAGATGATCACCTTAAAATTTATATAGATTGAAAGGCAATATTAATTATTTTTATATTGTAATATAAGTCAAGCTATTTACTGAAACATGACAAAGATTATATTAAATAATAGTCTCAGATAATGTATTCTAGTATTTATATTATAGTGATGGTCTGTGGAATATTTATCTAGTTCTTAACACATACTTTTCTTAACTACCTCTAAATTAATGCTAGAATACTACTATTCCAAGATAGTAGGAGTATACTACTCTAAGAAGTTATTTCTTGAGTTTCCTTTATAATAAAAACCTTTCTGCCCTATTGTTAGTTGTTACCATTACAAATGTCCTATTCTGCACCAAATATTTTGTTGCATTTGGACATTACCAGCAAATGAAATTTTTCTTAAGTTTGGCATGCATTTTAATTCCATGCCAAAAAGGTTTTATTCTCTGGAAATATCAGATAGACATTTTTATACATGAGAAATAAAATCATTGTTAGAATTTATTGTCTAGAAGAGATATAGTAGGCAAGAGATTTTGAAATAAGTAATAAAATACGGAGAAAAGAATATGGAAGGGTAATATCTTAAATATGGAATTAAATATCACATTTGTTATTCCTTTTACTTTTGAGGAGAATGTGCTTTTGGTACTTCGGTCACTATAATTCGTTTTATCAATGGGTTGTCACTGTATTTAGACATCTGGAACCCATCACACTGAAAAATCACCAATGCTCATAACTAATAAATGAGGGTTTACTGTGAGGAATAAACATTAAGAATATGATCCTGGATTTGTTATAGTAACTGTGTGATGGAAAATATTTGGTCTTAGACTCTTTGCTGCCTGAAGAGTTGTTATTCTCTTAAACCCTTTAATATCATCAATCATTTACTCAAAAATTCTATTTGTATAAATTTTTAAAAACTTTAGACATTATGATGCCCTCCCCTGCCCCTAAAGCACAAATAATATGGTAAGAGTATTCTAACTTTAACCAGAAGTCTTGAGTGAGAGACTCCATGTAATTAGCTTCTAAAATTTTGGCCTCAGTACTTCAGGAAACCACTTAAAACAAGAGAGCTTTTTAACTGCTCTCAACAGAATTCCATTCTGCTTTTATCTCTGGAGAGGATTTCCCTATAATTCTAGCACTTCAGCCAGATTGTTTGCACACGGCTGAACAGAAATAACATATATTTTTACATCAGAATATTTAATATCACAGGTTCTTCAATGTACTGACACAATGTTGGCAGTATTAACAATATAGACATCATTAGCTTTCCAAAAGATCCATAATTGAACAGTCAGACTGCTGAAAAATGTCACCTTGTGTGTACTGTGCTAAGGGAATAAAGCTTTGCATAAGTCCTTGAAAGGGCAAATAAAAACTCAATTATGACCTGCATTGAATCCATAGGCCCTTAATTCCATTTAGCTTCAGCATGTTGTTTGGAATCTCCATCTCTGACGAACTAGTTCTCCAAAATTTGCAGAAACAGCTCAATTTCCATCCAGCCTGCTGCTCTGTCCTAGCCAAGTTAGAAAGTTACACTCTTACACAGTATGTCTGCAAGTTGTATGTTTCAATATATTAAGTTTGTAAGTATAAATTTTTGTGTATCTGGGAAGAAAAGTGACGTTTTATGAATTCATTTGTTTCCTAGAAGCAGGATTCCTGACACAATGTAGGTAATTACTCTGCTGACTCAAGTTATCATTTTCAACTTTCAGTTCAAAATTATACTTACAGATTTCAACATATTCTAAAGGAAAAAAAATGCTTTCGAGTAAAAAATTCAGTTCTTCTTTTCTTTTCCTGACCTTCTTTCTCTTCCCACATTCCCCTTTTCTCCATATTTCACTCCCTTTTTTTACCTACAGCCTATGCTTTTGAAGGAGGGGGTGAGGGGGAAACCAAGCCTTTTGAAATTTAAAACATAAACGAAAATACCACAGATTCAAAGTTTTTCTCCCATAAGCTCTGTAGGTGCTCCCACTCAGACTGCTTTAAGCCGAAACCAAAGTGCTACTCTGGTTCTACGTGAGCTGTCTGGAGACAAGCATGGACTTGAATGCGAGGCGGACTTGTACGGGATGGGACTGAGACAGCTCATAGCTCAGATCTATAGCATGTTTAAAGGAGGGATTGGAACTGTCTATGTGCTATTAGTTTAACTTTAGAAGATACTAAGGTTTACTTTTAAAAGTCATATTTCCATATCTTTTTCCTACCCAGGCTTCTTTTAAGCATATCTAAAATCCAGGAACAATGACTTAAATATGAGCTTAAGTATTGTGAATTTTTCCCTGGCACTGAATATTTGAAAGAGTTCCTGAAAAAAAAAAAAAAACCAGAATGTATAAGCAGAATGTATGAGGATTTTTTGAATTGTATCCTTTGATACATTTAATAAATCTTTGGATTCAACTATCCCTTGAGCCCAACCATTTTGGGTACAACTGACAGACAATGTGAACAAAGACTCTGGACTCAGACTGCCTAGGTTTGAATCTCAGCTTTTCCACTTACTAGCTGTTTGTGTGGTTGACTAATGAAACATATTTGTGTCTCCTTTTCTTTGCCTGTAAAAGGGTAATGATAACTCTTTACAAGTAGAAGATAATGATCATCCCTATCTCATGGGTTTGTTTTGAAGGTTAAAATAACTACGTCATCTAAATAGTGGTTCTCAACAAGGGGTGACTCCCCGCCGCACCCACACACCCCCCAACTCCCAGCCAAGGTGACACTGGCCACGCCTGAAAACACTTTTGTTTATCGCAAATGGTGTGTTTGTGTGTGTGCCACTGGCATCTAATAAATACAGGCCAAGGATGCTGCCGCCAATCCTAAAATGCCAAGAAAGTTTTCTCCCACGCCACGTGTCACCAGAACTGAGTTTGAGAAAAGCTGATTGGAATCACTTGACACAATGCTTCACACCAAGTAAATACTTTTTAAAAAGTTAAATCTTCTTTGGAAAATGTTAAAGTTTCTTTACTTCTATTGAATGTATACAGCTTTTTCTATGATTTGTCATTTACCATTGTTTCTGTGCTTCGTATTTTCCTTTGAGAGTTAAATCTGACACAGTCTGCAATTTCTGAAGCAGCTGACTTCAGAGTGAAACTACTCCAATATTTTTTATTTTGCCCCAGAGAAATACATTCACAGAACACTAGATAATGGATTTAAGCCTAATAACTGCTATCTCTGGCTTCTGCCCAGAACCCTTGTAACTATACACTTCACAACAATGTATATATACTGCGCAACAATGAAAAGAGAAGAAGATGTTAGACTAATTTAATTTTGCACTCTCCTTATTGATACACAAATTCAGAAATGAGACAGCCGGAAGGGATGAGGATAAAGAGAAATGGTACCTACGTACAATAAATTCACTTGGATTACCTTGAACAAATGACTGAGAAAAGATATGCAGTCTTCATAACTGACAGTTGACTTTTTAGTTGAGATATTATATCAGTTAGGCTTCTTGATTGCAAGGGACAGAAACTGACTATAGTCTGGCCTGAAAGGATCATATTAGAAGGGTATCTGATAGCTTGCACAATGGGGGCACCAAAAAAGGGGGAAGGAACGAGGAAGGAGAGGCTACAGGAAAACAGCAAGACAGTCATCCCTAGAGCAGTCGGGTTAGGATTCACCCTGGTACTGCTGTCCTGCATAGGGCTTTCTTGGAACACACAAGACGGCAGCTGCTAGACTGTCAATGGCACAGCTAGCTCTTGGTCACACCAAGATTACAAATTCCACACTAGGTCAAATGCTCAAAGTGTTACTGCCAGAAACAAGAAGACAGAATATCTGACCATTAGACTTCCGTGATAGGAGATGAAAGAAAATCATACAGTGCCGACTTATTAGATAACCACCTCAAGAAAGTCCAATCTAAACACTTGAGGTTTCAAGACGTAGTTACAGTGCTACTTCTGGGAGTATCCTTCAGAATCCAGCTATTGCCAGTTCATTAAATGTGATCCTTGGGAAGGGGAGAATTCCTCAAAGATTGTATGCAGGAGTTGTGGCTTGCATTGATTGTATTTTTAAATTAAGGATTTTCCATTTGAGCAATTCGTATTGTTGCTTTTAAATCTGTAGACATGAGCCAACATGTTTTAAATTTTAAAAGGACCTAGATTTTTTGTTAAATGGGAATTTCACATTGGGCAAAAGGTTGGCAGAGTTTGGCTAACCGCTCAAAGACATGAGCCTGCACATGCTGCTGACTCAGAGAAATAAAAGAAAAGAGGCCCAGAAGGCCTTCAACACTAAAATGTTATTTTCCTTTCCCATGTAATCTCAGTATATAAAAGCCTATATTAAAGTTTTTCTACCAACTGTAAAGTTTATATAGTACATTGCTAACAGATGTAACTGTTGGACAGATAACACACTCATAAATGATTTTTAAAGTTGAAAATGTATATCCCAGGTAATAGTCACTGTGACTACAGCCAAGGGAGTACACGTCTATCATTAGTCTCATTGGTAATGTTAAAATGACCTTTACACAGTTTTTAGATAAATTTGTCAAGAGTAAGCAAAGGCTAGCATTTAGATTGCAGTTTCAAAGGGCAATTCTCCCAGATAGGTGATTACCAATTCCTCTTGGAAGAAAAGCAGCAGGATTGAACTTTTGTGTAGTAGCAGTGGAGGGAAAAGATTTGTTTTTGCCATACAAAGTCTGGTTTACAGAGTCCTGTAGTTGGATTTCTTTATCATTTTGTGTTTTGAAATTTTTCTAATGCTAGGATGCATCCTATATTTACCATTAGTATCTATATTCTTGGTTCTCTATTTCTGGTTGTTCATAACTAATTGGATATTTTAGCAATGGTAGTTTCTTGATATGTGACTATTTTTCTTAATCAGTTTTATCGTCTTAAATATTTTATACTTAGTTTTAAATTATCTTCTCTAGTTATTCCAATATCTGATATACCAAATTGTTTTCTGTGGTTCCATTGTCTTTGGACCGTGATAACTTGGGTTTTGTTTTGGTTTTGCTTTTGGGTTTTGGAGGTCACGTATTTGGCATTTCATAATAATTAAATCTAGGTGTTAGCTTTAATTTTGGAAAATCCTGAGCTAGTAGTCTAAGAATCTCCAGAGAAGAACTGAGATTGCCTCTGGTAGTGCCCAAGAATGCTAACAACCTGTAACTTTAAACTGACTTCTCAATGTGAGGAGTTCCTGACCTGTTCAGGTAGAATAAATTGATGAGGTAGGCCTATGCCTATCATGTGTGGAAAATACTATTCTTACCCCGTCCAGGGCTATAGCAGAGACAAGCACGTCTCTTTCTGATTCCATTTGTGGGCATATTTGTTGTTATAACTAAGACTCTCGTTGAGTTTATAGTATCTTAGATATTCCCAGCTTTGTGCAGGGCTTTCAGGTTAAGTTGTATGTCTTGTGAAGACCCACAGGAGTTGGTCACTAATTCCCTCAAAACTTGAGTTTCCAATAACAACATTTGTTATTGTATGTATTGTTATTGTATGTACAATGGCTCTTCATTTACTTACTACTCTGGTTTCAGCCCAAGGGTTGTGTGTGTACCTGTGTGTGTCCCAATGTGAATGTTCTGAGGATACCAGAAAACTAGGCTTGCTCTTTATATTCAGGGAACAAAGTTAAATTAATATTAATTATTACAATCTCATTAATTTTGATACTTTGGTCTTTCTTCTAGGTACTGATTTTATGACTGCTTGATCTATTATGCACTTAGGAAAATGAAAGTTACTACTAATGTATTCATATAACTTTCTTCAAGTGTTTTAAAAATTATTTTCAGTGTGATTGTTGATGCTATATCCTTTTCTGCATAGAAATTCATCTGTTAGGTGTTGACTGTGGGTTTTATCCTTATTCATTGCTTTGGTAGATATATTTGTGTCCCCTCTCCCAAATTTATACATTCACATCCTAACCTCCAAGGTGATGGCATTAAGAAGTAGGACCTTTGGGAGGTGATTAGATCTTAAGGACAGTGTCCTCATGAATGGGATTGGTGCCCTTATAAAAGAGGCCCACAGGAGCTCATTAGCCTCTTCCACCTTGTGAGGAGGCAGTGAGAAGGTGCCATCTATGACCCAGGAAACTGGCTCTCACCACATACTGAATTTGTGTCTTAATCTCAGATTTCCAGCCTCTAGAACTCTGAGAAATAGATTTCTATTGCGTATGAGCTACACAGTCTAAGTTATTTTGTTACAGCAGCCTGAATGGATTAAGTCATTATTATATAGTGGTACACTTTATGTTGTTTAGTGCCTTTTCCTTTGGATTTTACCTTCTTTGAAATATTAATATTGTGACTCTTGATTTATTTTGGGTTTTCATTTACTGTATGTTTCCCATCATTTTTTTTCAATCTCTCTTAGTTGGTTTTAGGTGATTCTCTTTTACATACTATGTAGATGAATATTTATAATGATATAAATGAAAGTGTTATTATTTCAATGAGTTAAGTCAATTTATAATTTTTAAAACTTGTGTTTCAGTTTAGTTCTGTTCTTATAAATAATTATTCTGTTTATTTTGTTTTTCAAGCAATGTCTTTTTATATACTTACAGACTCTTGTTTGCTTATTGTTTTTGCTGTGTGTGTGCGTGTGTGTGTGTGTGCTGTGCTTTTTTTTTTTTCTGAAGTATCTTTAAAATCAGGGGTAGATTCAGGTTTTGTGAGTTCTAAAGATTACATAATTAGAGGGAACTTCTTCAATGAAAAGAATAGAAAATAATAAATCAAAAGTAACCAGGCAAGTGAACAAAATTCTTTAGAATTTAAAAAGGAGTCACAGCAAAATGTAGAAGGGGTCTGTGAAAAAGAGGTGCCCTCCAGTTTAAGCTTCATAACTTCATAATAAATATTCCAGAGTTTATTGCTTATCATTTTTGTAATACACTAAGTTTTTTTGTATTTTAGACAGGGTATATGAACTCTCTGCAATAAGCAATGATGTCATATACATTGCTTCTTCCTTCCTCTTTCTTTTTTTTTCTACTGCATGATTTTAGTTGATTATGTTATTTATCTTTGATTTTGTAATTTTATTCCTTGATTTTTTGAAAATAAATTCTCTCTAGACTTTTAGCCAGGAAGATTAGGAAAATAATGTACATATACGATGTATACCTTCCTCTTCTCTTTTTAAAACTAAGTATTATTATCTCATTTTGGCCTTGTCAGGCTTATAACACTGATATTTCTTCCTGTAAATATAATTCCTTGGTTTATTCATGTTCAGCACTAATTCATTTACGTTCCATTTACAGTGCATGATTCATTTACTGTTATTTCTCGATTTATATCTTAATTGATTAAAGTTGATTCTCTGCTAATTTCTATAAGAAAATTTCCTGAGAACAACGTTCCCTGAATTTCCTATAAGCTCAAAATGTTTTTTGTTGCTTTCTTCTATAAACACAGATGTAATGCTTCTGTTTTATTTATGTATGCATGAGTAGACAAAATGGTAAAAGGGTTGATATGAGAGTTTAGATAGAAGAGAGTTAAGATAAATTTCTAGGTAGAGTCAAGAGAAGCAAAAACTAAAATTGCGTGTTATATCCAGGGGACAGAGAAAAACAACTTAGCTAGAATGAGAAGTAAGTAAAGGGCAATGTGATTATCCTGAAATTCTAGCAGAAGGCATTGGCTGTAGTTTGCTAGGCAATAGAGATTCTTGCAGGATGAATTCTCTGAGAGAGAGATTGAGAACAGGAAGATCACCTGGTGGTCTAGATGTGAGTAACTGGATGATGGTGATTGCGGACAAAATGGCAAAGAAGCTGTGATTCCAAAAGATATCTCAAAAGATAAATGAGCAACTTTGGTGATTAATTATTTTTTTAAAATTGAAAAAAAGGGGGGATTTAAAAAAAAATTGCCAAAATTTCTCACATTAAAGAATAGCATATGGTGTTGTTTACAGGTTTGTAGCTTTGAGGAAATTAGTAAATGATGAATTCAACATCATACAAGTTGCATTGGAGGTCATGATGGAATGTCCAAATGTTGAATTTTCTGTGATTTTTGCACAAAATTATATTGTTCTTACTTGATTTAGAGTTAAAATAATGAAGATATTTTATCGGCAATTGTGAAAATTAGTTGGAAAAAGAAAGTTCTAGCAACAGGCCTGTCTCAAGAAAATAACAATAAAAAGACACAGGACAGTCAGTTCACATGGTTTATTTTTAAGGCCATAGGCTATCTCCTTTCCAAATATATTTAGTTTGGTTTTGAGCTCAGAGTTCCCCAAATTAGAATTATAGCTAAGTGTGGGCATTAATGAGCAATATTTCTATTTACCACTATTTTATCAGTCAAATGAATGGAAGGCATTCAATAAAATAGTTTTCACTAATTTGAAGTACAAAATCCCTACTTATTTATTTCTGAAAAAAAGTATAACACATATAAGCCAAATAAAGAAAAGATTTAAAGGCTCAATTTATTTTGCTAACTTGGTTAATTAATTGTTCACAGCAGCATCAGTTTAAGCAATAGGAAGCACAAATTATTCTAGTAATTAAATTCCCAGAGATCCCCTAATATACCATATTTTAGATTCTTCAAGGAAGAACCCTCTGCTGAGTGTCAAGAATATAAGTGAAGCCACAACAGTGTCATTTTTGAGAGTTAAAAGAACTGTAATAAATTTTGTAGTGATTTTTTCACCAACGCTTGATTTGTCCAATTACTACAGTTATTACTATTACTTGGAATTTAAAAAATGATACGTTGACTCTCTGTCTCATAAATCTGTTCAGCTTCTAGTATCAACAAATTTCAGTAGCACTTCTCATCCTGTCTTTTCAATTATCAATTTTTCAGAAAAAAAGTATTTTTTATCTATGTTTTTACTTGAAATTTTCTCTAGATGGTGAGTTGAGGCTTTTAGTCCCAGGATTTTATTTTCACTTTGCACTCACGTTTGCGAAAGGTCATACTGTAGACAATTTATGTTGCATTTAGACTTTGCAACAAGCTCAATACATAATCTGAGGTGATTTCGATAGTAAATGAAAAAAAAAAAAGGAATATGGTGCTTGTGATGGATGGTTGGTGTCATTATGAATATAACTATTATTATTTTACATTTAATGAAAAGCAGTTTTCTTCCAAAAAGAAAGAGGTGCTTAATAAAGTCATATATAATTTGCCCCCATTATTCACGTAAGACCCTGCTGGGAAGAAAATACTGAAACCACCCACCGGCTGTGACTGGAAAGGCCTCCTGACTCTGCATCTGTTAATGTTTATGAAAGTAAAAACGCCAGTGCTTCCTTTGTCTCATCTTACTAATTTCAGATACATATTGTGAGTGAAGGAACCACACTAAGGGATGAAAAGAGAGATTCGGCACTCATTTTTGTAGCGCTGGAAAAAGAAGAAACTAAGCAGAATGTATTTATGCATTTCCCATGCATTTTGATTCAGACACAATCACCTTTATTTCTAGCAAATCATCTTTGTCATAAAAAATGGCAATTCATAACTGTACCTTTTAAATAAAATTTTATTTTGGAATAATTTTAGATTTGTGAAAAAGTTGCAAAGATAGCATAAAGGGGTTGCAAAATGTACCCCTCAGTCAATTTCCTTACATTAGTATGTTACTGTTAACTGTATTCCAAACTTACTTGAATTTCATCAGTTTTTAATGCCATCATTTCCTCTCTGTGTTCTACGATCCAATCAAGGGTACCACACTGCATTTAGTTGTCAAGTCTCCTCAGTCTCCTCTGCTCTGTGAATATTTCTGTCTGTTTTTCATGAGCTTGACAGTCTTACATAGAAATTTTCAGGTAGCCTGTAGAATGCTCCTCAACCTGTATTTGTTTTATGTTTTTTCAGATAAGATTGGGATTGTGAGTTTTAAAAAATACTAACGAGGTAAAGCCCCATTTTTGTCATATCATATCAGGTGTTACATGAAATCACTAACAATGTTAACCTTGACTATTTGGATAAAGTAGTGTTCACCAGGTTACTGCACTGAAAACTTGCTTTTTTCCCATTCCCTTCTCTGCTCTTTGACAGCAAGTCACTAAGCTCAACCTCAAGTGTAGGGAGTGGTATAAGAATTAAGCTCCACCCCTACATATATTATTTGAAATTCTGTAAAGAAGATTTGTCTCCTTCTCTATTTGTTTATCATTTCTTTTTACCACAATGGAATCAGGTGTATTTATTTTATTCTTTGCTTTATAAAGCAATAATGCATTGTTTATTTTTTTGCTTACTTTTTTGTTGCTTTGGCAATTAAAATCTTTCATGTGGGTTTCTTCATCCCTTTGACAATACCCCCATGTTTTTGTTTTTGAGCACTTTCTTACTTTTTGGTACTACAAAATGCTGTAGGCTCATCTTGTGTTTTCCTTGTCCTAACCCTAGAAACAGCTGTATCTGCTGTCTTTCAATAAAGAATGGTATGTAGAAACCAAGATCCGGGCTCTGGGTATGTTTGTTATTACTGGGATGTTATTGCTTAAAGACTGTCAGCATAAAGGGACAATATGTATAAAAACCAATAAACTCACACACATGTAATTAGCTTTGTATATATCCATCTATACTAGGACATACATGTTAATTGGTGAGAGGAAGGATTGCTTTTTTAAGTTAAAAGCATATGCATAGAAAATAACTATGACTATAATCATAAAAAATAATAATTTAAAAAATCATATTGGCTTACTTTCAGAGCTTTTCTGGAAACACTCCTGTGTTTAAATATCAGCATGTTTAAGAGAGAGAACTAGTTCTGTGTGAAGCTAGGAATAATGGCATATATAAAGCATGTGAATATCTATAAGTTAGGTTTTAGTTTTCTTTGGGTAAGCATGTAAAAGGAAATTATTTTATTCTTGCATATGTATGATGAACATGTATAAAACATATGTGGTATGAGTAGAAAGACTCATGTGGATCATAAATTAATATTTTTTTTTTAGGGTGAACACCACATAGAAGAGAAAGTCGCACAGCCACAGAATTTCATTTATAGGGGAAATTTCAGGTAATCTTTAAATCCAATACAGTACCTTTACGGGTGCTATTAAAGTCATATTATGTTATTCCTCTGCTCAGAAGCATCCAATGGCTTCTCTTTGCACTTCAGCAGCCATAAGGCTTTATGTAATCTCACTCTCCGTCAACTCTGTGACTTCCTCCTTCCTAGTCTCAACACTCTCGACTCAGGGTCTCCACACTTGGTCTTTTCCTTGTCCAGAATGATTCTGTCAGATATTATCTAATCTCCATGGAATATAAGCTTTATAAGAGCAGAGATTTTTGTCAGTTCTATTCTCTATTTTCTACCAATTACCGACCTATATAGTGTCTGACACATAGTAGGTGCTCAATCAATACTTGTTAAATTTAGTTGAATTGAAAAGAAATCTATATTAAGCAGCATATTATACAAGTACTGGACTCTATGAGTTTTATTAGAATTCAGCTCAGTACTTCTCTTGACACACACAGATTCATTTAATCACAGTATCATATCATCCTGGTGTCATCATAGAGGAGTTCTGGCCTCACACTATCAGTCAACAGGTATTCCTTTTCTTTGTTTGTTTTGTTTTTGGAGGCGGAGTCTTGCTTTGTCGCCCAGGCTGGAGTGCAGTGGCGCGATCTCGGCTCCCTGCAAGCTCCGCCTCCCGGGTTCCCACCATTCTCCTGCCTCAGCCTCCTGAGTAGCTGGGACTGCAGGAGCCACCACCACGCCCGGCTAATTTTTTGTATTTTTAGTAGAGACGGGATTTCACCGTGTTAGCCAGGATGGTGTCAATCTCCTGAGCTCGTGATCCGCCTGCCTTGGCCTCCCAAGTGCTGTGATTACAGGCGTGAGCCACTGCTCACGGTATTCATTTTATTATGTATACCACTGAGAGACAAAATGTTCAGGATGTTGTAGGTGATGCAGGAAATATAAAAGAAGCAAAATAAATTGTTGTTGGCTTCCAATTAAAGGGATAAGACATGAACTCGGGAAATCCATTACACCAAACAGTACAAAGTCCTGTAATGCACTGCGCTGTGTATGGCAAGCTACCCAGGAATGCAGGGAGGAGACCAGGGCTGGCCCTTTAACAATGGATATATGTAGGATGACCAGAAAGGAGAAAGTAAACACTTCAGAAACAGGGACATGTGGAACAAAGGAATATCACAACCAAATACATTGTTATTTTCTTCACTAGCTACAGAATAAACAATGACTTGTTTTTCATCAGTGTATTTTTAAGACTTATTTAAGGAACTAGGACATACCTTGACACATTCTAAAGTGAACTATTCATTATTACCTGAAATGAATAGATTTGTGCTTTTTATAGGCTTGTTATTAAAATAAGATTAGCAAGTAAATATTATGGCAAGGTTCACTCATCAATTAATTAAATTTTCAATTAAGATAAGAATGAGTATTATTTCACATATTTTTCTGTCTTCAGAGAATACATTTGCTCTTAAAAATAAGAAAACAAAAAATTAAAGTCCTTCCAAATGGCAATCAATTTGTCCATCTCAGACCATGGAAAACATGATAATAATCCATTAAGAAGGTAAGATATGATTCTTAATATCAAACTACCAAATCATTCACATTTCTAAGAAAGAAGGCTCAAAGAAGGTCAGTGACATTTGATTTGTCATACAAATCTCTCAATTAAAACTAAGGAAACTTTAATTCCCTGGAAAGTCCATGAACACAGCAAACAAAGAAGTTCCATAACTTTAAAATAAGAATAATAGTAATAATTTCATGAATCTACAGTTTTACTACTTCAGAGACTTGCAAGAGTACCCAAATTTTTCCAGCGACCCTTGGCTTTGTATCAGAGTTTAATTAGAGATTCAATTGGAAAAAATAACTTGATTTTATAACAGATTTTCCCAGAATTGTTGAGAAATAGAAGGAATGCAGAGAGGGTCAATTGAAGCATCCTGAATCTTTGAATAGGCATTTTTCATCCAGGGTCTCTAAGAAAAACCTCATTACATTTTTTAAAACATTGACATCAGCTGGGATTTTATTTCTGGTGTTAGTAATTTCGGGTCATGATGAGTTCGAAAACAAAGATTGTTTTGTAAAGGCAGAATTTGATAAAGTTGTGGAATAAAGAGCTCTGGACATAGGGACAGGGCTGTAAACTAAAAGTCAGCAAGAAAAATTCTATTTCCTGCTTTTAAAGGTTAGATAATTTGCTGCTTGTTAGCCAGTGATTCTACTGTTTTCACACTACTGCCTGAGGATTTAAAAATCAAGCTCTCTTTGCTTTGATGCTTTCTAAGAAATATTTCTGTACTGTTATTTCTAGTAGTAATCATGATACTGAGGGGTTCTCATGGGCATATTTTATTTCCAACCTCCTGACATTGAAACAGGGATCTTTATGTTGATGAAAAATGTACCCAATAAATGCAAATAGTAAAAAAAATATTTTCCTAATGTTTTGAGTGAAGATGTGATAGAGGGTTTTAACATGTCATATATTAAAATGTCATTAAAATATTTTAAAAATGTATTTTTCTCATAGTTTGTGCCTATACAAACCACTTCATTGCTGTCTTTCTTTTTTCATTTCTACATGATCTCCCTTTTTGTCTTTTCTAGCAATTAAACAAGCACTGGGCTTGCATTTTCTTCTCAAAAAAACAAAAGGTCAGTAATATTGGCCAACCAGAGACTGTATTTCCTCACTCATGTCCCTGGAAGATTCTGTATATTCTCTCATTTAGCCTGCGTGCCTGTCCTTCTTTATGATCACCATCGCCATGAACAGAAAGAACAGCAACAGGATCTTTTTTTTTTCTGCCTGTGCCTTTTAATGACCTCATTAAACAAACCTCAGCCATATTTAATTTCTAAAGTGAAATTAATTCTTTAATATGAATGACTTCAAGACAAAGTAGGAATTTAACAATGTATAATAATTTACTGATCACAGGAAACTACAATTAGAAATATAAATTTTGTAGCTTATAAACATAATAATAGCAATACATTGAGACAGATGAAAAAAGATCCAAAATGGTGCTGCTTCAAAAAAATTGTGTGGGATGTGAAAAAGTACTCTGGGTGGAATTATGGCAAGGGTTTCTTCATAAAAATGTGGCAAAATAATCAAATTATATGCTGGAAAAAAAATACGGCACTGAATTCTAATGCATGTGTACAAAGTTTTTACAAATGCTTTCTATTAAAAATTGCCAGTTTTCCAAAGTGGTTGTACCCATTTAAATTCCCAATATGCATTTATTAGAAATACAGTTAGTCCACATCCTTGTCAACATTTGTTATTATCAACCTTTCGCATTTTAGTTTTTATTTAAAAGTTTGGTAGAATTGCCTGGTAAAGCCATCTATTCCTGGGATTATCTTTATAGGAAAGTTTTAAATTACAGATTAATATTTTTGACAAAGGGCTAATATCCAGAATCTACAAAGAACTTGAACAAATTTACAAGAAAAAAAACCAAACAACCCCATCAAAAAGTGGGCAAAGGATGTGAACAGACACTTCTCAAAAGAAGGCATTTATGCAGCTAACAGACACATGAAAAAGTGTTCATCATCACTGGTCATAAGAGAAATGCAAATCAAAATCAAAACCACAATGAGATACCATCTCACACCAGTTAGAATGGCGATCATTAAAAAGTCAGGAAATAACAGATGATGGAGAGGATGTGGAGAAATAGCAACACTTTTACACTGTTGGTGGGACTGTAAACTAGTTCAACCATCGTGCCAGACAGTGTGGTAAATCCTCAAGGATCTAGAGCTAGAAATACCATTTGACCCAGTGATCCCATTACTGGGTATATAACCAAAGTATTATAAATCATGCTACTATAAAGACATATACATGTGTATGTTTATTGTGGCACTATTCACAATAGCAAAGACATGGAACCAACCCAAATGTCCATCAATGATAGACTGGATTAAGAAAATGTGGCACATATACACCATGGAATACTATGCAGTCATAAAAAAGGATGAGTTCATGTCCTTTGCAGGGACATGGATGAAGTTGGAAACCATCATTCTGAGCAAACTATCACAAGGACAGAAAACCAAACACCACATGTTCTCACTTATAGGTGAGAATTGAACAATAAGAACACTTGGACACAGGGTGGAAAACATTACCCACCAGGGCCTGTCATGGGGTGGGGGGGTAGGAGAAATACCTAATGTAAATGACAAGTTAATGGGTGCAGCAAACCAACATGTTACACGTATACCTATGTAACAAACCTGCACGTTGTGCACATGTACCCTAGAACTTAAAGTATAATAACAACAACAAAAAATTTTTTTTACTATTTAGATTTTTATTCATTCCTGCCTCCATTGGCAAATTTTGTACTTTTAGGAATTGGTCTTGTTTCATCTAAAATTTTAAAATGTATTGGCATAAATGCATCTCAAACATGTGTTGTTATCATTTAAATGTCTCTAGGATCTATATTGAGTTTACTTTATCCATTCCTGAATATTAGGAATTTGTGTTTTCTGTTTTTATTCTTGATCTATCTTGCAAAGAGATTGCCAGTTTTATTTGTTTTATCAAAGAACAAACTTCTAGCTTTGTTGATCTTCTATATTGTGGTTTGCGGTTTGGTTATTTTCTTTTTGTTTGTTTTCCCATTGGTTTCTGCTATTTTTATCCTTTTTTCTTTTTTGGAGCAGAAGTGAAGGTATTTAACCTTTATCATATATGAACTATTTTTAAATGTGAAGAATTGTTAGTTATTTCGTACCCAACTTCTTATTTCCTGCACTAACTTTAACATATCCTTATTGAGAGATTCTTAAAAGCTCCAAATACACAGAAATAATTGATATTTTTCTGCTTTTGTCTTATGATTCCTTTCTTTCTGCAGTCTTTGGATTTCATCAGATATTTTATCTCATTGGATTTTATTTGTGAATTGAATGCTTGGATTACAGATTTTTAAACTTTCATTTTTTTCCAATGTAGAAATGTAAGACAATGCTCTTTTCAGTGAGGATAATCTTCAATACATCCTACACATTTTGATATTTTTATTGTCTTCAATTCAAAATATGTTCTAATTTCAATTGTGTTTTCTTTTTTGATGCAAGGACCACTTAGAAATGTATTGGACAATTTCTAAACATTTGAGAACATTCTAGTTATCTTTTGCTCTTATTTCTAGCTGATTTCCACTAATTTCTTACATATTCTGTAAGATTGCCATTCTTTCATATTTGTTGATTAGTTTCATGGACTAGCATATGGTTATATGCCTTTCATGAGAAAAAGATGCTGTTTAAAGTTATTGTGGGGACTTAGTAGGTGTATATATTTATGGGGTGAGAAAAGAATTTTGAAATCCCTCATTATGATTACATATTTGGTTCTTTTTCCTTTTTTGTTTTACTTTTACTTCATATGTTACGAATTTTACTCATTACAAAGTTAAAATTGCTGTATATTCTTGGTAGATTTTATTTTTGATTATTATGAAATGTCCTCATTGTCAGTTATGCTTCTGGCATGAGAGTCTTCTTCGCTAGTATACTTAAACCAGCTTTATTTGGGTACTGTCTGAATGATCACATTTTCTAGTCTTTTTTTTTTTTCACCTCTTTTGCGTGCTAATATTTAAGTTGTATTTCTTGTAAGTTACTTGTATTTTGGTGTTTTCCCTCCGTGACAATTTTTTAATTGGAGCCTTTATTTCCTTTAAGTGTAAAATAATAATTAATTTAGTTTAATTTTTCAAATGTACTATTTATTTTAAATTTTAATTTATTTTCCTTTTTTGCATTCTTTTGAATTTTTTTGCATTCTATTGCCATTTCATTTTTCTAGGTCTACTTGAACTTTTTTGTTTAACATAGAGATTGCAAAACCAATACTTTTCTTATAAGGTCTAACATAAATCTAAAATACTTCTAGAAAAACGAAAATACTTCAGAATTTTTCTTCTCTTTTTTCCTCCCTAATTATGTGTTCTTATTGTACTTTAATATGTTATGTATGTTATACTGCAAAAGTCTTCAGTATTATTTATGCTGTAAATATTTACTAAAGTTTATCCAGATAGTTTAACTTTCCATTGCTTTTTGCTCTTTTGTCTACCTCAAGCTGCCATTGTGGGTCTTTTCCAAGTGCCAAATATGACCTTTAGTGAAGGTCTTTTGGTGACAAATTCAATTTTTATCTCAAAATATCTTTATTTCATCTTTATTTCATTTTGAAGCAAAGTTTTATTGAGTATACAATGTTTGGTACATTTTTTCAGCATTAAGCCTAACATTCTCCAATCAGCTCATTTCAATTATTTCTATTGAGAAGTCTGTCTGTTTTTGTTTTTGTTTCTATTCGCTCCTTTGAAAATAACATGTCTTTTTCCCCTACTTTGGGATTTTTACTTGGTTTGGGGTTTACAGCAGTTGTGATTTGATAGCTTCCTCTATATGAATCCTGACAGAAGATTGTAGTTATTATTAAATCTTGAATTATTTATTTTGTAAATTGGGAAATTCTTAGCATTAACATTAGGTATAGTGTTTCTACCCCATGTTCTCTAATATCTCCTTCTAAAACTCCAATTGCACATATATTAGATCTTGGTGCCCTACTTGCCAATAATGCTCTCTTTGTGTGTGTGTTATAGACACTTTGCCCATCGTGTCAGTTCACACATTTTCTTCTTACCCATGTATTCTTTTTTATTAAACCTCTTTTAGCTCCACCTAATGCCCTATGAAACGCATGCACTGCACTTTTTTTTTTATTATTATTATACTTCAAGTTCTAGGGTATATATGCATAACGTGCAGGTTTGTTACATATGCATACTTGTGCCATGTTGGTGTGCTGCACCCATCAACTCGTCAGCACCCATCAACTCGTCATTTACATCAGGTATAACTCCCAATGCCATCGCTCCCCCCTCCAGCCTCCCCATAATAGGCCCCGGAGTGTGATGTTCTCCTTCCCATGTCCAAGTGATCTCATTGTTCAGTTCCCACCTATGAGTGAGGACATGCGGTGCTTGGTTTTCTGTTCTTGCAATAGTTTGCTGAGAATGATGGTTACCAGCTTCATCCATGTCCCCACAAAGGACACAAACTCATCATTTTGTATGGCTGCATAGTATTCCATGGTGTATATGTGCCACATTTTCTTAATCCAGTCTGTCACTGATGGACATTTGGGTTGATTCCAAGTCTTTGCTATTGTGAATAGATGCACTGCACTTTTAATTAGCTGTTTTTTGTTCTAGAATTTCGATTTGATTCTTTAATAATAAGTAGCTAATAGAAGAAACATGTATGCTGATAGTTCCCAACAGTTTTATTCCTCTTTGAATAATTTCAACTTTTATTGTAGATTCAGGGGGTATATACGCAGGTTTGTTACATGGGTATATCGCGTGATGAGGTTTGGAGTCCGAATGATTAAATCACTCAGGTAGTGAGCATCACGCCCAGTAGGTAGTTTTTCAGCCCTTGCCCCCTTCCACTCTCTTCATTTTAGTAGTCCCCAGGGCCTATTGTTTCCGTCTTTATGTCCATGTGTACCCAATGCTTAGGTCCCACTTTTAAGTGAAAACATATGGTATTTGGTTTTCTCAATAGTTTTCTTAAACATATTTTTTATTATGGAGAACTTCAGGGTTATACAAATTAGAGCCATATAAAGTTCAATGTTCCTCTTTCTCAACTTCAGGATTTATCAAATCCTGGCCAAGAATACTTCACCCGCACCCACCTCACCCCCCAGATTATTTTAAAACAAATTTCAGACATCACATGATTATATCTGTATTTATTTTAGTATGTATCTCTAAAAGATAAGAACTCTTTTTAGGATTAGTTCATGTCCTTTGCAGGGACATGGATGAAGCTGGAAGCCATCATTCTCAGCAAACTAACACAGGAACAGAAAACCAAACACCATGTGTTCTCACTCAGAAGTGGGAGTTGAACAATGAGAACACACGGACACAGGGAGGGGAACATCACACACCAGGGCCTGTCAGGGGCTGGGGTCTAGGGCAGGGATAGCATTAGGAGAAATACCTAATGTAGATGATGGGTTGATGGGTGCAGCAAGCCACCATGGCACGTGTATGCCTACACCATGGCATGGCACGTGTATGCCTATGTAACAAACCTGCACGTTCCGCACATGTACCCCAGAACTTAAAATATAATAAATAAATATACATGAACTCTTTTTAAATTGGTACACATCAAAATTAATGTTCCTAATATCTTCAAATATACAGTAAGTATTTAATTTTTAAACTGTCTCATAAATATATCTTTTAAAGGATGTTTGAGTCAGGGTCTAAAGTATGACTATGCATTGCAATTGCTCTCTCTGTCACTTTGTTAAATATATTTTCTTAGAGTGTGATAAACATGTATAAATGCACAGAAGTCATTATGCTACATTTTGATAAATATTCTCATAGGTATATAATCTGTGTAATTGCCACTAACATTGAGATATTTCTCTATTCTGTTCTATTTATTTTTATTTATATTTTTACTAATACTACACTCTTATTATCAAACATCAAGGCTTGTTAAAGGCTTATTAAAGCTTTAACAAGCCTTGATGTTTGATTGAGTCTTCTAAATTTGCCTTCTTCGAGATGGCCCTGGCTGTTCCTTTGTATTTTCATATGAATGTAAAATCAGCTTGACAATTTCCACCCAAAATATTCTGTTAGGATTCTGACTAATATTATGCTAAATCTATAGTTCATTCAGTTTGGGGAAACCTGACATCTTATTGATATGGAATCGTTCAATTCATACAGTGATAAATATCTTCATTGATTTAAATCTTCGCTCTCTCACGGTAGCTTTGTAATTTTTGCACAATGTTTTAACACATTTTGTAAGGTGTATTTCTACATGCATTCTTTTTCGCTGCTGCTATTACAAATGGTTTCCTTTTTACTGCTGCTGTTTAAAATTGCAACAGATTCATAAATGTTGAGTTTATAGGTCATAAGGGAAATCCTTAGAACCTTTCCTGTCATATAATATGCACTAGATAAGTGATTTCTATTATTGTATTTTTATTTGGGCTTATTCTGTTGTTCTTTATCTAAGTTACTTTTAAAACTTAGATGTCTAGCACATAAATTTTTAGCCTTTTATTTTTTCAGCATAAACATCCAAGTGTATACATTCCTCCCTAAGCACCAAAACTTTCTTTTCGGCTTTGTTTTATCTTTCGTCATAGCGTTTATTTCAGTACTCTAATACTCAATGTAATTTATTTAGTTAGTTATGTGTCCATTTCCACAAGTCGTTAATTAATGTTCCGTGATGTCACGTATTTTGACTGTTTTATGCAATGATGTCTCCAGAATGCCAAACTGTGCCTGGCACATACCAGAGAATAAATAAATCGTTGTTTAATGAGTGAAACTCATATTTTTTCTGCCTGAAAGTTTTGTTATTATTTTCTTAAATGTTTATGTGTTCTGTTTATAAGAGATCCATTAAAAAAACTTAAGGATTTTGTCTCACAGCATTAATTTGTGTGTGTGTGTGTGTGTGTGTGTGTGTGTGTGTGTTTTAATTTAACTTTTATTTTAAGTTCAGGGACACATGAACAGGTTTGTTACACAGGTAAACTTTGTGTCATGGGGATCTGTTGTACAGATTATTTTAGCACCTCAGGTATTAAGCCTAGTATCCATTCATTATTTTTCCTGATTCGTATTTTTCCTGATCCTCTCCCTACTCCCATCCTATGTGTCCATGTGTTCTTATCATTTAACTCCCACTTATAAATGAGAACATGCTGTATTTGGGTTTCCGTTTCTGCATTTGTTTGCTAAGAATAATGTCCTCCACCTCCATCCATGCTCCTGCAAAGCACGTGATCTTGTTCTTTTTTATAATTGCATAGTATTCCATGGTGCACGTGTAGCACATTTTCTTTATCCATTCTACTATTGATGGGCATTTTGGTTGATTCCATGTCTTTGTTATTGTGCTTGTTATTATCCATGTCTTGTTTGTATTTGTTAGAGCTGCAATGAACATAACATGTGCATGTGTCTTTATGACAGAACAATCTATATTCCTTTAGGTATATACCCAGTAATGGGATTGCTGGGTCAAATGATATTTGTGTTTTTAGGTCTTTGAGGAATTGCCACAATGTCTTCAACAATGGTTGAACTAGTTTACACTCCACTAACAGTGTATAAGCATTCTTTTTTTCTTTGCATGGCAGCACTAATTTGGAGCAGTTAGTCTTTTCATATTTATTGCAAATACTGATTTTTAAAAATGTATTTCTACCATCTTATTGTAAACAATTTGTCCTAGTTTTATTTTTTGCTTGTGTTTTGTCCTTTTTAAAAAAATGATTATGGTTTCTTTTTCATATTTTTTCTACTAGTTTGGATTTTTTATTTCTATTATTTTAGTTGTTATCCTAGAAAGTATCTATGTATACTTAACTTTCCCAAATGATGAAAGTAATGGGTCTTTTACTCTCAAACAATTCCAAGAAATGGCCTTTTGATTTCTCTGCTATTATTTTCAACTATTTTAATTACTTTTTGTCCCTTTACAATACTAATATCATCGTTTCATGCAGTCAGTATTTGTTTAGATTTACTCACATATTTACTTTGTTTTAGGATCACTTCCTGCTGTCTTTAGCATCCTTGTCCTCTATCTTCTCTTCCCTATTTTCCACCTCTTTTCTCTGGGTTGCTTCCAAATAACTTCTCTAAAATTTTATTAGTTTGTTAATTCTTTACAACCATACTTAATCAGCTATTAAATCCTTTAAATATTTCACTTCAATTATATTTTCCAAGTCTAAGAGTTCTAATAGCTCATTTGTAAATTTACAAGTTCTTTATTCCAGGTAAACCTCTTATCAATATCTCAAATATATTAAATCATATAGTTTATATTATGTATTCAGTAATTCGATTTTATCAATTTTGTGGCTGGAATCCTGTTTTCTGTTCTTCCAATCATAATTTTTCTAGCACATGGTGATGTGTTTACCTGTGGATTTGTTGATTTCTAATAGTTTCCTGAGTGTTTTGGTTGGAATGCTAATTGTGAATTCTTTTGGAGAGATAGAGGAGTCTGGAATAAATGTGGGGTCTATCACACCATTTCTGTCTTTGTTTTAGTAATATTCCTCTACTAGTCTAGGATTTCAACTAAGTCCACAGCTTGGGTTGTTTCGGGCCGTTCGTGGACTATAAATTTGGGCAATAAACCCATATCAGAACTAGTTTGTGGTTATAAATTCCAAAGTTTGAATTTCCTGAAAACTAGCAAATTGTATTTGTTAGCAGGAGAGCCCTTATTTACGGAAAGCTTGTAATAGTATATTCTTGGTTGCATAGACTGGTTTATCATAAACGAACTTGGAATCTATGGACTTCTGTGGCATGGGAAATGGAAAATGTCACAAAGGCCATGTAACTGTATGAATATGTATGAAAATGGAAATGTTTCATAATCTGAAATATTTTCTTCTGCATCACGCTTAGAGACCTCATATATGAATCTGGGTTCAGAGTGCCTCTGATATACAAAGGAAAAACTGGGAGCTCTGATAATGATCCCAGGTCTCTTCTCACTTTGCCCGTGCCATAAAATTAGTTGTATTCATAAAATAATTAGTAATTCTTGATCCTGGGTTAGATCTCTGATTCATTTGAGTCTGATTTGATCATCTAAATTCATGTGTTATTGCAAGATGTTTTAGGTGACATGATTGGCCTGGCACCCATTCCACTATATTATACAAATGGAAGTCCTCATGATACTAAATCAGTTTTCAACTGTCTCTGACCTGATACGAAACTTGCTTACAAATTTTTACCTCCATAAACATATTTTAATTCTTTCCAGTTATGTTGGTAACACTTTTAAAACAGCTTTATCAAATGGGATGGCCTTGTATTTCTTGTTTATACTTTAAATTCTTATTCATTTTTTTAAATATGTAAGATACATAGATTTTATATTCTGCATTTACCAGTACCAATGACTATAATATTCACGGGTCTGAGCATACAATTTATGGTTTCTGGTAATTCTTGTTGATAATGGTTTGTTGATTTTTTTTTTATTATTATTTTACTTTAAGTTCTGGGATACATGTGCTGAACATGCAGGTTTGTTACACAGGTATACATGTGTCATGGTTGTTTGCTGCACCTGTCAACCTGTCATCTAGGTTTTGAGTCCCTCATGCACTAGGTATTTGTCCTACTACTCTCCTTCCCCTTTCCCCCAACCCCCAACAGGCCCTGGCGTGTGATGTTCCCCTCCCTGTGTCCATGTGTTCTCATTGTTCAACTCCCACTTATGAGTGAGAACATGTGGTGTTTGGTTTTCTGTCCTTGTGATAGTTTGCTGAAGATGATTATTTCCAGCATCATCCATGTCCCTGCAAAGGACATGAACTCATCCTTTTTTATGGCTGCATAGTATTCCATGGTGTATATGTGCCACATTTTCCTCATCCAGACTATCATTGATGGGCATTTGGGTTGTTTCCAAACCTTTACTATTGTGAATAGTGCTGCAATAAACATACGAATGCATGTGTTTTTATTGGTGATTTATAATTCTTTGGGTATATACCCAGTAATGGGATTGCTGGGTCAAATGGTATTTCTGGCTATAGATCCTTGAGGAATCACCACACTGTCTTTTATAGTGGTTGAACTAATGTACACTCCCACCAACAGTGTAAAAGCATTCCTATTTCTCCACATCCTCACCAGCATCTGTTGTTTCCAGACTTTTTAATGATCACTCATCATCGGTGGCTTGTTTCTTATTTCTTTTGTAATTTCTTTTGATAATGGAGTCATGTGACTTAGAGCTTTAGCTATAAGAATTATTTAGGAACTGTGTTTAGCGTGAATTTCTCCATGAAAAATTTACTTTTGCTTCAGTCAGGTAACTATAGGCACAATCCGAGACTATGTTAAACAAAATTTTCAAAAAGGATTTTTTTAAACTTACCCATATGTGCTTGAATGTGAGTTTATGATCATGAATTTTCAAGCGAGTCTTTATTTTATTCTACTCTATGCAAAGTCTCGCCCAAGTCAGAGAAACTATATAAGCTTCCATGTGTGTATGTATCTGTGTATGTGTGTGTATGTGTGTGTGTACCCCTATTGCCTGGTTGATCTTTCTGTGCCCCTTATTGGCAGGCAACCTTGACCTCCCACGCTAAGGCCCACATGCTGTCTCCTGTCCTTCGTATTCAGTGTCCCATTAAAACCTAGGCTTTAAGCTACCAGAGATCAGTAGATGCCTTTTGGGTTAGAATAGGCTTTAATAATGTCTTGGCCCTATGATATCATCTTTTATCTTTGTTTCTGGACTAAGATTAATTTACATCAGCCAGGTAGCTTTATGAAAAGCTATTTTAAAATATTTTTTATCAGCATATTTAGATGCTCTGTACTGGGAGAGTTGCTTTACCCATCTAGTCCATAATATTGCCTGATGATTATTTTTATTAGCACAAACATTAAACAATTATGGCTTATTAATATAAACTGTCCTAAGGAAAGTCTGGTCTTTTTCCATATAAAAATTGTTTTAATCTAAGCAAATATTAGTTTTATTAGCTTTTCAAAAGTAATTACAACACATGAAATGTCCAAATTAGAGGGAGCAGATGCCAAGAAAAGAAAAATAATAGCTTATTTCTTCTATTCCTATACAGTAACTTAACTACAGTATAATATTTAAGTATATTTTAGAAATCTAACAATCAGATGTTCAGAATAATCTCTACAATAATTTCATCTATTTCAGCTGATAACTTGGTTTACAAGTGTCAGGATGATTTTGGTATTTACCTATTAAAATGTTTATTTTTATTGGCACACTAGGCTTGAAACTTAATTGTAGTAAAATGCAAAATCTTAACTAACTGCTAGCAAATAGGAAAACCCATTCTTTTCTTTTCTTTTCCTTTCTTTTTTTTTTTCTTTTTTCTTTTTTTTTTTTTTGAGATGGACTCTCACACTGTCACTAAGCTGGAGTGCAGTGGCGCGATCTTGGCTCACTGCAACCTCTGCCTCGGGGTCAAGGGATTCTCCTGTCTCAGCTTCCAGAGTAGCTGGGACTACAAGTGTGCTTCACCACTCCCATCTAATTTTTGTATTTTTAGTAGAGATGGTGTTTCACCATGTTGGCTAGGATGGTCTCAATCTCCTGACCTCATGATCTGCCCGCCTAGTTCTCCCAAAGTGCTGGGATTACAGGCGTGAGTCACCACACCTGGCAAAACCCAAAATTTTCTTTATAATGGAAATTATTGAACAGATAGATTCCTCTTACAAATATATATAGACACACAATGAGTACAAATGTAAATTTTTCAGGGAAGGAAGAGTGGTAAACTTCCTTATCTATTAATATATCTTTGCACTCATGCAATAAAGACACATATTTGACAAATATTGTCATATTTGATAGCAAAGTACAAAAACACAGTTACTATGACTAAAGAAATAACATCCATTGATTGTCTAATGGGAATGTTATGATACTCAAGAAACATAATACATGTGAAAATGCTATAAAAATTTTAAGATACTTTTACTAAAAATATTAGGAGTAGTAGTAGTGTTTTTTCCATTTTAGGAAAAAATATGACCTTCAATATTATTTCACAGAAGTAAATTAAAGCTTGTTATACTAGCTCTAAGTTAGTCTAGGATTAGGTGTTAACAAGGCAGTAAACAGTTGTGGTTTCAGTTAAATATTTTAGTGACCACTTTTCAAGCAAACAGAATGATTTTTTTTAAAATTAAAGAAAGATATAGGTCTGAACATTTTCCCAAACCATTTTACATAATATGTGGTATTTATTACAAAAAACTAGCCGGGCGAGGTGGCGGCGCCTGTAGTCCCAGCTACTCGGGAGGCTAAACTAGCCGGGCGAGGTGGCGGCGCCTGTAGTCCCAGCTACTCGGGAGGCTGAGGCAGGAGAATGGCAGGAACCCGGGAGGCGGAGCTTGCAGTGAGCTGAGATCCGGCCACTGCCCTCCAGCCTGAGCGGCAGAGCGAGACTCCGTCTCAAAAAAAAAAAAAAAAAAAAAAAAAAAAAAAAAGTGGTATTTATTATATATTATTTCAATATATAAATAGAGTTCAGTCTAAAACTGAATTATGTGCACTACTTTAGCTAGATGATGTGAGGTTTCTATCGAGTGATCTGTCAAGTTGATAATGTATCACCTGGAGATGATTTTCTAGAACTGGCATTTTATCTCTGTAGTCTCCTTCTCAAAACACACAACTCCAGCCTAGTTTATGAGAAAACACCAGTCGAATCCCAATGGAGGGACATACCGTAAAATATCTCACCAGTAAAAACAAAGAAAGTCTAAGAACCTGTCACAGCTAAGAGAAACCTAAGAAGACATGCTGACCAAATGTAATATAGTATCTTGCATGAGATTCTGGAACAGAAAAAGCAATGCTAGGGAAACACTAAGAAAATTTCAATGAAGTGTAGACTTTAGTTAATAATACTGTGTTAACATTGGTTCGTAACTTGTGACAAGTCTACCATACTAATGTATTAGGATTCTGTACTATCTTGAAAACTTTTCTGTATATCTAAGTTTACTCTAAAGTAAAAAGTTAATTTTTACATTAAAATAAATAAGCTAGTAGCAGGAATTTCATTTTTATTTCCACAAATGACCGGCTTGGTTGATTTTTTTTAAGTGTAGAATTTATTGGTTGGTTTCTGCCCCCTAACTCCGTAGTCATTAGATAATTTGGAGGCTTTGATAAGTTTTAATAACTTCTGATCATTTGGGGTAACCTTGATTAATATATGTGACTAAACTTAACTACTAGAGGGAACTCCGTTTGTTCACAGAAATGTTTTTCCTTTATCCAGACTCAGGACTTACACAGATTTAACTTCATCTGAGTAACTCCATATTAAGACACAACAAAATGGAGCAGAACACTTTGACCTGATTCTGTCAGCCCAGCCTCAACTGCATCTTAGCTACCACTTTCCCTACATAAAAACATACAGTTCTTAGGCAGTTCCAAGTCTCCACTAATCTCTTTCCAACTCTACAAAAGCATTGCTTCTATTTTATCATGTACTTTAAGCCTTCTCTCTTACATAGTTCCAGTTCTCAGCATTAATCTGGTAAGTTATTGCTCAGGCGTGATATAATTCCAGACTGTATCATGCTCATAATAGAAAAACTAAATATATCTGTATTTTATATCCAACGCCAGGATTAGAGAAATTAAACTGCAAAACACCTGAATTCAAGCACCTTTATTCAAAGCAGTAATTTTAATTCATATTCTCAAAGATACTGCATTCGGATCTTTAAATATGAGACTTCCTTTTACTTCCTGTATTAATTTGCAAAAAGCAAAATATTTACATGGGAGTTCCTTCTGCAAACTATTTGGAAGACTTTTGATCTGAAAACTTCTGTGAAGTGATGGCTCTCAAGATTCCTCCCAAAAATGAATTTATGTTTTATGTTGTAATTATTTTCACAAAAGGAAGAACTTATTAAAGTACTACTGGAGGGCTTCTCAACCTCAACACTATTGACATTTTGGATTGGATAAGTCCTTGCTGTGGGGAGATGCCTTGTGCACTGTAGGATGTTTAGCAGCACCTATGCCCGCTAGACATCTTAGCTCCTGCTCTCTTCCCAAAGGATGCCAGTAACAACCCCTTCCAAGCTATGACAATTTTGGAGTTATATCTCCAGGTGTTTTCAAACATCACCTGTGGGGCAAAATCAAACCCTACTTGAGCACCACTGAGGTAATGTCACTACTAAAATTCAATTTTATTGAAACTGTTAAAATCTTTTGATTTGGCTGTGAGAAGCAATATCCCCAACATGCAGAAAGGACACTTAAATGATTCCCTTTGTTAAGTAAACACCCTCTGTATCTTTGTGTGCCATGCAAGTTGCAATACTGCTGTGGGGTGGAGCATGAGGGCAGCAGTGTAGTTGGAAGGAGGCCTATGGAATATGCACTGATGCTCCCTTTGCGTTGCAAGTGAACTATTTTCTTAGAAAGATGTTTACTAATAGGAGCTATGGGAGTTGGAGTTTAGCCTTCCCCTTTGTCAATAAACCTCCACATCAGCCACTTCTCCAAAACGATGTTTTGGCTCCGTTCTAGCAACTAATGTTAATAATTTAGAGCAGGATTTGCAATGTGTGGTCTGCAGAAACCTGCTACGCCCATGCTCTATTGCTGTCTTCCAGCTCCGATATCATTTCTGTGCTGGTGACAGACTATGGCCCCCAAAGCATAAAATATGTACTATCTGTCCCTTTGCAGAAACAAATTGACAATCCTGTTGTAAAGTCTAAAATCTACAAATTATTTAAACTGTCGAACCTAAACCCTTTATTCTATACATGCATCAGCTAAGTCATAATAGCAGCAGCCACATTCGTAAAAGTATCAGTCTTTAAAATTCATGCCAGAGGCAAGATCAATTTAGACACAATTTTCATCCTCATGGGAATAAGCGGCTTGCTCCTTCACATACTAAGGCTATTCTTCACTTGATCTTAGCCAAAAGGCCGAGATGCAATACTAAGGCTATTCTTACACCTGTGCTTTTTCTGCCTTTCTCTAGGCTCAGCAACTCTAATACCCTTTACCTTTTGTTATAAGTTTTCTTCCTCAGAACCTTAGAATCCTTTCTGACATTTGTGGGAGTGAAGTGGAAGATGAGTCCATCTAGGAGCAAGTTTACTGTTAAAGGATATGTTTAGTTACCGTTTAGGAAGGATTGGGTATTGGAGGGATGTGGATGACTTTGGTGTAAAGTAGCTACAATATTCTTCTTCTTTATCCAGAATCAGAGGCCACTCATCCTTTTCTCTACAGCTTTGTGTTGTTTGAAAGGTGAGAAGACATTTCAGAAAAGGTTTGTCTAGCAAGTCTACAACATTTTTAATTCTGTCTCTGTCTTTTCTCTATTCATCGTGGCTCTGGGATGGTTTTCCGATTGCAACCAACTGATGCTGTCGCATTTCTTCTGAGGCTTATGCCATGCTATGCTCTACAATGTGGGACATTTTAAAGTGCTCTACTCAAAATGTGCAAGGTTTGGAAAACAAAGCGTGTCTATGATAGTTGGCTATTTGTAGTCAGGTGATTTATGGTGGAAAAGACACAGAAAGGGAAATGGAAATGTACAACCAACCACAGCTTACTCTGTAGATTATGCTGTCAATCTGTTTTCATTGTATTAGAAATAATCATTGTAAAGATACAGCAACGAGCTTGTAATCTTCATTTGTGTTCATTTCCAGAAATGACTAAATTGGGAATATTAAGACTAGATACACTATTAAAAGCAACTTTGCCTGCAATGTTTATTTCCACATGTACTTGTATTTTTCCTATGAACTAATAAACTGCTGAGAGTAATATTCCAGCACTGGTGCTTAGAGAATATTTACATGATAGAACAGCATGTTTGAACTGCTGTCCCCTTCAACATCTGTCCCTGCTCCACCTTTGGGTGCCAAAGAAAAATAACTCTGTAGCCAGAGGGGTTAAGGGCCTCACCAGCAAAGAACCACAGGCTCTGCACAACATGGTTCCAGCTCAGACAGAATTTCATTCACATTTTGAACAGATCCCTGCTAAATATGAACTTAAATCTGCTTTGCATGTCATTACAGTAGGATTAAATCTGTATAAAATATAGAAACCTCAGCTATTAATCTAAGGAATATTCAACTATAATCAACATCTAAATAGACTGTAGGTTTAAGTGTAAAAAAGTGCCTAGCAGGTGATTGTACTTTTGTGTAAGGCCCACTTGTTTGTAAATATGCACATCAAAATGACAAAAGAAGCTCTAGGACAATTTTCAGAAAAATAGTTTAGAGGAAAAGATGGGAGAAAATAATGAGTTTGAGGGAGGAGCTGAAGAAATAAAAAAAAAATTGGAAGGAATTTTTGATGTGCAGAGTAGAGTTTTGGAAAGACTATCCTGGAATAAAATGGGAGAAGAGAGAGAGTAGAAAAAATAAGCTAGAAAAGATAAGCTCACTCATAACCCATGTTTCAAAAATCAGTGGATTTTTACTTATTGTAGAATAAAAGTCAAGCTCTCATTCTACATTTAATTCATGGTTTACTCTCGAATTACTAAATTTTCCACCTCTTCCTCTTGAGCACCAGTCCCTTGCCTACCTCAACCCTTAGTTCACTGTGGTTTTCCTCCTTTTTCCTTTCTGGAATGTGGTCCATTCCATTCTTTATTCTCCAACCTCCTTCTCTAGCTCCCTATTATTTATGAAACCTTTTCAATTGAATCCAGACCTCAGATAGCTTTCTTCTCTAAACTTATGCACTCACCTATTTTAAACCCCTCAATTACTGCCTTTGGATGTCTATTAATTTGCTCTCTTGAACTGGGGTTTTTTTTTTTTTTTTGGTATATTCATGACTTATCTTCCTGGAAAAACAGTAAACATACTGAAAGAGAGTATTGTGTCATTCTTTTGTGACGATTATAGTATACCACATAAATCTGTGTACAAGGAATCTAGTAAAAGCATTTGAAGACAGAGATATGTTTGATTTCAGGATATTATAGTCACTTCCTGAAAAGTTGAATTTCACAGTCACAGTTTCTCTGTAGCTTGTAACGTGAAATTTAAGAGGTCCATACTAAATGACATTTTTCATTAGGTGTTATAGTAGGTTGAACTGTGGCCCCAAAAGATATGTCTACCTGGAATCCCAGAATACAACCATATATGGAATAAAAATCTGAGTTTCAAAGAGGAAGGAGTCATACAGAGAAAGAACAGCAGAAATCTTAATGAGGACCCCTTGAGACTTAGCTGTGAGATATATCTGGATAGGATAAAACCCCATGAGAATAAGCAGAAATTGGCTGAGAGTTGTGAGGTGAGCAGTTCCTAGAGCTCACACAGGGCTGGGGATCCTTGGGTTTATTCCAGTCAGAGTGGAGCATCCTCATTGATCACTCTGAAAATTTAATACAGATGTTAAAAAAATCCATCTTTAGTAGTGGAGTTCAATTATACCTAGAATAAGGGCTGCTGCAGCCATATCAAAAAAAAAGTAAAAACAAACCTCAAAAAAGAGCAAGATGAAATGCAGGTATCTTAAGTGCCTTCTAGAACAAAGGCCACTCACTAGGTTTCAATGGAGGACAAAAATGACTATGACTGACCATCACCACAGTAAAATTCACACATCCAACATCCAGCCAAAAATTATTAAGCATGTTAAGAAATAGAAAAATGAGACACATAATGAGGAGACAAACTAGGCGACAGAAACAGAACAATGAATGGTAGAGGTGATGAAATTAGAAGGCAAGGATATTAAAATAGCCGTTATAGTGTTATTCAATTATGTAAAGAAAACATGATGTTAATAGATAGAAGAAATTTAAAAAGAATAAACTAGATTATCTAGAAATAAAAACTAGAATATCTTGCATGAAAAGTTCACCACACGGGATTAGATACTACAGACAAAAACTCTTAGTAAACTTTACTGCAAAAGAAAATATTAGTGAACTTTTGAAGACTATCAATAAAAACTACCTAAAATGAAAGACAGAGAGAGAGTGAAAAAATTTGAAATGCATTTCTGTGAGCTGTGAGACAACACTGAGCAGTGTAAAGGCTATATAATTTAAGGCCCAGAAATAAGGGGTGGCAGAGCGAATATCTGCAGGTAAAATGAAAAATTTGTCCAAATTTAAGAAAAATTTAAATATACAAAATCACAATGAACCCTAAGCAGGACAAATACAAAGAAAAAATACACTGAGTATGCATGGGAAGAAATGTTCACAATATCAGAAATGAAAAAAAGGGGGGACATATCAATTTAAATTCTGCTAACATTAAAAGGACAGTAAGAGCATACTATAACCAGCTTTGAGTCAATATGTTGGAAAAATTAAATTAAATGAACAAATTGCTTAAACAGAAAAAAAAAACCCAGCTGACTCAAAAAGAAATAGAAATAGAAAATCTGAGTTAAATTCAATTTAAAATTCCAATTTAAAAATTGGAATTATAATTTTAAATGATTCCACAAAGAAATCCTCAGATCAGATGGCTTCACTGGTGAATTTTATCACACTTTTAAGGAAAAATAATACCAGTCCTATGCAAACTGTTCCAGAAAATTATAGGAGAGTGGAGCATTCTTTAATTCATTTTATGAGGCCAGCATTTCCCTGATTTAAAATGATATTACAAGAAAAGTATAGACAAATATTTCTCGTGAATTTAGACACAAAATCCTGAACAAATATTAGCAAATTAATCCCGCAAATCTTTTAAAAGGGAGTATATCATAACCCTATAGGGCTTTTCCAGGAATGCACTGTTTAACTTGAATATCGATCATTATAATTCACCACATTAACAGAAAAAGAACCATCACACCATTCCAGAAAAAGCATTTGACAAAATTCCATTTTTGATAAAAACATATCGGTAAACGAGCGATAAAAAGGAACATTCTCAATCCAATGAAAGGCACCTATAAAAAGTTACAGTTAACATCACACTTAAAATGAAAGACTTTTCTCCTCAGCATTAGGAATAAGGGAAGAATCAGTGTTCAACACTCCTATTCAACATTGTACTGAAGTGCAATAAAGCAAAATTTTAAAAAAGACATACAGATTAAGGATGTAAAATTGTTTTAATTACCAAATGACATGATGATATAAGTGGAAGCTTCTAAGAATTCCACATAAAACTATTGGAAAGAAGTGAGTATAGAAGATTGCATAAGACAAAATTACTATAAAATTTATTGTATTTCTGTATACTAACAATTAACAATGGGAGGTATTTACAATTACAGTCAAAACCATAAAACACTTAGAATTTTGTGAACTTCCAGACCTACACACTGAAAACTATAAAATATTTCTGAGAAGTCAAAGACCTAAATAAATGGAAGATGATACTATGTTCATCAATTAGACTAATTAATGTAAGTTATTAATTCTCACTAAATTGATTTATAGATTCCATACAATCCTGTTAAAAATCCCAGCAGGCTTTATTTCAGGGAAATATTGACCATCTAATTCCAAATGTTACAGGAAAATGCAAAGGACCTAGAAGAGCCAAAACAACTTGATAAGAGGACAAAATTAAAATCCTTAAATTTGACTCCCATATTTCCAACAAATTTACAGTAATTAAGACAATCATATTGGAGAAAAGGAACACATAAAAATCAATGAAACAGAATAAATAGTTCAAAATAGACCATGTGTATTTGGTAATTTGATTTTAGTCATAATAATTTAAACAAAATAATGCAATGGGTAAAAAAAGAGACTTTTTAATAAATGGTGCTAGAAATAATTAGAAATATCTATACATATATAAGCAAACAAATACCCACTCTGACTTTAAACTATACAAGAAAACAACTCAGAATGAATCACAGACATGAGTGAAAGCTAATTATGAAACTCAGGATGAAAATATATTTTTTATTTTTACATAGCAATATTTTCACAGGTAGTTCAAAAAGTATCGATCATAACAGAAGAATGGATAAAATGAATCTAAAATCTACTGTTCAATAAACAGTATAAAAAGTAAAAACACAAGCCACAAACTTGGAAAAAAATATTTGATATATATACATGTATGTCTGATAAAAGAGTTATATTCAGAATATATAAAGAACTCTTATGACTCTATAATAAAATGTAAAGCGATCCAAATGGGCAAGCTACTTAAACAGATATTTTACAAAAAAAGATACAGAAATGGCCTCTAAATACATGAAAAGATGCTTAACATAATTAGTCCCTAATAAGCATTAGGGAAATGCATATTAAAATCATAACGAGTACCATTAGAAGCCTATCTAAAGAGCTACAATTAAACTGAGTGACAATATCAAGTGTTTGTGGAGATATGAAACCACTAGATCTATGATATATTGCTAGACATTGCTGGAAGTGTAAAATGGTAAAATCACTTTGTAAAGCATTTTAAGCAGTTTCTTGTAAGATTAAACATGCATTTTCTATGTGACCCAGCAATTGCACTCAAAACAAATGAAACATGCCCACACAGAAGCTTATACTTACATGTTCATAGTAACTTTTATTGTTCAAATAATAATAGTCTGCATCTTGAATGAACACAAATGTCTATGCCCCGTTGAGTGGATACAGACATTCTGGTATATTCAGGTAATAGAACACTACTCACTGTGGTAGGCAACTTCTAAACTAGCTCCTTCTGATCTCAGCTTCCTGGTATTCACTACATTGTGTAATCCCCTCCTGTTGAGTAATTTCTTTCTAATCAATAAAATATCCCATTGCTAAGGTGATGTCATTTCTGTAGCTACATTACTAGAGATTGTAGCATCTTGCTAGCGGATTCTCTCCCTTGCTGGTTTTGATGAAGTAAATTGACACCTTGGGGAGTGCCACATGGCAACAAACTGAGGGTGAAATCTAGCTAATAGCTACGTAATTATCTCAGGCCATCAATCCAACTACCCAAGTGCAACTGAATCCTGCCAACTGTTATGTTAAGTGAGGCTGGAACCAGACCCATCCCGAGTTGACTTTCAGATGAGACCTCGGTCTTGACTGCTTCCTTGTTTACAGGTTTACCTACAACTTTAAATCAAAGAACTTACATAAACCATGCCCAGATTTCTGACCCACAGAAACTATGAGGTAATAAATATGTGTTGTCTTAAGACATTTAATTATTGTCGATTTGTTAGGAAGTTATAACAAATATACTCACCAATATAAAGGAAAAATCTAATGATATATACAGTATATGTTTTCTCTTGGTGTGTAACAAATCACCACAAACTTAGCAGGTTCAAATAATGTTCACTTATTAATTCACCGCTCTACAGGTGAGAAATCTGAACACGGCATAGCTGAGTTCTCTGTCCATATCTCACCAGGCTGAATTTAAGGTATTGGCCAGGGTCGTGATCTCATCTGAGGCTCAGGGTCCTCCTCTAAGGTCATCTGGCTGTTGACAGAATTCAATTCTTTATGATAATAAGACTGAGGTCTTAGCTTTTTTGCTGGCTGTCAATGTAGAGGTAACCTGGTGTTCCCTAACATCTGGGCTTTCTCTATCACGTGGAAGTTTTCTTTTAAAAGCCAACAGAATTTTGTCTATGCTTCAAATCTCTCTTAATTTTTTTCTAAAGACTCACATGCGTAGGTCACTCACTTAACTCAAGCTCACCCAGGAAAATTTTTCTAACTTAAAACAAACTTATTAGGGACTTTAATTACACTAGAAAAATCCCTTTACAATGGCACCTAGATTAGTGTTCAGTGGAAAACTGAGAGAAAATTATATATACACCAGGAGGCAAGAATTTTAGGAACCACCTTAAAATTCTGTCTGCCATATCAACGGTATGGACAAATTTCAGAAATAGTGTGCTGAGAGAAACAAGCCAAAGTTAAAGAGGACACACTACGTTATTTCATTTATTTGTATCGCTAGGAAAGACAAATATGATCCATGGTAATAAAAAGCAGATCAATTGTTGCCAGAATCCAGGGGTGGGGCATTGGCTGGAAAGAACACAAGAGACTATTCCGGAATGAGGGGATCATTATGTATCTTGATATTGATGCTGGTTATACATGCACGTAAGTTTGTCAGAACTCATCAAATTGTACACTTTAAATGTGTGCATTATTTATTATTATATACAAAGTGTACCCCAATAAAGATCATTGAACATAAATTCAGCCAGTCACATGACCTTTGCCTTACTATCACCTTCTAAATGTTACACAAGAACATCTAATTGACCAAAGCTAATCTCACCCAAAGTAGTTTAGCAAATGCAATTTTAGTTTTAGGTTCCATGTTTCATAGTAAAGGAATGTATACTCAAAGGTAGATGGTACAGATGTTGAGTTAAGCCAGGTCCCTCAGTTCAAGGTATTTCTTTTCATTGCTTCAGTAAATTCAGTAGGTCAGAATGAATGAATCAAATATACATACACATATGTGCACACATGCATATACACACAGACACACACCCACCCCCACCTTGGGCAAACATTATGTTTAAAGACAGTGAACTGTAGTTCATAAAAAGAAACATAATACCATATATAATCATAGCTGAACATAATAGAGAGTTCTTCTTGTTAATATATACAGTAGTTCTAATCCTCTTCTTATTGTACCTCCTCTAAGATAAGAGGCAGCAGGCCTGATTTCTAGTCCTGAAATTCACTAACCAGA
This sequence comes from Macaca nemestrina, assembly GCF_043159975.1. Lineage (NCBI taxonomy): Eukaryota > Metazoa > Chordata > Mammalia > Primates > Cercopithecidae > Macaca > Macaca nemestrina. The sequence goes on along the minus strand of NC_092128.1, from coordinate 159,350,874 downwards.
GCTATCACCTCTGTATTAAATACCACTGTAGAGATAATCACTTCCTGTTTTAAAGTTGTGTTCCAGTTTTGATACTTAGGGTTGGAACTTATTTTAGAATCATATAATTCTTAATAGGAAAAAAAAATGGAGTGGTACAAAGATCTTGTAGAAACCTTTAAAATAATGAATTTTCCATTTTGTTTTTGGATCAGCTAAATTTATAGGGCAGGGATTTCTTCAGTGATCTCTATTTGAATAATGGGGTGGAGTGAGCAGGGCATGAATCAAGCCCAAATATTCCCCTGGGATTAAATGAGGGGTGTTTTCCAGTCACAAGCATGTGTACTTGGTTATAAAAATAAAACAGAATATACAAATTAATGAAAATTTTTCAGCACATCTGGGAAGGATTTTCAGATGCTGAGTTGCAGGAGCATACCACTTGAGAACCACTGACACAATAAATTATATAAATAGGACGAAGAGCAAGATTTAAGGAAACTGTCCAGTGTTCATTGATTGTGCTTCTGCAGCATGTTTCATACCAAGAAAGAAATAAAATTTAATTAGAACAATATTATGTGAGGGATGTTGCTCATATGATTTTTGCCAAACCTAGGCATACAAACTGTAATTGCATTTATCAGTTGATGTCCACAGAAATTATATCTCTATCTAAGACAACTTTCCTGGATTCTTTAACCCTAGGTTTCAGGAAAAACCAACAAAGAAATCAACAAAATGATCAGACACCATTTTTCATCCAGGAAAATCCCTTGTACCATGGGCTGAGATGGAATTGTTTCAGCAGAGTGGTTTTAGCTACACGAGTTTTATTAGATTTGAAAAGTCATGATCTACCATTTTCCTGGGGAAGAAAAAATGTATTAGGACTACGTTTAGTTCCAAGAAATCTCAACAATGAGTTAAATCAGTAAAAGATTTATCTGTCTCTTGCAACAAGCTCATGAATAGGAAGATCAAGATTAGTACTCTAGCTCAAATGTCATCAAGGTCCAGATTTCTTCTGTATTACAATTGAAACCAACTCTAAAATGTGGCTTTAATTTTCACAATTGTGGGATGATCGTTCCTCCAGGCATCCATCTGGGAGGAAGGCAAAGGAACTAAGACAGGGGCCCCCAAACCCTGGGCTGCAAACCATTACTGGTCTGTGGCCTGTTAGGAACTGGGCTGCACAGCAGGAGGCGAGCAGCGGAACCAGCGAGCACTACTGCCTGAGCTCTGCCTCCTGTCAGATCAGCAGTGGCATTAGATTCTCATAGGAGCACGAACCCTATTGTGAACTGCACATGTAAGGTATCTAGGTTGCATGCTCCTTATGAGAATCTAAGGCCTGATGATATCTGAGGTGAAACAGTTTCATCCCAAAACCATCCCCCAGCACCCTCCTGGTCCATGGAAAAAACTGTCTTCCACAAACTGGTCTCTTGGTGCCAAAAAGGTTGGGGACCAGTGAACTAAGGGACAAATCCAGTCAGTTTATCTTTCTATAACGCTTTCCTTGAAGCCCCAACCACAGTCTTCCGTCAATTTTAATGTTGGCCAGACTGGGATTACATGGGTACCTTTATTTGTATTGGAAGCTACTGAAGGAAGGTTTTTAACTTGATACATTTCTAGTTAATTGGCACAGCCATTAAGTAAGAAAAGGGAGCCAGACACGGTGGCTCATGCCTGTAATCCCAGCACTTTGGGAGGCTGAGGCAGGTGGATCACCTGAGGTCAGGAGTTCAAGACCAGCCTGGCCAACATGGCAAAACCCCACTGCTACTAAAAATACAAAAATTAGCTGGGCGTGGTGGCAGGAGCCTGTAATCCCAGCTACTCGGGAGGCTGAGGCACGAGAATTGCTTGAACCTGGGAGGCAGAGGATGCAGTAAGCCGAGATCGTGCCATTGCATTTCAGCCTGGGGGACAGAGCGAGACTCTGTTCCAAAAAAAAAAAAAAAAAAAAAAAAAAAAAAGAAAGAAAGAAAGAAAAGGGATGTGGATATTGGAAAGGCATCAGTCAGTGTCTGTTATAGCTAGTGACTATTATAATCAAGATCTGCTATCCTATCACAACCTTCTCCCACCTACTCTTCAAATTACATACACACACATACACACACACACGCCACTTTATTCTGCTCACTTACATTCAGCTTCTATAAATATCCTCAGTAGATTCATTTCATGAAAAGATAAACTTTTTTGAGGAATATAACAATATAGATGTTATTTACCCAAGTTTCTATGTGTCTAAATCTGAGACACATAAGTACTGAGAAGTTCTGAGACTTCAATAATTTATTTAGTTAAGATTGAAATGAAATGAATTTCTGAATGTCCTCACTAGCTTTGCAGACTTTTCCCAGAGTTGATCAAAAGTCAATGTTCAATTGAACGTATCTGAGTCAATAAACATTTGTTGAGCATCAACAATCTGCCAGGTCTGTGCTAAAGTTACCAAGAAGAGTAAGACTAAATGTCTCCCTTTGGGAGAACCTGGTACAAAAAAACAGGCGTGTGAACACATAACTACAATAGAGGAAGATGTGAGCACAAGTTAGATGGTGTCACAGTGGAAGAATACTTAATTCTACAGGGAGAGAAAGGCAGGAAAAACTTCTCTGAAGACTTGATATCCGAGTTGAATTTGTCCCCATGTTTGTTGATTCTAGTGCATTTTCCACAACCTACAAATGAAAATTAAAAAGTGGCAATAAGAAACGTACTTACAATAATATTTTAAAATATATTTTTGAATAAGAATACAACACAAAGTATGGATCTGAATATTAATGAAATATTTGGACTACTGCTTTAGCTTACCCAGAATGCATTCTGTTATTTTCACAGTTTATTGTAACTTCATAAATACAGAACATCTCACAATATGTTTGTGCCTACTGAAAAGCAAACAGCAAAGTATCTAATAATCCAAGAAATTGTTGTTTACAAAATATGCTAGACATTTTCACAATGATCTTCAGAAATATTTAAATTCTTATTTGTTTCCTATACTCATTATTTGAGAATAAGAGAGATTAAATATTTTTAACTATCTCCACCACACGATCATGGTCTAAACTATAAAAGTGTGTTGTGGCAGTATACTGGAATCTCTTGATGATCAAGCTACACATTCCTGAAGGTATATACACCCATTTCAGAGTTTCATGGGGTGGAATTTCATGGCAGTCCTTAATGACTGTAAATTAGGATGCTTCCTTCTCTTTCAATGATTCATTTTTTTCATCACCATTTTAACTCAAGACACCTTGCCCAAGACTCAATTCTGTCCTGCCTAGAAAAATGTACCAAAGTGTTTTCAAATATTCTATTCTTTTAATTCTCACAATATCCCCCAAAATGTCCCATTTTACGTGGGTTTCGTGAAACCAAGACATTTGGCTAAAGTCACAGATCTTGATTTTCCCACCTTAATTCCAGTTCTCTTTCCGATACCTCCCACAAGTCTTCACTAGGTCAGCAAGGGGCAGGGGGTATACTATAGGGTACACTGTATGGTACGGTCAATTTTGGTACAGTCAATTGACTGTATGGTACAGCTAAGTTTTAATTGCTAGTGTAGCAGGACAAGCCACAGACAAAACCCCTCAGACACTGAGTTAAAGAAGGAAGGACTTTATTCGGCCGGGAGCTTCGGCAAGACTCATGTCTCCAACAACTGAGTTCCCTGAGTGAGCAGTTCCTGTCCCTTTTAAGGGCTCACAACTCTAAGGGGGTCCACGTGAGAGGGTCATGATCAATTGAGCAAGCAGGGGGTACGTGACTGGGGGCTGCTTGCACCGGTAATTAGAATGGAACAGAGCAGGACAGGGATTTTCACAGTGCTTTTCTATACAACGTCTGTAATTTATAGATAACAGAACCAATTAGGTCAGGGGTTGATCTTTAACTACCAGGCCCAGGGTGTGGTGCTGGGCTGCCTGCCTGTGGATTTCATTTCTGTCTTTTAGTTTTTACTTGTTTTTTCTTTGGAGGCAGAAATTCAGCATAAGACAATATGAGGGGTGGTCTCCTCCCTTACTAAAACAACAGGTATTTTCTGTTATTTCACCTAAGAAAGTTCTACTCGGTATTCTCTAAAGTGATTTGCTGCTCAAATAATCTTCCACTTCATAAGCCTGCATTTGCTGAGCTTCCTTCTTCAGCCAGGCTCCTCAGGAGTTCCTAATGTTTAAGTATAGTATGCATTTCAATAATCCAGGAGTCTTTATTAAGCACCTACTTATGTTTCCAGCGCTCTGCTAAGAAAAAGGCGACAAGAAAACTTTCTGTTTCTGCCTTCTAGAATGATTACAGTTTATTTCATTGTTAATATAAGCATCATAATGGCAGGGACTTAAGTAAACCGTTAAGTTTACTTAAGCCTAGCTTGCTTAACCCTTAAGCCTAGAACAGTATCTGACATTTAATAGTTTTTAAATAAGCAAATGCAGGTATATATGTAATATGCAAGTGAATTTTTAAGACCAGACAGTATATGATGGGTGTAACTGTGAAGAAGCAAATATAGCCAGTATGCTGTAGAGTGTAAAATTCTATGCCCAGTCACCCAAAGATTATTCATACAGGTATTAGGGACATTACTGGGACAACTAACAATTCCTGGCAGGCATCATAGCCATAGTGGAGAAAAGCCATAGCTCTTCTGGGCTGCGGTATAGCAAGAATTTTTACATAAATTTTTAGCTATTTAAAAACTTTAGAACACTTTTTTTCAAACAATAATATGTGCTCACAGGCATGAAAGTAACAACACCGGAGACTGATCCATTTATAAACATGATGATAACATCTGAGTAAGTGGAGTTAGAAGAGAATCAGGCCCTCAGAAAAGGAAAATAAGAACTTCTAGTCAAATAAAAAGAGAGTAGATTAGAAATAACAGAGACTATTATCTTAGCTAAAATTGGTGCAAGTTTCTGGGCTTGGGTTAATGTGAACTAAACTAAATCTGATAGCACATCAATTAAAGTTATGTTAAGTTTGAGTACATACTGCAAGTTTTATAAGAACTGTTTGTTATTTTCATTTACCAGTATAGGTTTAATCATTCTCAACCAATTATCTTTGTCTTCAAAATACGAGCCTTTATGTGTGTTTATACAGACACGATTTTAGTTTAGACAAACCTTGCCTGGCTATTACGTGAAGGCACCTTTCTCAGAATGTTGCCTCAAAAGCTATAACATTAACTAAAATTTACTGAGCATTTTCCTTATTCAGGCAGAAAAAGAAACTGAGGTACAGAGGGTTTGCCCAAGGCCACATAATCAGCAAGTGGTGGGTTAGATCTGAACTCAGGAAGTCTGACTTCATAGCTGATGCTCTAAACGATTAAACAGTGTCTGTCTTGGTCTACTGCTTGGGATGCAAATACAGTCAAAATTCAATTTGTACAAATGTGTTTTACCTTCGTGATGAAATTTCTATAACATGAGTTTAATTCTAGAATGATATCCCCTTGCTATGTTATATGAACTATTTTGTATCTCACAATGGCATCAGTTGCCTATCTAGGAAATATGATTTAAATACTAGTCTGAAATCAACAAGATGGTAAATCTAAGGAGTTGGGGGGGGGAGCAAGTATATATGATAATTTTAAACTCCACCCTGAAGAAGATATAATGGAAGTTGAACTAATAAAAATCCAGTTGACTTGATCTTTTAATTTTCCAGGAAAACAATCAAGAAAAGTGAGAACCTGACAATAGACATCCATGCAGAGGGGGCATAAAATTGCAAAACTAAAAACCCAGTTAAATAGGATGAGTTCCTGAGAGAAGTAAAAACTCTAGTGAAATAGCAATTAAAAAGGTATGAGGAAAGTATACTGGGGTAATGAGATAGAAGATTTTAGGAAGTCCTCAACCAAGATATTCTCCAGGCTTTGACCTTTCTTGTCAACCATTTGAAAACTGTCATGCAAGAGAATCACCTTGTTAAAATACAAATTGCTGGCCATCATCCCCAGATTTTCTGATTCAATGGATCTGAGGTTTGGCCCAAGACTTTACATCGCTAACAATTTCCCAGGTGGCAATACTGCTGGTACAGGGACGACACTTTAAGAATCACTGCTTTAGAGTAATTGTTCTCAATACATATACAACCATCAGAAGGAGTATTCTCTAAAATGTCTACATTGTCAAGATTATGCCTTTATAATTAGTACCAAAGTATAGGCCAGAAAGAAAGGCTGGAGTTACTAAATCCACCTGAACAATTGCAGAAAAAAAGAAAAAAAAAATCTACCCAAAGGCATGACCAACTCTAGGAGCAAAAAGCAATCTGTTTGTTGAGGACCCCTCAACCAACATATTAAAAGGATACTTAACTAGACTACAGACTCTCACCACCCTGTTTACTCTTAGCTAACACTCTCATCAATAAACTAGTGAGAGAGAACCCGCCCCCACATTTACTGCAATTATAGGTAAAACATATAGATCAGTTACAATTACTCAGACTTTATCCCATATGCAACGGTGAGTCCTGGAGACTTTTAAGCAGGAACATGATCTATTAGGCCTGAATCTTAGGAAATAAAAATAAATATCAAGTCTTCTCCAGTTGAAAATAATACCCAATTCAGACTAGCTTCAGCAAAATGAGAAGTATATTATCTTGGATACCAGTAGTAACTTAGAAAATTCATTCGTAGTTTTATCTACCTGCTCAAAAAATACTACGAAGAATTTCCCAAATTTGTCTAGTGTTCCTGAGTCTGACTCTGATTTGCCATGCTCTAGTCTCCTGTCAGCCTGAACCAATCCCTATGGCCTGGGGCATACGCTACTCTCACTGACCGGAACAGGTCAAGCGCCCTCCTTTACAGCCAAGGGTAGGCTAGTTCCACCCAAACCACGTGGAGAAAAGCGAGAGCACAGAGAGGTGGGTTCCACAGGGAAAAAGAGAATAAGTGGTAAAAATAAGGGTTGCTAATGTCACAATCCTTGCGATAAACATGTTTAAGTCTGTGTGTTTAACCCAACTTACGCCATGCTGGTTTGACCATGGACTCCTTACGAATGATCACTTGAACATTGTTGCTGCATGGATTACGGTGTGGGACCTTGCTCGAGATATACTGACATGCCACGAGATACCAACCCCTTAGTTTCAGGAAATTTGAAGGTTGAGTTGGTCAGAGCCACAGATCCAGTCACCTTGGAACCTGATCGGCCCTGCCCACAGTCCCAATTCTCCTCTAGTTTACCCTATGTCTTAGTCTATTCAGATTGCTATACCATAGACTGGGTGGCTTAAAAACAACACAATATTTTCCTCCTAGTTCTGGAGGTTGGAAAGTCCAAGATCAAGGGACGATAGGTTCCAAGTTTCCTGAGGGCCCGCTTCTTTAGAAATAGCTGTCTTCTCACTGAAATATCATACGGCAGAAGGAGCAAGGAGCCTCTTTTAGGCCACCTTTATAAGGGCACTTACTCCATTGACGAGCACTCCACCAATATGATTCAACTGCCTTCCAAAGGCCCCACCTTCTCATCCCATTACCTTGGGGGTTATCTTTACCTCCAAGGGGGTACAAAAATATTCGGACTATAGCACCCCAGGATCACATAGTTATCTTTTTGTTTTTTCATATATCTGGACATGAAAGAGTTTGGAAAACATTGCTCTAGCAAACAAAGTAACACAGGTCACGTATTTTCCAATTACTCCTATAATTATCCCAGTGGAAAGAGCTTCTTGGTATTTCAAAGTCAAAATCATGTGTATACAACTAGCAGCCTTAACTGTTATGCTGTTACCCAAGTAAGGTAGATCATAAATCTCTTATAAAAGTGGCTTACACTTTCTCAAAAGGAGAAGGAGAAAAAGGAAAGTGAATAGAGATGACGGAGACAGGATAATCGGTCTCCCTCACTAGTGCCTCAGGTACTTGAGTGATTGAGAGCTGCTTGTTTCTACTTTGCATACAACTTGCTTGAGGTCAAGTTTCAATGGCTACCAAAGGCTTGCCAAACACCACCTTCAAAACAGACCTAAACAGAGGTTCCTCCAAAATAGTTATGCCAGCCTTCACAACAGTAACTCAGAAGTAAGTCTTTCCTTGAAAACCCCAAGCTAAAAATGATAAGAACTCTATACCTCTCAATTCTCTATTATGAACAGTGCAGGGAATAAATGCTCTGGAACTGAATTTGATGTAGTTATGGTACAATTGTTTAGTTAGTTTTAAGGACATGGATTTAACTCAAGCTCAGAAATCAGCTTGTCATCTTCCCCTGGCTCCATAAAAGCCTGAGCAGAGTATATCATCCACTGGTTTGAGACAATTCTGGCAAGAGTCCAGTGAGAAAATATTGCATGCCAGGTTCATGTGCAGTTATCTACAGTGTTTCAACCAAAATTCTCTGAATTAAAAAAAAAAAAATGGGAGGGGACTCATAAAATGATAACCAACACCACATTTAGAAGAAATTTTAGCTTTCAAGAGCCTCATTGCGGAATCACACAAAAATGATTTTAAAAGCCAAGTCTGGGAATGAGACATACAGTTCTGGGTCTTCAACAAATTCTGACAAGATTTCACACACTGTCAGAGAGGTTCTTTTTTGTTGCCCAGCTTCCCTGCAGTGGGAGAGGGGACAGAGCCAATGCCCCAACCTCCCTGCACTTGGGGAGCCACTTTGACCCAATTCCAGAAGCCCAAGGGCTGTCCTTAATTAGCATTGTAATTTATATTGCACAATTATGCAAATTGGGTACATAAACAAAATTATCCTTTCAGTTTGGCTTTGCTACCCGAGAAATGCAAAGCCAGTTAAAGATAAGAATAAAGAAAACAGAATACATTTGCTTTAATGCAATGCACCATTTCCTAATTTATCCTTTCTTTTGTTTTACTCTTTCACTTTGCACTTGGGGTTTTAAAAAATTTTTTCTTTTCCCTTATTTTTTTTCTTCCTTTTATGCTTTTCTCCCCTTTATATATACTTGGCTCTTTTTCCTTGAGAAATTTTCCATCTCATTAATTCTCCTGCAGCAATTCATAACTCTTTGGGGGCATTCCTTTGTTTTTTGATATGACTACTACCTGACTGTCTATAGTTTCCCTTTTTTTTTCCCCTTCCCAGATTCTCTCCTTTCTACTGGCATCCTTTTCCATTTTACTCCATTTTCCTCAGTTAGGTTGACTTGCTTTTATACCTGTGTGATGCTCCTTGCCAGATATCTAGCAAATGCCCCCAGGATCCAATCATTTTTTTCCTAAGAAAGCTGAAAATAAGCATGGCAAATAACAGAGCTTGGAAGATAGGAAACTTTAAAATACAAAGCCCAGTGAAATCTACCTGGAAGCCAATGCCTAGAGGCAAGAGACAGTAATTCAAATAAGTGTTACTATCAGGTAATCAATCAATGAATTCAGCATAACAAAGATCACTTTCCAACGCTGGAAAGTTATTCATATTTCAATTGAGCTAGCCCTTTTAAACAGCCTTAAAATTGTATAAAAGATAAGAAAATTTAAAATATGGAAAACTGGTAGAAAATAAACCTAGCTAAAGCTGGTTTTGGAAGAGCAGTGGCTACTGTGATTGACAGTGGGGGGACTGACTGTTAAGGGGATTTATAGCAGAAGTACTTGAACAGAATTGTGAAGAGAATAGAACTGTGCATTGCTTTATCTGCCCAGAACCACAGCTCCCATGGGAAACACTCCACTTCATTCTACAATCTTCTGGCTGCAACAAAAGCTGTCAAATTAAAACATAACCCAAAGGGTACCTAACCCAACTTGAGAAAATCATAGCATCCTCCCTTTGGCTATAACTTTTTCCACATGAATAACATTCAAATGCCTTGCAGAGCCTCCTATACATAACTTTAGTCCCTATCTGCCTCCCTGCCTCTAACTTATTTCCTACATTTTTCCCATTTGCTTACTAGGTTCTAGCCATCCTGGCTGCCTAATATTCTCAGCTCATTGCGTTTGTACCCTTCATCCTCTCTGCCTGCCATCATTTTCCTGATTTTTTGACGGCTGTTTTTTTCCTGTCATCTGGGTCTCTATTTAGATATTATCTCAGATAACTATTCTCTTATATATCTAATATTGACCTCCACTCCTCCACCCCATCAATCATTTGCTTTATATTACCTTGTTTTAACATAGTACTATTTGAAATTAGCTTATGTATTTCTCTTATATATGTATTTGCCTCTTGGATATTTATTATATATTTTAACTTACTTATTCCCTGTCTCTCTCTATAGAATATAAGATCTTGTTTGTCTGGTTCACTGCTGGATTCACAGTACTACAGACAGTGTCAGACATATAAAACATTTTCAAAATATTCTTGATTTAAGAAAATGAATAGATAATAGTTTTAGAATGCACAATGACCTAAACCTAGCCAAAGTGTTCCATCCCCACAATTAGTGTTGTTTGTGATTAGAAAAAAAAAAGTCAAGCAGTCAAGCATCTCTTTTTGGGCATTGAATATTTGGACTAAAAGATAGAAAGCTCACAGTAACTATGGTTTCCACTAAGTGGACTGAGTGAGTAAGACACTGCGGGGCGGGGGTGGGGGTGGGGGTAGAGCGGGGGTGGAGGGAATTGGTGGAGTGTGGTGGAAGGTGGTGAGGTGGCGGGGGCAGAGGTGGAAACAAAGTTTGGTCCGTCTTTATTCCCTGGTTTCTGCTATTCCTGAGGCCCAGCTGCATTCCTGTACTTGGTTTCTATGAAACCCCTCATAGAAAGGGGGAAGTACCTTCCTATGATTTCTGCTTTTTCTTAAACTGATATAAATGGGTTTTTAACCTTTTGTAATCCATAAAAGTAACACATAACAACATGAAACAACATTATAACGTTAGGATTAGGAAGTTAATATCGAGGACAAAATTAGAATTTGAATCAAGGTTCTGCTATTTATTAATCTGTGCCATGGAGGACCAATTTATTAATTTATTAATCTCTTCAAAGTTTATCTTCTTTATTTAAAAAACAGCAATAATAGAACCTATCTGATAAAGGCATTAGAAGGGTCAAATGTAATTATATATGCAGAGTTCTTAAAACGCCTGAATATATAGTAAGTTCTTAACTATGGAATTTTCATGTTACAGCCTGGCCAAAGGGTGAAAGTCTGCCTTAAATTGGTATTTCAAACCTACCCTCATTGATGTGTCTTATTTTCTGTGGCACATTCTGCATTCCCATTTGTTTTAGAATATTTCCTAGACTCCTGTTATGTTCAGTATGTATTGAGAGTTGGGCTTTATACCTTATTCCATGAAAATTTATGCATATCTCATTTTTGATGTATTGTTTTTTGCTAGATGTCCACAATAGGGCATTTATGAACAAATAAAATACTTGGTGCTGTGAAATTGGGGACATGATGATATGGACTGATCCTCTTCAAGTGTAGCTTGGTAAGTGCCAGGCAGGTATCCCATTCTGTGAAGAGAAGAGTAAATTCACAAGTTGAGATCCTGTAAAACAAACAGCCGAAGGTTGCCCCTCCTACTTCTCTTGGTAATGGTCCTCACTGCCTATTCTAAAATGTAGGTTGTTACAATAAGAACAAAGAGCTGTACATGAACATGAACCTGGAGAGGGGCTTGGACTCGATCAACCTTTGTGGATGAGGTGTGAGACACCACTTTGCTGCTCCATGGTAAAGGCCTATAGCCTAATGTCTAGTCTGCAAACATTCTGTAAGTGAGGTCCACTCCCACCACATTAATAAGCAAGATGTGTCACAACAATGGGGTATGGTGGTGGGGGTGTTTGTGGGGAACAGGCATGTCCCAAGACCAATCAGACTAAAATCCAAGGAGCAATGAAGGATAGGATAAGCAAATGTAGCAGAGAGCAAACACAGCTTTTTAGCTACCATGTATTTCCTAAAAATGTAGAAGTTTTCAAAATGTAATTTTATAAAATAAAGTCAAAAGTATACAAGTAAAAAATTTCTAAAACCTACATGAAATTTAATAATTAATATCGATTTTAAAATTGTTGATATGTTTTAATATGTTCCCTCTCCTTAACCAAAATTGTAAATGAGATTTTGCTTAGTGACAGAATAAGATCTCTACTGGGCTTTCAATTCCCAGGCAAGATTTAGGAAGAGATAATGGGGAAGGGGAAAAAATGCAAGACAAAAAGACTAGGTGTGTTTTAGTATAGTAGATCAGAGTAGATTCATAGGAGATTGAACACTTTGATTTTCTGCCAAGTTTTGGAAGTGGAATTCAGAAAAAGACCAGATTATGTGTGATATATTTTTTTGTTTACATCCAAGTTGTGTGTGTGGAATTTTGTGACTCTTCTAATCCAGCAATAACCAGGTAAAAAATGTAATGGAAAAAAATCTTTCTAATTTTCACAAAAAGCATAAACTTGTCAGAAGTATATTAAAACATATGTATTAGTCCTATAAGAAAATTTGAACACACGGAGAGAGAATGCCATTACATAAGGTCAAATATTATAAATTGATTATTGAAATCATCTATACATTACTAAGATAAAGTAGTAATGCATTATTAGGTATTGTTTTAACATCCTATACAAATTATATTTGCTAGCGTTTCTTCTAGAAATTTGCGATTACCTTCTTAAGCATTACCCTCAGTATTTTTAAAAAATTTTCTGCATGTTATATTCTTTCTCATTTTTTTCTTGCTTCTTACTCCTTATAAAATATTAAAGAATTTTTTCTTTAAAAATATTAGTTCTGTGATTTACTTGTTGATTTTCCAATTTCTTGAATTCAATTATATTTGTGTTCCTTCTAAGTTTCATCTTTGCTTTATTGTAGTCCAGTTAAGTCCCTGTGATAAAGACATGATTCTTTTACATTTCTTTTTAATAGACTGTTAAAGCCTATGAATTTGTCTCTAAGAACAGGTTTGGTGATACATCAGTGTTAAAATGTGGTGCTGTAATTTAGTAGGTTCCTAAATGGCCTACAATTATGGTGTAGTTTCCTTTCTGTCCCAACAGTTATTTAGGCAAATAGCTTGCTTATTTTAATGTTATTATTGATTTGTTGTTTGATTTTAATATTTTGGGGGAATGTTTTATGAAAACTTTTTTTTTGTATTATTAAGTTGTGACTTTATGTAATTCCTGAAATTTCTGTTATTTATTATTATTATCTTGTTCTTAACGAATACTAGTCTATTTTGGTAAATAAATCATAGATGGCTGAAAACTGTGTAGTTCTGTTTGTAGGGTACAAATCCTTTTAAATAACAGTTATTAACTTTGTCTTTTATTGCCTTGATTTTAGTTATTTAAATTATATGATTCTTGACTAGTGATTTGATAAGATACACAATGTTTATATTTTATATTTATTTTGTATGTCTCCTTAAAATGTCTACATATGTTTCTTATGCTTTATACCTGTGTTAGTATCAAAGCCAAGAATGAAGCAACATAGTTGTCCCTGCCCAGTGAGGACCAAAATATTAATACATTTTTCCATCTGTACTCCTTTTATTCCTTCTCTTCACATCCACATTCCCTTTCTACTTTTTGCCAATATAATCTATGTTTTAACATCAAATTATTGTTGATTTGTAAATCTTTTTTAAATATTTAAATCTTTTATTTTGCCAATGATTTTCACATTTGTATTTGTTCTAAACATATTACTCATGATTCTATAAACCTACCTTTGTGTTGGTTCACCACTGTGTCCCTGTCCCATACACAGAGCCTGGCACATCATATGCTCTCTGGAATTCTGTTAGGGATGCATTGCAGACTGACAGGAGAAAGAAAATATGAACCTAAACCAAATGAAACTTTAACTCTCATAATAAACATTGCTTCTGTTAGCATGTTACCACCATGATTATAGTAAATCCATAGAGTGGATTACACTACTCAAAATGAAAACTTTGTGATTTCCTGTGTGTTAATACTCTTTTTTTTTTTTTTTTTTTTTGAGACAGAGTTTTGCTCTTGTTGCCCAGGCTGGAGTACAATGGCAGGATCTTGGCTCACCGCAACCTCTGCCTCCTGGGTTCAAGCAGTTCTTGTGCCTCAGCCTGCCGAGTGGCTGGGACTACAGGGATGCACCACCACGCTTGGCTAATTTTGTATTTTTAGTAGAGACGGGGTTTCACCATGTTGGTCAGGCTGGTCTTGAACTCCTTACCTCAGGTGATCCGCCTGTCTCGACCACCCAAAGTGTTGGGATTACAGGCGTGAGCCACCATGCCTGGCCTGTTAATACTCTTGAGAGGTGAGATGAGCACATTAACTTCATTGTTGTTAGCTCTTTTAATGAATTCACCTGTAAATAACGGTACGCATTGGTCTCAAACTCTCAGCTACACATTGTAATCACATGAGAAGATTTTTAAAAGGTCCTTATAACCTAGCTACTCACCAGACCAATTCAATTCAGTTCTCTCTGGTTGAGACCCAGGCATCAGTATTTTCTAAAGTTCCTGATGCTACTGCTGAATGCAGTTAAGAACAAAAACATAGGAGAATGAATGGAGTCTAAACCTTCACTAGTTATGCCTCTGGATATAATTCAATATAAGAAAGAGCTTTTCTGGATACTTAAAAAGTGATCTTGGTAGGCCAGGCACAGTGGCTCACAACTGTAATCCCAGCACTTTGGGAGTCCAAGGTGGGTGGATCACGAGGTCAGGAGTTTGAAACCAGCCTGGCCAGCATAGTGAAACCCTGTCTCTACTAAAAATACAAAAATTAGTCGGTGGCTTGGTGGCACACGCTTGTAGTCCCAGCTACTCAGGAGGCTGAGGCAGGAGAATCACTTGAACCCAGGAGGCAGAGGTTGCAGTGAGCCGAGATCGCACCACTGCACTCCAGCCTGGGCCACAGAGCGAGACATCATCTCAAAAAAAAGTGATCTTGGGAAACAGAACTTTCTAAATGATAGAAAAGCAGTTGCATCATTCAGTAACCATTTCCTCATTTCCAACATGCAGATGATTGGGAGTGTCACGCTCTGTTTTGCTGTGAAGATGGAGACGAGAGTTAGTCAAATCGCTTAGTTTAAATCAACTTGGAAAACAGATCATAATCCAGTTTTTCAAAATCAAGAACTTTGATCCTGTGGCTACTTTTTTATAAATTTAACATTGATATGAACAGAATTGGTAAACTCAGTAAACAAACTCAGAACTCTTAGGAAAAAGACAATGTCTACAGATAAGAGTAAGCGAAATTAGCTTTGTGGAGCTGAAACCTCTTTATTCCTGGCATCTTCCTTGCTAAGTCAATTATTAAACTGGTAATGTCTATTCATTTTATTATTTGTGCTGATGTTTATAAACACGCTATTATAAATATGCCTAATGCTTGGCATATAGCCTTTTTTTTTTTTTTTTTTTTTTGTAAGATGGAGTCTTGCCCTGTCATCCAAGCTGGAGTGCAGTGGTGTGATCTTGGCTCACTGCAACCTCTGCCTCACAGGTTCAAGCGATTCTCCCGCCTCAGCCTCCTGAGTAGCTGGGATTACAGGCACATGCTACCACACCTGGATAACTTTTTTGTATTTTTTAGTAGAGATGGGGTTTCACCATGTTGGTCAGGTTGGTCTCAAACTTCTGACTTCGTGATCCGCCCGCCTCGGCCTCCCATAGTGCTGGGATTACAGGTGTGAGCCCCTGTGCCCGACCGGCATCTAGTCTTAACCACATTTTGAAGATAGATTTATTTGTAAAAGAATCTAAATTTTCAAATATAGATAGCTTGATGGAAATATATCAAGCAAGCTGGGCATGGTGGCTCATACCTATAATCCCAGCACTTTGGGAGGCTGAAGTGAGAAGACCACTTGAGCCCAGGAGTTCAATACCAGCCTGGGCAACATAATGAGTCCCTGTCTCCAAAAATAAAAAGGAAAGGAAGCAAAATACCTAACAGAATAGAATCCATGGACTTTCATCTTACAGAAAAATAATCAAGAAGATAATGTAAGTTAAGCATCTTCTTTAGTGATTTTCACATAGTGCAGTGGTTCTCAAATAGTGGACCGGGGCCAGCAGCATGAACATCACTTGGGAATTTTAGAAATGCAAATTTTCTGGGTCTACCCTTATTGAACAGAATCTGAGATTTGAGCCCGGCAATCTTTGTTTTAATAAGCCCTCTCTGTGATTCAGTTACACTCTAAAGTTTGAGAAGTTCTCACACAGTAGAAATGCTATGAAAAGGCACTGATTTTTATTATGTTTAGAAAAAAAAATTGTCCATAACAAAAGATAATATTTGCCCAGAAGTTGATTTTTATCTCTAGCACAAATAATCAGGGTACTTATCATTCTATTATATTTTTTCATTACATGTCAAAGATTCATAAGTAGTTTGCAACAGCTTTCTTCATACACTTAAGTAATCATTAATTCCTTACATTTGCTTTCAAAAGTTCTTTAAAACAGCAGAGTTAGATTTCACATGTACTTTACTTACCTCATCAAGATAATGTTTCTGTAATGATCTCGCTTATATGTTGCATAATTAGATCTAATATCTCTCTAATGAGATACACCATGTTATCTGGAACCAGCTGTTCTATCCTGGATAGCAAAGGACACTTTACACTAAATTTTCTGAGACACTCAAGAATAATAAAAGTGGTCATTTCACAAAATTATATTTTCTTCCTTTCTTTAAGAATCTAGTTGTTTTTGAATTGATATAGATATTCACAACAGCTCAAAGGACTAAGGGAGTCAGCTAGTTTTGGCAGGAAGCATAATGTGTAATAATTATTACGCTGGGAGAATAAAGACTCTCAGTTCTCACAACTGTAAACAGTAAACTGAGAGTATAGACCAGTTTTTTCTAATATCTTCACATTTGCATATTTACCATACATCTGAAATTTTCACATTACAGTTTTTAAAATAATATTTTTATATGAAGCGTATATTTATTTATTAAAAAAGAGTTGTAAGTAGCCTTAGAAATGTTGTAGTCCTTTTTTCAGTGACTGCTTATGTATGTTTAATAAATATGAGAGGGAAGTAAGTAGACATATATACCTATGGCGCTTGCTTTATTGATTATTCACTCACAAAAATATCTATGTGCATTTTTAATACAGACAAATGAATACACAATAGACATATGTGGATATGCAAAGTGAAGTGCATGAAGGCACAGCCACTCATTTACATTCAGTAGCATTCTCACCTCCCTGCTCAAATGTAAATACACAACTATTTATCTAAACTGTATTTGCTTGTTAATGAAACCAGAGCATGCAGCATTTTATGAAAGTGTGGTGAATTAATGGATAAGATTTCCTCCCCTCCCTACAGCCTGAGTCTCTACAGAAGAGGAAATTAAGGGAGACAAACTGAACTGTGATGCTTGGGGACTCCCTTGATTCTGCCTGTCACCGTTTTTAAGCTGGCTCAAGGCCTCAGGGGAGTCTGGCTGTTCTAGCCTTCCTTAGCCAGCCAGACGGTAACGGTCCACTGCTTTTATTCATTACCCTGAATGTAATGCACTAAATTTAACAAGTAACACACTCAGCGGGAATTTATTGGCCTTTTGCAGCATGATTGCAAGGTAGGATATGGATATGGATTCCAATTACTGTTGACACCCAGATAAGAAGAACAAAGCCTGTATATAATTATTAATCAAAGTTGATATCTTAGGGAAATGAAATTAAATAAATAAATACATATCTCTGTACTATGTGATGCAAACATTCCCAAGTTTGAAAAACTCTTTCTGGTTACACAATAGAGGCATTCCAATTAAATATAGCAATAATAAAAGAGCAACATGTAGAGGCAAATGTTCTTATAAAGCAGCAACTTTCACATAAAAATAGCTTATGGAGCAGATGTATAGAAACTAACAAATTCCAAACAGAGACTCATAAGTAATGTGTAAATAAATAGCCAAATAAACAGCAGTCTTTAAATAAGGATTTAATATTTTAATTAGAAAAATAATCCACATAATATTGTTATTCCAGAAGGTAGTTATATAGAGATCTACTAAAATAGAAGTAATTTTAAAAAAATATATAGTATTACATTTTCATGTCTACAGTACTAGAGTTACCCACTCATGAAAATTTTTGTTGGCCTATAGGTAGATATTTATGATGAACCTCAAAGTCCTTGGGTTGCAACAGGAAAATGGCTGGAACCAGATTCATTAACTCACTTCACACAAGGATTTGCTATTGAGATTGTTTGTTTTATTTGTAAAGGCGATAGGGAAACACAAACATAAAAGTATAGAAGAGAATGAACATGATTTTATTTTATCACACTGTGGATGAAAAATGTTGAAGAATGTAAGTCATACAAAAACAAAAAGGGAACGTCACCTTCTATGTGATTAACCCAAATGACCAATTTAAATTAATGAAATAAGAGGCAACATGCATCACAGGTAAAGGCTTGAACCCTCACATTATACAGAATCATATCCTGGTTTCAATAATTACTAGCTTTCTGACCTTGAGCCACTAATTTAATCTCTCTTAGCCTGTTTCCTCAAGTGTAAAATAAGGACGACTATAGTAGCTACCTGCATTGTTATACTAAAATAAAATAATCCCAGTAAATTACGTAAGATCGTACTGGGTGCAAAGTAAATACTCAATAAACATTAGCATTTTATGTTATTTTGTATTAATTTAACCTATTCAGTATTAAAACTTATTAAACTAGAAAGCAAATATCATCAAAACCTTTCTTTTATTCCTGGATATGCTTTAGTATAAATTTTGTTAATGAAGAAAAGGGACATTTTATTCCTCAAGGATCAGTACGGATTTAAGTCATGGTTTTTTACCACAGTCTCATCACATAACTGTGTGAAGTTAAATTGCGCTTCTGTTGATCATGACGGTTGGTACACAGTTTGGGTTTTAAACAGAGAGTGGCTAATCGAAAATCATTGAAGTTCTGCCATGTTTTTCTCTGAATTTCCTGAGATTATCATGGAGGTTACCTAATTGAAGCCATAAATAATTGAAATAACGAGACAAAATTATCTGCAGAGAGATGAAGAAGTACTTCAATGTCAATATCACCGACTGATGCTTTGGGGACTAAGTCTTCAAAAGACCCATAAAGCTAAAGGAAGCAGTGAAGTAACATGGATTCTGTCAACCTTAGGGGATTCTAGTATAACAGTAAAATGATTATTTAAGCCACACACATTAACCAAAACTAACAATCAAATAACTATCATATTATAGATATGTCTAATTATTTTTTCATTTGAATTTTGTCATTATGCTGGAACAATTTTTATTTCAGAATACATGGGATCTTCATGTAAAAACTGTTGAGATAAAGTTAGAGGCCTAGTCTTCTGAATCAGAGAAACATGAATAATACATGATCTTTTAAACATTAAGAAAAGATAAATTAAACAAAATAGTACTTTAAGTAAATAGCGAGTAAATGTTTACATTGAAGGAAATTCATTCATTCATTCATTCTTGAGTGATATCTTAAGTGCCTTCTCTTAACTAGTTCTGTGCTAGCAATGAGGATACAGCAGTAAATCAGATAGAGGAGATCACTGGCCTCATAGGTCTTTAGATTCCAGTAGTGGAGAAAAATATGAAATAATCATTGATATGATATGGCCATGTCTCCACCCAAAAATCATCTTGAATTGCAACTCACACAATTCCCACGTGTTGTGGGAGGAACCTGGTGGGAGGTGATTGATTTATGGGGGCAGGTCTTTCCTACATTGTTCTCATGATGATGAATGGGTCTCATGAGATCTGATGGTTTTAAAAACAGGAGTTTCCCTAGACAAGCTCTCTCTTTGCCTGTTGCCATCCATGTAAGACACGACTTGCTCCTTTTTGCCCTCCACTATGATTGTGAGGCCTCCCCAGCCATGTGGAACTGTAAGTTCATTAAATCTCTTTCTTTTGTAAATTGCCCAGTATTGGGTATGTCTTTATCAGCAGCATGAAAATTGACTAATATAATTACAATTTTGACAAGGATACTGACTGCAATGGAAATCCTCATATATGAGGATTTAAACCCAGTCTTGGGTAAAGAGTCAGAAGGTCTCAACAGGACATAATTTCACACGTGCTAACTCACTCAACCCTCACACCAACCTAATGAGATCACTACTGCTACAGTCACCCGGTTCACAGATAAGAAAACTGAGGAACAAAGGCATTAAATACTTTAATAATTAATCACAGAGCCAGTAAGGGATAGACCCAGCATCCAAACCCAGGTTGCAACCACTCACTGTGCCATAGAAGTCTGTGCATCTGTGAGAGGACAATGAGAACACACTCCAGCTAGAAATCGAGGCACCTGGGAAAGCCTGAGGTGGGAAGAGCTTGGTACCGGAAAACAGGACTGTCTCAAGTCCTGTTCTTGAGAACAAGAACTGTCTGAGTTCTGTTCTTTTGAAATGTGAAAAATTATTACAAATGTGAAAAATTATGTATATAATTTTAAATTGTCTAATAGCCACAGTGAAAAAGAGCAAAATGCAACAGATGGGTATAGCTACTATGGAAAACAATTGGGCAGTCTTATAAAATAAACATGCCCTTACCATACAATTTAGCAATTAGACTCTTGAGCCTTTACACTAGACAAATACAATTCACGATTATACAAAAACCTGTACAGAAATGATTAGAGCAAAAACAGGAACCAACCTAGTACTTAAATGGGCGAGTAGTTAAATAAAATCTGTGGTACATCCCTACCAGGGGATACTACTCAGCAAAAAAGAAGAATGAACTATTAAAATGACTTGGATTAAACTTCAGATAATTATACTAAGGGGAAAAAAAAGGCAATCCCCAAAGGACACACACTGTATGATTTCATTTACGCAAAATTCTTTAAATGACAAAATTCTAGAAATGGAGAAAAGACTAGTAGTTGCTAGAGGTCAGGACTGGGGCGGGGACAGGGCACAGGAAAGAGGGCAGAGTGATTATCAAAGGGAATTATAAGGAATCTGTGATGAAGGAACAGTTCTGTACTCTGATGTGGTGGTAGATACACCTACACATGTGATAAAGTTGCACAGAACTAAACACCTACACACACTCACAAACACACACACACAAATGAGTACAATTAAAATTAGGAAAAGATGAATAAGATAGTATCATTGTCAATATTCTAGTAACAATATTGTACTAAGATTTGCAAGATATTGCTATTGGGAAAACTGGATAAAGGCTACACAGGATTTCTCTGCATTATCTTTCACAACTGCAAGGAAATCTAGAATTATCTCAAAACAAAAATGTTAGTTACAAGAAAAGAAATATGAAATTCATTTTTCTTAATTAATCAAATATATTCAAAGCCTTTTTATTTCAACATATGAAACTATATGAAAAGTATTGAGATATTTTACATTTTTCTTATATTGTCCCTTTGGGCTAGCCCCATTCCAAGTTCTCAGTAGACAATAGTGGCTAGTGGTGACTATACGAGACAGCACAGGTGTAGAAGAACACAGAGACAAGAGGTGGGCAGAGGCTAAAGGTAGGGAGGGTGAGGTCATAAAATGTAGAGTCTTCGTAAGGGCACACAGGCCTCATGTGCACTCTCCTACTGCTTTCTCCCTTGCTCATTCTCCTTCAGCCACACTAGAGTCCTTACTGCTCGTGGAAAATGCTAAGCACACATGCTCTGGCCTTGGGCACCTTGCTCTTCATGCTTTCTCTGCCTGGAACTTTCGCCCCTGGATACCTCTCTGACATGCTCCCACATCTGGAATGGTCTCTGCTCAGATGTCTATCATGAGGTCTTCCCTGATCTACTTCTATAAAATAGCAAATGCCACCTTTCTATGCCCCCCTCCATCACCCATTATATGGCTTTCATTTTCTTCATCATACTTACATCATCTGACATTCTATATATACATATGCATTTGTATATTCGTCAGTCTTCCACAGAGGGCAGGGGTATTGTCTGCTTTCTTTGAGACATATTTCCCAGAGCCTAGAAGAGCTCCTGGCACACAGTATACATGCAATGAATATTTGTTGAATCAATTGTTTGAGGAATAAATGATGTATGTTTAATTCCTTCATAGTTTTCAAACGAACTACCTCAAATAAAATCTACACATATTTTCCTTGAAATCAAAAACTGACATAATGAATTTCAGAACTTGGGTAAAGTTTCCTGGGTGTTCAAAGAGTGAGGCACAAAAGCAATCTCTTTGCATTCCAATAAAAATCAATAAAATATTTTTCATGCAAAGATTAAACTCATGGCTAAAAGTTATGTTTGTTTTTTTAACATTGCTAATTATTTTAGACAGCTCTTATTTCTCTTATAATTTTGTTTAAAGTTTATTTCTGTATTCATGATTAATTTATTTCTATCTTGTTGCTAAATCTACTTTTCTACCAAGTAAACTCACTCAGAAATTCTCAAAAAGTTACTCAGTACTGGGCCTCCAGGGACATATTACCTTCTTGGAGATGCATTCTTCCAATAACCCCAATCAGATGTTTTTTCTCTCTTGGACTTCCATTGCTGTACTAGTTATGTATCTGAATTTAACACCTATTCCAGTCTACTTACATCAAAGATATTTATGAAAATGTTATCACTCCAGGAAGGCAGAAACTGTCTTCTTCTCTCTCAGTCACTAGCATAATGCTGTGCACTTCTTAGTTGAACTTAGATAAATATTTAATGAACTGAATTGAATTATGTTTTTAATAATGTATGCATACATCTAGTCTAGAAGACTTGGTAAGCAAGCAGTGCTTAAGATACCTTTTCACAAATTCAGACTGTCCAGTATTTGTCCCAGAAAATAACTAATATCTATCAAGCTCCTATGATGCATTAAAAATTTTACACGTGATCTCATTTAGCCTCCATAAAATATGAAGTGGGTATTATTGGTAACACTGTTATCTATGATGAACTGGAAGCTCAGAAAGTACATATAATGTTTCCAAGTTTTAACAGCTGTTAAATGTCAGGATTCTCCAAGTTGGTTGACCCCAAAGTATTATTTTACACTTCCTAGTGGGGTTCTAATACTTTAATATAGAGATAGCTTCTGAAGACAAGCAATAGGAAGTATATATTTCAAAAGAGGAAATTGAAATGTTAGAGATTATCTAGAGAAACACATCCAAGTCATGTTGAACTTCAGAAACTATATCTCATGTAAGTTGAAGAAATTGGAGTGTTTGGAGCCAAGAAAATAGCAAATGATACAGTATAGAAAGAAATTTGGCCTCACTCAAAGAGAGGCCTAGTCTTTGTACCTGGTTCTTTGGAGGTAACCGTTAAACACTGGAAATTCACCAGGTAATAGGAATGTCTTTGTTATTCATGATGGGCTCTTTGGACAACTTGCTATATTATTAATCAATCAATCAGTCATGCCTATGTATTGAAATTCCAACAAAATCTTTGAGCACAGAAGCACAGAAGCTCAATTGAGCTTCCCTGTTTGATAGAATGAAGTATTCATGTGCATTGCAATGTTTTGAATACTTCCCCCCAAAAGCATGCATTTAAAAGTTAAATATCCAATTCCAGAGTGTTGAGTGGTAGGGCCTAATGAGAGGTGATTAGTCCATGAGGGCAAAGTGAATGGATCAATGCTGTTATCATGGGAGTGAGTTTGTTACAAAAGGTACCCCTTGTCCCTCTTTTACTGACCCTCTTGTCCCTCTTTTACTCTCTCTCCCTCTCTTGCCTTTCCACCTTCTGCCATGCAATGACACACTGAGAAGGCCTAGATGCTGTTCGCTTGGTCTTGGACTCCCCAGCCTCCAGAACTGTGATAAATCAATTTCTGTTCATTATTAATTACCCAGTGTGTGGTGTTCTGTTATACCAACACAAAATAGGCCAAAAATATACCATCACACATCAATAGTAGAAGAGGTATACATCCTAAAGACAGCACAAATCTCCCATTTGGAACCCTTCCAGACTCTGTACCAGGTATCTCTTTCTTTGACTGATTTTATGAATCATTCCCCTGTAATAAATAAAACGGTGAGTATAGTAAGTTTCAACGAGTTCTGTGAGTATTTCTAGTAAATTATGGAATCTGAAGGTGATTAGGGGCAATATGGAACTAGTGGTGGGTGTCAGAAGTAAAGGTGGTCTACTCTTTAACTTTGTAGCTGGATTCTAATTTCGTTCAGTTAAACTCCAAAATTTGGGGCAGACTCTGTGGTCTGGAAAACTTTATCATAAGTTCATGTAGATGCATAACAATAATGCCAAAATTCCAGAGATCCTTACAAATTATTGTAACAAATTAAAGGTTTGTCTGAGGAGAAGGACATGAAAACTGACCTCCAATATTCAAAGTGCTGTCATACAGACATTTTATAGACACTTTATTGTCTTACGACAATAAAATAAAACTTTTTTAAAAAAAGAATCTCATCATATGAGATGTGCAATAATCCCTGACTTAACTTTGTACAGAGTATATTACTGCTATTGCTCTGCAAAATTATAAGCCTGAAGTTGCCTACAGCCAGCTATGGTTTTCTTTCTTTTTATATTTATTTATTTATTTATTTATTGTTTTTTGAGACAGAGTCTCACTCTGTCACCCAGGCTGGAGTGCAGTGGTGCAATCTCAGCTCACTGCAACCTCTACCTATGGGTTCAAGTGATTCTCCTGCCTCAGCCTCCAGAGTAGCTGGGACTACAGGTGTCCACCACCATTTCAGGCTAATTTTTGTATTTTTAGTAGAGATGGCGTTTTGCTGTGTTGGCCAGGCTGGTTTTGACCACCTGACCTCAAATGATCCAACCACCTCGGCTTCTCAAAGTGCTAGAATTACAGGTGCGAGCCGCCGTGCCTGGCCTATGCTTTTCTATTTTCATAATAACAGCATCATTTTGTCCAAAGGTTCAGCCTGCTCCAGGTTCCTAACTGTGGCAAGTTAGATATTATATAAAATAATAACTTTAAAATTACATATTAGATGAAGGAGCTTAATTAAAATATAGAAACATTCTTTTTTTAAAAAAATGGTAACAATAATATATCATAACAAAGCAATGTGTTACAGTAAGCAAAATGTTTATATTCTTCCTATGGGGGCAAAAGGAGCAGGAAAATAGAAGTACAAGAAGTGGGTCAAAATTCCCACATTGTGTTTGGTGAATTCAAGTAACATTTTTCTCGAAAAATCTCTCCAATTCCTGATACAAAATTAAAACAGATTCGGGGAACTTCAGAATGTGAAGATAACTAGTTAAACTAATATAATACAGCTCTCAGAATTCGGAGAAGATATTCTCTAACAGTTTCAAAACAATATAGGTCTAATTTTAGTGATGTTTTACTGAATAACTGGCATATTTACACATAATACCATAGATTTGAACAAAAAGCATCAATGTTGATGGAATACTAACTATATTTAATTAACTCCAATCATTATATAATGGGAAAACGTATTATTTCATTTCTATCAAGTGAGATATGAAATTGAAGTTCTGTCATAATGTGCTAACTAACTATAAATTAAAGACTACTAATTTTTCCAGGTTTATTTTTTCAGAAGAGGAATCAAAAAGGCACTATACAGGTGGCTTTTTAAAAGCCATACATTTTTGAAAAGCCATAAATAATTACATACTTTTCCCCCATTCCCATATACTTATGTTTTGCAAAGACAACTGACATTTCACATTGTGTCTTCATAGTTTTATCTGAACTCTGCTTCCCAGGATATAGACAGGGATGAACTATTTTCTTAGAGTAGGCTAAAATGCCTCATTGTGCTCCACCACAAGAACCCCCTAAAATTCTGATGCCTTGAATTGCTCCTGTTACCTGGTCCACACTGGTTTACTTAAGGGTCATCAAAGAAGTCTGGTTCTAAAACTATACTCCGCATTCTTCATTCTGATGAAAACCAAGTATTCCTCTAGATTGGAGAAGGTCTAAATATGTATCCTGTATTTGTTCAGGATGTTCTTCATACTGTTATCCAGTTTCAGGTACAAGAGTAGAATAATCGATAGTATGATATTCACCAGGGTAATGCTACTCAAACTTGCTCAGTTGATGGAATCACTGATGGTTAAGGTTGGTTTCGTTTTATTTTTTATTTTGGAAAAACGTAACGATGACTAATTTTAACATATGAGCTTGAATATTTGATTTCTAGATGACATAACCATAATGTATAGTTTTAAAATCACAAATATCCTCACACTAACTTCAATAAAGTCAGGTTCTCTATGTTGTATTGGGATTTATTACAATATTACTTATTAAAATTTTCTGTCCTTTTTCTGTTATTTCTTTTTTATTTCAATTTTTATTTCTATTTTCATGAACATATACAATATTATTTATGAGTAAATCTTGCTAAAATAAAAAAAAGGAATCTGATTAAAATATTTTTGCCTACCTCAAAGCTTGCAGAAAATACAGGAAAGAAGAACATGGTTAATGACATTACAGCAAATTTCAGAATGAGAGAACCAATAAAGGACAAAAAATCCAGTTTCATCAATAAATAAGTTGCAAAAGATTAAATGAGAGGGGAACCTATAGATTAAAAGGGACTTCAGAAACATATCAATCAAATGCCATCTTCATTCAAACAAATTAACTGTATAAACAAAAATGAGATAATCAGAAGCTTGCAGACTTATGGAATTTGATAATACTAAGGAAATACTGCAAATATTGGTAGGTGTCATTATGCTATTGAGGTTTAAAAAACAGTGCCTTCTTTTTAAAGATGCATATTGAGATATTTATTGATATATGGATATTATATGATGTATGAGTTCACTTCAAAATAATCCAGGGAGTTAGGAATGAGCAAATGATGTAATAAATGAAACCAGATTGGCCATAAATTGATATAATTTAATTAGTTGAACTATATGTGTGATAAGCACATAGAGGTTCATTATGCTATTCTCTCTAATCGGCATATATTTGGAATTTTCATAACATAAGTTTTTAAAAACAAAAGCTATCATTTACTGTGAACAGAAAGCCAAAAGAAAATGTAGCAAAGAAACATATGGAATAATTCATTGAAAACAGAGAAAACTCAACCGATTCAGTAATATTTGGACAACAGGGAGAAATATTTCTGCCCAGGACGTGGCTGGTGTTCCACAGATAACGTTGATCTAGAACAGAGAGCCCTCAGGATGCACAGCAGATTAAAAACTTCAAAACTAATGTACCTGAATTATGTGCTAATAGAAGCGTGAGAAAAATATCAACATTAGCTAGAATGTAAAAAGAAATGCTTCCTTTTTAACTTTACTTCACAGACCAAACACTAAGTCATACCTTTCATAGGTGTGCAGAAAGCATTATAGATGGAGTGGAATGGGTGGAGGAGGTTTGCGAGTAAATAGTTCAAAAAGCACTTTTGTAGTGTTCAAAACAGCAAATATTAGCCTTTTCTAACAAAAACGGAGTGTTTAAAACTAAACTGTGTAATAATGTCTTTCAAGGTCCATATACTTTTTTTTCATTAATTTCTCTTAGATGGACGTCCATTTTGGAATCCAGTTATCGAAACTGTTGTCAATATTTTTGCCTTTTATTCCACCAGTTTTGCACAACTGGGCTGGGACAGTATTGTATGGGACCAAATAATACAAGGCATCCATATTACTACTTCTGTCTGAGTGTTTGCCTCGAAACTTCAGTGGAAAACTTTACTCTTCTGTTGGCCCATCCCTGGTCTTAGAGTGTACTAGTCGGGATTATAGTCAACTTGAACCTACTATTTAATCAATAGTTGAACTATTCTCCTAAGATGCATTCTGTTTAACACTGAAGGAAACTAACACAGCTTGACCCTTGTGAAGTGTTGTGAAGAGCTACAGTCAAGCGGAGACTTCTTTTATTCTGGTTGGAGTATTTTGTTACTATCTTTACCTTGAGCTGGGCAGAATCGTGAATAGCTACAAAAAAATTCCTTTATCTTTGTTGCTTCAATGTTAAGAGGCCTTATTAACACAATGACATTAAAACTGGATTGAGTCTGTAGCTACACATTTAATTTTAATGCTTTCAGTAACTTAAACTAAGACGATAATAGCTACCATTTACTGAATATGTATTTTAACCAAACACTGAACTTGAGAGCTTTCTATACAGCATTATATTTATACACTTTTTCATTATTTATTGGCATTGCAAAAGATTATCCAACCAATTGCTCCTATCAAGCCCACTACTCTTTCCTCCAGACTTTGCAATGGCAGTGAGCAGAGCTATTGTAGCTTTTACATAAGTGTTCAGCAGTGGGTTGGACCCAGCTCATACTGATTCAAGAGACTGTCTTTTCCCAACTCTACATTAAGTGACATCATACTGGTAGTTTCAGATGGCCAGGATGGGAGAAATCAGTAAGAGAGCCAGTTGCTAAACATTTGCCAACACACCGCTGTATGCAACCCTCATTCATTCTCCAAGAAGAAATTTTGTCATTGGGAGTATTTGACATGGCCCAGTTATTGCTACTTTAGAGACAGTTTAACATTAAGACTTGATTCACTTTAAAGAGATAAAAGGAAAGAAATCAGGCTAAATAGTGAAGTCACAGGTAGGCATTCCACCCTCCAACCATCTCTGAATTTGTCTAATTTCTTGAAAGAACCAGGTGAGGGAGCCGCGGTCCTATGGGCATTCTTTCAAGAACTTGGGAAGAGGATTTGGGGAAGACTCTCTAATTCAAGGGTCAGCAAACTACAGCCTGTGGGCTAAATCTGCCGATTTCCTGGTTTTACAAATAGCATTTTATTGGAACAGAGCCACACCTATTTGCTTATGTGTTGTCTAGGGCTGCTTCCACACCTCAACAGAAGTGCTGAGTAGTGGTGACACAGACTGTACGGTCCCCAAAGCCAAAAATATTTACTATCTGTCCCTTTAAAGATAAAGCATTCCATGAGTGGCTGAGGTAGGCATGTGTTTGGTATATAAATGATGTTTTATTCTGGATTTAGTTCATGTAAGAATGAGGTGGCAATAAGCTCAATTTCTTTGCTTTTCCTCAATCTGAAGAAGAGACTAGCAGAAATCTAAACTACGTGCTTAATTTTATACTCGTGGACTCGTGCAATTTCATCATTTAGAGGAATAATTGCATTCATTTTGTCACAGAAATATTCTTATACTGGCTTCACATAAGTTGGGCTGCCCAGACACTCTACCTGGATATCTTTATTCAATTATTCATTCATTTTTTCATTCAACAAATTAATCTAATATTTATTAAAGCCCTAATATTTATTAAAGCCCTACTAGGTTCTGGGCACTGGGGGTATACTCATGAATAATCAAGGCTCCTGTTCAAACGGAGCTTATATTTTAGTGGGAACAGCATATAGGCATACATTTATTTGCTCGTTGTCTAATATAATATCAGGAAGTGATAAGCACTATGAAGAAAACTTAAAGCAAGAAAGGTGTTCCACAGTGAATGGGGTGCTTTTAAAGATGTTTAGGAAAGGTATCTCTAAAAAGATGACATTTGAGCAGAGAGATCAGAATAAAGTAAAGGAGCCAGTCATGCATCCCTGGCAGAGAGATCATAGGCTAAGGCTCACTAGCAGGCATGGCTGGGAAAGGGCAAGATGGAGAGTGAAAAAGGGGAAGAGTCATGAGAGATGATGGCAGTAAGGTAGACAGGGGCAAGGTCATATCTGGCTTCGGCAAGCAAGGAGTTTTGCATGTTATTCTTATGACAGGAAAAACCACTGGGAAATTACAAGGAGGGTGCCGATTTGAAATAATTTACACTTTAGCACCCTCTCTTCTTTATGTCGTGGAGACTACTGTGGTTGATAAAGGAGAAGACCAGTTATTATGAGGCTATTGCAACAGTACAGGCAAGAAATGACCTGAGTTTTTTGGGCTTAGGTGTTACCGGGAACCATGAGAAGACAGTTAAAAGGATTTTTGATCAAAAATGCCTACAGACTTTCTAAGTCCTCTTTATAATTGAATGCTAACTGAGTTCTTACTTCATGGAACAGAGATTGGGGAAGAATTTACACATTCATTCAACAAACACTGATCTTTAATATTGAAAACAACAGCTGCTATGTGCTTGAGATTAGAAGTTAAAAGAAGGTCTGTTCAGTGGAAAATAATGCACAGCAATCGGTTCCTCACATATTAGCTCCCCTTTTTACTTTTTAAAACCTTTTCCCATTCTGACCTCAGACTCTTCCATTACGTTTTCTGCATCCGTGGGACAACTCTGGGACCATGGCTGCTCCTAGAGGCTGCTGCCTTTGAGGTGCTCTTGTCATCTAGAGTTTGAGAATGAAAGGCACGGATTAAAATAGAATACAGTCTATGAGGAACATGCGCACGCGCACGTGCGCACACACACGCGCACAGACACACACACACATCGTAAGTCCAATATGCGATTGTTGAATCTTCTAATCTTCCCTTTCACAAATTTTACCTCTCACTATTAACATGGTTAGGTGATCCTTCAGCCAATTAAGGTATGGAATTCCTTTAACTCATGTTTTAATTCTGGTAAACTCAACTCTCCCTATTCCTTTCTTACCTGTTCATGTTAAGCTTCTATGCGACATATGCTAAAAATTTTAAACTGATTTCCTTGAAGGTCTTTCCCATTGTTTGACATACAGAGGTACATCTTCTCTTGGTAATTCCACAGCTCTCTGTGTTGCCATGGATATTGTGAATTCAATATCTGTTCCCAAAGTTATGTTTCTTTCTTTGTCTTAAACAAAGGGCAGCTATTTAACTGATTGAAATCTTCCAAATGAAACATTCAAAAGTAGCTGGTTTTTCAAACCAGCAAGATTTAAGCCCTGGGAGTGAACATTTTGGCATTTAGTAGAGTGGTAGCGGTGTTCCCTGTCACATGGGTCTGCCTGTGACTCCAATGGAACCTTTTAATGTCATCTATAATTCAGGGTATATAAGAGTAGAGAGAGGGGTGTAAATGAACTGGCAAACAGTTCTTAAAGCTGAGAATAAAAATACCCACCTAATATTTCTGAGAATAGAGGTTTTGAAATTGAAATTCTGTGGATTCCTAATTATAACAAATGAAATTTCAGTGTGACTTAAAAATTATTAGAGAATCAAGGAAATAATATGACTGCAAAAAGTTTCATGTAGTATATATAAAATATATAACTATATATCACGTTGTTGTTATATTTTTAATTTTGAAAATACTCTATGTGTACAACCTTAACTATATCTTCTTTAGTGTTATGCTAAAGATAAAAAATAAAATGAGGACTTGGTAATCCTCCCCAAGGTATGGGTGAGCTACACTGGACTTCCTCTACCACACAAGCAGTGCTCAGGAGTGTGCCAGAGGAGCTTGGAAGGGTTAAAGTTTTGTCTGTGACACTGAAATTGAGGCCAGCTGTAGGTCATATTCACGTCCCAGTCACAGGAAAATGAACCTGTGAGACAGAACCTAATTATCTGCTAAACCAAAAGCCAGTCTCAGTTCAATAACTTACGACAGAGCTAGCAGCCAGATATAGTGTTACCATGGCAACTTTGGAAAAAGCTCCACTGCAGTTGAGAATAAGGAGGAAGGGAAAGAGAGTGTAACCCTAAATGTGCTGTAGCCGTTTGATCTCCGACAAGTGGGTCTATCTAGGAAACCAGGTTATTCTGTATGTGACTGCCATTGTCTATTCACTTTAATATCTGCTACAATTATTGAAAAGGAAAATGCAATTACAATGTCTTCTGGGCTTAAAAACGATTCCACTCTTTAATGGCTAAATGGGAATTAATTTTAAAGAGAAAAGTATAAGCTTCCTCTTTCTCCTCCTTCATGCCATCCCTAAATACAGATAAAGCAGGACACAAAGGGTGAGAATTCTTGACTACCTCATCATTGTCATGAATGAGGTCTGTGTCCATGAAATTCACTGTCAACCCTATTTTCCTCTGCCTTGCAAATGCCAAGATATTTTAAGGAAAACTTTCAGGAATTGAAGCAATACCATTTGCTTTTCTAAGGGGTAGGAGAACTGGAGAGTGGAAAAGAGAAATTTTTTTTTCTGTGGATTCTGCCTAAACTTTCCAGTGAAATGATTTCCTTGGGATATTGAGATAAGAAGATTCAAATACTAGAGAAAGGGAAAAGCCCTGTCAGGTTGGTCATTTTTCTTCTTGCCAGTTCACCTTCATAGTTCTTTCTGGAATACCACTGGAATTTCAATTTAGGAGATCATATGGCTTTATGCACATAAAAACTTCAGAAACCAGTTACCTTGAATACTGTGAAAACAACATCTCACTAAAAATATCAGCAGGTAAGAAACAAGGGCTTATCATACATCCATATGCACTTTGAGGAAGAATTCAGAAATATATTCCTCTATTTCTTTTTCATTCCCAATGGAGGCAAATCATGCTAAAGCTTGTCAGTTACAATTATTGGATTTCAACATATTTGACAATTTTGGTATGTCATTAATGATGTAATAAGACACATGTAGCACATAATGCTATCACTTGGGGTTGCTATCCAGCTGTAATACCAAATTTCAATCACATAGATATCTACGTATAAACATATAGATATAGCAGCGTGTTTCTTTGTGTATAACTCATGAACCCATTGGGTTTGGAATAAGGAGAGAAAGGAATATGGAGATGAATAATATCCTTTTCATATGCATGAATAACTTTGCAGTAATGCAAATGAGAAAACACAAAATGGAAAGTAGGTTTCTTCTAGCAGAAATATGACTAAGAACATAGCCTGAAATTTGTCAATAAATTAGACTCACTTATGATATCTGTGGATTTTCTTTAAGATGTCACATCTTTTAAAAACACTTTACCCTACCCTATTATATTATATATTCAGTATATAATTATGTAAATATGGAAATCCACAACTTCAAATTCCTTTAAACTGCCACTATGCAAGAAAGGGAGCTTTAGGATTGTATGACAGAAGGTGTGTTGAGGTCTGTAGGCAGGAAAGCAACACCAAAGGGCAAAATCAAATTTCTGATTAATTTCCAGGTAGAAGTAACCTAACCTCTGCTTGTGACCCTAACTTAATTTATTTTCAAGTAAAGGAAGCCAAAAAGTATACCCCTTTCTAAGATAGATGTTTCTGAGATCAGATTATTAAAAGGCTTGCAAAGATGCCAACTAAAACAATGAAGTTCAATACATTATTTGGATATTGTTACTCCTACTATAAGTTTTTCTCTTAATCTTTTCACTTATATAAATTAGTTAGGAAAGTAAATGAAGCAATTTTATCAGAAAACCATCTGAAAGAGCTATTGACTCAAATGCTTTTACATTTTAGTCTTATCACACATGATTAGCTTGCAGATATGAGCTTACTAATGATGCAAAGCATCAAATTTCACCGGATTCTCTGTTCCACTTTAATTCTCGGGAAAGATATTAGAAGCACTAACAAAGAAATCATACTTTTTTTTTTCTCTTGGTGTGTTTAGTCAATGATTTTGAAAAGATGTGCCATGACAGTCCTTCTGAACTGTTTCTTTGCACAGTTTCTTTAGCTCCATCATCAATATTTCTTACAGGCTTGTGGGTAGGTGTGTTTGTGTGTGTGTGTGCTTTGTTTTTTGTTGTTGTAGTTTGTTTAAAAGTCTCACTGTCACCCAGGTTGGAGTGCAGTGGTGCGATCTTGGCTTACTGCAACCTCCCAGGTTCAAGCAATTCTCCTGCCTCAGCCTCCCAAGCAGCTGAGATTATAGGCATGTGCCACCACGCCTGGCTAATTTTTGTATTTTTAGTAGAGATGGAGTTTCGCCATGTTGGCCAGGCAGGTCTCAAACTCCTGACCTCAGGTGATCCACCTGCCTCAGCCTCCCAAAGTGAGAGGATTACAGGCGTGAGTCACTGCGCCTGGCCTGCTTTATTTCTAATTATAATCCTAAAATACCAAGTGAGATCTGTGTGAAGCATATGCTCCAACCAGCATAAGAGCCTTGATGTGTTCAATTAACATTAAAAAAATACAATACAATAAAATGTAGCTGAAACTAATTTTACAACTTAAAATAATTTGCTTTCCATATGGAAGGTATTTAATGTATTTGTTGACTGAGTAAGTGAATAATTGAGCCTATCTGCTAAGGATCAAGATTTGATTATCTGCATAAAGACAAAAGAAGAAAAACTAAAGTCTGAATGAAACTTAGAAAAAACAAAAAAGACTATGCCCTATGCTACCCCTGGATAGCTCCATGAAAAAAGATTCCAGTTTTCAAGGTTCTTAATTCACTCACTGAAAAGGAAAAGAAAATCTAGAACAATAGTTATTACTATTGTATCTACAATGTTAAAATGGACTAGAATATTCTAGAATGTATGAAAATTTAGTGTATAATGAAGGTGGAATTACACATCTCTGATTTTCACTCCCTCCCGTAGAGGTTGTAAAACTAGCAGTGAAATAGGGAATGTTTGCCTATATTCAATTTTCTCTTCTCTCTCTAGGACACTAGTGACCACTAGTGTAAAACTAGGAGTCAAATAAGGAATATTTTCCTATATTCAATTTTATCTTCTCTCTCTAGGACACTAGTCTCTTCACTGACCCCAGTCTGGAAAGTTTCATGGTGTTCTATATGATGGATGACTACCTTCAGATCGTGTCGTAAAGTCTTCTCTGTTTGATAGTTAACTATGATAAATTCTATGATCCAGATCTCTAGGATTAGGTTAATATTTCTGGCCATGCACTTTAGAAATTAAAAGTGAAACCATTTCTTTCTTACGATTCTATCTCTTCCAAACCAGACCAATTTGTTTAGAGCTCATTATACTTGCTATAAGTTTAAAAAATAATCTAACCGTCACTTCAAATCCTCTGTTTATTCTATTCTTGATTGCATCTTCCTTCCCATGAAAGAAATAAACGTTATAGATCAAATGAGTGGACAAAAATAGAGCAACAGCATAATGTTAGGAGGTAATTATTTTGGTTTTCCTGATATCATTCAACTATACAGTCGATCACTTGACTCTATTAATTCTACCTTCTAAATTTTCTCTGATCCCTCTTTGCCTTTCTAATCCCACTGCCATCACCTTCATTCAGGCCATTATCATCTGTTCCAATGAATATCCACAGGGAATCATTACATATAATTATATATAAGTGTATTTATCAACATAGTAGTGTTTATATTAGTTAAAAATAAGGTGGAAGTAAATTCAATGTACATCTGTGAGCTGACTGGTTAAATAAATTGTATTAGTGTATCATAAGACAGTAACACAATAAGCATATGATAAAATAATATGTGGGAAAGTATTCAGTATATAACAATTGAAAAACAAGTGACAAAAGATTATAAAAATATTGAGTGCATGTATGTGATGGGGGAGAGAGATAGGACACATGAGTTTACATTGCATGATAATAGGAGATATGCTCTGGCTGATGAGATTAATAATGTTTTTGTTTTTCTATTTAGTCTGGAATTTTTCATTTTATAATTTTATACAATGAACATTTGCTATTATTGATCTATAAGACTTTATTTTGTTTTTCTTTTGTGCCTCCCCAGACTTTCATTTATTTTGTAAAAAAACCTAGTTATCTTTAGATAATGTGAAAATATCTTAAATTGTTTTAAAATAGTTCAAGACTAGCAAGTTTACTAACATTGGAATAGTAAGTTTAACTGCATTTGCAACCAGTAATATTATCTTTCCAGTTGAACATGGAAGGGTTCCAATCTTTTCAGGATATGAACCACCTGAATAAGACAGGTGTTAAAATGTGTCATAAAATGTGTTATAAAGAAATCTGCATATCTTTCTAAGCAAAATATATTATTTAAGGAGAAGGTTGAGATAAAATGTCCTTATATTATGGTTAGGTTCATTTATTATCAGATGCTTCAAAATTGTTGATGTTCATTATGACAGGTTCATAGTTTTTCTTCAATATCTACTCCTTTTTTTCTTCTGATTTTTAGCTGGGTAAATAACTACCTAGAATTAAGTCTGCATTTTCGTTCACCCCTCTTCTCCAAAACTTTGTGTAACTTGTGATTAAGTTCTAAGGGCGTAGTAGATTCTGTTTGTAAAAATTCCAAATTGTTTCCTTAAAAGGGAGTGCAGTGCCTTTATTTTTCTCCTTTCGTTTCTACCAGAGCAACAAGATGGAAGCAACCTGATTCCTAACTTCAAAGTATTCAACCATGTTTCTAGAAGAATGATTTCCTAAGCTATGTAGTCGTCTCTAAATTTTTCACTACTGCTTCAACATCTTCCTGTGGTACCACATTCATACCATGCCTAATATCAAAGTTCTATTAACTGAAATACAAGTCCAAGGGGAAGTTAATGCTAATTCACAAAAGGAATATGATGATTCTAATTCTTTTAGTACCAACAGGTAGAAAAACTTTATGAAATCTTCTCTGCCTTTCTTTGTTGCCACAAATTGCATCCCTATGTAATCTACTGTGTCATTAAATACTGCCAATTGTAGATTCATGAAATTTCTCCCACTTACTTCATACTAACTGGCCCTAGTAGTTCTTAACTTTGGGTGATTTTAGTCTCCTTCGAAAATATTATATACATGATTAGATCACCTTTTCCAGAAAAAAATAGACATACACTCAAAATATTACATGTACTCTCATAGGAACATAAAACCCTAAAAGTCTAGGGGCATGTGAAATTCATGTTAGGAAACCCTGGTTTATATCTCCATTTTTGTTCTTCCTACACATTGCAATAGTTTTTATTTCTATCTAATAATCCCTTATATCTTCTTATTTCAGCATTCTCTGTCCAACTCTTTCTCAATTTGTGTGCTAGCCAGTCATCTAGGAGCTTTTATGAAACACACCTGCACATTCTCTACCCCAGACCTAGTGAGTCAGAATTTAGGGGGTAGGAAAAATGGTGTGCCTACATAAAGCTTGCTCAGCAGTTGTGACAGGTCCTCTGGATTGGAGTATCAAGCCATACTGACTGGAAACATTAATCTTGCACTTCACATCCTTGCGTCTGTCCCCAAATATTTAAAAGGTCCTCAGTGCCTACTTGATTGTAAAATTGCACAGTCCCCAGGAGAGCCTCCCTGAACTCTGTAGCTACTCCAACAACTGATTTAAGCTTACCTTTTATTAGGCACTCAAATTCTAACTTTCCAACAAATGCACCTAACTTTGCAACAACATTCATTGCCAAACATAGCCCATCTTTCCTGTTCCTAAACATTTGTATATACTGTATATTCTCCCAGAAACCCAAGCCCTTCTATCTCTTTCTCTAGAAATTCTTCCTATCTAGGGACCAGCTAAATGTAGCCTCCACCGGGGAATTGTTCTTGATTTTCAATGAGTAAAACAAATGACTTTTCAGGCCGGGCGTGGTGGCTCACACTTGTAAACCCAACACTTTGGGAGGCCGAGGTGGGCGGATCATGAGGTCGGGAGATCGAGACCATCCTGGCTAACACGGGGAAACCCCATCTCTACTAAAAATACAAAAAAATTAGTCAGGTGTGGTGGCCGGCGCCTGTAGTCCCAGTTACTCTGGAGGCTGAGGTAGGAGAATTGCTTGAACTCGGGAGATGGAGGTTGCAGGGAGCCAAGATTGTACCAGTGCACTACAGCCTGGGTGACAGAGCAAGACTCAAAAAAAAAAAAAAAAAAAAGGCCTTTTCTAGAATCCCAAAACGTCAAAACATTGTGTTTACATCTCCTTGAAGATAGATCACATTCTGACTTTATAACTTTTTTGTTTTTTAAACAAATTCTCTTAAGAATGTATTTTGTAAGGAAGGAATTCTAATTTTATTTTGTATTTCCCACCTACGTCACATAGGATCGTGTGTGTGTGTGTGTGTGTGTGTGTGTGTGTTTTCCTTTTTCTTTTTTTTTTTTTTGATGGAGTTTTGCTCTTGTTGCCCAGGCTGGAGTTCAATGGCACAATCTTGGCTCACCACAACCTCTGCCTCCTGGGTTCAAGCGATTCTCCTGTCTCAGCCTCCCGAGTAGCTGGGATTACAGGCATGCACCACCATGCCTGGCTAATTATTTATTTTTAGTAGACATGGGGTTTATCCATGTTGGTCGGCCTGGTCTCGAACTCATGACCTCAGTAGGATCATGTTCTGTGTAGATTATGAATGAATGAGTAGATGGATAGAAGGATGAATAAAAAGATTTAAGGGTTGGGAATCCTGTTTACAACTGTATGTAATTTCATTGGTTCATAGGGCTTTATAAAATAATGAATTTAACAATCAAAGTTTATCTGTTTAAAATTATGACTTGAGACAACGTTGAGGACTAATAATGAAGATGAAGATAAATCATCACAAGGCATTGTGGTAATCCCTCCATACTTTAAAACGAGAGATAGGTGATGTTAACATTTTCCATTAAATTTGTGTGTAGAAGACCCAAGGCTTTACTGAGCTTAGATCACTCTTGGAGAGGGATCAAGACAAAACACCTGGAAAGAAGAAATGTCTTCCCCTCCATGCTTTTAAAGAAATTGTAGTATTCTTCCGAAGGAGAAAGATGTAACAGAATAAGTAAATTAAAAATTTTAAACATTCAATGCCAAGCTCCTAAAAGCCCTAAAAAGAATTTCTTTTCATACTAGTAAAGTATGAAATTATTTCTATGTCACGTGGGTTGAAGGGTCAAAAGCTCTGATGCAATTTAATGCAAGGTCCCACCTAACATAATTAAGTACTTATTAGTCATCATTGGCTCTAGAATACTTAAAATTTAAAGCTTAAAACTTTCTTGTTATGTCTAAGAACATAAAAGTGAAAATACTTTTCAAAAGATTTGAAGTTTCATTGAGACGTGCTTGATTGAAGTGCAAAATCACTTGATAATTGTTAACATTTATTATTAGGTAATCAAAAGTTAATCTGGATATGTGTATACACAGCTTGTATTTTTAAATCAGAGAACATTTTATAAAAGTTTTGCAAAACTAAATAGCACTGGCTGCTCTTGCCATTTTAAAAACTATCAGTGCTTATTAGTGATTTTTCTTACATAAAACTTTAAAAACCAATTTTCTCATGTTAAGAATGAAGAAGGAAGTAAGAATATGGCTTTATAGCTTTAAAAAGTCATAATAAAACACTCAAATAATCCTCTGATGGTCATGGAAATCCCAAATAAGTCTCAAGAAGACACAAGAAAAGGCTTGGAGTAGTAACCCAAGATTTGTGAAATGAAATTGATTTCCATTCAAATCAGGTCTTTTACTCTTCTTGAAAATGTCAAGGTGTCAGCCTTGGCCATTACGAGACTGTGATTTATAGTTGAGACAAAGCGATAGTACCAGCTGACTGTCTGGAGCCATGGTACAGTGTCTGGCAAGGCTGCCGATGACAGCCACCTCTTTTCTTAACCAATCAGCAAGGCTTAAGTAAGACCCGAGTCTTTCTTCCTCTGTCTTGATAAGGGAATGATAAAATACAATCTGGAAGATTTACTTCGTGGGAAATAAACAAGCATTGTGAAGGGAAATAGGTATCATTTTTCCACAGACTAAATTGCAAACATTATTTATGGCAATCTATATTTCAGCCCTTTAGAAATACATATTCATAATAGGAC
Organism: Macaca nemestrina; assembly: GCF_043159975.1. Classification (NCBI taxonomy): domain Eukaryota; kingdom Metazoa; phylum Chordata; class Mammalia; order Primates; family Cercopithecidae; genus Macaca; species Macaca nemestrina. The sequence continues at coordinate 159,311,259 of NC_092128.1, read as the reverse complement.
CATAAACAGATGTTCCAAATATGACAACTTATTTTAATATACTGGAAGCCACAGCATAATTTTGTAATTTGATTAATTAGTAAGAAGAATTGTGAATGTTAAAATACATTTTCAAACTCTCTAAATTATATTTATGGCTTTGCTCATCTGCATCACAACAAAAGCCCAAAATGTTTTGCATTAGAACCATTATTCATAGTAATTTAATCTCTTTCTCATTGAGAAAGATTCCTAAACAGTAGTTCTTGATAGTAAAATGTTAAAAACCACCCAGGTCATACTATGATAAACAAAAGAGCAAAAAGGTAAAGGATAAGGAATAAGAATCTAACATCCTTATTTTATAATTGTAGCCATCATACATACATCATACACACAAATTAATTCACAAACAAAAATAAAAATTTCCAAGAATCAGCACATAATTATCTCTAACACTGGAGGTAAAAGTGGGGAGGATATAAAATTTGCTGTAAGGAAATGGCCTGATTATATGGTGGTTAAGTATAGACACAATAAGCTACAGAAAAAATAATCATCTCTTCTTTACTGAACGATTTATAGTAATCCTAAATAATTTTTAAAATTTCAAATTCCTAAATGAAACCAAATGCTGACTTTCCTGGTATATGTCGTATATTAAATGCTTATGGAAAGTTTAATAAAGGTAATTAATCTCATGACGCTCAAGGTTGAGATTTGCTGCGGCAGATGTTTTATAGTTTCCATGCTGTAAGAGGACATTTGGCAAAATAAACTAATGTTGCCTGCACATTGATAGGTAACAGTAAGTTTACCAAGACAAACATTTCAAAAGCCTATCAATCATCATTATATTCAGTAATTAAAAAATGTGTATTGGTGGTTGTGTGTTCCTTTACATTCCCACCTGCTTTAAAATCCTTTCACTTTCTACCATTGACAGACCCTCACTCATTCCTCATGACCTTGATAGGCTAGTCTTCTTTTGCCTCCCTACATTGGCCATCCAATCAGAGTAGTGCTTGTTCATCAAATAAGTGGATCCACATATGGGCATGTCACCAAAACAGAGCCAATCCAAGATTTTCTGACAACTGACACTGATGTTGGCATAAAGAGAATCTTTTTGTTTATTTTTTCTGGATTCACAGGCTGTAGGATGATGACGCATGATGCAAGTCTGAAGTTGTATGTGGCCATCTTTGCCACCACATTCAGAAAGCTTACCTGAGAATGAAGTCAGCATTGGAGAGAAATAGAAAGAAAGAGGGAGAAATATCAGGTGAGAGGGGAGGCAGAACCAGTAGAGAGAACTTGGGGGAAGGTGGGCAGAATAGATGAATTGATCAATAAATATCTTATTTTAAACTGCCAAATTATACTGAGGAACTGACGAATTCCATGTGGGTTTCAATCTCAGGTAGAATCTCTCCACAATGGCAACAAAGATGGTCACTAGCTAGTCCAAGCCTCCATTCTCTTTCAAACTTGCAATCCTTGAGGACAAAGAAAAACGATATTTTTCTTTTTTTCCCAATATTTATGTTACTTCTAAAAGAAGATATTAAGGAAAGCCTGCATGAAATTTCATTCATCCGTCAAGACCATACTGGCCTTGAATAAACTTTATAAGCAGTTTTCATAAAGAAAGTCAACATTATGATTAATAAAATATGCATTCTTATAGATGTGGGTATTCCATATAGAAGCACATCTTATAAATAGGTAAATAATGGGCAGAGATAATTTCTTGACTCAATCACTAAGAGACAAGGTAGGGATCACTTTTTCATCTCTTAAATTTAGAAACACATAGTCCTATTATTTATCAGCAAATTGCTCTTTCAGAGTTACAATTAAAATATTTTAAATCGTAGAGCTGAATGCGAGAAGATGACCTAGAAAGAATATACAAGCTGAATATTTTTCTTTCAAAGTAAGATGAGCACTTGTTATATGTCTAATTGCGAACAAAAATACATTATCTCTTTGTCCCATAAATATATTTGGTTGTTTTTAGTCAGTGCACTAGGTGGCCCTCACTAGAGAACATCCTATGGAAAGAAAACACGTTTTCTTTAAACGTAAGATACAATTCCTTTGAGATTCTGTTAATTACTTTTCCTCTCTAATTGAGAAAGTCACCACACAAATTAGAGTACAAATTTCATTCTTCTAGAAAGAACCTTAAAAGTTGACATTTCTTTGAACAATTGTTTCAGAAATCCTTTTTTAAGTACATTTTCATTTTCTGGCATGGCTTGAATTGAATTCTAAACTTTCTGCTGCCTGTCCTCTGAGCCCCTCTGGTGAATTTAAATAGGCTTCCCTATATATTTAGTACATTCAAGAATTCTTTGTTGCCGTGCCTTCTCTGCTTTATTATTAGAGAGCTGCCTCGGAAGTACAGCAGCCAGTTTGTTTTCTGCCATTAATAAAGAGTCTACTTTTTTTCCCCCACTTCTTTGAAGAAGTTGAAAAGGCTCCATGTTGGGTGGGAGGGAGGCCAGGAAGAGAGGGAGAAATGGAGGGAACTGCTGTGGTGTAATCCCCCAACAAAAAATGTTGTCTAAAGTAGAAACCTCCCCGAGGTTTACAAACGCCCAGGCTGGGCTTTAGTGTGATGTATAAGACAGTAGTAAGTTAGCTACACTCTGGTCCTCCCATGCCCAAGACTAGGAAGTGTACTATGCGTAAGGCACTGTGTTTCAAAATTCTACAAAATCAAGTGCTTCCATTGACTGGTGTTTCATTGCCACCCAAGGATTTTCCTAGAGATGTCCAGAAGCTGTAAAAACAACCACAATGTAAATCTATAATTTCTGATACTTCACTTATATGTCTGGAACAAATACGTAGAAGGATTTCATAAAGACCTACCAATTTGGATGTATAAACTACCAATGTTGACTCAAGGCCTAGGAAAAGCTAATTCAAAGGCAAGGACAGATGATTCCACAGAGTAGTCACTTGAGGCTCACAAATCATCAGACACCTATTGACAAAGAGGGAGAAACTTCTCAGAAAAGAGGCAAAGTTAAATCTGCCAACACAAAAGAACCCAAAACACCTCCAAAACCTTATATGGCCAAGACAAAACCTAGGAAGTTTTTATTCTTATTTACTTGACCTAACGGATATAGCCCATGATTATTTTTACACCTGTATTGTTCGTTTAGAAATTAATTATTAAGGTAACAGACTTAAAGCACATTACTTAAATCAATAATGAAAAATTTAGTTCACCTTTTCAGAATTTTTCACTTTTAAGTTGTCCATAAAATATGCATGAAATTAACTGCTTATATAAAATGAAGCTATTTAATCTTAAATTCACTTAATCTCAATTACCTTCAAGTTCCACCTGCTTTCAAATTCCTACAAGTAAACTATTACATACAAGTTAATATTATTGGCTGATAACGTACTTCATAAAGTTACATTTAACATGTAGAGATGTGGAGAAAAGCAACATTTAATGAAAATTGAAGCTAGCTCATTGAAAAAATGGTGTGAATCATTTTATGAAGATATCTCAATTTTTACACTATTTTTACTAAACCTTTTCAAGAAATAAAGACATATAGGAAATATATATGCGACTCACTGTATAGTTGGTCACTGAAAGATATGAAAACTAAATAGGATGATGATATATAATGACGGTACCTAAGTTTCTGCATACTAAATATGTATTTTCAGAGCTACACTAAACGTCTATTTCTCAAATGTTTACAATGGCCCAGGATTTTTTTTTTAAACTTATCTATATTAGGAACTTTGTTTTCCTTATCCAAATGCAGTCTCTAAGGGATCAGTGGGATTTGAGTGCTAAGTTAAATGTCTAGTAAAAAATTAAACAAAAGAATCCAGGCAATCAAAATGATGCCTGCATTTGCTGCCTACAGAAATGTAGGCTGCATTGCATGTGTAAATGGCAAGAAAATTTGAGCATTAGCTAACCCTTTATATACTGCTTTTCTCAAACTCATCCAAACATGACAGCTTGTAAAACCGTTTACATATTTAAGGTGTATTAGACCAAGCCTAGGCACATGTACCAGCATGTCCATTTGAAGAGGAGTTTAAGGCAGAACATCCCTTTCTAATTTCATTAGTAATTAACTGGTACTGTAATTCTCCTGAGATACTTATTTCTCTTCAAGATATTATTAATGTAGCCTAATGCTTAAATGATTTCAGAATATCTCTACACCTCTTCTGTAGTTCCACTGGAATACTAAAGTGTTTGGGACTTTTATACTGAAAAAGATATTGATCCCATGAACCCTGAAATGAAATATAATCATATTTAGATTTGGCAAAATTCCAGAGTGGCTTCCTTGATGGATCCTAAAAGCCTTTAAAAAATGCTATTTTTGAAAATTGATGTTTTCCTTACAGAGATTAAAAGTTCAAAGCATGAGTGTCACAATATGAGCAGAGCAACACAGAAGAGACAAAAGAAAAACTAATACTTCATTGGTCTTTGGTAGATGTTGAAGTTGATTTTTTTTTTTTTTTGCTAAAAAAAGGAACTTGAAGTTCACAGTAAATGAACAAACAACATGGGAAAGAAAATGAATCAGGCAGGGGTTAGTATATTTATGTAAAACAGTGATTGGCTATTTCGAAATTAAAATGTACAAATAAGCTGGTGTCAGAAAGGAGATGATTCCTCATTTCCACCGCATTGAGCAAGCTCACATCGGCAGCAGACAGCCCTTAATATATGCGTCTGGCTCAGGCTGGTCTCCCAACCAGGAAGCCATCGAATTGTTAATATCACTGCTTTTTTTGTATGCAACACACATCATTTTCTCGCTCTTTGTTGTAGATCTCTCCTTTTTATTTTAAGCTTAGTATGATCTGATTTTCCAAATCATATCATAAAGCCCTAAAACAATATTGTCCTGTGACAGCTGAGACAGAAATGCAGAAAAAGTGGCATCTGTCTATGCACATACCGCATAAAGTGGCTTATAGAAACAAAGTCACCCACTTAAATCTACACACACCTTTATGAAGTAAGAGAAAAGCTTTATCATGAGGCTCTCAAAAGACAGTTCACATAGGAGGGTTACATAGAGAAGTTCCATTCGTGCAGGATGATCAGTAAAAAAACACTTTATATGTTTATGGTGAAAATGAACAAACATCACTGCATTCTCAATTCAGCTTTGGTATATTTCTTTTATGAGACAGAAGTTAATATATAGTGTGGTTCATGAATATGATAACATTGAAAAATTTTCACATTTGAATAACCTATATCTGATATCACTATAGCCAATAAACATCTACCCCTTACACTGTTTTGGAACTAACTTGATGGAACCTCTTATAGATGTTATTTATGATCATGTTAAAACAGGTGTCAGTAAACACATACTTGTATGTGATATTCTTTTATATAAGAAGTGCTTTCAGATCCATTGTGTGAACATTGCTATTAAATGTAATCAAGTTTCTGTGTACAAGTAGACACACATACATAGATTTCTTTGTATTAACAAACTTATGGTTTTAAAAAGTACTCAATTCCAATGAGAATCAGGTCAAAAGAAATAAGAGATAAATACTACCAAAACTCTTTACTGTTTATATTACCTCCTTTCATTTGGAGCTTTAAACCTTATATTTATACATACACATACACACACCTAAAATTTCAGAACTTCTAGATAAATGAACTAGATGATATAAATAAAGGATCTGAATAGGTACAGTGTGCATACATGCTTAAACATATTCTGCATGCTTTGTACAGATGCATGTTTACGATATTGTTATATTAATTTTTAATAACTATGACTACTAGATGATTTGTATTCTATAATATTTCAAGTAGGTATTATAAAACATTTTTAAAAAGATGAACAAAGACTCCATACAGTATTCTAAAATACATTCACAAATTTATTTTAGCAATGCAGAAGACACATAATTTATGGCACCCATCTAAGGCAATAGTTGAAAGAATGAAGCCACTTTGTTGCTTCTATTATGGAAAGTCTGTCATCTCCATTTTGAATCTTGATATTCGTAACGTTACTGTAAAATTTTAAAATATATTTAGTATACTGATTCTATCTCCAATAAAGACATATCTGATGTGGCAATGGCTATTAAACTTTCAAAGATGACATGTTACTTATGGTTGGAAGAGTTACCTCTGATAAAACTAAAATTCTTATAAAACTAAAACTATGCAGTTCATATGCAGTTGCTAGTCAAAGCAGTTTGACTTCATAGGTGGCATTTACTGTTTTATCTCACATAGGCCCATGATATGTACACAGTAAACTGTAGAAATTTTTTAAAGAGACATATTTTCCCAATTTATTAATGAAACTTTCACTCTTGGACTCTCGTAACAAAAGAATTGTTAGAGTTGTTAAGACATATAAAGTATGTTGTTTGGATAGAAGACTCAGAAAGCACTGGCAATAAATACAAAGTATAAAACAGCATTCTTCTTAAATCGGTAGTAAAATCTAATAGGGTCAATAAAGAAGATTGTAAATCATGTTATTTCTAGGCCTCAAGCATGATTATAGCTGTGTATGACATAGTCTAAGCCATAGTTATATGGAGACATACAGGATTTATTTAAGTAGCTAATGTATATATTTCAATGCATATGAAAGAAGTTATAAATATAATTCCCTCTCTTCATTAACTGAAGAGATATCCTCTTATACTAGCCACCATAAAATGCACGAAAAGAAGCATTTTAAAACACTTATATTTTAATTTTGCTTCTTACACAGGTTTCTTATATTGCTTTTGTATGATCGTTATAATACAAATGCTATTTCAGTGCAACTGTGTAATCACTTTAGAGTACAGTTTCTGACAATAGTATTTTTGGGGCTGGGTCGTGGTGAAAACATTACTGATGATAAGGAAAAGCATTGTTCGTTTCTCCTAGGCAGAATCTATGTATGTTCTTTTGTTCTGGTGGTAACTGCAGACAATCAATAAGGTCCAAAGCTGCTGGTTCCCCTCCGCCTAGGTCCCAAGAGCCTGACTTGTGATGTTACTAAAATACCTCACAAGTTAGGGTCTCAGGGACTAGGAAAAGTCTGGTTTGATGCAGTAGAATTCTTCTTCCAGAAATAAGGATAGCTTAGAAATTACAGTTGGGTTCACTTAGGCTTTTACCTCTAAATACTATTTAAAATACATAAGTAGAAATATATATGATATATAAAAGTTAGGATGAGCTGAGTAATCACGACGACCGTTTATAGACTAATTCCAGACCTTAAAATAATGAAGAATATGAGAAACAAGGCAGACAATGAACACGTAAGAGTCATTCCATTAGATCCATAGAAAGAGACTAAACATGGGTTAAAATCTGCTTCTAGCAGATTTGTACAGCAACACCATAGCCTCTATTACATTAAAGAAGGATTATATGCCAGTTAATGGGACCCTAATTGAAATTTTGCTTCTCATTACACTGCTATACAGCACAACTGGTAAGGTGGGCCCAGGACATATAACACTTTACATCGGATTCAAATATATACCGTTGCAGTTAAGAACAAAACAAAAACTTTTCTGCATGTCATAATTTAATACCTCTGAAGCTTGATTTTTCTCTTTGAATCTCCAAACTATTCAGACAGCAAATATTTCCACGCATACTCTGTAGTTATTTGAGCAATGCCACTTGATAAACATGTAATTTAAAATGCTGGCAACATCATAAAAAAACCATGATTCTATTCCTTGAATAATTACATTATAAAGCTCAATACTTTTAAAAATACACAACCCCAATCCTGTATATTCAATGAATTTCCTCCGATCTTTTAGCCTTGTTTGTGGTTCGAGAACAGAATTTGTACTTTAGGAATGATCCAAGGTTTAGTAGCATAGAACGCAGGGTAAAACAATCGGACCAGCCATAATATAAAAGTCCTGGCCACAGAAGTGGAATCTGGCTCTTCTGAGGTGGTTGATCTTAAAAGGGAAAAGAGGAGGAAAAAAAAAATGGAAAGAATTAGAATGTTTTCCTGTAGAACAGGTGAATCATCCATTTCCAAGTAAGCTGCAAGGAAAGCTATGCTGCACAAAATATTTGCTAACTGGCCCCCCTCCTCCACCCTAGTACCACACCCCTTTCCAACCACCACCCCCCACCCCCTGTCCAGATCTTTACTCTGCCTTGTAAGACTTTAAATATTCTGCTCCATGATGTAATGCATCATTATATAAGATCTCTTTCTGTTTATCCTTTGATTTCCCATACTGAATCACTTATGGCTTAAAATAAATAGTTAAAAAACAAAAACCAAAAAAACAAAAAAGCAGCACTCACAAAAAGCGAAAAAATAAAACAGCCCTTAGATCTAAGTCCATGCTTTTCCCTAAAACTGAATATGGCTTTACAGTTTTTGACCATAGCATTCAACCAATTATCAGAATGAAAAATCTCACCCCTCCATAAATATGACATTAACATAATTATACCACCCCCATCACGGAGACCCATCCTCCTTAGGGAATACATCTGATGCTCCAAAGATGGAAATCAGTCAGATTTTAGTTGCTCTCCAACGTACCTTTGCTTCTCACTGACTGACTGGCTTTTACCCTCCACGCACTCACACGCCACCCCCTCCCCTCGGCTAGACACGGATGCCCGAGCGAGCACGCGCGCGCACACAGGCATACAGACACACAGCGAGAGGCGAGGCAAAGCATCTGATGCTGACTCAGAGCGCTTCTGTGAGCAGGGGGTGGCAGCGGCTGGTATTTTCACTGCGCTCATCATTAACATTAACTCACAGTCTAGCATCCACCCTCTCCCAGACCTGCTGGACTGCAGCATTTGCATGACGCTGTCACTCTAGCCTTTGCAGGTCAGATGATGGAAGAAAAAAACAGAAAGAAAAGGAAAAAGCCTCAAGGCTGTCTCGTAAGAAATGCCTTCATTTCTTCCAGGGTCTCCTCATTTTTTCCGCCTTTCTACTTCCTCCCTGGCTGTTTCTCAGTTGTTTGACATCTTTCCGGAAGAAACTGTCTTGTGCTTCATTGAGCCAGTAGCCAGCTGGTCCTCCCCTCACCTCACACTCCTGATCCCCACCCCTTTCCCCCGCTAATCAATAAGACGGATCTCCAAATGCAGTTGTGGAAACAGGCTCAGGCACAGTCTCATCCTGGATCCCCTACCTCAGGAAGCAGGCAGCCAGGCTCACACGTGATAGAGAGTAGTAATGCCAGCAATTCTTTAACAGCCCTAGACTGTATTCCATGCCTTCATTTTCCCCACCTTGGTCGAAGCAAGAGCAAAGGGGACTTTCCACTTCTATATGAAGACCCCAGGCAGCCCAAGAGACACATGAGTGAGACCAATCTGTATAGATCAATCATTTCTATGTGATAATGAAAAAAAAAAACCCTATGATTTTAATAAAAGTAATTGCTTAATATTTTTATTAGCTGTGCTCTCATTTCACAGGAATTATAAGACCTGCCAGGATCTGAGTCATCAATATGATTTAAACTGTGTTGAAATCCTAAGTTGCTTAATAAAATCAACCAACAGAGATATTAGTATATTTTACTTTTTTTAAATTTAAGAACTTTTAAAATAATAACAAATAGCTGTGTGACAGTGGATATGTTAAAGTCTTTGAGACTGAGACATATAAATATGTTTGCAGCCTATAAATATGAACCATTGACCATGTATGTTTAAATAAAATATGGATTCTTGTACATATGTGGAGACAACCTATTATATGTATTATTACAAAAGGAAGTAAAACATTTGACTGAACACAAATGTGTTTGTGCTACAGTGTTTCACAACACAAAAGGCAATATATAGGTATTTACTCAGTTCCTTTGTTCTTCAATTGCTCCCTTTAATGACAGAGTGTGGTAAACTGCCTACCTTTCCTTTCTACATGAACAGCATTTCTGAATTACTTGCCAGACAGAGCTAGCCATCAGTGACTCTGCAGCATACAAGAAATACATACAAAGGGAAGCAAAGTACGGCAATTCTCAAGCCAACTCTAATGCTGTCTGGTGCTGTAGAAATTTCAGTTTATTCACACAGACAGATCCCAGCATGCAGTGCGGCACTGCAGGCTCAACTAAGGTAGCAGATTGGCAACAGATCTGTGGCAACAAACAAGAAGGACAACCATTCGCAGAGGTTCCAAAGAAAACATCACACAACCTATAAAGAGATAGAAGCATCGGTAGTAGGGTATGTATCTCTAAGATGAGTTCCTACAGGCTCCTGATTTGAAAGCAGAAGAATAAACCTCTCAAACGCAACAACAAAAATAGAAAAAGAAGTTGGCACCAGAAGGAAACAGAATTAAGAATATACTGTAATAAGAGAGAAAGGCAAGAAGGAAAATAATAACAGAGGGAAGAAGAAAGGGAAACACAGAAATGGGAAGAAGGAAAGGAAGAATGAAAAAGGGAGAGAAAGAAACAGATAGTGAAAAATCCCTAAGCATTGAAGCAACAATCAAATACGAAATTAAGTTTCTGACCTGGAAGAATAGGAATAGTATTCAACAAGCTTAGAATCTAATGAAAAACTAAAACAAAAATTAACGCATGTGCAGCATAGCTTAAAATACTTGTCATTAACATTGAGATTCCTGCTGACTTCTTCCTGTCCTATGTGGATTAAATAAATCGGTCATCTCTTAATCTCCCTTTGCTCAAACCTAACTTTTTTTTTTTTTCTTTTTTAGCTCTTGGCATCTGTATCCTTTATGCTATTTATTTTTCTAGACAGTTGTCCACAATACTTTGGATAAATTAATGTCATGACCTTGCTATGGCTATCAGACATAAAATGTCGACTATTTTAATAATTGAACATGTGCTTACAGCAACTGCCTACTGATATCCCAGCTCTGTGGACTCCACACGAGCACTGCACTCCTAGCTCTGTGAATCAGAAACAACAAATGCAAATACAACTTTTTTTTCCCCCTAATCCATGCTATCTCTCTATTACATACAGAGATAGACACACACACAGGCCTTAACTTTACAGAAGGCATAATGATATTAACTGAGGAGTTTAGAAAATCAAGAGGAATAAATATTTGCAAAAAAAAAATCATACTTATAACTGAATGGCCACACATTTAAAATATTTATATCCAGATAGAGGTTAGCCAGGTCCGAGTACACAGGCTTCTGGTAGGATTTCCGTTAAGGCCAATGGGAATGCAGACTTGATGAAATCAATATTTATTTGAAAGAAGATGTTGTAATCAATGAGTTCAATTACCACTGTCATATACACAGGTTTAAGGTCTCTTCTAATTCTTAGCATCTTATCATCAACACAAAAGCATCCCTAAATCAGAGTTTATACTTTGACTGTGGCTAAAATATTTACAAAGTAAAATTTTGATGCTCTTTTACATTTAATTTAAGTCGTATAATTCAAGTATTGCCTTGCGAGATCAACTATTTTTATGTTTTTGGAGATTTGTTCTGTTAACTTTCTAAAAAATAAGCAAGACAGATCTGAATTTAACGTCAAAAAATATTTTCAGTTAAAGGAAGTAATAACTGACTACTCTGAAATACTTTCATACAACCTGCCTTCTACCTTACTACTAAGGCAGGAATCTTTTATTTCTTACAAATGCCATTTGAAATCAGTGCTAAGAAGGGGATCATATTTAATTTCTTTAGTGAGATTTGGAGTAAGAAGGATAGAAGACAAAAGACAAAAAATCAACGACAGTTCAAATTTTGACTCAAAATTCATGGATGTGCAGAATATATTATTACTTGCATTTTTTCTTTGTTTTACTTAACCTGCATTCTCCAATAAGCTGTGACCAGTCACGTGTAGATATTTAAAATTAAATTTAAGTGAAAATTCATTTTTTTTTCTGTTGCCCTAGCCATGTTTCAAATGTATAGAAGGGCACATGGTGGTGGATACCATTTTGAACAGCCTGGATATAAAACATTTCCAACCCTGCAGAAAGTGTCATAGGAGAGTGTTGACTTAAATTTTCCTCGTGAAAAGTTTTATAGCGTAATAGATTATTGGATCTCAATATTTTCTTTCAAGTCTCTTTTAAGAGAATGAAACTATGTTGATTTATCTGAAGGTCTAAAATAAACAATTTCTTTTGACTGAAGAGTATCTATTGTTTTTATTTACTAATAGTCTGGAAATATGCATGATTACTTAAGGAAAAAAGGTATATAGATACTAACTTTGAAATAGTTGATAACAATACTATCAGAAGACACAGAAAACTACTCAAGCCAAAGTCTCCAAATAAATATGAGGTGTTTATTTGTCTAACTTTTCCAGAAATGAGAGTCATTCTCTTTTTAGAGCCAAACAACACATATTACATATTTCTGCTTTCAATAAAGAAGTGATGTAATAGTAGTGTGAGTAGCAAAAGTTAAAAAAAAAAAATCTTTTCTAAAAATCCTGTTAAGGAGCAATCAGCAGTTAGGAGCAGACAATTTTTTTTTTTTTTTTTTTTTTGGAGACAAGAAATAGTATTTAAAGGGCAAGGGAGACAAAAATCAGATTCTTGTGGACTAGGATGAACTGGTTGAAAATTTTCTTTTGTTTTTGTTTTTGTTTTTGTTTGAGATGGAGTCTCACTCTGTCACCCAGGCTGGAGTGCAATGGTGCGATCTCGGCTCACTGCAACCTCGGCCTCCCGGGTTAAAGTGATTCTCCTGCTTCAGCCTCCTGAGTAGCTGGGATTACAGGAGCGTGCCACCATGCCTGTCTAATTTTTGTATTTTTAGTTGAGACGGGGTTTCACCATGTTGGCCAGGCTGGTCTCGAACTCCTGACCTTGTGATCTGCCCACCTTGGCCTCCCAAAGTGCTGGGATTACAGGCGTGAGCCACTGCACCCGGCCCTGGTTGGGAATGTTCTATGGAATTAACTGAGGAAAAAACCCAGATGATATGAGTGTGTTTGTGAGTATGTGTGTATGTGCGTGTGTGTGTGTATACCTTGGTATGACAGTTTTGATTTACAAATCCGATTCTAGAACTAATTATTTTAAGCAAAATTAAATGCAAAATGTAAATTTATATGAGTTATTACTTTAAAAGGTTCACAATGAAAGATATCATTGGTTTTTAACCAGAAAAAAACAAACAAACAAAAAAAAACCTTGACCTATATTTTCTTTTAAGATTTCGGTGTTTGGACAAGAAAATGACTCAGTGTTAAACTCAGGCACTTTATGACCGGGGTGCAATAGGTTTGTCAACCTGAAATTACTTTCTTTCTCTTCCTTTTGATATACGTAAGTGTAGAATATCACAGCTACCATGGAAAAATAATCAGAGATTTCTCCTCCTTTTAGGAATGATCCTGGCATGTAAAAATCTAATATTCATTCTTGTATTTAGTAATATAAAAAAAGTGATTGTAATTCATTTTAGTAATCTTTCTCATGCCCTCCCTTCCCTGTTTTCTTTCCTCTTGCCCTCCCCTTTTCTGCTGTCTGCAAGTGTACCACCCACTTTCCAATCTAGTCTGTCTGTCATCAGTATCCACAAGGGGACCTCATTCAAAGCACACTACAGAGATGACACTGAGATGAGGGAACAGAGCAAGAAGAAGAACTTGAGGAAGGTCTTGAGCTAAAAGTGATGTGAACTTTGTTGTGCAACCACACATACGAACAACTAGGTCTTGAGGATGCTGGCGGAGTGTTTCTCTTTCAGGGAAAAGGCAGGGAATGATAATGAAGGGCAATTTGGAGACCACAAAAATTATACCCTAACAAATTATATACAAATCTGAGGCCAGGTGGCTCACTCCTGTAATCGCAGCACTTTGGGAGGCCGAGGCGGGTGCATCACCTGAGGTAAGGAGTTCAAGACCAGCCTGCCCACCATGGCAAAACTCCATCCTACTAAAAATACAAAAATTAGCTGAGCATGTTGGTGCACACCTGTAGTTACAGCTACTCTAGAGGCTGAGGCAGGAGAATTGCTTGAACTCGGGAGGCAGAGGTTGCAGTGAGCCGAGATCATGCCACTGCTCTCCAACCTGGGTAACAGAGCGAGACTCTTTCTCAAAAAAAAAAAAAAAAAAATACACATACAAATCTGGAAGAGTATTTTTCAATAGTTCTCCATATTATACATACTAATGAGTAAATGTTTCTGCTGGGTTGATGTGCTTCCTAACAGGTGAGAGAGAAAATAATTAATCCTGGCTTTTTAAGAATGAGTATAAGTGAGAAGGCTTCAAATGACTTCAGAATTACTGTCTTATTTAGACTCTGAATACTATGGTACAGGATCAGTAAAAATTTATGTTTTAAGTAATGTAACTATAGAAAAATACTATTTTCCATATGGTAGGCTATGTACAACACCATGAAACAAAGTGAGAAAGTAGAAAAATAACGGATCCAGGAGTGAGAAAAACTGGTTCTAGTGCCAGTTCCATAATTAATAATGTTTATCATTTTGGAGAAGTCATTTAGCTCTTGGAACCTTAGTTCTCTTATTTTTAAAATGAGGAGACAGGACTAGGTTATCTCCAAAGCCCAATTTAGCCCTAAAATCCTGTGCAGCGGAAGGACAGTACAATTGGAAACACATCGTGGTAATTACTCTCTGCTCTTTAGACATCTGTTTACATAATTATCTAATTTAATCATCATCACAACTGTCCAGTAGCATTTATCCACAGTAAAGCTAATGACATAACCTTTTCCTATATCCCTGTGATATCTCACCTCATAGCTGAATTTCAAAAATTTGTATGATCTCAGGCCGGGCATGGTGGCTCATTCCTGTAATTGCAGCACTTTGGGAGGCTGAGGCAGGTCAATCACCTGAGGTCAGGAGTTCGAGATCAGCCTGACCAATATGGTGAAACCCCATCTCTACTAAAAACACAAAAATTAGCTGGGCATTGTGGTGTGCGCCTGTAGTGCCAGCTATTTAGGAGGCTGAGACAGGAGAATTGCTTGAACCCAGGAGGCAGTGGTTGCACTGCACTGCACTCTAGCCTGGGCAACAGAGTGAAACTCCAACTCACACACACACACACACACACAAAAATTGTATCATTTCACACTAGCTGCATAATGTGGCAACTTCAAAATGCTATACTAGATTTTTTATGTGGATTACTTTATTTCCATTGAAATTTTTTATTATTTGAAATACTGTATAAAATATTTTCATTTTATAACTAGAAAGATAGTAATTTTCTAAGATTTACAAATGTGTATACACAGTTATGGCATAGGCACTGGGGAGAAAACCTCATAATTTCATTGGATGACTGCAAAAATTAGCCTATGTGGATTGAAAAAACATTTTAGGATTCATTGATCTAATAGACACACTTTAGCTTTAATAAGGAGTTTAAAATTTGTCAGGATAAGACATATAGTTTACAAACCCTCTTTAAGTGGATTTCTGAAATTTGGAATACAAAGGAAACCAGAAAAACAGGAGAAGCATGGGTTAAAAATTATCTATCAACTTGCAAAAACTTTAAAAACATCTGTTTTGGTTTTTTAAAAAAAAAATTCATTTTCAAGTGCTCCTTAATTGAAGGGGAATAAAGTTATTAACGGATAGGTATTATACTGGCTGTGCATAATCATTTTTATTCTAGATTTTTAGAGTTTTCTTTCATGTGAAAAAATATGCTAATTTTGTAGGGTTCTTTTCATAAGAAAACACTTTATCTACTAATCATGACAGCAGGAGCACAAAATATAGAGTAAATTATTTTAAATTAAAAAGTGTTCTCTCTTTATAGATAGTTTTTCTTTTCTAAGTTTTATATATTAAAATAATTTACACACATTCTTTTCAAGATTGAATTTCACTTTGGTATCTCTATGCTCAGTAATAGAAACTGCTCCCACTTTTAGAAGTATAAGTAGTGTGAGATGAGTTTAACTTAAACAACAACAACAACAACAAAAAAACAAAACCATGTTATTCCATGAAAGATGCCACTACAGCATATTCTCAAACTCTATTACTTAGATCTTCAATCTTGGTTAAAGGAGCTTCCATTACATGGAGTTAGTGGAAAATGCTTCTAAGCATTATAAACATCATTTAAATATTTCTGAACAATGAAGGTTCAAGTGTATTTTGCATTCTCATGCTTTGTTCTATCTCTTCCAATCAATTGTATTGATTTTGCGAAGGGTTAGAAGGTATACTTCCATTGATCAAGAAAATAGCCTAACAGCAAAACTGTCTTTCAATTCAAGACAGATCAATCCCACCTTTGTCTCCTATTAGACACATTATGCTTATTTATTCCGCATCTTTACATTCCATAATATATAGCTGTTTAAGAAAGGAAATAGACAAAGAATTTTCTATTTTCTTGGAAAATATAACCCATGCCTGGGTGTTCCCCACACTGAACTGCTACTGAACTTAGGAGACCTTGTGACACCCAGCCAAGTGCTTGGCCTCAGTTTCAAGTTCACTGAAGAATGCGGGCCCTTTTCAGGAGTTTAGAAAGCATTAAAGAAAAAAAAAAAAATCTTCCAAAAAATATTGAAATCATTTAGCAAATCAGTGTTTGAGAAAATAATGATGAAGACACATCATCATAGCCATCTTTTCCAGAGCCCCCACTCACTTTTTTAACGCCACAGTAGAACTGGCTGAGCTATAAACAATTCATTGGTTCTGACAGCTCATAACTTGGGAAACAGAATGATCCAAGTTAAGTTACCTTAGAAAAATAATACAATAGAACAAACAAAAAACTCCTCACACAAGACAGTGCTAGTATATTAGTCTCTTTGGGGAGGTATTTTGTTAGGCTCTGTATACCAAAGCTCCAAGAGTTAGCATTTTGACTTTTACTAGCCTGGAAAGTTATATGCTGATTAACACTCTTCCAAACTCTCCATACAAAGCTTTACTTTGATAACAAAGAAAACATTCACAAATTCTACAGTCTCATGGCCCAGGTGGCCCACAGGCATGCTAATTTTTTTACAGTCATGTTTGACTATATTTCTTTATATAGCAATTTAATTAATGTATTTTCTCTTATGTGACACTAGCCATAACTCACTGAGGAAAAGGGTTAAGTTAGAACTTATGTTCAGATACATTGCTATTATAAACGATTGAGTTTAAGAGAGAATGTATTCCCATTCCTGTGCCTGGCAAAGACAGGTTTTAAAGTACACATTAAACAAAAGAAAACTGCTTTTCAATTACTAAATGCAGTGCTCAGTAGGACAGAAAACGTACTGCTTCTCTTAAATGCTAGACCTTTCAAACATTTGCTGGATGACAGCACTATAAAAAAATACAGTTTCTTTAGTAAAGAATTAAAGCTGAATATGCAACATTTCTTAGAAGCATTGAATAAGTCTATTTGTCCAGCTTACTTTGCAAAGGCTGCGTAGAAAACAGCACCATAAACACTTTCAGTCCCCACACAAGGGCTAAACAAAGAGTCCTCTTTCTAGCCATCTAATCGGGTAATTTATTTTTTCAACCATCACATAAATCGAAACACAGCTGTAACCAATGACTTGCAGATCCAGTTCCCAGCCAGCTGGAATCAGTTCTGCTGAAACAGCAAGATTTTTACATTGTTCACTTCTGTACATCTGGAGAAATCATTGAGGTTCAAAGGTGACCAGAAAAGCTCTTTAAATAAATTCAACTGACAGTGAAGATTTGCCTAAGGATCTACAAACTCTACATTCACTTCTACAAAATGTTCGTGTCATGAAATTAATGCTTATAAAGGCTATTTGCATCCTAGTCAATATAGACTTTATGAGTTGCTAATTGAATTAAGCACTTAAATGCCAATTTCTTTCAAAAAGCTTGCATAGGTTTCCTCGAAACTTTTTTCCTAGGAGTTGTTGCTATTTAAGGACGGTTGTATTAGAATACTACATTACAGGCAGAAAATCAACCATAAGAACCTGTAACAAAACCAGATACTAGAAAGGTACCTACTCATATCTCAAGTTCAATCGTGTTTAGCTAATATAATCCTCTATTTAGATAAAATGAATAAGAAATATTATCTGAAAGAAAGCAGAGCTGGAATACCTCCATCAAGCTAGGCAGGCAAATCCCTCAAAGGAGCCAGAGTCCTGGGAGAAACAAATGAGGGTTAGGAATGTTCCACATGCAGTCTTGCAGGGAGGTGATTCTGGCACAAGAAGGAGAGCAACCCACAAGCACCAACAACTTTTGCTCTGCTTCAGAAACACATAACTGGACATAGGGCAAAAGCTAAGACTCCTCAAAGCAAAAACAGAGGCAGTCAATCTTTGATGTAAAGAGCCCTACATAATAATTGGATAAACTTAGAATAAATAAAAATCTAGAAGAATAAATGTATTATTGGCATTTATATTATGCACAGTATATCAACTCCAATGCATCATTTTCTTCACAAAAGCCATCCAAAAGATACCTATTTATGAAATAAATATATATGTCTGATGAACTTCTCAAGTAAGTTTTTATTGTGGTTAGACAATGTACAAGCGAATCACAAATGCATTTTACTTTTTTTTCTTTAGTTAAATCAGTATACAGGGAAACAAGTTATTTTCATTATTTAACCTTTTTTTTTTTTTTTCAAATGTGTGGGCATTTCAATTATAGTGAATCAATAACCAGTAACTTCCTTAGGCATTCTGCCTTGAAAAAGATTGAACCAATAAATAGTGATCATGTATAGTTCTCAGTTCATTTTGAATGACAGATGGTGATCACATAGTGAGTAGCAATTCACAATTAGATATTAAATTCATACAAAGATGTTTAAGTTCAACTTGTTAAGTGTGGCTGATTTTTATGTGTCAATCACTATGTACACAGGCTATAGAAACATGATCTGGAACAGTTAGAAATGTGATTTAACATATAATAAAGTATTCAATATGCTGAAGATTACCTTTAAGACTTTCAGGGTAATGAAAAATTACACCTACCCAAAAGGCAGGCGATCTGCATTCTTGTCCACCACTGGTTATTAACTCAGTGTAGGATGTGAAGGAACGGGATCTAGACAGGCACACAACCTCTCTAGATCTCCCATAGAATAAAGATTTCATGTTGTTTCCAGCTAGGTGGAAAATGCATATTTTTGCAAGGAATTTTTAAAATCCTGATATACATCTGCCAATACTACTACTTCTGAAATGTGAAATCCCAAATTTTCTCCCTTAAAAAAGTCATTAATTTCTGAGTAAACACCATTTTAAAAAATCTCTCCTTTTTAAGATATGAACCAAGCAATCCAGAAATAACTAGAGTCTACTAACTTACATCCTTGATTAGTAGAGGAAAGCTAAATTTATAGGGAAAAATTTGTGAATGAACATTGCTTGAGTTTATGAATATATAATTTAAAAGTAAGCAGCCAGTGAAACATATCATTGCTTTAAAATTGTACTAAAATTAAACATCTCCCATACTCTGCCTCTACTGTAATATTAAGGTATTCTTCATAAGTAAATTCACATGACTGAGTTTTCAGTTTATAAACATTTTAATGATTTTAATTCACATGTATTCCAGAATCCTGTGGTTCTATGATGTACATATAGTTATTCAAATATACCACGTTTCTAAAGCATCTGTAACATATGACAATTTACGTGTATTATATATGTACAATTTACATATGTTAATATAAGTGAAGATTTATTATATTTGTAAGAGTAAAAACATCGAAGAATTTTTATTATTTATGATAGAATGTCAACTGAACCAACAGCAGTAGAAACTGTCACACAAATATTTGTTCAGAAAAAAAACCAACCAAACAAAAGTGTTTTCCCATAACAATTCAGCTAAAAGAAAAAAACGGGGGCGATGGGGGGGTAAATCTTATTAGAAAACAACTTGTTTCAGGTGTTTCCCAACAGATGATATCTTGAAATATGCCCAGCTAACATGTAAATTTCACAAGTTAGTTTCTTACTTAAACTTATTATTATCAAAGTTTGATCTGATATTTTTTACCCAGTTTCTTTTCTCATAATTACTCTAGCCTGTAAATTACAAAATAAATGTTTAGTATGTGATCCATACAACATATGCTATGAAAACTCTATAGAAAAATGCTCTCTGTGTCACTATGAGCTTGCTAAACTAAAAATGGGTGCCAGGCTTTATTCTTTTACAAAAACTAAAAATAGGTTTCTCATATAGATTTGAGTTGGTAGACTGAAGGAGAAAGTTCTAAGATTGGTGAATATTCCACGTCTATTTATGAACATATTTTACTTTTATTACTTAGTACATTGATATTAGCTTGACTCTTTTTAAAGAGTAGAAAAACATGGCATTTTATTAATGTTGCAAGTTTTTGTTAATCATATTATATATAAAATATTGTGATAATGGTTTTAATTTCTTAGAGCTAGGTGTTAAGAGAGTCACAACATACATTTTTAAAGTATGTATTTAAATATAATTGCCATTAAACTAGCTCTAAAATTATGTTTGATTATTATTTAGAAAGGGCTTTTTAATCCTAATAAAGGTTTTGTAATTATTAAGGCAGCTTTTATTTATATTAGTTATTATTTATATGCCTATTTTATTTGTAATAGTACATAAGTCTCCTTGGGAAATGATAGAATTGTAGATATTTAAAAGTAGTTTGGAGCCGGGCGCGGTGGCTCAAGCCTGTAATCCCAGCACTTTGGGAGGCCGAGGCGGGCGGATCACAAGGTCAGGAGATCGAGACCACAGTGAAACCCCGTCTCTACTAAAAATACAAAAAATTAGCCGGGCGCGGTGGCGGCGCCTGTAGTCCCAGCTACTCAGGAGGCTGAGGCAGGAGAATGGCGGGAACCCGGGAGGCGGAGCTTGCAGTGAGCCAAGATCGCGCCACTGCACTCCAGCCTGGGCAACAGCGTGAGACTCCGTCTCAAAAAATTCGCAAGGTGGAAAGTAATGAAAATGCATATTCAGAGAAGGGTGAAAAGTTTAGTCTTTTTGGATGAAGTAGAACATGATGAGAATATTGGAAGGTGGGACTGCAGAGAACATGGAGTGAAACAGGGAAGGGGCTCATAGACAAGATCAGATTCTTAACATGCATTCTAGAATCTTCCACAATCAAACAATACTTCCAAATTAAGATTCAATAGGAACTGATTTGTCCTTTTTTACTTAAAGAAAAATATGTAATATATAAATAAGTTCTTCTCCAGTTCTGAAGAAGGAGAATTGGACCTTATGCAAAATTCTCATAGATTGTTTAAGTTCACCATTATATACAAACAGAAATAAAGATTTTTCAAAGTCTACTCTGACTTTGATAATTTTAAAATTTGATGGGTTTTCTTTGCCAACCAAACTCTGGCAAGTCCAGCCCCCCCCCCCCTTTTTTTTTGAGACGGAGTCTGGCTCCGTCTCCAGGCTGGAGTGCAGTGGCTCACTGCAAGCTCCACCTCCCGGATTCTGCCTCAGCCTCCAGAGTAGCTGGGATTACAGGCACCTGCCACCACGCCCAGCTAATTTTTATATTTTTAGGAGAGACGGAGTTTCACCATGTTGGCCAGGATGGTCTCGATCTCCTGACCTGGTTATCAGCCCACCTCGGTCTCCCAAAGTGCCAGGATTACAGGCGTGAGCCACCGCACGCGGGCAGTCCAGCCCCCGCCTTTTTTAATTTTTTTATTTTTTTTAAATCAAGTTGGATCTTTGTTTTGGTTTTTGTTTTGTTTTGTTTTTTGAGACGGACTCTCTCTCTGTCGCCCAGATGGGAGTGCAGTGGCTAGAACTCGGCTCACTGAGATCTCTGCCTATCGGGTTCAAGTGACTCTCCTGCCTCAGCCTCCGAGTAGCTGGGATTACATGTGCCTGCCACCATGGCCCAGCCAATTTTTGTATTTTCAGTAGAGGGAGGGTTTCACCATGTTGGCCAGGCTTGTCTCAAAGTCCTGACCTCAGGTCATCTGCCTGCCTCGGCCTCCCAAAGTGCTGTGATTACAGGCATGAGCCACTGCGCCCAGCCTGTCAAGTTGGATCTTGGTGATATTCATTCAATATGAAGTACCAAGTGAAAATAATCAGGATATTTAAAAATCCTAAGATTATATTTAAGCATTTTGAGTATTTGATTGGGTTATTGATTACAGAGTCCTTGTTAGTAGGTAGATATCATTAGCCATTTTAGAATGTTTTACAATAGGGTTTAAGCCAAAGTCTGTCAAAAAGGAACACGCCATTAATTTGTGTGTAAATTTTTTGGGAGAAAATTATGTGCGTGTATGTCTGTGTGTGTATCTGTGTGTGTGAGAGAGAGACACACACACAGAGACAGAGAGACAGAGAGAGAGAGACACACACATAAACACAGAATTTTGTAGTTTAAATCTCTCAAGTCATAGACTTGAAACTCTAAGAGGGCACAGAGATTCCTGTAAAAATGGTTCACAGAGGAGCGAGCTTTTCTTGTCTTTGGAGGCCTAATTAATATTATGTGGCAATGGGTGAAGCTATTAAAAATTTTTATTTTAATTACTAAAATTAGAAACTCTTTCAACATCAGCTGACACTCATGTTCAGGCCAAGTTTTCACCTATCCTTTCCCCCAATCTTACCATCCTCATAGTTAATCAGTTTTAAAGAACTACAATTTCTTCCTTTCTAAAGAGAGAATTATAAGATATTATATTTGAAAACTCTTGAGTTTATTTTCTTTCTAGAGGATCCATAAGTCTTCCAAATCGACCATGTAAATCAATTCATTTATTTCTCCCTCTCTTGAGCTAGTAAAAATTTCCCAAAATGTTACAGGTACTGTTTTAAGCAAGCCAGGACAGAACTTGTAAATTACCTAATATGCTTTGTTCATGAACTAGCCCAGATGGAAAGATTATATCCATATAATTGTACCCATTAGCTTTCTATCTGTGCAATAAATTAAAATGAAGTGTGGTGGGGGGGGGAGTGATTCTGTGTCAAGTATGCCAATACTTTCAGCCTTTTAGAACCAACTTTATGTACGTGAAAATTCAATATGTAAACATTTAAAAAATCATATTCAAATGGGCACTTCAAATGGCACATCTGTGTCAAGAAGGGTTACACAAGGTTATTTCTAGAGCTTTCAGTCACTTGAATTTAATTTGACATATATTTTATAAGTATCCACTGTGTGCAAGTTACTAAGTTGTTAAAAGAATTACAAAAATGAAGGGAGAAATAGCTTCTGTCTTCAAAAAGTTTAATATATGGTAGAGAGTCAGATATAGAAATTATGATCTACGGAAAGTGCAAAGCATTCTATCAAATACAAAGTGCTATAAAAACACAGGAGAAAAAGACGGTAAATACTGAGTGCTTTATAGAAGTCTTCCAGCAGGAAGCTCCACTTGAGTTAAACCTTGAAGGAAAAGGACGGTTCAACAGGAAAATCTAGAAGAGGGAGAAAACACATAGTCTGTGGGCTGAGCAGGAGGAAAGGCTCAGGGTGGGAATTCACACAGTTTGGGGGAAATGACTAGTAACTCCAAAAATGCTGGCTTATACAAGAAATGTTACTAGGAAAAACGGCCCGGCAGTTGGATTGGGGGTTTGGTTATACAGGGTGTTTGGTGTACTAAGAAGTAATAGTTTGAGCATAAATGACCGACTAAAATCTGTTTTGAGTAAAGTTTTAGATTAGCATAAGACAACAACAGTGCTGACAATTACTACGTACTTAATACCAAATCCATATCTAGCTCAGTGCTAGTACCTATCAGGCCATTTTATCATCCATTGGGTAAACAGTATAATTATCAGCAACTTATTGACAAGAAATCTGAGCTTCAAAGAAGTAATGTACCCAATGTGGTACCAGTAGTAAGTGGCCAGAATTTGATCGTGGCCTATTTGATTCCATTCATTCCTTTCTTAAGTGTTTAGTCAGATTACCTCTCAAAATTAAATTGGTTTATCTGCAAGTACAGTGTTGAATCTCAGTACACAATAGGATAAGTAGTCTATGTCAGGTCAGGGAGGATTCTGCAAAGAAACTATAAGAGTGCACAGAGATTCCAGGAGCTTCTTTATATTTGGAACATTTTGGAAGTGACAGAGGACTCAAATATAGTTTATTCTGGCCGGGCGCGGTGGCTCAAGCCTGTAATCCCAGCACTTTGGGAGGCCGAGACGGGCGGATCACGAGGTCAGGAGATTGAGACCATCCTGGCTAACACAGTGAAACCCCGTCTCTACTAAAAAATACAAAAAACTAGCCGGGCGCGGTGGCGGCGCCTGTAGTCCCAGCTACTCGGGAGGCTGAGGCAGGAGAATGGCGGGAACCCGGGAGGCGGAGCTTGCAGTGAGCTGAGATCCGGCCACTGCACTCCAGCCTGGGCGACAGAGCCAGACTCCGTCTCAAAAAAAAAAAAAAAAAAAAAAAAAAAAAAAAAGAAAAGAAAAAAAGAAAGAAAAAGAAAAATATAGTTTATTCTGATCCCATAGCTCTTGTTCTTTCTTTTATCACATGGTACTATTGGTCTAATCAATATTTTAAGTAGCTGTAAAAAGTTTCATCCCAGGAATGTATTTGCTTAACAAATTCCCAAATGTTAAGACTCTCTAGGGCTTCAAATTTGGGATCACGGCCGGCGCAGTGGTTGACGCCTGTTATCCCAGCACTTTGGGAGGCGGAGGCGGGTGGATTATGAGGTCAGGAGATCAATACCATCCTCGCTCATATGGGGAAACCCCGTCTCTACAAAAAAATTAGCCGGGCATAGTGGCATGCGCCTGTAATCCCAGCTACTTGGGAGGCTGAGGCAGGAGAATTGCTTGAACAGTTCTGAGAATTGGGAGGCAGAGGTTGCAGTGAGCCAAGATCGCGCCACTGCACTGCAGCCTGGGCAACAGAGTGAGACTCCATCCCCCACACACCCCTCCAAAAAAAATTGGGGATCAAATGTATAGGGTTACAATGAATACTTTTTCCCATGTGTCTTTTTCCTCCATTTGAATTCTCTCCTTTGTATAACATCGCAGAAGTAAGAAGGTTATGATTTAAAGCAGCTGAATAACTTTGGCATAGCTGAATAATTGATATCCTAGAGATATTTTCCATTTTTATTTGAATTCTATAATGTATCAAGCATAAAACCATAATATCTAATATGAATCCATTAAAGCCTTTGCTTGTCAGTTTCATTCATTCATTTTTCCATTGGCTCATTACTTAACTATTTGGTTGTCCATTCACTTCTTATCTGACTACATATTATATGACTGAAGATTCAGCTAAAGATTAGACTTTTCATTATCTTGTAAGCCTGTGAGAGTAATCACTGAATACCTTAATGTTCAAGAAAACTTAAGTCATTAAGTTCAGGAACTTAAATATTCTATCCCATGTGGTAGTCTCAAGTTTCATGATAAAGTAGACCATTTAGTGATACATCATGATGTCATTTCCAGAGGAATAAGGTCAGTTCTTGGAACAAAATTTATAACAAAACTTCCATGAGTGTTTTAGTTTTACCAGAATCCAGTCTATCAGTTTGGAGGCTTCTTTTTGCATTTCTGTTTCATTCATATTTCTAACTACTGTTTAAAACTTTTTGAAAATAATCACTTAGATTACAGAAAAGTAAGCAAAACTGTATCACAGAAAAAAAGTATTTTTCAGGGGTCTAAATTAAATTTGAAAGTACATCACACTTCTAATTTGAGAATTAAATATGTAAAAGAGAGACAGATGAAAGAAAACAAAACTTAGAAACTGAGTTCTAATTTTGTCTCTGCCATGTTCATTGTGCAACTGCAGACAGCATACTTAACACCTCAAGGCTTCGGTTTCTTCCTTTGAAAATGCATTACACTACCACAGTGGAATGGAACGTCCATTTTGCAACTTTAAAACCATTGAAAACAAAAAGTGCCATATAAACATAAAATAACATTTCCTTGTAACAGATTGATTTGGGGTTATTTTACCTGCTACTTTTAAAGTAAATTTTGTTAAATGGAGAAAAAAAAAATCCCAATTCATGACTGTTTCTTAAACTTGGCTTCATGTGTCTGGAATGCAATGACAGAGTTGTTGATTTTTGAAGATGTGAAATGCAGCAAAAACAAGAGGATAAAGTCTGAACTCCTATTGATTAAGGTACATAAGGTGTAGTGGGGTAAAAATAAATAAAGACAACTAGTTAAGTTTTCAGGATCTGAAGGTACTGTTATTTTGAGTTGAAGAAGCAGATGAATACAGTTTCCAAACTATAACAATGCCATCACAAGTTACATATCCCTTCCAAAAGAGTTCTAGATTTAAAGAAAACAATGACAAATATGAAAGGCATTTTAGACTCCTTTGAAAAAGCAACTTTTATGAATATATTTAAAAAATAAAACTGCTTGCACATAGACCCTAAAAAAAAAAAAAAGTCCACTGCTGGGAAGGAGGAGGAGGCAAGTGAACAAGTCAGAAAAATCTAATATTTACAGGTCCTTTTACAGGTTTCTTCCATGTACCATGATGATTTTGTCCTAAGTAGCAGCAGTTGAGGACTTCTTCACTAGAGCAGGAGCAGATACACTGGATGCATTCTCAAAAACCCCAACCAGTTTTAAAGGAATCTGACTTGTGAAAGCAGTAATTTATCCAAACCTCAGGCATCCAACTTCTACAACTGTAAAGTGAAAGTATACGCCCATATACCCTGGAAAAAAATTTTTCGTTTTTAATCTTTGTGGGTACACAGTAGGTGTAATATTTATGGATTACAGGAAATATTTTGACATAGGCATGCACTGTGAAATCACATCAGGGTAAACAGGGTATCCATCACGTCAAGCATTTCTCCTTTGTATTTCTTTTGAATAATATTTATATCATCTTTCCCCCTTTATATTTAGAAAATATTCAATGAATAGTAAGAAAAGAGCAGGTATAGTTCTATTTCTGACTACCCTGCATCCCCTGTTCAAGCAGCTTTGAGGGTATTTAAAAAGATTTTTATCAATATTCTAGATAATGCCCTAAAGTAGACCTCTATTAACTCAAAGAAAATTTCAAATATATATGCCACATTGTTTAGAAGTGAAAATATTTTAGGAAAGCTTATTTCTTGAAGAGAAGGAAAACATGTTGGTATTGCATGAATTAGAAGCATACATTACAACAACAAAGGGACAGCAGCAATAGAACAAAGTTGAGCTTGTTTAATAAAAACTGCTTACTCATTCATTCATTCTTTACAGTCAAAACCCTTTTCACAAAAAGGCTATCATGAACAAATCACGGAGGTGGAATTTCCAAACAAAGAGGTAGTATTTGACCTTCCTAATTTTTAGAATAGCTACCTAAACTGCATCTATAATTCATTAGGATCCAGGTAATTTAGAGTTTTTACATACTTCAAATATGTCAGAAATTTTGTGTTCCTTTATTCAGAATGGTTTGCCTTGAAAAACACTGAGTTAAGAATTTAAAGAAACCCTAAAATGTTCCTAGAGATTTTGTACAAAATGTGCTAGAAACTGTTTTTAAAAATATGAAGACAAGAAAGAAAAGTCACAGTCTATTCTTGAGGAGAAATAGCAAAGGAACATAATAATAATTTTAAAAGACGAAATTCCTAAGGGCTTCAGAACTTAACAACATATGAGGTTCAAGCATATTTCTATCACCTTTCTCACTCTCCTGTTTCATGGCTTATATCCTCTTCCATTTAGGATTACCAGACAACCTCCGTATCATCCACTACTCGTCCAGTGAGCAGATGTGTTGAGATAATGTGAAAACCATGCCTTCACTCCTAATCACTTAACACAGTCTTGGGATAACAGAAACCCTACTCCAGTTGGCCAGTGAATGTACCTCTATTTCTACATTCCGGATGCTTTGTTGCTGCCATTCCTATCATTTCCACTGGCTTTTAATCACACTTTTAAATAGTTAATTCATCAGACTCAGTAATTTTGTGACTGTCCCTTTTTCCTTTGAGACTTCAGTGATTACGTCAGAAAACATCTTACTCATTTTACTCAGTTGTCTTCATTTGAAGTTTAGATGGGGGTAGTTTAGCTGTTGTTTTGTTAACATATGCTGATTCTATTTAATACAGTAATTTAAAAAAATGTGCTACACCTTGTTTTCAAGCAATAATGCCCCTCTACTTCTTTCTTCTTATGTGTACAAAATTCATTATGTATTTTCTGATTGTGACTAGAACCAAGAAAACCTTTAAGTCCTCCCCAAGAGGAACAATGAAAGGGCTCTAAGGAAATATAATTTAAATAAGAAAGAACTAGCTAGATTGGTTTCCATATATGTAATAATAAGTTGGAGCTTTAGGTCACACTAACCATGTTTCCAATATTGAAAGAAAATTCATATACCTTGAGACCTGGTTATTAGAGAACATGGCTTAGTTCCAGGTTAAGAGTGTTGCAGAACAAGAAAACCACTGCCTATTAGCCTTATCTGAAATTAACAGTAATTTAAATTTTGAAAAATTATTAGGAGATGATTTACTAGTTTTAAAATTGTTATTGAAGGATGGATCTAATTTATATATGATTTAAATAATGTGCACATCTATGGAAAGCTAACATAACAGGCTAATATTATAAGGCTCTCTCCTCCCTGGTGAAAATAATAAACGGAAAAGAAAATGCTGGAAATGATTAAAGATGCATGCATCAAGAGGAAGGACAGCTGCCCATAGTTCAAAAAGCATTGCTCTAGCTCTGTTGGTATGAACTGCTGACTCAATCCCTTGATGTAGATTCACTAATCCGTTTACCTGCCAAACACATCCTTGTTCTTCCTGCCTGAGACTGGACTCACCTCTGCTACTACGAGGTAAAAGGTGGCTCAGAGGCAGGTGGAATAATGATTAGTTGCAATAAATACTGTAAGTAGAATTGAACAAAGCCTGAAATCTGAGCTTCAAAAAACTATTTGAATATCAGCATTCTAAGTCATCCAGTGAAACTGAATATAAGCAAAGATAATTACAGTTACAGACATTTGAAAAGAAAAATTCATGAAATAAATTCATTAATACAGTATGAAGAAAATATGCCCTTCTACTAATGCATAATAACCTGGCATTTTGGGCCTGCACACTGGCAAAGAGATGTGAATTTTGGCTGCTCCAAAATATATGACTGTCCCTGAGAAGAAGGGCCCAAAACAACTTAAGCCACTTCCAAGATAGGCATTTCCTCTTTTTCAGAATGTGTATTAATGTATAACAAATGCAAGAAACAGGAATATTCTAATTATTAGAGCATTAATGTTTTAAGACTTTCATATTCTAGTTATACGGATATGGTGATTCATAGCTATTCACAATTTAAAAGTTTTATTTAAATAAGTAGATGTAATTAAAAGGAATATGCACTATTTCAAAAAAGCAAGATTAGTGCGGACAAAACAATTAAATAAACAACATGAGAGTAAGTCTTTCAAAAGAGACAGATAGCAAAGACTGTTTCATTTTGAAAACTTGTCATTTCCCTGCAAATAGATAATGAATGTCAAAATGCCTATTCAAACCCTCACAATAAAATAAAATAACTTTTTTTCCCCACCAAATCCACGACTCTAAATATCCCGAGTGGAAAATGTTTCACATATAAGTATATTAATTACGGAATTCAAAGTAATTATTATATTCAAATACAAATAGTTCAATACTAACAGTAGTGTTCAAATACAAATAGTTTATTGTGCCAGTTTATTCTTGTGGCCCTCACTAACTCTTATATGTATATAAGCACAACTAATTCATCATAAGAAGACCTTTCTTGTTGCTTTCTTGTATTAGTTTAGTTTTAGTTCAGCTTATTAGACAGACTCAAGTAGAAAATGCACCTGTAAACAGTTCTTCATCCTAAGATCCAGCGGAAGGAGAACATATACAGGCAACAGTTTTTGAGGCATTAAAAGTAGCAGCCTCAGGAGGGATAAACACAGACTAGGAAAGTTCACACTACATATTGTGAAGCGTTAATTGAAGAATGTTTATTTGGCACAAGAGACCCCCGTTTTTTGTACATTCCATAAGATGGTGGTGTCATGTGTATATGGCTATGACACCTTGCAGCAATGCATTCTTCAAAACAATTTCCAAATGATTTTAATTACTTTTCTTCCAATACTATGCGGTATTCTTACACTCAGTTCAATCTATGTTTTGGAACACTAGGCGCTGACAATGTATTTTCAAATAGATTAGATATCTTTCTACAATACTGAAAAACAGACCTCATATATAAACTCAGTTCACTGCAAAAGATTGCTATGCATGCACACGTGCACATGTGTCAACTGCCCAAGGGAAGAAGTGGTAAAATGGGATATTTTCTTATGTGTAATACTTACTTTTCTTGGTTTTCAGGAAATACAAAGCCCGAAGCCTTTCTCTTATCCAACTGAACAAGAAAATTAGCAAAGAAATTAATCTAAGTCAACTACAGAGGCAAGAGAACCACATAAACATATAAGGAAGACTTTTTTCCCCCAAGGAAAAACATTAGTGTCCACTGTTGAAAACATTACAATTAATCATTTTAAGTAAGAGCTCCTAGTACTGATGCACAAGGTTGGCGATTTTAACAGCCAGTGAGTAAATGAGAACATCAAAAATGTTAAGGTTTGAGTAGTCTCAGAGTAAATCCCTTACAACATTGAAGACTGGGAAAATCTGAAAAAACATGGGAGTCTTGTATTAGTCTTAATAGTTCAAAGTAAAACTTGACTTTTTTAGTATACATTAAACTTGATTTAAGCATTATGGAATGAAAGTTGCTAGATTCCGACACACAAAAAATTTTTCCTTTAATTGACTATTTTACAATACAATCCATAATTTTCCACTTCTTAAATATTAACGTTAGGTTTCACAACAGCAGTCAATCATTAGAGGAAGTAACTGGATATCATGAATGCCTTTCAAATTTAAAAGATCTAGATTCTCTTTCTAAAGCTTTCCTTGAGAAAAAGAAAAATAACAAACCTGCTTTCAGGCAAGTGACAAAAGAATATCGTAAAGTTATAAACGCACAGTATTAAACGTGGATAGAAACCTCAGAACCATCTAAAAGGAAACCCTAAAAATCTCGTCATCTATATTCTATAAAAGAAATTTAAGAACCTAAAGCAATGATTAAGTAGAATCTATAATCAAATTAAAATTGGATCTATAATCAAATTAACATTTGATCTATAATCAAATTAAAAACAAACCGTTCTATTTGATGAAAAGTGTTAAGATTTTTTTAAATATACATTTTATGAATCTAGGCTACAAAATATTTGGCCATAGATATCACAGGCTGACAATGCAGGAGGCAATTCACTACTCAAGTAACTCTTTCCTAATTCTATTTAATATTTTATGCACTGTTCCACAGGCACAGTTTTAGGTTCAGGTTGAAATAGTTATTATTTAGAATTTTATATTCACTTTTTAACTTTCAATCTTGAACATATACAATAACTCTTTTGATGTTTAAATTATAATACTTAGAACAGTTAAAACATTTTTCATATATATTTTTTCACACCTGTTCCCCAAATTATTTTTTTAAAGGCCATCACATTCCACACATACCTAACAAGAAGAACTTGAGGGTAGAAAGTTAATCAAAAATGGGTAAAGGTAAGTATGAGTGGTAAGGAGTAGGCACCATCTTGAGTGGTATAGAGGGGGCATATCAGACTAACAAGCCACATTGGTTTTAAATCAAAATCTTACTCAGAATGTTGCAGATACACTCCCTCCTAACTCTTGATGTCCCTCCACTAACCTACAGACATAGATAAATTCTCTTTGCAGATCTCATTTTGTAAGGTATTATATCTTCTATAGATTATTAGTAAAGGCAAGACACTTAATTTATTCTTCCTGAGAATGATAAAACTCACAAATGCCTAGAATAAGTAGCTTTAGTATTAGGAAAACACCATCCAAGTAACATCCAGGAACTGACAATTTTTAATTGGCAGAATGGCATAAGGAAATACACACATTTTGGGGAAAGCATGTTCCTAGATATTTTCACTTGACTTTTTTTTTTCTTTATAGAGACAGGGATCTTGCTATGTTGCACAGCCTGGGCCCCACGCATGTGCAGTTGGGAGGCACTTTCGCCCATTGGGGGGACCTCTGTTGCACTGTTTTTTTTTCTCCCACACCACACAGGTGCCTCGACCTCCCCTTTCAAGCCTTCCTGCTGCTTTGGGCTGGCCCCTGTGGGCCTGAACCAAGGACGCCCAGCATCCCGAGCCCCACGCAGGCACGATTGGGAGGCACTTTCGCCCGTGGAGGGGATCTCTGCCTGGTCTCAAATTTCTGGCCTCAAGGGATCCTCCTGCCTTGACCTCCCAAAGTGCAGGGATTGATTACAGGCATGAGACAGCATGCCCAGCCTGTTTGTAGCTTTTGATCCCATGAAACTAACTTGTTTTACTAACCCTATCTCATATGAAGAATGGACTCGAATTTCATGCTTTAAGAATCAGAGTCAATTAAGTATAAAATTCACTTTTAATAGAAAATGACATAATAGGCAATGACAAAAACCATTTATCCAAAAATATTTTATTTAAATATTTACATAAAGACAAGTTTTATAAGCAAGACGGAAATATATCCAGGGTTTGTTCTGTGGCAAACACATACTTCCATACCTTCTATGTCTATAATTTAGAAGAGATGGATTGTTAAAAGCAAGATTATGACCTCAAGTTAATATGCGATCAAAATGAAAAGTAAATGTTACATTTGATTCCTCCTAGAATATGAAGCTGAAAGATAAAGATTTTTCTCAAACAACATTGAAGCAGTATGCCTATCTGATGAAACTGTGATCAAATATGCCTTGCAAGAGGTGTTAATACATAAGGACAATGTAAGAAAAAAAAGCCCACAAGATTTATAATGAAATCACAGTAAATAGATAATTAGACTTCACTACAATTAACTTGCTTTATTACAGTAGAAATTTTAGTTATGTGAGGCTCATTTTTTTTTTTTTTTTTTTTTTTTGAGACGGAGTCTCGCTCTGTCGCCCAGGCTGGGGTGCAGTGGCCGGATCTCAGCTCACTGCAAGCTCCGCCTCCTGGGTTTACGCCATTCTCCTGCCTCAGCCTCCTAGGAAAACACAGCTGATACTGATACAATGTAAAAGAATTGGGAGCAAGTCACTTACATATATATGAAGTTCTGGAGAGATCTTCACAGATATCTATATAGTAAAAACGAGTGACATAGTACCATTAGTCCACTTCGCTGAATTACTGCTTCTGGTTATCAAGGGTGGGATGAGTTTCCTGACTGGCTTGATTTGGACGCAGCAAGCAGATGGTTGAACACTGGTAAGGACAGGGCTTTCTGTTTATGAACTCTGTTCACCCTACTAAACCACAGGTTGGGTAGTCTAATCTAGAGTTAAACACCTTCTTCTCCATTCTTGAGCTGAGACAATATATGCACAATACATTGGAACTGAGAATTTAAGCAAAGAGTTCTAAATAGTGACCAGAAGAAGAAAAAATATCTAGCAAATTCTGGAATTTTTCTACATGGGCTACTTCACCTGTTCCTGCTGCCCCATCCACTTCCTTTTTCAGAACTTTTGGGTTCACACATTTCCCCTTTTCACAATGGGTTTGTAACATTTTATTTTGTTTGTTTGTTTTTTGAGATGGAGTTTTGCTCTTGTTGCCCAAGCAGGAGTACAGTGGTGTGATCTCTGCTCACTGCAAACTCCAGCTCCCAGGTTCATGCGATTCTCCTGCCTCAGCCTCCTGAGTAGCTGGGATTACAGGCGTGCACCACCATGCCCAGTTAATTTTGTATTTTTAGGAGAGACAAGGTTTCACCATGTTGGTCAAGCTGGTCTCGAACTCCTGGTCTCTGGTGATCCACCGCCTCGGCCTCCCAAGTGCTGGGATTACAGGCGTGAGCCATCGCGCCGGCCACGACTTTCTTTATCTTGATTACAAGAGAAGGGGGCACCAGTGTGAAGCAATGTGACAAATCCAGAAAGGCCTCTCTTTTGTTTTCCTCCTGATGTTTGTGCAATGTGGCTAGAGGTGGAAGGCCATGGCCTGAGCAGCCCGCAGCGGGGGAGGTGCCCTTGGAATGTGTTGAATGTGCATTCCTTAGATGCCTGAAAGGGGTAAATGCCCCCTTATTGGCTTCTACCCATCTTCACTGGTTTGGCTGCTTTAGAAGGGGACAGGTACTACTTTTAAACACCTAGTGTGCCTCCTAGCTTTTAATCACTGATGACTTGCAGCTCGTAGGTTTTTTGGAATTAGGCTTTTAAAGCAGAGTTTTCTTTCATACTTATTTGGTTTATGTCTATTCAACTTTTGGTTTGTTTACTTATTTTTAAAGAATGAAGTCTTAGGCCGGGCATGTTGGTTCATGCCTATAATCCCGGCACTTTGAGAGGCCGAGGCGGAGGGATCACTTGAGGTCAGGAGTTAGAGACCAGTCTGGCCAGCAGTTAGAGGCCAGTCTGGCCAGCATGGCCAAACCCCCTCTCTATTGAAAACACAAAAATTAGCTGGACGTGGTGGCACTTGCCTATAATCCCAGCGCCTGTAATCCCAGCTACTCGGGGGTCTGAGGCAGGAGAATCCCATGAACCTGGGAGCTGGAGGTTACAGTGAGCCAAGATCATGCCACTGCACTCCAGCCCAGGTGACAGAGACTCCATCTCAAAAAAACAAAAACCAAAAAAAATGAAGTCTTCAATTGGGATTCTTCTTTTTGTGGTTGAAGCCTTTCAACCATGTATGAGATAAGCCATCGTGCTTAACACTGGAGATACATAGATTGATAAAGCGAGATTCCCTCCTCGAATTTCCTGGTAGGTTCATGACTTGTTTTTTTATGAGTTTGTCATTGCTCTCAGTTTGAATGGCTTGGGGATTATTAAGAAATGCAAATAAAATTATGTTGTTTATTGACATTTACTTTTTTTAAATCCACTTGATAAAATATTTTGAATTGCCATTATTAAATGCCATAATCTGCCATGGCTCTTTTCTTTTGTCTGAAGAATAATTTAAAAACTATGAGATGTAAAATAAATCTATTCATCCAGGCAACCGGTTATTCTTTAAAAGATTTTTAAAAACAGCAGATGAACTTCTGATCAAAACTCAGGCACACAGCTGCTTTCTCTAAGGGTGTTGCTAGTTCCTGATTCACCCTAAGCCATCTTCATGCCATATTGTACTCCTACCCCAGTTCTTCGCTCATCTATTCTGGTAATGTGCTTATGATCATTCTCTTCTGAGAATCTTCTTTGGATTCCAAGTTATATAAATGACAATACTGATTTTTCTAAGCAATACACTTAAAACTATTGTGGATTAGGCTTTATATAGACTTCTGTTTGATATTCAAATTAATGTACAATATGAACAATCATGAAAACTAATTAGTTTAGAAATAATATTGCAATATTTAAACTTTCATTAATTTGAACAGGCCTTTGCCTACCTTCTTCTAAATGATGGTAGTTATATACTAAACAGTCAGACATAAAAGAGTATTAAAAGAATATTAAAATAAAATGGAGTGATTTAATATGCACAGACATTGATTCCTTCTTTAGAAATTCCACAGCACAGAATACATGGTTCTGTCAAAGCCCTTATCATATTGAATTATAATTACTGTTTACAGTCTATCTCTGACTAGGCAGGGAGCTTCAGGAAATCTTAACCTATTTATCTTTGGGTTCTCAGCTTTGACATAATGTCTGACACCTAGAGGATGCTCAGCAAAAATCTGTTGAATGAAAGAATAAGCGAGGAAAGAGAATGGGCTCGATTTCCTCACTCTGTCATTTATGGTGTGTGACCTCTTAGCCTGCCTGAGTCTCAGTTTCCTTGTCCATCATCTGAGTGAAATAAAGTGTAGTAAAGAGCTTCAAAAGACAGCCTGTGACTCTAAGCTATAGGGACTTGCACAAGGACTAGATAACTTGAGTATCCCTTCATTCAATCAGAGTTGATTACTTACTATGGGTGAAACACAGCTAGACCATTGGACACTCAGTTCCTATTCTTGGGAAGTTGACTCTCCAGCGAAATAAACAGGCCATCGCATTCGATGTGTTGATTATATTGTGTGTGACAAAGGCTGACAAAGTACAGACTCTAAGGGGCACACTGGACCATCCTTCCCATGGACACCAGCAGTCTGGGGAGGATTCTTGGAGAACCTGACATCTAAGACCCAATCTTCTTTGGGTCAGATAAATATTTCAGGCAATAGAACAGGCAGCACAAGGTCCTGGAGGGAGGGGTAAGAGCCTGATACAATGTATGTAAGGGTAGCTTCTTAAATTCCTCATGTCATAGCCTTGTTCTAGAGATCACGAAGTAATACTTTGTAATCTACGGTTCATCTGTTTCTAAATTGTACAGAAAAATATCTAATTTATTTTTTTCTTCCATCATTTAGGAAGTTTTCTTCCTGGAACCACACTTCTAAAAATTACCTAACTTACCCTTATTTATCAGTGTTATCATTTAGCACATGTTCTGTCAACAGAAATAGCAGAACTCAATCTTTGTGATGCAAAAAAAACCAACTTAATAATGTTCCCGAATATATTGCCAATTACTAAATTCGTTTTTAAAAATCTGAAACTATTTACCATTGACTGTCTTCACCGCTCATTAATTACTGGTATTATATGGCTTTCTGAAGGTGAAAAGAATACTCTCCTCAGAAATATTTATATTGACAGAATTAGCTTTTTAATAAATATTTGTCACATTATATTGCTTTTTGCGGTTCATTGTCACATACTGGGCATCTCGTTAGCATTTATATTTTGTATATTTTATCTAAACACCACAATAGCATGAAGTGCATTTTCTGCTGACAAACAAAGATACTGAACTATGTATTGAAGTCAGTTATCTTAAGACCTTGACTTCTTTAACAAAAGCAGTGAAAAGAACACGGGCAAACCAGAAAATCTAAATCTGATTCTTGGCATAGCTGTGAGCTAACTCTGTGGCTGCAGGCAGGTCACTTAACGTCTATTTTATTTAATAGTTATTTTCATTATCCTATTCATTTACACTTTAAACAATGTGGAAACAGTATTTGAAGGCTCTTTGAGTGGAGATTAGTTAAAAAATAAATACTTGAAGTTTAAGTATGGGTAAATCTTAGATCTTAAATTTTTTTAAAAAGATCCAAATCTCCTTGGGTAGTATTTATGCTTCAGCACTATTTAAATTCTGTTTCACTGAATCATTGCTGACTTCATAATTATCTTCAGGTACCAATGTTTGAAATAGATTGTAGCGATATCAATAGAAGAAATTTTTAAAATTGCTTTAATGGATCTAGATATGCAGTATATTGCATGAAAATAATATAGAAAGAAGTGGGATGTTATTATAAGATCCTTAGGTTTCTTTTAGAAATTTTGATTGCAAAATATGCTTAAAAGATTGATTTCATGAATTGATGGGAACAAATGAACTACAGAATAATTCTTATAATATTCATATCATAAATCAAACAGTTTACTTTGTTCAGTTTGACCATCAAGTACTATACCCACAATTTTCTACAAAAAGAGCCTCCCTTGGAAAAATCTGTTGCCTTCCTGGTTCTTGAAAATACAGAATCGCTAATTACCTCGGAGGATGAATGTGGCTTCAGATCATACATTTATTACACAAATCATTATTTTTCCATCTCCAAATTTCCTAACGATACGAAACAGCTTATTTTAATCAAATTGGTTTTCCTCATGCTCCTTAAGTGCAAGAGACGCCCATCTGAGTCTGAAGATAATGATGCCATGAAATGGAAATCTAAGTTTTAGGCCACAGTCAGGGCAGTCTTCTACTAAAAATAAGTGGCCATTTAAATGCTACCACATCTTGTTTTGCAAATCTGTCCTCACACAGCAAATAATCATTTTTGGTGCAGAATTCAGTCATAAAATTATCCATTAGTGGTTAGTAATGGACCATAATTTTACATGTTTTTAGAAAGTGCATTTGGAAAATGAAACACTGAAAATGATGGCCATATAAGGAATATTAATATTCATATGAAATAAACTTTAGCGACACATATCCTTTTTTACTGACAACTACTGGCATAGAATATTTTCCACTTCCTTGAGGAGAAGGGCCTAGGATGCCTCATCCAAGGGTAGAGATAAATCTTAAGAAATTCTACAACTTATAGAATATATTACTACTTTGCTTTGCAGTGTGCTAGCTTTAGTGGAAAAATGAGAAGAATTAATAGCTGTGAGTTTTAAGATACATAAGATAAATCAGACAGCAGTTTTGGAACATTAAATATATTACAGGCAAACAATATTAACCTGTGTGTAAATCAAATGTAAATGCTTACAGCGAATTTCCACCCTTCATTATTAACGTATAACCCAAAAGAGATGAATTTCAAGCAAACATCAAGAGAGAATTACACTTGTAATTGTACTTTCAACATAAGGTTATATACATTTCCAATTTGATGCCAGTAATGCCAGATGAACTGTGTTCAGTTTCCAACATGGTCAAAACCGATAAAGATGCTTTTGCTGAAAATCAAATTAACTGAAATCATCTAATTATAAAGGAAGAAAGTAAATTCCACCCCATTTATTTAATGTTTGTAAAGAAATTTGTTTTTTTAAAAAATAAAGAAAAATATGTATGTGATCAACTCAGATGAGATGAAACTGTAACTTGATTTGCACAAAGTAATGAATAATAATGATGATTCGGAGCTAATATTTGTGGAGCACTCCTATGAGTCAGGCCCTGTACTATTACATTTATAATTTCTTTTACCCTCGCCAAGAAACTTTGAGGTTGATGCTCCTTTGCAGATGAAGCATCTGAAGTTCAGAGAAATTAAAGAACTTGTTTAATTCCATACATCCAACAAGTGATCCAAACCTGACAGTCTGACACTCAAGCACACTCAGTCTGTATTTGTTGATTTTTTCTCTCCCCAGAGCAGGAAAATGAGAGACTCATTGAAGGTTATTGCTAGGTTCAAGTGCTAATTACTAAACACAGACCCTGCAGCCCTAAACCATAATTTGAACTAGCCAGCTGTTCAAATTCAGGACTCCATGAGGGTGGGCTGGGGAGTACTTCAGCACAGGATTCAATGATCCTATAGCCCAAGGCTGCTCTAGGAACTTTGCTAGAACTTATGGGGAGAATGGTTAGATTTCTCTCACTGCTGTAAAATATCTCAGCCATATTATTTATTTATTTATTTATTTTTGAGACAGAGGCATGCTGTGTTGGCTAGGCTGCAGTGCAGTGGCGTGATCTTGGCTCACTACAGCACCCGCTTCCTGGGCTCAAGCCATCTTCCCACCTCAGCCTCCAGAGTAGCTAGGACCACAGGTGTGTGCCACCACACCCAGATAATTTTTTGTATTTTTGGAATAGACTTATTAATGGTAAGAACCTTAGAGATCATCTGGCCCATTCTCCAGATGACCAAACTGAGGCCCAGATTCCTTATTTATGTATTTATTTTATTTTTGAGACAGAGTTTTGTTCTGTTGCCCAGGCTGGAGTACAGTGGCACAATCTTGGCTCATTGCAACCTCTGCCTCTCAGAGGCAATTCAATTCAAGCAATTCTCCTGCCTCAGCCTCCCAAGTAGGTGAGACTATAGGCATGCACCATCACACCTAGCTAGTTTTTTATTTTTAGTAGAGACAGGATTTCACTATGTTGCCCATGCTGGTCTTGAACTCCTGACATCAAGCTATCCATAAGCCTTAGCCTCCCAAAGTGCTGGGATTACAGGTGGGAGCCACCACATTCTTAGCTCAGCCATAGTTCTAATGCAGCCCCAACCCAGCGAAGGGAAACAAAACTGCACAGCATAAAAACAGTATGATGGCAGAGAAGGTATCTGAATTCAGACGAAGCCTTAGTTCCCTCATGCATAAAACACAAGTCTTATAAACTTTTCTGCTTCTCTTTCGGTTATTATAGAGTAGAAATAAGCAACAAGAATGACAGTGTCTGTAGACAGCCAAGGTTGACATAAAATTGGCACTACTGTGAAATTAAGGTTGAAGCAATTAATTGTTAGACACAAGAAAGGAGCCCCGAATTTGATGCCAAGGATAGAAGATCCACATGTCTAGATCGTCTTAGCCAGGAAAAAGTAAGTAAATAAACACATAAATAAGTTATTGCTTCAGCTTTACTTTTTCCTTGGTCTGTCTCTAGGGGTATGCATCATTAGAACTCCAAAAACAGGTAATTACATTATGCAACCAGGAGAGTTCCTGGATCTTATAAACATCAGTTTTATGTGAGCCACTCCAGGATGTACAAACACTTTCAAGAGAGATTTTTAATAAGTGAATCTGCAAAACAAGATGAGGTTTGAGTGAAAAGAAACGTAGTATAACACAAAAAGCGCCAGCCTACAATTAAGAAGTCTGGCCAGAAGTAGTTCCACAAATTTCTCTTATTCCAGAAGTATTCATCACTGAGAGTTCACCCTATATCAATCATTGTTGATACTAAGCCAATCAGAAAGACATAGTTTTCTACTTTTTGGAAATTCACAGACTACTACAAAGGCAGACATTATACAAACAATTTCACAAAACTATGTTAGTTATCAATGAGTTTGAACTTCAGTTTTGTTATTAGATGAGGATACTGGAGTAAATGACTGACAAATTCCCTTCACTTCGATTGCACATGACCTTTTTAAAGTGTAAATCTAGAGAAAAGTCGGAATAGGAAAAGATACAGTGTCAGTTAAGAAATAAGAGAGTGACATGCAACAATCATTATTAATTACATTTTAATGTGAATATAAAGGTTAGCAGATCTTAAAGAATATTACGCAATGTTGCCAGAAATAAAAGTAATTCAAAACTTTTTTGACAGAAGAACCAAAATAAGCAAAAACTTTCATGTCCATCTTTATTGTATCACAATAGCTTACACTTATTGCCTTCCCTGGACCAAACACTTCATAACATAATTTAAATTATGTTATATCATTTAATCCTTTAGGAGCTCTATGCTGTGTTATTGTTATCTTAGTTATAGGTAAAACAAGTGAGGTTTATACAGACAGAGATAGCTGTGTAGCCACAAAATGACACAGCTACATCTGAGCTCTGATTGTCTCATTCCAAAGCCTGCGCTTACGGACTCTTGCCTTCCACTACACACCACTGCTCACGTGCTACGTTGGTGCATGGAGCCCCACCGTGAGTGAAATATAGAGTAGTGGTGTACATGTAGGGACCGGGAAATGGTGGACTCAGGAGATGAAGGGATAGCCTGATAGGAGTTTATGTTGGCGTACTGGAAGCAGCTTATAAAGTTCCTTAACTCCCCTGCAGGGGAATTTAAACTTTATTAGTAGGCAAGATTACAAAATCTTTACAAAATACACACTACGCTTTGAATAGAGGAATAAAGAGAGAGAGGAAAGAGCTTAAGAAGGCTGAAGAAAGCCAGAGGCTCAAATGAGGGTCAAAGGGAAGTATTGTGGTGCAACTCTGTAAAAAATGTAACTTAGTATGTGGGACAATTTTTAAAAATCCAATTACTTAAAATACCCACAGAAACAAGAAAACACCTATGTCACTCTCAAATGTGTCATTAAACAACTGCAAAATAATATATTTTGTATTATTTATAATAAAGCACGGATACCACCATTTACTCATGCATTTATTCATTTGAAAATTCTTGACTTGCAAAAAAAAAAAAAAAAAAACAGAAAATTCTTGACTTGCTATATGCTAATAATTAAGTCAAATTTTAAACTGAAAAGATTATAGAATCATATAATCACAGAACATTCTTGTGTGACAAAGAATCATGTCCAAGAGCAAAAGAGTTAAATCAATTTGTCAGTGACTGGAAAACGAATGGAATTCTTAGCCTCAACCAGAATTAGGTCTCACAAACTGTCTCTCACATGTCTTCTTCACTTTAGTGAAAATTGCAGGGAAGAAACAAACATTTTCTGATAACTATAAGCACTTCAGCTAGGTATTTTAAGTTCTAGTTTAATTCTGGGACCATATGATCCTATAACACAGAGGAGGAACTTAAGTCTCAAAACTTTGATTTGATGGCAGGACTTGGGTTCCTGCCTTGACTTGTGACTATGCAACTTTGAAAATAACCTCTTTGTTTTTTGTTTTGTTTTTGTTTCTTTTTTGAGACAGAGTTTCTCTCTTGTTGCCCAGTCTGGAGTGCAATGGTGCGATCTCGGCTCACTGCAACCCCCATCTCCAGGGTTCAAGAGATTCTCCTGTCTCAGCCTCCTGAGTAGCTGGGATTATAGGTGCGTGCCACTAAGCTTGGCTAATTTTTGTTTTTTTTAGTAGAGGTGAGGTTTCACCATATTGGCCACGCTGTTCTCCAGCTCCTGACCTCAGGTAATCTGCCTGCCTTGGCCTCCCAAAGTGCTGGGATTATAGCCACCGCGCCCGGCC
This sequence comes from Macaca nemestrina, assembly GCF_043159975.1. NCBI lineage: Eukaryota > Metazoa > Chordata > Mammalia > Primates > Cercopithecidae > Macaca > Macaca nemestrina. Next base: position 159,268,776 of record NC_092128.1, on the reverse strand, counting down.
AAAAATAATCTCTTAATATTTAAGTGCTGATATCCCTCCATGTAAAACAAAAGAAATGGTGCCAAACTTACATAACAATTCCCTCATTAAATTAAAAAAAAAATTCATTATGTGTGAATACGTGGCCAAGCACACGTGTGTGCGGTGTGACTTTGGGTGACACTATGAAAGTTTCCAGGTTTGTTATTCTCTGCTTAGGGCTCAGGCTGCAAAACTAGGAAGGAATTGGTGCAGTGGGGCGGACGGGGGGTGGTGGTTGATGAACGTAGGGAGAAGACCTGGCTGGAGAGCTGGGCACCAGTGAGGGTCTGAGCAAAACAGGAAATGCGGAGAGCCACTGAGCTGAGGATGGTTAGGATGGTCAGGAAGGAAGACATCAGGATAGGGGAAAGGGTTAGATGGTGATGTGCAGGAACACAGCCAGGGAGCTGTTATCACAGATCTCTAGGCGCCATATAAAACATTCACTTGACTCTAGGGCAAACACACAGCACAAGTAATGTGTTTAAGATTTGTCTTCTTATAGCAACAGATGTTTAAAAAGCTAACAAAGATTTGAAAGGAACTGATAGCAACAGATCACGTGAAAAACAAATGATGCTTTCTATGAATTGAAGAGTGAAATTCCTTTAATCAGAATGTTCATTTCTTAGCATACTTTCCCTCCAGAACTTGCACCAAAAAATACTCTGTGGTAACTAATGCAAAAACCACTTAGAATATCACAGAAACCAATCAGAAATATGGCTTAGACACTGTAACAAATTTTTAATCCTCTAAAGTTTATGCTAATGTTATAAACTGGCTTTTGTTTATGAAATGTCATTTGCTAAACCATTTTGTTTAATCATATAAAGTAAACATAGCCTAATACAAATTTTATATGATTCTGGCATTTAGAAAAAGGGCTTTATTTGATTTTCTATTAATTTAATATAAATTATTATATTAATTTTGTATTTTTTCCCGTGATATTTCATACGTAAATTTTATTCTAGTTAGTTTCTATTCCTTTACTTAATGTGAGTGGAAATATATGGAGAAATAGGCGTAAGACACTTCATTATGGAAAATGCTATCTAAATAAAGTTGCCAAATAAAAATAGAAGATGTATAGTCAAAATTGAATTTCAGATAAGCAGTAAAAACAACAAGACATATTGGACATACTAATATTTTAAAAGTATTTATTGTCTAGCTAAAATTCAGACTTAGCTGCATGTCCCATATTTTTATTTTGCTAAAACTGGCAGTCCTATATCTAAAGTCCATGTTTGGAAATGAAACTCTAAGCAAGGAAATAAGGTCTATCTTCCCTGCTCCCGAAATTATCCATCAAATGTGAAAAGACCTGCTCTGAACGTCATAGCACTCTCATAGCCATTAGTAAAATAATCAACGGTTGAAATGGACGAACTCATGATCCCAGTTCCACAAATCTCTGACAACACCATAAACAGAATAGATGTCAAGCTTAGATCAAAGTGGATGAAGATGCTATTTTCAGCCAGGCACGTTGACTCACGCCTGTAATCCCAGCACTTTGGAAGGCCGAGGCAGGCAGACCACCTGAGGTCAGGAGTTTGAGACAAGCCTGGCCAACATGGCGAAACCCCATCTCTCCTAAAAATAACAAAGTAACTGGGTGTGGTGGAATACATCTGTAGTCCCAGCTACACAGGAGGCCGAGGCAGGAGAATCACTTGAACCTGGGAGACGGAGGTTGCAGGGAGCCGAGATCAGACCACTGCCCTCCAGCCTGGGCGACAGAGTGAGACTCCATCTCAAAAAAAAAAAAAAAAAAAAAAAAAAGAAAAAAGAAAAAAAGATGCTATTTCCTGGAGAGTATTGAGGACCTCATATGTCCTTTCTGCAGATTTGTAGGCCAGGAACAGAGGAGTAATAAAAGTGCATTATACCACTGAACTTCAGACATCTGTGTTGCTTCCTTCCTGGAAGTTATCCTGCTTTGGAAAACCATCCAACACCCTGCCATAGTACTCTATCCAGCCTAGGGAAAGAAGGAAGACCCACGCTCAAAACCTCTCAAACTCATAACCCAGTTCGAACATCTCCTGGTCACTATCTAAAGTGAAAATTGGTTACAATGAAATTACTGCATATGCTTTCACTGGACCAGCATGGCACACTGAACTTAGTTTCTACAAAGTGAAAGTTAAAATTAAACATAAAACATAGACCCATTTTCCTGTGAGAAATGTTTAATGTGATCAATCTTATCAAACAGGTATGGAAGTGCATACCTAGCTCATATGGAAATAATTGGCTTTATTTTAAAAAAAATTAGGAAGAAATTACAGGAGTGATCCCCTGACCAAGACGATGACCGAGCCTGACAAACTATTAGTATATTAATTACAGTGTAGCCAGTACCCTCCAGTTTCATGTGAACTAAAATCTACATTTCTCTAGCTGTTCTCATTAATTGATTTAATTAAAAAATTAATTTCTATATCAAACATAATGTTATTTTGGCGCTTGGCTAGATATGAAAAAAAATTTACATGCAGACATGAAAATAGTCATTATGTAAAGAGTTGAGGAGAGAAAATATAAACAGGATCTAGGCACACAGAACAGAGGTGGATAGACAGTGAGGGAAAGAAAGACAAAGGGAGGTATTAAAAGATTGAGAGAGACAGCTTTTTCTCAGGGAATGAACAATTAAAGAATTCTTTGCCACTTCTTCTCTGGAAGTCTACTTATCAAACTTCCTGCAGATAGTCTAAATGGCTTAATTTTCTATTTACGAGAATACTGATGCGCTTTTTTCTACATCACATGTTTTTATTTTCTCAACTGTCTGGAAAAGTACAACAGGAAGGGATTACGACCCCTATTCTACAGAGAGAAAAACGGAGACACTTAAGCAATTTATCATTTCACTTTATTTGCATATATACAGTAGTGACAAGATTGTTCATGTTTGCAAAATAAGCATGATACAAAAAAGAAAAGAATTAACTTCAGATGAATGAAGAGGGACTGTCATTTCAGAAGGAAAAGGTGAGACTTATTATTTGCCATGACCTGACAATGGAAAGAATCGCTGAAATGTGGCCTATTCAAACCAGCAAATCCAGGCAGCAGTGCCATGACGTTTTGAAGATAAGAGGACAGTCAGAAAAACAACAACAACAACAACAACAACAAAAAAACACCTCCCAACATTTCTTGTGACTGGCTCTGCCTTTATAAATTCTGTAGCACTGAGTATGCGGAATCTTTAATAAAGCAAACAATACACTGCATTGGTTAATATGCCTAATGATAATAATTACCTTTTATTCAACTCCTATTACCTACTAGGCATCATGGTTGCTAGAGGTCACGTGCATATAATCTTTTAATTCTCTCAAAAATCTTGCAACATTGGTGTTACAATTTTCACATTACAGATAAAGATCACAAAGCACTGACGAAAAGGTCAGCTTTTATCGTTGGTGTTGACTCAGACTCACTATAAACTCGGGGATCCTGACTCCAGGGTGGAGTTTGATCACTATATTACTGGAGAACAAGGGATAGTCAGTCATTGTGCTCTCAGTTAAATGTGCAATGTAAGACCAAGCTATTTTGAAGGAAGGGTAGCTTTTCCTTCGCCTCTGAAATAATATCACAGAATGGATTCTTACTGAAATGGGTGCCCATGCAGAGGTAAAATCTGAATAGTAGTGAAGACTTTTTCAACCACACCCACCTCCCGCCTCACACTCCCCTCCCACTCATGCCCAGTTGAGGGTCACTGTTCTAAAAGGTCTTAAAACCCAGAGCAGGGAGGAAAACAGTAAGTGAGGGTCAAGTGATTTTTAATCATCAGAAGTGGGGGAAGGAAAAACAGAGTCTTCTCTGGGCCCCTATATTATGTAAGAAACTGTGTTATTTAGATGCTTTCCAAATATTAGTCAGTTAATCTCAAGTAGTCTGTGACCTACAGTTTATTGTTCTCCCATGTTTTGAAATACTTAGAATTTTTAAACTGAAATAATCTGAAGTTAAAAGACTGAGTGATATTGTACAACTTTTTTTTTAATCCTCAAATAAACATATTACCACACTAACCTAATATATCCCCAGTTAGAAGCAAATACATTTGCTGTTTTAGATAGGTTAGGTTTGGTAACCATATGCTGTTCTATATTTTAAAAACTCAGAAACAGAAAACAGGTCCTTGAACTATTATTGTGTGGATCTCCAAATTGTAACACTGGTCTAGAAAGGGTCTCTGAAAGCACAAGAAGGGCTGGCCAGTTGGACTAGGGAAGCTGCACATTCATTTTCAATAAAACAGAGAAAAATCTTACTTACAAATTTTTACTGTGGATACTTACTGCTTTCAAGTTTCTAATTCTCCATCACAGGAGACATTATAACAAAATAGTTAAAATCAAATCCTTTGGAGTAAGATACAGCTGCTTCAATCCTGAGATTTACCTTTTATGTGGCTGTAAGGAATTTATATGTATACCTCCCTGACCATGGTTTTCTCACTTTTATAAGAAGACTAATACTATTGCAGTAGAAGCCATCCTACTTGATGTCTTTGGAATTGGTAGTTGATAGATTAAAAACGTTACAGTTGACTCTTGAACAACACAGATTGGAATTATACAGGTTCACTTCCATGTGAATTTTATTCAATAAAACTTACAGCGAGTGTGCCTGCCCCTCATGCCTCTGCTTTCACCTCTCCCACCCCTGAGGCGACAAGACCAATTCCTCCTCTTCCTCCTCCTCTTTGGCTCACTCAACTTGAAGGCAATTAAGATAAAGGCTTTTATGATTATCCACTTTTACTGAATGAGCAGTGGAATATTTTCTCATACAATTTTCTTAATAACATTTTCTCTTCTCAAGTAAACTTTTGTATGTATGTATGTATGTATGTATGTATTTATTTATTTATTTATTTATTTATTTATTTATTTATTTTGAGACAGAGTTTAGCTCTTGTTGCCCAGGCTGGAGTGCAGTGGCACAATCTCGGCTCACTGCAACCTCCACCTCCCGGGTTCAGGCAATACTCCTGCCTCAGCCTCCCAAGTAGCTGGGATTACAGGCATGTGCCACCACACCCAGTTAATTTTGTATTTTTAGTAGAGACAGGGTATCTCCATGTTGGTCAGGCTGGTCTTGAACTCCCAACCTCAGGAGATCTGCCCGCCTCGGCCTCCCAAAGTGCCGAGATTACAGGCATGAGCCACTGCACCCAGACTCAAGTATACTTTATAGTAAGAAAATAGTATATGACGAATATACAAAATATATGTTAATTAACTGTTTATGTTATCAGTAAGACTTCTGGTTAACAGTACGCTATCAGTACTTAAGCTTTTGAGGAGTCAAAAGTTATACCCAAATTTTCAACTACATCGGGGTGTGAGGATCCCTAACCCCTGTAATGTTCACGGATCAACTGTAATTAAAAAGGGAAACATAAAGATACATTAAAACAAAAATGTTATTTTAAAAACACATAAAAGTACCATTTTCTAATTTTCCCAACGTTTTCACGTGAGGCAGGTTCTCTCATTTAGCGCGAAAGTGATGACTATCTTTTTTATGTTTCATAAACCACACTCATAAGGCATCACTTTCATAAGCCCAGGTATTCATTAATAAAAAGTCAAGTACTTATATTGTAAAACTGAGAGATGACTCAATCTGTTTTATTTTATTTTTTTTAGAGATGGGATCTCCCTCCGTCACCCAGGTTGGAGACGACAGCTCACAACACCCTCAAATTCTTGGACACAAACAATCCTGTTGCCTCCGTCTCCTGAGTAGCTGAGACTACAGGCTCATGCCCCATGCCTGGCTTCAATCTACATTTTTATGATATATCCAGTAATTTAGAGTTAAATGTTCAAACTTAAAATCGCAGTGATTTTAGCTACCCAATTTAATTTAGTCCTTCCAAAGAATTAAGCTGCTTTTTTTCTTTGTCAACATTGTTCCACAGGTTTATCTAAGTAATTAAATTATAAATGTATTATTAATTACATATAAATCATATATTGTGCGATACATAACATTTTTACATCTATAACATGCATAAATTTTATAATTTAAAATATATGTGGATTGATAGATTTACAATACCTGTAAATGAAGACTTTCGATTCTATCACAGTTTACACTGAATTAAATTCAGGCACCTCAAAAAGTATTAAACAGTAACCTCATCCAGTTATTATTAACTTCTTGAGGAAATTATGTACTCCCTTGAAAAATCTGACAGAGCCTGGGTTTTTCTTAGAAATATGAGCACGTTGGGCAGGGCGCGGTGGCTCATGCCTGTTAATCCCAGCACTTTGGGACGCTGAGGTGGGTGGATCACAAGGCCAGGAGTTCAAGACAAGCCTAACCAACATGGTGAAACCCCTTCTCTACTAAAAATACAAAAATGAGCTGGGCATGGTGGCACACACCTGTAATTCCAGCTACTCAGAAGGCTGAGGCAGGAGAATCGCTTGAACCCGGGAGGTGGAGGTTGCAGTGAGCCGAAATTGCACCATTGCACTCCAGCCTGGGCAATAGAGCAACACTCCATCTCAAAAAAAAAAAAAAAAAAAAAAAAAAAAAGCACATTCACATACATTTAAACCATTAATATAAATATTTCAAAGGTTCTAAAGACTCAACAAATTCATCCTATGGCTCCTATGGACCTACTATCCTGAATTAAGAACTTTTTTTGCCAATATGAGAAGGAATGTCATTACTTTCTGATTAGTTTTCGGTTGAATTGAATGCTACATAAAGAGCTGTAAATCTCTGTAGTGTTTACTCTTTTACTCGTTGGCTTCTTTATTTTGAACAAAGTTTTAAAAATTCCTCAAAACTAAATTTAGACTCAGTTGAAAAAAAAAAACAACAGACAAACATAAAAGATAACGTAAAACAAAAAAAGCAAAACAAATGCATTCCAAATCAATCTGCATTTCCTAAGTGCATCTTAATTCAACTACAGTAGTTTTCCTAACCATTAGCCACTTTGCAGATTATCTGATGTTCTTAACAGATATCCCAGCTGCTAAATGCTAAATGCAAGTGAGTTACTCTCTAGAACTGCACAGCCTGCTACTTTAGCTACAAACCACATGTAGCTATTTAAATTTGAGTCAACTAAAATTAACTAAAATTTAAAATTCATTTTTTCAGTCACACTAGACATACTTTAAGTGCTCAATAGCTTCACGTGGCCAGTGGCTATTGTTCTGGACAGTGCAGAGAGAACCGTTCCATCACCATCAAGATTTCTGGAACGCCCAGTTGAATATGTCTGCTCCCACCAAGTGGTTTATATGCCTCCCTGGAGTCCATTACATTTGCTCCCAAACCAGTTTATGTCAGTTTTGCATATATTGAATTACATAATTTAATTAAATATCACATAAATTGAAAGAGAATTGTGAAAAAATTGAGAAATGCTCTACCTCTAAGTTGAATATTTAGGGAAGATTTAATAAAATTTAGTCACTTAAAAAAAACTCATCATACTATAAAATAACATGAGGGAAAGACAATTTCAGAAGCTTAGAAAAAAAAAAACAGGAGAAAGTAGAATTCTGCTCTTAAATTTCTTTGTATTGGATTTGAACTTAAAGGTGTTCATAACACAACCAAAAATTAGAAATCATATATGATGCATTATAGGATTTATTGAAAGGAAGGATGACTATAATCTGTAACCAACAACCTAAACCAAAAAATAAAAATGTTCTTGGTTTACATAAAATTATTGGCAAATAAATATATAATCAAGTGTTTAAAATTTAAATAAAATGTAGGTGGTATGTATGTATTTGTTTTTAAGATCAATTTATTTTAAAATCTGAGTGTATTAACTGATTGACTATTGATCCCAATTATATATATCAAATAAGAGAGCTTCTACAACAGACAACAATATTGACAATACATGTTTTTTGCTACTGGAAACTTTGTGTTTTTTCATAAGCGATTTTGTCATTTCTCTTTTACACATTTAGATTCACTGGATTAAATTGTATTGAAAATTCATGGACAGGAACCTGATCTAATTCCAGATTTATGTATAATTGGTCTTTTAATTAGAACACAATAAAATATAATTAACAATACCAATGTTTCTTTACTTTTGAATTCTACTCAGTTTGCCTGACTTTATATGGAGATGAGACTGCTTGAACTTAGTGTTCATTCTATTTAACATTTTGTTTTTTTCTGACTTGAAAATGCTATATATTTATCCATCTATAGCATTAATTACCTGAGCATAAGAATGGTAAGAATTTCATTTTTTGTACATTGAGGTTTACATGCAAATACAAACCTACAATTACATATTCCTACTAAGAATATTACAATTACTACTACTACTACACTTCTTTTATTTAAATGACATCAAAATAATATTGCAGTTGCTAATTATTGCTTGACAAATGAATATTTTTCATTAGTTAAATTCAAGAAACCATGTAGACTGTCATGCATCATACATATCTATTTAAAATAACAATGTCAGCATAGAAGTTGTCTTTTTTATGAACTTTATAATGCCTTGAGAGTAGTAAAGATATCCCAAATTATCTAGTTCAACTTGATGAAAAGATGCTGTTAGCTTCATCAAAAAAGAAGTTTTTTGAAATTTTGCTTTACTATCTTGATACCTTCATATCAGAAATGGAAAACTGGCTGCCCTTGGGATCCAATTCATATGGACTAACAAGAGTTATTTTAAAATATCCTTTTGTGTGTGTGTGTGTGTGACAGAGTCTCACTCTGTGACCCAGGCTAGAGTGCAGTACCATGATCTCAACTCACTGCAACCTCTGCCTCCCAGTTCAAGCGACTCTCCTGCCTCAGCCTCCTGAGTAGTTGGGATTACGGGTGCCCACCACCACGCCCGTTTAATTTTTGTGTTTTCAGTAGAGACGGTGTTTCACCATTTTGGCCAGGCTGATCTTGAACTCCTGACCTCAGGTGATCTGCCCGCCTCGGCCTCCCAAAGTGCTGGGATTATAAGCGTGAGCCATGGTGTCGGCCTATTTTGAAATACCTTAAAGGTAAATAGGCCTTCTTTGGTCTACCACAGTCCCCATTACTTCCCCTTGTCTTAAAGTCTGGCTTATACTACCTGGACCCAGAGGTTACGTAAGTTTATGATTCCTGTGAAAGCACTTTACATAATATCTTGCCTATCTCATGGAGGGCATGAACAATTGAAACTTGAAGTTGGATTTAGTTACAGTTACCATTTAATATTAACTTTCATTTTTCTGAGCAACACGGGGCTAACAGATTGAACAATATATAGTTGTTGTTTTTTTTTTTTTCTTTTTGCTTAAGATATACCACCAACTGCTAGGCCATACTCTCCTCTCTTGGATAAGTGCTCTAGAAGGAGGAGAAATATCAGAATGTGACTGGGGTTGATAACTGCCTCTCTTTGCCTAGAAGAAGGAGAGTGCAATGGTACTCGGAAAGAAATAATTGAAGGCATGAATTTATTTTAAATCATTTTAATTATATGTCTATCATAGTTGAGCTTGAAGCTAAATTACTATGTGATCTGTAGCCTTTTGGAAACAAGTCTATTCTCTAATTTCAATCAACTTGTTTATTAGTTTAACGACATTAAAATGGAGTACTAACTAAAAATCTAATGACAGAAATTCTAAAATATTTCTTCTTGGATAGGTCACTGAAATGGTTTGAAATCTGAGTTATGTCCATAACTGGTAGATTGACCTTGGCAGAATCATTAAAGAGACTGGGCCTCTGTTCGGTCATCTGGAAAATGGGCCATTTGATCTCTAAGGTTCTTATCATTAATAAGTCTCAATTTTATTTTTAATTTCAATAAAGCACAATTCATTAAGTGACTATTGTGTAAAAATTTCCACAAATTATATAGCTTATGGTCTAACCTTCTTATATACTACATAAACATATAAAAAGTAACTAGAAACACAGGCTGACTATGATTGGAGTCAAATAAGTACTCTAAGAGTTCAGATGAAGAGAAACAAAATCGAGATTGAAGAGATATTGGATGTAGGAGAGAAATATAATTTAATTCACACCTTCACATAGCACAGAATAAGGTTAAAAATTAAGGGACACACAAGACAATGCCAATTTTAAAAGATCAAGAATTATCATCAAAAGGAATTCCCCCAAAATGTGGTATTTCTAATTTCTTTTAAATTCTAAACTTTAAAAGTCTGAAGAAGTCTATTTAAATATAGAATTGCTCCATTATATCACACTTTTTAATTTTACTTAAAAAATTTTTGCTCATTCACCAAAAAGTTCTTGAATGGATCCTATAAGCTAAACATTAAGGTAGGAGCTATGAGTTTGAAACAGACATGGATTTCTTACATAAGGGGGCTTAGATTTATTACAAATTATAGTGATTGGCTGGTTTCCTAAATCATTTCAAATGGTATATCACATACTTAATCAAGAGTGGGCTGCAGACCTAGGCACCGTTAGACTATTCCTAATACCATGACAATATATTCTGGAGAGTCTGGAGATGTCTTGGGTAACCCATGACTTTACTGCTGAAACAAAGTGTATTGTAAGGTGTGTAGTGGTTCTCATCATTGCCCATGAGTGATCTAAAGTTCAACTCAAGACGACAGGCATTGATTCAATATATCTATAGTTAAAAAAGTAAAGCATGTACATTACAAGAGGTACAAAGGCAAGTCACAGTCCCTTTGGACACCTGTAAATACTACCAATAGAAGTCAGAGAAATCTCTGTGGGAATGAAAGTGGCAAGAGCCTTGAGGATTCAAAACTGAGAAATTCTATCTTAGAGAATCAGTAAAGGATTTGTAGATGAACATGATACTATCATGTTAAATGACATAATAATAACAGGTACTAGTTTTGCTTGGGCAGTAGGAATTAAAGTAAGAGTAAAGTATTCTGGTATATCTTTCACAAGCAGCCCCGAAGGGTTTTCGAGGTCAAGTATAGGTAGAGTTAAGGTCAGTTACCTCAGGAGTTCTTCCTCTACCCTGTTGCAGAGAAACTAACCATGGGTGTGAACTAATGTGCAGGAAGACAGAATCCTGTATCAGATCATTTGGGTAATCTTGAGGAATCACCTGTGCTCATTAGTCAGCGTTTGATAATAGGGAATAAGATAATCTAAATTACTATTTACAGAAATCATTCATTTATTCTAATAACATAGTTCATGGACTGTTGGATTGTTTTCAAAAAGACAGTCCAATTGCCAAGTAATTTATCTGATTCTCTCATAGTTACTTACTCTCAATTGTTCTTTTAAACTAATATTGGACTTGTCTGGTGAGGTTCAATTGATTGCTTTGCACTTGATTTTACTTTTCTTCCCTCCTTCCCTTCTTCTCTCCCTCCCTCCCTTCCCACTCTAAAACTCCTTCCTGCCTCATCCCACAAAGCATTTGAGGTAAATCAACCAGTATGAACATAAAGATGTATCCAACTTTGTGCCCCAAAATATCAAAAGAAATATTGGTTAAACGAAGCATGATTCACTGATATTTAATAATTTCCTGAATTGTCATACTCTGTTACCAGATGTGAAAACCCCAGTCTACAGTTAAACTTGACCACTTAAAATTCTTAAGGAAATTATTCAGTCTGGGTAGTTGTTTCCCCATAACTGAACGTAAGCCCTCTATATGAACAATCTTTCCTTTTGATTTCTTAGACATAATTTAACTATTTTTAATTACTGACATCAGCAGTGGTCCTATATCTTGGTTTCTTAAAAAATCCTATCAATTTGTATATCTGACATTTGCCGTTTATTTATAAACATGTAGCAAGTTACATAGCCCTCATACCTGGAGTAGCAAAATTTATTATGAATCAAAGGCAAACATGTAATTCTTCCATATAGTGTTCTCATCCTACAGAGAAGTTTTAAAAATGTTCTTCATTGGTACTAACTATATCCTCCCCCTTGCAGATTTTTTTCTGTTTTATTGTTTTGTTTTGTTTTGTGTTTTTGAGAACGGAGTCTCAATCTCTTGCCCAGGCTGGAGTGCAATGGCATGATCTTGGCTCACTGCAACCTCTGTCTCCCAAGTTCAAATGATTCTCCTGTCCCAGCCTCCCAAGTAGCTGTGATTACAGGCATACGCCACCATGCCCAGTTAATTTTGTATTTTTAGTAGGGACAGGGTTTCACCATTTTGGTCAGGCTGGTCTTGAACTCCTGACCTCAGGTGATCCACCTGCCTCAGACTCCCAAAGTGCTGGGATTGCAGGCATGAGCCACCACGCCTGGCCAGATTTTTTCTTATGATTTCTACATGACTAACATAATAAATCATAGAGACATCTTCATCATTCTTCAATTATTCTTCTATTATACTCATTCACTTTAGATGATAGTATATAAAAGAGGCCATAATTCCAACAATTCATTATAGTGCTTTGGTAAGATTATCCTTAAACTGCACATCTTACTTGACCTCTGTGAGGCACTTAACTCCATTACACTGTAAGGAAACAGACATTTATTGGCAATTGTATTCTATTTGGCCCATCAACAGATTTGACTTCTAAATAAATACACCTAGTATGGGGAGATACATACATAGAAACACACAGGAAAGGGATCCTAGGTTCTCAAGGGAAAAACTATTTATAAAGATGTAATTGTTTACCCATTTAGTTGTCCCTTTCTTTCACCTGTGGGTTGAACTGCCATCATTAGACACAATGGTGTTCCTCTTTGCTATGAGTCACTTTCCTTTTCATCTCTTTATGTCTTTTTGTTAGTTTGTTTTAGATTTATGTCTACCGCCTCTTATTCATTGCTTCTTGATTAGTCCTTGCAAATATTTTTCTTTCACAAAGAGAAACAGTCTTTACTACTGTAGGCCAGTCAAATTATTTTGCTTGAAGTCATTGGTATTCACTTTCTAAGGCTCACACGTTCTACATGTCGGGGGTAGACATTCCTTCTTCACTACATTGTTAGCAAGTTCTAGGTATTAAGATATTTTGGATGCCTGAACATTCTAGAAAGGTCAGCACCACATAGCCAGTGTCTTAAGGTTCTTAATATATATTTGCATCTAAACATCTTTTTAATGTATTCCATGTTTCATATTTGGAGTCTTAAATTAAAGTTCTAACATCAACAACTACTTAATCCTGTGTCTGAAAGATGATCTATGTGAGATAGCATCACTACACAAATTATACCACTAACTGCTGCTAAAGTTGACAGCAAACTAAGATTCCACAGAATCCCATTTGCTTTGTAACATAAAAAATATTATAAAGTGCCTTTCCTTTAAACAAAAATGTGTTCATATTCTCAAATTATACTTTATATGCATATTTATTATTAATTTATTGACATGTTTCTGGTTTAGTTACTTCTGGTTTATTCAACAGAGATAGCTGCACAAAAACAAAGGGCAGGAGACGAGGGAAATACACAAAAGACACAAATCTAATTTTTAAAAATCATATTGTTAAATGCGACAAAATAGAATATTTAGTTGAAATTCATGCCAAAAGAAAAACAATTCATCTGGAAACAAGGGTATTTAAATTCAACAGAAATATAAATTATCTAAATGTAGGATTATAAACTGTCATGAACTAATTAGTAAAAATGAATTTGCTCGATATTTTTATTCTAGATAAAAAGTACTTCTAAATTTTAAATTATCTGTTTAGGATGAATGAACACATTCAACACAGTCAAAAATTGTCACATATATTACTGATGCAGAGCAGTCCGGGAATTAAATTTAAACAATTTTGGGAGCAATAAATAAAACTCAAGAGGTTTGACCAGTGCCATAATTCATTCAAATAGTCATAGAAACTCATCACAGAGTGAGGTCTTATACTCCATTCACTTATCCAATAAATATTTAGTGCTTATTATAAGGCATTGCAGGCGATACAACGAAAAATAAAACATGGACTTTGCCCTCAAGGGGCTTACAGTCTAGTGTGGAAAAAATAAGCAAGCACATAAATAGCCATAACATAAGGTAGAAAGTGATGTGTCATAAGGAAAACTCAAATAATGTGCCATGGGAGCTATTAACTCTAGCAGATATTTTTTATTATAATGTCTAAGCAGCCAACATAAATAGACCAATGATCAATTTGAAAATTAAGGTCTGAATTTTGTCAATCTATAGATGATTAAAAGCTTTAATATTAATGCAGTTTAAGTCACTACCCACAATTTTCTTAAAATGTTTGAACATGGAGTGACAACCCATTAGAAATACCATTTTGACACTGTTCATAAACAGATGCAAATGGAATAATCTAATAGGGCTGAAATGATGATTTTAATGTAATAAAGGCTCAAATCAATGATCCAAGATACTCATGACACATTACCTTCTTGCACAGAAAGTGGCTCGATCAGGTTAAAGTGATGAAGAATTCCTCGATGGCTCAAGTGTGCTCCAAGGAAAGCTAGAAGGTTGTACAGTTAACTCCCAGGGTGTAACTCTAAACCATACAACCTACTACCTCAACCCGGATGCACACAGCTTCCAAAGTTGCTTCAAACTCCTTATCATATCTTCAGTCAGCTCCTCCAAATATGGCAGCCATACACCTAAGGGCTTGGCAAGGATATAGATATAATATTCTAACATTTTACCAGTAAACTTTAACTCTTTCTCATAGGACTAACCTAAACACTTGGGTTTCCAGCGTAGGTCACGTAAAATGTCTTCTGACCATTTTGTCTGCCATAGTTCTACTAGCAATTAATAGTAAAAGTCAATTGCATTCAGCCTCATTTTTTCAGGAGAAATAGGCTCAATAAAATAATAGAAATCCAATGGTAGTCTTTAATTTTCTTACTGAAGTTGAAGAGTTACACTAAACACTACTGTATGCACTCAAGTTTCTTAACAGAATCTATTCAGATCCTGGTCCAAACCCTGCTATAAAGGTTCAACTTTCTTATGCAATTTACTGTACATGGAATCGAACTTGAATGGGTGTTCTATAAACACTTCCAAGTTGTTGAGAATTGAAGCCTGCCTTGTAAGACAGACAACGATTAAAATAAACATGAAAAACAAAGGAAAATATAATTACTTCAAAAGTATATAATCAACTGGAGTTTAACAGGATTTTACTGAACTATTATTGAACGGCACTGTGTATAGCATTTTGTCAGATTACCACACTGACACAGACCCATAGAAGCGAGCTTGTGCGGTCCACTTCACCACAAGATCGGATCTACGGGTTTATGCCAACGGGCAACATCTTGCATGGGCTCCCTATTAATATAAAATTTGTTGTAAATATCTGATGCAATTAAGAGACAAAAATAATATTGATCCTTTAGTGTAAATGTTTTAAATGCTGAATTCTAAGGATGCATATTCTCCATTAAAGGCCTTCATAAATATTCAAAACTAGATACAAATTTATATGCATGAGAATTTAAAAAGTAGTTTATTGAAACATTTTTCATGAACTGCTTTTGTTTCAAGAGTAAATATTTTGGAATTAAACTCTTTTAATTGATGATGAGTTTTAAAAGAAAAAGGAATCTATACATGCATGTATGAATTATGTAATTGTGAGGCATGAATGTAGTATTATGAGCCTATAATTAAAACCAAATTAACGATTAAGTTAATTGTGTATGAGTTAGACTGTGCTTATTTTAATTTTTATACAACTAGTCTAGTTAGTGGTTTCAAGGAATTGGTAACATTATAACTTTCTCATAAAACAAGTAAGATCTTGTTCACTAGGTAGAGAATACAGGAAGTTATTATCAGCCTTAAATATATACATCTGTGTCTATAGTTGGAATGGTGCTAAAATTTACAATATTTGAGTGAGTTAATATAAAACTAGACTAAATGGCACGATAATGGCATGATTACTAATACTCCACACTAATACTCCAGATGTATTACATGACATAGGCTATCTTCTTTCCTAAATAAAATATATTTAAACTTACTGTTCAAAAAAGATACACTTAAAATACATGGCTACATATAACTCTCATCTGGTCAACAGGTTGGGCAAAAATAAAATATTACTAAAACATGTTTTAAACCACTAGACAACAAGCAAACACACAAACGAGTAAACATAAAACCAGCCACATACACTATTTTTTAAGATTCTAAACTCAACTGCAACAAAATGATAAGTTGTACAATCATTAATCATTTCACATCTATAATCATTTAGCATTTCCTAATTATATCTTTATTGTGTAAAATAATACTACTTACTAATTGCTTAGTGATTTTGCATATTTTGAAATAAATGTTTTATAGCCTTTATATAGATAATGTGTTCTACATAATTTTTAACCATTATTTATTCTTAAATTGTCCTCATAATTATTAAAAACTACAGTAAATAATCAACAATCATACATTCAGTTGTAGTAAAAATATTTCAACATATATTTATAAATGCAAATGTGAAATAAGAGGCAGCATTGGGTTTAGTTTTACCATAACTATAAGAAAGCATGTTTTGGTTTCATTGTCTTATTAGGTCATGTAAAAAAGATGAAAAAACATGACCTTATTCCCCTCCTCCTGATTTCACTTCCTTTTATATGGTACAACAAATAAGAAAACATAATTTTTTCTTTTCCTAAATAGCTTTCTAGTAAACCGTATTGCACCTATCTTAAGCGTATGGATACACAGACATATATTCAATGGGACACAAACTGTCCAATTGACCACAAGAAATTTTTCACAAAGGCAGGTCATAGCACACATTTTCAAATGAAAACCATCAATAAAATTTCAACAGCTAGACTCATAAAGAATATGAAATGAATTCTTATAACAAAACACAGTCAAATAATGTTGTTTTTCTTTAAAAATATTAAATATTAATTGCTCTTTGTTTTTTATTTTTACCTGAAATGGTTTTCTCCTATGATCACTTTCTTCACTTTTCATATCCATTTTAAGTTTTTCCCTAAAACAACCACAAAAGGAGAAATATCAGACAACTGCTGTCTAGGAGGAGCATCTGAGTGGATAGTGGGAATGAGGGTAGACGATTGAGAAGAAAACTCGATATCAAAATGGGCAAAACCTTTTAAAGTATTTTTTTTTTAAAGGCTTGGAAGACTCATAAGGCCCCACCCCGGCTACTCATATGACATATAAAGTGGTTTCATAGTTTGCATTTATGCGTTCTTTTTGGTTGGTGGTGTTTTCACAGTAACAGTTTTGAAAGTGAAAGGACGATGGTTGTTAAAGAAGTGACTAGGTTTTGCACAGTGAAGTGAAAGCTGAAAAGAGATTTGGATTTGGCATGGAGCTTAATAAGATAATTAAGAGTGTAGAGATTAATGGCTGCTAAAAATAACATTTAAAATAATGTTTTTAAACTAAAGGATCTTGAAACATGGAAACAGGTTTATCAATATTAATTAAGCCTGTGAAAGTTGGTGTACCATTAGCTGAGACAGCATGGAGGAACGAGAGCTATTTTGTAAATAATTAGTGAACAATAATCAACAAAACGTTTTATTTGAATGTTATCAGTATATAGGGATTGTGCAATTTCCTGTAATTGTTCATAGAATAGCAAACACAAAGGCAGAATTAATCAGTTCTAGATTTCTCATTGTTTGCCCTACATATTTTTAATATAATAAAATATGATTTTAAAAGCATAACAGATTATCAAAGCATATTTTTATCAAAATATTATAACATCAATTATTAGTATGCAAATTATAGTTTTCATTGGTATATGCTAAATTTTTCAAAAGCATTCTCTTTTAAAAATTATTTTTACACTTGTTTAGAAACATTTTTTATCAAAACTAAAATAGCTGGAAGGCATCTGCTAATCCTTTCACACTGAACCAGGCAAAACTGTTTTTTTAATAAAATGCTTAAATTGCTTAGCAATTTACTTCTAGAAACAGACAAAATAATTACAATGCAATGCAGTTATCTGCTGAGCCAATATATTGCTCTGAACTTAAAACAAGTTTGTATGTACTTTTTCTACTCATATACTTGATATTTCCAATGCGTTTTGCAACTGCTCTAGGACAAGTACTTCTTTTAAAATGTATTTTAAAAGAGCTTATTATTATGAAAAAGCTTGTTTTCTACCTAGCAAATGAGAACATGCTCTTTTCATTCCTATTTTTGTTCTACTGAAATCTCTGTAAATAATTTGAATATAACTTCCCCAAAAGTAATCTGATTTATCAGTAATTTAGTGCATATTCTAATATAACCCTTTTCTACTAGTTTAAAAAGTTTCTTCTTTCACATTTCAAATTATAAGTCACATTAAAGATTTACTTTTTTTTACCCACTAGGTCTAAACATTCACTTTTCTTAGATAGCAAAAACTAATACCGGACACAAAAAGCACAGATATATTAATGCCTTTCCAAAACTTCTGTGTATACCGCACATAAAAACATGTATTGTCTTTTTCATAGAGATTTTTCCATCTTTACTTAAGTTTCTATTCTAATCAAAATTAGAGCAAGAGAGGAAAAGGAAAAAGTTAATAAGAGTAAAGTGGGCTATGAGTTACATCAGAGTAAATTGAAAGTTCAAGGATCCCCTTTTATATAACAGTAGCCTTTAAAAGAAAAAACAACAAAAAAAGTTATACCTGATATGAAAGGTGCGATTTCACCAAGTGCAATATATTGCTAATTATGCCATATTGTTTGAAATAATAAAAATAAAGAAGGCTCATTTGGCTCTGTTGCCTTAAAAAGCTGCTTTACAAAGCCCGATGTCTCTGTAGTTATACAGCCAATGTTTGCTTTTTTTTGGTTTGTTTTGGTTTGGATTTTTGTTTGTTTGCTTTTGTTTTTGTTTTTGAGCAGGAACGTCTCTTTTTTTTTTTTTTTTTTTTTTTTTTCAGCACTCTTGCATGTAGTAGGACACACTCAGATTTTTTCTTCAAGGGCGCCTGTAATTTCTTAGAAAAGGACCAGGGTGCTTGTCTTCTTTTTCTTCCTTCTCGGTATTCCAGGCACAAAGCACTGCGCAGAAGCTACACCAATCCTTGCCGTCACTGGCAGCAGAATGGTAGAAGGTGGGAGAGACCAGGAATCCTTCCAGGCTGTGCTGACTTTAGAAATGAGGATCGCACACGTTTGTCTCCTGAACCAAAGGGGTGCAAAGGCAGGGTGCCAGCTTGCTACACTGCTGCAATGCAATGATCTCATGCTCACTGGTGCTGTCGTCCTGTTTGCCCAGTTCAAATGCCTGTTCATTTTAAACCAAAAAAAAAAAAAAAAAACCAAAAAACCAAAAAAGACCCAACTACTTGGATTCTTCTACAAGCAGAAACGGTAGTAACCTAAAATAATAATAATAATAATAATAAATAAATAAATAATAAAAAATAAAAATCAGCAGTCAGAAAAGGCAAAAAGAAAAAAAAAGCACATACAATTTTGGAATTCACTTGTTATGCCTCAATATTCTATTATTATTTTCTTTTCTTTTTTTTCTATTTAGAGATAAGCAGCAGAATTTATCAGGCGTGAAAGGGACAGCCTCCTGGTGGCCTGCCAAAAACCCAGAATAAAGGCGAAGTTGTGCTTCAAAGCTCAGTCGCTTGCTGAGTCTGGCTAAAGTCAAGTATTAAGATCCACCATTTTCTGAGCCATGTTAGAAAAGAAGAAAAAAGTCAGGACGGTTGCTGCTTTCCAAGTCTCCGTTGGCACCATCACAAAATCTCAGTCGTAAGGTCACATGATTCTCTGCCAAATGTAGAGTGCATTCCCATCAACCATTCTGCTGATACTGCGAAGGCAGCTATTGTCTCGTTTAGACCCAAAGTTCAGCCCACTCTTCATTGAATTAGCTGAAAAACGCATCACCTTTGGGGGCTGGGAGTCATGGAAACGTCTACCTGGCAAGCTGCCCACTTTTTCTGCCCATCAACCAGAGATGGAATTGTGCTGCCTAACGCAATGATGACTTGGAATGTGAAGAGTCGTCCAAAGTGAATCTGATTCTTGCAACGCCTGTTTCGTTTGCACAGAAAACTCTGGCTTCTTGTAGTTAAGAGGGGGGAAAAAAAATCTTTCCTACCAAATGTAGCAAATAAAGGTCTGAACATGCCTACTCTGCAACTTTTTTTCTCAACACACCCAAATGGTTCTCAAATGAAAAGACTGAAAGCCCTTCAAGTTTTCTGAGTTAAAGGCATCCCTTCATCTGTCTCCTTTTCCTTACAAGTGAATGAAACAAGCCCAGAACATTTGTTTTCGTCTCTCACTTTAAGATTTAAAAAAACTCTGAGTTTTTCTTCTTGCTTTTTGCTACTTTCTGATTTTATCTGGCACCGATTTTGTACTACATGGTCACAACGTCTTCTAGCAACAGTGGGGATGCACTAAGCTGCAATCTCCAACAAAGTGCTCCCCTGAGAAAGCCAGTTGTCTCTTTAGTCACATAAAACCCTGCAACTGGGTCTGTAGTAATCCTCATCAGTACCTAGCACAGCTGCTGTGCAAGTTTTTTGAGACTGACATTTGTGAGAAGGGCTCTTTCTGTTTCTTCGCTGGCTACAGTTTGCCCGTGTGGCATGAAAGATGCCTTTGAAAGATGCAGGGACTGTGTCAACAGCTCTTAGGTAGTAAAACGACATGGTTCCCCCTCCCCAATGAATTTCCATTCTAGCAGGCAGTGAAAGTTCCCATGTATGAACATTTCTACACTTTCTAACCAAAGTAGAGTGAATTCAATTTTTCACAATTTCCTTAAGCAGAATTTAAAGCCAAGCAGGAAAGCAAGCATTATTAGTACTGAAACAGCATACTGAGTGGCACTAAAAAGAACCATGTCCTTTAACCTTGTTTTTTAAAAACGTTGCAATAATTGTAGAATATCTAAAGTATGATTACGTTTGCAAAAAATTTAACATTATATTCAGTGCCTTCCCAAAATGATGGATTAATGTTGCCCCTTTTCCATGTATGAACACATATGCCACACAATACATAACAATGACTTTCAAAGATAATCAAACTGTGACTTGTCTAATAGAAAAGAATCTAAAAAAGGATTCAGGCATCTAGGAAACATAACTAAAAATGGTTTGCGGTTGTTTTTGCGCCATGTCGTTCAGGTGACTTACTTTAGTAACGATAGGAGTGAATGTGCACGTACCCGTACACACATGTGAGAACCATCATGTTGTTCTTCCCATTTGTAATTCAAAATAATGCAATTCTAAACCATAAACTAAAAATTTACACACGGGCCTGAAATTAAAATTGCCTTTTCTCTAGATTGCAAAATTCTGGAGAAATCTGCTAGTGTCCTAGGCACATGTTTAAAGAGTGCTTGGTTGGAACTTAAGCCCCATGCTTCAGCAAAACAAGAAAGTAGATGACGCATTCATTTACATAAAAATTTAAATTCCCAGTTCTCATTCACTAATTCACAGATTATTTATTAAGTCCTAGTATGTGCCAGGCCTTCTGACAGGCATAGGGGAACATCAATGAAGGAAATTGACGTGCTCCCAGGTGGGAGTCATTCAGTAAGTACTTTCAAGTGAGAAAAGCTCACTACTAAACAGAGATGTTGCAGGTCCTAAAGGAGACAAACTTGTCAAGAAACAAACCGATGGAAATTGGAAAGTGGAAGTAAAATGGATATTAAAAAATAAATTACAGATAGAGATATTTTCTCTGTCTGAAGGTTTCCTTTTTAACACTAAATTCATGATTAGTTTTGTATAATTCTGCTGAACTTTCTGAAAGAATCTGATGTGAAAATTGTATGCTGCCTTCCCAGTTAAAAACAATTTTTAAAAAGAAACAAAGTAATGGGAGACTTTCACTTCTAGAAAGATGGAGTAGACATAGTTTTTTCTCACCCCCCTGCTAGGTACAATTAAAATCCTTCCTCATTACATCTCAAACAAATTGAAGGAGACTCTGAAAAGCTGAGAGAAGATGAAAAACTAGCTAGAGACTGAAGGACTCAAGGAATGACATGGATTTGTAATTTTTACCTTAGACATCAAAACTTCGGAGCTGAAGAAGCCCTGCAACCCAGAAATGCCAAGTGGTTCAGACAAAAAAACAAAGTTCCAACAAAAGGCTGTTCTCTCTAGTCAAAGGAACAAGAAAGGGGCAGCCTAGAAAGACAGAAAGCAATACCATTTTGCTCTAGTTGAATACCACAAAAATAATTATGGTCCCATCCCCATGTACACCCGCAAAGGCAAAGTGGTAAGCCCAGACGCTGATCCTTGCCAGGATATTCCAACACCCTCTCCTTCCAGCCCCCAGAGCAGTGTAAAAGAAGTCTGAGCAGGAATCTAGAAATTTCATCCCTGTCGGGGGTTAGCAAGATTCCTCTCTTACCCTACATGCAGTGTCTATGTTGACTAAATGGACGGTCTGGACTTCCACCCTAAACCCAGCAATAATGAGGTATCCATCTCCCTCTCCACTGAGGTTGTATGAGAGGAGGTTTGGTGGAGATTGAGAACATTCAAAACTGTCCAGCTGTAACAAGGCTACCCTGCTATCCCTCAACTTCTAAAGCACTGGTGAAGACCACAATAAGAGCAGCAACAAACCGCTCCATTTTTCCATTTTTCCTAGCCAGGAAGCTATCAGTGGAGGTCAGTTTGGTAGCAGAAACCAATGGAGGTTCATTGAAGAGCAGGAGCTACTTCTATCCATATCTGGCAGTAACAAGGCAGCCCTCCCCCTTTTCCCGGCTGGAGTGGTGTAAGAAGAAGCCAGATAAAACACAAGGTTTAAATAAGAACCAGAGCCTCATACATAATACCTAAGATGTCCAGGTTTCAACTGAAAATCATTTGTCACACAAAGCAAAAAGAAGATCTCAAACTGAATTTTTACAAGGCTATTCATACACGTGAATATTGAGATGACAGAGATGTTAGAATTATCTGACAAAGATTTTAAAGCAGCTGTCATGAAAATGCTCCAAGGGGCAATTATAAACATGGTTGAAACAAATACAAAAGGTAAGAGTTTTGACAAAGAAACAGAAGATACAAAGAATAATCAGATAAAAATTTTAGAACTGAAAAATAAAACAACTGAAATTATCAAAAACTAAAAGGGTGTACTTGACAGCGGAGTGGAGAAGGCAGAAGAAAGAATCAGTGAACTGGAAGGAAGAATAATAGAAATAACTTAATCTGAACAACAGAAATAAACTATACTTAAAAACAGAGACTTAGGCAACTGTGAAACTATAACAACAACAAAAAAAATTTGTATCTGTGTCACTAGAATCCCAGAAAGAGAGGAGATAAAGGGCAATGCTTAAAATATCCTCAAAGAAATAGTGGCTGTAGTGGCCGGAAACTTCCAAAATATAGCAAAAAGGACACAGATTCAAGAAGCTGAACAAACCACAAACAGAAAAAAAACAAAGAAATTTATACCAAAGCATATCATGGTCAAACTTACAAACACTTAAAGAAAAAAATCTTGAAAAGAGCAGGAAAAAAACCACAGTCTAATCTATAGAGGAAAAATGATTCAGACAGTGTGTTTCCCATCAGAAACCATAAAGACCAAAAGGAAAGGACATGACTGTTTCACTAGCTGAAAGAAAAGAACTATCAACCTAGAGTTTGATATCCATAGAAAATATCCTTTAGAAATGAAGGGGAAAGGAAAACACTGTTAGATAAAGAAAACTAGAATAATTTTCAACTAGCAGGCCTAACGTGACAGAACGGTTAAGGAAGTTGTCTAAACAGAATGGAAAAGACAGAAGAGGGAATCTTGGAAGTTTAGAAAGGAAGAAAGAATTTAGTACATACAAATATGGATAAATAGAATAGACTTTCCTTTTCTGGAGTTTTCCAAATTATATTTGATTGTGGAAACAGAAATAGAACACTGTTATATTTCTAAATGCATGTGGAGGAAATATCTAAGACAATTTATTATAAGAGTGAAGGTACAAAAGTAGGTAAGATTTTTTAACTGCTTCGAATGGTAAAATGAGGATACCAGTAGACTGTGATAAGTTATGTATAGGTAACATAATACATAAAGCAACCACTAAAAAATTACATAACGAAATTTAGTAAAAAAAAAAACTCTAGATATGTCAAAATTCTAAAAATGTTAAAATTTGTTCAAGTAACCCACAAAAAGGCAGGAGAAAAAAACTCAGAGAAATAAAAAACAGAATGAACAAACAGAAAAGAAATATTTAAATGGCAGGCTTCAGTCATATAAATAAATTTTTGAAATAAATGTGAAATGTTTGAATATACCAATGAAATGGCAGAGATTTGCATAGTGTATTTAAAACCTATGGCCCAATTATATGCTGTCTACAATGAACATTTAAATATAACGATATAAACAGATTGAAAGTAAAATGATTAAAGTAAGTATATTAGTTAAACATTAGAAAAGAAAACAGGAGTGTCTTTAATAATATCAAATAAAATAGACTTCCAAGGACAGAAAATTACCAGAGACAAAGGTAGACATTACACAATGATAAAACAATCCAACAAGAGGACATAGCATCTTTGAATGTGTATGCATCAAAACAAAGCTGCAGAATATGTAGAGTATGAAATAGAAAAGAGAAACTGACAAGTTCACATTTATTTATTTTTATTTTTATTTTTTTGAGATGGAGTCTCACTGTCACCCAGGCTGGAGCCCAGTAGTGCAATCTTGGCTCACTGCAACCTCCGCTTCCCAGGTTCAAGCAATACTCCTGCCTCAACCTCCTGAGTAGCTGGGATTACAGGTGTACATCATCACACCTGGTTAATTTTTGTATTTTTGGTAGAGACGGGGTTTCAACATGTTGGTCAGGCTGGTCTCAAACTCCTGACCTCGTGATCCCCCTGCCTTGGCCTCCCAAAGTGCTGGGATTACAGGCGTGAGCCACCGTGCCTGGCCGACAAGTTCATATTTATAGTTGTATACTTTGACACACATCTTCCAATAATGGACAGAACAATTAAACAGACAATTATCAAGGATACAGAATCCAACAAATCACTCATCAACAGAATCTAGTTGACATTTATTAAGCATACCACCCAACCACAGAAGAATCCACATTTTCAAGTACCCACGAACACATTCCAAGATAGGTCACATTCTATAGCACGTAAAGCACATCTCAACAAATTAAAGATAACTGAAATCATACAGAAGGTGTTTTTGGACCACGATATAATCAAAATAGTAATCAGTAACAGAAAGATAACAGGAAAATCTCCAAACACTTGGAAACTAATTAACATTCTCCTAAATAATTAAGGAGCCAAGAGGAAGTCTCAAGTGAAAGAAAAATACATTGGAGTGAATGAAAATGAAAATACAACATATGAAAATGTGTGGGACACAGCTACAGTAGTGCTCCCAGTGAAAGTAATAGCAATAAATGCATCAGCTAGAAAAGAGGAAAGGCCTCAAAACTATACTCAAACGTCTAATGTCAAAAAACAAGAGAAAGAAGAGCAAAATCAACCTAAAGCAGAAGAGAAAGAAAATAAGAGCACAAGTACACAAAAAAGAAAACAGAAGAACAGGGAAAAATCAATGAAAAAATGTGTATTTGAAAAGATTAATAAAATTGTCATCCCCTCAGCAAGACTGAGAAATAAAAGAAGAATATACCAATTATCAATATCAGAAATGAAACAGGGGATATCACTACACACAGCAAAAGATAATAAGGGAACACTTCAAACTACACTAAACACATAAATTGGATACCTTAGATGAAATGAACCAATTCTTTAAAAACACATATTACCACAACTCACTCAATATGAATTAGATCACTTGATTGATCCCTATAATGAGCCCTGAAATGAGTTCTATAATTGTTAAGAAAACTGAAGGCCAGGCATGGTGGCTCATGTCTGTGATCCCAGGGCTTTGGGAGGCTAAGGCAGGAGGATCACTTCAGGCCAGGAGTTTGAGACCAGGCTGGGCAACATAGTGAGACATGATCTCTACAAAAAAATTTAAAAATTAGCTAGTTGTGATGGTGCACACCTGTAATCCTACCTAATTAGGAGGCTGAGGTGGGAGGATGGCTTGGGCCCCAGAGTTTGAGGCTGCAGTGGGCTATGACCATGCCACTTCACTCCAGCATGGGTGACAAAGCAAGATCCTGTCTCTATTTTTAAAAAAGAAAGAGAGATTGAATATGTAGTTTAACAACTCTCTCAAAAAGAAATATCCAGGCCCAGATAATCTAACTGGATAATTGTAACAAATATTGAAAGCTTTTTTTTTTTTTTTTTTTTTTTAGGTGGAGTTTTGCTCTTGTTGCCCAGGCTGGAGTGCAATGGTGTGATTTTGACTCACTGCAACCTCCACCCCCTGGGTTCAAGTGATACTCCAGCCTCAGCCTCCCTAGTAGCCGGGATTACAGGTGCCCGCCACCACGCCAGGCTAATTTTTGTCTGGCCATTATTGAAAGTTTTAACACCAATTCTACACAAACTTTTAGAGAAAATAGAGGAAGAGGGAACATTTCTCAGTTTATTTTATGAAGTTGACATTATCCTGATATTTAAATCAGACAAGACAGTGTAAGAGGAGGAATCTATAGACCAATGTTTCTCGTGAATATGGACACAAAATTTCTTAACAAAATATTAGCAAATAAAATTCATCAATATATAAAAATGAATTATATTAGGTGAGTGCATTGTTGGAATTTGCCATTTGTATTGAAATACATTCTTTGCCGGGTGCGGTGGCTCAAGCCTGTCATCCCAGCACTTTGGGAGGCTGAGGCGGGCAAATCACGAGGTCAGGAGATCGAGACCATCCTGGCCAACATGGTAAAACCCCGTCTCTACTAAAAAAAACAAAAAATTACAAAAAATTAGCCAGGCGTGGAGGTGGGTGCCTGTAGTTCTAGCTACTCAGGAGGCTGAGGCAGGAGAATAGCGTGAACCCGGGAGGCAGAGCTTGCAGTGACTGAGATAACGCTACTGCACTCCAGCCTGCATAACAGAGCAAGACTCTGCTTCAAAAAAAAAAAAAAAAAAAAAAAAGAAATACATTCTTAAATAAATGTGGTTATGTTATACATCATTTTAATGGGCATTTCTCACTTTGTGGTTTTTGCTAATGACTTATTACTTGCTGTTTATTTTACATTTATTTTAGACTATGGAAATAACCTTAACCAACAAGCAAATTCAAGCGATTTTCTTATTTGAGTTCAAAATGGGTAATACATCAACAACAACAACTCATTTGGCCCAGGAACTGCTGATGAGCCTACAGTACAGTGGTGGTTCAAGAAGTTTTGCAAAGGAGACAAGAGCCTTGACGATGAGGAGCATATTGGCTGGCCATTGGGAATTAACAATGACCAACTGAGAAGCTGATCCTCTAACAACTACAAGAGAAGTTGCCGAAGAACTCGACGTCGACCATTCTATGGTCTTTCAGCATTTGAAGCAAACTGGAAAGGTGAAAAGTGGGTGTCTCTTGAGCTGAGTGAAAAATCAAAGAAATAGTCGTTTTGGCATGTTGTCGCTTATTTTACACAGTATCAATGAGCCATTTCTCGATTGGATTGTGATGTGGGACGAAAAGTGGATTTTATACGACAACCTGTGATGCCCAGCTCAGTGGCTGGACTGAGAAGAAGCACCAAAGCAATTCCCCAAACCAAACCTGCACCCAAAAATAGGTCATGGTCGCTGTTCGGTGGTCTGCTGCCGGTCTGATCCACTACAGCTTTCTGAATCCTGGCGAAACCATTACATCTGAGAAGTACACTCAGCAAATCGAGGGGATGCACCAAAAACTGTAATACCTGCAGCCAGCATCGGTTAACAGAAACGGCCCAATTACCCTCCACAATAATGCCTGACTGCATGTTGCACAACCAACGCTTCCAAAGTTGAACTACTTGGGCTATGAAGTTTTGCCTCATCCACCATATTCCCCTGACTTCTCACCAACCGACCACCACCTCTTCAAGCATCTCGACAACTTTTTGCAGGGAAAACGCTGCCACAACCAGCAGGATGCAGAAAAATGCTTTCCAAAAGTTCCTTGAATTTCAAAGCATGGATTTTTATGCTACAGAAATAAACAAACATTTCTTGTTGGCAAAGTTGCGTTGATCGTAATAGTTCTTATTTTGATTAATACAGATGTGTTTGAGCCTAGTTATAATGATTCAAAATTCATGGTCCAAAATGGCAAGTACTTTTGCATCAACCTAATACACAGTGACCTGGTGAGGTATATTCTAGGGATGCAAAGCCGGTTTAATATTCAAATATCAATCAATACAATTCACCGTACCAACAGGCTAAAAAAGAAAAATCACATGATAATATCAATCAAAGCAAAAATAAAAAAAAAGGATTTGACGAAATTCAGCACCCATTCATGACTAAAAATTCTCCGACAACTAGGAACAGAGGCGAACTTTCTTAACTCGATAAAGATCTTTTACAAAAATTCCTATAACTAACATTATACTTAATGGTAAAAAACTAAATGCTTTCTCCCTAAGATCAGCAATAAGGCAAGAAATTAAAAATACAATACTATCTAGAATTGCTAAAAAAAAAATGAACTGGTTAGGTATAGATAAAAGAACATGTACAGGACTTGTGTGATGAAAACTGCAAAATGCTGATAAGAAACCTAAGAGATCTGGAGAGAGATACTGTTACGTTCATGGATTGCAAGTCTCAACAAAGTTGTTAGTTCTCTCCAAATTGATATACAAGTTTAATTCAATTCTGACTAAAACCCCAGCAAGATTTATTATGGATATAGATAAAAGTATTCCAAATGTATTTGGAAATGTAATGGAACTAGAATAACTGAAACAATTTTGGGAAAAAAATATGTAGCAGCAGGAATTAGTCTATTTGATGTAAAGACAGATTTTTAACTAGTATAATATACTAACATTAGACCTAATAATATATGTAAAATAAATTAGTAATAATAAAAATAGTAGTAGGTTACTCTGTGACTCTAATCAAGACTGTGTGACAGTATTGGCAGAGAGAGAGACACATCAATCAATGGAACAGAACAGGGAATCTAAAAGAGACTCATATATACATGTCCAACTAACAGCTGATTTTTGACAAAGGTACAAGACCATTTTTTTTATACAGAGTCTTGCTCTGTCACCCAGGCTGGAGTGCAGTGGCACGATCTTGGCTCACTGCAACCTTCACTTCCCAGGTTCAAGCTATTCTCCTGCCTCAACCTCCTGAGTAGCTGGGATTACAGGTATGTGCCACCATGCCTGGCTAGCTTTTTGTATTTTTAGTAGAGATGGGGTTTCGCCATGTTGGCCTGGCTGATCTTGAACTCCTGGCCTCAAATGATCTGACTGCTTCGGCCTCCCAATGTGCTGGGATTACCGCCATGGCCTACCCAAAACCAATTTAATAGAAAAAAGATCGTCTTTTCAGCAAATGGTGCCACAGCAGTTGGACACCCACGGGGGGGCGGGGAGAGAGAGAGAGAGAGAGAGAGAGAGAGAGGAAGAGAGAGGAAGAGACAGAAAGAGAGGAAGAGAGAGAAAGAGACAAAGGGAAGGGGGGAGTGAAGGGGAAAAGAGGGAGGATTTTCATTTACATATCACATCTTATATACTAATTAACTCAAAATGGATCACAGGCCTAAACGTAAAACATAAAACTATAAAACTTTTAGAAAGTAACAAAACAAGATCTTCGGGTCCTGGAACTAGGCAAAGAGTTACTGGAATTCATAACAAAATCACTATACATAAAGAAAAATTGATAAGGTGGTTCATCAAAATTAAACACTTTTGCTCCATAAACTATTCCAAAGGAAACCAGAAGATGTCACCCCAAAATGTGCCTCTGTGACACAAATATTGTTGAACTAAAGGCAATCACGAAACAGCCAACAAAGGAAGAGCTCTGTCTATCCTCCCCGCTTTCCACGTAAGGAGAAGGAATAAATTCTTTCTGGAGACAACTCATCAGCTCAGAGATGGCACCAGAGGAATCTACAAAGAAACCTTACTCCATTAGGTTTTTTTCCATATATTTAACTTCCCACAGCTCCCTGCCTCTGGAAGCCTAAAACTGCTTTTCTTTGTCAGGTCGTTTCTCTAAAATATATTGTTGTTTGTCAAAGATTCTATAGAAACCAGAGTTCTAAGCCACTCCCTTGCGTTCTTTCATTGAAGTTTCTCCTGAGTGATATGCACTGTGCATGTTAATAAACTTGATTGTTTTTCTCTTGTTAATCTGTCTTTTGCTACTGGAGTCTGTTTGAACTATGAATTTATGAGCGCTGAGGAGAAATTATACTTCCTCCCCAACAACTCCATTAAGAGAATGGAAAGACAAGCCACAGATTGGAAGAATATATTTTCAAACCGTATATCTGAAACAGGACCAGTATCTAGAAAATATAAAGACTTCTCACAACTCAACAGTCAAAAAATCAAACAGTCTAAACGGTAAATGGGCAAAACATATAAGAGACATTCTACTCAAGAGGCTATATGGATGGCAAACAAGCACATTAGGGAAATGCAAATTAAAATCACAGTGAGATATCACCACATACCTATTAGAAGGTCTAACATAAAACAGTAGTGGCAACACTAAATGTAGGTGAGTATATTGGATCATTCATATATTGCTAACAGAAGTGTAAAATAATACAGCCACTCTGGGGATTGTTTGCCAAATTATTTTAAAAACTAACCAAACACTTGACATAAGTCAAATTGCTGGACTTAACATATGGTCCAGCAATTTGACTCATGGGAATTTATGCCCCCAAAATAAAAATTTCTATTTACATGAAAAATCCATACACGAAGATTTATTCACAATAGCCCCAAACTGGAAACCAGGTTGATGTACTTCAGCGGAGGAGCGGTTAAAATGTAGTGTATCCATACCCTGGAATACTACTCAATGAGAAGCAAACTATTGGTAAACTCAGCAATGTGGGTGATTTCAAGAGAATTATGCTGAGTGAAAAGGCCAATCCCCAAAGATCACATTCTGTGATTACATTTCCATACTCTTGAAATGTTAAAATTATGGAAATGGAAAACAGGTAAGTGGTTAAGGAGTGAAGGCAGAGATGGGAGTGAGAGGAAAGTAGGTGTATCTGTAGAAGGGCAACACAAGGGATTCCAACAGTAATGGAAACATTCTGTGTCTTGACTATATCAATGTTAACATCTGGGCTGCAATACTGTTTTCAATTGTACTGTTTCGTACAACTGTTTCATCGTTTTCCAATTGTACTACAGTTTTCAAGATTTTAGCACTGGGGGAAACCGGATAAAGAGTAATCTAACTCTGTTTTATTTCTTACAGCTGCATAAGTCTACAGTTATCCCAAAATGAACAGTGTATGTTTTGTAAAATGACAAATACACGAAGGTAACTGCTCTTACTGGTTATTTGCACCCACCTTGTGTTACTGTAAAGAAAAACTCTAATGGAAAAATCTGAAGGTACTCCTTGGTTTATTTGAACTTGAAATTCCACAGTTGATACTCAATAAACAATGATTTAATCAGCTGAGAAAATTAACTTAGGGGAATGTTCTAAATCTGGAGACAGCAAACTTTTCTATAAAGGGCTAGATAATACATGCTTTACATGCTGCAAGTCATACGGTCTCTGTCCCAACTGCTTAATTCTGCTGTTATAGCATAAAAACTGTCATAGAAAATACATAAATGAAAGTGTGATGGTGTTCCAATAAAACTTTATTTATGGACAACAAAATTTTATCAATTTTCACATCATAAAGTATGACTTTCTAAACATTTTTCTAACATGTGTTATTGTAAAACCATTCTTAAGGTGTAGATTGTACAAAAACAGGCCTTGAGTTTGGCCCATGGGTTGTAGTTTGCGGAACGCTGAGATAAATTGCCATTTTTTTGACTCTTCTGTGGTCTCACGATTCAGTTTTGCTTACTTTTTCTTTTCTTCTTGAATATCTACATTTCCATAGCTGCTAACTGCTCCCATTTAGGAATTCCCCCTCCATGCTCTTCCATCTGTGTTTTTCTTTATCATGTTGTTAAAAGATAAAACAGAAGTTTTACTGTGAAAATGCAGAACTTGGAATAAAGTCGAAAATTGGATAAAGTTAGGTCTTTGAAACCACATTTGCTTCAATTTCTTCATAATTTTAGTAAAAAAAAATGCTTCCTTTTGACAAGACCTCTTTGATGATTCATGCCTTGAGAATCAATAGAGGAGAAAATTGCATGAGGCAAACTAGTTGAAAAATTCAGATTTATTTAGACTAAGAAGTTGGAAAAAAAATAGATTAATAAAAAGAGCTATAAGAAGCAGGGCATAGTGGCTCACACCTGTAATCCCAGCACTTGGGGAGGCTGAGGCAGTCAGATCACTTGAGGTTGGGAGTTCGAGACCAGCCTGGCCAACAAGGTGAAACCCTGTCTCTACTAAAAATACAAACATTAGCTGAGCATAGTGGTGGGCGCCTGTAATTCTAGGTACTCAGGAGGTTGAGGCGGGAGAATCACTTGAGTCCAGGAGGCGGAGGTTGAAGTGACCCAAGATGGTGCCACTGCACTCCAGCCTGGGCAACAGAGGAAAAAAAAAAAGCCTATAAGAATCAATGTGGTGTGGTGTGTTGTGGTTGTAGGTGGCACTTGATAGTGATGGATGGAGGGGCAGAGATGGCATGAAAAGCAGGAGGATAAAGTAGCTGATGACAATAATAAGGATATTAAAATTAATTTAAGTCAGAAAGAAAGAAAACCATGTCAATCACAAAGAGAAATTTAAAAGCAAGGCCTAAATGCAGGTAACGATGGTAGGTAATAACGTATATTTCGAGGTCATATATATTTTGAAGTCCATTGGGGTCATGTGAATAAAATGATAGACTTCTAATGGGATTCTTAGTTTCATTAAAAATAAACTTTTCCACAATTATGTTTAATCAAAGACATTTTACAAGGCTTTTTTAAGTAACATAAATGAAGAATATTCCAAAGTCCTCAGATGATATTGTCTGGAAGTTCTTCAGAAAATTAGAATGTACAGAGAACAAGGCCTTTTTTTTTTTTAAATTAAATGACTCCAAATAATTAATGTAGAAAACTAAAGTGTATTATTTTTACCCTCATGGTCAATTAAACCTCAAGATGCATTAAGAACTCACGACCATTATTTTTGTATCAAATGGGAAATGATGAAAATAATGTAATTGAAATGAGGAATTTTATTTTATTTTATTTCAAGTTCTGGGATACATGTGCAGGACATGCAGGTTTGTTACACAGGTAAATGTGTGCCATGGTGGTTTGCTGTACCTATCAACCCATCACCTAGGTATTAAGCCCCACGTGCATTAGCTATTTATACTGATGTTCTCCCTTCCACGCCACCCACAACAAGCCCCACTGTGTTTTATTCCCCTCCCTGTGTCCATGTGTTCTCACTGTTCAGCTCCCACTTACAAGTGAGAATATGCAGTGTTTGGTTTTCTGTTCCTGCATTAGTTTGCTGAGGATAATGGCTTCATCCATGTCCCTGCAAAGGACATGATCTCATTCCTTTGGATGGTTGCATAATGGAATGAGGAATTTTAAATAAATTTTAAATAAATTGGTAAGTTCTTAAAATACCAACCAAAAAATGAAATGAGGTTTTATCATTACTGACATGAGTCAATATGTATTAACACACTTAAAAGTTATAGTTAAAACATTTTAGTTAATAAACACACATAGAAAAATAATAATATTTTAAAGCACCTCTACAGATATTGTGCCAAGCAATTTATGTGAATTGATTCAATTGATAACTCTAAAAATAGTTTCCCTAATCAACTGACACAAGTCTGAAGCTCATAAAGTACGGTTATCTTTGCTAGTGTAATGCCACCCCTCATGCATTGGGGAAAAGAGTTCTGTGTTTAAGTGTGTGGTAAAACTGGTGTTTTAAGTGGTTTGAGGTTTTAACCCTTACTTTTGTAATAACTATAAAATTGTACATTCAATTTTTGATTTTCCAAAACAGAGAAACTGAATAATAAGTAATTTTTAATATAAGGGCCTTTTCTAAGTAATTTTGTATAAATGCCTCTTTTGCTACTTTTGGATATTTGGGTCTTTTCAGATCTAGAGATTTGGCCTTCAAATCTTCATTCAATCTTCATTTGGTAGATTCAGTGGGGTTTTGGCAGGTTTAAGAATTTGGGGTACCACGATCCTCCCTCTGGGACCATATAAACCAGATTACAATGGCCTGAAATAAATTGATTTGAAATTTAAAAAATTTAGCCAATACATTTTAAATATATGTCATAAATCCTTTCTTTACATGAAATTTTAAAGAGGTTCTAGTGCTATATTAAGAGTTAAAAAAGATAAATCATGTCAAGTTTAAAATAAATAAATTTGGGTAGTCAAAGATGTTGCAGACCAGTGAAACTCTTAGTTGTCTTATTAATCGGACTTCATTTAAGAAGACATTTATGGTAACCATTCACAATATTTCATTTGCTGGTTTACACGCCAAGTGAGGTTTACAATTTAAGTACAGCAGTCTTGGAAGTCTGGCATCTTTCTTGACCATTTGGAAGTTATGCTTTCTGTGTTAACTAATTTCAGATTTAAAGGAAAGGATGGGCTGTAAGAACAATCATTTAGCAAAATGAAAAGTTTTATTCAGAGTTGAATAACAAAGTCATTAATATGCAAGACATGTCTTTCTATTTAATGGGAGGCATCATCAAGGCTTTCTTGATTTAATATCAAATGTACATATGACTTCATCAATTGCATCACCTCACGTAAGTGGAAAAGCCTTTGGAAAGAAGTGAAGCTTGAGCCAGAGCTGCTCAGTGAAGAGCCAATCCCATATTTGAATGATTAATTGGGAGTACTGCTGGGAAGGTCATGACTCCCAGAACTGAAAAGACCTGTTCATTATTCCCTTATTGCAACTGGATTATTTGATAAGTATGTTTCTCCACTGTCAAATGAATACGCTCAAGCAATATCTAGGTGTAACGTGGGGTGTTGTAAGAATGAAAAATGAGTACTAATTAATTAATGCCGTCCTAGAAAGGTAGAGTAAGTCCAGCCTACAACCTAGTATGGTGTCTGAGTGCACAAAAGGAGCTGCACCTCAGTTTTCTGTTTACTA
Source organism: Macaca nemestrina (assembly GCF_043159975.1). Taxonomy (NCBI): domain Eukaryota; kingdom Metazoa; phylum Chordata; class Mammalia; order Primates; family Cercopithecidae; genus Macaca; species Macaca nemestrina. The sequence goes on along the minus strand of NC_092128.1, from coordinate 159,233,581 downwards.
CAGCTCACTAGGCACTCTTCCTCTGTCTGTTCTCAGTTATAGATAGTATATTCTGCTTTTGAAAAGTCATTCTATGACCTCACTTTACCCTCAAGTATGTACTTTCAATTTTACAACGATTTTGACTTCAGATGAAATAATTTTGACTTCAGACTTTAATCTCCCCACTAACTTGAGGTTATGCTGGAGTAGTGATATCCCCCAGGCCCGAATGACTTCTGCATGCGTAATGACAGATTCTCCTTAAAAAGCATATCGTTGAACCAAGAGCAGGCAGAATTAGCAAAACACACGGATTATTCATACACTGCCTTCTGTAGTCAATTACGTTAAATTTGTTCCAGATCCACAATGGAATATTCCAGATTATTCCCCTATTAATGGCCATTGGACTGAGTACATCAGTTTTTAAGCCTCCCTTATCTCCGGGAGAACCAAATGGAAATCTTATAAGATTTATACTTGCAATCACCTCATGGGCTATAGAAGGAGTTTACTGTCCACGTTCTGCATATAAACTTTTCTAGATTACCTACTAATATGGGTGAAAACATTGATTTTTGTTTATATATAACTTTCATTTTTAGAGTAATGCAAGGATAATTTTTTTCATATTATGTTCATGAATGAGTAACTTCTTTTCTTTACAAAATACCTGTGTAACTAAAAAGAAAAAGAAGAATGTATGTGATTTGTACATAAACTGATTCAGTAAAGTTGCAGGATACAAAATCAACACACAAACCCAGTAGCATTTCTATATACCAACAGTAAACAATCTAAAAATGAAATTAAAAAAATTCCATTGACAAAAGCCACATATAAAATTATACATGTAGAAATTAAACAAAGAAATACCTAGAAATTAACTTAACCAAAGACTATTTAAAATAATTTTTTTAAAATAAAAATGTTTTAAAATATATTATATATTATTTTATCTAAATATATGTATCTAAATATCTATATTATCTATATTTAGAAAGCATTGCACTTTTGGAGTTACAAAACAGAAAACATTATCATAATTGTAGCTTTCTAGGTAAATTTAGTTTTCTAGGTGTCATGATTATAGGCTTTGATTTTGCACTTTGATTGAACACAGTGTTCCATCTCCTTAATGGAGCAAGACAGTCTTTCACAAAAAAGAATATGCTCCTTTAAATTGCTGTAAAATTCAATGTCTATGTAGCCTACTGCCTAGAGTGAAGGTCCATACAGTTTTTTAAAAAATAGAATTCATTTACCCCAATCTACATCGTCTTTATATTTTATATTCTTTATTATATTACATGTTATATTTATTTTTTATTTATATTTTGAGTTTCATTATCTTCGTTTATACTTCTTTCTTTGTCTCTGTTAGGATGTCAACTTTCTCCTGTCAGGGTTTGTGCCAATTCTTCATTTATTCAATTTAATCTTCAGTGGCCCGGAAAAAACATACAGATAACCCAATCATAGGATAGTGTGAAGATGGCTTTCACTCCTTTAACGTTTAATAAAAAATGAGTACTGCATATGTGTAAAGTGCTACACTAGAAATAGTTCCATGTCTTCAAAAAGCTTAAAACCTTGTAGAAATGATAAAACATGTGAAAAAGTTCTTTAACATAAGGCCAAATGTTTTTCCTCTGATGGCTTGTGGCAGTTAAGTCATGTGTACTTTTAAAAGTGTAAAGTGCTGTTCATAATTGAGAGCAGTTGGAAAAAGGAGGTTTGCTGAGAAGGGGTGAAAACAAAATCTGAACAGTTTCATGTACACCTAGACACTGGTGGTTAAAAATTTCACAATCCTGTGAAATATTTTGAAATTTATTCTACTTGATATTATTATACTTGATGGAATATGGATTTCAAGGCTTTGTCTGACATTCCAATAATGTAATATCTAGAAGGCTAGAAAAAAAGTAAGCAGTCACTCTAATGTCTGCTCTATTGTGGCCCATAGGCAGTAAAATACCCCACTTTGGGCAGAAGATAGAAAGGAGAAAACACAAAGCTAGGTGTAATGTATATACATCAATAAATTTATTATTTGCATATTTTTGATAGAATAATTCAAGTATGCTATCAGGTACATTATGTGTCTTCACCATATTTTCAGAATAGTTTTGAAATGGATTTCTAATGAACAGATCCCAGCACTACTTGGTCAAATCTGTGTTTCCTTATTACTTGAAAATGGAGTCAGGCATAGTGGTATATCCTCGTAGTTCCAGCTGCTTAGGAGGCTGAGGTGGGAGGATCACTTGAACCCATGAGTTTGAGTAAAGACCGGGTGATACAGTAATACCTATGTCTCAAAAAAATGCTTTTAAAGAAAAATAAAAATGGAAAGTGATATGAAAAGAGAAGAATGTGTATACATAAATATATTTGTGCATGTCTATATGTATATATGTGTGTATGTATACTATTAAACAATTACAACTTTTTATATTATGTTTTCAATTTAAAAAGAAGACTATCTTCCTATTTGCTATTTTAAGATAGAAAAGAAAACTAGATTAGCAAAGCTAAAAGTAATATCTAGATATGAGGAATTTTTTTTTGGTTCTTTGTTTTTTTTAAATCCAACAACTTGAAATCAAACTTGCTTTTGAAAACAACTTTGTCTATAGTAGCGTTGGGGTCAGAATTGACTTCTGAATTTCATTTGCATTATTTACTTTACAGACAATGGATCAGTGATCATTATGTTTAACTACAGATATGTGAATTTGATAATGATAGTTTATTTATCTAGAAATTTATCTAGATAAATTTATCTGAAAGTTTCTATTATCTATATCTATCTAAAAATATCTATTATCTAGATAAACTTATCTAGATAAATCTAGATGATAGTTTATTTACCTAGAAATTTATCTAGGACGTGGAGAATGGATCTATTTAACTATTTAACCTGAGCTTCTGAAATGATAACACGTGCCTGTGTGTATACAAAGATTTCTTATATATGCTGAGCAAGCATCATTACTGTGTTTCATTTCAAAAAGGTTTATTGCTCAGACTATACTACAAAATGCCTTTCTCCATGTACATAATAAGAAGCATCTAATTTTACATTTATAAAGTCTTGTTGTGATGTATCAGAATTCTTTTAGAAATATCCCCTGCTACTCCCTTCACTATCATTTGTCCAAATTATTACTGAAATTCCTTTTTTCAATAGAAGTGATATATTGTAGAAGTGTTTTATTCTACAGTTTCAGATATTTATGCCTGTTAGTAATAAGTAAAAAATAAGTATCAACTTAATTCAACAAAAAGCTTATTTAAAACTTTTGATATAATCCAACATCCTTTCATGATAAAAACCCTCAAGAAACTAGACATTGAAGGAACATACCTCAAAATAATAGAAACTATCTATGACAAACTCACAACCAGCATCATACTGAATGGGCAAAAACTGGAAGCATTCCCTTTGAGAAGCAGTAAAAAACAAGGATGCCCACTCTCACCACTCCTATTCAACATACAACTGGAAGTGCTAGCCAAAGCAATCAAACAAGAGAAGGAAGTAAAAGGCAGCGAAGTCCAGGCGCAGTGGCTCAAGCTTGTAATCCCAGCACTTTGGGAGGCTGAGGCAGGTGGATCACGAGGTCAGGAGATCGAGACCATCCTGGCTAACGCGGTGAAATCCCATCTCTACTAAAAAATACAAAAAATTAGCCAGGTGTGGTGGTGGGTGCCTGTAGTCTCAGCTACTCGGGAGGCTGAGGCAGGAGAATGGTGTGAACCCAGGAGGCGGAGCTGGCAGTGAGCTAAGATCGTGCCACTGCACTCCAGCCTGGGCGACAGAGCGAAGACTCCGTCTCAAAAAAAAAGAAAAAACAAAAACAAAAAAGGCAGCCAAAAAAGAAAAGAAGAAGTCAAGCTATCTATTATAATAACTATGATTGTAATAGTGATTATTTTAGTAATCCTAATTATTTCCATTATAACTAGTAGAAAACCATAGAGGCCAACAAAAGACTCCTGGAACTGATAAATAAGTAAAGTTTCAGGATAAAATATGAATGTACAAAACCAGTAGCACTTCTATACATCAGTAAAGCTCAAGCTGAGAGCCAAATTAAAAATGCAATCCCATTTACAATAGCCACACACAAAATAAAATACTTCCAAATACGTCTAACCCAGCTAGTGAAAGATCTCTACAAGAACTACAAAACACTGCTAAAGACAAAGAAATGGAAAAACATTCCACGCTCATGGATTGAAAGAATTAGTATCATTAAAATGGCCAGATTACTCAAAGCAATCTACAGATTCAGAGATACTCCTATTAAACACAGAATTAGAAAAAAGACTCTAAAATTCATATGGAACCATAAAAAGCCTAAATGGGCAAAGCAATCCTAAGCAAAACAAACAAACCTGGAGGCATCACAATGACCTGATGATAAGGCTATAGTAACCAAACGACATGGTCCTAGTAGAAAAATAGACACAAAGATCAATGGAACGGAACAACATGGTCCTAGTAGAAAAATAGACACAAAGATCAATGGAACGGAACAACATGGTCCTAGTAGAAAAATAGACACAAAGATGAATGGAACAGAATCAAGATCCCAGAAATAAAGCTGCACACCTACAGCCTATCTGATCTTCAACAAAATTGATTTAAATAGTACGCAAGGGAGAAAGGACTATTCATTAGGCTGGCTAGCCATATGCAGCAGAAAAAAACTGGACCTCTACCTTTCACCATATACAAAAGTTAACTGAAGATGAAATAAAAATGTAAATGCTAAGACCTCAAACTATAAGAATGCTAGAAGAAAACCGAGGTGACTCCATTTGGACATTGGCCTTGTGAAAAAATGTATGACTAAGTCCTCAGAAGCAATCACAACGTAAACAAAAATTGACAAAGTGGGACCTAAAGAGCTTCTGCACAGCAAAAGAAATCATCAACAGAGGAAATAGAAAACCTACAGAATGGGAGAAAATATTTACAAATTATGCATCAAATAAAGGTCTAATATCCAGGATCTATATGGAACTTATACAATTGAATAATTTAAAAAAACTATTAAAAACTAGGCAAAAAACATGAACAGACACATCTTAAAAGGCACACAAGTGGCCAAGAAATAATAAAAAAAAAATGCTCCACGTCACTGATCATCAGAGAAATGCAAATTAAAACCACAATGAGGTACTGTCGCAAGCCAGTCAGAATGGCTATTATCTAAAAGTAAGAAACAACAGATGCTGGTAAGGCTGCGGGAAAAGGGAACACTTAAACACTGGCCATGGGAATGTAAATGAGTTCGGCCACTGTGGAAAGCAGTCTGGTAATTTCTCAAAGAACCTGGACTATCATTCTACCCAGCGATCCCATTACTGGCTATATATCCAAAAGAAAACAAAGCATTCTACGAAAAAGACACATGCACTGGCATGTTCTTCAGGGCACTATTCACAACAGCAAAGACATGGAATCAACCTAGGCGCCCAACAACAGAGGACAGCATAAAGAAAATGTGGTTCATGGACTACTATGCAGCCATAAAAAAGAATGAGATCATATCCTTTGCAGCAACATGGATGCAGCTGGAGGACGCTGTCCCAAGTTAATTTATTGCCAAATAGAAATAGAAAACCAAATATCACATGTTTTCACTTATAAGTGGGAGCTAAATAATGGGGACTCATAGACATAAAGATGGCCGTGATAGACACTTGGGCCTCTAAAGGTGGGAGGAAGGGAGGAGGTCAAGGGCTATAAAACTAACTATCGGGTACTAGGTTCAGTACCTAGGTGATAGGATCATTTGACCCCAAACCTCAGCGTTATGCAATACAGCCAGGTAACAAACCTGTACGTGTTACCCCTGAATCCAAAATAAAAGTTGGAAGAAAAGGAAAAAAGGACAAAAGTTTGTTTTAAATCTATGGAGTTACTACGGAAGGGAGTCTACGCAGAAAAATGAGCATACTGGCATGCCCTGCCTCCTTTACTGGAATAAATTTCAAGAGACTGGAACATTGTGTGAAAGGATTCTATAGAAGAGATTGCCTGTCGAAACTAAGGGTAGACAAGATAACCTGAACCCCTTTTTGCATTGTAACCTGGGGTAAGCCATTTGGTCAACATGTGTTCACTTTCCTCTCCTTTGCAACAAGAATAAAAGGAAATAATTACCTAATTAGGTCATTGAAATAATAAAATAAAAATATATTCACCTAAAAGAGTCAGAACATGTCTAGCACATACTAAAAATTAAATAATCTTAGTCATTATAGTCATTTTTTATACCTCAGGACTTTATACCTAAATTGAAAATGTTTATAAGCAGAAAACTATCTAGAAAAATTTCTCAGCATCATTTCTTATACAGGGTGATGATGCTACCATTATTATACATTATATGATGTACATTATTGTACATCTATATGCCCATATTATATGACTGTACTTTTATATGATGCTACATATATTATGTCAGTTAATATCTTTGAAAGTTTAGCAGGGTAGATGCTATTATTCTCTTTTACAAATCAATACACTGAAATAATACTTACTTCAAGTAATAAACAATAGCCATGATGTAAAACCCAGGATCCATGAAACCCAAGGGCTAGTTCACTTGAGTGTGCTTTTCAGGTAAAACATATATTCTATTGCATTTTTCTTCCTTTATCTCTTCCTCTATTTTTCTTTCGCTCCAGCCTGCCTACCCCCATGAGGGTAATGGAGATAAGAGGAAGCATACAATATAAAATGATTTTTCCTGTATAATTTTATAGAACACTTTTTTTAGCCTGGTTTAGATCACTAGATTTTTAAGTGGGGAGAAAATTCACTGACAATAAGTAAAAGTAAAGTCTTGAGTTTGGTGAAATCTGGCTTATCTGGATGGGCTGTTTGCTTGTGCAGAGAAGAACAGGAAGAATGTTAAGAGTTCTGTTTTGCAATGACTTCTGGAAAAGCATTCAGTGAGAATTTAAGTAGAATCATAATAAACAAACATACCAAAAGATGGCTTTTTTAAAAAAAGAATCATTTTCCCAGTCTGGGCAACATGGTAAAACCCTGTCTGTACCAAAAATCCAAAAATTTTAGCTGGACATGATGGCACGCACCTGTAGTCCCAGCTACTCAGGAGGCTGAGGTAGGAAGATTGCTTGAGCCAGGTAGGTGGAGGTTGCAGTGAGTCAAGATTGTGCCACTGCACTCCAGCCTGGGTGACAAATTAAAAATTGTTTTTTGCAACAAAAGGCCTAATTTTAAAAAGTATTTTTGTATATAGATGTTTTTAATATAACTTGGAATCTCCATGATTACATTTTATTCCTTTCAAATGTAATTGATTCATTTTTGTTGATGACTTCCCCAAGATCAAATTAACTGTATAATAACGGGACTGTATGTATTATTAAAGAGGAATAAATGAACTTAGATGTCTGTATAACCACTTTCAATGGAATCTTGAGGTTGAGACCTAAATTCAATCAGTATCTCTATATAAGCTAAGGTTAAAGTTTTTTGTAAGCCACAAATAACATGTAGGACTCTTAAATAATCTACAAAGAACTTAAACAAATTTACAAGAAAAAAACAAACGACCCCATCAAAAACTGGGCAAAAGATATGAACAGACACTTCTCAAAAGAAGACATTAATGCAGCCCAAAGACACATGAAAAAATGCTCATCATCACTAGTCATCAGAGAAATACAAATCAAAACCACAATGAGATACCATCTCATGCCAGTTAGAATGGTGATCATTAAAAAGTCAGGAACAAGAGATGCTGGAGAGGATGTGGAGAAATAGGAACCCGTTTACACTGTTGGTGGAAGTGTAAACTAGTTCAACCATTGTGGAAGACAGTGTGGCGATTCCTCAAGGATCTAGAACTAGAAATACCATTTGACTAAGCAATCCCATTACTGGGTATATACCCAAAAGATTATAAATCATTGTACTATAAAGACACATGCACATGCATGTTTATTGTGGTACTATTCACAGTAGCAAAGACTTGGAACCAACTCAAATGTCCATCAATGATAGACTGGATTTAAAAAATGTGGCACATATATACCATGGAATACTATGCAGCCATAAAAAGGATAAGTTCATGTCCTTTGCAGGGACATGGGTGAAGCTGGAAACCATCGTTCTCAGCAAACTATCACAAGGACAGAAAAGCAAACACCGCATGTGCTCACTCATAGGTGGGAATTGAACAATGAGAACACTTGGACACAGGGTGGGGAACATCACACACTAGGGCCTGTTGCGGGGGCTGCTGGGGGAGGGTTAGCATTAAGAGAAATACCTAATGTAAATGACAAGTTGATGGGTGCAGCAAACCAACATGGCACATGTATGCCTATGTAACAAACCTGTACATTGTGCACATGTACCCTAGAACTTAAAGCATGATAGTAACAACAAGGAAACAATCACAGCAATGCAAACACACTCTAAGAGTTGTGTTTCTCTATAGACTACAACAGAGTTAAAAAAAAAATACACAACAGGATCTACAAAAAGCTGTTAATTATTATGTCTACAACTAAAATGCTATTTCTACTTACTATGCCATGAATTTATAGCTTTTTTTAAAGCAAACATCATTTGAGGATAAATGATCTATTCATCATTATTAGTAAACTAAACATCATAAAATATTACTACAAAGAACTTGCTCACATTATGGTTTTGATTAGTGTTTCCCAAACTTAAATTACCAAACACCAGTTAGATGGGATTACTTACCTAAATATGACAAAACACTACGATAAAGTCAAACATTAAAGACATGAAGCGCATTGTGAATCCCTAAAGGGAATACATCCCACAATGTTTAAAGGATATATTTAACAATATAACTTTTTTTTTTTAAAAAGGGCTGTATCATTAGACTGTTGAGTTTATTGTTAATGATAATGAATTGGTAAATGCATAATTTCAGCAAAATATTTACTTTCAATTTGGCCCTTCCATCATGATTTATAGGCATTTCCAAACAAAGCATTTCTTTATGATCATGATATTTGTGATCACAGTGTGGCAGACATCCTGGCAACCAACTACCCTCAGAAATTTGGGAGACCATGAGGAAAGATTACCACATTGCAACAGAGATACATTGATTCTTAGTAAGTTCACAAGTTTCTATCTACCACAACGGACATCCAGTCTAAATCTCAGTTTCTGGCATTTTTCTTGTTTTTCATCTTACTCTGGCCATTTGTCCAATTTAAAAATAAAATGTATAGCTGAAGATGGGGGTGGCAGGAATTATTTTCCACTCTTGGTTTTTTTTTCATATGGGACAATCCAGGCCTCTTTCCTTCTCTCACTCAGTCTCACCAGTGGCCCAATCTCATTTATATGTTTGTAAGAAAAAAAAACTGTCCATATGTGACAACACCTCCTTTCTCCTCCCTTTTTCTCCTTGGGGATGACCTTCTTACAAAAAGCGTTATCAGGCCACAAAGTGAGGCCAGTCGCACCGAAGAGACCTGTGTTTTCTTAGTCTATGTGGGTGGGTAAATTTCTCTAATTCTGAGGTTAGTGTTAAGGAACCCATTTATCTGTGGGTCTAAACTACATCCTCTTAGTCTTTATCTGCAACAAATGTGACATTTTGGCCTTCCATCTGCCTTCTCTCCTCCCTCCTTTGTCTTATTTCACAGTTGATTCAGAACTCTTCATCCAGCCCCTTAAAGACCTGTACAATCTACCAAGGAAAAATCAACATGTGGGAATGACAGGGATTTTGCTTCCCTTGCCATTTGAAATAGATTCTATTTGTGGTTATGAATTAGCTATTTCCCATGCTCTCTTTAGGTAATTCCTAATATTACTTATTCCTCAATGTGTCATTTGAGGCCATAGAAAGTTTCCTGTATGTATTTTCGTAGGAGTACTGAGTTCATAACTAATGCTTCTCTTCAAACACTAAGAAGCAGATGCTGTGTATAGTTTGAAGATCTGTTCCGGACCTGTTGAAGTTACTTTCTCTTGCCCAGTTTCTTATGGTCAGTGGCATGAATGCATGAGATAGTTGGCCTGGGTTTGAACTGCAGTCTATGACCCAGGAATAGAGCAAAACTCACCAGCCCACGCAGAGATCAAACCCAGGCTTTGGCCTCATTAGCTCCATGATTCAACCGACTGAGCTAATTAACCACAGATGCACAATTATTACCAACTGCTGATTACACTTCTTGAAGAATTATAGGTTGACAAATTGTATCAAAGTGTATTTAGAATAAATTTGGATGAGTTGTATTAAATATATTTGCAGAAGTAAAAAAATTCTCATTTTCCCCCCCAAATTCGAGTATCACTGTGGTAAGTACATACAAATAAAAAACTAACCTAGAATAAAAATTACAATGATGCATCCTTCCTCCCCCCACTCCCCATCACACACACACACACACACACACGCACACACATATACACACAGTTGTGTACAAACGTCCAGTAGCATTTGTAAGCTCTCCCATGGATATCTGGTAGTCTATGGTTATATCAACAGCATGTTTGCAATCAATTCACTTTGTTTTCATTGTCATTTTCTCTTATTTATGAATCAGTTCCTTAATCTCGTCCTAAAAATCTTACACTCCACAGTTTGTTCATTCGCTCACCATGCACCTTTTTATTTCTCTTTTTGCATTTTGTCTTCTTGCTATTATAGACTGATGGAAAAATTCTTTTATGACAATATGAACAATTTCTTGAAAAATCTGTGTAAATGTTAATAAATCTAGCAAAATAATTTTTCCAATACAAATTACTACTGATAGAGTGTCCTGAGAATACTGATCTACACATTCTGTGATTTGTAGAAACAAATAAAAATAAATCAAAATATATTAAGTGATTGCTCCGTGATACTTAGGTTACTTGGAAGACTTGGATTACATAAGCATTAAATCGGAGGTGAAAAATGCCTTGTACTCCTATAAATTCTTTTGTTTTTCCTAATTTGTTCTTTGATTATAAAATAATAAGATTTTGTGTGCTTTGAGCTTAAGAAACACATACAAGTTTTTTTATGATATTCTGTGAATGAAAATTAAATTATATATAAGTATATTATAATTAAAATATAATAAATTATATTTAAAAGTTCTAACTTGTGAAATTTAAGTATAGTTTCTCACACTGATCTAAACTTTTCACATGGAAGTAGATTTGTATGAACAATTTTCAGATAAACTTTGTGCTCATGTTTAGTGTGAGAATTTCTGCCAGGTATAGTGGCTCATGCCTGTAATCCCAGCACTTTGGGAGGCTGAGGCAGGCAGATCACTTGAGGCCAGGAGTTCGAGACCAGCCTGGGCAACATGGTGAAATCCCGTCTCTACTAAAGATACAAAAATTAGCTGGGCGTGGTGGTGCACACCTGTAATCCCAGCTACTCAGGAGGCTGAGACATGAGACTTACTTGAATCCAGGAGGCAAAGGTTACAATGAGCAGAGATTGTGCCTCTGCATTCCAGCTTGAGTGACAGTTAGACTGTCTCAAAAATGTATAAAATAAATAAATAAATAAATAAATAAATAAATAAATAAATAATAATTTCCAGTTCCTGGTTTGAATCTATACCAACTTGTATTAATTCAGCATAGTTTTTTCAAGATACATCCATTTTGAGACTTTTTCTCTCAAATAGCTACTTAATTTTTTGTTTTTACTATGTATAATCTGGTACTGTCAATCCTTGGTCCTTGTCATTTGATTCAACATTTTAAATATGCTTTATACTTTGTTCAATAATGTTCATTTTCTGAAGTGGTCATCAAAGATATCAAAATGCTTATTCAATATTGCTGTACTATTTATGCATCATTTGTTATTTTGAGTGTTACGGAAGCCTGTGATGTCTTCTCCCCCTATCCCCAGGATCCCGGCACAGCTTCACTTCTTCCATCCTTACATTCTGCTCTAAACTACTTACAACTTTCTCTTCATCATGAACAAAGAAGTCTGTTTTTGTTCTTTAGGAAAGTAACTTCCGCTTTAATGATTATGTTATAATTATCACCATATCTGCAGGAAAATAATTGACAAATTATACCCAAAACAATGAACTCTCTGTAAAATTTAAGTCTATTTTCCCCCTTAAGCTTTGTTAGGTACTTTAGAGCCAGGGCTGATGAAGCCACCTGTAAGAATCATGCTAAAGCTCTAGTACAGTTTTTCTGTAGACAAGTACAACTCAGAAAGTGAAGTCTTTTTCTCCTCTTTTCAAAATGAAAGCACTATATGGTTAAGAGAAAATTCCTAGACATTGTGGGTTTCTGATGTCTTTCTAAAATAGAAGTAGCAACCACGAGGCCAAAGAGCCCTAATTGCTTAATTCAATAAAATTCACACAATATTTTACTTACATGTCTAGAATTCCTCCCTGATCGACAACATAGAGATAATTTGATTACAACAATATAACCAATAAAGATCTATTATGTAAAAACCATGCTTTTCAGGGAGACTTAACTGGCCAAAATATACTATTAATGGATGCACAGAGACTTGGTATAAAGCTATCTAAATGTCCAAGGGGAAAAAAGCATATTAAAAGCAATCTTTTTTCATTTGGATAACTTACTTGTCAATTCATTGACATAAGGAAATCAGTCATCAAAACAGGACAGATGGAATTGACCAGGCTGTTGCTGACAAAATTATGTGACATTGATACAATCAATACAATACATGAAAACAATCATATACTGATGCTTAGGTCAGAGGCTATATAGCAAAAAATACCACACAATGGTTACGGTTCTTTGATACAGTTCTAAAAACAAACAAACAACAGCAAGACATTGTTTACAACATTCACACTCCAATTACAAAATGGGACTCACCCTTCCAAAGAGCAGGAAAGAAATTTTCTATTTAATAGAATGAATTCTCATGCTACACTGCTGAACCCCATAACATCATAAATGACCCCTAAGTGGCATTCCAATTAAGTAGTATGAATCAATACTTTAAATATATAAAATGTACTCTTTTATCATTCATAAGATTCATATCAGAATCAACTCTGTGTCTTCATCACATTTGCTGTAAGTTTAACGTGCACCCTGTATTCTGACAATCTACAGAATTAGTGAGAAGTTGAAATGTGTTCATCAACACAGAACTCAAAGACAAATTCTGTTAGTTTACCTTTCTGCCATCTTCTGGCAGCTAGCTTACCTTCCACACTATACGTAGTTGATTGGTTCAGTTGCTTAGTAGATGGCATTAATAATACTACTGGAAGATGGCATCCATTATGTATCAGCTGCCTTCTTCTATGTGATGGATACAGAGCTTTCAGTGCCAAGCCATCAAATGGGTCACCAATTCTTACCAACAATCTCAAAAGTACCAGCTATTGTTTATGATGGGGAGGGACTGAGAGAGCATGTGTCGGTTTCAGCAAATTTTTCTGCAACTGTTGGAAAATAATTCAAAGTACATGCTCCTAGTGGATTGTGATAGTGGATAGTACTATGTAGTACTATCTTTGTATAAGCAGGACAATGTGGATTTTTAACAATGCCTTTAACTGAAAGATAAGGAATGAATTAATGGTAACCTATTTTGCCCATGGAACGAAACCAACAACTGTCAGACCAAACATATGAGAGTAGTTTTAAGATTAAAATATAGATATATAGTGTTATTATAAATTAAACGCCTCAGGCATCATCTCCTTTTCAGTGTTCTAACTGCCACCACCTAAAGCTAAAAGCTTATCACTCACTTCACACCTGCATTCCTGGAAATGTTTCCTATGGACTGTCAAAGCTCGAGCTGCCTCCAGATTCTCTCTCCACCCTCCAACTGTCACCTATATATTGCATGTCACTTCTGGAATAATCCATATTAAATGTTGCTTTCATTATATTGTAACTCTGCTTAAAAATCAATTATGGTGCCCTATTTCAGACCGCATCAAACACAGACTATTCTATCCAGATGTCAAAGCCATATGTAAACTGTTTCCATAATACTCATCTGATTTATTTATTTGTTATTATTTATTTATTTTTACCGGAACATACCAAGAAATACTTCAGGGTTACGTCCTCACTGCCGTATCATTGGAAACTGCATTCTTTCATTCGTGAGATTGCCCTCATGCAAAGTGCCCTCCACTTTTACCCTCACCTCGCTAACAAAGTTCTACATCATCTTCAATACTATAACCCTGATGCTTCCACGAAGTACTCGCTCATTATTGCCACTATCATTCAGCTCCATCTTCTGTTAGTTCCTATAACTCTAATATCACTTCCTGGTGAACGACTTTTTATTATTCAAGATTCTTTTATGTCTTTTAGAGACATTTCCATAATTATATCACAACATATTTGAGGAGAACTATGTTAATTATCAGTAACTTTTACGATAACAAAAATGGTACGGAAATATAGCAAGCACTCAAAAATTATCGATCAATTATAGTGCATTGTCACAAGCAATAAAAAATAGAACATGATATTTCCATCTATTTCTGAATGCAAAAAACGTTTTCATCTTGCTTTTCCAGTAATAAAAGTGGTTTTCAAAATATAACAAAATATTTTTTGTTAAGAAGTTAATATTTGTTACAAGGTACTATAGGAGGTAAAGCTCTTATATATAAAAACATTTAAATTTCCATACATATGTGTGGCTCAAAATTTCAGAGCAATGAGAAGATACGTAAACAGCTTAATTTCTGCTAACTCCAAGAAATACACTTGTCCCTTATTAAAAAATGTAGAAACTGACACCCAAACACTACACATCACTTACAATGTTTGCTATTTCTCCCAAAGTAGCACAACTATTTCAATAAATATAAGGAACTTGGCAATAAATTAACATTTAATAAATCTGCACTAAAGAATTATTTTGGGGTTTCTGAAAAACATGTATTTTCTTTCTGATTCTTTTTATTCTTTTGAACCAAATAAGCTAGCAATGAGGGTTTTTCAACCTCTGTGATGAGTAACAGTACCACAAAACTCAAGGGTGATCAATTTTTGTCAAACTGCAATAATAGGTATTGGATAGATTTAACCATTTTGAACTTTTGTGTGTGTGCGTAAAATACTTAGTGTATTATTTCATCTGTATATTTCTTTAAGTGTCACTTACATTTCCAGAAAAGAACTTATATTGAAATTCTTGTAAAATTTTTACAGACTTCTAAAGAAGTGACATACTAAATTCAAAAAGTACAATACTTTTATTTTGTAGTTACTACTTTAAAAGCACAGGGATTACTGACAAATTATCCCAACCAACCAAATATGTCATCCAGTAGAAACTCTCCTAGATAAATATCCAGCTTTTCTGAACCTCATTATTGTGCTCTGTACACATGGCTTTATCCTGTCCATTCTTCCTTAACAATCGAATCTGCCCATCCACATACTTATGCATATATAGCATGTTTAAGAGTTGTACATAATGAATATTGATATTAACATAGTTAATATTAACAATACTAATGATAATATTGATGATAGACATTTTATTAATATGTCTAATATTAATAAAATAGTGAGATGCCTAGTACTCTGAAAAGAAACGCAGCTTAAAAATTGTTCAAAACACACAGAAGTGGGGGTTGAGAAATATGAGATCTTATACGAAAATATGAAATGTAAGGAAAAGGTAGAAGTCATAGGATGGTCTAGGGAAACTAATGGAATATGTTTTTCAATGTATGTTATACAAAAGTGTAAAATAAAGGGGAGAGCTGTGGTAACCAACTTATTTCTTTAGGTATGCATTTCAACATTGTAGGATTATTCCCAGAAACCTGATATTTTTCCCACTTTAAATGGCAATTAATAATTTTCAAAAACAACCTCAAGGGGGGTATTATCTGTTTCTTCATAGACTACAGGGCTACTGTTTATCTTTTGTAAACTTTACTGCAGAGAAAAAGCTCAAGTACAAAAATAAATCAAGAAAATCCCATCAATCTACAGTTACCTATCTAAAATATGTCTTCTTCGTACTTTTTCATATAACTCTGGGTGTTAAATTTAAAATTTTCTTTTTATTTTGAAACTCAGATCATTGACTTAGTGTAATAATGAGTCTGATGAGTCTGTTTTGTTTCCAGCAATATTGCACATAATTCTTTCTTTCTCTCTCTCTCTCTTTTTTTTTTTTTTCTGATGGAGTTTCACTCTTTCTCCCAGCTTGGAGTGAAGTGGTGCGATCTCAGCTCACCGCAATCTCCGCCTCCCGGGTTCAAGCGATTCTCCTGCCTGAGCCTCCTGAGTAGCTGGGATTATAGGCGCGTGCCACCACGCCCGGCTAATTTTTGTATTTTTAGTAGAGACAGGGTTTCCTCATGTTGGCCAGGCTGGTCTCGAACTCCTGACCTCAGGCAATCCACCCGTCTCAGCCTCCCAAAGTACTAGGATTACAGGCATGAGCCACCATGGCGATTATATTCTGGAATGCCATTTTTTTGAGCTCTATTTCATTCTCTCCTCACATTAAGAAGGGCAACATTCAGTTTTGTGTTATGAACTCAGTTGCCATTTCCAGGCGTCAAAGCAGACAGGATGGCAGCCTTGGCCAAAAGACACTGTCCTTCGAGATGAGTAAGTGCCAACTTCACCTCCACAGTTTCTGTATGAATGCCCTGTTCATTCTGAAAGGTGTTTTTTTTTTCTTTGCTCTATTTAGCGAGCAACCTCCATCTCTCTGTAAGAAAACTCTTTCTATGATTAAAGTATGTGTGCTTGATGCCAAAACTACCAACCAAGAGGTAAAACAAAATATTTTTTGGTGGGTTTTTTGGCTATAGAATTTATATGCCCAAAAAAAAAAAAAAAAAAAAAAAGCCCTTTAAGTGTTAATGAACATTGTGTGGCCTGAAGTAATGCAGTTCGGTGCCACCTCACCAGATGAGTTTCTACTCTACTTAAGCCCTCAGACCTCTCTATATTCCCGAGTCCAGAATGTATTTCCTACATAATATCTCTTTTATAAATAAAGCAAAAGTAATTCATAGTGATATGAGATAAAGCACTAGAAACATGTAATTTAAAGATGGAAACTGTCACTTCTTTGAGAAGTAGGAAAGGATTCTAATAACCAACATTTGTCAGATTTGAGGATATAGATAAACAATACTCCAAATTGATACTGAGAATTACAGGAAACGAAATTTGTATGTTGAGAATGTTTACGCAAATTACATCTACTGTGGTTTCATAAATTACAAAAATAGTAGAAACGGAACTGAGAAAGTTGAACAGTTTTGTTTGTGTATGCTTATTCCAAGCAGACAAAAGTACTAGAATGCTAGGAAGTCTAATCATTGGATTCGAGGAGGAAGACATAGGGGAGGCTGAAGAAAAAGGCTGATGGAAAAAAGAGACTAAATAGAAAAAGAGTAAAATTAAAAGAGAGTACAGATAAAAAACTAATAAAGCAACAGATAGACTGTTTAAAAAGAGAAATGCGGTTATGAAGAAAACAAAAAAGGCTTACAAAACACAGTACTTAGGTTTGGAAAATTTCATTTTGTTTCAAATGGGAGTTATAGTAAAGAAAAATTGAGGTTTGAACTGTTGAAAAGCCAACCTGTGGGGCTTAGGATTTAATTTCAGACTAGCTTTTCCCCATTTTCTAGCATGGAGGTTTTCTTTTTTCCCTTTTTTTAAAAAAGAGTCTTTGATCTTTTGCCTTAACGAGCCTAGTCAATATGTAAAGAATCAAAATTGTGAGTGCTAATGCCCTTATTTTGTTAAACCAAGTATTAAACATTGTACTATTTGTGTGGTCTGAACACTGAATTGGAATTGAACCTTGTGTGATTGAGGTGTTTGAAGAGTCGGGAAATAAATGCTCTAATCAAAAAGGCGAAGTCATGTCTTGCCAGAAAGCCATTTTCTTTATTTTAGATGAATTAAGCTAAATAATAAAAACATCACTTCTTTCCAGCTAAGAGTTAATCAAGAATTACATTGGACAAGGCAAAGCCATTAATAAACATGGATCCTTATAACTCATCATATGGTCTGATAATGTAAATCAATAACTATACTTTTAGTCCACTATTATACATTAATAAACACTTCAAAAATTCAAACTCTACCACTGATTATTAAAAGAAAGACTACCACAATTTGCTGATTAACAAGTGTAAATACTATATTAAGTAAGACATAAGTATATATAAAAATGAAAATGTAAATATAAATATGTATCCAAATGTCATAGATGATATTAACAGATAGAAAAGAAAAACCTTTTGATTCATTTTCTAGTTTTGAAGTGACAGCCCTAAACATAAGCTAACAGAACTGATTATCAAAGCAATTGGTCTATTTTTTCATCAGTTATTTACTTATAAATTGAGTGCATATCTTAATTATCATGTTCTCAATTTTTTTCTTTGGGAACAAACATATGGTTGGCTGAACAGAAAGCGTAGTATCAAAAATAAAACACTTGTATTCCAAGAATGCTACAAAAATAAATAGGGTTTAATGACTTCTATTTGGTTACAGCTATGCAGAGTTAGTTTGCATAATTCTTAAAATAAACTTATATGCAGATGTATATAGAACATAACAACCATACATACATTATTTTAAATAATCTTAATTTGTTCAAATGCTTAATAGTTATATATTTTTAAGCTATTTTTTGGTGACTCAGCAACCAAATTTTATAAACATTTCTGAAAAGCTCTGGACATGTAGACCTGAGGTTATTTTAAAACAAAAATATTAAAGAAATCTAACGGTTTGCAAATTAAATCTGACAACAGTTGAACATGCTTTCAATAGCCTTTTAAAATGCCTGTCTCTCTCTTTCTCTCTCTCTCTCTCTTCTTTCCACCTTCCATCATGATGCAGCAAAAAGGTCATCACCAGATGCTGGCACACTAATCTCAGACTGTCCAGAATTTCCAGAATTGTGAAAAAAATAATTTCTGTTCATTATAAATTACCCAGCCTATGGTATTCTGTTATAGTAGCACAGGACAGATTAAGACAAAATTTTACATAAATGTTGGGGCATATTTACCAAATATTAAACCATAGGTAAGATTTCAATTAGTAAAAATGGGAGAAATAAAGCTATAGGGAAAGGGACTGAAGATTATACCAGCCTGACACAGTTCTAAGGCGTGGGAGGAAAAGTTGAGAAATTAAGTGAAGAGAAAGGAGATTGGGACTGGGCTGTAAAGAACGGGTCATCTGGACCATGCATTTGGAATTTGTTCTGTGAATAACTAGGAATCATTGATATTCTCTGCACAATGCAGTCAGAGTGTGCTGTAAGGAGAGCTTTGTGGAAGTAGTGGATTAGAGGCAGTAAGTGGAAAGACAGGCGCCTAGAAAACCATCACAGAAAATGGTGTAAAACATTTTTAAAATGTACCACTAATTAGCATAAATGAAAGAAATCTAGTTTAAAATGACAAGTTACACATTTTAAATACTTATCTCGTTAGCAGACATTAAACATTATGAGACTTTCCAATATCGGCGAGAGGTAAATTTGGAAATCTCACAAATTTCTCACAATAATATAAGTAGAATATGCAAATAGAAAAACAAAATACAAAAACATTAGATAGCTGATTCATTTGGATATGAGGAAAGACCTAATTTTTAAAGAGATCATTTACTTTTCTTCATGTAACTTATTGTTAAAAGTCTTGGAAATTTTTATCTCTTTCATGAATACACAAATTCCTTATTTTAAATCTAAGGTACCAAAAGCATTTATATTTTAATGTGTTCTTGACATTAAAAATACAAAGTAGTTTTTGCTCATGAAATTCTTAGCTGAAAATATGTTAGTAATTGAATTTAAGAAGTGATTTATGTTTAGATACTAAAGACATATTCCATAAAAATGATAAAAGTCTCTTGCTAAAAGTAGATCAAAGCAATATTAAAATAAGCAAACACTTATTTTAATTATATATTACATTAAGAAACTCATGAAAAATATGTCTTAAATGACTTAATTCTTCATAATTCTTAAGTATTCATTCAAACAACTATGCTGTTTCACCTTCTCTTGACCCCTGTCCTGTCCTCCTGAAAACAACATCTGATAGTTTAGAAGAGGAGGAGGGAGATCATTTTTGTTTAATCACCTCCTTTAACTTAAATATGGACATGTTGCATGTGTGTGTAAAGCCCAAAACAGCAGCAGAGAGATTTCTAAGCTTCCTTTTTTTTTTTTTTTTTTTTTTAGACGGAGTCTTGCACTGACATGAAGAGAGTTGTAGGCCTGGGATGGCCATAGGAATGGGAGAAAGAAGTCTCTCAGAAGTGACAGTCATGAATTAATGACTAAGAACCAGATGGAATCATGGAATCCTTAGTGAATAACTGAGTAGACAGATGACTGAACAGACCTGAAGTCCCCTACCAAAACTTAGACTAGACATCAGCCAAAGTAAGGAGAAAGCCTGAATTGACTGTGGCTGGTTTTTACCACCTTGAGGACAAATGGGAACTTGCAATAAAAATTATGTGGAGATTTAATGAAAATAAAGTCAAATTTCTTGCAGAAGAGAATTTCCTCTTTTAGAAAAGTTTTTTTTAAAAACATTCTGTCTCTTTTTAAAATTTTTTATTTCCATAGGTTTTGGGGGAACAGTTTGTATTTGGTTACATGAGTAACTTCTTGATTACATGAGTAAGTGGTGATTTCTGAGATTTTGTGGCACCCATTACCTGGACAATAGACACTGAACTCAATTTGTGGTCTTTTATCCCTCGGCCCCTCCCACCCTTTCTCCTTAGTCCCCGAAGTTCATTGTATCATTCTCATACCTGTGCGTCCTCATAGCTTAGCTCCTGCTTATGAGTGAGAACATGAGATGTTTGGTTTTCCACTCCTGAGTTACTTCCCTAGAATAATAGTCTCCAGTTCCATCCAGGTTGCCGTGAATGCCGTTGACTTGTTCCATTTTATGGCTGAGTAGTATTCCATACATATACCACAATTTCTTCATCTACTCATTGATTAATGGGCATTTAGGCTGGTTTCATGTTTTTGCAATTGCAAATTGTGCTGCTATAAACATGTTTGTACAAGTATTTTTTTTGTATAATGACTTATTTTCCTTTGGGTAGATACCCAGTAGTGGGATTACCGGATCAAATGGTAGTTCTACTTTTAGTTCTTTAAGGAATCCCCACACTGTTTTCCATAGTGGCTGTACTAGTTTATATTTCCACCAGGAGTGTAGAAGTGTTTCCTTTTTACCACATCCATGCCAACATCCATTACTTTTTGATTCTGGCCATTCTTGGAGGAGTAAGGCATTATTGCATTGTGGTTTTGATTTGCATTTCCCTGCTCATTAGTGACGTTGAGCATTTTTTATATGTTTATTGGCTTTTGTATACTTACAGCCAACCGATCTTTGACAAAGCAAGCAAAAACATAAAGTGGGGAAGGGACACCCTATTCAACAAATGGTTCTGGGATAATCGGCTAGTCACAGGAAGGAGAATGAAACTGGATCCTCATCTCTCACCTCAAACAAAAATCAACTCAAGATGGATCAAGGACTTAAATTTAAGACCTGAAACTGTAAAAATTCTATAACATAACATCAGAGAAACCCTTCTAGACATTGGCTTAGGAAAACACCTCATGACTAAGAACCAAAATACAAATGTAACAAAAACAAAGATAAATAGGTGGGTCTTCGTTAAACTAAAGAGCTTCTGCACAGCAAAAGGAACAGTCAGCAGAGGAAACAGATAACCTACAGACTTACAGAGTGGGAGAAAATCTTCACAATCTAGACATCCGACAAAGGACTAATATCCAGAATCTATAAGGAACTCAAACAAATTAGCAAGAAAAATACCAAACAATCCCATCAAAAAGTGGGTCAACGACATGAATAGGCAATTCTCAAAAGAATATATACAAATGGCAAACAAACATATTTAATTCTCTTTTGAAAGCATTCGAATGCTCTTGATACTTGTTGACCATACACAGGTCAGAGCTATTGTTCTGTCTGGTCAAAGAAATACTTCACTAAAGGGAGAAGGGGGATAGGACTTGAAGGGGAATGAGGTAAGGATTTAGGTTAGTAAAGGATCTACCAATCCAATGTGCTCATGAGTTATGACTGATTTTCAAATTATCTCAAAATATATTACTTTGTTTGCATTGTAAAATTTTTTAAACTTCTGCTTTTGAATGTGACTATAAATGACTGTTATAAAAGGCAGAGGCTTTATATGTTTATGACGTGGACATGACTCAACATACATATTTTAAAATGACAATTCTATAATAAAATATGATATATTTTTTTGGCAGCATAAATTAGAAAATAACTATTATCAAATTAAGTAATTAGGTTTTTATCTCTGGTTTTGTTAAAAGTTCACTGATGTGCTTGCATAATGTGGCAATGATGATGAACTACATTAAAACCCAAGTGATCCTAAAAGACTTCTAGACAGTGAAATTGATTCATCTTTGTTACATTCAACTTCATTTTCCTTGACTAATATTGACCCCAAAGACACCTCACTAATGCTTATAGATCTAATCAAAAGTCGAACAATAGCTTAACTAAAATATTGGCCTAAAGCATATTTTCTAAGATGTAATAACTGCCTAAAACCTATTTAATTCTCAAAGAAAAAAATACCTTCTCAGAGCGCATTTCTTTCTGTGGTTATTTAACCTTACTGCAACTTTGTTTTACAGCGTAGAAAATAAAATCATTCTTATTTCTCAATTATGATCATTCATATGAAGGTGGCATAAACATAATAAGAGTTGAGCAATATGTCATTAAGGTCAAATATTTAATTTATTTTTGCTCCAATTTATTTTTATATCATTGGCATTCTTTCTGATGAGCTAATGCAGGAAAACATTGCTGTATCCGGGTTAGATCACTGAAAACTTCACACTTTGAGAAGGCTGTACTTCAAGCAAGTTGAGTGGTATAAAAGTACAAAAAACCGGGCGCCTGTAGTCCCAGCTACTCGGGAGGCTGAGGCAGGAGAATGGCGGGAACCCGGGGGGCGGAGCTTGCAGTGAGCTGAGATCGCGCCACTGCACTCCAGCCTGGGGCACAGAGCGAGACTCCGTCTCAAAAAAAAAAAAAAAAAAAAAGTACAAAACACCAAAAAAATCTGGTAGGAAGGAGTGATATCCAAAGTGCTGAGAAAATTTTAATCATGTTTTCATGTTTAAACTCATATTGAACAGTACTGATTTGAAAATTTCAAGCCAAAATATAAAGTGGATTTAAGAAAAATAAGATTTGCAGAAATACAACAAACAGCAAGATTTGGGTACTCGTCCTTTTATTTAAAAAATATTTTTTCTAGACGTTGCATTTTCGTCTTTAAAAATACAAGGCATCTATTAAAGAAATCATCCCCCATTAACATTAGAAGACAATAAGATTATGGTTGAGACTTTTGTCACATCGGTCCTGCATTTGTAATTTTAAGTAGTTTACTGGCTTACCAGGTCTCAAGCGCTGTTCACTTCCTGCCATAAACATACTGCTGAATTAATCCACTTACATCAATGAATTAACTTCCATCTATATCATTATAATGATTACAGTCTAAGTTTCTCTAAGACAGAAACCAGATTTGTCTATTCAGAACAATATACATAACAACCTCTCAATATGTTTATAATTGAACTCATCATCTATCCCCAAAATCTGTTCTTTGTAGTAAGTTATTGGCACCTTCATCTACCCTGTTTTTCTTGCCAACCTTTGGGAGTTATAAGATTTCCAGCTGTGCTGACCTCCCACACATGAATGGTAAAGTACTGTCAATTTGATATTTAAAATATATTTCTTGGTTAACCTACTCAACTCTACCTTCTCAGTCTTCTCTTCTTTGACCATGCTCTTCTTCCTTTATCTTTCTTGCTTGATCAACTTACACAGCTATCACAATTGCACACACTTCCAGATATCAGTCTAAAATGTAAATTTGATCAATTCATGCTCATTCTTAAATGTATTCATTTGTTCCTTGCTGTCTTTAAATTTTAGTTCAAAGTTGTTATTGCATGTAAAGCTCTTGTGATCTGGCACATTCCTCCTTTTCTTGTCCCTCTTCCTCCTCCCCTCTACATTTCAAACACATCGTATTGTTATTTCTCAAGTGTCATTATTATTTGTTATGATGCCTGGAACTCCCTTATCCATTTTGACCAAATGCTTGACTTTTGGAATCGATTCCTTCACATTCCCTCCTCTGGGAGGCGACACCTGAAGCTTTCACTCCAGGTTATGGATAATGCACTTCCCTCTAGGACAAGATAATATAACTTATACCTACTGAGTCTTCCAAGCCTACTGAAGAGGCTAATATGTAGTCGATGCTCAGTGCTTTTTGATTTAACTCATAAATAGTCACTTTAGTAGATCAAAATAAATGATGGAGACTACTTACATGTTTTATGAAATAGGAATGTTAAATATTTTTTATTTTTAATGTGCTCAATTTAGGTTTCCATATGTTGGATTCTATACATTTTAGATATTTAAGTGATGTTGACCACTAAAACTTGACATCTATTTTACTGACTGTGCAGGGAAAAGGAGTGTCATTTCACAAACTTTGTCTACTTCTTTCATAGAAAAAAGGTCCAAAAAGATATTTTGAGATGGTCATAATTTATTCACACACTACCTTACTATTCTGGCTTTTTCATCAACTGAGTTGAAATAAAAATACTAAGTAGGTATTATGGATGAAGTATATAATAATGTCTGTGCTGAAAAGTCTCCATTTAGTTGAAGTCCTTAGGTTTTGGGTGCTAAATAGAAAAGCTGAGGTTGTGGTTGGGGGATAGAGAGGTGAGTCTTCTCTTCCTACGGATTCTAATTCATTTGGAGTTTCACTCAAAAGTGCTTGATTGACTGGAGGCTTAATCTTCACACTACTGACCTGAATATATGGAGAATTCAAGAATGTGTTTGGTCTCTTTGGATGTCTTAAATCAGGAGGTGCTCAAACGTCACTACAGATAAGATTGAATCACTAACGTTTGTTGTGAAAAAGGAATACGAGGTAACTCAACTATCACATCATGACTGTGAAGTGAATACTAGTTAACTCTTTTCCCTTTGCTCCATATTCTACTCTCCAATATAGAGGCTTTATAAAATATTAGTTCTCTGAATTGTAACATATATTTTAAAGCTTTTATGGAACCACCAAAAAAGGAAATACATTTTCCTTTCTAACAATGGTATTAATAGAACATGCACGTGTTCTCAAAGCAAGTCAAAGCTGAAGACTAAGGCAATTATAAGCATACAGCAGGCACAAAGATCGTTTCTGCCTCGATAATCCAGGTAATTGAAACCGAAACAGGTTCAGGCATCTAACTGGCACACTTTTCCTCTTTGCTTTGGTAGTAGAGACTCAAGATGTTTTTACACATCTGGAACCATAGTTTTAAGCTATGTGATTCTTCTCTGTCCATAATACATTTTGAAATATGGGACAAGTTACTGGAGTTTCACATGATATGTTCAGGCAATAAATTAATTTCACAGCAATAAATGAGAAAGTAAAGCCTTCATATGATTCTGCACAGGCAGAACTGGCACACAGAGCTCTTGAGATATACTCATAAGTTCTGGATTACATGTGCACACATACAAAAATACATACATACAGGCTGGAGTGCAAGTGCAATGGCATGATATCGGCTCACTGCAACCTCAGCCTCCAGGGTTCAATTGATTGCCCTGCCTCAGCCTCCTGAGTAGCTAGGACTACAGGCATGTGCCACCACGCCCGGCTAATTTTTGTATTTTTAGTAGAGACAGGGTTTCACCATGTTGGTCAGGCTGGTCACAAACTCCTGACCTCGTGATCCGCCCACCTTGGCCTTCCAAAGTGCTGGCTTTACAGGTGTGATCCACTGCACCCGGACCCTTCTCTCTTCTTCTACAGGCACCTCAAATTTAATGTCCAAAACTGTACAGCTAAAAAACTCGTCAAGATCATGATTACCCAGTTCTATGAACGTATCATGCACATTCCCAAACACACACACACGCACATATAAACATACATATGCACACCCATGTGCAGCCACATGTATGATATATGTGCACATACACAAGAGTACATATGCACAGATAGCAGTGCATAAAAGAATGGTCACACATACAAACTGCATACAAGTACACACCTGCACACATATATACTCTTACATTTTATTGTGCATAAATTATCGAGTTCTATACTTTATATACTAGGTGGATTCCATCCATTCTTTAGGGTCTACATCAAATCCCACCATGATCTAGATCACATTTACACCACTCTGCTTTAATCCGCCTAAAGCAATAAAAGAATGGCCACCAACTGTGGTAAATGATTACATTTTAAAATTTCCACTCAATTATGGATCAATACAATGGAAAAATACAATGTAAATTAGTAATCCACTTTGTGTAATAAAAATACAGATAAAATGTGAGATGGTGTTGGAATTATTAGATAGCAAAAATAAAATGATTTTGTCAAAATGCTCAAAGGTTTCCAAATTCTCATTTCCAATTTCTCTTCTTATGTCATCATGAATCGGAAACAGCTGGTGACCTGGAAGCAGACCACATACCGCACTTTGAGAAGCCCTGCTCTAAAGAAACTAGTATTCACTGACACAGTGGCTAGCACCTGCCTGCTCACTACACATATTAAAGAACAGATCCCAATGCTGCTAGGAGAAGACACCAGAGTCTGTGTTTTTGAGGGTTTCTTTTCCGACTTTAGACATGTGTGTTTCCTATTTTTGACATTTTTTATTTAGAAAGTTTTGAAATACTTAGTATTAGCATTAGCCTGGTGATTCAGAGTCAGAGGTGCACAATAGATATTTTCAATCATAATCCATTCCTCAATTAGTGATGAAACACAATCTCTATGCCAGACACTGTCCCAGATGCTAGGATCCAAATTGGTGTAAAACCTGATCCCTGAATTAAACAAACCCAAATGAAATTCGTTCTGCGAAATAGCTGGCATGTAATCTTCAAAAGTGTCAGGGTCAAAAAAGTCAAGAAAAGGCTATGGCACTTTCCTACACTGCAGACACTAATAAAACATGACTACTAAACAGCGCACATCACTTAGAATCGAGTTCTTACACCTTAAAGGACAGTAATCAGAATTCACTTGGACAGCCCATAAAACCTGAATGGAATCTGAGGATTAGATGGTAATCAATGTTATTTCCAGGCAGGTTGGACTGCCATAACACAATGTTATAGCTTATGTGGCTTAAGCAACAATATATATGTATTTTTCTCAGTTTTGGAGATTGGAAAGTCCAAGATCAAGATACTGGCCAATGAGATACCCCAGTGAGGGTTCTCCTGGCCTGCTAACAATGACTTTTCTTGCTCCACCTTCACATGGGAAACAAGAGAAAGGAAACAAGCCCTCTTGTATCTCTTTTTACAAAGGCAATAATCTAATCACGAACATCCCTCATAATCTTTTCTAAACCTAATTATCTCCCGTAGGCCCCACCTCCAAATGCTATCAGATTAGGGTTTTAATATATGAATTGCAAGGCAGGGGGCATAATTTAGTCCCTAGTCCTTGATATTACTGATTTTATTTTGGTTATTACATAGAAAATATCCTGGTTTGTAGGAGACATACCCTAAAGTAGCTGAAGATAATGAGGCATTAGATTGGAGACATCATTTCAACGGTTCAGTGGAAAAAGTTTTCTGTGCTAAACGTGCACATTTTCTGTAAGTTTATGATTGTTTCAAAAACAGAGTTAAAGATATTGTTTCTGGCCTCAAGATTCTCAATTCTACTGTAGAATATGAGATATGTGAGCAGAAAGAGAGATATGTGAGCAACGATAAATAAGTATCATCAAGTGAAGTAAGATGTGTGGTGGTACAGCACAGGATTAAAAGAGAAGACAGAAGGATGAGTCTGTTCAGAAAGAAAGCAGAGACCTCACAGAGGAAGTAAATCTTCAACGGGTCAGAAGGTGAAACAACCTCATGTCCATGGGCCCCAATTTATCCAGTAATGATTATGTGACAATATTTGCATGTCTGATTTTTTTATTTTCCCAGGGCATTTTACTTCCTCTTGATCCATTCTCTTTATTCATGCTTTTCTTAGAATTAATAAAAGAAGAAAGATTTGCAAAGGCTTAAATAAAGAAAAAGATGGTAATAAATTAGTATCAGAAGGTACATTGTTGGTTGGATAAAAAATGTATCCAAAAATGTTGTTTTTTAACCATCATCCTTTTGTACAACATGATACAAGTTTACAACACCCTCTTAGCTTTCTTGATTCAGTCTTGCTCTCCCCTTTCTGGTCTTCCTGGCTTCTGAAATTCAGAGATAGGCTTATCTTAACTTGATTTATCTTCATTTGTTGCTATGATTATGGCCCTCCCTAAAATATTACATGAAATTTCTAATGGAGAAAGGAGCATAAGAGTTAGAGTGTTCTTTGATTTCCTAATTTAACCTGGATATCTATGATTCATTCATTGCTGGAACAAATATTTATGGAACATCTGAACATCTATGCAAAGGCGGCAAATTACCTGCCTAAGGTATGTCTTCACTCCTTTATGTGCCCTTCCTTCCTTCCTTCCTTCCTTCCTTCCTTCCTTCCTTCCTTCCTTCCTTCCTTCCCTCCCTCCCTCCCTCCTTCCCTCTTCCCTCCCTCCCTCCTTTCCTTCTTTCCCTCCCTCCCTCCCTCCCTCCCTACCTTCCTTCCTTCCTTCTTTCCTTCCTTCCTTCCTTCCTTCTTTTCTTCCTTCCCTCCCTCCTTCCCTCCTTCCTTCCTTCCTTCTTTCCTTCCTTCCTTCCTTCTTTCCTTCCTTCCCTCCTTCCCTCCTTCCTTTCTTCCTTCCTTCCTTCTTTCCTTCCTTCCCTCCCTCCTTCCCTCCTTCCTTGCTTCTTTCCTTCCTTCTTTCCTTCCTTCCCTCCCTCCTTCCCTCCTTCCTTTCTTCTTTCCTTCCTTCCTTTCTTCCTTCCTTCCTTTCTTCCTTCCTTCTTTCCTTCCTTCCTTCCTTTCTTCCTTCCTTCTTTCCTTCCTTCCCTCCCTCCTTCCCTCCTTCCTTTCTTCCTTCCTTCCTTCCTTCCCTCCCTCCCTCCTTCCCTCCTTTCTTTCTTCCTTCCCTCCTTCCTTCCTTCCTTCCTTCCTTCCTTCCTTCCTTCCCTCCTTCCTTCCTTCCCTCCCTCCTTCCCTCCTTCCTTCCTTTCCTTCCTCCCTCCCTCCTTCCTTCCTTTCCTTCCCTCCCTCCCTCCCTTCCTTCCTTCCTTCCTTCCTTCCTTCCTTCCTTCCTTCCTTCCTTCCTTCCTTCCTTCCTTCCTTCTTTCCTTCTGTTCCTTGCTTTCTTCCTTTCTTCCTTCCTTTCCTTCTTTTCTTCCTTTCTTGCTTTGAGCCAACATTCAAAACCATGATATTTTACAAAAAATTCCAATACTCAACTTCCTAAATCTTCAGAAGTGGTAGCCACTGGAACACACAATTTATCAGAAGAGTTGACTAGAATATTCATTCTAGTATTCTAGAAGTAGCCCTTATAGCACAGATGTTAACCATATGATCACTCATTCCTCAGTACCCACCATTTTCTATTATCTGATATTTGTTGTTACATTCATTTTTTTGCATGCCATAGGGGCTAGAGGTACTTGCATTTGTATCCCTAGCAAAATAGACAACAATGAGGAGATCAGAGCTTTCTTTTTTTTTTTTTTTTTTAAAGGCATTGCTAAGATATGCATTTGAAACACTAAGTTTCAGGCTCTGGGTTTTAAAAGTTCAGCAACAGGCTAAAAAAATAATAATAATAAATTAGAAAAGACTGACCAAGACACTTGCTTTCTTCCCAATGACTTATTGACCTGCTCAGTAAAAGGCATGTGAAGTCAGAGTTGGAGCTAGTGACTTTTGCAAGTGAGGTAAGAAAAATAACTCACTTGGTATTACATTCTGTTTCAAAGGGATATTTTACTCCCACTATTTTCTAATTTTTCTTTAAATGAAATTGCAATTGTTACATCTGTTCACTGTGGTTTTTCTAAAATTTATTTTACCAGTGAATTCACACTAAGGTGGAAACAGGTGCTTTCAAGCATGATTCAAATGGTAAGACAATGTCAGAGATTTAAATGGCATGAGTAGCAATTTGCAATACACAAAGTACTGAAAACAGTACTCACTTTTAATCTGATAGAATCCACATAAATAATGTCGTCTTTTACTTATTGCTGCTATTTTGTAATAAACATCTACATTTTTAATCCACAGAGGCAATTTTATTACGGTACTAACAATAGCAATAATGTATTCCATGTGCACAATGCTTTGAAGCTGACACAATGTTTTCATATTTATACGCAGTAACACATATCCAAGTTCAGCATCATACAAATAACTTTTTCAAAAATTTGTAAACATTTTTTCTGAAATGCTTGACTTGTAGGTATGATTTTTGAACATAAATACCACAAAGAATCATTAAAATTCAATTTAAAATAATCTCCATTGTATATCAAACCCATGTGTTTATATTACTTGTGTCTCATCCATCAGGAGAGCTGATTATAATTTAATCCAGACATAATAGCAAGGCATACAGTGGCATCTTATAAAATCTGTGAAAGATTGAACAGTTCTACTTGATTACTTTTCTTTTTTTGAAACAGAGTCCTGCTCTATGCCCAGGCTAGAGTGCAGTGGTGTGATCTCGACCTACTGCAACCTCCACCTCCCGGGTTCAAGTGATTCTCCTGCCTCAGCCTCCCAAGTAGCTGGTATTACAGATGTGAGCTGCCAATCCTGACTTATTTTTTGTATTTGCAGTAGAGAGAGGGTTTCATCATGTTGGCCAGGCTGGTCTCAAACTCCTGACCTCAGGTGATGCACCCGTGGTTCCCAAAGTACGAGGATTACAGGTGTAAGCCAGTGCGCCCTGACAATTCCTTTCTTTTCTTACACTTTGTTCCAATTTAATTGAATGAATATTTTTTCTGCATCTATTAGGTTCAAAGATGAATAACATACAGTCATTATCCTCTGGGGGTTAACAGCCTAGTGAAGGAAAAAAAAAGATTCATACAAAATGAATTTGTACATGGGACATAATATGAAAAGGTCTATTTTTCCCTGAATTTTTATAGAGATGTAAGACAACTGGTGAGAGTGGGAATGAAGGGAAAAGTCCCTGAGTGCCTATGGAAGGAGGTGCCACTTGAAATAAACTCTGAAGAAATTGGTAGCCGTTCCATTTTACACACCTACAACACACTTGCATGAACATCTACATTATTAGCTTTTCTTTACCCTGCCCACTAATACACACTTATTCAATACTATTTTCAATGACTCTTTACTGTAACACTTTTTCTTTACTCCTTAATTTCTTGATTCAATATACAAGTGGGAATTATTATTTTGTATTCCTGCCAAACATGTAATTAAGAGAGGCCTTTTTTTGGCCTACTTTAAAGTTTTATTTTTTAAACAAAAGCTTAGAGGACCTATTAAATAAATCATGATACATCCAAAATATTGACTAATGTGCAAACATTACAAAGGATGAAATAGAGAACATATATAGTCTTAGAAGAATGCCCATAATTAAAATGGTAAAAACCAAAAAAAAATTCCACAGGATCATGCATATGATATGAAAACATTATATGCTCATATTGATAATGATGTTTCTGTATATAAATAAAGAACTTGAAAGAATAACGTGAAAACTTTTGCAGTAGCTAACTTTGAGGGATATACCATTCTATGTTTAGTATAATTCCTTATTTTTTATCTTAATAATTAAAACAACAAAGATACTCATATTGAAAGAAGCACAAAGGATACACCATTTATTTTACCCACTCTGAGAATTAAACAATTGCCACTTTTTTCAATAATTAATTTTTAGAAAATGTCAAAAATCAAAAATTATATGCAGATATAAGTTCAAATCCTTGAACAAATTCCCATAAGTGGCAATAAAAATTATGTTTATATTAAGGCAAAATTATAATTTTATTATCATTAAAGTCAGAAAGTAGCTTTCATCAACAAGCACCAAAACTATTTTCTGTCAATATACCAAAAACATCAGCAATAATCACCTAAAGATAAGCAACAACAGGCTTGGCATGGTGGCTCACGCCTGTAATCCCAGCACTTTGGGAGGCTGCGGTAGGCGAATCAAGAGGTAAGGAGTTCAAGATCAGCTTGGCCAACATGGTGAAACCCCATCTCTACTAAAAATACAACAATTAGCCGGACATGGTGGCGGGCGCCTATAATCCCAGTTACTAGTGAGGCTGAGGCAGAAGAATTGCTCAAACCTGGGAGACAGAGGTAGCAGTGAGCCGAGACTGCGTCACTGCACTCCAGCCTGGGTGACAGAGCAAGACTCTGTCTCAAATAAATAAATAAATAAATAAGCAAAAACAAATGTAACACATTTATGCAATGTGCTATGATTTTTCAACACATCTATAAATGGAAATAAAATATTTGAAAGTACAGCAGACAATATATAAAGATAAAATAGAATCATAAAACCTTAGCCATTCATCAGAAAATGATACAATGCTGCATCACAAAGGCATTCATAGATTGGAACTATAATGTAACAGCTTGAAAAGTAAAAAGTTTATTTACTTTCTGCAATTGCACTGTATCTCAGTTGTCCTCACCTGGAGCCACACAAGGCATTCTAGCCATCAGTGATCTTTGACTCAACCAAATCAAGAAATACAGCATGTTCTTCCCATATGGGATTTGAGGAGTCACACATTCATTTTACAGTCCTTGATTTGTTTAATTCTTATTTCAGTTTAATGAGTAGACAATAATGATGCTATTGCATGTACTTTACGGAGGAGAAAACTTAATATCCTAGAAGCACCATGAGTTTGCTAGCCACAAATCTCATGAGCAGTGAGGAAATTGTTATCTACAAACATGTAAAGCCTAAGAAATAATCAAGCAAAGTCTTAAATAAATACAACCTGCCTATTCATTATTACAGAGACTTTCTGACTTCTGGTTGGTTTTTATGTTACCATTGTTGGGTTTGGTTTTTTTTTTTTTTTTTTTTTTTTTTTGGTCTTATGTCTCTAATCTGTACTGCTCAGCTCTTTTAGGCACTGCAAAGTTGTCTTGAATTAGGAAAGAGGTGCTAGAATGTGGGCATGGGTGTTGACCTACATCTGAAAAATTTGCATATGATTCACCACAATTAAACAATTTGGTTTGAAATAGCTATAATTAAGTTATTATCAGAGAAGTATTTACTAGTCTAGAAATTCTAAATTTATCTTCACATACACCCTAACTGAGAAAAGGGCCACATTTTCTGCACTCTATTAAGTAAAGCAAATGCTGAACTAAATGCCTCCATGTTAACATTTATATTATCAAGTCACTGACAGCTAATTATATGAATGATTACTTTAGTTGTTTCTTTAAAAATTATAGGTTTGAAATAGCAAGAAAAATATGACATGATGCTAGACAAAAAGAGTTTCAGTTTCTAACTTCTAACCATATACACACACACTCACACACAGAGAATTGCCTTCCTGATGTATGGAAATTATATATAGTAATGTCAAGGCATGATGAAATTATGGAGAAGATAATATCAAAATTTAGGAGAAAGAGTAAATTCTGTCTAGAGTAAGATATAAACTGTAATAGTATGAAAGGAAAATTCAAACTGACAATTGAACACTACATGTTTCTAATTGAGCAGTACAAAGAAATAACACTTTTCACTTAGTCAGAATAAGCAACATCAATTCTATGTATATCTAACAAGGGGAATAAATTATTGAAACACAGATGAAAGAAGTATATTTTCAAACCAAAAAAAAATTATTTTTCCTACCTTTGTAGCTCAGTAGTAAAACACTGTCTGATGAATTTTTATGGATATCCTGGAAAAGAAACAGAAAATAGATGAAATAGAGAATTGTAAAAAATAGCTAATTGCTTTAATATTATTATCCACATTGAGTGTTAGTGGTCTATTTGCTGGGTAACCATACACTGTGGCAAGGCATTCTCTGTTCCTTCTCATACATACATGAGACTGGCAATACAGATAGTGACAAAGGGCACATGAGCATCAGAACAAAAGCATGAGCATGTTTGTGCTCTGTACAGCATGGACGTAATGATCAAAACTCTTGGTGGGGCATGGTGGCTCATGCCTGTAGAGCATGGACGTAATGGTCAAAACTCTTGGTGGGGCGTGGTGGCTCATGCCTGTAATCCCAGCATGTTAGGAGGCTGAGGCAGGTTGATTGCTTGAGCTCAGGAGCTCAAGGCCAGCCTGGGCAACATGGTGAAACCCCATCTCTATCAAAAATACAAAAATTAGCCAGGCATGGTGGTGGCACCTCAGCTACTCAGGAGACTGAGGTGGGAGGATCACTTGAGCCCAGGAGGCAGAGGTGGTGGTGAGTTGAGATCATGCCACTGCACTCCAGGATGGGTGACAGAGCAAGACTCCATTTCAAAAGAAAAAAGAAAAAAAAAAAAAAAGACTCACTGTTATTCAAAAAGGTTAGTCAATTTAGTAAATTTTAAATTGACAGTTGGTAAAGGTAAAAAGAAAAAAGAAAAATAACTCCATATTACTAAAATGAAACAAAATACCAGCTAAAAAATAACAAAATGACAAAACTAAGACTTTTAGATTTAATAACATCTTCTTAAACTACTAAAAAATAGGTACTGAGATTGAAATCCATTATGTGGACATGATCATAAGATTTCAGCTCAAGTGGCCCAAGTTTTACATTCTAGAAATGTAATAGACTATTATCTGGTATAGAGAATTATTACTAAAAATTATGATGCCCTTCATTAAAATAGCATTAGTCTTATAACTAGAAGTAATTTAAAAATCAACTGGTTCAATTTCCTCACTTTACATATAAGCAAAGCAAGTTCACATCACTAGTTCATGGCAGAACTAAGGGTAAAATTTCCATCTCTCTTCCTCATGCTCATTTCACAACATTAAGTTATTTAATCCTTCATAATTTCCAAGATTGGAAAGAAGTAGAGGAAGTAGAGTTATGCATTTTCTTCTTGATAAGTTCCATCTGCTTGATGAAACATCATATTTCTGCCTGAATAATCTATGTCATCAAGATTTACTGTATCCACCTCATTTAAAACTCCTTTCCTTGACCATTCTTGGCTGGCCTTGCCACCTGCCGATTGTGGGGCCTTGAGTGAACACAGGCAGTAGCCAGGGAGTGGTTACAGCAGGCCCGTGCAAGACCTAGCAGTGTGCTGTCTTCACATGTGACTCAGGGCAATCATAGTGGTGGTGGCCACAGGGGTGCTTGTGTCACTCCATTCCCAGTTTTAGGTGGGAACAGAGAGAGACTGTATGCTTCGGAGAAAGCAAGGAAAGAGAACAAGAGTTTTTGCCTGGTAATCCAGAGAATTCTCTCGGATCTTGTCCAATACCATCAAGTTGGTACCTCTATGAGTCTGCAAGCAATACAGAGTTACTGGGCTTGGGGTGCTCCCTATAGCAGAAACACCTTAGGTCATAACACCCAAGTTCTTTCAAATATCTGGAAAGCCTCGCCAAGAATTCTGGACAGCTACAAATAAGCCCAGACAGTAAAGACTACAATAAATACCTAACTCTTCAATGCCCAGACACTGAAGAACATCTACTAGTATCAGTACCATCCAGGAAAACATGATGTCACCGAGTGAACTAAATAAGGCACCAGGGACCAATCCTGGAGAAACAGAGATATGTGACCTTTCAGACAGAGAATTCAAAATAGCTGTGTTGAGTAAACTCAAAGAAATTCAAGATAACACAGAGAAGAAATTCAAAATTATATCAGAAAAATTTAACAAAGAGATCAAAATAACTAAAAAGAAGCATAAATTCTAGAGCTGAAAAGTGCAATTGGCATAATGAAGAATGCATGAGTTTATTAATAGCAGAATAGATCAAGAAGAAGAACAAATTAGTGAGTTTGAGGACAGGCTACTTAAAAATACAGTCAGAGGAGACAAAAGATAAAAGAACAAAAAATAATAAAGCATGCAAACAGAATCTGGAAAATACCCTCACAAGGGAAAGGCTTAAGACCAATATGTACGGGGGTTTCTGAGAAGAAACCCTATAAGCTAGAAGGGATTGGAGCCCCATCTTCAGCCTCCTTCAACAAAACAATAATCAGTCAAGAATTCTGTATCTAGTTAAACTAAGCCTCATAAAGGAAGGAGAAACACAGTCTTTTTCAGACAAACAATTTCTGAGAGAATTTGCCACTACCA
Organism: Macaca nemestrina; assembly: GCF_043159975.1. NCBI lineage: Eukaryota > Metazoa > Chordata > Mammalia > Primates > Cercopithecidae > Macaca > Macaca nemestrina. The sequence continues at coordinate 159,197,217 of NC_092128.1, read as the reverse complement.
AGCCAGCCAGCACTACAAGAACTGCTAAAAGGAGCTCTAAATCTTGAAACAAATCCTTAAAATACACCAAAATATAACCTCCATAAACATAAATCTCACAGGACCTATAAAACAAAAACAGTTAAAAAAACAAACAAACAAAGTATTCAGGCAAGAAATAGCATGATGAAAAGAAAAGTACCTCACATCTCAAAATGAACATTGAATGTGAATGACATAAATGCTCCAGTTAAAAGACACGAAATCACAGAATGGATAAGAATTCACCAACTAAGTATGTGCTGTCTTCAAGAGACTCACCTAATGCATAAGGACTCCCATAAACTTAAGGTAAAGGGGTGGAAAAAGATATTCTATGCAAGTGGACACCAAAAGCAAGCAAGAGTAGCTATTCTTATATCAGACAAAACAAACTTTAAAGCAATAGCAATTAAAAAGACAAAGAGGGGCATTATATAATGACAAAAGGACTAGTCCAACAGGAAAATATCACAATCCTAAATATATACATGCACCTAAAACTGGGGCTCCCAAATTTATAAAACAACTACTATTAGACCTAAGAAATGAGATAGGCAGCAACACAGTAATAGTGGGAGACTTCAATATGCCACTGACAGCACTAGACAGGTGATCAAGACAGAAAGTCAATAAGGACGCAGTGGATTTGAACTATACAACAAATGGACTAACAGAAATTTACAGAACATTCTACCCAACCACTGCAGAATATACACTCTATTTATCAGTGCATGGAACATTCTCCAAGATAGACCATATAATAATTGAGACAAAACAAGTCTCAATATATTTAAGAAAATTGAAATTATATCAGGTACTCTCTCAGGCCACAGTGTAATAAAATTGGAAATCAACTCCAGAAGGAACCCTCAAAACCATGGAAATACATGGAAATTAAATAACCTGCTCCTGAATGATCACTCGGTCAACAATAAAATCAAGATGGAAATTTAAAAATTATTTGAATTGAATAATAGTGACACAACCTATCAAAACCTCTGAGATACAGCAAAGGTGGTGCTAAGAGGAAAGTTCATAGCCTTAAATACCTACATCAAAAAGTCTGAAAGAGCACAAATAGACAATCTAAGGTTACACCTTGAAGAACTGGAGAAACAAGAACAAACCAAATCCAACCCCAGCAGAAGAAAAGAAATAACAAAAATCAGAGCAGAACTAAATAAAATTGAAACCAAAAAAAATTACAAAAAAATAAATGAAACAAGAAGCTGCTTATTTAAAAATATAAATAAAATTGACAGACCAGTAGTGAGATTAACCAAGAAAAGAAGAGGAAAGATCCAATAAGCTCAGTTGGAAATGAAACAGGAGATATTACAACCGATACCACAGAAATACAAAAGATCATGCAAGGCTACTATGAACACCTTTAAATGCATAAACTAGAAAACTTAGAGGAGATGGATACATTCCTGGAAATATATAACCCTCCAAGATTCAACCAGGAAGAAATAGAAATTCTGAACAGACCAATAACAAGCAGCAAGATTGAAATGGTGATTTTCTAAAAAATTGCCAACAACAACAAAAAAGTCTAGGACCTGTTGGATTCACAGCTGAATTACATCAGGCATTCAAAGAAGAATTGGTACTATCTATTGACACTATTCCACAAGATACAGAAAGAGGGAATCCTCCCTAAATCATTCTATTAATATGAAGCCTATATCACCCTAATACCAAAACAAGGAAAGGACATAACCAAAAAAAGAAAACTACAGACCAATATCCCTGATGAACATAGATGTTAAAATCATTAACACAATACTAGCTAACCAAATCCAACAACATTTCAAAAAGATAATCCACCATAATTAAGTGAGTTTCAAACCAGGGATGCAGGAATGATTTAACATACACAAGTCAATGCATGTGATACACCACATAAACAGAATTAAAAACAAAAATCACAAGATCATCTCAATAGATGCAGAAAAAGCACTTGACAAAACCCAACATCACTTTATGATTAAAACTTTCAGCAAAATTGGCATATAAGGGACATACCTCAATGTAATAAAAACCATGTGTAACAAATCCACAGCCAACATAATACTGCATGGGGGAAAGTTGAAAGAATTCCTTCTGAGAATTGAAACAAGACAAAGATGCCCACTGTCACCACTCCTCTTCAACGTCGTACTGAAAGTCCCAGCTAGAGCAATCAGACAAGAGAAAGAAATAAAAGGCATCCAAATCAGCAAAGAGGAAGACAAACTGTCACTGTTTGCTGATGATATAATTGTTTACCTATAAAACTTTAGAGACTCCTCCAGAAAGCTAGAACTGATGAAAGAATTCAGCAAAGTATCCAGACACAAAATTAATATACACAAATCAGTAGCTTTTCTATACACCAAAATAGACTAAGCTGAGAATCAAATCAATAACTCAACCCCTTTTACCATATCTGCAAACAAAATAAAATAAAATAAAGTAAAATAAAACAAAATACTTAGTAGTATACCTAACCAAGGAGGTGAACGACCTCTACAAGGAAAACTACAAAACACTGCTGAAAGAAATCATAGACAACACAAATAAAGGGAAACACATCCCATGCTCATGCATGGGTAGAATCAATATTGTGAAAATGGCCACACTGCCAAAAGCAGTCTACAAATTCAATGCAATTCGCATCAAAATAACACCATCATTCTTCACAGAACTAGAAAAAAAAATCTTAAAATTCATACGGAACCAAAATAGAGCCCACATAGCCAAAGCAAGACTAGGCAAAAATAACAAATCTGAAGGCATAGCACATTACCTGACTTCAGACTGTACTGTAAGGCCATAGTCACCAAAACAGCATGGTACTGGTATAAAAATAGGCATATAGACCAATGTAACAGAAAAGAGAACCCAGAAATAAAACCAAATACTTATAGCCAACTGATCTTTCACAAAGCAAACAAAAACACAAAGTATGGAAAGGACACTCTATTCGAGAAATGATGCTGTGATAATTATTAGCAAGCCACATGTAGAAGAATGAAACTGGATCCTCATTTCTCACTTTGTACAACAATAAACACAAGATAGATCAAGGACTTAAGGCTAAGAATTGAAACCATAAAGATTCTATAAATTAACAATGGAAAAACCCTTTTAGACATTGGCTTAAGCAAACACTTCATGACCAAGAACCCAAAAGCAAGTGCAACAAAAACAAAGAAAAATAGATGGAACTTAATTAAACTAAAATGCTTCTGCATAGCAAAAGAAACATTCAGCAGAGTAAACAGACAAACCACAGAATAAGAGAACATCTTTGCAATTTATACATCCAACAAAGGACTAATACCCAGAATCTACAAGGAACTCAGAGAAATCAGCAAGATAAAAACAAACAATCCCATCCAAAACATGAACTAAGGACATAAATAGACAATTATCAAAAGAAGTTATACAAATGGCCAACAAACACACGAAAAAATGCTCAACATCACTAATGATCAGGGAAATGCAAATCCAAACCACAATGCGATACCACCTTACTCCTGCAAGAATGGCCAGAATAAAAGGCAGTCTATAAATTCAATGCAATTCCCATCAAAATAACACCATCATTCTTCACAGAATCAAAAAAAAAAAAAAATAGATGTTGCCATGAATGTGTTGGAAAGGGAACCTTTTACACTGTTGATAAAAATGAAAACTAGTACAACCACTATGGAAAACAGTGTGGAGATTCCTTAAAGAACTAAAAGTAGAACTACCATTTGATCCAGCAAGCCCATATTGGTTATCTACCCAAAGGAAAAGTAGCGATTACAGGAAAAAGATATTTGCACACACAAGTTTATAGTAGCACAAATCGCAATTGCAAAAATTGGAACCAACACAAATGTCCATCAATCGACCAGTGGATAAAAAAATTGTGATATATATACACATATATATATATAATATATATACACATATATATATAATATATATACACACACATATACCATTGAATACTACTCAGCCATTAAAAAAGAACAAAATAATGGCATTCACAGTAAGCTGGATGGAATTGGAGACCATTATTCTAAGCGAAGTCATTCAGGAATGGAAATCCAAACATTGTATGTTCTCACTCATAAGTGGGAGTTAAGTTATGAGGATGCAAAGGCATAAGAATGATACAATGGACTCTGGCAACTTGGGGAAAATGGTAGGAGAAGGATGAGGGATAAAAGACTACATGTTGGGTACATGGTACACTGCTTGGGTGGTGGGTGCATCAAAAAAACACCACTAAAGAACTTAATAATGTAAACAAACACTATCTGTTCCCCAAAAACCTAGTGACATTAAAAAAAAAAAAAGAACTTATACCAATCTTACTCAAACTATTCTAAAAAATAAAAGCAGAGAAAATACTTCCAAACACATTTTATGAGGGTGGTATTATCCTGATACCAAAACCAGAAAAAGACACATCAAAAAAAGAAAAGTATAAGCTAATATTGCTGATGAATATTGATGCAAAAATTCTCAACAAAATACTAGCAAACAGAATTCAACAACAAATTACAAAAATTAATCATTATGACAATACATTACAAAAATCTCTCATTTATCCCCGGGATGCAAGGATGGTTCAACACATGCAAACCAATCAATGTGATATATCCTATCAAGAGAATGAAGGATAAAAACCATATGATTATTTCAATAGACGCTGACAGAGCACTTGATAAAATTCAGCATCCCTTCATGATAAAAACCCTAAAAAAACTGGGGATAGAAGAAATATACCTCAACATAATAAAAGCCACATATGACAGACCCAAAACTAATATCATACTGAATGAGGAAATACTGAAAATGTTTCCTCTAAGATTGGGAACATATAAGGATGCCCATTGCCATCACTGTTATTCAACATTACACTGTAAACCCTAGCTACAGCAATCAAACCAGAGGAAGATATAAAGCTCATCCAAATTGAAAAGGAGAAGTAAAATTATCCTTGTTTGCAAGGAAATCTAAAACTTTAGGAACTTTAAGAAAAACCTAAAGACTCCCCCCAAAACTACTAGAACTGATAAACAAATTCAGTTAAGTTGCAGGATACAAAATCACCACATAAAAACCAGTAGCATTTCTATATACCAACTGTGAACAAATCTGAAAAGGAAATATAAAAAAAATCCAATTTACAATAGTCACATAAAAATTAAATATGCAGGAATTAACAAACAGGTAAAAGATCTCTATAATGAAAACTATAAACTGGTGAAAGAAATTGAAGAAGACACCAAAAAAATGAAAAAAAAATTCCATGTTCATGGATTGGAAAATCAATATTGCTAAAATGTTCATTCTACCCAAAGCAATCTACAGATTCAGTATAGTCCCTACCAAAATTCCCATGACATTCTTCACAGAAATAGAAAAAGATCAATCCTCATATTAATAGAAATAGAAAATAGAAAACAGAAATAGAAATAGAAAAAAATCAATCCTCATATTAATATGGAACCACAAAAGACCGAGAATAGCCAAAGCTATCCTAAGCAAAAATAATAAAGCTGGAGGAATCAAAGTATCTGACCTCAAATTACACTACAGAGTTATAGTAACAAAAGCAGCATGGTACTGGCATAAAAACAGGCACATAGAATAGTGGAATAGAATAGAAAACTCAGGAACAAATCCACACACCTACAATGAACTCAACCTTTTTCCACCCTCCACCCCACAAAGGTGCCAAGAACATACACTGGGAAAAAACAGTCTCTTCAATAAATGGTGCTGTGAAAACTGGATATCCATATGCAAAAGAATAAAACTAGACCCCTGTCTCTCTCTAATCAAATCAAATCAAAATGGATTGAAGACTTAAGTCTAAGACCTCAAATCGTGAAACTACTACAAGAAAACATTGGTGTAAACTCTACAACGTTGGTTTAGGCAAAGACTTCTTGAGTAATACCCCACAGGCACGGGCAACCAAAGCAAACATGGACAAACGGGATCACATCAAGTTTAAAAGCTTCTGCCCAGCAAGGGATACAATCAACAAAGTGAAGAGACAATCCACACAGAATGGGAGAAAATATTTTCAAACTACCCATGTGATAAGGAATTAATAACTGGAATACAAAAGGAATTCACACAACTCTAGAAAATAATAATAATAATCCAGTCAAAAGATGGGCAAGCTTCGAAGAGACATTTCTCAAAAGAAGACATACAAATGGCAAGGTGGCATATGAAAAGGTGCTCAACATTATTCATCATCAGAGAAATGCAAATCAAAACTACAATGAGGTATCATCTCACCTCAGTTAAAATGTCTTATATCCAAAAGACAGGCAATAGCAAATGCTTGTGAGGATGTGGACAAAGGGCAATCCTTGTACTCTGTTGGTGGGAATGTAAATTAGTACAACCACTATGGAGTACAGTTTGGAGTTTCCTCAAAAAACTAAAAATTGAGCTACTGCGTGATCCAGCAATCTCACTGTTGGGTATATACCTAAAGAAAGGAAATAAGAATAGTGAAGAGATATCTGCACACCTATGTTTGTTGCAGTACTATTTACAATAGCTAAGATTTGGAAAAACACATAATTGTCCATCAACAGATGAATGGATAAAGAAAAGGTGGTACATATACACAATGGAATACTATTCAGCTATAAAAAAGAACGATATCCTGTCACTTGCAACAACATGGATGGTACTGGAGATCATTCAGTAAAATCAGCCAGGCACAGAAAGACAAACATCACATGTTCTTGGTTATTTTTGGGATCTAAAAATCAAAAAGATTGAAGTCATGGACAGAGAGAGCAGAAGGATAGTTACCAGAGGCTGGGAAGTGGTAGTGGGGGATTGTGGGTGGAGGTGGGGATGGTTAACTGGCAAAAAAAAAAAAATTAAAAAAAAAATAGAAAGAACGAATAAGAGCTACTATTTGATCACACAACATGGTGACTATATTGAAGAATAACATTTTAAAATAAGAGTGTAATTGGATTGTTTGCAGCTCAGTGAAGGTGATGGAAACTTCATTCTTCATGATGTGCTTATTTCACACTGCATGCTTGTATCAAAACGTCTCATGTACCGCATAAATATATACACCTACTCTGTACCCAGAAAAAAATCCACATAAAATAAAACTCCATTCCTTGATGGAGGGAGATACCAATGAATTAGATGACAGCATTCTGATTTTAAGCTGCTTACAAATCAGTGAGAGAAAGCGGGAACAAAAATTAAGTAAAAAAGCACACGAGCTACAGAGCTGGCAAAATCAGTCAATAACATTACTAGCTGGATATGAAAGAACCACCCAGTAGTCCTTCACATAAAATCTGCTTGCTAGGCAGACTTCAGACAAAGAAAATGTACCATTTGCTCTTAAAAATACGCTTCCTCATTCTAAATTGATCTGTAAAATTATAAGCAATAATGGAATTATTCTTTTCTCTCTGGCTCCATTTCATATTTTAAAAAATATATAAACATTTGTGACTATGAAGTAATAAAATATAATTTTTGTAACAATTAACAAACTGTTTCTAGTAAATGCTTTCAGAAGATACATAATAACCCTTGGCCAAGTCTGTTTTGCTGTTAACAGATAGTAACCTCCAGGTTTTCAGGGAGTACAATACCAGAATCAACACTACATAAGCATAGATTGAACCGCTGTACTACCACCACCTGGAACTCTCAGAGGCTGGGAACTGAGCAAACAGCAACACAATAGCTGTGGGAATGTTTGCTTGTGCTATAATCTCAGAAACAGCTTGTGTGTACCACATTGGAAGCTCACGGTATCAGTAAGATGCATCTTTCCTTGTTGGACAAACTCAATGATTAATTCATGTTTCCCTTGCAGAATGTCAGAGGATGAATGTGGTAAGCTTACAAGTCATATCAGATATAAAAAAGAGATTAGATTTAAAACTGTTTTTAAAATGTAGGCTTTAAATGATTTGAGAGTTCAAGCCAGGGTACCCAGCTAAAGCAGCCAGTAGTTATAAGAAGAAAAAGCATTATTTAATAATAAGGTGTATTCACTGGATCTTATGACTTGGGCTTTTCAATTCTGCCTAAATCATTAAAAAAGAATGCTGAGACAAACATTTTTTGTACCAAAGTTTAAGTAACTTGATCCAACCATATTTAAGAAGAATAAAGTCGCAAAATGAATTACAAAGAAATGTGTTTTTTGAAATAGCAGTAATTGGTAAAGTACAAAGTGTGTCTACATTTTTCTATAAACAGTCATATGAACATAGTTCAGCATTCTTATTTTATAGGTATATAAATTTATACACACACACACTACTGTAGGTGGACACAATTATGCTTTGCAAAAGCAAATATGCTTAAACACTGAAATTTCTTCTTCTAATTCATCATCTCAAGTTAAGAATACTTGAGGACATAAAACACATAATGGATTAGAAGAATATTTTTCTTAACTTCAGGTGAGATTTTTGGCTTTTTCACTATCTCCAAAATAAAGATCATGGTAAATAAACACACCTGCAAGTTTCAAAGTGACACACGTGGTGTAAGTGACTACCAATTTAAGACAAGATTACCATAATGTGGAAGGCAAGATTGTGCAGACAGTTGAAGGACGAAGAGATAAGCTAAGTCACTAGTTTGTTATATAAATTAATTAGAAACTCTCTTCCTGTTCTCTGCTCCCTTTCTCTTTCACTGAAGAGAGAATTGTTTATGAAGATGCAACCAGAAGCATCTGCAAAACAATGTCCTATTTAAAAAATTAATAATCTCCTATTTTAGAACATCAAGGTTTGAACAATCAAAAGAATTTAAAATATCGTGCAACTGTATTCTATCTTTCATTCCCAAAGGCTTTAGTTTTCTCATCAGGATAAGAGGTCACAAGAAGTTGATATTCTACAAGGAAAGCAAGTTGCTCACAGTTGACAAATAGGGACAAAATAGACCTTAGCATTTGTACAAAAGTGCATAGGAACAAATAAACAATATTACAATGTCTATACCTTGTACCTTTGACACAAAACAAACATACTTTTTATAATGAATACATGGGAAATTATACTTAACATGTTTATGAAAACAAAATTTTTATAGTATTATTCATAGGTTAATTGAGTTAAAAACTTTTTGATTGTCTAGATAAGTCCTCTTATTCTACAGATGCATAAAGGAATTAAGATGCGCACTATAACATTTATGAGTAAAGCCTAATTTTATTATCACATCACATGCTTCCTTTTGATTTTCCACAAAGCTTAGTATTGTCACTTTAAAAATGAGGATTACTGAAATGCTCCAATTTTTCAGTTTTGAGATTCACCTCCCAGCTCTTCCTCATGATTCAAATCAAGTAATGCCTACTAGCAATATATTTTAAAATTCAAAACATACATTCTTCTTTTTAATTAACACAGAAGAATAAGCACCAGGTTAAAAAATAAAGCTTAATTTAAAAATATAAATTTTCCCACATTAATTATTAACAATGCATATGAACCAATTGTGAATTTTTGTTCATAGGAAAAAAATATATATTTTTTTCCTCTTAGCCTTTTGTGCCCTCTACTTTCTCTTTAATATTCTACAATTTGAATAACCCAATTCTACACTTTGAGTCCAAGTCCAGGATAGGATTAGAGTTCATATTAGTCTCTTAGCTTTGGTCTCTCTGATATCTATATCAGGAAGTTGCGATTTAGTTAATAACACACAGTTGCTGCTCATGAAAGGGTAAAAGACTCAAAGCTTTTATAGTATTATAACTGTCTTCAACTTCCTAACAATCATAAGACGGTCTAAGTCATTATAAGGCCATTTCTGACCTTTCAGAAGCTGCAGCTTTTTGGCATGGTGATAGAATGGTTTGAGATGAGAATGGTTCCAACAGTAACTTCATGTCCAAGGAATGCGATAAGGCCTTTTCCCCACAAAGGCTCTATTGGAGAGAATGATAGGACTGGTTTTCTGCCAAAAGACCTGCTGTACAGATTGATCTCAAGTGATCATTTTTTTTCCAAGTGACAGTTGGAACATGCCCATTAGGATGGTTCTAGAAGTGTTCTTAAGCAACTTGCAGAGGCCCAGCTGAGGTCTTGTCAGCTGATCTGAGAATAGCAGTGACAGCGTCCCAAGGACAGATTGTCAGATTGTCATGTTCAATACCTTTCTAGAATAAAAATCTCCATTTAAGTAAAATGTGCTGTATTTTTGAATCACAATTTTAAAATCACAGCTTTAGTATAGTTTTTAGCTATGTTTACTTTATACATTACAAATTAAGTTTAACATTACTTGTTGAAAAACATGCATACACATATCCTATTTAAATGCACTTTCTTTTGACTGCAATTAATGGAATGCATGATATTTCATTTCTAAAAAACATCCTAAATTATATCACGGAAAACACAAAATAATTAATATTTTTTAGTAAGAGAAGGCTACATACAAAACAAGAAACTCTTGCTTTACAGAGGTTATCTACTACTAAAAGTAATAAATTGATAAATAAACATGTACCATCAATGGTGGTGAAGTGCCATGAAAAGAAATAATACAGGCAAATGTGGAAGTGAGGGGTGGGGATCACATTTTTAGAAAAACTAGGAAGATTAGGAAGGAAAAGAACAAGAGATCACAATGCTTCCTAAAGGCTATCAATTATCCTCTTGCTTCTGCTATTTTGGACATTTGGACCTGAGATTCTCCTTTATGCCACCATCTGATCTTCCTGTGAAATGGATAACAACATACACTTTGCAAATTTTTTAACACATGTTTAATTGCAAAATATCTGATGGGGGAGCACGATGCCTCACAGCTGTAATCTCAGCACTTTGGAAGGCCAACAGTGGGAAGATTGTTTGAGCCCAGGAGTTTGAGATGAGTTTGGGCAGCAAAGTGAGATCCCATCTCTATTTAAAATATTAAATTAAATGTCTCATCAAATACTATAGGTAAATATCTTAAAAAAACCCCACAGTGATGGGGAATATGGGACTGGTTCGTGGGTATAGAAATATAGTTAGAATGAATAAGATCTAGTAGTTGATAGTACAATTGTGTGATTACAGTTAACACAGATTTATTGTACATTTAAAAATAACTAAAGGAGTATAATTGGAATGTTTGTAACACAAACAAATGATAAATTCTTGAGGTGATGGATACCTCATTTACCCTAATGTGATCATTATGTCTTGTAAGCCTATATCAAAGTATCTCATGTACCCCACAAATATGTACAGCTACTATATAGTCATAAAATTAAGAATAGAAAATTTAAAAAGTAAAATAAACAGTGATCAAAGGGAAGGGACTGAAATAGTTTCATAGCATAATAAGCTTCATTCAGTTTTGGACACTTAGGACACTTACATATACTAGTTAAAACTTGTATTATTTCCATTTTATAGATAAGGAAACAGATACTTAAGAAAATTAAGTAACTTCCTAACATGACAAACATTGTAAAGGAGAACAACAGAGTTTTGACCTGGGTCCCCGTCACTCTCAGGCCCAGCCGCCCATCTCCGCCATTTTGAAATAGAAAAGTGAGGCAAAGCCTCTCCGATGAGACACTCAATCCTGTTTTTCCCTTGGGGTTGACGCTTTGTAATAACAAATAAAAGAATTGCAAATCAAGTTCATGCATTTTCTAAAATTAGCATTCTCACTCTTTATCTCCCATAAGCTCACTTTACTCTTCCTTTACAATATAAGAAACCACTTTACACACACAAAAATCAAACAAACCAACTTAATCAACTTTAATTTGAGAACACATAAAGTTATACTCGATATAATTCTACCAGTGTTAGACTTGATATAATTCAAATTGGTACAATTCTGCTAATGTTTTTACATTTGCATAAAGATATATATAATTTGTTGTTTCTATCACCCATGATTATCTTAAAAGCAAACATCTACATTATTGTGTAAATACATAATTTTAAAATATAAATACTAATATTTACAACTAAAAAGAAATTTAGCAAATGTAAAATGAAAGATAAACTCAAAGCAATATTGAGCTCTAAATTGACTCCTAAATTTATATATTATCCCTTGAAAACTAAACATTTCTTTTAAATTTTAAAAACAATTTTGTCTTTATTTGGCACTCCAGATTTGTTGTAAAAACATTTAATTACTTGGCTATGAAAACAAAGCTTTATCTGCCTACAGTTATCAAATTGGTAATTAAGAAAAGCATAAATATTTACTGGCTTTTCTCCTCTTCTTCAGAATTCATTGATAGATATTACGGTCTGCGCACTAACATCTTTTTTCATTATATGATAAACTGAATGTTAGAAGAGCCATGTATTAAGATAACTGCTTTTGTTTTACAATAAATATAAGGAGCAATTATACTTACATAAAATTTTAGTTGCTACCAACTTAAGTCCAATAAATCACTTGAGACAGTGGAGTAACCTGGTGGTCCCATTTTCTACGCCACTAAAGAGAAAGAGTCCATAATCAAATTTGACTATGACCCACATTCTCTCCATGGCAAATGATGGACTTCATTTGTCTCTAAAGATAGATCAATTAAGTTTTGCGGAAAATGACAAAACTCCAGGAGAATGAAGTCAAATCAATGGGAAATATTGGAGGGAACTGCTCAAAAGAAAATACTAAGCCAATCTTCTAAACTGGATGGCATTAACTATGCTCACGTTTCCTCATTGAGAATGGATCTTTATCCTTCCTCCAAGTCCTCAATGACAACTAATCACTTAGAACATGTTTCTTGTACAGAAGACACAGACTACCTGCAAAATATTAAAAGTATCCCTATCACTAATACTGGAATTTTAAATCCTCTTTTTGGTAAGTGCTGAGAATTCCGGTTCTCAAATGACACTCTGAAGGAGTGTGTTTTTTGGCTCAGCTTCAGCAGTGAACATGCACTTCATATGGCTCTTCTGTCCTTGGCCCAGGCCTTCTTGACCTTAAAATATTAGAAGCCTTAAACTTGGAAAAGAATCACATAAACATTGCAGATACAATAGGAAACAGATAAAACAATATAAGAAACCACTTTACACACACACACAAAAGATTTTTCTCACAATGAATGAACAAATGAGTTATCAAAATTCTCAGTCATCAGAATCAAGATAGTTGCCCAATCTCTGTCAAAGGTGATAATTATATGGGTTGTTGAAGGTGCAAAGCAACTTATAAGGAGATCTCAAAATATTTAGCTCGTAAGTTCATCCATACATGACAGCAAAAACTTCACCCACCTTTGCACTTCAAGTTCTCTGAGTGTAAAGGCCTGTTTTTTTACAAATATATCTCCACATACTTGGAACAGAACCTGACAAATGGTAGCTGCAAGCTTAAAATTTCTTGAATGAATGGAAAATTTTAAATTATTCAATGCAAAACCAATCATATCACTTTTACCCCTGCAAAAAAACCATTCAACATCTTCCCATTGCTCCTAGAAAAAAGACTCAACGTCTTAACAAGCTACAAGGACCTGCGGGCTTACTGCCTACACACTTCCTTAGTTTCCTCTCACATGGAACTCCTACTGTCAATGCCAAACTGGATTCTCTCAGGACCTAACAGACACCAACTTCCCTCTATCTACCGCAATACTATCCATCCTAATAGGCGGCTGAGGGGGACTCAACCAAATGCAACTACAAAAAATCCTAGCCTACTCCTCAATCGCTCACAAAGGCTGAATGTGGCCCCAACTGGTCATGAATATATACATTATAAAATTACTTTTTAAATGCTTCAAAATATAAAGGTACAGAAGAGTCAAAAATAATAAAAATCAGTCTCTAAGTATAAAATCTGGAATTAATAGGTATTACCATTTTGCCATGCTCGCTTTCATTATCTTTTTCTCTATCTCTTAAAAAAACTACTAAAAGAACCTAGCTCACTATTTACTCTCTCACTTCATTCAGGTATCTTCTCAGAAAGGACTTCCCTTAACAGTCAATCTAAAATGACATCACTCCTAACCTTTCATCATCTTATTCTGCTTTACTATTTTTTAATAGTTTATTGCTGTCTGTGTTACATATTTGCTAAATGGTAAAATGTTTATCTGTCTGACTTTCCAGAATGTAAGCTGCAAGCTGAATAAATGTCTTAGTATAACCAAAGTTTCACCCAATGCATTCCCTTTCCCCTCTATCCCACCCAAATACCAATGACAGTCTGAAGTCAGCATATATGCTTTATGTATGTAGCTTTTACCTTTCCTAAGAAAGCATGTATCCATAATAAAGTTACTGCACAGCTCTCTTCCCTTTTGTTCCCTGTTTATTATTCCTGGCATGTGTAAAGTGCTCAGGAAACACTAGTGGATGAGGGAATTAAGCTGTAACATGTAAGAAATGATTCCTGTCTCTTCCCTCTCACATGAAGATACATACTTAATAAGAACAGGAATCAGTCAAACCCATGGCCAGATATTTTTTCTCCATTTTCCTACAGATGAAACTTCTTTGTCTGGCTAACTTGAAACAAGGATAACAAGGTACTATTTCTATTTGCCACATGATTACTTTTCTGCATAATTTTAAAATTACACTTCTGGGGAGCTTTCCATTCATCTCCATGAGTAGACCAGTTCACACAATATTTCATATTTTAAGGCCAAAAAATTTATTTCAACACCTTCTAAATCTAGTAGTCACCAAATTATATTCAGCCACCTAACAGAAGACTACTTTGTGCTATCTACTGATGTTTCAGGGAACCAAGTACAAATATTTCAAATTGCTGTCTCATGATTCTCAAAAAATTTCATGAAAAATATGGGATCCTGTTCATATAAGTTCCTGCTCAAAATCTCATACTATTGGATCACATTACAGAGCATTTGTATTGTGACTACTGAGCCCTTTTTCTTTTGGCTTCTCTCTTCTTACATTTCTTTCAAACAATGTGTACTCGCACATACACATATACACACACACACCTTGACTGATAAGTGGGACTCGGACAATATGGAAGTCCTTTTGTCAGCATATAATTATTTCTGTTTAGGTTTACAAAAACCAAATGAGTAAAATTCAAGAAAACTGAGAAAAAACGTGTAGATCCTAAGGACTCTAAAATATATTGATATATAAGAATAAATGTTAACAGCAAATTTCTCCAGGAAACATAGAGTTGTTTTGTTTCTTTCTTCCTTTTCTTTTGGGAATGGTGCCGTGCTCTGTCACACAAGCACCCGGGCTGGAGTGCAGTGGTGCAACTGTGGCTAACTGTAACCTCAACCTCCCGGGTTCAAGCAATCCTCCCACCTCAGCCTCCCAAGTAGCTGGGACTACAAGCACATGGCACCATGCTTGGCTAATTTTTTTGTATTCTTTTGTAGATATGGGTTTTCACCGTGTTGCCCAGGCTGGTCTTGAACTCCTGGGTTCAAGTGATCTACCACCTCGGCCTCCCAAAATGCTGAGATTTAAGGCATGAGCCACCATGCCTGACCCATACAGAGATATTATACCTACTTTTAAATCTGCGAATCATGTCTTTGGTTTATGACTAAGAAGACCAGAAAAGTAGTATGAACTACAGTATAAACAATTTTGCAACACTTTTATTAGATATGTCTCAACCATACAAAACCAAAGCATGTCTCTGGGGTGAATCAATAGTATATACAGTGAATATGTATTTTTTAAACATTGGGAAGGAAAATAAATATAAAATATATATACTTTAGTATATAATGTATAGTAAGAATCCATGACAAAAGAAAACAGAATTTAGGTGTTTGGGAACAATTTCCCAAAAAAAAAGCTTGTTTTCTCTACAGTCTTTAACTATTATTATTTTTTAAGATACATACTTTTCATCAGAAGATGTATTTGGTATTTCTGTGCTTTACACAGGAGTTTAAACCTTAAATTCCCTCAGCAACCTAGCAATGTAAATTAATTATGTGGATTAGGGGTAGACTGGATTGCCTGAGAGTGCATGATGGAAGTTTGTGAACTGTGCTTTAGGAAAAGACAAATAAATACCTCTCCTAAATAAATCTGATATTTTACATGTGCAGCAATATTTTCAAAGTTAATTGATTCATCTTTTACGGTGCTTGCTGATGTGCCAGTTACTATATAAGTTGTTCGAAAGTTGCTAGACTAATAAAATTGTGTTTCTCGGTGTCTATCAGTAGTTTAGACAAACACGTAAGTGGAAAAATAACTAAGTATTGATACACTAAGAACAATAACAGACATTGATAGAGATATTCATAGATTATTACAGGAATATGGATTAGAGTCATAATCTTTGGCTGGACTCAAGAAAAGGGTGAGAACTAGGCTGACTCTTATCAACACAAGTAAAAATTAATTGGAATTGGGATTGGCAAAA
The DNA here is from genome assembly GCF_043159975.1 of Macaca nemestrina. Lineage (NCBI taxonomy): Eukaryota > Metazoa > Chordata > Mammalia > Primates > Cercopithecidae > Macaca > Macaca nemestrina. The sequence goes on along the minus strand of NC_092128.1, from coordinate 159,180,813 downwards.
AGGTAGGAGTATAGGGAGAAAGCCTCCAAACGAAGGGAGCAATCTAAGTAAAAGCCCAGAAAGAAGAAACAGCATGGTGTAAGAAAGAAACTGCTATCACCAAAGCGTTTCATAGAATATGAGGCAGGGAGTGGCTGGAGACAAAGCTGGAGAATCTGACCAAGGTCAGATCAGGGATGACACAGTGCTGCACTATGGGGTTTATCCTAATCAAGATGGCAAATGCATTTACTCTTATGTGCCAAATCTTACATGATGTGATTGGGTGACTTCTGTTTTGAGAATTCCTCAGAATCTTTCTAAATAAATATTAAAACAACAAAATAGAATATTTTAATTAATTAGTAATATTTTTCATAGATACAAAACTGGGGAGTCATGACACTAATGCTACATGTGCTATTTTTGCCATACAGCGATGGTGGACTTTCAGTGTATGTTTGAATTACTATGTCAAGGTTTTTCTTTACTATAGATGGAAGAAAAGGCAAGAGTTGGAATGGAGAAAAAAATAAGAGGCCTTCGTAGTAGCGCAGAAGGGAGATGATGAGAGTTCTAAACAAGGCAGTGGAAATACACAGGGAGAGGAGGTGAAATTTCAAGAAATATTTCGGAAGCTATATTGGAAAAAGTCAGATATGGGTGATGAGGCTTAAGGAAGAGTCATAGATGACTCCTGAATATCAGCTTGGTAAATTGGCTCATTCTGAAGTCATCACCTAGGAGAGACAGCATAAGAATAACCATAAACTTGGAGAAGAAAATGCTGAGGTATGGCTTTGAGATTTAAGATATACTAGTAGAGCTACCTAGAGGAAATGGCCATGTGGCTTAGGTACGAAGTCATTTTGTTGGAGACAAAATTGGGAGAAATAGCAGTATACAAGCAAGAGTTGAAATTATGGAATTAATTTGCTCACCTAAAACCTGTATTTAGAATGAAGGGATGAAGAATCCAAGAATGATAAAAATACATTGTTTATAGGAGAAAGCAGCCCCTGAAGAAGACAGAGAGGAGCAATGATGAAAGATTAGAAGGAAAAGAGTGGAGAGACTCACAGAAGCTATGGGAATTTCAAACAGGGTGGTAGAGTGAGTCAAACACATTGAAGAAGTCTAACAAAGTAAAGACTACATATACCCCTTGGTTTCACAATTAAAGCTTTTCAGGTGAACATAAGATACAGAAGTAGTTTCAACAGCATCTTACATACATACATACACACACACACACTATATATATATTAGAATATATTCTAATATAGCATCTATATAAGCTGGAAGAAAAACATTTTTCTCATGTTTATGGAATAAATAAAAAAAGGCTATGGTCTATTCCTTGTATGAATAAAATATTAATTTGAAAATAGTTTATTTCTATTCCATTTTAAATATGCAGCCAATACATCACATGTTAATGAAAAAAATATTTATGAGCTTCAAGGTACCTATAGTCAAGTGGGTTAGACACCAGATATGAAGGTGCTGTATGCCTATGATTATTATGTGTTTATTATTTATTTATTTATAACTATTGTTATTTATTTTAATATTATTGCCTTTGGAAAATACTCTCTAAATTACTTCTCAAAGAAGCATACAGGGTATGTTAATACGTTTTACTTAAACAACAATCTTTCAAAGTATTTTGAGTTAGAAGTTGGAAATATTTTATGTCATAAAAATTATCTTTGAAATATTTAAACATGGGCAAGAAATTTTGGGTTTTAATTTTTTTTAAGGTCTGAATCATAGGTAAAAATATGAAGACGGGCAGGCCAAGCTAAGTCAATCTACATCCAAAACTCATAGGGAAGCAGGTCACTTTTCTAAAGAATGGGGTCTCTGGACATTTTGTCCAACGGTGAATCCTTCAAATATTAGTGGGCCTTATAGCACAACTGTGAGAAGAAAGCCCTGGTTTGTTGTTACTGATCCAGAAAATACATGAGCATGACCTCTAAGTCCTGTAAAAATGCACATGGCACAGCCCTACCCCAGGCCTACAGAAGCAGAAGTATCCAGGAGCAGGTCCAGGGCACATGCATTTCACAAAGGCTCTCTAGGCAGCTCTGATGTGCAAATGTAGGTGAAAATCAGTGTCCTGCATAGGAGCAAGAATTGCTTACCCAGAGAATCACAGTCCCAATTCTTAATTTAATCTAAAAAATGTCTTGATGTAGATAAAATTATTCCTTCAGTTTCTTCATCCATCAGAAGAATGAAACTTTTCTTCATCTGGACTAGAAGAGCTACAAGTTGGGCAATAGATTGGTATGAATTTCCCACTTTTCTAGTAGGGAACTGAAAGAGATCCTAGGAGCACTTCTGCAAGGTTTCAGCTACTGTTTCTAAAATTTCCGTTTGTAACCTTCCAGGTTTACCTGTTAAGCAAAAGTCAAATGGGTGGTTGTATTAGTCCATTTTCATGCTGCTGATAAAGACATACCCAAGACTGGGCAATTTACAAAGGAAAGAGGTTTAATGGAGAATTCATAGCTCCACATGACTGGGAAGCCTCACACTCATGGTGGAAGGGCAAAGAGCAAGTCATATCTTACATGGATGGTGGCAGGCAAAGAGAAGTTGTGCAGGAAAACTACTGTTTGAAAGCCATCAGATCTCATGAGACCCAGTCATTATCACAAGAACAGCATTGGAAAGACCTGCCTCCATGATTCAATCATCTCCCACCAGGTCCCTCCCACAACACATGGGAATTATGGGAGCTACAAAATAAGATTTGGTTGGGAACACAGAACCAAACCATATCATTCTGCCCCTGGCCCTTCCCAAATCTCATATCTTCACATTTCAAAACCAATCATGCCTTCCAAACAGTCTCCCAAAGTCTCTATTCATTTCAGCATTAACTGAAAAGTCCACAGTCCAAAGTCTCATCTGAAACAAGGCAAGTGCCTTCCACCTATGAGCCGATAAAATGAAAAGGAAGTTAGTTACCTCCTAGATACAATGGGGGTATAGGTTTTGGGTAAATACAGCTGTTCCAAATGGGAGAAACTGGCCAAAATAAAGGGGTTACGGGTCCCATGTGAGTCCAAAATCTAGCATGGTAGTCAAATCTTAAAGCTCCAAAATGATCTCCCTTGACTCGATGACTCACATCCAAGTCACACTGATGCAAGAGGTAAGTTCCCATAGTCTTGGAGAGCTCTGCCCCTGTGGCTTTGCAGAGTACAGCCTCTCTCCTGGCTGCTTTCACAAGCTGGCGTTGAGTGTCTGTGGTTTTTCCAGGCACACGGTGCAAGCTGTCAGTGGATCTACCATTCTGGGATCTGGAGGATGGTGGCCTTCTTCTCACAGCTCCACAGGGCAGTGCTCCAGTAGGGACTCTGTGTGGGGGCTCCAACCCCACATTTCCCTTCCTCACTGCCCTAGCAGAGGTTCTCCATGAGGGCCCTGCCCTTGCAGCAAACTTCCCGGGCATCCAGGCATTTCCATACATCTTCTGAAATCAAGGTGGAAGTTTCCAAACCTCAACTCTTGACTTCTGTGCACTTGCAGGCTCAACACCACATGGAAGCTGCCAAGGCTTGGGGCTTCCACCATCTGAAGCAACAGCCTGAGCTGTACCTTAGCCCATTTTAGCTACATTGGCCCTTTGGCTGGAGTGGCTAGGATGCAGGGCACCAAGTCCCTAGGCTGCACATAGCATGGGGACCCTGGGCCAGACCCACGAAACCACTTTTTCCTCCTAGGCCTCTAGGCCTGTGATGGGAGGGGCTGCCATGAAGACCTCTGACATGCCTTGGAGATACTTTCCTCATTGTCTTGGGGATTAACATTTGGATCTTCGTTACTTATGCAAATTTCTGCAGCTAACTTGAATTTCTCCTCAAAAACATGGAATTTTCTTTTCCATCGCATTGTCAGGTTTCAAATTTTCCAGTTTTATGCTCTCCTTCCCTTACAAAACTGATTGCCTTTAATAGCACTCTAATCACCTCTTGAATCCTTTGCTGCTTAGAAATTTCTTCCGCCAGATACCCTAAATCATCTCTCTCAAGTTCAAAGTTCCATAAATCTCTAGGGCAGGGGCAAAATGTTGCCAGTCTCTTTGCTACAACATAACAAGAGTCACCTTTGTTCCAGTTCCCAACAAGTTCGTCAGCTCAATCTGAGACCACTTCAGCCTGGATTTCACTGACCATATTATTACTGGTATTTTGGTCAAAACTGTTCAACAGGTCTCTAGGAGTTCCAAACTTTCCCACATTTTCCTGCCTTCTTCTCATCTCTCCAAACTCTTCCAACCTTTGCCTGTTACTTAGTTCCAAAGTTGCATCCACATTTTCTGGTATCTTTTCAGTAACGCCCCACTCTACTGGTACCAATTTACTGTATTAGTCCATTTTCATGCTGATGATAAAGACATACATGAGACTGGGCAATTTACAAAAGAAAGAGGTTTAATGGAGAACTCACAGCTCCACGTCACTGGGGAAGCCTCACAATCATGGTGGATGGCAAGTCACATCTTATGTGGATGGTGGCAAGCAAAGAGAGAGCTTGTGCAGGCAAACACCCATTTTTAAAGCCATCAGATGTCATGAAACCCACTGACTATCACAAGAAAAGCACAGGAAAGACCCACCCCCATGATTCAATCATCTCCTACTGAGTCCTTCCCACAACATGTGGGAATTATGGGAGTTACAAGATGGGATTTGGGTGGGAACACAGAGCCAAACAATATCAGTGGTACACCAAGATAAAACAAAACAAATAGCATGTTTTTAAAAGGTGGACTTAAAATAATTGAATTTAGTCAATATTACACAAGCTATTTAGAAACATATTACAATTGCATGACCTATATAAAAAAATGCAGTAATATAATTTCAATAATAAGAATATTGAATATTACATGAATTGTTTCATTTAAAATGGCCAAAAGACTAAAATAGTTTATTAATTATGCCCGTCTCAGTCACACCCTTTTTTTTCGAATGATAAAATGGAACTTAAGGTGGGTCTAGATGAACACACAGCTACGTGTCCCCTCTTCCCTTCTTTCACTTCCTCACTTACTCTCCCTGTGTAATTCCCTGAAATGTAGTCGGGTACACTTGTCCTCATGGGAGAATACATTGACAAAATGTGTGTGTGTGTGTGTGTGTGTGTGTGTCTGTGCAGCAGAACATATTTTCCTTCCTGGTGAAGGGGAAGTTATATTTCCAGTAATCACAGAAAGGGTGCACTGCTTATAATACAATTATTTAAAGAGCTAGAGATACAAATAGAGGAGAGAGATTCTAATATATTGGTGTTTTGCTGATCCATAATATGCTTTAAGATTTTTCACAAATGTAATCACTATCATCATTATTTTTACCATGTTTAACCCACATAGCATTTAATACTTTCCCTGTCAGTAAAGGAGAATGAAACATAATGTAGGCATCATTGAGAAATGTCAAGACAGGGAACTGTGAGCACTTTAACAGGGAGACATGGCCTAGTCTATGGAGTCAGAGCACATTACCTGAGGAAGTAATCTTTCACTTTTTGGTTGACTATAAAGGGCAGGAAGAGAAGGTTGGACAGCTTCTTGAAAATATTCATCCTATTTCTGCTGTAGCACCTCACCCACCCCACAAATACTCCCACAAGAACTCCTGTTCTAAGGAATCCAACCCCTCCCAGATTCATCTGCTCTTAAATACAAATTTGTCTAAGCTGTTAAATCATCCTTTCTTGGTGTTTTTCATTTAAGCTGCATTCTGAGAACTTGGGAAACAGAAGTCAACAAAGACAAAAAGTATGAATTTTGGACTTCTTTGATGGAAAAAAGAAAAGGACTGGATTTACTTAAACATATATAATGTATTCTCCATTAAGAACAGAATAAAAAGGAACTATATGAAATTTTAATTTTAAAAGGAAGAATTTAGGTTTTACCTATAAAATGATGGAGACTTGCAAATAGGATTGTAAATATCTATAAGTCTATTCTCATTTATTCTAAGACCCAAAGAATTACCCTGACTACATACATGGATATGTTTTGGCTTTGTCTATGAGAACCAGGAAGTAAATGAGTTAGGAAATGACTAATTACAAGCAACCCAAATCATTTTCAAATCAGAGGTGAATAGCATTTCAAATTACCACCTAGATCCAAGTAGCCTATGAAGAAACAAATGAATCATTCTGTAGGTTAGATGGTGTATTAGTCCGTGCTCATACTGGTGTAAAGAACTACCTGAGACTAGGTAAGTTATAAAGAAAAGAGGTTCAATTGGCTCAGCATTCCATAGGCTGTACAGGAAGCCTGTCTGGGGAGGCCTCAGGAAACTTACAATCGTGGAGGAAGGCGAAGGAGAAGCTGGCACATCCTATGTGGCTGAAGCAGGAGGAAGAGACAGAGTAAATGGGGAAGTGCCACACACTTTTAAACGAGCAGCCACTATGGGGATGCTGCTGAACCATTAGAAACCACCCCCATGATGCAATCACCTCCCAGCAGAGCCCTCCTCCAGCACTGAGGATCACAATTAAATATAAGACTTAGGTGGGGATGAAAACTCAAGCCACATCAGATGGTGTCCTGTTACCTAAATTTTGGAGATAATCAAAATTTCATTTGAAGGCTGAGTATGCAGAGCATGGACACTGACAATGGAATGACAATTTGATCAAAATTAACTTTTTTCAGTCAATATATGTTTGTTTAGCTAATCATATTCCTGCTATATGGCACTTTATTGTGAAATCAATGGTACGTTTTAAATATGAAAATTGTTTTTTATCTTAAGGCATTTGTTCTTCAACCAGTTCGATTGACTCAGGTTTTAGAAAAGGTTTGGAATCCAGAGCCCAATAAAACACTAAAACTCACCAATTACCTTCTAATCATTAATTTGTGTTATTTTCTCATTATTTTGTCCACAATTAAATTTTTCCTAGTGATTAATTTTGTAATTATTTTTAATTTCCTTTCACTTCTCTTCTAGCCATAGCGTGAGAGAATGTTCTTCCTTAGGCAATCAGTGTGAATCTTTGCAATAACTAGAGGCTGGGAAAGAAGTTCTAATCTATCTTAATTTTCCAGACCAATATTTCTCAACCAGATCATTTTTATTATATTTTCTATATGGTACCTAAAAAATAGGAAGATTTAAGGGTCATTGGGTTAACATTTTATTCAAGTACTAGACTTAAGATTTTTTTACTATCTTGATATTTACTAATATTCATTTTCATTGAAATATAGGCATTCAATTCTATGACTGATTTTTAGGATTACTAATGAATATTTGCTCTTCATTCTTACATGATATAAATTTGGTAATTTTATTTCACGTAAATCAATATCCCCTTTAAAAGTGGTTCCGGCAGATTTGGTTTGGCTTTGTCCCCACCCAAATTTCATCTGAAATTGTAACTCCCACAATTCCCACGTGTTATGGAAGTAACCGGGAGGTGATTGAATTATGGGGTGGTTCTTTCCTGTGCTGTTCTCGTGATAGTGAATGAGTCTCATGAGATCTGATGGTTTTTAGAAACAGGAGTTTTCCTGTACAAGCTCTCTCTTTGCCTGCTACCATCCATATAAGACTTGACTTGCTCCTCCTTGCCTTCTGCCATGATTGTGAGGCCTCCCCAGCCATGTGGAACTGTAAGTCTATTAGACTTCATTCTTTTGTAAATTGTCAGTATCAGGTATGTCTTTACCAGCAGCATGAAAATGGACTTATATACAGTCCTCCCACCAGAAATGCCTATATAAAATTAAATGCTTCTAACTTAAGATCAACCTATAAGAGCACTTGTGTCTTCTGAAGGGAAGGATTTTCTTGCTGTAATAGCAAAATTTACTGCAATTTCCCTATTGCTCCAGTTTTATCTTCTTTTTACTAAGTGATAATAGTTCAATTTTTTTTTCATTTACTTTCATTGCTTTTCAACTTCCATCTGCTCAGAATGTACCTGAGGGCAAATTCATCTTGAGACTTTTCTCCCATTAGAAAGCAGTGCTGGTGCTACCTAGTTAACAAAATCAGAGGGTTCGCACAAATTCCAGGTCTTTGAATTTCCAAAGAACTTGTACACTTTATCACTCATTTAGTATTTATGTATGTAAGACCTTAAATTGGTTAACTTTTCAAAGATTTAATCTTATTTCTCAACATAAAATACAAGCCATGAAGGTTGGAAACCTTTTTACATTTCCTTTCATCTTAACAACACTCAACACTAATGGATATAGTTAGTGCTCTGTAAATATTTGTTAAGAAGATTAGTTAATTTGACCATGAACTGATTTAACCAAAATGAGCTTAAACTATCCCTACTTAAGATCAGCATCAGAATTAATATGATCAAAGCATTGCATTGTTTGCTACCAACGAGGTTCAATTTCATTCAAATTATTTAAACAAACCTAATAAATTCCAAACAGATTGGAATACAAATCTAAAGCTCAATTCCAAATACATTGGAATCCAAATCAGTTTTTGCCAAAACATACTATTTTAGGACATGAGAGACAGTGTAAGATGGAAAACGAAAGAGTCTGGAACTCTCATGACATCAAGTTCTCCTGAATGGGTTTGGCAGCATCAATGGCAGGATGGAATTTCATCCTGGGCAATTCTATTCAAGGAAGAGGTCCCCACTAAAATTCCTTAGAAACCTTTGCAAAAATTATGGGGAAAAAAACAATGTTTGGTTTTCTTCTCACCCTAAATTCAAACAAAATACTCCTGTTTTTTGGGTTCTCTTTTCTTATTTGGAAAGGGAAATTAGAGAGAAAAAATACTAATGGAAAAAAATGCTTTGAAGTCAGGAAAAAAAAAAGTATTATTGTATTAATCTTTTAAGTTCTCATGTTTCCTCAAATTGTCTATATATGTGCAAGCATGTATACAGATACACATTATATTGATTTGAGATATACATGTCTCAAAGACATACATATTTGAATGTATATATGTATTTGTATATACTTGAATGCATATGTATATATACATTCAAATGTATACACACAAATGTATACATACAAACACACATACACATTCATTTAATAAACATTGCCAAAATCTTACTTTGAATTCTGCATGGGTTACAGGATAGAAAAGTGGAATTTGTGAATCTACTCAAGAGCATTTGAACATCACAAAAATTTGCCATTTTATTGATGAATTCATATATAATATTTCAGTCTCCATATCTCCTTGAAAGGTTGAAATAAAAAACAGATCTCATGAGAGTGTATAATCCCCAAATCTTGTCTTTATCACTTGCTTAATACATGTATACTTTCTTATTATATATTGATCAAATTATTTTAAGAATCAGTTTGCACTCAAACACTAAGAAGCAAACTAGAGATAAATATATGGCAAAAAAAAAAAAAAGCCTTCTTGAAGTTGACTGGCTTATATAAGCCAGTCAAATGCAAATATCTTGTTTGTATATAGAGATATGGATATGTAAATACATAGATACACTTCTTGTTTTATGAAGAATTATATATATATACAGGTTATATAATTACTACACATTGAATTCGCTACTACTAACATTTTTATATCCTGAAAAAAAATGAAAATGAAAGTATTGCAAAATGGACCTCCTAAGAAGAGTCTTCAGTGGTTTTTAGGTTCAAGTGCTTGCTTTAGAAACGAAGAAACTGAGGTCCAGACCGTTTAACTGACTTTCATTTGAAACCTGAAGTATAAGTCTATTTTTACATTCCATTTCTAATAACTAAGAAGTCCGTTTGGCAATTCTTTAAATCGCAGTGTTATTTACGGCATCCATTTCATTCAAAGTGATGTCCTTCATCTGCCTGGCAACTCATTTTCCAGAGTCATAAGGTTTTACCAGTGCTAACCCCTGTCTGCAGTTTTTGCTTTGTTCCTGTGCCCATTCTTCAAAGGCTTGCTCAAATGCTACTCCTTCTTAATGATGTCTTCTTTGGTCCTCCCTGCTGGAAGCGATCTTTACCTCTTCTGATCCACTAGAGCAATTATCACATTCTGCCTTGTAATTCTACATGGCTTAGTAGAAGTGAATGGATGAGCTCTGAAGTTAAGCAGACAGGAGTTCAAATTTTGGTTTTGCTCCTCAGAAGCAAATAAAATTTGGACATGTCTGTCAGCTTCTCTGAGCCATAGTTAAGTATAATTGTATTATCTTACCTATATTTGTTTTTGTCCTTGCTTTAATATGGTAACAAAACATATTAACTGGATAGCTTAGTTTTAAATAAATGTCATACATTTAAAAAACATTTACTATCTTCAACATACTGAACACTGAACTAGACTTTCCTAACACTTGAAAGTCACGTGGTCATTTCTATAACTGTATTTCCTATACCCCCAATCAGAACATTCACATGTTAAAAACAGGGACTACAGATACTATCATATAGTATGTATCATATAGTATCATGGTGCTATGGCGTGTATTTACAAAGTAGGTGAAAACCTAAATGAATGAAAAATTAAACTGATTATTATTGTTATTGGAAGGTGGGTTGGCAAGTTGTCAGATAAAGTGTTGTAAATTGTTTAATAGCTCATGCTACACAAGAATAAACCATTTTTATTACAAATGTTAATCTATCTAAAAATGAGAAATAGACTTATTCCTGAGATGTAATGAAAGTATATCTTTTCACCAAGAAATATACATTTGAGTCGTTAATATATTGCATATGAAATTTTATTAAGTGACATTAAGCTTTATTAAAGTTTCTACATGAATTGTCACAATATAAATATATCTGAGTTCTCTGCAAAACATTGTGCAATCAAATGGAGAAACATCATTTCTACTGTTAGATATATCTATGATTTATTCTTCTCATATCATCAATCATAATTCCTTCAATACCCAAAGCCATCTAGTAGCTATAGATAAATGACAAATGTCTGACACAGCTTGGCACAATGCTTTGCATACTTAAATGCTTCAACGCTCAAACCCTACAATTGCAAAGCAGTACAGTCAATATAAGCAGATTCATCTTTATGATGGGTTTTATTTTCTAAAAGGGTTAAATCTCAAAGAACCCTTTGTTTTGTGACAAGTGTTATGTGAGGACCCTCAAAACCCTGATTTATCATTGCTCCTTTTTTTTTTTTCAGTGTCTTTCCTGGCGTTATTTTTTAAGTACTTGCGATCCACGTTGGATTAAAAAAAAAAAAAGACATTTGAGGTCGAGAGCTGTGGAGGTTGAGGGTGGGAGGGAGAAGGCTATTTTGAATCTTGTGACAGTGAGGTTTCGTTCACTAAGGAGCTCTCTGTGGGTTTCTGGCATTGTAAGTGTTTTGTCTGCTTGCAAGCGAGCAGCTGATGGATGGGGAAAATGTTCATTGATTTGTAGTGCCTGCACTGCAGCCAACCAGCACTAGAATGAGGAGGCACCATCATGAATCTCTCAACTATGCATATTTATATGCAGCTGCTGTACTTCTAAACCTCTAGTGAATACAAAGTACTTGTGTGGCCACCAGTTCACACAATGCCTTCCTGCCGCATGCTCTGATTTAACTACTGTATGAAAGAATAGACTTGGGGGGCTCGGTGGCTTATAGAAAGGAGAGGTAAGCACGGAGAGAGAAAAGATCTTTGCACAATTCCTTTTTCTTGGATAGTCAAGAGAATGAAATGAATGTGGGAACAAGTAGGGAACATTCTAATAAATGCTTTCCGTGCTTGAATTTCAAGTTCTGAAATTGATTAATGGAAACTCAATCCTTTTAAAGATGGTGTTTTCAGTGAGCAAGGCTTTGGGACTACATGATAATGATGTGGTTAAAATATGCTGGCACCATTGAAATCATCCCAGCACTGAGCAGTGTGTATGAGAAAGCTCCTCCCCTGGGTGAACCACATCTTCAGTATAGAGAAATAGATGAGATGCTACATTCGGGTGAAGGGAGAAATAAAGAATCTTTAATAGTGTTGGAAAGAAAAATTAAGTAAAGTGCAGAATATGAGATTGTTAAAAAAAAACAGATGAAAGAGAACTCCTTTTAGAGTGGAAATGGGGCAGGAGGGGAAGTTTGGAAGCATAAAAGCTATAGGGCGAGGTTTGAGAGCTGAAAGCTGAGAAGAAATAAAGGGGTCCTGTGAGCAGGAAAATGAAATTAAAGGAATAAAAGAAACAAGGCAAAAGAATGATCAATGTGAAAATTCTTTCTTTCATATAACATAATCTTTACTTGAAATATAAAGATATATATTTAGAATTACAGATCCTAAATAGTTCTATAAAAATGACTCAATTTTATTAGATTACAAAGTTTAAAGCACAATAAATTTCTAAGGTTGGAGATTTTTAGACTTGATTAGTAGAGTTCATTTTCCCAGCACTTAGAGAGAAAAAATTAAAGAGAGGAGAGGGGAATGGGGGGAAATGTATGGGAAATTGAAAATAATATAGAACTAATGCCTACTAGGATATTATTCTCATTCATAAAGTCCTGAAGGCCAAATTCAGGCAAATGCTGTGGACAATAATAATCCCACAGGGTATCGGAGAGAAGCTCATTTTATTATAAGATTAGGCTCAGCTCCAAAATAAGCTACATCAAAGAAACATGAAATAAAAAGTCAAATTCAATACCTGGGTACGGTTTGATTTCATTATCAAAAAGAAGTTTTATGCTTTTCCATGTAGAGTTAAAACACTAATTGAGACCAAACTGCAGTTGCTCTTTTGACCAGAATATAAAATGGCCTTCGCCCACATAATTCTCTCAGAGTCTTCTAGGCATATCTCCCAAGGATCTAGGAAAGATGGATTGAAACTTGAAAGTTATAATGCCAGAGTATAGTCAATGTTGGCATTATATTCTGGTCACTCAGCCATTGTTAAACATGTCCAGATTTTAGAAGCAATACATAAAACCTCAAAATTGATCAGGAGTTTCTTCTTGCACAGAAACTCTTACCTTTCAATAGAGTAATATTAGTCTCTGGGCTAGCAATGCACTCCACCCAGTGGTGTGTCAGAGTAAAAATGTCTTTTATAAAGGCTAAACCTGACCTAATTTCCTTCTATTTTTCCAACCCCAGAATTACAAAATGTTAGATAAATACATAAAGTGTAGCCTGAACTTTACTCTCCTAATGAAAAAATAGGAGTGATGCATTCCCTTTTGTGAAAAGATCATGTCTTCCAATTTTTTAAGAAAATAAAAATAAGTACACTCTTTAGTACTGTGTTCATATATGAATTATGAATAAGTTAATCAACCTTCAAGTGTATACCCCCCCACACACATACACACACATATACACACATGCATTACTAAAAGTGAGCTTCTGAGGTCGTATAAGAATGCACTGACTTACTATCATTTGAACTGAGAGCAGAGACGTGCCATTTTCCTGAGAGTTTTTAATTGTTTCCATAGAGATACCAAACCCCACTGACCAAAAAAAAAAAAAAAAAAAAAAAAAGAAAGAAAGAAAAGAAGAAGAAAGAAAGAAAGAAGAAAAGAAAACCTGAACACCTGTGACTTGAATGCATGGAGAATGCGCTCCTTAGATTTACCGTAATACCTGTGTAGAGGCTTAACAAGAATATCTTGGCCCAATCCTGTTGAAATATCCAAATAGTTTCTTTATGCCCTTGCCCTAGATGGCAGAGCATACAGTAAATACAATGGAATTTTTCTTTTGTAATTTATTATTGTGATAATCAATGATCATTAGATGTCAAAGATACTGTGACTTGGGTAAACAATGTTCTGAGACTAGGTCTCCTCTGGGAAATTACACTGCAAAATTTTGGTTGTCATTTGCTTCTTATAAAGAATGAGCCAAAATAAAAACTGAATTAGGATTTGGTTGTCTAATGCAATTTGGAATTTTTCCCTATTAAACATGGAAGCACATAAAAGCTGATGTTTCCATTTAATAGAATAAGAAAATATAGAAAACAAATACTTCAGGCTATATGGCTAGGGTTTGAAGAAACAATGAGATAATGTCAATGAGATAAAAACTATATGGTGGGTAACAAGCCTGGACTAGGTGACAAGACAACTTAACTATTCTTATTCTAGATCTGCCATTAAACAATTACTTGACGTTAGGCAGGTCACAAAACTTCTGAACCAAAATTTCATCACATATGAAAACATATCCCCCTAAAACTAGTTTATTTCCATTGCCAAGGAGAAAGAGGGTTAATAATTTCTAACTTTGTTAACATAATGAACCTTTTGAGAATCTGAAAAAGCTGATGAAATCTATGAACACCTTGCCTATGAAAATGTTCACATCCATAGACAGAAAATGATTTGCATATAATTTTAGGGTTCTGTGAACCCCTTGAAACCTATTTATAGACCACACATTTCATGAAAAAAAACTTGGATAATCAATTATATACTTGTATATCTCAACCAATAGGAAATCATTTATTTCTGTCCTCAAGTCTCAAGCAGAGTATATAGCAGAGTTGGTACTCAATACAGTTAGAGCATATAAATTTTTTTTTAGTTATTTTAAAGTCAAAGCTATGAGTTAGAGACTTTAACATCATCCTCTCAATAACTTGAGTTCAAATGGAAAATAGAAACTAGGAACCACATTAATATTGACTTAACTCAGTGGATATTTACACTTTCACACAGTGCAATTAGACAAAAAGAGAACATTGGAGAAGATACTCATATGTATAAAAATGTAGAGAAGGTGGCATCTTTACTCAATTTTATAGTCATCTCTTTAGCTTTTATGTGATGTATTTGTTGCATAATTTTATCATCAAAAATGTAATTATTCTATCATCACTTCATGGAATGCAAAAATTTTTTTCTTATAAAACATTTTCAATGAAAGGCAACATAAAATGCTTACAGTCATTGTTCATTAAGTACTTCTGTCATGGTTTGCATATGACAGCATCTGTAATATCATGTTTTCCAATCTCATCATACCATTGTGACTCTCATCAAATACACAGTCCTGTTCATTGCAGCAATGTAGACAATGAGGTACAATCAAAGCTCATTACCAAGTTGCTCCCAATTACACTGGACTCAGTGACAGAGTCCAAAGATGTCCCTGTTTAGAGTAATTTTCTTACTATTATCCAGAAAAGCCAAAGAATTGACACTACCCTGTCATATTACAACACGATTACATTGCATGATCAAAACAGATTTTCAAAAATTTAGCTTAACTAAGGAGAGAAATCATTGTTAGAAACAAATTTAAATGATGTAGAAGTTTAACCTTGGATGTTACCTAATTTTTTGAAACTGGTTTCTGCATATGAAAAATGTCTAAGATAATACCAGTTTTGGTTTTTCAATCCCATCATCATCAATCTAAAGTATATAGCAACATGCCTGACCACAAGTAAATACCGAATATGTGGTAACTGATGCATTACTATTCTCAAAATTATGATTACAATCACACAACTAATTATGATCATAGCAGAACTTAGGCTCCCCAAAATTTTCTTTTCCCTCCACAGTAAAATAAAAAATCCTGAAACTCTCTCTAATAGACACTGCTTATTGTAAATCTAGAACATCAACTAACCAATGTTTCAAAAATAATTATACATGACCAATAGTTCCAGTGTTGCTTAAAATTGTATTTAGTACGTTCCTGCCTACAAGGTTTGTTTCTAAAAGAAACAATGTAACAGTCACTATCACTTGCCCTTTGCATTAAGTACAGCTCAAAATAGTTTCTTAAATTAAAAGACTGCTAAAATGTGTATAATATTATTATAACTACAGTATCTGGTGTCTTTGAACTAGGATCTGATAACAACTTTGACTCGGATCTTTGTGCAAATCACTGTTTACCAGCTGTAACTACTAAGCAATGTACTAGGACATTTTTGACACACTCAAAACACTGAAATGAATGTAGTTGTATCCTATATGTCCTTATAAGGCATCTGTTGAATAGCAAAACACTTGTACTTAATTGATATTTAAATAATTATAGAAATGTATGATTACTTCTTAAGTGAAAAATTTTTTGATCCTCCTTTAGTTTTATTTATAGTAAAGAACTATAATAAAATAATGGTCAGATATTTCATATCATTTCAAATTATGGAAAGAGCTTGTAATTACTCCTTTCATTAACATTAATATCTGTTGTGTATAACTTTCTTTGGTATTTTTTAATCTTCTAAAAGTAGAAACTGACAAGATTTGCTTTACTTTCAGTGAATTAAGATGCTTTCATTGCATAAGAACAATTTCGCTGATAATTCTTCTATAGAGTTGCTTCTATCTTCTCTGAAAGATACAGGAATATTAGCAAAGGATTTGGGAGATGGGAACATTACCAGGGGACATAAAACGACTTGGTGATAAACTCCAACTGTGTCCTACTCCAGAGCAATAGCAATGTGGTCATTTTCCAAATTAGTCTAATTTTCCTGACTTTTGCTTTGCCCCCAATAGCATAACATGAGGAATTCTGAAAAAATGACGAGACTCTACGTTTATAAACATTATGAAAGAAAATCAAGGGTTGTATTTTCTGTCTAAATTGAAGGTTAGTTTTGTAGGGAAATCCTGGCCTGAAAAATTAAGACAGATTTGAACTTCTTTTTCAGACTCTAGTTATCTCAGAGATTCATACTGATAGCTTGAGGAAGAAGACTATTCTCTAACACTGTTTTGATTTCACCCCTGGAAAAATAAAGACTGGAACTTTATGGCTCCCACACCAGCTACTCCAAAATAAATCTGTAGAAATAAATGCCAATGTGCAACGTGTGAACAGACAGTATCAGTCTTAAAGGATATATAAATAACTTCTGAATTATTACACTGTATCTTCAATATATCAGCTTCACACAAAAAAAGTACCAGCCCAATGTAATATAGACAGTGAAATTATCCATTCTTTTCCTTTGTGTTTTGTGGATAATTATAGAGATGAGGTACTTTCATTAGTTCATTTGTTCAGTTATTTGATGAGATTTCAGCCTAACAATTGTATAACCTAGGCTCAGTTGAAACAACGGTTTTAGCAAAACTAAAAACTCAAAGACTTTTCAGAATATTGCCCTACCTTATATTAAGAAGTGAGATTAGTAGTTTGAAAATCTTGGGAAACCTCCAAAACATTAGAGCACGGCTTCTAACTAATATTTTTGATGTTCGAATGAGTTCAGTGGTTATAGTTTTGTAGCACAATTTTCCAAATAATTTATTTTCATGTTATTTGTATTTTTGTCATCACTGATAGTCTTTCCAAAATGTTCAGTTACTTAGTGTACATACAAAGGTATTTTTAAAAATTATTGTGAACCAATTTGTTACAAATTACATTCTTCAGTTGTATTTTAAAATGTTAGGTAAGATATTAGTATAGCTCCTCTGACCTCTGCTGCCTTAGAAGATAAGAGTGACAGATTTAGGAAATCGTGATATTTTATCTAAGGGAAACTCTTGACATTGCCTATTGTCAACCTAAGCAAGTTTTAAATGGTCGAATACGAGTCATGATTATTCAGTCAAAATACCACAGGTCTAGAAGGAGGACACTTAACCAGCAAAACACCATAACAGATTTGAATGCATGTGAATAACAAAATGATTGGACAAGGAATTACACATTCCTTGAGAGGAAGATTTGTAAAATTTTAATACTGCATCAGTGGCTCTCCAGTGTAGTTCTAGATATTCTGCTTCTGGTCCTCAGGCCACACCTAGGCCTACTGAAACTAAATCTCCATACATGGGTGGGGCCCATCCATCTGCATCTTTAACAAAATCCTTATGAGAATGCACATCAGGCTTTATTAATCACAAAGAAAAGGAATAATAAAAGGCAATGAATTAAATTCCCTTCTCAGAAAGCTTTAAGAAAAAACAAAAAGGAAACAAAAACAAAGCATCATGATGAAGGAAGTAAGAAAAATAAAAGAAGAAAATGATTTGAGAATAAGATAATTGAAAAACTATACCTAATATATTGTCCTATTTTTAAAGAAAATTAATGAAAGATAAACTACTAGTTAATCAAGAAAATGCAGCAATAAAGTATAAACATTCAAAATAAAAAATGACAAAAAGGAAATAATCTTTGAAAGCAAAGAAATTAAAACATACATATGCACACACCCCCAGAGGACCCTAGAGGACTGCTTTGCAGAGTTCTAGTCAAATACAATTGAAAAGTTAGATAGTTTCTCTAGAGAAATAGATATTACCAAATTGACTCAACTTCCATTATAAATCTTAGCACATCAATGCATAAAAACACAGACAGCTATCAAAGAATTACTTTACAAAAAAGCATCAGGCCCAGATGGTTTCACAGGAGATTTTAACTACTTTCAACAACTATATAGCCTGAAGAGTCTACAAATTATTCCAATGTCATGAAAAGGAATTAAAATTTCATAATTCCTTCTATGAAACAAGTGTAACAGTGATATCTAACAAAAATAAAGACATTGTAAAGAAGAAAACCAAATCCCAATATCACTCATAAATAATTCCACAATACCACATAAAAGATTAACAAACAGAATTGAATTATATGTTTTGAAAATAATGCACTGTGACTAAATGGGATTTATCTCAGGAATGTAAAAACATTTCTTACTGTCACACATTATATTATAAAACTAAAGGTGAAAATTAGGACTATCTCTATAGATACTGACAAAAAAAATCTTCAAAAATTAAACAACCATTTATGATACAAAAATACTCAAGAATATGGGAATGGAGGAATACTTTAAAACCTATAATAAAGAAGATACAGGTTTTGGACTAACATATATTTGTGTGTGTGTGTGTGTGTGTACAGATATATGTATATTCCAGAAGCAATATGTATGTGTGTGTATATACACACACACACACACACATATATATGTTAGTCCAAAACCTGTATCTTCTTTACTGAGAAAAGAGAAGAAGCATTTCCACTAAAATTGGGACAAAGGTAAGCTTGGCCATTATTTATGGATATTCAGCAATGTACTTGAAATACTAGCCAATGTAATTAGATAACTGATATTAATTAGTGGCACAAGAATCGGTAAAGGAGAAGCAAAAATGATGTCTGTTTCCAGATGATATGACAGTATACTATAAACCCCTATAAAATCAATGTTAAAGCAAACTCAATTAAAGAGGCAGTAAGTAACTGGATGCACATTAACATATAAAAATAAGTAGCTTCAATATACTAATAAATGAATAAAGAGTGTAATGATAGAGAAATTCTTTTTATAATGTCAATAAAGAAGATTAAGTACTTAGGAGTTAATATTTAGGAATTAATATATTCATTTAAGGAATTTTTAATGCTTCCTAAAGACATAAAAGTAGACTTGAACAAATGGAAAAGACATGTCCTGTTTTTGTCTAACACAACTCAACATTATAAAGATCTCAGTTCTAAGTGAAATTGTAAACTTGATGAAATTCCAATAAAACCTCCAGCAAGCTATTTTATGAAGTTAGGGTGATCTAAAATTTATTTTAAAAGGCAACATGAAAAAATAGCCAGAAAAACACTAAAATGAAAAACTATAAAAGGAATAAACACTACTATACTTTCGAATATACCACAAAGTCTCTGTTACTAGCCTGTTGTACTGGCGTATAAATAGACAAATAATCCAAAAAAAATAGAACGCAGAAACAGTCCTTGTATACGTCCTTGGCATATGTTAAAGGTGGCATCTTAAATTCTTAGGGTGAAGATAAACTTTTTCATAAGTGGTACTGGAACTACTGGCTAGCCATTTGAAGAAAAAGATAAAATTAGGTTCGTATCTGATAGTATACACCAAAATAAACTCCAAACAAATTAGAGATCTAAATGTAAAAATGAAATAACGCAAGTACCAGAAAATATGAATGAATATGAACTGGATTAAATACAGGCTTTCTAAATACAAATCAAAATTCAGAAGCAATGAAATAAAAAAATTCATAAATTTGACTACATACAAAATGTAAAAATCTGCAGGACAAATTTGCAAAGTTAAAATAAATCTGAAAAACTGGGAGAAAATATTCACAACTTATACCACAGACAAAAGGCTAATGTCCACAATATATCAAGAATTCTTAAAAATTGCGAAAAAAGCATCAAAAACATAAAAACCGGAAAAACATATAAACTGAAAATTTCTACAAAAGGTATACAAACAGCCATATATATATGTGTGTGTGTATATATAGATAAATGTGTGTTTATGACAGAGTCTTGCTCTGTTGCCCAGGCTGGAGTGCAATGGCATGATCTTGGCTCACTGCAACCTCTGCCTCCCAGGTTCAAGCAATTCTCCTGCCTCAGCCTCCCAAGTAGCTGGGATTGCAGATGCATGCCACCACACTGGGCTAATTTTTGTATTTTTAGTAGAGATGGAGTCTCACCATGTTGGCCAGGCTGGTCTCAAACTCCTGACCTTGTGATCTGCCAGCCTCAGTGCTGAGATTACAGGCGTGAGCCACTGAGCCTAGCCAGCCCCCCGAAGTATTAAAATATTTGAACTCAGTCATAATCAGTGAAGTGCAAATTAAAACACTGCGATACTGTTTCTCAATTCTCAGATCGATCAAAATTAGTGACATTGCGTTCTGTTCATGAGGGTGTGGGGAAACAGGCACTGCAGTAAGAGGTTATACCAACAGGTTTAAACAGGATATGTCTTTTCCATTTGCTCAAGTCTACTTTTATGTCTTTAAGCATCATTAACTCATTCATATGGACTCCCATGCATTACTGGTGGAAATACAGTAAATACAAAAGGGTCTAACCCTTTTGGAGAGAAATCAGTCCAACTTCTAAGACTCTATCCTAAAGATACGGTAAACAAG
This sequence comes from Macaca nemestrina, assembly GCF_043159975.1. Classification (NCBI taxonomy): domain Eukaryota; kingdom Metazoa; phylum Chordata; class Mammalia; order Primates; family Cercopithecidae; genus Macaca; species Macaca nemestrina. The sequence continues at coordinate 159,159,991 of NC_092128.1, read as the reverse complement.
TAGAAAATATATGATACAAGGATATGCTTTGCAATATTATTTTTCATTGACAAATATTGGAAACGACCTATTGCTAATGGAAAGGAAGTTTGTTGAATACACAGTCGTGCGTCACTCAGTTAATCAGGAATATGGTCTGAGAAATGGGGTATTAGGTGATTTCATCACTGTGCAAATATCATACTTGTGTACTTAAACCTACTGGTATTGCCTACTTAAACCTATGTGTATAGACCTCTTAAAGCTAATGCTATAGCTTACTGAAGTATGCATACTTAAGTATACAACTTTAGCATATGTATTTAAGTATACTGGTATAGCTTACTTAAGTAGAGCCCACTTAAACCTATTGCTATAGCCTACCACACACATGGATTATATAGTATAGCCTACCGGAACAAATCTGTGCAGAATGTTACTGTATTCAATACTGTAGGCAACTGTTTCACACAATGGTGTTTGCACATCTAAACAGAATGAAAATAGAAAAGATACAGTAAAAATACGGTGTAAAAGATAAAAAACGGCACACATATACAGGACACTTGCCACCAGTGGAGCTGTAGGACGAAAGTTGCTGTGGGTGAGTTGATGGGCGAGTGAATGTGAAGACAAGGACATTACTGCACACTACTATGAACATTATAAACACTGTACACTTAGGCTACACTACATTTATTTAAAAGATATTTTCTTTCTTCAGTAATAAGTGAACCTTAGCTTACTGTCACTTTTATTATTTATAAACAATTTTTTAAACATTGTCTCTTTTGTAATAATACCTAGCTTAAAATACTAACACACTGTACAGCTACACAAAAATATCTTTCCTTATATCACTGCTCGCTAAGCTTTTTATATTTTATATTTATTTATTTATTTATTTATTTATTTTTTTTGAGTAGGAGTCTCTCTCTGTTGCCCAGGCTGGAGTGCAGTGATGCGATCTCGGCTCACTGCAAGCTCTACCTCCCAGGTTCATGCCATTCTCCTGCCTCAGCCTCCCGAATAGCTGGGACTACAGGCGCCGCTACCACGCCCGGCTAATTTTTTGTATTTTTTTAGTAGAGACAGGGTTTCACCGTGTTAGCCAGGATGGTCTCAATCTCCTGAGTTTGTGATCCACCCACCTTGGCCTCCCAAAGTGCTGGGATTACAGGCACGAGCCACCACGCCCGACCTAATTTCTTTATTAAAAATGAAGACATGAACACCCACATTAGCCATGGCTCTCACAGAATCAGAATCATCAATATCCCTGTTTTCCACCTTCACATTTTGTCCCATAGAAAAGTCTTCAGGACAATATCATGCATGGAGCTCTCATCTCATCCTATAATAACAATGTCTTCTTCAGGAATGCCTCCTGGAGGACTTGCCTGAGGCTGTTTTACAATTAACCTTCTTTTAAAATACTTAAGTAGAAGAAGTACACTCTAAAATAATGAAAAAGAGTACAGTATAGCAAATAGATAAACCAGTGACATAGTTGTTTATTATCAAGGGTTATGTATTGTACATAACTGGATGTGCTACCCTTTTATACAACTGGCCTCACCCGTAGGTTTGTTTACACCAGAAGTAACACAACCTCTTGAGTAATGCTTTGTGCCATGACATTTCAATGGCGACAATGTCACCATGTGATAGAAATTTCTCAGCTCCATTATAATGTCATGGTACCACTCTCATATATGCAGTTCCTGGTTAACGAAAACATCATTGTGCAGTGCGTGACTGTGCTATGTGAAATCAACACAACAGGCAATGTGCAGTTGTAAAAAAGAAAGGAATGTCTCTATGAGTTGATTTGGAGAGGTTTCCAGAATAATCTCTTAATTGAGGAAAGCAAATTGTAAATGAGCATCTGATGTAGCTACCTTTCGTGTAAGAAAGAAAGGGATACAAGAAAGTAAATATGTATCTTCTTATTTGTGCAAAAGAAATACAGGAAGGAAAGCCCAGAAGCTACAGGAAGTGGAAGAGAAATGAGTAGGGAAAAGGGTGTAATGGGAACACGGAGGGAAGGAGCTACAGGGAACAACATCTTTCTGGGTGTAAATTCTAAAAAATAGTTTTGCATCTTAGAACCATGGAGATTTTCACATATCCCCCCACAACTTAAAAAAAAATCAAAATAAACCAGGATATCAGGTGGACATGGAGTGGAATACAAATAGTAAAAAATGAAGCTAGCTATATTATAAATGAATGACATCACCACACCGAATAGGGTGGGAAGAAAATAACAAACTAAAGTAATTATTATTGCTTTAAATATTTTAGTACTTAGTAAAAGTATTTTGAATATACTGCACTCTATTACATGAATATGATCAGTCAATCTGTTTTTACACAGATAAGGTTTAGCAACTTTGTAACCATGCGATGTGTGTACCAGGATTGAACAAATAAGTAAATATACTGTAGAGAATAAGAGCTTAATTTTTCATTGTTTGAAAAAATTTAGAAGGAAAGGCAGAAGACTAAAATTAACCTATTCCATTAGAATAAAATCAGAGATGCCAGTATTAACTCACATTTGTTAATATATTTATAAACAAAGAGATACGGAAATAAATATGGATGAACAACTATGCATGGAGTGGTATAAATTCCTATAGTCCCTAACTCTATCCATTAACAGGGCCTAGAAGAAATAATACTTCAGTAGCAGTAAGTATACTTAGACTCAAATCTTAGTTTCTAAATACCATTTTCTATTAAAGAAACTGGATATCCTTAGACTTGTGGTATATTCCAGGACTGGGCAGGAAAAATATAATATGAATCTGGAATATCTTGTGATGACAGGAATAAGAAAGTGCTAGAAAAAATGGGGGACATGTTGAATGGATATTGAAATCGGCCTGAAAAGCATTCCCAACGGCAGAAGCTGAAATAATTTGGACAACAAAATACACAGTGATAGTATTTAGGGATTATAACCCCTAAAATAAATAAACAGCTATGTGTCCACACTGATGTAAATTATATAACTAAACAACCAAACGGGGGAGAAAAACCACCTCCTTTAAAAGAATCCCAATTAAGAAATGTAGAAGGAATGAAGAATATCACAAAATCACATTAAGCAAACACAAGATTAATAATTGTTTCAGACAAGATCTACTATTTAATGTTAAAATTAGGGGGTGAAAGATGGAAGAAAAACAGACTATTTCCTGCATATATATTAACTATGAAGGAAGAAACAGTAACCTTACATGGGAAAAACCCGACAGGAACCACCTCACTCAAGTGCTAAAGGTTAACGTCTTCAGTAATAAGAGATGTTGAAAAAATGCACCTGCCGACACGATGCACTGAGTCAGGCATAGCAGTTATTCTTTCCCAAATGCGTAACTTCAAATTACTCATGAGAAAACATCAGACAAACCCAAATCGAGGGACATTCTACAAAATAACTGACCAGTACTCATCAAAAGTGTCAATGTCATAAAAGACAGAGACTGAGAAACTACAACATAGTGAGAAGACAAACAGACCCAACAAAAACAGGTGATGTGGAATCCTGAATTTTATATCAATTTCTGGGTTTGATAATTGTGCTCTAGGCATGTATGTTGTTACCATTAGGGGAAACTAGGTGAAGGATATATGTAAATGCTCTATGTTCTTTGCACAACTTTTATGTAGCTCTATAATTATTACATGAAAACAAAAGTTAAAAAAGACGTGGCAGCATTTTAAAAGCGAGGATTTTACTTTTGACTTGGCACTGTGATCTGGGTTCTAGACCTAGCACAGATGATAACAAATGTGACTTTAGGATGTTAGCTCCAGCCTCTAGGCTTCAGACATCCATTTATTTATTCAATGTCCATTCACGATGTAATTGAATAGGATGTCCTGTAATGATTTTTTTTCTATTCTAATTTTCTATTGTCTATGAAAAACTGGCGGAGAGTTTTGAACATTTCTTTATGACTTTATTTTCTTGTACTATGCTATTTATACTGCTCCGGCTATTTCATTTAAGTTACTCAAATAAATAGTTTTCAAACAAATCTTGTTTCATTTCTAAATTTGGTGTTGTGTTTTTGTCATTGTTATTTACTTTTATGGAGAAACACAAGGCAACAGAGAGCGTAAACTACTCTTTGGCATCATATATCATTTATCTGTAAATATATTACATTCTTTTTCTAAAAGACTGGTTAAATGCTTAGAAAGATTAACTAGCCTTTCATAGAATGCCAACTGTGAAAGGCATAATAAAAGGTGGTGGGAATAGAGAAATGAATAAGAAACAGTCCGGGCTGTAAGGAGCTGACAATTTAGACTGAGAGCAGACATGTATGTAAATGAATATTTGTAAGTCAATGTGAAAAGCACTATGATACAGATATGTACCATCTCAGACAGGAACAATCAATTCTGCCTGGAGGAGTAAGGCAAGCCTTTTCAAATGAGATCCCAGAGCATTAAAGGACCAGCAGATATTTTTTTCAGGTGAAAAAGGAATAAAAAGAATTTTAATGCATATAGAACAATATGTGCAAATGTATAGAGCTATGAAAAGCTGGTGAGAGTTTCACACCAACTGAATCACACACTGAAGAACAGTGGGAAGGGCTTTAAAACGCTAAGCTAAGGTAGAAGGACTAACTTATCACCTTCTAATTCTTATCCTACTTACCGCTGTTCTTTCTTGCTCTCTTTCTATTACACCACAGTTCATATAAAAAACAAACATCCTAGACTTACTCCAGGAGCTTTGCCTTAAGCCCGCAGGCAACAAGAAGCAAAAGGCTCATTCTTGTTTCTAACGTCTAACTGTATTCTATAAACATTCATGAGGAAAGGATCCTCTATATACAAGACTGAATATATATAAATAAGAAACAGTCTACCCTGGAGGTGTTTAAGTGGGTGAGAAACACAGTCAAAAAGATTTCCATAAAAAATAACAGTTTTGAAATAACTTCTCCCTACATATATCCTCAACCATCTACATCCCTTTCTACAACACATGCATGGAGACCTATGAGCTGGTTTATAGGTCGGGACCAGACATTGGGAAGCTGGGTGAGCATTTTAGGCGGGTCCTTACGTCATTCATCACACTAAACTGTAACATATTGTCAGAATTCATTGGGCTTTGGGGAAGCTGTCTGGATTTTGTGTAGACAAAATATCTTCTCAACGCCACCGCTTGGGCAAAGGCTAGGCTGGCTGACCCAATTTCCATTCCTTCTAAGCAAGCATTTTTCTCATTTATTTGTTCAACTGTTTATACTTCATGCTGAAACCATTTTTTAAATGAGCTATATATAGATTCATATGCAAAACTATCAACAATAAACTATATGTAGTTACTAACCTATGTTTAATATTATACTAAATTCAGCTCAATATTTGAAATTTAATTAAAGGTTTTTTTTTTTTAATATGAAACTGTGATGACCTATTTAAAAATGAACATCCTGGATGGGTGCAGTGGTTCATACCTGTAATCTCAACACTTTGGGAGGCCGAGGCACGTAGATCACCTGAGGTCAGGAGTTCAAGACCAGCCTGGGCAACATGGTGAAACCATGTCTCTACTAAAAATACAAAAATCAGCCGGGTGTAGCAGCAAGTGCCTGTACTCTCAGCTGCTTGGGAGACTGAGGCAGGAGAATCACTTGAACCTCAGGGAGGCGGAGGTGTCAGTGAGCCAAGATTGTGCCGCTGTACTCTAGCCTGGGCAACAGAGTGAGACTCCACTTCAAATAATAATAATAATAATAAACAAAAAAAAAACCGGACATCCTGCGGAATTCTTGGTATTGAATAAGGCCTATAAAGAAGAAATAAATAAATAAATAAGAGAAGAAAAAATGTCACTTCTAAGCTCAAATGACAATGTTTAAAATACTAAAACCCCCATTTTCAGGTATTGCTTTACTAAAGATGAAATTGGTCATGCCTTTAAATACACACAGTTTTAAATCTAAAACATAACTTCAGAATTATTCTGCATGTACCCAATATCATAATTGCATTTAGTTAGGAGAAGGCTTTGATACCCAAAAGGTCAGGTAAAACAATTTGTATTGTTTTCAAAAATTACATGCAGCAATCGGGTACAAGGTAATGGCATCATTTTGACCATGATCTAGAAATCTGTCACTATTCCAGCTAGCTCTAACTGAAGTTATTTTTTTTCTTGAAGCAAATATGATATCTGAAGAACACTATTTTTCCCCAATAACATTTAAATTATTTAAATTGCATTGAAAACTTTTTTTTTTCCTCACTGTGTTGCTCAGGCTGGAGTACACTGTACAATTATGGCTCACTGCAATCTCCACCTTCTGGGCTCAGATGATCCTCAGGTGGGAGGATCTTCTTAGTATAATATTAAACATAGTTTAGTAATTATGTATAGTTTATTTTTTATAGTTTTGCATATGAATCTATGTGTAGCTCATTTAAAAAATGGTTTTAGCGTGAAGTATAAACAGCCTCCGAAGTAGATGGACCCACAGGTGCACACTACCATGCCTGGGTAATTTTTTTATTTATTGTAAAGATGGGGTTTCACCATGTTGCCCAGGCTAGTCTTGAACTCCTGGGCTCAAGCCATCTTCCTGTCTCAGCCTCCCAAAATGTGAATTACAGGCATGAGCCACTGCACCCAGCCTACATTGAGCATTAGAATATACAAATGTGATAGTCCAGAATGGTAAGCCTCTGTTTTTCTGTTTTCTTCATTTTATCTTGCTGTAAACATAAGATTTCAAAAATTGTATCCTCTACTGACTTTTCTTGGCAAGTCTGACATCTATTATTAATCAGAATATTCACTTTAAATCTATTATTTTCAATATTCTATCAAGGCTGCCAGCAAAAATATTTTACAAGCAAACTCATTTGATTTTTAGAAATTTTTAAGTGCATTATTCTAGATTACACTTGCATAGTGAGTTCAAATAATACATATCATGTTAGAATTGCAGTTATTAGCACTGAAATACTTTAGTCAATACTTTCTTTATAGAGTAAATAAGTATGAGAAAAATGTTATTGAAATGATGGGGATTTTGTCTTTTTTAGTTTGAACTCTTAAAAAATAAACATACAACTAAAATCACAACAGAATTTCTATGTTATGGTAACTAAACAGTTTCTTATTCTTGTCAATCATTAAATACATATTTTTAAGGTTGAAGATGGTGACTCTAAAGAGAATTCCTGAAATTTCAAAAGCTATGATTACTGGCTTCGGAGGCCCAATGCATGGCTTACATGTAGAGCTCTTCTTGGAAACCAACGCTATTATCTTTCCCGTTATTTGTGGTGTTCACATTTTAAAGGATGGAGGCTGGGAAAGTTCAGCTTATTCAATAAGTCAAGTTAAGAAAAAAAACAACCCACTAAATTCCATACAATGTGTTCCCCTTTCAGAATACCATCAGTTTTCTCTCTCAACTTTATTCTTCACTCATTTCCATACACCTCGTAAACATATTTCAGAATTTTTCTGCAACATTTCAATTGAGCTATTATGGGTGCCAATAAATACCTATAGGCAACACTAAGTAACGTTTCCCCACAGAAATTCCCTCCAAGATCAATTTAGTGTTATCAGTTAATGACACTCATTATGCAAGTTTTGAGAAAGAAACAAATATTAATAAAATAAAGGTTAGGCCGGGCATGGTGGCTCATACCTGTAATCCCAGCACTTTGGGAGGCCAAGGTGGGAGGATTATGAGGTCAAGAGATAGAGACCATCCTGGCCAACGTGGTGAAATCCCATCTCTACTAAAAATACAAAAATTAGCTGGGCATGGTGGTGTGCATCTGTAGTCCCAGCTTTACTTGGGAGGTTGAGGCAAGAGAATTGCTTGAACCTAGGAGGTGGAGGTTGCAGTGAGCCGAGATTGTGCCACTGCACTCCAGCCTGGGCGACAGAGCGAGAATCTGTCTCAAATAAATAAATAAAATAGAGGTTATGCCCTCAAAGAAGTTACAGTTACCCATACTACTAGATCCTTTTCTAATTTCAGTTGAACTCCATTTTCATCTCTCATCATATTACCTTCATAACTCCAATCAACCTGATTTTCAATTTTCTCTTCTTTATTATAAATCCAATGAATCAAGGGTTTTTTAAAATGTTAACCACAAAAGTTCTAAATTTCCCTTTGTTTTTTTAAAACTCTGAATCAAATTACTCCTGAACTATTTTTTTACTCTCCCAAATGAAAATTTCAAAGAATTTTGGAGGTCTATACATGAGAATTATGTATATCAAGTTGTGAAATCAAGTTAGAATGTTTTACATAACTGGCAAAGCAAACTGATATTAAAAAAAAAAAGCTTAGATCCTCACAGTTTAAGTCCCCATAAACTTATTAAGAAAACAAAATGTCATATTTTACACTCTCAACTAAAAACAAACTTTATTAAAATTTAAGTAGTTTTTCTAGCAGAATTTGTTTGATGATTTTAAATGTCTGTGACAGTTCCTTCAAATTTTCTCTGAAATAAGAGATGACTCTATGAAAGGTACTAAGAATTATTACCCAAGTTTGAAGGCATTTACATTCTAGCAGCACCTAGCTTATCAGCCAGAAGCAGAGATCCTGTTCCAAGAAGGAATGTTTGCCTCTACGGCACATTAATGACAAGTTCCTGTCTGTAAGAGGCAAAGCAGAGGAAGTCACAATTTCTCTGAATAAAAATAAGTTTTTGTACAAAGCCAAAATATTGCTGTGTTTTTTTTCACTGGAAGTAGAGGACAAATCCAGAGGGAAGAGATAGAGATGCTATGGAATGCAGCTGGGAATGTGACATGGATTTGAAAACATAAACTACTATTGCCATCAAATGTTTTGAAGTTTGGGGTAGGTAAAAACAAACATATAAAAAACGAGTCACACAAACAGGCAAAAAGTAACATCTGTAATGTTCTTATAAGAATTGTGTAATAAATTCTGATTGGCTAGAAGGGATTTTTGCAGACGACAAGGTATTTAAATGAAATACTGGACAGGTGACGGTGATAATAACAGTTACAGATCAATGATTGTTTACTATTTGCAAATCCTTTTTTTTTTTTTTTTTTGTCATTTTTGAGACCTAGTCTCACTGTATTGCCCAGGTTGGAATACAGTGGCACAATCTTGGCTTGCCGAAGCCTTTATCTCCCAGGTTCAGACAATTCTCTTGCCTCAACCTCACAAGTAACTGGGGACTACAGGTTCACACCACCACACCTGGCTAATTTTTGTATTTTTTGTAGAGACAGGGTTTCACCATGTTGGCCAGGCTGGTCTTGAACTCCAGACCTCAGGTGATCTACCCACCTCAGCCTCCCAAAGTGCTAGGGTTAGAGGCATGAGCCACTGCACATAGCCTGCAAATTCTTTAAATGTGTCACCTCGCTTAACCTTTACCTCAAGTCTGCAAGACTGGCACTGGAGGTATATGGCTCCTTTTGAAATCTGAAATTCCAAATCAAAATAATTTCTAAACATGAAAGACATTTCAAGTTTGGAATCAACTAATATTAAATCAAAAACTACCTATACTATCTATTTATTAACTTTAATGTTATTATTCATATATATTAATGTCTTTGGCCACCCAAGACCTTGCTGGGGATGTTACATAATGTATAACATAACCACTCTAACTTTTCGAAAATTCAAACTATTCTAAATACATCTGGAACCCGAAGAGTTTCATAGTGAGGCTCAAAACAATTTAATAACTTGCCCAAACTGATCTAGTGAATAAAAATCAGAAGTAGAATTCTTTTAGGTAAAGATGAAAAGCAGTAAGAGTTTTTATAGCAGAAGCAGCATGAACTAAAATAGATGGAATATGATGTGTTAAAGAAACAAGAGGCTTCCTGCAGCTCTAACTGTGGAAATAACCATCAGAGAAATAAGACCAGAAAGAGGATGTAGGGAAGGCTATGAGGAACATTTAACTGTGCAGTTGGGACATGGACATCAAAGCAACAGAGTCACAAAAGATTCTTAGAAAATGAGAGATGTGATCTTAATTTTTGAAAGAAAATTTAGGCAAATGGAAAGAGTACGCACAACATACCCGAAGGAATAAAGACTTGAAGATCAGTTGGAGAATTGCTGCAATATTCTAGCTACCATACTTTAGCTAGGGTATGCATGATGAACAGCACAGAGGAAGTCTGTCTTGAAAATAACCTTCAACTTGTATGAATAAAAATTTTATTTCCTGATGAGACATGGTGAGAGGGTTGTTATCAGAACGGAGTGGCAGTGCATAGTGATGGGTGATTTGGATTCCTTATTACAGTAGATAGATAGTATGCAGATGTTCTAAGGAATTGCTAGATCATCTGGTTATTTTTCCTCCTTTTTTTAAAAAAAAATAAAAATCAAAAAACATCCATATCCTAGGCAAGGCCCCTCTGCTACATGTTTGCTTGTTTGACTGCACTTAAGAATTCTGGGGGCCGGGCGCGGTGGCTCAAGCCTGTAATCCCAGCACTTTGGGAGGCCGAGACGGGCGGATCACGAGGTCAGGAGATCGAGACCATCCTGGCTAACACGGTGAAACCCCGTCTCCACTAAAAAAAAAAATACAAAAAACTAGCCGGGCGAGGTGGCGGGCACCTGTAGTCCCAGCTACTCGGGAGGCTGAGGCAGGAGAATGGCGTAAACCCAGGAGGCGGAGCTTGCAGTGAGCTGAGATCCGGCCACTGCACTCCAGCCTGGGCGACAGAGCGAGACTCCGTCTCAAAAAAAAAAAAAAAAAAAAGAATTCTGGGCACCCTTTATTGTACTTCAACCCTCTAGTTTCTTTAACCTGGTTGTATTAACCTAGTCTACCACTTCACCCACCATCAAATCATCTCCCTTCATAAAGCATCCTTTTTTTTTTTTTTTTTGAATTTTCCTTTTAGTTAACTTGTTTCTTATTTATGTCTCGTGTTAGCTCTTGAAGGCAAAAGAAAAAAAAATCACACCATCAGGACTGAAATTTGTGTGAAAATGTTAGAAAAGGGAAATACTGATGCTTTCAGTATCTGTACAGCAAGAGATCTCAGATTGGAAAAAACTTCTTAGATTTAGATCAGCAAACATGAGACGCTGTGTTCCCCTCTGAAAGACATTCACCTTAAAAAGGTCTGTCCCACTCTTAAAATGGACCTATTGGACTTAGTATAAAGAGAGTGAATTAGAGACAACCAGATTTTCCATACTGAAAACCCCTATTACTTTTTTTAAAAAAATTAAATAGATCAAAACATAGAACGTTAAAAAAGATTGTTTTAAGCAGGCAAGATACACTGAAACTAATACGTCTTAAAGAAAAATGGGTTAACTTGACTTTGGAACTCTATTTCATGTCTAAACAGCAGAATTAAGCTCAAGGGTTGTTCCAAATGTAAATACTCAGACCTGTAGATAAAAGACAATAATTAAGCTAAATACTGATTTCTTTTCCAGACTTTAAAAATCATACCAAATTTCATCTGGTATTCCTTTCCCTTAATTTACTAAACAATAGAATTAGCGCCAGAAGTAAAAAGAAGATAATTCTCAACACCATTTAGCCTTTTAATGGTAATCAAAATAACCAGTTATGCCAGAAAAAGAAAAAAGAGAGAGAGAGAGAATGAGAAGATTGAGTTCAGAAAGAAATAGGAGAGTTGAGAATGTATATTTCATCTTCTCCCAACTGGAAAGCTGGGAATATATGAAACTTGGATTTTAAATTAATTGCTTTTTCTTATGTGAACTTGCACAAAGTGAAGTAGGTCCTTTGAAGTTTTGCCCTAGTTTAATTAATGTACTTATGGTTCCTTGAAGAAATGTTTCAAAAGAAAATATTAATAGAAGATATGGCTGGCATACCCTCCAGTTAATGACGATTTAAAGAAACATGAAGCAGTCAACATTTACTACTTTTTAATATTCTTAGAAACTTGCCACTCTGTTTTCTGTTTTGACCTTCATAATGGCAACACGTTGAATACTTTGATGCTTTTTTCAATGACATTAGATTAAAAAAAGTGTAACATCTCAAAAGAACATGCTTCTTTTCCCATTTCATTCATATTCACTCCTAAATCTGGATTAAATTGTATACATCTTCATTTAATTGGAAGGGACATTATTAATTTTTGATTATTTAACAAATACTATGAAGTCAAGTTTATGATTATTACCAATTTACAGATAAAAAAGAAAGGTAAGAAAAAAAATCAAGATTTGATAACTGGTTACTGGTAGAGGTGAGCTTTGACTTGGTGTTACCTATCTCCAGCATCAGTTCTTTTAAAAGAGCTACTTCTCTGCTAGAACCCAGTACACTCTCTAGAGGCAGTGGTAGCTACTAGTATTCTTTTTAAATTTTGCTGTTAACAACTATTTGTTCCCAACTATCTTCAATTTCTTTTTTTAGTGGAGGAGGAAGGGAGAGAAGTCATGGATTTTACATCTGTGTTAACAAGATGTAGTCAAATAATTCAATCATTATACACTTCACTTCTCTCATTTCCCTAAGTGTACGTTAGTTAGTAACTAAAACTGATTTTGATTAAATCTTCCTGGTGATTAGTTAAGAAATTTCCTGATGAGAAGTTGTCACACAGAAAGCTAAAGGCAGCAGACATGAATGCTAGAATAATAATACTATGATCTGGAGGATTTACCATTAAATCAAGTGGGAAAATACTTTTAGGAATAGAAACCATCAGCTCCATTTTACTATAAACACTAAAGAAAAGATGCGCCAACATAGGAGCTATCCCAATTCATTACTGACGATACCATTTCTCCAGGCATCTTCATGAAATATGGTTTCTGAATAACTGAATACAAATATGTATGTTATGAGTACATTTGAATTTATAAATGGCAAAAATAAAAGTTATTGTTTTTATGAAAATATGGTCTGTATGTACCATGCTCAAAAAATGCCCAATGAAATGACTAAACACATTGACACACAATTACCTTTTGAAAACAAAATACGAGACCATAATACAACACAAAGAAACAAAAACTAGGCTGAGTGCCATTTTTACATCTCGGTTTTTTAAATTTATTTTTATTTTAAATTTAATTTTTTTTTTTTTTTTTTTTTTTTTTTTTTTTTTTCAGGCGGAGTCTCGCTCTGTCGCCCAGGCCGGATCTCGGCTCACTGCAAGCTCCGCCTCCCAGGTTCCCGCCATTCCCCTGCCTCAGCCTCCTGAGTAGCTGGGACTACAGGCGCCGCCACCTCGCCCGGCTCATTTTTTGTATTTTTTAGTAGAGACGGGGTTTCACTGCGTTAGCCAGGATGGTCTCGATCTCCTGACCTCGTGATCCACCCGCTTCGGCCACCCAAAGTGCTGGGATTACAGGCGTGAGCCACCGCGCCCGGCCTACATCTCAGTTTTTAATTGATTTTTAAATTGTATGACACACTAAATTATTACATCCTTGGTAACAGTCTTCATTCCCTTGTGGACCAGATATAAGCACAATGATTACAAGTTACCATACTTCGTATATCTTCAGAAACTGTCATGTTCAATGACTGATATTATTACAAAATGGTAAAGTGATTTCTCCGGATGCTTAAGATGTAATTAGATGTTATTCATTTGTAAAGTAACTGAATCATTGAAAGATAAGCGACCCAAAAGGAGCCTTAAGAATCTTTTCGTGTTTGAGGAAATGAGCCATGATGAGAAAGAGAAACCCAGTGAGAGATACAAATATTCACTTTATTAGGGTTTTTCATTCATGTATTCATTCAACATATATTTGCTGAGCACCTATTATATGCTATATTCCGTTCTTCAAGAGAAACTGTTAAAAATATCATAGAAAATAGATAGATGCTAGATGCATTGTCAGGAAAGGTTTCAAACAGAATATCAATTAATGTTTTGTTGAATTCAGTTACCTTCCAACAGGCTCATGTGGTAATTAAAAATGTGTTTTTCCTAGAAAGCCATTCAGAGAGATCTGTGCTGGCTTCAATTTTTGGCCATGATTGGCACATGATAAAGAAAACCTAGTTGCCTAGTTAAACTGGTTTAGCCTATTTTCCATTTTTCTCATGTTGGTTCATTTCTGTTTAATATTCCCAACCAAGTTATAATTTTCATGAAGACAGAAGCATTGACAAATCATGTTTTAATAAGGGTACAGAAGTGTATTCATTACATGGAAGACAACTGAGAGCTGGTTAACTGCTCGGACTGTAAATTGATTTTAATTATTCCAGAGAGAAGTTAGGAACTACTATCGTGTATGGATAGTGTATGCCTTTTGTTTATCTTATTCTTTCCTGAATCATTTAACTATAGCTTTTTCACACCAGTCAGAGACTAGAATAACAACATAGGGTAGAAGGGTTCTCAGTTAATTTTGTAACATTTCCTATTATAAAAGCATTTGGTTTTATTTGTAATCAAATTTTTAAAATCTCATGCTATTGTAAAATGAGATAATCTACATCTCTTTAATCCTTTATGGCTCAAATTTTACTTAATTTTTAAATATGATTCAAATTTGCCATGAATTAGAATATTATTTCTTATCAAATGGGTTTCAGAGCCTACAACGAATGAATAGTTCTAACAGGGCAAGAGAATATTTCACATATGGTAATTTTCTTAGTGGATTTGAGAGCTCTTAGGGTCCATGTTGAACAGAATTCTCATTTGGTTTTCTGTAAATGAGATTTCCTTAGTAAAAGACAAAGACAAATTTTTAAAAATTAGATGTATCCCTTCTGTTCAAAAGAAGGCTTATTGATAAATTACATTAATGACTATCAAGACTGTAAGATAGCTATTATAGATAGTAAGTTCTATGCATTAAAATGTTATATTTGGTAAGAAATATTGTACTTTATCCCTTCACAATTAGTCTAGACAAAAGAAAACATATTTAGTTTTTTCATAATTAAATATAAATTTACTTTCTCTTACCAAAAATAAATACAGTGAATAAAAGATCACCTATCATATTGCTTCTTGGTCTATATCAAACAAACAAACAAATAAATAAATATTTTCAGATTATAAATATCTGTTTCAAAGTAAAAATTACTATTAATAAAAAAGTGAAATATATTGTTCTTTACTCCAGAGATCATTACCAAAGCTTAAAATAATCTCCAGGAATTAAATTCATCTCAGTAAATACACACACACACACACACACACACACACACACACACAAACTATATTTTACTTGTATCTCTGCAAGGCATGCTAGTTTTATGAATTATGCTTATTTCTTCATGAACATGATTCCTTTTTATAGCAGTTGTATTAAAGCAAACACAGAATTGCAAAATAAAATAAAATAAAATAAAATAAATAAATAAAAAATTTTTAAAAACAACCGGAAGTGGAGACTGATGAACTAAGTGGTATATCTTTAAAATAAAATTGCTTAAGTATTACAAAAAGAATAACAGGCATGTTTTAACTGAGGAATAAAAAGAAGTACTTCTAGTGAAAAGTTCAACACTTTGTTCATGAGAAAATGGATACAAAGTTGACAGATTTAGTCAAGGATATCTAAATGGAAGTCCTTTTAAAATATCCTGAAGTAATTCTATACTTGTTTTCTTCTTGATCTCTACCTATTTCTGATAAGTTCAATGTAAATAGACATTTTCTTGTTTTAAAAAAATCAGCTTCTTCCTCAAAGTTGATTCATTCTGCTGTTCTCAAATCCAAGCCATGAACCGGACCTTTTTACATGGTGAGATCAGACTAACTCCAGCCATTTTCATGGGTCAGTAAGACCAACAGATACAAGGTGACATTCAGAGTAAAAAAAGAACAATACTATGAATTCACCCATGTTTTTACAAAACCAAACATATATAGCATAGTAGGAGGACAAACAGGTATACATTTTCAAATGTTCACGTGAGTTTGTTAATTCAGAAGTCTTCAGACATTGCACATGTTTAAAAATGTATTTAATACCTAGAATACAATTACAGGGACAAAGCATGGTGGAAAGTTAGTCTTCTCTTCCTATCAGATGCAAATACATCTAATTAAGGAGAAGCTAGCAGTGGAATTTTGTAGTGCCCATTGCGTGTATGAATTATGAACAGGCCATCTATCGCTTCATCTGAGAGGGAAGCTTACTGCCAGCTGGTATCAGGAATGGAATCAATATCAGGCATTGTATAGTTGTCGCAAAATAATAATAGCATTTAAGAATCATTGACCTGCCGGGCGCGGTGGCTCACGCCTGTAATCCCAGCACTTTGGGAGGCCGAGGCGGGCGGATCACAAGGTCAGGAGATCGAGACCACGGTGAAACCCCGTCTCTACTAAAAATACAAAAAATTAGCCGGGCGCGGTTGTGGGCGCCTGTAGTCCCAGCTACTCGGGAGGCTGAGGCAGGAGAATGGCGTGAACCCGGGAGGCGGAGCTTGCAGTGAGCCGAGATCGCACCACTGCACTCCAGCCTGGGCCACAGAGCGAGACTCCGTCTCAAAAAAAAAAAAAAAAAAAAAAAAAATCATTGACCTTGGCCAACTTTGAACCGATGATTTAAAACAAACAAAAAAACTAGAAAGGGATATTACCATTTTTAGGGGCTAAAATGTTATTTAATACACAACCTCCAAGAAAATGTGTTAAATGATAATTTTTCATATATGATTGAAAACTTTCCAGATCATATGAGCATTTTGTAGCATTACAGATACAAATAAAAAATATATTTTGTTTAAAAATATTTTGAGAGATACATTAAGCCACTAGTTCACCATGGATCTCTTGTATGAAGTTCCATTATTTACAGAGATGTAGTCTGTTGTAATAAAAGATAACAGATTTAGAGTAGAAAAATAATTTCAATGCGGTCATAGCTCAGTCTTTCTTAGATTATTTTCTCAGTAAAATAATCAGGATACTAATTATTGTACTGTTTGGGGTGGAAGACTGTGATATCCTCTCCCTCTCAATGTTAATATGTATATGTATATGTGAAAAGGCTTTGCAAACCACATTGTAATACACTACTTTCATGTTATTTATTTTATTAAAACATTTGCTTACTAGCAAGTGTGAATAATATCCAGATGACAGCCCCAGACTGTTTATCAATATAGCCAATGTAATAAATAAATTCATTAGCTTTTTGATGATGCACTCAACAGAAGCTTATAAATAAATTCAATTGGTGACTTAAGAACTTCTAAATAACTTAATCTTTCTTCCATAATAAAGGAAAAATTAAAAAACCTTTTCAATTTTTTATTAGTAATGTTTGTGTTATCCTAGTAGAGGAAAAGATTTTAAATTTGAGTATAGTAACACCAATGGTGGAACTGTTAAAAACACCATAGAAAATAGTTAGAAAAGTATCTCTAAAACTATTCCCATTACTTTCAAACAAATTTTTATCCCTATTTTCAAAGATATTGGATCCCATTTTGCTCATATCGTACACAAAATGTGGAGTTTAAAATTTTTTTTTTCTTTTTTTTTTTTTTTGAGATGGAGTCTCGCTCTGTCGCCCAGGCTGGAGTGCAGTGGCCGGATCTCAGCTCACTGCAAGCTCCGCCTCCTGGGTTTACGGCATTCTCCTGCCTCAGCCTCCCGAGTAGCTGGGACTACAGGCGCCGCCACATCGCCCGGCTAGTTTTTTGTATTTTTTTTTTAGTAGAGACGGGGTTTCACCGGGTTAGCCAGGATGGTCTCGATTTCCTGACCTCGTGATCCGCCCGTCTCGGCCTCCCAAAGTGCTGGGATTACAGGCTTGAGCCACCACGCCCGGCTTAAATTTTTAAGAATCATCCCAAACTATCCTATGTAAAATACAATGGTTTAATTATTTTGCTTTAAACCAGAAATTTTTTGCCACCCAGAAGGAGTTACAGAAAATACAGTGACAACTGAGTTTTTAACAACATGGATATTTGGGCCAACCTATAATTATAGTTGTATATATTGTAATAAATAACAAGAGCAAATGGGTGATGATAAAGTTTAAATATTGCAGGACTGTTTCTTCAGCATCTACTTAGGATAACACCTACTATTTGTTTTTTCCAGGATTTTTTTCATAGATAACTCAGAAGTATTGAGTCCTCACTTTTCCGAGTTCAAATACAAATGCATTTCAGTTAGCATGGGACCATGAAAAGCAATAACTGCCTGTAATACTTTAATTAAAGTGATTCTATCTTTTTTTTTTTTTTTTTTTTTTTGAGACGGAGTCTCGCTCTGCCGCCCAGGCTGGAGTGCAGTGGCCGGATCTCACCCCACTGCAAGCTCCGCCTCCCGGGTTCACGCCATTCTCCTGCCTCAGCCTCCCGAGTAGCTGGGACTATAGGCGCTGCCACCTCGTCCGGCTAATTTTTTGTATTTCCAGTAGGGATGGGGTTTCACCGTGTTAGCCAGGATGATCTTGATCTCCTGACCTCGTGATCCGCCCGCCTCGGCCTCCCAAAGTGCTGGGATTATAGGCGTGAGCCACCGCGCCCGGCCAGTGATTCTATTTTTATATTTAATCTATTAAAGAAAACAACTGACTACTATATTTTTGGTACCGGTTCTGCATTTAAAAAATTATGTAAACAAACAACTGAAAACAACCAAAAAGTGTACTAACCCAGTAGAATAGATTAAAATTGTGCCATAATCACACAAATGGATACTGCAAAGCAAAAAAGAATAACCAACCAATATATGAAACATGGGAAAATCACATGGACAAAACATTGAGTAACATAAGCCAGACAAAAATATATACATACTGTGCAATTCTATTTATATGAAATCAAAGACTGGTAAACCTAACATATATGGTGACAGGTGTCAGATGGGGATGAGAGAGTCCTATGGAGTGCTGAAATTTTTATATTCTGATATCTGGGAGAAGACGTATGAATGCATATAACTACATATGTATGCATATGTAAAACTTTCATCCAGATGTATGCTTAAATATCATGCATCTCAGAAACTTTTACTTAAAACTTTTTAAAGCTCATAAAAAAGAAAAAACCAAAAGACAATCTTCATTTTTCAGAAAGTATGCTCACTGGACGTTTCAACAAAATTCTTTAAAATGTCAGCGTGCCCTAGAATATACATCAAGAATGAAATTACACCCAGACATTTTTAATAGTGTGCATTTACAGAAACAATAACTTATGGGTAAGTTTATATTCAATACCTCTTATTAGTTATTTCTACATTTACCAATGAAGCTAAATCTCCTTCAATTGTATTTCTATTCTACTAAAGTTTTAGGAAAATAAAAAAAATTATAACTAGACATAAATGATTTAGAGGGTAAATGACCTTATATAAATGAAGGAATAGAAAACTGGAAGGAAAATCTGTGATCAAAGCCAACTCTCCAGGCGCTAGTATCATGACTATGAGCAGAAAGGCCATTTTTTTCCCTCTTGAAGCCTCCATTTTCTGTTGCATAAAATAAGGGTGTGAAAAAATGACATTCAATGATCCCAGTTCTAAAATCAACAACTCAAATGTGCCAGTGTTGAAAAAGTGACTTTGGCCCCAAATTTTCAGTGTTCATATCTTGACTCATAATAGCCAACATTACATAAAACTTAAAAATAAGTTTATAAGAAGTATTTTATACCCACATTCTCATTTCAAGTTTAGTGCTATCAGTAGAGGTTAGAAATCTAATTTTTATAACAATTGACAACAACCATACTATAACAGAGCTCACATTTCTTTCTTCATAAGCATGTGATATGGAGAAATTCTGAATTTTAAAGTAAACAGACATTGTTTTCTAGTGAGAACTACCTGTTTCAGGGCAGGTAAGCACTTTGAGAAGACTTCTGAGGATTTGCTTCTGTGGAATGCCACAGTAGAGTCCTGCATGGGATGGTACAGATGGTCACAGTGAAAACTCACCGTGCCTCTTCAACTCTTGCATGTCTGTGGGTATAGTAATGTGTATGTTGACAAAACAAGCTAGTGCAATTTCCTGTCTGAGAGATGTTTCCCCCTATTGTGCTATTCCACTACTCATTCTTTTAAGCCACCGATGTGCAAAAGAGCCTCACATCAGAAACACAACCTTTGTTTATGGATATTATTATTATTATTATTATTATTTTTTCTGAAGAGAAACTGCCTATGACCAAAATTGTTCATTGGTTATTGCTTAATTTAGAACAATACTAAAAGTACTTCAGGAAACCTTCTGTATTAAAAAAAAGTGTATTTCTCACTACTCTCTGTCTATGGCTGATTTTAATACTTTTAGAACTCTGTTTCTCCAATTGTCAGAGAGGAGAGAGAGAGAGAGAACACTTATATCAAAGGGTTATATTTAATCTTCCTTCATACTCTGAAAGTCCAAGATTATTCAAAATGTGGTGCAACAGATAACAGCATGGACTAGAAAAACCATTAACACAGGTTCAGACCCAGACATCAACACTTACTAGCATGGGAAGTTGGGGAAAATTAAACACTTTTAGCCTTCCATCTGTACCATGAGATAATCATCAACTTTCATGGTTATTTAGAGGATTGAGATGAGATATATGAAGCACTCTGCATAGGACCTGAACAAGTCATCAATCACTGGCCATGGATAATGCTTTCAAGGGCAGGAGTCAATCACTTGAAAGAATGTCATAGATAGGATAAAGTGTTCTATCATTATACTCATAACTAATGAGTCAGTTTTCTAATTACTTCCAAGGTCAAATTTTTGAAATTCTTTCAGTAGTCCGCTTTGAAAACTGTTGTGGCAATACTTTCAGTAGTGAGCTTTGAAAACTGTTGTGGATTCTTTAATGATAAATTTCTGAGCTTATGTAGGGTAAAAGCTCTTTAATTCTCTATTCCAATGGAATGCCCCCACTTTTTACCTCCCCTTATTCATTTAACTATCTACATGCCTTCCCATAAGAGTTTGAGAAAAACTTGGCTATTCCTGGCTGCAAAGAAAAGCCTATTTCAAGCCCAAGAAAACTTAGTCAAGATCAGGACTTTACTTAATGGGATAATATTTATGACAGTAGCTTATTGCTTTTGGGCATGTAAGTAACTCTAAGTAAAATAGATGGATTTTTTTAAGTAGATATTACACATATGTAGGTTCATAGTCATTGCTTATAATTTGATATGTAGAAACAATAACAGACTTGTATATTTTAAATAGTGTACTTACATCTTACTCTTGATATTTTCCTTATCATTAGACAAAGTAAATGTAAAAATCTCTGTCACACATATATACCCACACCTCCCCCCCACATACCATTTTATGAACGTATACACGCACGTTTCTTTCAGCTATCGCTGAATAATTTTCATAGTGTCAGAGTATATAATATAAATCTCATAAATGCATAGAGTATATCAACACACATACTAATCAATTTTTTCAAACTCAATGTAAGTTTTGGTCTTATTATAATTTGCAATACCTTAATGGCTCTGCTGCCACCTAAATGAAAATTGTACCAGGTACTCATAAGCATTAACTCTCTTCATCTGGTAAAGCTAGTAATGATGTTTCAAATTCAATTTAAAAACCATTAAAACGTAGTGACTTTTAAACCCATTATAATTTAGCTCATTTCTGCAAAATTTAGTTTAGGAGAAAGCAGCTGTGCATTTGAACATCTGGAAATTACTTTTAATTGCACTTTTCTCAAGTGAGAAATGAAAAACTCTACCTGTGATTCTATTTGTATATCTGACCACACAAATCCTAGTAAACACCTGCACTTTATTTATAATTTCATTTTGGGCTACATAATCTCATTTTGCTATTAATCCAGACTTTTATGTGATTTACCAATTGCAAATTTGATCTTGCACAGGCTTTAAGATGGAAAATGGAAATTGCAAGATATTTGATTACTCGTAAGTTACTTATCTAAGGAGAAAACAAATTTCAAAGGTACACATGACTAATCTGAAAGTTGAAAATATGCAAATACTATTACATTTACACTTAATGACTTGGGTATTGAAAATAAAAACAAACTCCAGATATGAGGTGGCCTAATCGCTTACATTTTATCTAAGACCTATTCATTCAGTAAATCAGCCCTTGGTCTTGAATAAAGCATTTAAAACTACCGATTACCAAAAATGATTACTGCCTTCTAGTAACAAATACCAGTTTCCAAATTAAATTTGTTGGCACAAAAATATATCAACAGGAAAATGTTATCATTCCATAAATATTCTGAACGGATTATTTCTCTGTTTATCTGCCAAGATTACAAATCATTGTTTGTTTCTATAGCATTGATTCATTTCCTGACAACCAAAGATGTTTCAGAGATATCTGTATCACACTTCAGTAGGAATTTTCTCTCCATCAACTTTTTCAAATGTCATGCTATCTGAATATATCTACAATTGGTGGTTGAGGTGGGAGAATCTCTTGAGCCCAGGACTTCAACACGATAGTGGGCCATGACCACACTTGTGAATAGCCACTACACTCCAGTCCTGGCAGCATAGTAGGATCCTGTCTCTAAAAAGAAATAAAATAAAGACTAAAACTGACTGCTGACAGGAGAAAAAAAAAAAAAAAAACTCTCCATAGAATATTTCTGAATGGGTCCAAGGAATGGAGAGGAAAGAGCATGTGATCAGATTAGAATCCCACAGAACATGCAATAGTCACATACTTGTATTTTTCCCAAACTCCTGCATTAGCAGAAAATTCATATCCAGATCCCAATACTTCATGAAGACTGTACTTGGAAATTTTCAAAGCAGTGCTTTTAAAAAGTAATTTTGGATGACATCTCAAGTAGAATTGGAATCAAGCCAATCCCATAAGTTAAATTTGAGAACAACTGTTTCTATCACTGTTTAAATATTCTGTACACAAAACATGTATTTATATATACTATTTTGAACACAAAACACAATTTAGTAACTCATATGTAAAACACACATGTTCTATAATTTTTAGCAACTTGACCTTTCATGCACAACTGTCCATATTCTTCAGGAAAATGCCCAGGTTTGGGGTAAAATGAAAAACTAATGATCCTTGCTAAGGCTGAGTCATCTGGGTTATAATGCTGATTTGTCTAACTGAATGAGCCGAACTACCTTAACAGGGATTTTTAAAAAAATCATTATACGTAGAAGAACCCTGTTTCTGCCAAGGAAACCCCATCACAGATCCTCCAGTGAACAAGAATGAGTGTGTAACTCCTCTCTCTTGTAAAAATATCTGAGATTGGTGATTTGGAGCCCTGAGGCAAGACTCAGGGATTTAAATATGGGAAATGACTGCATAAGTTTAAAGCACCATGGGCCATACAGAATGGATCGCCACCATCCCTTTGACACCATTTTTACTAGAGTTCTTACAGACTGAGTAAATGAAAGCTGTCCTCAAAGCCCACTGTCTATCTTTCCAGTGTGTTGTTTATGTATGAACAGCAAGTTGTAATTAGTTGCTATAAAATATATACTTTTATTACTCTCCATCTTACTTTCTATTTTAGTTTTAAAACTGAAGTCCACAGAAAGCCCATATATTCCTCACATTTATCTAAACATTCAAATAAAACAGTTACTCCTTTCAAAATCTCTGCAAATGATAAAGTAGTTGATTATCACAGGAAAGAAAATGTTTTTGAAATACTTTCAGATATTTCCCCTTACAGACGTTGACCTCAGATGTTAGTGGGAGAAATGAAAAGAAAGGCACGATAGCTTGGTCTCATGATATTTTTAAACAAGAGATTATGCAATATTTCAATAATAGCAAAGCAGGGACAATTATAACTTTAGTAGATATTAGTTTTTTAAGCAAATGATAGTTCTCCAGATTTTCAAAGAATTAGTAAATCTTTAAAATAAAATAATCAAATATTTAGAATCACTCTATAAACACGTAAATTAGCACTAATTTATGCTGAATATTCAGTGCTTTAAATGAAGCAAATCCTCAGATTTGATGTGATCATTAACATTGATTCATGTATCGACTAACTCTCAGTAAGAAACTCAATAAATTTGTTTATAGAAAGTAATATGGAATAAGAACAAATGTAGAGCATGCTATCAGACTTTCCAACCTCGAGCTCAGAAGACATATATCTCAGGATATAGGCAAAAGCACAGGTTGACAAATACACACGAACACATAAACAAGAGAAAACTAAAATATTCTTACAGTTTTTTAAGGAAAAAATTTGGAGCATTAAAAAAGAGGTTCCTTTACTGATCTATTTGTCTTGACTTTGAGAGAAGAATTTATAGCAAGATAAATCATCATTGTTTAAACAGCTAACAGGTCAGGTGGCTTGTAAAATGAATGTTTAAGAAGGATATCAAACAGTAATATTTACTTTGTGATAATTTTAAAATTAAACCAATATAAAGTAAAAAAAATTGCAACAAGTGCAAATCAACACTTCTTTTATTTGAACAAGACTTAAAATCAGCTAACATGATTCTATTCAATATTAATTGTATATAAATCAAAGTAACGTTAAAAATTATTTGGTTATATAAGCTATAGTTGTATGTTGGCTGCTTGGAAATATGACATTTGTTCATCTAATAAAAGAGTGAAATATGGCAGTTAATTTTATGAGAAAAGCCTTACAAATGCATGACAAAGTATAATTACTGTTTTAATATTTCAGGTTTATTGTATTAATGAAATAACAAAGTATTATTATTACCAGTTTATATGAAAGGTATCGTCTTTTATTTTAGTGCATACTTTCTCCAAAACAACAAAGATTGGTGTCTTCATGTGCTTCTATATCTAGTTTTGTTACTGCAAATTCCAAATCATTCTGCCTATACTAGTTTTTTATGGCCGAGGTCACTGAAGTTGTGCCAAAAATTCAACAATGATGTTCAATCTAATGTAGCAATGCACTTAGCTTATTGCTGAATTTTAGACCCCTCAGAACAAAGCACTTCATTTAAATGATAAATGTTCACCTAAAATACCCTGTTGTAAACATTTCTCACATTTAAACAATTGTGGATAAAATACTGCGATGTTAAAGCTTTCTTTTCAATACCAAATAAAAGTTGATGTTTAATTATTTAATGTCTCTTTTAATTGGAGGGAAAGAAAGTATTTTATGTGCCTGTTGCATAATTAAAATAAACAAACAAAAAACCCTGTCACATTTAAAATGATAGAAGTCCATAATTTGAAATGACAACTACAAATGAATTTCACTTTTTCTGAAGAGTAAAAGAGATTCCACATTGTAAAATTTCATAGATTTTAATATTTCCAACATAAGTATGGGGGAAAAGATGAACGAAAAATCTTGTTCGAGCTATTCTTTATAAATTGAAGAAATTCAACAAAGATATTAAAATATTTTTCTTTTTACAAGCAATCGCATTTCCATATAGTATTTTTAAAATGTTAACTCAATGAAGGAAATGTAATCAGTGTTTTGCATTTATGATCCTAGGGAATATTAGCTAGTAATTCTGCTAAAAAAGCCTACATTATGGAAATAATTACAACTCATTGCCATAGAAAAAGAAAGTAAATTTTTAAGCTATTTCAGTAAGGAAGATAATCTAAATTGCCCTTAATACTTATTTGTTTCTACCTCAACTAAAAAATATTTGTCAGTAATCGTGTACAATTAAGTTTCTTCTGAACTCACAAACTAACATTTCTGTATACTTGAAAAGTTCTATATTTGATGGCATTTACTTTGCTATGGGCTCTAATTAGCCAAAAATACCCTATAATTTTCAGTTAAAACATTTCTTAGTAAATATTAGAAAAATAATCTATCAATTTCAAATGCTAAATACAACAGTTGATTCAAAATAATCAAAAAATAAAAACAGAAGATGTGTGTAAGAGCTAAAATTAAAATTAAAATTGAATTAAAAAATAACTTTTAACTGAGAATCATGCTGAACAAGAGAAGCTATCTTATTTTTCCTGCACCTGTTTCGTGATAATAAATGTGAAAATGTTTGGGTTTTAATCCAAGTTTTGAAACATTTACCTTTATTAACTTCTTTTATATAAATTACAAAGATTACATTAAATGAGAATTCAGCTGTAAACTCACATACAAAGAGAACTTATCTAGGTAAATTTATATTGATAACAATTTATAACTTCTACGGATTTTAATGTTGACTGGTATGAAAATTCAAAACACTCCATGTCTTGGTTAAACTAATAGCAAGGTATTTACAGTATCATAATTCAGTCCACAGGAAAGCAAATATAAATTGTATATTTACAAAAATGACCTGAAGGAAATCAGGAGACATTTTTTAATCCTAAAATTTACCTGAAATTAATATGATCTTTTCTATCACCAAAATTAGCAATATTCTATACGTAAAAGGGAGATAAATACAGAATAAACATGCCTATTAAGAAATCTCTTAATTAGGTCACTCTTAAAAAATAATATATCTGATTCCCATCAATATTTTAAAGAGAAATATGACTGTTTCTAGTAAAATAAAGTTGCACTCTGGATTACTACAGATTAACACACAAGGCATAATAGCATTTATGATAGTGATAATAAAATTTGTTTTAAAAAAATAGAGCAACTAATATTACACTTTTCTGCTTTTAATTATTCTGTAATGTACCCATGTTTAATGTCTAAAGATACTATTGAAAATGGCTATAGAAAAATCTGAGGTGTTAATATTTGATTACTATAGTATTTCATTGACATTCGTGAATTTAACTCTTAAAACACTAGAGTATAAAATTGGCTTACAGAACAAAATCAGTTATAGTAATATCAAAATTAATAATAGTTCCAGATATGGGATGTAAGTACCTTTGAGCTTCAAAATTTCTTTCATGAAAAATTATCTTTTTATTGCAAAACAGCAATTAAACACAATTACTTAATGCTATTCAGCCATGTCTATATACCAAGCATTTCTATTAAAACATTTGTTAGAAATAATATCAAGGTGTTAATAAGTTTTTAAAATTATATAACAAATGCTGACATTTTAAAAATCCCAAATGCTACATTTTAACATAGACAAAAACACTATTAAAACGTTAAGCTTAATTGCGCGCACAACGAAACTTCTAGAAAACTCCATTACTTACTGTTCACTGAGTATTACTTACAGAGACTAACAATTTTAAGATTTCATTTGTTATTTATCCTGCAGTATTTTGAAAAACCTTTTTTGCACTGTATACTTCTCAATAAGATGATCATACCTACTCTGGTCTGCTGAGAAAAACAAAAAATCAGTAAATCTTCTTTAAGACTGTGCTTGTTCCATCGTATCTTAGGTGGCAACAAGCAAGGAATTCATAATGATAAAAGCACCAATATGAGAAAAAAAATTTAATGCTTGTTTCATATTGACTGTATAAAGTCATTTTGACATGCCTATACAACTGGTTGTGGCAGCTTTCAGACATGATTCCAGATCAAAAAAAAAAAAAGAAAGAAAGAAAGAAATTGCTCCAGGTTCTTTAGAGAAAGCTTGCCGCTGGGAAGTTGATTTTGGCCAGGTGCCAAAATCATGTGCAAAGGGGCCTCATTACGGATTCATGGCAGCCTTCAGCACTAACAAAAAATGTGACCCAACAGGCTAAATCAGCGACTAAAATTAAAAAGTAAGAGACAAAGACAACTTACTTAATATTCCTTCCAAAGCAACATTAAACTTTTTTTGGTAATTAAACCCTTATTAGTATAATGCAGTGTTCCTCTGTCCTCAAATGATTGTACAATTACTCTTTAAAACTTGTCAATTTCCCTTCTAAATAACACTTTCTTTCTGTGGCAGTTTACAAAGATTTCGCTATATAATAAAACTCTATATCCACTGTAATCGGTTCAATAGAAGAAAACAAAATTGTAAAAATGCAGACGACAGTATTCCTTTAAGATTTAAACAAACAAACAAAAAATAAGCAAACAATCGTCAGTACATTTTGAACTTCTACAAAAGTGAACATGCACCCTCTAAACTCACACTGGTTGCGATGAAGCAGTCTCACTGCCCAATTTTCCCCAAAAAAAGTACATTTGATATCGGTCTTACCTAGATGTCTTCTGGCTTTTCTGCAGATCAAAAAGTTTCCTTCCTAAGCACACAGATATTCTTTCACAAACCATAAAGGCCCTTTTATGAATCCAGCACTGTAACAGGCTACCTTCCACACCACGTTGAGAGCCCAGTGTACAAGCTCTCAAGATAAAATACGTTGCTAATACACAATTAGTGGGAGAGGTTGTCTACTGGAGAATTTATCTTAACGAAAGGAGGAAAAAAAATAGAAGCTTTTTTTTTTTTTTTTTTTTTTAAATAGCAAAAAGGGTGCGGTCAGATGTTAGGTTTTGCCTGAGAAAAGGGTTCTACACTACACTAGTACCTAAACACTAGCAGAAGCTGCCTGGGAAGGGAGCCAATGGAAGGACTTTGTTTGACCCAGCTGCCAATCTCCCCTGAAGCCGTGCGCCAGACTAAACACTCACACTATTTTAACTCAAATCAGGCTACAGCAGCTGTTTGCTTTCCGGCTCTGAGCTCTGCACCCACCATGGCCTGTGCAGTTCACCCGCGAGCTTTGCTAGCTGCCTGGCTGAAATCTGTTCCGGGTTGGGATTTGTCATTGGGGAGCAAATATTAACCCTATTCCTCATGGTAAATCTGGACTGTTTGTTGTTCAGCATTTGGATCTGGTCATTGGGGTAATTTCTGATCTTTTAAATGAAGACTGATATTTTATATCATGGAGAAAGTTTGAGATTTGAAGGTAACAAGGATTCCTACGTTTCTTTGAAATTCGAATGTAAACTCTTCTGATGTGTTCCAATTAACACTAAAATAGCCCTTGTGTGTTCCTACAAAAACAAGGTCCCTAGAGTACACCCCTAAGAACAAAGATGGTACCCATTCACTCCAACCTAAAGCTCTTCCACTATAGCAAGATGGTTAAGTTGGCATCACAGAGTCGGAGAGACTCACGTGGTTGCAGGAGTTAGCACTGACTCCTCAATGCTCAGGAAAGTTTCTCCAAAAGCAACACCTAGGCACACAAGAAGTTTGCTTTCCTTGTGTGAAAAGGCATCAAGTGACCTAATTTACCATTCCTAAATTTCTAAGCTTATTTAGTTGTTAGACTAAGTGTAAAATTCACATTCTGAATTGTAAAACGTTATGCCCACAGGTAGTCTGAGGTTAAAAACAAACTAGAGAGAAGTTAGTTAGGGAATGTACAATTAAAGTCATAATCAAAATGATCTGATTGTAGGAGGGGGAAGAGATCCAATAATGAAGATTGATTGCACAGGAGATAGGAGCCAAACATTATGTATGTGGCAAAAAGAAACCAGAAAGTCATTCAACATGTGGAAGGGAGAAAGAAGCTCAGAAGAGTGTAATAACATGGACCATAACTGAGTTATTTTTACTCCTGACCAAATTCCTTCCTATTGGATGACGATGGTGAGAGAAGCCAGCACGTTTCTCTTTAGAGATTTTAGTTTCCATTGTTGCATCAGGCAAAAGGATATCTTTTAACGTAAGGCAAATAGACAGAATTTTTGTTTTTGTTTATTAATGTAACGAATTTTGATCTAGCTATGAGGGTTCACAGTGCAGTCAGAAGATGAACAAAAGTGAAATGTTCCTGAAATACACGAAAGGTGTGTCTTCAATTTTTTTTTTTTTTTTGTCAGAAAGTTGTTTCCTCTGCTTTAACAGGAGAGTTTATTTTGTTTCTATTCTTGCCCCAAATGATAGGTCTGTTTTCTTATTTTAGAAACTAGAGATCTAAATTACAAAAAACTGTAATTTTATAATAAAATGTTATTTCCTCAGATAGGAGGTAGAAAAGATGCCTATAGAGAGGCTGAACTATTAGGGTTTATAGGTGCACAAAAACTGAAAGGCCCAATTAATTAAAAATGCATGTCATGATAATATTGCATAGCAAATAGGGCTAGTATCCTTATTTTGAAAGTGATCTATATGTAAACTCAAAAGATTCCCATTGGATCTGGCTTCATATATAGCAGTGTATAGTTTGATGCTCAGAATTCTTATGGAATCAAATCAAATGCTGGGAAATGATTTCTTTTGTGCCCCCTTTTTTTTTCCAATGTAAGAAAATATTCAACTTGTTTCTCTGAATGGTCTATTACAATCTACAAATCACCCACCATCATACTGCTATATATATCTGCAGCAGCTATAGACTGGCAGTCCTATAGTAACATTTGTTGATCTCAGCAATCACTTCCTTACACTTCTTTTCTGTCTTTTCGTTAGACATCTCGTGCACAATAGTGGTTAATTCCTATCATGACTGTCACAGGGTGAACTGTCTCCCCACCAATTCAGATGCTGAAGTCCTTACTCCCAGCACCTCAAAATCTGACCGTATGTGGAGTTAGTGTCTTTAAAGGGGTAATTAAGTTAAAGGAGATCATTAGGATGGGCCGGATTCCAATGACTGGTGTCCTTATAAGAAGAGGAGGTTAAGACACAAAAACACAGAGAAGACCATGTGAAGACATGGGGAAAAGATACCCATTTGCAAAGCAAAGGATGAGGCTCAGAAAAACCAACCCTGCCAGCGCCTTGAGCTCAGACTTCTTGCCTCCAGAATCAGGAAAAAATAAATTCCTATTGTTTAATCCCTTCAGTCTATAGTTGTTATTTGTCGAAAACTAATACAATGCCTAAGTTAAAAGGAGTGAAAAATTGTCCTATCTACGACTGGAATACAATTCATTTCTATACTCAAGTGTTTCTATACTCAAGTGTTTGATTTTGTCCAAGACAGCATGGAATGTACAAAGGAATTGTAATTCATTCACATTTTCCAGAAAAGAGGAAAAACTGTGTGTAGACCAGAGTTTTATATAAAAGGAATAACAAGGTGCTGAAAATGAAGGAACATAAAATGCAGTTGCCACTTTTCCATGATACTTATTTTCATATTTTGAACAGGAAAACGGTGCTTAACTCATTTTGTAAATAATAAAATAGTATGTGCACAATTAATACATACAGGTTAAAAGTAATTGTGGAATAAATAGGTGCCTAACTTTTCCTTTGGGATACTCGAAAATGGTATGTGAAACTTTTGATTTTGAAAGGCAGTTCTGACACATGGACAACTCACATTCAAGTTCTGATGCTAGATAAAAACTTAATATCAAGAGTTGGAAGCAAAAAAAGCTAGTCTTTGTAAGTGGAGAGTGCCAATAACCTATGCAAAGGGAAGAGACCCTAAAGGAAAAAGGAAAAGAAAAGTGGCCTTATGATAAAGTCTGTCTAAAGGTAAATGAAGGAAGACTGAAGGTGTCAAAGATGAAAGAAATTAGAAGTTTAATCAAATATCTCCCCCCAAAAATCATCTTTGCCCATAAGCAAAGCAACAAACACCCCACTCACACGGTTGGAAGATGCAAGGTAGCTATGGGAAATACATTGGAGTAGGAGTATTTTGCTGCTTGTGGTGGGCAGGATTCTAAGATGGCCCCAAGCTTTCCACTCCTGTATACTTTGACTTCCCTAGTAGGTGGGGTAGAACCTGTGAATATGGTAAGATAGTCGCTTTGTTGTTAAGAGTCAATGATATTTCCATCTAAAATTAGTAGAGTGAGAAAGAAGAAAAGAAGCCAATTGCAAATGAATCCACTTGCCCAGAAGAGGTAAGGAATAGGTGACTGAAATTGCCATTGTGACAAGATACCATTGATACCATTTTACCTAGCCACAATTCCCACCCGATGCCACCTGAACGTGACTACTCATCTATTCTTCCTTTGGCTCACCCGGTCCTATCAAAAATTCTGTTTAATGCTGACCCTGTGTGGGGCATTGGGCTGTCATGTGGTATAAAAAACACAGCTTTTGATCTCGTGATGATAGTCTAGGAAGCAAACTGAAAGCAAAACAACCAGTTCTAAAGAAAATGGCACTGTGTTGAGCACATTAAAATGCTGAGGTGGTAATGTCCAGCGGTTTCCTAAATGTGATAGAATATTACAACAATATTAGTAATTATCACATATTCAAATAATTTCAATAAACAAATTATGGAGAAAGGAGCTATTATGAAAAATGCCATTTTTTGTCATCCTACAGCTATTATGATATCATTGTCTTAAAACAACTAAATATAATACTGGTTGCGTGAAACTACAATTGTTAGTCTCTTTTATGTTTTTATGAAAATATTTCCCCTCTACTTCTCATGCTAGTTGAGACCAAAAGGACTATTTATCTCTTGAAATTCTGACCTTTTAAAATAAAATCTGAGACATAATCTTTCTGCACAAAACCCCATTGTTACTCCAAAGTAAATTGCAAACCATGCTACAATGGCTTTCACTTTAAGCAAGATATGTTAATAATGACATGGTGTTTTGAACACTTATTTCTTTTTTTTTTTTTTTTTTTTTTTTTTGAGGCGGAGTCTCGCTCTTTCGCCTAGGCTGGAGTGCAGTGGCCGAATCTCGGCTCACTGCAAGCTCCGCCTCCCAGGTTTACGCCATTCTCCTGCCTCAGGCTCCTGAGCAGCTGGGACTACAGGTGCCCGCCACATCGCCCGGTTGTTTTTTGTATTTTTTTTTTTTTTTTTTTTTAGTAGAGACGGGGTTTCACCGTGTTAGCCAGGATGGTCTCGATCTCCTGACCTCGTGATCCGCCCATCTCGGCCTCCCATTGAACACCTATTTCTAATGAGAATAACCATCATACATTGAGAAACAATTTCAAGTACAGTTAAATTAAATTGAATGTGATCATGAAACAACCCAAACTATTATAAAGAAAATAAGCTTAAATGATTAAGTAAATATTCTGCACAACGGTCATATGGAAATAATTTTAAAAAATAATATGACACGTAATTGTTAAAATAGAATTTTTTTTTTAATTTAGCAAACAGAGATGCACACAGACACGTGCAAATGAACAAAAATATGGTGCATTGAAGTAATGGAGGGAAGATATCTATTCTTATTAATTT
This sequence comes from Macaca nemestrina, assembly GCF_043159975.1. Lineage (NCBI taxonomy): Eukaryota > Metazoa > Chordata > Mammalia > Primates > Cercopithecidae > Macaca > Macaca nemestrina. Next base: position 159,127,031 of record NC_092128.1, on the reverse strand, counting down.
GACCAAAAGTTCAAAAATGATTTTGCATTCTCAGTATAATTTTTCATTCCATTTCCTAAGCCTATAAATCTGCTTTTTGAGGGCATCTCTGGAGGCACTTTTATATTTTATCAAATGTACTGTTTAGTTTCAGAAAGATTAAAAATAATCTTGACACACACGGAGAAATTGATGACATGAATAGCCATATATCTAAGACAAGTTGAGATAATAATTCATAATCTTTCCCCAAAGAAACCATTGGACCCAAATGATTTCACAGGTGAGTTCTACAAATATTTAAGGAAGAACCCATATCAGTTTCCCACAATCCCCTCCAAAACATAAAAGCAGAGGAACACTTTCTAACTCATTGAATGAGGCCAGCATTGCTCATAATGCCAAAATTACATAAATATATTAAAAGAAAGGAAATTTGTTCACCCTTATCTTTCATGGAGGTAGACATAAAATCCTTAATAAAACATTAGCCAGTATAATTTAGCAATGTATTGAAATAATTATACCTGAAGACCAAATGGTATTTATTTCATATATGCGAGGCTGGTTTAATATTTGAAAGTCAAAACAAAATATGACCATATCAATTGACACAGAAGATACAACATTTCACAAAATCCAACACTCAAGCAAGGATAAAAACTCTTAGCAAACTAAAAATAGAGGAGAACATCTTCAGATTGATGCAGAACATCTACAAAATAGCTACTAGCATCATACTTAACAGTGAGAAACTAGACACTTTCCCCTAGGACAGAGAAAAGACAAGGATGTTCCCTGTCACTACTCCTATTCAGCATCATACCAGCAGTCCTAGCTGATGAAATAAGACAAGAAAAGGAAATTAAAACACAAATATTGGAAAGGAATATATAAAACTGTCTAGTCACACCTGATATGTCTATATAGAAAATCCCAAAGAAATTACAAAAAATAAAGCGGATTTGGCAAGGTTTTAGGACACAAATTTAATACACAATAGTCAAATGCTTTCCCCTTTACCAGAAACAAATGCTTGAACTTTAAAAATATTATTTATAATAGAATCTAAACATTATGTACTTAGGTATAAATGTAACAGAATATATATGGCATGTATATGTGCAAAACTACAAAACACTGATAAAAAAGTTAAAGAAGATCTAAATAAATCTGTGTTCTTGTTCTGTCAGCTGGGAGGGTCTAGAAGCAATGACAGCACAGTGGAAGTACGCCTACCTAGAAACCAGATGTTAGTTTCTAACGCCATTCTCAAAGACACTAGGACTCCTTAGAGAAATGCTTGATTCTAGGACTTGACAAGAAAGATATAAGATGGACCTGGAGCATAGTGCCAAAAAGAAAGTAAGTGCTAAAAAATAAAATAAAAATAAACAATGGTGGGATATTAAAAAAAAAAGGCATATAAGTGACAACTGAAAGAAGTCCCAATGACTAATGCTGAAACAATTTAAACAACAAATAAAGTAGTATTGGACCATAACCCAAGTACAAAATAAATATCCATGAATCCACACTGATGGAAGTAAATGATTAGATAAATAAACAATACACATATAGAGCATAAACAGATATTCCATGCAGAAAATGGTATATGTATCTGTGTGTGTGTGTGTGTGTGTATATATATATATATATATTTTTTTTTTTTTTTTTTTTTTTTTTTTGAGATAGAGTTTCACTCTCACTGCCCAGGCTTGAGTGCAATGGTGCAATCTCAGCTCACTGCAACCTCTGCCTTCCAGGTTCAAGTGATTCCCCTGCCTCAGCCTTTCAAGTAGCTGGGAAGCTGGAATTACAGGCATGTGCTACCACGTTGGCTAATTTTTGTATTTTCAGTAGAGATGGTGTTTCACCATGTTGGTAAGACTGGTCTTGAACTCCTGACCTCAAGTGATCCACCCACCTATCTCTCCCAAAGTGTTGGGATTACAGGCATGAGCCACTGCACCCAGCACTATACACACACGCGCGCGCACACACACACACACACACACGCATATATATATTCTTAAAGAGGTAGAACGTAATTTTTCACTCATTCGTTAACTGGGGGCTGAGCGTAGTGACCTCTTTTCAAAAAGCACAAAAAGAGAGAGAAAGAAAATAATCGGCTTTACAGTGGGGAAATCTGATTAACACTTTCACAAGCTAGCTGATCAATGTCAGCGTCAATAATGATAAGTTATTTTGATAGTATTCATCTTTGATAATAGATGATGAGAATGGCAATTTATCTTTGTGGGATTCCTCTCAAAATGCATGACTCCAGTCTAAGCATAAGATAAATATCAGATAAATTCCATTTGAGGAATGTTATACAGAACAGTGACCAGTTAGCCTCAAAATTATAAAGGTCATTAGAAGCAAGAAATGTCTGTGAAACTATCACAACCAAAAATAGACTAAGGTGATATGACTACTAAATGGAATATGGTACCTCCACCCGTCGTTCCAGAACAGAAAAAGGGTGTTGGGGAAACACTGAGGAAATTTAAATGGAGTATAGACTTTGGTTTGTTACCAAGTATCAATTATGTTTCATTCATTGTGATAAATATATCACACTAATATGATAAATTTGAGAAACTGAGTGTGGGGAGATCTCTGTATTATCTTTTTAATAATTTTGTAAATATAAAATTGTACTAAAATTAAAAGTTAATTAAAAGATACACGAGCAAATTGTTTTAACCAGAAAAAAATGATTAAATGCTTCATGCATATGTTACAGAAATATTTTCTCAGGTATGGAAGTAATGTCCAAAAAGCAATTTCTGAGAAATATGCATTAAATAGTAAAACTACTCCCTTAGTTTCCATGACATTGTTTCTCCTGTTTCGTTTGTCTCTTATATCTGATTTTCCTTTCAATTCTTTTAAATCTCATTGACTCTTATGTATAGGCTGTTTGATGACCTCCAAATCTTCAGCACATGCACCAGTATAGTGCTCTGACCTTATTTCTTTTTTTTTTTTTTTTTTTTTGAGACGGAGTCTCGCTCTGTCGCCCAGGCTGGAGTGCAGTGGCGCGATCTCAGCTCACTGCAAGCTCCGCCTCCCGGGTTCCCGCCATTCTCCTGCCTCAGCCTCCCGAGTAGCTGGGACTACAGGCGCTGCCACCTCGCCTGGCTAGTTTTTTTGTAATTTTTTTAGTAGAGACGGGGTTTCACCATGTTAGCCAGGATGGTCTCGATCTTCTGACCTCGTGATCCACTCGTCTCGGCCTCCCAAAGTGCTGGGATTACAGGCTTGAGCCACCGCGCCCGGCCGCTCTTACCTTATTTCTAAACGTCCACAGGCACCCACCTCCATTCATAAAACCAAAGTCTGTTTTTTCCTACTAATCTTCCCCTATTGTATTTAACAGCCAATCATTCTCCATGCATAACGAGTCAGAAGAGATCCTAAGACACCTCCACACTTTCCCAATAAAACACTGGGACAAGTGGAGAAATGCGGAACACAAATATGTCATCAAAAAGTTCCTGACTGAAGAAAAAAACAACTCAAATTAACTTTTTGGTTAAAACTTGAAAATAGTAATAACATGTATTAAAATGCAGAGTAGGTCTCTCAAGAAAAGATCATTGAGGGCCAACAGAATCCCATTTCCATCTGGCCAGATCATTCTCCGCAATATTCCACACACCATAAACATATTAAGTTGTAAATTTATAACCTTCAGAAGAAGTCTGAAATACTCAATAGTGGGAACAAAAAGCCCATTGCAGTTCTGAAGTGTCGAGTCTGTCTTTACGAGTCCCCTGTGAATCACAGTATATGGAATGTTGATGAGGTTTTAGAGTTAAAATCTTAAGTCCATTAAAAAACCTAATTCTTACCTTTTGGAGCAAAGGTCTAAAATACAATGAATTTTGGTTTACAAGGAAAACCAGTATGATAAAAAAAAACTGAACAGAAACACAAGGATAAACCCACAACTTTCAGTGGTCCTTTTGAAGAAAGCGATACCTCTAATCTTACGAATATCACTGTGATTAAATGTAAAGACAGCAGATATCAAAAATGAGTACTGCCATGAGGGACTTCAGCCAAAGTGTAAAGTATGCTGTTTGTCTTGGAAATGTCCCACTTCTTAGCAAATTCTCTCAATCTTTGCCCAGGCATCCAGTACCCTCATGCTTCCCTCTGGCTATCCCAGGCTCTCCCAACTCACTGAACACCCACATTCCCTCTTCCTCACCAGCAAGAGCCTTGTGCTTTCAAACCAAACTTCCTGTCAGTTCCACTTTTCAATCAAAACTCCAATTTCCTCAGAGTGGCTGATTTGGCAGTCACCAAGCAAAACCCTAATCTCATAATCTGATTAAATCAATTCAAAGTAAGTTGTGAATGGCTAATAGCCTAAATTTCTGAGAGAAGCTGAATATTTGACAATCTAATTTGTAGAATATACAAAGGAGATGTATTAACTGGAAACCTGAGTGCCCTCTGTTAATACTCAAAATTCTTCCATTACTTCTTTCTTTTCTTCCTCTCTTTCTTTTGTTTTCTTCTCTTCCTTTCTTTTCTTCTCTTCCTTTCTTTTCGTCTCTTCCTTCCTTCCCTCCTCCCTCCTTCTTTCTTTCCCTTTCTTTCTCTTTCTTTCTTTCTCTTTTTCTTTCTGCCTTTCTTTTTTCCTTTTCTTTCCTTTATCTCCTCCCTCCCTTCCTCCTTTTTTTCTTTCTTCCTTCTTTCCTTCTTTTTTTCTTTCCTTCCTTCCCTCCTTTTTTTCTTTCCCTCCAGTTTTTCTAGACTCTCAAAATTCTCTTTTGCTAGTCACTTATTAAAATCTGTAATGAGAAAAAAAATAGACTAATATTTAGGTTTATCTTTCCTATTTCTTGTAATAACCTGTCACCAACTTAAAATGTGAACAGTGCCTTTGGAAGTATCACAATGAGCTACTACTTTTCTTTTTTTAATTCAAACACTTAACCTGCCACAAATAGCAACTATTGATTTGCATGTCTTTCCTAGAAATGTTAGCCATCCTTTGTAAGTAGTTACTGCTATTTGCATCAGGTCATCAATGCAAATCACAGCAATATATCTCATATATTCATTTTTACTAATTATTCCAACATATTTGTTAATAATAAATAATACCATGACTTATGTCTTTCTATGAAATAATCAAAATAGTCTATCTTTATTACATATTTTTCTGTGCCAGGTGCTGCTCTAAGTACTTTGACTGAAATAATTCATCCTCAAAATGAAATTATAAATTGGTAATTTTTATATACTTCCTTTTAACATATTTGGAAACTAAGATTTGGAGAAGCTAAGAAACTTCCCACAAATTACACAACAGCTAAATTGTATTTAAAACCCACCGCATGAGTCTATAAAAAATGTGTACTGTCTACTCCTCCAGGAATATATATGTATGCATGCTAAAATAAGTTATATATGAGTATTGAAACTATCAGAAGCTCACTCTCAGTTGAAGGTGTGAAATCAGAAAGTGGGAGTTAGACTAATGTTAATAGATGAGGTTGCCTAGAAAACATTATAAGGGTTTCTTGGATACACCTGGAACAAGGTGAATGGGATATGATAGCCAGGAGGATCAACAAGAAGTAAAGTTACGTCCAGGTCATTTCATCTAAGGAGTAGGTGAGAGTAGAGGTACAGACTTTACAGTCAGGCTTTGCCAGGCTTGTGAATGACAGTCCTGGTGGCAAAATGGTGAACTGAACTGACTAGATAAGGGTGACCGGAAGTACTGTCCCCAGAAATCCTAACAGCAAGTGAAAGAGAAGATCAGTCAACCTAATCACTGAGAAATAGCAAGAGAAAAATATAACAGACATTCTTATCAGAAAAAAAACTTTTATGTAATCCAATAATATAGTCTAATAATATAGTATAATGTTATTTCATGTATTTATATTGAATACATTAGGAACTTCCAATAGACATTGTTAAGCAGAATACCACCAACTAACAGACTATGCACAGGAAACATTTGAACACTTGTTCAATAAATACCATAGCGAACTGTGTGAAAAGGTAATACCTTCTTGAGGTTTAAAAAATCTAGTCATACAGAAGCATACAAAGCATAAAATAAAGATGCCTTCCTTTCCAAAATGATAGTATTCTGTTCCCCTGATGTAACTACTAGACTGAGTGTGTTTTCAGGAAATATGCATTGTATGAAAAATACAAAATTACTTGTACTTTTTTTTTGTAACTTTTATTTTATTTATTTATTTTTGAGACGGAGGTCTTGCCCTGTCGACCAGGCTGGAGTGAAGTGGTGTGATCTTGGTTAACTGCAACCTCCACCTCCCGGGTTCAAGTCATTAGAGACAGGGTTTCACCATGTTGGCCAGGCTGGCCTTGAACTCCTGATCCCAAGTGATCTGCCCATCTTGGTCCCCCAAAGTGTTAGGATTACAGGCGTGGGCCACCGCGCCTATACTATTTTTATTTTTTAGAAATTTATTTATTTATTTATTTATTTAGTTAGTTAGTTAGTAAAGACAATGGTCTCACTATATTTCTCAGGCTGGTCTCAAACTCCTGGCCTCAAGCTATCCTCCTGTCTCGGCTTCCCAAAGAGGTAGGATTATAGCCTTGAGCCACCATGGCCGGCCCTCACTTGTAAAACAGATTAAATTATATTTTATATTTGTGACTTTAATTTGATTGATATTGTTGGCCTTATAAGAAAGGAAATCTTACTGCATATATTGTATTGTAACTTGATTTACTTACATTCTTAATATGATGTGTGTGTGTGTGTGTGTGTGTGTATATAATTTGTAATTAGGGACCTAAGTTCTTCCTCATTATCACTCCTGTTTAATATTCCAAAAATTCAAGCTGTATCTGGTGTGTTTAATCATGGGAATATTTTATATTTGTTTTCTATTATCTGGCAAAAATAAGATACCAAGGACTTAAAAAGATTTCTTTATCCAATTAGTTGTCTTACATTTCACATTACTGTACATTTGGGGGTGAGGGTAAAAAAGCAGATCTAAAGCCAAATGGCAGAGTTTAAAATACCCTGCAGACCATAGTTAAGTATGTAAAAGTTTAATAAACTTAAATTTCCAGTTACTCCGGCCAAAAGTTTATGTTCAAGAAATATTAACTGACCATCTTAAAAGTAAATCCTAGATGTTGGGGTAGGTGGTTAGGCAAGGCATTCCTCTGAGAATTATAAGGAAAAATGAAACTTGCTGAAGGAGTCAGAGTGAATAGGGTCATCCATGCAACAGCAGCTATATTTTCATCTCTTTCCACTTATCCCCCTTGGCACTAAAGAAATTCAGTACAAAGAAATGTTGCAGCTGGGGAGAAGAGACAAGCATCTGGTTAAGAAATAACCCCATGGCTCAGGACAACTTTTGGCCTTCTATGTTGATCTTATTAAGTTTCACCTCTTTTTTCTGGAAAAGAAATTCACTAAGAGAAGAAAAAATATTACAATACTTCTGGCACCATGAGTAAAGCTAATGGGCTTCAGACGTCTTTTAGCTGGGGAACATATTTACTATCAAATAAAGACATAAGCTAGCATGGGAAGCATTCTTGGGCTGTCAGAAAGCAGTATAAGCTCCTTGTGATCTTGTGATTTTTAATAACATATACAACTAACCCTTGAAGAACACAGCCTTGAACTGTGAAGGCTCACTGTTATGCGGATTTTTTTCAATAGATACATTCGAATTTTTTTTGAAATTTGTGACAATTTGAAAAAACTCACAGTGTAGCATAGAAATTTTGGAAAAATTAAGAAAAGATTAGATATGTCATGAAATGCATAAAATATATGTAAATACTGCTCTTTTTATCGTTTATTACTATAAAACATATACGAAGCTATAATAAAAAGTTAAAATTTACTAAACTGTACAAACACACTTACAAAGATATTTGCAGTCCAGAGAAATGTAAACAAACATAAAGATGCTGTATTATATAATAACTGCATAAAATTAACAGTCATATATGCTGTACTATTTTAATAATTGTATAGCCATCTTTTGTTGCCAATTCATGTTGAAAGTATCAAGCATGCATTTAAAGTGCCATGTGAAGCTAATCATCTTCAAGGGATCAGTTCTTTTCTCCAGTAAAATATGTTACATAGTAAACAGTGATCTCTTGCAGTTTTTATGTATTTTTCATGTTAGTGCAATATTGTAAACCTTAAATAAACCTTAAGTAACAGCAATATTGTAAACCTTAAATAAACCTTCATATGGGTCCATATGAAGTGCTATCAGTGTTACTGAAAGTGCTCCCAAGAAACAGAAAGAAGTCACCACATTACAAGAAAAAGTTGAATTGTTTGATACATATCATAGATTGAGGTCTGCAGTTGCAGTTGCCCCACATTTCAAGATAAATGAATCCAGCTTAACAACCACTGCAGAAAAAGAAAAAGAAATTCATGAAGCTATAGCTGCAATTACACCAGCCCTTTCTGCAAAATACCTTTTTATATCGTATGGAACGTGCGTCTTTTATGTGGTTTTAAGATTGCTGTGAGAAAGACATACTTATAGACACTAATATGATTTGAGAAAAAATGAAATCATTATTTGGCAACTTAAAGCAAAAGGAAGATGAAGGAGGTAAAACTAGAAATTTAATACCAGCAAAGGATGGCTTGATAATTTCACAATGAGATGTTGCTTGAAATTGTCAAGATGGCAGAAAAAGACTGGGTGCCGTGGCTCACGCCTGTAATCCCAGCACTTTGGGACGCCAAGACGGGCAGATTACCTGAGGTCGGGAGGTCAAGACCAGCCTGGCCAACATGGTAAAACCCCATATCTGCTAAAAATACAAAAATTAGCCAGGCGTGGTGGTACATGCCTGTAGTCCCAGCTACTCAGGAGGCTGAGGCAGGAGAATTGCTTGAACCCGGAAGGCAGAGGTTGCAGTGAGCCGAGATCATGCCACTGCACTCCAGCCCCGGTGACAGAGTCCATGCCAAAAGAAAAAAAGAAAAAATAACAGAAGAATAAGCAGCTTCTGCTGACCAAGAAGCAGTAAATGAGTTTCCAGACACCACTAAGAAAATCAATGAGGAGAAAGGTTTTCTGCCTGAACTGGTTTTTAATGCAGACAAAAGTGCCCAATTGTCAGGTTAAAAAAAAGCCACAAAGGACATTTTTTCTTTTTTTAGTAAGGAAGAGAAGCAAGCAAGCACCAGAATTTAAGGCAGGAAGGCACAGGCCAACTCTACTGTTTTGTGCAAATGCAGTCTGGCTTATGATTAGGACTGCCCTTGTCCGTAAAGCTGCTAACCCGCAAGCCTTGAGGGTAAAAGACGAACACCAGCTGCCAGTCTTTTGGTTATACAACAAGAACGCCTGGACAACAAGAACTCTTTCACTTTTTCTGGATTAGTTCTATCAGTGCTTTGACCCTGAATCAGAAATTACCTTGCCAGTAAAGTGCCTTTAAAGTTCTTATGATATTGGGCAATGCCACCAGCCACCCAGAACCCCATGAGTTCAACACTGATGGCGCAGAAGTGGCCTACCTGCCCCCAAACATCACATCTCGAATTCAGCCTCTAGACAAAGGAGTCATAGGCAACTTTAAAGCTCATTATGCATGGTAATTTATGGAAAAGATTGTCAGTTCTATGGAAGAGAACCCCAATAGAACATCATGAAAGTCTGGAAGAATTACACCATTGAAGATGCCATTGTTGCTACAGAAAAAGCTGTGAAAGCTATCAAGCCTTCAACAATAAATTCCTACTGGAAAAACTGTGTCTAGATGTTGTGTATGACCTTATAGGACTTACGACAGAGACAATCCAACGAATCATGAAAGAGATAATGGATATGGTAAAAATGATGTGTTGGAGGAGGGTTCAAGATATGAATCTTGGAGAATCTTGGAGTTAATAGACAGCACACAAGAGGAATTGATGGAAGGAAACTTGATGGAGGTAAGTGGTTCCAAACCAGTACCAGGTGATGAGGAAGAAGATGTAGAAGTAATGCCAGAAAACAAACTGACATTAGACAATTCGGCAGAGGGGTTTCGAGTCATTTTGACTTATTTTATGACATAAATTATTTTGTGATATGGGCACAAAAATTAAAGAAAATGGTGGAAGAGTTTTTACCATATAGAAACATTTTTAGAGAAATTAAAAAACAATTGAACATAAGTTGGGAGGTATTTTCATAACCCAAGTGTACCTGCCTCTCTTGCCTCCCTTTCTACCTCCTCCACCTCTTCTACCTCAGTCAACTGAGACAGTAGGACCAACCCCTTTTCTTCCTCCCCCTCCTCAGTCTACTCAATGTGAAGATGAGGAAGATGAAGAGCTTTATGATGATCCTCTTCCACTTAATAAATAGTAGATATACTTTTTCTTCTTTATAGTTTTAATAACATTTTTCTCTCTAGCTTACTTTATTGTGAGAATACAGTATATAATACATATACATAAAATACCTGTTAATTGACTGCTTATGTTATCAGTAAGGCTTCCAGTCAACAGTAGGCTATTAATTAAGCTTTTGGGGGGTCAACATTTCTAAGTGGATTTTTTACTGTACCACCCCTAGCCCCTGCATTGTTCCATGGTCACTTATATATATATTTGGTCTTCATCCTTGTTTCCTGATATATAGCTCTTATAACTTTTGGAATTTCTAGAGTCATAGGAGCATCTAGTATACAAATAAGATGACTGGGGGCTGGTCACAGGACAAACCAAGGCATGATTAGAGGGTTTGGATTTTTGCCCACCCCTACAGCTTTAGGGGAGAGAATAAAGGCTGGAGGTTAAGTTGATCACTAGTGGCAGATAATTCAATCAATCGTGACTATATAATGAGGCTTCCATGAAACATGAAAACCTAGAAGGACTGGGTTCAGAGCTTCCAGATAGCTGAACAAGTGGAGGTTCCTGGGGGGGTGACACACCTAAAGAGGGCATGGAAGCTCTGCACCAGTTTTGTTGTTGTTGTTGTTGTTTTTGTTTTGTTTTGAGATAGACTCTCACTCCAAGCTGGAGTGCAGTAGCATGATCTCGGCTCACTGCAACCTCTGACTCCCAGGTTCAAGCAATTTTTGTGCCTCAGCCTCCCAAGTAGCTGGGATCACAGGTATGGCCACGCCCAGCCTGCACCTGTTCTTCAATGCTGTCCCCTCTACGTCTCTTCCATTTGTCTGATCACTGATATGTAACCTTGGTAATATTCTTTATAATAAACCGGTAAACATAAGCATTTCCCTGACATCTATGAGCTGCTCTAGCAAATTAAACTCAAAAAGAAGATCAGCTGGGTGTGATGGCTCACACCTCTAATCCCAGCACTTTGGGAGGCCAAGGCAGACGGATCACCTGAGGTCAGGAGTTTGAGACCAGCCTGGCCAACATGTTGAAATCCCATCTCTACTAAAAATACAAAAATTAGCCAGGAGTGGTGATGTATGCCTGTAACCCCAGCTACTCAGGAGGCTTAGGCAGGAGAATCGCTTGAACCCAGGAGGTGGAGGTTGCAGTGAGCCAAGACTGTGAATTGTACTCCAGCCTAAGTGACAAGAGCGAAACTCTGTCTCAAAAAAAAAAAAACAAAAAACAAAATAAAAAACAATGTCCAGGCACGCTGGCTCACGCCTGTAATCTCAGCACTTTGGGAGGCCTAGGCAGGCGGATCATGAGGTCAGGAGTTGGAGACCAGCCTGGCCAACATGGTGAAATCCTGTCTCTACCAAAAAAAAAAATTAGCCAGGCGTGGTGGCGGGCCCTTGTAATCCCAGTTACTTGGGAGGCTGAGGCAGTAGAATTGCTTGAAACTGGAAGGCAGAGGTTGCAGTGAGCCAAGATCATGCCACTGCACTCCAGCCTGGGCAAAAGAGCGAAACTCCATCTCAAAAAAAAAAAAAAAGTAAAAAAGAAGACCGTGGGAACCCTGATTTATAGACAGTTGGTCAGAAGTATGGGTTCTACTACTTGTGACTGGTAGCTGAAGTAGTGTGTGGGGGCCCTCAACCTGTGGGACCAGAAACTATATTGAGGTTGATAGAGTCAGAATTGAATAGAATTCGAGGACACCCAGCTGGTGTCCACTGCAGAATTAATTGCTGGAAAATTGCTTAGTGTGTGTGGGGAAAAAAATCCACACACATTTGGTCACAGAAGTGTTCTGTGTTGTGAGAGTATAGCAGGAGAATCCGAGTTTGTTTTCTTCTATATCCTTACACTCCTCTTTTCCCCCACCAAAGAAATAGTCAAAACATCTAGAGTATGTCTTTATAACTAGCATATCTAATGAAAAAGAAAAATATTGGTGATCAGTTGGTGTAGACATGGGCTGGAGAATCTTTGTTAATAGAGTTGGATGAAGATAAAATATGTTGCAGTAATACTAAAGAATAAGTATCTTCATGAGTATAAACAGAGGTAGGAGGCAATGCATTGGCATTAGCAGCGAGAGACATATTATGTAGGAGACAAGGCAAATAATTTCCAGGTAAGTAAAGAAAAATTATGATTGGGTCAGAACTGGTTTTTCTATTTATAATTTTGATAAAAAGCAACCAACAAACAAACAAACAAAAAATAACCTGGAGGTAACAGAGATCAATATTCAGATAACAAAGCCAGTATCATGGGAATACTTATAAAATAATAGATATCTTTAAAAAATAGACATTTAGCCACAGGTTAACTAAGAGCCTATTTTAGGAGTTTGTAAAATGACTACAGAACAAACATGAATAAAATTTTATGTTTTTTTATTTGCAAAAATAACTATGCAAATTTGTTTTAGGTTTCAGAGAATGACAAAAGGGAAAGTAGGAACCAAACTCTTTTGAAATGTTTTTATTTCTCTAAAAAAATCATTAAAATGAGTCAGAAGCATACAAATTTTACAGTCAACACAATCTGGAGTATTCTTGATAATAAAATACAAACAAACTCCACAATTCTTTCAAAATCTTCATTTTAATCACATCTATTCTAAATTTGTAAAACCATTTTAGACAACTTTTTCTGTCATCACTGTCGTTGAACAATTAATAAAAACCCACTGATGGTCTCCACAGGAAAAAAATATATAAACACAATGTATTGCATATAATTTCAGAGCGATCACTTATTGTTTTGTATAAAACTTACTCTTTGATCCAAATTTAAGGGCTTCTAGTGTAGAAGAATGTTTCTAACTAAATAAAGTAGGACCTACAAATGGCTTTTGAAATTTGACTACTACAGAAAAAATGGTAGTTTGTGCCTGGATGACACTGTAAACACATAGACTTTTCTTGGGCCCTTGATGCGGGGGGGATGGTAGTGGGAGGGGTGGAGAACACAGCTAGCAAGGTGTCTGCATTCATGTGCCAGAAAGGTCTCTGGAACTCTCTGCTCTTGTTTTTTCTTTACTCTCTCAACTCTCTTACTACTCATTCTCTGGGAGGCCCTGAATAGCACAAGAAGTAAAAAGGAGACTTACCTAATACATATATTCCTAATATACTCACTGTAGTAAACACAGCAAGAAAAGAAAATAACCTAACACGTTAAAGATTCTTACAAACTACATAAAACGAACTTACTTTTGTAAACAAATGAAAAGCCCTGTAAATATCAGGATATATTTATTTAACTGTTGCATATATGTGTTGAATAGTCTGAATAACCTAAAGTAATAGCCACGTTTTAAGACACTGTAAATTCCCAGCTTGCTATTAAAACCAATATTATAATCCTAAATGTCATCTTAAGAAGCTCCATGGTTGTAGGATCACAAACATGTATGTTCTAATTGTCAGGCCTCAGAGCCTAAGCTAAGCCATCATATCCCCTGTGACCTGAACATCTACATCCGGATGGCCTGAAGCAACTAAAGATCCACAAAAGAAGTGAAAATAGCCAGGCAGGCCCTGCCTTAACTGATGACATTCCACCACTGTGACCTGTTCCTGCCCCACCCTAACTGATCAGCTGACCTTATGACAATATACCCTCCAGCCCTTGCGTTAATGGACTTTGTGATATTCCCCGGCCCTTAAGAAGGTACTTTGTAATATTCTCCCTGCCCTTGAGAATGTACTTTGTAAGATCCACCCCCTGCCCACAAAAAATTGCCCCTAACTCCACCGCCTATCCCAAACCTGTAAGAACTAATGACAATCCCACCACCCTTTGCTGACTCTCTTTTCAGACTCAGCCCACCTGCGCCCAGGTGATTAAAAAGCTTTATTGCTCACACAAAGCCTGTTTGGTGGTCTCTTCACACGGACGTGCATGACGCTAATCATATAATCAAACTTAATTTTCCCTAATGAAAAATTAGAGTAAAATCAGCCATGAGTGATAGCCAAGTATCTTTTACACCAAGTTTATCAAAATAAGCTTTTAGGAGTGGAACAATTTTGATCAACTGTTTTAATATTTCAGAACTGCTTGCAACAGCGGCTACCATAAGTATGCATTTTTTTATGCATGCAACTTACAAGTGATTACTACCCAATGGAGCACTACAAATGTGGTCACATGGGTCTATTTTGCAAGTCACTTACCATATTGTGTATTCCATTCTCTTCTTGTTCAAATCTTGACATTGAGAGTTCTCTTCATCTCAGCAAGAGCTCCTGAAAAGTATTTTTAGATTATAAACATTGCATTTATGCATATACATACATTTCCCCTAAATAATGATCAATATCTTTTAGATATTTTCAATATTTATTAAGAGATACAGGTCCAGAAACAATCAGCAACTTAGTAGATTATCTCTAAGCACACTTGATTTTTATGGAATGCTGTCAAGGCACCAAAATGTATGTATTCACCTTTAAAAAGTGTTAAATTTGCATTTATTCTTTCATTCGCAGGGCTAACAGCTGGGTATTACTGTTGTTTTTGTTGTCGTTGCTTTAAGCAACTATCTGAGGTGTTAAGAGGTCCTAATTAAGTAAATTAAACAAACACAGCATTAAGTTTCAAAATCAAAGTGTTAGAACAGATACCTGTTTGATCTGCAGATAACTAATGAGAACAACAGTACATCACAAACACATTTGATGTTATTCCTGCCACAGCATACTTGGTTTGATAAAAAGTATCTCACTCAAGTAACTGCCCAATATATTGCTCTGAGGGACCGAGAGGGAATTAACGATTTCATTCTAGTTTTTCCTGCCCATGTTTTGCAAATAAATGAATACATGGATGGATGGGTTTTTGAAACGCCAGCGATCTGTGTTACAGTGTAGCATCATCATTCCTGGGAGGAGCACGCTGTTTGCAGGGCTGAATCACACAACACAACACAACACAACAACAACAAACCAGGGATGAGTCATTTCAGGCCAATTCACAAATCATTATAGAAATAAGGTAATGACCGGCCAGGCGTGGTGGCTCATGCCTGTAATCCCAGCACTTTGGGAGGCCGAGGTGGGTGGATCACAAGGTCAGGAGATCGAGACCATCCTGGCTAACACAGTGAAACCCCGTCTCTACTGAAAATACAAAAAATTAGCCGGGCACAGTGGCGGCGCCTGTAGTCCCAGCTACTCGGGAGGCTGAGGCAGGAGAATGGCGGGAACCCGGGAGGCGGAGCTTGCGGGAACCCGGGAGGCGGAGCTTGCAGTGAGCCGAGATCGCGCGGCTGCACTCCAGCCTGGGAGACAGAAGGTAATGACCCAATGACTGACTTACGAGTTCCACAAAGATCACTTGAGAGACTTACATTTCGATGAGGAAAACAATACAGACATGTCCACAACTAATGATGAAACATGATGCAATGAAGTTAATTACATGAGAGTTCTTTCTTTCTGAATTGAACAGGGTAGTCATCACTGAGATAGAACTCAAGCTTTACCTACATGAAAAATTATCATGTTCAAACATAAAGTGAGAGAGGGAGAGAATAATCCAGATTAAAAGAATAATATGGGTTAGAAGGCAGAGGACAAGTGGGATGGGAGAACCTAAACACTGAATTTAACTTCAGCCCAAATCAGAGAGTGAGAGTAGGAGAAATAAATTGATGTTTATAAGGGGAATTAATAATCTCAGTTTAGTGCCTGTTGAATCTGTAGTGCCTATGGGAAATTCAGAACAAAAAGTTCAGGATGAATATCCAAATTCAAAGTAAAGATTGAGTCAGTTGCATGAAGGTGATAACTGAAGATTTGGGAGCATTTGAGCATTCTCTAACCACAGCATGGTAGGAGAATAAACCTGTGTCATGCCTATATTTGAAAAGACAAGCAGCAAAGATAAGAATAGAAGATATGTTTGGAGAAGCAGCAAGGGAACCAAGAGATAATGTTTCTCAGATGTTACAAGAGGGTAAGAGTTTCCCCGAAAAAGAAAGTGGCCAGCATTGTCGATGATGCACGTAAGTAGCAGATTTAGCTTAGAAAGTCATTTGCACTTTTTGAGGGAGCAAGTAGTCTCATGAAGTGGTAGGGAAAGAAATCAAATTGCAAATTGATTAGGGTAAATTGGTCAGTGCAGGAATTGGTCAAAATGAATAAGGAATTTAGTGAAAAAGCAGAGTCTGGAAACTTTTCGAGAGAGAAAGGCACATTGGAGAATGAAAGAAGGAAAGCAAGTGTGTCAAAGAATTAACACATCAGTTTAAAAGTATCACATTTTAATGTGATTTCTCTGTGCTATTTATTAAAGAGGTACATCAATCAAGCCTGATTTTCCAGCCCCAGGACAATTAATGGATAACTTGAAACAACTAAATTTCAACATCCCAAGTTGTCTAATACTACCTACCTAGTAGTCACTAAGAAAGAAAATGGATAAGGTGTGTGGTTTTAAAAAAAAAGACTATGATGATTAATTTTAGGTGTCAACTTTATTGGATTAAAGACTACCTGGAGAGCTAGTAAAGCATTAGTTCTGGGTGTGTCTAGCAGGATGTTTCCAAAGGAGATTACTGTGTGAATCAGTGGATTGGGTGGGGAAGATCCACCCTCAATGTGGATGGACAAGGCAGAGGAAAGGTAATTCTCATTCCCTCTCTCTCCTGGAGATAGGACACCCCTCTTCTCCTATCCTGGTGTCAGAGGTTTTCAAACCAGAGTGACTCCATCATGAGTGAGGGCTAGGAAAATGAGGCTGGGACTTGCTGGGCGGCATTCCCAGAAAGTTAGGTATTCCTAGCCTCTAGATGTTTACAGGCAAGGGAGCAGATTGATAATGTTTACTAAACAGACCCAGACTTAGGAGTGCCCTGATATCCTGTTATCTTCAGAAAAGACGCATTCCTAATTTTGCTTTAAATATCATAATATTGATTCTTGCAAAATATACTAATTAAGAAAATTAATCCTTTATCACAAACCCTTGTAGCAGAGCACATGTCCCCATGATCTTTTTTTATCCTATACATAAACGAGTATTGTCCCTAGTGCGGATGCGTTTCTCCTCTTACTTTCAGGAACACCCCACTCTATTTACGGAGTAGCTGTACTTTCACTGCTTTACTTTATTAATAAACTTGCTTTTGCTTTGCATGGCGGACTCGCCCTGAATTTTTTCTTGTACGAGATCCAAGAACCCTCTCTTGGGGTCTGGATCAGGACCCCTTTCCTATAACACTTGGACACCAAAAATTCCAGGCTCTCCAGCATTTGGACCCTGGTATTTGCACCAGAGGCTCCTCAGGTTTTCAGGACATCAGCCTCAGACTGAGAGTTGCACCCTCGACTTCGCTGGTTCTGAGGCTTGAAGACTTGCACTGAGCCATGCGACAGGCATCCCAGGATCTCCGGCTTGCGGATGGCCTGTGATAGGACTTCTCAGCCTCCATAATCACATGAGCCAACTCACCTAACAAATTACTTCTCATGTATCTATCTACATATGTATCTTATTGATTTTGTTTCTCTGGATAATGTTAATATAAATAACTTCACATTTTAAAAATATTTTTTGATAAAAGATGTATACTCATGTGAACAGAGGCTTACAAAGCTCTGAAACTCGATCTCATTATAAATCTTTCCAAAGACTATTATAGGACAAACCATCAGGAAAGGGGAAAATAAGATATTTCTGCCTTTTTATTTTTTTAGACTCTAAAACATGCATTTTTCTCACATGGAAAGTAATGGTGTAAGTCCACAAAGCATTTGGGAAACAAATGTTTTCCACCCAATTAATCTTCAGAAACAGTCCTAAGACTATTTTTCGAAGGATATAATGGCTGCTTACATAGCAGACAACCTGAAATTGATGTTCTACAAAATAACTGGATAGCGCTCTTGGTAAGTGTCAAATTCTTGATGCACAAAGAAAGATTGAAGAAATGTCAGATTGGAGGCAAAGTGCCTGACAGCTACCTGCAATGTTGGATCAGGGATTGGATCCTAGACTGAGGAAATAAGTTCTCAGGGAGACAACTAAGGAAACTTAAGTAGGTCTATAGATTAGTTAATAGGATGGTTTCAATGTTAATCTTTTGTTTTCAATAACTGTTCCTTGATTATGTAAGATGTTAACCTTTAAGGAAGCTGCTTAAAAACTGTAAGGAAATTTCTGTACTACTTTTGAAACTTTTTCATAAGTCTGAAATTATTTAAAAGTTTATTTTAAAGAATTCTAACTTAGGAATAAAATGAATGAAGAACAATTATCTGAAAAGAATAAGGAGAGCCAAAAGCCAAAATTAACAATGTAATTGCAGGTGTCATATTGCCATATTGCTTTGAAAATTGTTTTTTTTTGACCAGTTGAAAAATGGCCAAAACTAAGTGACAACAGGAAAACGTACCAATAATGCCAGGATCCTCAAGAAATAAATTCTTTGTTTACATGTGAAGTAGCCAGTGTATATCTTAGTAGAATAATTAAAAAAAAAAAAAAAAACCTCAAAATGTGATTTTCAACCTGCATTTTCATGTGACTCCCCTAATGAAAGAGAGATGGTCAAGGCCAATTTTTAAGTTGCCATGCCGTATGATTTTGCATTTCGACTCCGTGAAAGACGCTAGTTATCATAAGCAAAACGCCGTCTGTGATTATGAAAATGTTGGTGGAATATTATCCGTGTTTCCCAGTAACAGTATTTCATAGAATCTATTATGACAAAGAGGCAAGCAAAGTCCTGTTTAGACATAGAGGAAAGAGGAAACATTTCGATTACCTCCGCAAAGCCTGGACAAACAGCTGTCACCATGGTGAGAATGAGGAAAGGTGTGAGGGAGGAAGGGTCATTTGAAAGTAGTAAAGAATTATGAAAGGCACTGATTGAGGCATAAAGGAGAAGGACGTTTTAGGAAGAGAAAAAGCCTAAGCATAGGCATAGGATGGAAAATGACAGGGTTGTTTTGATTATTTATTTCCAATGAGAGGTGGAGGAGCTCCAAATTTGGAATTTCACTGAGTGATAGGATGTGAGGAAAACACTTTGGAGTCTAAAGAGCCTTAGGGCTTCCAACAAATTATGTGTTGCAAATAAACACTAACCTCTCTTACATTTAAGACCAGTTATATTAAATGCTGCTTAATGCATTTCTGTCTCCAAATTCAGCAACATTCCCTAGAATCCAGTATATGAAATGTATGCTTTAGTTGCCATTTCCAAAGTAGTGCTGGCAAATTTCCAAGTGCAGAACTTAAAATAATGCTCTAAGTGCATTGCTTTGTATGTAGCCCATTATTATTCACCTGTAGACTTCTTAAAAGGTCAATAATTCAAGAATCTAAACCAGTATCAAGTTGTCCACAAGGTTATACAACACTGAAAAACACAGCTAACTGGATATGGATTTCATTCTCACAGCAATTGCTAAGGTATTTTAGCAGCATTTGCTTCCCGAAACGCTAGTCTCAGAGTAGGTTTATTGGTCTGATGTAAAAAGTATTCTGTCAGTAAATACGTTTGGTAAACATTGGGTCAAGTAAGGTTAATCAGATTTCTTTGCCGTAGGAGATACTAAAACCTTGAAAGGCCGGGTGCAGTGGCTAACGCCTATAATCCCAGCACTTTGGGCAGTCGAGGTGGGCAGATCACCTGAGGTCAGGAGTTCGAGACCAACCTGACCAACATGGCGAAACCCCATCTCTACTAAAAATACAAAAATTAGCCGGTCATGGTGGTGGGTGCCTGTAATCCCAACTACTTGGGAGGCTGAGGCAGGAGAATCACTTGATCCCGGGAGGCGGAGGTTGCAGTGAGCCAAGATTGTGCCATTGTACTCCAACCTGGGCAACAAAACAAGATTTCATCTCAAAACAAAACAAAAACAAACAAACAAACAAAAAACCTTGAAACAATGAATGAGAAATAAGGTATTTAATGAAGAGGGAGATAAAATGCACTGTCACACAAACCCAGCAGAAATCTAGTGATAAAAGTGTTCTAGAGCACACACTTTGGAAAACTGTGAACCAAATGCATCTCTGCTTGGCCTCATTTTAAATATGTCAGACATTTGATGGAATAGCTTGTCCACATATTCATGAAGAAAGAGAAAATTTCTTCTAAACAACTAGATTTCTGCATACTTGTTATTGTCATTACAACGTTTCCAATTAATACCGTCTGTGGGAAAATTTTCTCTACTTGAGAAAATGCCTCTTAGTTTAAAGTAGAAATTGGTGAGAAAAAAAAATCACGAACAGATATGTTCTTTTCTGCCAATTTCTTCAGGGAACAAAAACTAGTTAGTCAACTGGAAGCCTGAGTTTTATCCATCTTATAATATAATTAAATCACTTAAAATAATCAGTTAGATGATAATGAAACACTGCAATAGGAAATCAAAAGCAAATCACTAGATCAGTTTCAAAAAAAGTATAAGAAATGGAGCAGTAGTTTGAGGATATTTATATATTTTACAGTTTAGTTTTCTCAGTCCTACTACATGCCAGTCATATAACATATACATCCATGAAAAATGACTATATAATGTCAACACTTTGCAATTGGTTCACACTTTCAGATATTAGAAGCTAAAAAACAGAATAGATATCTATGCCAATCATGTTATGGTTCTCTGGCTTGAGAAGTGAAAAGCATATAAATGTCTAACACTAGAATCTGGGGCAGCAGAAAGAATGATACTCAACCAAAAACATTAATATGTCAAACTTAACTTGAAAATGTTAGTACATAGTCATCAGGTTGTTTCTCTAAGAAGTAACTTTTGTGATTGTAATAGGGATTGAGATTAAAGCTATTTATCATATCTACCATCACATTTATCATGTTTCTTAATCATGCAAGTGTTAATTAAAGTTTTCTTGGTACTTTCATCAGGCTGCTTACATAATAATTTTCAGTTTACAGCCATCTCAATTGACAAACAGTGAGATTATCCCTTCTCATGTGGATGATCAGAATTGCCAGTCATGGGACAGACACCATATACCCTTCAAAAGAAATCATGATGTATGTTTTAATACAACTTTTTATGTGGGGGATTTATTAGCATCCAAAGTCACCTCTTTTTCTTACACAGTTCTGGAGTTAGATCCTCCCAAACAAATAAATTACTTAATTGGGGTAGTCATCTCTTGTCCAGAAGTGACATGTTTTAGAAAGATGTGAGTCTTGAGGCAAATGCTGGATTTGATTGTTCTTACTCCTAATAAGAATGTATCTAACTTCACTCCAACTAAGTTGCTATTACATTATTTTTTTCTCACGATTTTTGTTAATCTTCACTCTCCACAATACTCAGCAAACTCATGAGGAAGAAAGATTGTTTGACACAGTATGTACACAAAGTTTTTAATAAAGATGAATGATCCGAATAATATAATACTTGATTTCACAATATTGGAATGGTTAGATATAATATTAGAGTACAAAAATAACAGGTTGCTAAGGCAAAATTAGTCCTTTTTTCTTCTCTAAGCAATAAGGGTTTACCTTTTGCTCGATACTCCCTACCTTGAAAGGGAAGTGCTAGCCTTATGTGGCAGCCACCTGCAGTGAAGAAAACAGTCTTCAGTTTCCCTGCCTGGAAGGTTCTTCCCCCAGATACAGATGATATTAGCCTCATGTCTTCCAACTTGTTACTCAAGAATTATCCCTTCAGGGAAGTTCTCACCAACTACCCTACCTACAATTGTTGTTAACCTCCTGGGCTCAAACGGATCCTCCCACTTCAGCCACCCAAGTAGCTGGGACTAGAGGTATGTGCCATCATGCCTGGCTAATTTTTGTACTTTTTTTGTTGGTACAGACAGGGTTTCACCATGTTGCCCAGGTCCTGAATCCCTTAGCCTAAGCGATCTATCCGTCTCAGCCTCCCAAACTGCTGGTATTACAGGCATGAGCCGCTGTACCTAGCATCTCTTTATCACTATCAACACACGGTATACTTTATCTACTTATATTATTTATTACCTACTTACAGAACTAAAATGTAGGCTCCACAAAGATAAGGAGTTTTGTCTTTTTCTTTTAGTTCTACATCACCAGCACCTAGGACAGTTCATGAGTCATAACAGGTACTCAATAAATAATCATTGAATGACTAAATCACCATCATCATAAAAAAAAAATCTTCTATGTACACAGATAATTCTGCTAGTTGGTGCACTTTGTTAAATAACTACATATCCAAAGCCCTTTAAAAGTTCAACAGAAATTATTAAATGCTGACATAGGGAGACGTAAGCATTGGACAATCAATAAAATGGATAACCAATAAAATTAATATCAGACAATCAATAAAATGTGATAAAATATGAATTATGATGAATGAATGTTCATGTAATGTGTAAAAACAACTAAAATAAAACACCTTAAAAAAGAATAGTAAAACAAAATGGATATTGGAAGAAAATATTAACAGTCTCTGTTATATCTATATCTCTCTAAATTTTAAACACAGACTCGTCTTTTTTCAATGTTTTTTCTTCCTAAGTCCCAATGAGCACACTCAAATTGGTCATCTAGTTATTACATTCTTTATCCAGGTTTTATATTAATTTGCTATTATTTTATTTTATGGCTCGTCTTTTCAACTTGGTTGTAGGTTTCTGGAAGGCAAGATCACGTACAACGGTGGTCCTACAGCATCTAACTCAGGAGTAAATGCACTGCCAGCCTTGATTACACATGTGTTGATTGGTTGACTCATGTATGGTATCAAATATGGAATGTATAGATATTGACATATGGTATTAAATATAGTATCTATAGAAGTAGGTCTCTGTCACCTTCAAGCCAATGAGGTCTATAAAATGACACTAAGGAACCAAGCAAAAGAGATGAGTACTTCCAGCACTTACTCTACAATAATACGTCATTTAGGATATCATGAGACGTTCTAATTCAAAGTTGAAGGAGAAGTCACATTTTACAAACAAAGGACACACAACTATGAAACCAAAGGCACTATCTTAGAAACAATTTTCAAAGACATTTAATTTTTTTATATATCAAATATCAAAATTAGGAAAATGATATTCAACATCATTAATACTTGCACAATATGAAATTTACTTAAAGAAACTTTATTGTCAAACATTTGGGTTATCTTTAAATTTTTGTTATATGTAAGTCTAAAATGTACTTTAGCTAAATTTCTGTATGATCATAGAATTCATAATTTTTTTCCACATCATATATTGAGTAGCTTCCATGCTTAGTCTTGGACTTCCAAAAGGCCAGTGAGTCATACTTGGGAAGTCTGTAGCACAGTTTAAACATGTGATTATATTAGAAATCTGAGAGCACTCTGGTTTTTTTACCAGGAGTAAGATCCTTGCAGTAGATTTAAAATACATAACACGTGATGCAGTTTCCAACAGATGATATAAAGCCATTACCAGTATAAAAAAAAGTATAAAGCTACTTTTTCCTGAAAGAGAATTTGTGAAGTCCTCAAATAGCAATGACATACAATTTCTTGAAATAATGATATTTAATATACTATATTTGGAATAGCACCATGAAAGTCATAAAACACCTACCTATCACTCAAAAACAGTGCTCTGCTAATTAAATTCAAAACCTGAAGGAATTAAGCTTACTTTCAAAATTATCTCCTTAGCCAAAAGTTTTGGAGAATAATCTAAACATTGTTCAGGGCCACCAGAGTCTGACAGTCAAAGAGAGAAATCAGACTAAAATGGTAAGGACATTTATCAATAGCAAAAATTGCATGCCAAAACATAAAACAGAAACGAATATGAAAGCTGCATTTAAGTCACGACTGATTTGAGAAGAGTTGTGACTATTTAAAATGTGTAAACCATCTTGAATGTTAGTTATTCAGCAATAAATGCCAAGTATTTAGGCATTTAAAGATTTTAAGATGGTCAATATTTGCATTGGCATGTTTAAAATGCTCTCTTTTTAATTAAGGAATGCAACCTTAAAGGCTAATAGTAGAATGAATGGAGCTATATTAAGTTTTGAGCCACTTAAAAAAATGTAATATCTACTCATATTTTATTTAACACAAATTTAATTATATACATATTTTTTTTAAAAAATGTACCAGCAGTTTATTAAGTTTCATTAAAACATCACATTTGGATAATTAGTGAGATTACATTGAGTAATAGATTAATGTGCCATCTTTCAATCTGGGAACATGGTATGTCTTTTAATTGATTATATATGTTTAGTAGATCATATTTCAGCCAACTTTCAGCACAAAAAATCAAAGTCAAACAACAAAAATGCTAGTGTATCTAAAAAGCCTTTCTGAGAAACATACTACATGCAAGTAAATGAAACAAAATCCAGAATCATTTCATGGAAATCTTTCAGGATAGACAATCACTTGGAAACTACATCTGCCACAAACAGGAGCAAGGGTATCTTGGGGGAGGGGATTAAGTTAAAAGGGATGATGCCAAATTTTAGATCATGCATTCATATTTCGGAGAGAATAAGAAATCGACACATCATATAAACGCCTGTTCTAAATCTAGGTAAAATACATTTCAGAGAAACTTGTTTTGATAACACAAGTTCCTGTTTGTCTCCCAATCAGAATGGTAGCACTAATAATCTCATATTTTAAAATTCAATTTAATCAGCTTTCAGCGATGTACCAAATATTGGTTGGAACACAGGTGAGATAGTATTCCTTGCTGTATGTTTTACCCATCTTTTGTTTAGGAGGAAACAGTTTTTTAAGAAACAAATTATCTGTCACTTGACATGTCTTCTTTTCTAATAGAAAAGGAATTATTTACTTAAAAAATTGAATTTACATTATTTGTATAAAGTTCTAGCAACTATGTACTTATTCACATAGACTAACCTTCAAAAATTGTCTACAATTTGTTTTTACTTCACATTATCACCAGTTACCAATTTACAATGTATACTTTTACTTTTAATCATTTAAGAACTGTTTTATAGAGTTTATTCTTAACAAAGATCAATACAAATACCATCTATATCCTATATAAATATATTTTCAATAACTGAAATTACAACCTTTGGTGAGACATTACTCCTAAAAACAAATACATTTGGTAAATATATCTTATAAATTTATCTTAAAAATTTATGAGCAAAGTATGAGTACACATTACTATGAATGTGTACTATTAATAACGTTCCCACAACCAAACACTTTAAATTCAGGGTAGCCAAGGTCATGATTCGGGAGAAAATTACAGAAAGAACTTTTCAAATTTTTGCCATGTCCATATTGTTCAGAGGTATCATTCTCAAAACATATTAAATTTTAACTTGTAGTATATATACAAAGTGGTCATTTCAATGTGAAAGAATTCTAGCATTTGCAAACAATAAAAGAACAGATTTTCTCATGTTGCAACATCAAAGCAACCAGCCATTTTTTTATACTGGATGCCCCAGGTTCAAAGGCTTAAATCGCCATATCCTCATGAGACCACCCGGCATTTATTTCTTTTAATATCTCTTGTTGAAAACATGACAGCGATCAGGCACAAAGCGCCACAGTGCACTCTACTTTAAATGCCCCATCTTGTCATAATTGTTCTTTTTAAAGAGAAGAGTCCTTAATATATTAATGAGCACTATTGTGAAGTAAAAAGGCCTCACCACAAAGGATGGCCACGTCCCCTGAACTGATGCAGATTTCAGCTTAGAAACTAGAAGGGAATTGAGATACTTAAACAATCAATCAATAGTCACCTCTCCAAGAATGGTGTGAACCCGGGAGGCGGAGTTTGCAGTGAGCTGAGATCGTGCCCCTGCACTCCAGTCTGGGTGACAGAGCAAGACTCTGTCTCAAAAAAAAAAAAAAAAAAGAGGTTACCTCTCCAAAGGCAGGATTGTTTAATAATGAGAGAATAAAATATCAGTTTTAAGTTGACATCTTTGTTTAAAACAGTATTTTTGATTCATCAAAGTTCTCATCTCATTACTTTGTACAATACACTTAGTGTAATCCATTAGGTATCTTCTGGATTCTGTATTATTTTCTCACATGTAAAACATGTACAACTGTGTCTGCCTCTTGTTGAGCTGGATATCACAAGGGGCAAGAACTGGCCTTGGGCATAGCAAAAGGACCCACTGGGGACACAGAAACAAGTCAGTGAAACAAACCGCAGTTACTTTTGCACCAACCTGAAACATAGAAAAGGGAAATAATGCTTGTTTTGCTTTGTCTCCTAGTAGCTCGTGGCTAAATGTTTTATAAATATCATAAATGAAGGAATTAGTAGCGAACATTAAGACTAAAAAGTGACTAAATAGCTTTAAATAAATCTTAGGTAAAATGTTTTACGTATGCTTAGATTAAGTATTTAGAAAAGTATAAATAACTTAGTCTATTATGTTTTCTTCTCAACTAAGTTTTTCAATTATTTGTACAAAAGTCTCATCTCCATGACACTTTCTGTGCTGGGATGCAGAATGTTCAGACAGAGTAAAACATTCCTCTTACAGATGCTGGTGGAACCAATGTTATCCCTGGAGAGATACTATACATGTTCACCAGAACTTCTGATTCAATAATTCTACAACAAAACCATGTCTCCATCACACAATATCACCCAAAGCAGCTTTTATTAATTGGGTTGGGGTTAAAGTACATATTCTCCTGAATGCACGTATCTCAATAACTTGATCAATGCAATTATCTTGAAAATGAATAGAAGCCATGAATACAAAGATAGAAGACATATACGTAACTATTAAAATCTCTGACAGGGTATTTTTCAAAAAAAATAAATTGCTATGAAGTAAGCTATTACTTGTACTGGTAGTTGCTAAACAAAGCAGAAATGGGACAGAAAAGAGAAAACAATATGAAAGTAATCACTGAGAGAACCACAAAATTCCAGGAAAAATATCTGAAATTAGTAGCAATCAGGAGTTGAAGGCTGGAGCAAAAATGGCTCCTTGGAGCGGCACGCATAAGAAAAGTGACTTTCCAGGAGATGCTTCTAATTCTGTAGTCTATAGAGGAAGGAATGTCTTCTGCGGGGAGCTGCCCTTGCTCCTCCTCTGTTGACACACATATTTCAGGAAGGTTAAATATAACTCCTTTCTGGAAAAATATCCTATAACCTTCCCAAGAGAGTTAATGGCTCTTGTTCAGTATTTTCAAGAATTTGGGTCGTCATATGGCTGGATTGTAATTATTTACTCATTACTTTTTTCCCCCAGACCAGCACGGGCACTCTCTCAGGGTGAGAACTGTATTTTAATCATCTTAGCATTTCTCAAGCTTAATCATAGTACAGTATTCAAATTTTTCCAATTTTTTGCTTAGCATAGACCTATGCATTTATTCTGTCTCTCCTTCAGAATTTTTAAGGACAATATTCTTTGTTCTCACACTAATGGCAACTATTTTAGACTACATCTGAATTATGTAGAATAAATATATTAACAGCCTTTTATTTCCTTACCTCTTCCTAATAAGTAGAACACCCAGACTTTACCTCTAACTAATGTACCTTATTTTTTGTAGGCACACGTCCTGGTTCCCTGTTCATGTTACGCAGTCTAATTGGGGATTAACATAGTTATGCACCTAGAAATGGTTATCACATCCTCTCTCTATTGTCTCTTAGCCATTTAAACCTTCCAGTTCTAGCTCTGAGGCGTTAAAAAAAAATAACACAATTAATGTAGCAAAGTTATTGTTAAACTTTCACATTACCAGAGTGAAGTCAGAATAATATGATTCTCAAAATAAACTTTCTGGAATGACACTGAACTGAATGGACAGGCTGTTGTAATTCTGTCATTGGACAAAAAATGACATTAACCAGAAGTTAGCCCTCCGATTAGGAGTCTAAAAATAGCTGTTATCCTAACAAATCAATGACTGTATACTTTTATATTTAAGTATTATATATGTGTGTGTGTATGTATATACACACACCTGCATTTGTATACATATTTGTGTGTATATGTGCACATATACATATATACGCACATTTATGTTTTTGTATACATATCTGTGTTTGTAAATGAGTGTACACACATACATTATACACTCAAATATAGAAGTGTGTATGTTGGATCCCCACTTGGAGAGACACTCAAACAAGTCCTAACACAGGGTAGAAAGAGGGGAAATACAATAAGAGAACATTTTCTGCAAAAATTTAAAAGCATGTAGAAAGCCAAAAGCAGAGAGAAGGTTTGGTCTAGTGGCAGATTGCTTTTTTCCTTTCATTCTGTATTCTTGACCTACAGACTGAGGGGTAGAGTGGAGGGGAGATGGTGCGAGAGTGGAAGGGAGATGGTGCGAGACTGGAGGGGAGATGGTGAGAGAGGCTGCAGAGGGCTGAGTGTTGATGCTGGACTGCTTCCTTCTTCTGGACACTGTGGCTTTCTCAGAGGTGGTGAAGGAGGAAACCCACAAAAGGGCAGGAATGGAACATAGCTGAGTCCTTTCAATCCTGGGAGCTCAGATGTGGTGCTGGCAGGCCACCATCTGCGGGCCGTGGTTAGAGTGTTGGAGCGCCTGTCTTCATCTGGTGAGCAGCCCTGAAAGCGCCTCTGGTGAAGGCTCTGACTTGATGGCAGTGCCATTCAAATGGCAGCATCCTGAGATTTCGCCCATGGGCGTTAAAGAGAGGAAAAATTCTCTCTGGTCTGCTTACCAAATTTTTTGTATTTAGAATAACTAGTTTTCTCATCCTGAGAACTAATGACTTAAGGCAGTTATAAACAAAGTATCTGTTTGAAATTCAGAGTTTAGTCTGTATGGCTAGGGGCAACCTTATTTAGCAGCACAAATTATGTCTAAATGTGGAAAGAGACAGGTGGTCAGTGTAGAAAATTATACCAAAAGATCTTTTTCCCTTGGCTGACAGAGTGAGCTCTTTGAAAATGAGGGCGAGCTGGTCAGTTATCAGGGAAAGGTTGTTCAGGGACAGTGAGAAGACAGGGAAATTCTTTAAACACTCTGGAATGCTCTCTAGAGGCGAGAAACAGGGTCTGGTTTTTGCTCTGCTAGGCTCTATTTTTAATCTTTTGTTACTTTATTTCCCACAATAAAATACAATATAAATTGTGAATATAAACTTTTGTTACTTGTTTTGTAATATTTGGTCACACAGTGTGTGTAGCCCCTAATAATTTTCCATAGCAAATATTCATTATTAGAAAAATGTAGTACCGACTTCTAAACTTCCTGAGTCACCCTCGCCTCATGTATAAAAGGTGAAAATGATGAGGCCAGCCATGAATGGTTGTTAAATTTGGTATTATGAATATATGCTGTTATTTGGGAGAAGAATTTTGTTTTTCCAATGGCCTGTGAATAATCAGTTTAACTCCCAAACAGTTCAATGTAGTTGGAAAAAGAAGAAAACAGAAATGTAATTTAGATTGTAACATTGAGCAGCAGCAACATACAGCCTAAGATGGGTATAATTTAGATGTATCTAGTGTACTGGGTACCATTGCTGATGAAACTTGCAAGAAGGTGAAAGTAACATATTTTATATGTTCAAGCCTCATGTCTGTCTTAGAGATTTAAAACCACAAGTCCTCAGACTGCATTTTTATCTGATGTTATATTGTTAAAGCAGGGCCTTAAGATATGACTGGTTTGGTTGCCTGGAGTATAAAATCAACACAACTAACAAGCGAGTTGGAGGACTAGTCAGTCATAAACATTGGGGTTTATGGAAGATGTTTAATCTCTCAGCTACAAGTGAGGCTGAACAAATGGAGAACAGGAGAACAAATTCCAAAAGGTTGCATGAAATTCTACTTCCAGGGAAAGGCCAGGAAGCAAATCACTATCAAGGAAGAAGCTTTGTGTGCTTATGTAATTACAACGCCCTCACCTGGGCCACAAAAGACAGATGAATCTCCTTTGTGAGTTGGTATATTTTAAACTATATTTGACAGTGAATATTATCCGCTAGATGGAAAGCTCTCTTCATGAACACAGAAAAGCCTAACATATTTCTTCAGACAGAGGACAACTTTATACCATTGTCCTGATTGATCAAAGTAGTTGCTCTTTCCCTCCGGATATTGAATAAGCAGATGAAGAGCCCGACCACAACAGCTCCTGAAGGAGGCTTTTCTCCACGGTCATTTTCCCCAGCGGATCCTTCTTGCCACTGCCAAAACTCAAAAGGTGGAGGTCTCTTAGCCTCTTGGTGCTGGAATATGGGCATGTGACATGGCAGTAAGGTGTCTTCAAGCCACAGTAGGATATTCAACCCTCACTGACATTTTAAACCCAAGATTTTATATCTGTTTCCAACTTTCCATTTCTACTGCTATTGCCTTTGTTCATTCATGAGTTCACTTAGGAAATGTCTAAGTATCTACTCTGTTAGACACACATTAGAAAAAGGCAGATACGATCCCTACCTTCATTTTCTTTACAGTCATCTGCCTTATAAAAATAAAAGACTGATGAAATGGTTGAAAGTGTCAAGATTTACAAAGACCCACCTGGTAGACTACTTTAGCTCAATTTGATATCGTAGCCATTTACCACCCCTTGCTGCCCTCTGAGAGAGAGCACCGTCAGAGGGAAAGACAGGTTCCAAGATGTGCCCAAGATCATGCAATCTTCAGTGGAAAGGCTGGCCAGACCAGATCCCAAATGCAACAAGAAACTGCTCTAGTTCTTCTCCTTCTACACTAGGGCTTTTCAAGTGTTTTTTTGTTTGTTTGTTTTGGTTTGGTTTTGGTTTTTTTCTTTTTTCATTTTCCTGGGAGGTCACCACGTCACCTGGAGGAATTTTCAGGTTCTTGCAGATAGCGTTCTGCAGTATTCCTTGTGTAAAGACCAAATAAGATGAAAGATCTAATATACTTAGAAAATTTAAAACATGTGCTTGGTTCTATCGTTTGTTTTTGTGCTTACCTACATTTGGGAATTGAAGAAAGGAAGAACTGTTCTAAACATTAGAAAGAAAAGATATTATCTTCATGCTATTAAAGCTTGCACAATCATTTTTACGCAAGGACAAGTAGATATTCATTGTCAAGAAATTCCTTTACACATCATAAATATATACACATCCCTTTGCTTGTGAATGAAGTTTTTGTGTATCCTTTTTTCTCCCTTAATTAAAATGGAAAATGTTTTGAGCCTTTTGTTACTTTATATTCCACAGATGTTCCAATAAAATTTTTAAAATTACAAAAACAAACACTGATGCTAGTTTTACAATATTTATTTATATAGTGTGGGTGGTCCCTAAAAACTTTCCATGGCCAATATTTGTTATTAGGAGAACTATTTATTATTCCTTACAAAGATATTTAAAGGGGAAAGACACTTTAGTTTGACAGACATGCCTGGATCATTGCTAGCAGCCCTATCTCCATTATGAATAAGATGCTCGTTGGGTTTTTTACTGGGAGGGTACCTATTTCTTGATATGACTCAAAATCACCAGTGAAGTGGTTTGGAAACTTGATGTATGTTTTGGTGAGAAGTTTTCAATGGGACATGAGAGTTTGTGTGTATGTGTGTGGTGTGTGTGTTTTAGTTTGAATGCTGACAAGTTTGGGGGATTCTGTTTAAGAATATTATACTCTGAACATATATGTTACAGCCCTTAACCCTAGATTAATCATCTGTGATCTTGGGGATATCAGTAAGTTCTTGAATCTGGGTTCATACAAAATGGAAGAGTTGGACATTCTTGCATCATTCTTATCAGGGAGGGCTATATGAAGGATGGGGTTCTTAAGCTGGGCTCTAAAGAACTGCCAGGACTTTGGTACACTCATACATGATTTTTCTTATGATTTTCATTATGTCGACCTTCAGTGGAAGAACTTTTCAACAAACAAATGCTTGTTGGAGGACAATTCCAAATCACTTTGCCCAGAAAGAATAGCCGACATTGTGACTCCTTTCCTCCATTTCAATCTTTCTACCACTACTAGCTTAAAGGAAATTTATGCAATAGGTAGTTTCAGCTACTCATTCACCAAGTCCAGAATGCACATCACCCCTTATGCGTCTTTGACCATCCTGTCATTCTAAGAATCCCCCCCACCCAGAGGGCACCTCTCCCTTCTTCATAAATTCACCTGTTCTTCAACTCAAACACTTTGGTGTAAAGTTTTCATAAATGCATAAGCCAATCTTCAATTTTTTGTTTTTTTGAGATAGAATCTTGCTTTGTCACCCAGGCCGGAGTGCAGTGGTGCAGTCTTGGCTCACTACAACCTCTACCTCCCAGGTTCAAGCGATTCTCCTGACTCAGCCTCCTGAGTAGCTGAGATTACAGGTAGGTGCCACCACCCTGGGCTAATGTTTGGATTTTTTAGTAGAGATGGGGTTTCACCATGTTGGTCAGGCTGGTCTCAAACTCCTGACCTCAAGATCCGCCAGCCTTGGCCTCCCAAAGTGCTGGGATTACAGGTGTGAGCCACTGTGCCCGGCCTCAACTTTCCATCTCTGATGGCTTCTGTTACTTTTAGAATACAATTCAATTTCTACAACATGACAAAGAAGACTCTTTGTAATACGGGCATTGCCTCTAGCCTAATTTATGAATTTATTAACAGATAATTAATAATAACATATAATGTACCAGGTAGTGGGCCAAAATAATGAATCAGACACTGAAGGCCCCTATCATCATGGAACTTGCATTCTAGTGGGAAAAACAGATAATGAGAAGCAAATAAACAAACACATTGAAATGATAATGTCAGACAGTGATATGAAGAAAATCAAGTAGGAACAACGTATAACAGAACGGGGGAGGTGGTGGATCAAGGAGGACTTTGAAGAAAGTACATTTCAACAGAAACTGAATGACAAGAAGATGTCAGCCACGTCCAAATCCAAGCGGTGGGGGGGGGGGGAGCGGCGGGAAGCATTATAGGCAAGAATAGCAAGTGTCCAGGGCAGAAATGAAGTTTGGCCTCTTCAAATCAGAGGCCACTGCGATTTTGTGCTGCGTGCCTGCTGAAACAAATGGTTTCAAATAGATCCAGAGTAATAGGCAGGGCTGGGATAATCAGGGCCTGACTGGGCAGGATGGATGGAATTTGGGTTCTCTTCTTATTACAATAGGAAGCTACAAGAGGGCTTAAGTAAAGTGAGGAGTCTACTTTGACTTACAGTTTTAAATGATTATTTTGGCTGTCATTGGGAGAACGCTTTTCAATGTTATAAAGATGGAAGAGGAGGACATTGTCATAGTAACTTTATCTTCAGTCATTCTTAAATATCTTCCCTTTTCCCTGGATGTGACTTGCAGAGTAGTTTTTCCACTGACTAACAAAGAAGAGTTAGAAATGAAATTTTGTTTTGCAAAGATTATGTTTTAACCAGCAATATATTATTAATGTGGAAGTCAAAAGAGACAAATGTTCTAAAAATGTATAATGATCAGTTGTGTTAAATGCAGGATTCGTTAATTCATTTCACTCACTCCTCCACAAAATATTGGTCGAAAATTAATATATATCAGGCACAGTGCTAGTTTCAAGGATTACAGAGGTGGTAATAATAACAAGAGCTAAATAACAACTTTAGCTAAAACATATAGGACATCTACTATGTATTACTGTCTGCACAACACTCTACATATATTAACTTATTTTTGCTCATAATGTCTCTATGAACTATACATTGTTATTTGCCTTTATTTATTTATTTATTTATTTATTTATTTTTGTGACCTACTCTCGCTCCGTCATCCAGGCTGGAGGGCAGTGGCATGATCTCGGCTCACTGCAACCTCCGCCTTGTGGGTTCAAGCGATTCTCCTGCCTCAGCTTCCCAAGTAGCTGGGATTACAGGCTCCTGCCACCACGCCTGGCTAATGTTTGTGGTATTTTTAGCAGAGACGGAGTTTCACCATGTTATCCAGGCTGGTCGCGAATTCCTGACCTCATATGATCCACCCATGTCTGCCTCCCAAAATGCTGGGATTACAGGCATGAGCCACCACACCTGGGCTGTTATTTACCATTTTACAAATGAGACAATCTACAACAGAAGGGTTAAGAAACTTCCCCATGACCATCAGCTAGTATATGGCGATATAAGGTATGGAAGTTACAGAATCTAGCTCCAGACCTTACACTTCTATCATCTACATCATAGGTCTTTAAAAAATAAAAATAAAACAAACATTGAAAAATAAAACAAATACCATCCTTATTTTTAGAACTTATCATTTGATCATTATGATAAATATTAAGCAAAATTATAAGGAAATATAATAAAAGCCAATGGTCAAATTTTTTATCAAAAATTTGAATAAATTTTTAATAATCTGAAATACTGACATTCCTTTAATAATTTCAATGAGCTAAAAAGAAAAATAATATGAGGACATAGGAGTGACGAATTTGGCCATTTGTTTGAGAAATTGCTAATGAGAAGAAGAATATCAAAAAATAAGACAAGAATTAGAAACAATATTTTTTAAGAATGGAAGGCTCTGAACAAATTTGGAAATAGAGCAAAAGTGTCAGCTGGAAAATAAGAGTAAAAGCTTAAAAATGGGAAGAAATAATGCATACACAAGTCCTTCCAGGTAGTGATGATCTAAACACAGGTAATGGAATTATATTCACAGCAGGAGACAAAATTGTATCAACAAAGATTTGAAGCAATAAGGAAGAGAGTAACCAGAAATAAAATTAAGAATAGAAGAACTAATTCACATTATATAGTCACATTAATAGAAACATCATATGGGACATTGGAACCATATATAAAATAACAAAGAACATTAAATGACAGAGAAGCAGCAGATAGGAATATCATTTATTCCTTGCTGAAACAAGACTGAAGGATAATATCAGAACTCTTTTGTAATTTGTCACTTTGCATAATATTCATACTTATGTTCACTATTTTGTGTGTTAAATATAAAACACACCATCACACAAGTTCAGGTATTTTGTTTTGAGATTATTGCCAAATTTAGAGCCGATCGAGTTGAGATGCCTGATAATCTCCATCAACATTAGAACCAAGTAGCCTAACTTAACAATAGTGTTTTAGAAAGAATTATTCTGGTATGAAAACACGTTCTCCAACTGCTTAGGACTTGGGTAACCTAATACATCTCATGTGGCTAGTACATGTAACACCTCACATCTGGATTTCTATAGCTTAAAGCCAACTCTGAAGTTGTGAATGAATGAATGTAGAATAATCAGAGAAGAGATGGAGAGACAGAAAGTGAGAATGCCACCAGAACGCCTCCATAAACCACTGTAATCGGTGAGATGTGCACCGCTGTGTCTTCGCGCTCACGACTCCACTGGGGTTGGGTATCACGCATCATCATCAAGAACAGGTGTTGGCATCGCTTACAGCTCATTCATCATTAGGCTGCAGCAGCGGTAACATATGCTGCGTTAGTGCTAATCGTGTTTGTTTTTACAATCAACGTTGATCTGCCCTTCATCATGCCGAAGAGATAAATGTTAGCTGAGGAGAAACAAACCTGGAGCATCGTATTATTTACTTACCCAGGTTCCCGTTCTCCCTTCCCCATCCCCCAGGAAAATTCTCATGCCTGGAACCTGTAAATGTTTAAAGATCTCAAATTCAAGATTTTGAGATGATTTAAAAGTATGCAGAAAGCTTGTGTTAAGAATTATATTTGACATAAACTTGTTAGAGAACTCCTAGTTAAACCCTTAAATTCTGATATTGATTTTATGTCATTGATTTAACTGCAGATCACTTAATCAATGGCATTCTATTTAACAGACTATTTAGAGATTAGGATTTAAAGACAATTAAATTTGAATTATAGACAGCCCATCTTGCTGTTCAATTGTTAAAGTATAAGATCAGAATAAAGTGTTTAGCATTTTAAAAAAACAAGGAAGCATGTAATCAGACCTATACAGCAACATTACACATATTCATTGATTAGGCTCTGTCTGATTTAATGAAAAGACTTAACCACAGAGCTCCTCTCTTCAGTATAGCTGTGGTTTTCATTAAGCATATCACTTAACTTCAGCTTAACAAATGAGAGTTTGTTAATTAATTAGTTCATTCAGGATCTCTAAATTGCAATTTGCATATCAACTGTTAGTTCTTAAAGAGATTTCTTAAAATGTTTACAGAAAGTTTCTTCTTAAATCTTGTACTCTTTACTTTGGCTTTTTTTTTTTTTTTGGCCAGGGGGTGGCAGGGACAGAGTTTCACTCTTTCACCCAGGCTGGAGGAGTGACCTCGGCTCACTGCAACCTCCGCCTCCCAGGTTCAAGCGATTCTCCAGCCTCAGCCTCCAGAGTAGCTGGGATTGCAGGTGCCCACCACCATGCCCGGCTAATTTTCATATTTTCAGTAGAGAAAGGGTTTTGCCATGTTGGCCAGGCTGCTCTCGAACTCCTGACCTCAGGTGATCCACCTGCCTTGGCCTCCCAAAGCGCTGGGATTACAGGCGTGAGCCACCGCACCCAGCCAGCATTTTTTTTTTAATGGAAGTTTTGCTGAGTAAAAGTACATTTCCACTCAAACTTTTTGCACATATGATAATTTCTGAATCAGGGAGTAAACAATTGAGGCTGTACAGCCAAGTAATTTTTACAGCTAGATAATTTTTTACTGTTTTTCCTACATTTTGTTTTGTTTCGGTGCATGTGTGTGCTATGACAAGAGTTACGTCTTTTTCATTTTGCTTTTTGCTGGCTCTCTCTCTTTACGCTATTTTTTCTTTAGGGCTCTGGCTTGAATTCCACTCTTTGCAGCTTTGGCATTTGACTTTCAGGCCTCTGATTACAACCAATTTAGTATCTTGTTATTCTTTCTGTCATTCCTGTGCACTGGTATTATTTGTTCTTGAGATAGAAAATTGTTTATCTAATGAGCTTTTAGTATCTTGAAATTTCCTTTCTCTGTTAAACTTTACCCAGCTGGTTCCTTCTTTTGTAGCTGAATTTATTATAATCCCCCCCCTCCTTTTTTTTTTTTTTTTTTTTTTTGAGATGGAGTCTCACTCTATTGCCCAGGTTGGAGTGCAGTCGCGCAATCTGCTCTCTGCCTCCTGGGTTCAAGTGATTCTCCTGCCTCAGCCTCCCTAGTAGTTGGGATTACAGGCATATGCCACCATGCCCAGCTAATTTTGTATTTTCAGTAGAGACAAGGTTTCACCATGTTGCCCAAGCTGGTCTTGAATTCCTGACCTCAGGTGATCCACCCACCTCAGTCTCCCAAAGTGCTGGGATTACAGGCATGAGCCACCGCACCCAGTATAATCCTCTTTCTTAAACATAATTATTTTTATTTTATTTTGATTTTTCTATTTTATTTACTTTACTTTTTATGACCTTTAATATTGTAATTACATTCAACAAGACTTTATGCATTAACATTATTTTTCATTGTCAATCAAATATTAAATAACCATGTAAAGAGAGTTTTGTGTTAGGTTTTTGACCACTTATTATAGTCTTGAATTTTATGAGGTTCAACTGGCTGAGAGGCAGCCTGGAGTGGTGATTAAGACTTTGGAGTTAGATTATTCAGATTCAGACTCCGGCTCTTCCATTACTACCTATTTATCCTTGCACATATAACTTAATCTTGCTGTGTCTCAGCTTCCTCATCCACAGAATACCTAATATAGGGTTTCTGTTGAAGATAAAGTTAATTAATAAACAGTACTTGAAATATTAGAAGTTCATTATTGAAAGTATTTACTTAGCTTTTAGTTTTCTGACTTATCATTATTATTGTCCTAGTTTTTCTAGGATGAAATGCATTTTTGTTACCTCCATGTTCATGTGCTTGTACAAACATACAAGCACATACGTATATGCTACTCACAGTGTCTTGAAGGTAACCATTTAGAAATACAAAATATTCTCTAAAATTACAAAGGAGTCTCTGTCCATAACCATATATTTCGCCTCAATTATGCCTGAATATCCTTTACTTGGAGTCCCAGGGATCTGCACTTTGCTGAATAGATAGTGGTGCTCTCAGGACAGATCACTTACACTAATAGGGATGAAAAACATGGGACAGTGGGTAGTAGACCGAATACATTGTGTCTCTGGCCCCTTAATAGTTTCTCACAGGACTCAGTAAAAAAATTCCAACATCCAGAAGAAGAAATTACCAGTGACCAGCAACATGAATGGGAGGAGGTCAATGACGATGTATTGACAAGCACTTGTTCACTTGCAAACATCCCACACATTCAGGTGCCAAAAAATTTAGGATGAGTGAGTACATGGAACACTTATTCAACCAGTTTCTCTATGAAATTTTAAATTTTAGAATATTTTGGCACATAATTCTTTATACAAATGTCAAAATACCACTGTAATTGATAGTCACTCCCTGCAGTTCAACTATGCCCAAATTAAACCTGAATACTGCACTGTCTGTGCTTCATACTGTTCCTGGTTACCACCACAGGAAAATAAAGCTGTATTTAAATGTAATGAAAACGTAAGTCACGTCACTAAGTTGAGAGTCAGGCATTCTCTTCCACAGGTCTCTGAATTAGATCAGCCCCCCTGCTTTTAGCAATCTTAATACAAATCACATTATATGATAATAACCTCATCCCCTTTACTTAGAATGAATTATAAAAACAAGAATTAATAGCTAAAAATAATTTTAGCCCGGAGGTGAATTTCTTCTGTTATTTCGAAAATGTGTTTACCATTACAAGACTGTAATCTCCCTGAGAGCATGAAACCATGACTAGGTGGTCAGTCACTACAATCGAGAGAGATATCTATTCGGTAAGTATTTACTGTCCAGGCTAATGAGAAAACAAAAGCAATCAGTTTATCAGAAAGATATCAATGGTCACTAACCTCTTAGTAAGGATCAGATGTTGCCACAGTCATGTCTATCTACTACTGGGCTCCACATTTTATTTTGGTATTTGCTTTTCTAGTTGGATTCAGTTTTACCTTCATGAACCCTACTTTATATTCTCATATCATTCTATTATTCATAAAACATGGAGATATCTGTATGAGGGATGGATTTGAC
The DNA here is from genome assembly GCF_043159975.1 of Macaca nemestrina. Taxonomy (NCBI): domain Eukaryota; kingdom Metazoa; phylum Chordata; class Mammalia; order Primates; family Cercopithecidae; genus Macaca; species Macaca nemestrina. The sequence goes on along the minus strand of NC_092128.1, from coordinate 159,087,686 downwards.
TTACTAAAATAAGCCTGTTATAGAAAATGTTCATTTGTGCATTTGAGATTTGTGAACACATTCGAGTTAATTGAATTTTTTTTTTCTAACCCTACAAAATATTGGGGAGCCTGATCATGGCTTTCATTTTAATGTGTTTGGCATGAAGTGATAGAATGTCCTGGTTCCTTTCTGAGAATCACCCAGTTTCATAGTAGGATAAAGGTCTGAGTAATCAGAGAGTGACATAACATCAAAGTAGGATTTGACAGAAATAGAGTCAACTGTCAGTTCAGGATTTTCCATTCAACTAAGTTGACATCACTGACGTTAGCCTTTATGCATTGTATTATTGTGCAAAAAACGACTATAACTTCTCTCATTTTTATTCTATAATTTATTTTTATTGTATCTGAACATCATTTTTCCTCTTTGGGGAGTTTTATATTTAGAATTTGTATAATGCACTCTTGTGAGTTCCCTTTTGGCCTTCAGTCACTGCTTTATGAAAAGAGCCAATCATTCTTATGTAAGTAACAAGAAACAGAGAAAGAAATATTGACATAGTGTAAAAATCTATGCCATCTTTGAGTTTTACTGCAAATCTCTGCAAATGAGGCAGCACAGTTTGAACAGAGATGGAGGAGAGAGAGGATTTTGACTACTTTTAAAATTTATATTGTGCATTATACACGTTTATTGAAGCCATTAAAGGCTGTAATGTGTGGTGCTATTTCTCACCAAGGGAAAATTAACAAGATTAAAAAGAAGATTTAGCTTTGTTTAAAAAAGGAGGGTGATATTACTTTTTCTGAGAAATTTTCTAGTTTTTTACTATTATGAATTGTTTTTAACTATTATGAATTATACACAGCATGCATAAAGATGCTCTTAATACCAACTGACGAATGTCATGAACAATAACTTCTACCTGCCATATGAACACCAATTTGTTATGGAAGGCAAAGTAATATGTATAAAAGATTTAAAATGATGGTATGTCACGTATGAAATGAAAGACAGTTTTTGGTTTGGTGACAGGTTAACAAGTATAAAAAAATATTTGAGGAGCTATGTGAAGCCGAGGTGAGCAGATCACGAGGTCAGGAGTTTGAGACCAGCCTGTCCAACATGGTGAAACCCCATCTCTGCTAAAAACAAACAACAACAACAACAACAAAAAAAAAGTCAAAAAAACTTAGCCGGGCATGGTGGCAGCCGCCTGTAATCTCAGCTACTCAGGAGGCTGAGCCAGGAGAATCGCTTGAACCCGGGAGGTGGAAGTTGCAGTGGGCCGAGATCGTGCCACTGCACTCCAGCCTGGGCAATAGAGTGAGACTCCGTCTCAAAAAAAAAAAAAAAAAAAAAAAAAAAAAAAAGATTGAGGAAAGGGGAAAAAAAACCAGACTGATTTGGAAGGAAAAATATTAAGATTTTAAAGATAGAGGGGCTAAGATATCAGGAGAACAAAAGCAAATTGGACGTGAGGTAAAGTTAATAGGTAAATATGCATATTTATATGTTTATATATAGCAAATAAACATATATGTTTATATATAGCAAATAAACATATAAATATGATAAGATTGCTTTGGATAGCTAAGCGTCTGTGTTTTCATCCTTTTATATGCAAAGATAAAAAATTGTTTCTTAATATGTGATTATTTACATATTAAATAGCAGAAAAAGAAATGTGCCTTAAAAAATTTTTTTTTAGGTACATAGTCTTCTTAGCAAGTTAAAAACCTGACAAAATTTCTTAGGAGAGAGAAATTCTTCCTTGTGAATACTCACACAGATTTGTATTGCTATTAAGTTGCTTGCATATGTTCTCATTTATCTTCAGCATGGGAAAATATTAACTTTATAAGTAGTTTGTGATTAATTACTTTTTTTCATTGTTTTTATCTCAATAAAAAGCAATATATTAAAGTAAATGTTAGTAACCAGTTAATCTGGGCACTCAAAGGAAGAGTGTAACAAATTGTAAAGATTAATGTATATGTTATATATTTAATATAATTTACATTTAATATATATATTTGTTAGTGTATATATGTGTGTGTATGTGTGTGTGTATATATATACACCTGTGTGTGTATGTTTGTGTGTGTGTGCATATATATACATACATATTGTACCATGGACCTCCATTTATTTATGTTGTGTGCGTGTATATAGTGGATACCACATACTCATTCCCAGGAAGAAGGAGGAGGAGAAAGAGAAGGAAGGAAATTTTCAAATGACGGTTTCTGTCAGGACCCATTTTCCTATTACATGTTCAGAATACTTGGACGTCTTTATAAAGTCAAGTTGAAATCTCTACTATTTTGATCTGTATTCTCTTAAATATTAAAGGTTACTAACTAGACAGATTCCATGTTGACTGGCAAACAAAGCATACCATTTTAAGAATGACTCTTGATAAAATACGTGTCTAAGAATTAAAAGTGTCTTTTAACAGATACGCAAAATAGAGAGATGTAGAATAATTAATATTAAAAGACAGATAAGTTTAATGTTTCAAACTTTTAACTACAAAATTCTTTGTTTTCCTAAGTATTAGCAAAAATGTTAAATATTAAGATAAATCTTGAAAATTTCACCCTACATTTAGATAATAGTTCAAAAGTCATATTGCTAATTTACCTCTCAATTATACTATTCTTACAGCTTAAAATATTTTATAGTAAATCACAGATTTTACTTTGTCCTTCTGTCTTATTAGATTACAACACCTGATGTCTCTGAAACTAAATATCACAATTTATTTGATGCTGCTGTTCATCTCTTTTCTCAAAGCATTTGTTTGAATAGGATAGCACAACCAAATTGAAATTAATCTCAAGAAAAAACATTAAAAGCAAAAACCAGAGTAGAGCCAAAAATAACGTAAGCTGGTCCTCCTGCATTCAATCTTTCTTAAGTGTTCTGCCAGTGCACTCTCAATGTGTATATTCAATTACTACCAAGGGGCTGTAAATTATGTGACACATTTTGAGTGGTCTAATGTCCACTAGGGAAATGAGAGAGATGCTGCAATGATTTCCATTTGCTCACTGACTTTGAACTCAAACTACCAATGGATCTCACTTGACTGAATTTTCTGCTTGAAAGATTTGAATTTGTATGCCTTGAATAAAAAAAAAAGCTTATCTATAAGTACATAAGATTTGTTCAAATGGCTTTTCAGTTTTGTGTTTGAGAGTTTCACTAAATTCCTAATGCTTAGAAAGGACCAGTTAATGGCATCATACCTTTTGTATTTCTCTGTATGAAGCTTGCAAAGACTTCTACAGCCGTCTCTCTGCAGAAGAGTACATTCAGGGCTTTTGGGAATTGTATCCTGGACAGCCTTGAAGTGAAGGGAGGTAAAGAAGAAGCTGCCAGTCAGGCCCAAGGGTTTTGTTCATCACAAGGATAATGTAAAAGGCAACCATCAGCCTTACTGATGAGGCTCCTTGATTCATCTCTTAGAAGGCTATTAGGACCCATCTGTTTGACTGCCCCTTCCATCCAGAGACCACAGGGAACAGTTCTGCAGCTACTAGTTGTACAAAACATTACTTTGATTCTGAATTTGACAATCCATGAGTCACAGACCCAACACATTTGGGACATAGAAGCTTTGAGTCTCAAGATTTAACACAGACTTTGAATTATATTTTATTTGCATCTTGAGTATCTTCTTGGGTTAATGTGAGAGCTTTTGTGGAAGGTATTATAAATTCTTTGTTATATATGCCAGTAGTGTTTTTTAACAAAATGAAAATCACTATTTCCAAAAATAATTATGAAGGAGCTAAAATGGGGCTCAGTCAATGACTATAAAGTGCAACACTATTATTTTACAACTGAGGGCATTCAGCAGAGTCTTGATTTGCTCAAAGTTGTGCTATGTTATGTCAGGTTTCAATGTCAGATTTACTTTGATGACTTAGTAACAAGTCATTCCTGCCTTCCTATCTATGAACCTTCTTATCATCAGCTCTAACAGTTGTAAAGAATACCTCAATAGTTTAACATTCCTTTTCTTGGAACTCTATTAAACTATTCCTACTTGAAATCAAGGTGTAATTTGAATGAATTTGAATTTATTTTCAAATTATTTATCAAAAACAAGCAGAATGATCAGGATTAAGGGTTCAACTAAGTTTAATCAATCCAGATAAGAATTGTATAATTTTTTGTCGAAGATGCAGCAAAGGCTAATTTTATTAATTAAATTAGGATAGGTTGTAATGTGTAAAGTAGTGATGGTTTATATTCAACACACAATATTACAATCATTATTGTTAATGACAAAATTCTCCTTTAATCTAAACAGAGTACATGAATAAAGGACGGTCATTCATCCCGCAATCAGTCTTTCTAGTCATTTGTAAATAGAACACAGTACCCCAATTTCCTTTAGATACTTCAATTCAGAAAGTAACAGGCCCATGGTAAAATTATGCTACTATATTAATATATTTTTATATGTTAATTCATCTATGAAATAAAATAGGTCCTTTATTTTTCTGATATTATAAGACAGAACAAGTCCTACATTTTAGCCCATTGTCCAGATGATAATGATCCAACTCTTTTGACAGTAAGGTAAAAGCAAAACTCTTATATACACAATTTTTTTTGAAAATATGAAATTCTCACTTAAGAAAAGGCAGTTTATAAACGTATGCATGTGTGTGTGTGCACATCTTTACATATCTAAACTTTCCTATTTTCAGTTTCTATTAAAACGATAACTATATATAACACATGGGTTAAAAATGAGATATTATAACACCCTTCCTCTATAAAACTCACTTTAATAACAATACACCATGAATTGTTGTAATTTTTATAGAATTAAGAGTATGAAAGACAAGTTATAAGTCAAACTGGTGTTCTCATGAACTATATATCAGATTTTTGTACTTATATATTAAATAGTCATTTCAAATGTTTTGAAGAAATAGTTTGTTGGGTTTTCTACAAAATTAAACATTTGAAAAAATCTTTTAAGACCTAGAAACAGTGAATATCATTTTTTTATTTAATATTTTTTATCAATACATAATAATTATATATATTTATGGGCTACATGTGATTTTTTTATTATTGCATTTTATTTTTAAAAATAACATATAATTGTACATATTTATGAAGTACACAGTGTTGTGTACGTACATATAGTGCATAGTAATCAGATCAGGGTAATTAGCATATCCAGCATCTCAAACATTTATCATTTTGTTGGGAACATTCCTCTTTTTTGCTATTTAAAATTACATAATATATTGTTGATAACAATAGTCATCTTATTGTGGTATAGAACCCTAGGACTTATTCCTGTTGTCTAGTTGTAATTTTATAGTTTTTAAAATTTTTCTATCATTCCCTTTCTCCTAACTTTCCCAGTCCATAATATCCTGTGTTCTATTTTTTACTTCCTTCTAAACCTGGATATTTCATCACACTACCTGACTTCAAAATGCTCTACAAAGTTATAGTCTTTAAAATTTTTCTCTCATTCCCTTTCTCCTAACCTTCCCAGTCCATAATATCCTGTGTTCTACTTTTTACTTCCTTCTAAACCTGGATATTTCATCACACTACCTGACTTCAAAACGCACTACAAAGTTACAGTAACCAAAACAGTATGGTACTGGCATAAAAATAGACACATACAACAATGGAACAAAACAGAAAACCCAGAAATAAATCCATACATTTACAGCCAACTGATTTTATACAATGGCACCAAAAACACACATCAGGGAAAGGACAGTCTCTTCAATAAATGGCTCTGGTAAACTAAATATCCACATGCAGACAGTGGGGTGAAACTAGACCTCATCTTTCACCATTTAGAAAAATCAAATGAAAATGGATTCAAGACAACTGTAAGATCCCAACTATTAAACTACCAGTGAAAACTACGGAAAAGCTCCATGACATTGGTCTGGACAAGAATTTTTTGAATAGACCTCAAAGGCACGGGCAATAAAAGCACAAATAGACAAACTCTATTACATCAAACTAAAAACTTATGCACAGCTAAGGAAGCAATAGAGTGAAGAAACAACTTACAGAATGGGAGAAAGTATTTGCAAACTGTGTATCTGGCAAGGGCTAATTTCCAAAATATGAGCAACTCAACAGCAAAAAAAAGAAAAGAAAAAAAAAAAAAAGCAACAACAACAAAAAACCCTATTAAAAATAGGCAAAAGACCTGACTAGACATTTCCCAAAAGAAGACATACAATCAGCATATATATATATATATAGCTCAACATCACTAATCATCAGGAAAATGCAAATCAAAACCACAGTAAGGTATTCACCTCAACCCACTTAGAATGGCTATAATCAACAAGACAAAAATTAACAAATTTGGTAAGAATGTGGAGAAGGGAAAACTGTTATACACTGTTGGTAAGAATGTAACTGAGTACAGCCACTGTGGACAACAATATGGAGATTTCTCAAAAACTTAAAAAGAAAACTATCATATGATTCAGCAATATCATTACTGGGTATGTATATTCAAAGGAAAGGAAATCAATATGTCAAAGAGATTCTGCACTTCCATTTTTGTTGCAGCACTATTCACAAAAGCCAAGATGTAAAATCAACCTAAGTGACCAATTATGAATGAATGGATAAAGAAAAAAATGTGTAAATATACATAATGCAATACTATTCATCCATAAAGCAGAATAAAAACCTGTCATTTGTTGCAACGTGGATGAATCTGGAGGACATTACATTAAATGAAATTACACAGGTACAGAAAGACAAGCACCACAAATGAAATTACACAGGTGCAGAAAGACAAGCACCACATGACCTTGCTCATATGAGGAATCTAAAATAGTCGATCTCATAAAAGCAGAAAATGGCATAATGGTTACCAGAGGCTGGGGAGAGGAAAGCATGGGAGATAGGAAGAGATTGGTCAAAGGGTACAAAGTTACAGTTAGGAACAATAATTTCTGGTGTTCTATCACACAGTTGAGTGACTATAGCTAGTAGTAATGTATATTTCAAGAAAGGATTTTAATGTTATCACTATAAAGAAACAATAAATGTTTAAAGTAATGGATATGCTAATTTCTTTGATTTGATCCTTATACAATGTATACATTCACTGAAATATCACACTGTACCCCATAAATATGTACAATTATTATTATATGAAAATTCTAAATAAAATAAAAATGTAAAAAACTGGATATTTCACATATTCACAAATTTGTTCATAAATTAATATCAAATTTAGTCCAATAAACATATATTTGGATTCTAAATATACTGGCTTTCTAAATATATTATTTTGGAGTTGGGTCTATTTCTTAGTCTATATGAAGTTTAGATTAGAAAGTATAATAAGCTGGGAAAAATCATTTAAAATTAGCAATCTAAACTAACGGCTTCACATTTTACAGAACCTACAAACATGTATGGTAAAATGAGTCTTCCAAACATGAACACTTTATAAAATGGTGGCAGAGATCATTTGAAATGATCAAATATATTTAGCACTTCGACATAAAATATATCACAATAACATGCTCTGCAATATTAAACACTTCATTAAATGATTGAATTCTGGGTTTCTTCCAGTGTTCTAATTGGCACTGTTCCTGTTTTCTTCATTTATTTCAGCCACTTCATGGTTCTTGCCAAAAATCCCTAAATTCAAGTGTCTGAGACTTAGAATCAATCTAGATTTGAACAAATGTGTTACCACCTTTAATTTATGATGTTAATTGGGTTATTAATTTCCTAAATCTACTTTTGTAGATAAAGATTTGCTAACATACAGCCATGTAAGAAAACCTAGAAGGGAAGGCTATGTCTAAGGCTTATTTCCAGCTTTCAAAAATAAAAAAAAGAAGAAGAAGAAGAAGGAAAATGAATAGCAATGCCATTTTCCTCAAGGTTACTCATTTATGCAAACATTATAAATCCTGTTTAAAACAAATAAAGAAACATATATGTTCATCATCCTGTTGGAAGTGGAGACTCTGATTATATTACCTGATCTTATAGAAAGGTGGGGAACTACTCTTTTAACAAGCTCAATAGAGAAAGGAAGAGAATGATGAGCTCAATAGAAAAAAGGAAGAAAATGATAATCTGGAACATTTCCTTTATTCAGAAAACCTCTGACATCTTAAATCATAAAGATGTTCTTCCAAGACTCCCTGGGATCTATACCCTACCATTAGTGTCAGCTGCATAGAAGAACGGCACATTTTTTATTGTGATGTGGTGTGGCTTTGCAAGATTTCCCCCTTCTAATACTCATCACCTATATGTGCTTACACACACACACACACACACAAACACACACACAAACACAAACACACACACAAACACACACACACACACAAACACACACACACACAAACACAAACACATACACACAAACACACACACACACAAACACACACACACAAACACATACACACAAACACACACAAACACACACACAAACACACACACACAAACACACACACACGAGGCTGATATCTCCTGCTTCCTTAAAATTTGAGGTTCTACAACAGATTGTGTGCACTTTAGTGAGTTAACTACTAACATGACTCTTAGTGGGGATTACCTTTACATGACACTGTGAGAAATGAGGGAGCACTGATTCTTTTTTTTTTTTTTTTGAGATGGAGTCTCGCTCTGTCACCCAGGCTGGAGCGCAGTGGCACAATCTCGACTCACTGCAGGCTCCGCCTCCTGGGTTCACGCCATTCTCCTGCCTCAGCCTCCCCAGTAGCTGGGACTACAGGTGCCTGCTACCACGCCTAGCTAATTTTTTTGTATTTTCAGTTGAGACAGGGGTTTCATCGTGTTAGCCAGGATGGTCTCGATCTCCTGACCTCGTCATCCTCCCGCCTTGGCCTCCCAAGGAATCCACCTTCTAAATAAAAGATAGTAATCTTTTTTATTATTATTATAACTCAAATCCTTCACTCAATCAACCTATGACTATCACATTCCTCTACAATCAAAAGTGTGTAATCTTCACCTCCAACTGACATCTATTAGTAAGTATATTGATCAAATGAAATCAAAATTTAATGTTTAATTCATATTTCATAAATGGATAAACATAGCACAGTAAAATATCATTGAAATAGAAAAATATAGGAATGAGAGGAATATGATGCCCTGGGAGCTAAAAACCTAATGTCCAAAACTAACTAGAGCCAGTGTCTTTTGAAATACCAGTGTTATAATAACCTACAAGATCAGGAAGTTTTTACAGAAGAATGTTGGATTTATAGAAATTCATTCTCTCCTCATGTATGCAGACTTCTGTTGAATGCATATGGAGGGTCAGGCATGAAACTAGCATAAGTTCATTTACAGATATAATAAAATGGTATGAAACAGGCTGGGAGTGGTGGCTCAAACCTGTATGTAATCCCTCAGCACTTTGGGAGGCCAAGACGGGTGGATCACCTGAGGTCAGGAGTTCTGGACCAGCACGGCCAACGTGGCGAAACCCTGCCTCTACTAAAAACACAAAAATTAGCCAGGTGTGATGGTGTGAGTCTGTAATCTCAGCTACTCGGAAGGCTGAGACCAGAGACTCACTTGAACCCGCGAGGTGGAATCTGCAATGAGCCAAGATCATACCACTGCACTCCAGCCTGGGCAGCAGAGCAAGACACCATCTCAAAAAAAAAAAAAAAAACAAATGGTATGAAACATTTTAATATTACTTAAGAGTAGAGCCCAACTGAAAGTTGAGTAGTATTCAAATTTAATATTTGGTGAAGAAGATTATTAAAATACATCAGGAAATAGACATGTGTGAAATACTTTAAGACATTGCCATCTGTAGTGGAAAGTTATATTACACTTTATGTACTTGTAAACAAAATGACTCTGGTGCCCTTGAAATACACATATAAATACACATCCCCAATGGGTTCCACATGTTGCTCAACACTAATTACATACATTGTTTTATTTACACAAACTAAATAAGAAGTCTCATTAGCTTTAGATTAAATCCGTGAACCAGTCTTTGTCTTCATTCCTTTTCTCAACTATGTAAGACTACTGTCCTTCAACGACATTCAATTCACTCATTAAAAAAAACTCTTTAAAAGAAGGTACTACTATATTACTTTCCATCTCAGAACTAAGAGTGCTCTCGAAAGTCAGTCAATTGGGGTATGATCATGATTAACTCTCAAGCCAAGTGGTAGTTTCCAAAAAGGAGAGAGTTATACCACAGAATTAAAAACAAAAATAAAAATTTGAGCTTTCACTCAATGTAAATGAAATTTAAATTTAGATTGAATATTACCCTAGAATTATCAAATATGACTTTCAAATGAATGGTCACATTTCTTAGGCAACTCCATAAGGACTGACTTTGCTGACAGTTACAGCTGATGCCATCTATTACTTTTTAAACACACTTTTGGAAATCTTGGTTTATAAGTATTTAAAATAACCTGTCAAACTTGGTTATTTTATTTTATTAGTTATGCATCTTCTGAATAGTTATTTGAATTTAATGACTTAATAGGTATATGTATTAGATTCTCAAGTAATATAAAATAAGTTAAGCTATTAAAACTAAACACACAATGAAAATTTAAATTCTCTGAATGTTAATTAAAAACATTAACAATTTTTTTGTAGACAATTGCAAACATTTTGGGGTTCTTACATAAACAGATACAATATATTTTTTCCTCTGGCACATTTCACTGTATATATTACCATCCGTCTTGTTATGAGGAGAAACAGTCACATAGGCATATATTGAAATATATATACATTCACAAATGTGCATGTGTATATTTCCACTATACACACACCTACATATATATTTATTAGATACAGAAGACCTGGGTTCTCATTTCATCTTGGAACTCTGTACCTTCAATGGGACCAAAACACTTGGAGCCTCAGTTTTTTTAAGGTATATACATGGGGTTCCCATATCCTGCCCACTTCACATGGCTTTTATGAGCATCTAATGAAGAACTGTATTTGAAAGCACTTGATAAATTAGGTCACAACTACAAACTAACTAAATAATATGAGGCTTATATGCTACTCCTGATATGTTATGTTCAACATATAGCACCTAATAATAAAAAGGAGAAATTCATGAAGCACTCTTAACTATACACACACAAATGTAGATTAAATTTAAGGATCAAAACGCCATGAAGCTAAAGATTCTCTCCACCGCACTGTGCTTTTTGTTTGAGAACTGCAATAGCAAAATAGCTACTCACTTTATCAGTGGTATTTTCAGTAGAGAAAGGGTTACTATAGAGATGAGGGTTAGGGTGGAAGTGGGGAAGAAGGTTGGGCATGTGAGTTGGGAAGGTCTTTATCCACACACTTTCACCTGGACTGACGGATATCACAAATAGGAATGTGGTGGACACTGGAAAGACAGGAAAGCAAAACTAAAATAAATAAATGTTGAAAATTATATCATTAGATTTTATATACACCTTAAAATGAAAACAGATGGTACAGGGGACAAGGTAACCTTGAATGACCTAAATTATATCATTCTAATAAATCTTACAATTGTTTTTAATAGCTGCTTCACATTAATATTTAACTATAAATCCATGTCAGATTATGGGACTCTATAATGATGGCACAAAATCTAAACTTGTTTTCTCCAACTGTCTACTTGCTGAGACAGCAATATTATATACAAGAAATATTTTTATGAATGCGTGTATTTACTATTTCTTGAGTCTAACTATGGTAATTATTAACAGCTTCAGTTTATAGCTTTCAATGCTCTAATAAGCTGACAAAATACAAATATATCTCTAGCTGGGACTTCTCTCCTAAATTCCACACTCCAAGTAAATGCCTACTAAAAATTGCCACATACCCTAACACGTCCAGATATGGCTTGTGATTCTCCACAAGCCCTTAAGCCTACATTACTGCATTCATCCTTGTATTAGTCTCTTTTCATATTGCTGATAAAGACCGGAGATGGGGAAGAAAAAGAGGTTTAACTAGACTTACAGTTCCACATGGCAGGGGAGGCCTCACAATCATGGCAGACAGCAAAGGGCACTTCTTACATGGCAGCAGCAAGAGAAAAATGACGAAGAAGCAAAAGCAGCAACCTCTGATAAACCTATCAGATCTGGTGAGACTTATTCACTATCAGCAGAATAGCACAGGAAAGACTGGCCCCCATGATTCAATTACGTCACACTGGGTCCCTCCTACAACACATGGCAATTCTAGGAGATAAAATTCAAGTTGAGATTTGGGTGGGGCACAGCCAAACCATATCAATCCTCAACTTAGATAACTGCAACTCTATATTCCCAGTTACTCAGGCTAAAAAGTTTGCAGTCATACCTAACCCCACCTCACCCACTAATAAAAACTTTGGCTCTCTCTCCAAAATTTATTTCTTGCTTTTCAACACCTGCACTGCTAACAACCTGGGCCAACACATTACCATCTTACGTGTTGAAAAGCAGATTTCCAACATATCTTACTAAAACTGCCCAGCTTTCCGACCTCATATTCTCAATTTAGCAGCTAAACTGATGCTGTTAAGATGGAAATTACGGCCGGGCACAGTGGCTCACGCCTGTAATCCCAGCACTTTGGGAGGCCGAGGCAGGCGGATCACGAGGTCAGGAGATCAAGACCATCCTGGCTAACACAGTGAAACACCGTCTCTACTAAAAACACAAAAAAATTAGCCAGGCTTGATGGCGGGCACCTGTAGTCCCAGCTACTCGGGAGTCTGAGGCAGGAGAATGGCGTCAACCCGGGAGGTGGAGCTCGCAGTGAGCTGAGATCACACCACTGCACTTCAGCCTGGGCAACAGAGTGAGACTCCGTCTCAAAAAAAAAAAAAAAAAAAGAAAAAGGAAAGAAAAAAAAAGATGAAAATTACATGTCACTTTTCTACTCAAAACTTGTAATGGTGTACTAACTCATTCAGAATAAAAGTCATTTCCTTAAAGCCAGTAGGCTTGACAAAACTTCCTCCTGTTACCTTTCTTATTTTCTCTTCTATTAATACTCCTTTTAGTTCCTCTGCTCTACCCATAACCACCCTCCTGTGTCTTCACAGACATACCAGGATCACTCTTCCAATCCCAGAACCCAGGTATTTTTTTCTAATGTACATCATTGGCAAGTTAATTTATTTGTTAAATAATCATGACACCCACTAGAAAAACAGATGAGTTTAACCATTCTTGACCAACAATTAAGAATCCCTGATCTGTGATCAAATCAACTCTTAAATGGAAAGACGAATAGTACCAATTCAGGAAGTTGAAATTCTGGATTTTTGCCTTCTTTCCAAATACAGTTATCCAACATTATGACTTGTTATATACAAAGTTGATCAGTTCTATCCTCTTATTAAGTGACATCATCAAAACTCATCTAAACCTTAAAAACAAATGGCTATCAGTCATGTTATTTTTATCAGGGGAAGAGATCCAAGTCACTCCAAGTTTACTATGTTGAATCCGTATGCGTCTGCAGCAACTTCAATTCTTGCCTCCTCAGAAGAAAGAATCCAACTGAGGGCATAACGCAGAAAAAGAGACGGAGGCAACTTTCAGAGAAGAAATGGAAGTATATTTAAAAGACCTTAGAACAGGAAAGAAAGGAAAGAACCCCTGGAATAGATTCAAGTGGGTGCCTGAAGGTAAGAGGGAATAAAAAAGGAGAAGCTTTAACCTTGATCCTGGCACTTTCTAGGCTCACCTCTTTCCCATGATTCTTCCCTTAGGGTGGGCTTCCTGCATGCACAGTGCCCTCCTTATCCTTGGGAACTGGGCACATGCAGTGTGTTTAGGGAGTTATATGCATGCCCATGTAAGGCTTTCTTCCTTTTTCCAGTGGAGTGTACCTGGAACACCATAATTCATCAATTCTGCCTCTTAATATTCATGCCCAGGAAGTTGCTTCTCTCGAGGCCTGACATTTCAATGTTAACAGATGTGGACCCTTAGAAAATGGCCTATCCCTGGCACTGGCTGTCAATTTACCACTTTTAGACAGGCAATGTAATAACTGCCGAACCATCGCTTGACATTTCTAGTAGGTGAAGGTGGGGGGAGAACTCTCTCCTTCCCCATTCAAGCCTATCTATCTACCTATAACACTATTACTATATTTTTAATTGAACTTATTTACATAAGTGTTCTATTTAGTAGATGTATTAGTCTGTTTTTGCACTGCTATAAAGAAATGTCTCAGACGTGACAATTTATAACGAAAAGAGGTTTAACTGACTCACAGTTCTACATGGCTGGGGAAGCCTCAGGAAACTTACAATCATGGCAGAAGGTAAAGCAGGCATGTCTTACATGGCAGCAGACAAAAGAAGCATAGTGCAAACATGGGAAAAACTGCCACCTTTAAAACCATCAGATCTCATGAAACTCACTATCATGAGAACAGCATGGGGGGAACTGTCTCCATAATCCAATCACTTCCCTCCCTACACGTGGGGATTACAGGTCCCTGCCAGGGCATATGGGGATTATAATTCAAGATGAGATTTGATTGGGGACACAGAGCCAAAGCATATCAATAGAGATACAATAGAAACTTGTTTTTTTTTAAAAAGAAAGTAGTGAAGATACGCTGAGATTTGTTTTAGATACTCTAAAACAAATTAAATGAAGTTAATATCTTATGTAAACTTTCAAAGCAGTTATAAACACTTTAACCAGTCAGCTGAAATGAATCATACAAACTCCAATCAGGAAGACAATGCTTCTGGTCAATGACCTTAGCTCCAAGACCTCTTTGTACCAACAACACATGCATTTCACTCATTTAGTACCTACGTAATAATCAATGTCTGCTTTCTGTGACATAAGAAATATAAATAAAAATGAAAACCTAAATATATCATATTACTCATACCAGGGTAGCAATTTGATCCCTCCTGACCACATACACTGTTGTTTTCCAAAAGTGAAGATATTGATAAAACTTTACCTCTGAAATAGTGATTTTCCTTCCAGATATTAATAATCCATGTTAAAGAAGTATAAATATAGACTTTACATGCATATGTGTTCATCGAAGTGTTATTTATAACCATAAAAACAATATATTCAGCAATTGGAGAATTATAAAATAAAGAATGATACAGCAATAAATATTCAATATATAGTCATTATAATAGAATATTGGACAATGATCAATATTCATGTAATTATGTTAAAATCAAAAGGCTAATATATGTCCCAATTTTTCCTTCTTGCATCTAGATGAATAGCATCTTGAGTCTCAGCCATATCTGATTTAGATGATTTTTAAATACTCTGGACTTTATATTTTAGAGGCAATACTGGCACATCAGGGCTGTAAAGATTGAAGGAATGCCTTTGGCATGTAAGAAGAACATAAATTTGGGTGTGGGCAGTGAAAAAATGCTATGGACCGAAGGCTTGTGTCCCACCAAAATTCATATTTTGAAATGCTAATTCCCAATGTAATGTTAGGATTTGAGGTCTTTAAAGGCAATTTCAACATGACAGTGAAACCCTCATGAGTGGGATTAGTTCTTTTATGAAAAGACAGGAGAGAGCTTGCTTTTTCTTTCCCTGTTCTCTGCTATGCGAGGATACAGCAAGGAGATGGCCCTCACCAGAAGCTAGCCACGTTGACACCTTGGTATCAGATGGCCCAGGCTCAAGAACTTTGAGAAATACATCTCTGTTGTGTAAGCCATCCAGTGTGTGTTAATTTGTTACAGCAGCCCAAACTAAGGCAGCATGCACACATACTTATTTTTAAAGGGCTAGGATGAATGAAATCCAGTGTTGTTTTTTCCTAGGTAATAAACTTATAGGTAGATTTAATTTTCTATGTTTTTAAATTCTTTTCAATAGCTAGGTTTTACTTTACAATTTAATACCTTGTATTTGGGTTATCTTTGACCGATACCTGGAGAAAAATTAGTAGTTATTTCAATATATTCTGAAGAAAGGTAAGTTCCACTAATAACAATACCCACAACAGGCCAGGGGCAGTGGCTCACACCTGTAATCCCAGCACTTTGGGAGGCCAAGGCAGGTGGATCTGCTGAGGTCAGGAGTTCAATACCAGGCTGACCAACTTGGCGAAATCCTGTCTCTACTGAAAATACAAAAATCAGCTGGATGTGGTGGCACATGCCTGTAACCCCAGATACTTGGGAGGCTGAGGTAGGAGAATGGCTCGAATCTGGGAGGTGGAGGTTGGAGTGAGCCAAGATCGTGCCATTGCACTCCAGCCTGGGTGACGAGAATGAAACTTTGTCTCAAAAAAAAAAAAAAAAATATCCAAGACATTTTAAAAAAATTTCTTTTCTGGGTTTCCTTCCTTTTTCTTTAAAATATTTCATAGTATAAATTTTGAAATAGATCTGACTGGTTACCAACAGACTTCATTCCACCTCAAATAAAATCTGTTGCATAAGATAATAAAATATCTTTTGCTATATTCAATTTAAATTATTTTTAACAATATATTACTCAGTCTCCTTCAGCTTTAAAATATCAAATAGGTGCTAATAGAGATGAGTTATAATGTTCTTCAGCAACAAAGCTAAAAAAGTAAAGAATGAATAATCTGTACTTGGAGTTAGGAAAAATCTTGTGCTCTCAAGGTCCTATATAGCACCAACAGATATAGTATGTTTTATTCATACATATGTTACTGCCACATATGCCTGGTCCTATTTTACACCAGGCAACATAGTGACATAAAAATTAATTAACAAATTTATCTAAGTATGTGAAAATAGGCATATTTTAACTAAATTGTTTAATGAATCCTTGTAGATAAGTCATGTAGTGGTATATTATGATGCTTCTACCTGCATGATGTTGAGGATATTCTTTGTCAGAACTTTCTATGAAATTAAATAAACAGCCTATGCAATATTTTAACACTATTTGAATTGCATCTTGAAGAACTTCAGATTCAGAACAAGAACCAGTTTAAAAAGGCCTAGAAGTTCAAGTCAAGAAATTACACTTAATTCTAAGTGTAATGGAGGCATCATGTTAGACATAAACAGACAGAATTAAGAGCTATTTAAGAGGTAGAATCAATTGACTGATTAAAGATGAATTCATGGGTTGAGAAAAAGTTCAAGGTTGTTATCCAGGCTTCAGATTTGCACAACTACTGAGCTAGACACAATAAAAGGAAGACAGGTTTTGGGGACAGGTGAGGAGTTCAAGTGTGGACATTGAAAACAATTGCAGAACTTACATAATGCAAGAAAAGGAGGAACTCATACCAAGTATAGAGAAGAAATGTTTAAGCATTAAACCAGTTGTAGAGTGAGAAAGAAGCTGAAGCACATGTTAACTTATTATAATAGTTTAGTTAAATATATGGGGTTTTTGGAAAGTGAAATATTAATTACTGCAAATCAACTTTTTAATTCGGTAGTTCTTTAATTCAACGTCCCCTGAAATTTCTATAGATTGGTGGTTTGCAAAGTGTCATCCAGAGACCACAGAGGTATTTGAGAAGCTGGGCAAAGATTTTATTCAAATTTCGTGCTTTGAAAATTATGACATTGAATGACTTTTAAATATTTTAACAATATGAATGCTCACTCAAAGGTGATACATGTATTCCACCTTGATGACAGATGAATGACAAGGTAACTAGAGTGTTAGGTTTATAACTTCATTTGGAGCAACTGTCAGAGTCAAGCTTCTACTGCCATCTCAGCAAAACATAAGAATGTCTAGTAAATGTGTTATTGACTAAGTAGCTACATATTTACACTGATCTATTTTTGAAATCAGACCGTCACCATCTTTTCTGTCTGTTGCTGCAGCAATATTCTCCCCTGCACATCACTGTCAGGCAACACTAGATGCCTCTGCCTGGTGCTAGCCTGATGGTGGCATGAGGGCACAATAATCCTCCGAAAACCTTACAGAGCAGCTTCATGTTCAAAAGTTTTCCAAACTAAGTGTTCTTAGTTTTAAGACTTAATTCTTGAAACTGATCTCAAAACTCAGTTCAAAACCAAGTGTTCTTAGTTTTAACAGTTTTTCTTTCTGATTTTCACAAAGTCAGATAGAATATACTATTTTGTATCTTTTTCATCATCATTTCGTTTCTGGTTTTTCAGTTATTCTCCAAAAGGCATGTTGTTTCAATTGCTTCTGATAACATACTAATCCCTTGGACACAGAGATATCCATATGACATCCATATCCCCATTTTCTCTAACAATACTGTTGGAAATAAAGAGCCAGCACAAATTTTAAGCATAGCCAATCACAACCTCTCCCTGGGACGGAAAAACAAACACTCTGGACAAAGCTTATCTATGGTAGAAGAGAATGAGGCTAGGCCATGAAGAAGCAGAGACAGCAGAAAGAAGAAATGAACAGAGGTATAGATTGGGGAAGAACTGAGTCTTCAGTGCCCTCTAATCCAAGATTCAGGTTTTCCTTTGAATGTATGAAAGTATAGCAACTTTTCCCAACTCAGTGGTCTACTAAGTCACCTTTTTTTTCCTTAAGCTATTTTAAGTTAGATGTCCCTCACTAAAGATAAGAATTCAGACCAAAATATAAAATAACTGCAATTTAGAACTTCAAGTTTGAATTGGTATTAATCAACAAAAATCAATGGATTTTCCCTGGGCATCCACTAAAAATATACAAGGTACAGTCTAAGTACGTTCTAGGTGTCAACTCATTTATGTATCACAATACCCAGTAATGAACCTTGCTATCCCATTTAGCAGATTTAAAAACTGAGACCCAATCAGATTTCTCAGTTGCCCAAGGGCACACAACCACCAAAGGGTAAAGTATGAATTTAAACAAAGACCCTTTGTCTCCAAGGCTCTTAATCTTGATATGAAGATTCTTAACATATGCTATATACTGCCTCTCTTCGCATGATTGAGTTCTGATTCAGCCATCTCGTAGCTAAGTGATTTATTCTCTCTGAAACTTAACTTTTCATCTCTAAAACTTAACTTTTCATCGCTAAAAGAGGGATACTATTATTTCCTGCTGCAAAATTGTAGAAATGGAAAGAGATAATGCTTATGAAAGCATTTTGAAAACTGCAGAGCACTAGAGAAATGTCAGTTCATATTATAAAATTATAACCTACATTAAAGCTTTACTATCTCTGAATCTTATAATTAAGTTACTACAAAATTTAATCAACATGTTTCAGCCAATAACATCTCAGAAAAGCAGATACAGGAGTCAACTCATATGTCAGAAAGCGGCTTTTAATCTAAACTAAAATAAATAATCCTGGTGAACAAAATCTGCCTTTCTTCAATAACAGTGGTGATGATGATGACTAAAATAAAATTAACTCACTTACGTTTCAATATCAATTTAAGTTTTTAAAACTACTTTACATTTTTTACTTCATTTAGCATATTTTAGTGTCTTGGAGAACGGATTATATTTATTTTTCCCTGTTAATGTCAATCTACAGCTACAGTGCAAGTTTTAGTAATAAGTATTCCAGGTGAAAGGTTTGAGTGGTTTATTATGAAGCTCACAAAAAGATAAATATGAAATATTTATTCAAATTTTCCTTTGAATCCCTTTCTCT
The DNA here is from genome assembly GCF_043159975.1 of Macaca nemestrina. NCBI lineage: Eukaryota > Metazoa > Chordata > Mammalia > Primates > Cercopithecidae > Macaca > Macaca nemestrina. The sequence continues at coordinate 159,068,096 of NC_092128.1, read as the reverse complement.
TACCAATCTTGAAGACTGTTCAACATCCCAGAATATCTTCATATTACATGTAAATGATATTAAGAAAAACTATTCATTATAAAGGCCAAATAATACATCTATACCTAGTTCTATCTTCTTATTATGAAATTAAAGTCCTATAAAATATAAATATTCATTCATGTCTTTAATCATTTCTTACTCAACCTGGTACTTTCAGATGATCTTTGTGCATTTAACATGTTCAAACTCATATTTATTTTTATTTATGTCGGTACATACTTGACAATAGGAGCTATAGTGATTAATCTTAAAATAAGGAAGTCGATTCTTATTATTACTAAATATGATTTCAGTACTAATTCTAAATATTATATTTATAATTAATATTTATAAATATCAAAACATGACTATATTCTATATAGACCACTATGACTTAGAGATTATTTTGGGTTGAAGGGAAATTTAGTTTGGTTTGAATCATATGCTGAATCATTTACTCTAGCAGTGTAATGTTTTATGGGTTTCATAAAAACATTCTAATTGAACAAGTACCACTAATAACATTCAATTTATCTAAATCTTAAAGACAGACCCAAGAAAAAAATCTGAAGAAGAAATCAGACAACTGGAGAATGTGAGTAAAACATATACTGGGCTATATGCATAAGAAACAATGACAGCAAAGCTATGAAATTAAATGTATATGGTATATGAATTTACATAGTAATACATTTGCTCTCCATATAAGCTCTTACCAATTCTAAAATAGTTTACCTAAGCCATTTCCTTATTGCCAATAACACTTCTCAAAAATAACTTCTTTCCACATTTATATAAGTCATGAAGGCCTATTTTATGAGAACACATAATCAGGCAAAATAAAATGTTACATAAAATGGAGAAAAAATACAATTTGCTTTTTAGTAGCGTGTTAATGAGCCACAGCAGAGTAATTCTTTTATCATGGCTTAAAATTAAACCGATACAAGCATAGCTGTTGATTTATATTTCCCTTATCTGATTTTTTATACATATGCAATATTATTTTTAAGCTCATTTGTATTCACGTGAATTGGATTGCAATTTAAAGTCTGGAAGGTTTGATTTCATTAAATTTTTTTTGCTTCAATCAAAAAGTCTGTACACACATGAACATTTCAAATCAAGTATTCATTTATTTTAAGATTTTTAACGTTGCATTATTAAGTATAATGGCAAGGTTTAACACAAAACGTAGTGAACAGGTTTATTGAACAAGCTAGATTTTGGTAGCAGTCAAAGTCCAAAATATATATATGTGTGTGTGTGTGTGTATATATATATATATATATATATATATTTTTTTTTTTTTTTTTTTTTTTTTTACCACTGTCTTTCACTCATGTGAGTTTACATGCTTTGTTCCTGAAAAATATCTTGGGAAGATCCACAGCTTGGTGGATATTTTTAGGCATTGAAATTTACGGACTGGTCTAATACCTTTATCTCTTCTGGCTGGGCTTGACAGGCTTAGGAACTGCAATAATAGAGAAAGCAAGAGGTGTGCATAGTCATTTCTTTCCACAATTCACAGCTTGAGTTCCTTCTCCCTGCTCATTATGCTGGGTCATGGTTACAGCAGAGAGATGGAGAACTTAAGGCATAGAGAGGATCTTATTTAATTAGTGCAGTTGTAACCTGTATTGGTGCCACTTCTCGTGGGATAGTTTTTGTGAGTTCTTGTGGGCAATGACTTCAAAATAAATAAATAGAGATTATGTTTGGTGAAACTGCTTTCATTTCCTCTTGATTCTTACATTCTGTTTGTATCAATTTAAAATCTAAGTCTAAAATGTCACATACTACCTCAATTAAAAAAAAAACCAGAAACTTTTTCTAAAATCCTGTCACAATTTTTTGTAATAGTTGAGAAGTGATCATTGGTTTTCTTATAATTACTTTGAAAATAAATTATATATATTTAACTCTAAAACAAACAAACAAACAAGATGAAACAGCCAGGTTACTTTCCCTAGTGTCCAATCTGAGGATCTAGTAATGCCTTTAGAATGTGTGGGCACCCATAACATTGTTTTCAGATTTGTAGCCTCACTAAAAATGCTGGTTCACCAGGCAAAGTCCCACTTACCATCCTGTTAAATATACAATATTTTACTTAAAGAAGCTATACTTTAGGAGATCCCAATTAAACAGTCCTTTTTAAGAAAATATTTGTAGATTTCATTTGTACAAAAGGAGAATTCCAGTCAAGACGGCACAGCGTTCATAATCTAAAATATTATTTCCACTTCAAACACATGGCAATGTAAATAAAGTATAAGAATAGAAAGTAAATCCAAAAGACAAATTCAGGTTTAAGAACAGAATGAAATCTCAATGACTGAAAATCAGAAGAGAAATGCAAATCTGCAAGTGGAGCTGCAGGGCTAAGCCCACAGTGAACAGAGGTGGCAAAAACTTCAGCTTCCTATGGTAAAAGGAGGAAACAAAGTATCTTCCACATTAGTTGGGGGACCATAGACATTCATGCTGTTTGCTTGAAACCAGAGGTTGAGGTAGAACGCCCTTGTTGAGTGAGAGGTTGAACAAGAGAAATAAGCAAAACAAAATACTCACAGCTGAAGCCATTTGGGGAGTTAGCTTTATAAAAGGATGGGGGCTTAAATACAGATAAATTTTAGTCAGAAATTGAACCAGGCCACCTAACGGCTTCTGCAATTGGGATGAAGTGGCTTCAACACAAATGTGGGGAGGGTCTGGGCTAGGCACTGCAAAAATGCCGACGGTGAGTGAGAAGGGGAGGAAAGTCTCATAATTTGCCCTTTCACTCAGAACAAGCTTCTAAACCCAAGTACCTAAACAAGTGACCTAGTATAAGATGGAAAAGACAAGCAACAGCCCCAAAATTGTCACTTTAATTTACTTTAAATTTATTTGATGTAACAACCTAACAAATACTAAAAATAAATGCTTAATAATAATATCCATTTTTAAAAGAGCTTATAATCGCAGATATGAATAAAATAGGTTACTTTTAAAATTAGAAATATTAGAAATTAATAATACAGACATTAAAATAGAAGCCTCAGTAGATAGAAAGTATTATAGATTTGATCCCAATTAAAGAGAGAAATAGTGAACTGAATGATAACAATCATCAATTTATCCAACTTTATAGACAAATTTCATCATTCTCTTCAAAGAATACATACAAACTCTATTTTTCATAAAATGCCTGGCAGATTTTTTTAAAAAGGTGGAATGCCATCCAATTTTCTTTACAAGGGTAATATAACTTTTATAGTAAAACCAATAAGAAGAATACAATAAAAAATTCATAGCCCAATCTCATTTATGACCATAGGTAAAATATCTTAAAACAAATAGTAGTCAAAATCAGAAATACATTACTCTATCTTAAAATATTAAAATTAACATATTAAAAATAAAAATTACCCTTGTGATAAAAGGCCATTTTCTCCTCAGAAAATCTAATTTTATCATTTACAAAATAGTAGATTACAAGAGTTAACCTCATGTAATCACCATCATAGATAAGTGATTAGACATTCGCTTGTAGAAAAAAAAAAAAGTTATACTAAGGACCAAAAGAAATGACCTTAAATTTTTCTTGCAACTCCTCAATATGTTATTCCTATCCTTCTTGCCTGTTTTACGTTTTCCTCTATGGAATTCATAGAGGAAAACCTTGTCACAATTTTTTATAATAGTTGTAATGAATTACAAGTTTTTGTAATTCATAACCATTGCATGGTTATAAATTCTATAACTATATATTTTACTTTGTTTAATATCTGTCATTCTCTACTCTGGGGCCTTTGGTCTGTTCACTGTCGTATCTCTAGCATCTACAAGTTACCTCTTTCTGATTCAGTTGTAGTTATTTTACGCTGAGTGTGAGCTGAGAGCGGTGCCTCTCAGCAAACTCTTCATTAACTATCTGTGACAAAGTAAGTATACAAATTAAGAATTTAGAAGCTTTTTCAAGATCCTAAACTTAAAATAATAAAAAAGTACTAATTTGTGGATTAAAACAACAAATAGAGATTTGTATCTTAAACATCATGTTTTTCTAGTAATTCATTTTTTGTATTTTCCAAAAGATTAGTCTGTACAGATTTTAAAATTTCTTTTTAAAGTTTCCTTCATCACAAGTTTTAGAAGCACTATATTAGGGAAGATAATATTATGTTGTTTTTCTTTTCTTGGTTTCCCAAGTAGACATTTTGTTCTTTAGCAAAAGTAATATCTTTTCATTTTGTTTTCTCTTGTTAAAAAATTAATTGGGAGGCCAGTGGAGTGAGGTGGCTCCAGCACCCTTGATTCCTATGTAAGCAAGTCAAAACCCCACTCAGTGTAAATGGTCATATTTTAGGTCAATCATACCTCTAACTAGGGATTCCCACTGGAATGATCCAAATAAGACTACTACTCTACTTTAACCAATCAAATATTTTATTTGCCTTGCTTCTGCATTCACCCTATAAAAGTCTTCTCCAACCCCTTTATCAGAGTCCTGAACAGCATGTGGTCTGGAGCTGCTGGATTCACAAATTGCTAAATGTTGAAATAAATTCTTGACTATCTTAATGTGCCTTCTAAAATGCTAGGACACAATATATACTTGTGAAAGCATGAATGGGGATGCTTTCCAAGATCTTTACGGTTCACCTTATTAATATAAAGTATAATATTATATCCAAGTCATGGACTTTTATTTCAAAAGATGTATAGAAGAAACATTGGCATGGGTACATTCTACTGTGCTTTCTTGTGTGGCTAGGAGAAGGTTAATGCCATTATTAGAATTAGGAAAGCAAGAAACAATAGTATTTTATATGGAAAAATTTCCAACTTATTTTTAAACACACTAGTTTAAAAGTGAAAATTAGTAGAGTAGTGAAGGATCTGAAAAATTTATCACATGAGACACAACAGAAGATAGTTGGAAGTCTTCACATGTGAATACTTAAGGCATAGTAATATAGATAGTTTTAGATATGCAAAAGATATTGATTAATTATAGGAACTGATTTTAGGCTATCATTGAAGATCAAGTTTAAAAATTATAATGGGTTGTTTTGTGAAGTAGAGATCTCATTATGGGAAATATTCAACCATAATCTGGAAGACTCCATGCCTTTTAAGTGAAAGATTAGACTAGATGCTATTTAAGGCTGTTAGGCAGGAATCTAAACCCAACATGGCGGTATCACCCGGCATGGCAGGCCCTTTGTTAGGTCTTCCCGCAGGCCCTTTGTTAGGACTTCCTGCCCTTCACTTCCTGCTAAGACTGTCAGCGCACAAAAAAAGCCCACGTCCGACAAAAAAACCCCGCTCTGTGCAAGCTCCTGGACATGTCATTCCCCAGAAATCGAAACCTAACTCAGGAAAACCAAAACCTACAAACCCTGTCTACCTCGCCCTATAAAAGGTCATTGATACCCGCCCCGAGCGCAACTTCCTCGGCCCTCCCCCTAGAGGACTGGTGAACCTCGCCTGCAAGCCCAATAAAGGCTACCTTTGTTCTCATCTGCCTCGTGTCTTCTTGCTCGGCTCCCCATTTACATTACATTGGTGCCAAAAACCCGGGAGGAGCCCCCTCCCCTGACCCCTGCCGGTCCAGGTAGGCTCTCCTCTCCTCTGAGCTGGGACCTCCTCTCTGTGCCAGGAGCCGTTTTCACCAAAATCAGGACTTGATTCGATCACTGCTGGGTAAGTTTTCCCCCATCCTGCAGGCCCCAGGAATCCCTGCCCGAAACATGCGGCCGCATCAGGGCTTCCCCCGTCCATCACTTGTGACCCTGGCACTGGGGACTAGGAGACGTCTGACCTCCCCGGAAGCCACTGTACCCCGCACTCCGCGTGGCAGTGGGAGGACGCTCCTGTTGCCTCCGGACTGCCCACCTCAGGACCATGGCAGTTGCCCAGTCCAAACCAGACCCAAAATCCCCTCTGGGGTGCCTCTTGGCTAATTTCCAGACCTTAGGTCTCAGCCAAGACCTAAAACGAAAGTGGCTTATTTTCTTCTACACAGTGGCATGGCTGCAGAATAAATTGGAAATCAGTCTCAGTGGCCTGCAGAGGGCACTCTAGACTTTAACATTCTCATGGATCTGACCAACTTCTGCAAGAGACTAGGCAAATGGTCCAAGGTACCCTATGTTCAGGCTTTTGGGACTTGCGTTCCCGCCGGACATCTGCGCCTGATGTTCCTTGGCCCAGGTCTTGCTCGCGAAATCTACTTCCTCAAGCAGGGAGAAGGACGATTCTTCCTCTTTCTCTGAGCCTCCTGATACTCTTTCCCTGCCCTCCCTTTGGTCCCCCACTCAACCTTCCCCTTACCCTGACCCATCGTTGTCTCTGTCCTTGTCGGCGCCACCCCCACCCCTCTTGTGTCCCCACCAAACCTGAGGGACCCTGTCTCTCCTGCTTCCTCCTCCTCCTCCTCACCGGTCTCAGCCCATACCCGGTACAGGACTGACCTCCTGTGCCCCTTGCGGGAAGTGGCAGGCGCCGAAGGAGTGGTCCGGGTCCATGTGCCGTTTTTGCTGGCAGACCTGTCTAAGATTGAAGAGCGTGTAGGCTCTTTATCGGCCTACCCTACTCTGTATATCAAAGAGTTCAGATACCTATGCCAGGCGTATGACCTCACCTGGCATGATCTCCATGTCGTTATGAACTCAACCCTGTCCCCTGAGGAACGGGAGCATATCCTAGCGGCAGCTAGGCAGCACACAGACCAGGTTCATTTAACTGACCCCACCATGCCAGTCGACACTGAGGTGGTGCCCTCAGCCGAGCCCAACTGGGACTATCAGGTTGGGCAGGCAGGCTGTTGCCGCCAAGACATGATGGTCCAGTGCCTTCTTGCCGGCATGCAGGCAGCCTCCAATAAGTCAGTCAACTTTGATATATTAAAGGAGGTAGTCCAAGGCTCAGATGAGAATCTGGCCATTTTTCTTAACCGACTGACGAAGGCACTTATTCAGTACACCTACTTTGACCCTGCCTCCCCCGCAGGAGGAACCGTCTTGGCTACATACTTTATTTCTCAGTTGGCTCCGGATATCCAGAAAAAATTAAAAACGGTGGAGGACAGCCCTCAAACTCCCATCCAGGATTTAGTCAAACTGGCCTTCAAGGTCTACAACTCCAGGGAGGAAGCCACTGAGGCTCAGCAACAGGCGAGGCTAAAACAGAAGGTAAACCTCCAGACCCAGGCCTTGGTAGCAGCCCTGAGGCTGGCCGGCTACAGGAGCTCTCAGAGAGGAGGTACTCCCCAAGCGCCACCTGGTGCCTGCTTCAAGTGTGGCAACAAAGGCCACTGGGCCAAGCAGTGCTCCAACCCAAAGGAGCCAACTCGCCCCTGTCCGAGTTGTTGGCAAATGGGCCACTGGAATTCAGACTGCCCCAACCTGAGTATGGTCGCTACACCTCCATGTACCTAGAGGACCCTCCTCCAGGTACTGGAGGCACCTTCCAGCTCCTCAACACCGACGAAGATTGAAGAGGCCCAGACTCGGGAACCCCTCTTACTCTTGCCAAGCCCAGGGTTATGCTATAGGTAGCGGGTAAGTCCATATCCTTCCTTATGGACACGGGGGCTACCTACTGTTTTGCCTTCCTTCAGTGGCCCCAGCCACCCCTCTGCTGTCACGGTCATGGGAATTGATGGCACTCCCTCCACCTACCGCCAGGCTCCTCCTCTGTCTTGCTGCCTGGATGGCTCCCTTTTCTCGCACTCATTTCTTGTCATTCCTTCATGCCCAGTCCCTTTGTTAGGACGAGACCTCATGTCCAAGCTAGGGGCCTCAGTTCACTTCCGGCCCAACCCCTCCTTGCACCTTGCATTCCTCCTTCCCCTCCTCTCACCTGATAAAACCCTGCCAGGCTGACCCCCCACTCCCACTTCCAGTCCCCATTAACCCTAAGGTGTGGGACACCTCCAGCCCGATCATTGCCCAGCACCATACTCCAGACTGCATCTGGCTGAAGGACCCCTCCAAGTTTCCCTCTGGACCCCAGTTCCCCATCTCCCTTGAGCACCGACAGGGACTAAAACCCATCATCACGCGCCTACTCCAGCAACACATTCTAGTCCCTGCCAACTCACCATGCAATACTCCTATCCTGCCTGTATGGAAAAACTCCAGGGCCTATCGCCTCATGCAGGATCTATGCCTCATCAATGAGGCAGTAGTCCCCATCTTTCCAGTTGTTCCTAACCCATATACACTTCTCTCATGCATTCCCCCGATACCACTCATTTTACTGTCCTTGACCTAAAGGATGCCTTCTTCACCATTCCCCTACATCCTGACTGTCACCTTCTGTTTGCCTTTACATGGGAAGATCCAGACACTCATATTTCTTCCCAGCTGACTTGGACTGTTTTGCCTCAAGGGTTCTGAGATAGCCCCCATTTTTTTAGACAGGCACTGGCACAGGATGTTGTCCTCTGTCCCCTTACCCACAGCACACTAATGCAATATGTAGATGACTTATTGCTATGTAATCCCTCATGGGAGAGCGCCCTTGCAGATACTGCTACACTTTTACATTTTCTTGGCAACTGAGGTTACCGGGTTACCCCAGCCAAGGCTCAGCTTTGCACCCCTACTGTCACCTACCTAGGTATACTCCTCACACCCACTACAAAAAGCCTCACGACGCATGGAATAAGCCTCATTGAAACTCTCCAGCCTCCTCAGGATGCAGAAGAGATCTTGTCCTTCCTAGGACTGCTAGGGTATTTCAGGCATTGGATTCCCAACTTCGGGGTCCTAGCCAAGCCCCTCTACCAGGCTGCCAAGGAAGTGCCCACCGGACTGCTGTCCGACCCCTCACTGGTTGTCAACTCTTTCAAGAAGCTTCAAGACTGTCTCTCCTTTCTGCCCCTGCTCTCTCTCTCCCCAACCCCCTTCGGCCTTTCCATCTATTCACCGAGGAACACCAAAAGGTAGCTACTGGCCTCCTAGCCCAGCTGGTTGGGTCCACATACCAGGCTGTGGCCTATCTCTCCAAGCAGTTAGACCCCACGGTCCAGGGCTGGCAACCTTGTCTGCGAGCCCTGGTGGCTGCCACAGAACTTACCAAGGAGGCCCTCAAGCTCACCCTAGGACATCCTCTCACTGTCTACTCTTCTCACTGACCGTCAGATCTCATCACACACAGGTGTCTCAGCCACCTCACCCCGTCCCGGCTTCAACAGTTTCACCTGCTATTCATTGAAAACCCTCACATCACCCTCACCACCTCACCCCTTCTAAACCCTGCTACCCTCTTGCCCACTCCAGGGTGCAATTCCACCCCCGCACATTCCTGCCCAGAGGTTCTCACCACCTTGCCACCTGCCCACCTCGGTCTTTCTGAACAGCTATTAGAACACCCAGACCGTACCTTGTTCCTGGATGGGAGTTCTGTCTTAACCCCCAATGGCCGCTGGCAGGCGGCCTACGCTGTCATAACAGCAACCCAGATGGTCAAAACCAGGCCCTGGCCTTTAGGCACCACCTCCCAGAAGGCTGAACTCACTGCCCTTACTCGTGCCTTACTTTTCTCCAAAGGGCAGCGAGTTAATATCTACACAGACTCTAAATATGCCTACCTTATTGCACACATCCACTCCCTTCTCTGGCATGAGCATGGGTTCCTTATCACCAAAGGGATACCAGTAGTCAATGGACCACTTATAAAGAGGTTGCTTGATGCTCTCCAGGCCCCCAAGGAGGTAGCCATCATCCACTGTAAAAGCCACCAGCATTCTAAGGACCCTGTGTCGCAGGGTAACAACCTAGCTGATTCCACCGCACAGGCCACTGCCCTCACTTCCTCCCCTACCCCAGCGCCTTTACTCTTTCTTTCCCCCACATATTCCCCTGACTACTCTCCCCAGGAACTTCAAACCCTGATGGCCCATCCCAGTGCTACCCAGAGCGAGGATGGGTGGGTGTTCATTGACAGCCGAGTAGCGCTCCCCCAGACTCAGGCAGTGCGTATATTGACTGACATACACCGCTCTCTCCACATAGGGCCTAAGGCTATGTATAACTTCATGGAATCCATCCTTCACCTCCCCTTACTGCAGGCCCAAATTAGGAAGGTACATCAGCAATGTGCCACCTGTTCGGCCATTAACCCCCAAGGTAGGCTCAGGCACCCAGGGCCCACTCATCAGCTAAGGGGCCACCAGCCAGAGGAAGATTGGCAACTTGATTTTTACCCACATGCCCTGCCATAAAAAATCCCGCTACCTGCTGACCTTGGTTGACACCTTCTCAGGATGGATCGAGGCTTTCCCCACCACTCGAGAGACTGCAGAAGTTGCGGCAACCATTCTCCTTGAGCACATCATCCCCAGGTTTGGTCTCCCCCGAAATATCCAATCAGACAATGGTCCGGCTTTCATTTCTAAACTCACCCAGCAGGTGGCGGCTGCACTCCAGATTACCTGGAAGTTCCACATTCCCTACCATTCACAGTCGTCTGGAAAGGTAGAACACGCAAAGGGTCTCCTTAAACTGCATCTAACCAAGCTCACTCTAGAAATCTGCCTCTCGTGGGTGACTCTCCTTCCCTTGGCTCTTACTCGTCTTAGGGCAGCTCCGCGGACCCCCACAGGGCTCAGCCCTTTTGAGCTGCTGTACGGATGCCCGTTTCTCTTCCAGGAGCTGCCAGCCCTCTCCCCTCCCTTAGGCTCCTACCTCCCTTACTTAACCCTCCTTCGTGAGCTTCTGAGAAAACACGCGGACCGTTGTCTCCCTGCACCCGCATCTCCAAACCTCGAGAATCCTGCCATCGTAGCACCTGGAGACCTGGTCCTGGTCAAGCAGCTGCAACCCTGAGCCTTATCTCCACAGTGGGAAGGACCATACACTGTGATCCTCACCACTCCCACCCCTGCCAAGCTCCTTGGTCTTCCCTCCTAGTATCACCTGTCCCAGCTGAAAAAGGCGCCCACCCAACATGATTCCAATTGGACCACTCAGGTTGTTACCCCTACTGAGTTACGACTCACGCGAAAAGGTAAGGACCCTCTGCCTAGCCTTCCTCGGCCATCTAGTCCTCCCAAGTCTAGGTAAGACTCCTGCCCAAACTCCCCCCACCAATCCATTCCAGTGGAGGGTCTACCTTTCTGAGACCTGGACCCAAGGAAATAGCGGGGCCCAAGAAAGGAGTGGGGGCTCCCTTATCATAGCCACAGTAGACTGCCAGCACCTGGGGTGCCAAAGCCAAGTAACCTTTAACTTCTCCTCCTTTCAAAGCATTCCTCAAAAATACCCCCCTTCGTACCCAGTCATTTGTTTCGTATATGATCAGACAAACGATGCCTGTCGATCCACTTGGGTTGAGACCAATGGAGGCTGTCCTTATCACTACTGCAACATGCACTGGACCCATCCGGACAACAGAGGAACCCTCTGGCAGCAGCCCACTTCCTCTGTGCAACTGGTTAGAAGTGACACGTATGACAAGTTGACATTTCGGGACAAGTGGACATTTTTCCTCACCATCCCTGACCCTTGGGACCCAAGGTGGGCATCAGGGGTTGAGGCCAGCCTTTATCGAGGGGCCCGTGACTCCTATCCCGTGGCCCGACTCAAGATCTTTAGGTCCTATATCAGGGTCATGAGCAGCCTTGTCAGCCTGGCCTCTGACATCAAACAACAGGAAAAGGCCATCTCAGCTCTAGCCGACCCAGGCAGCAAGCTCCAGGACAGCAGCAACCCTTTTTCCTGGCTAACCCTAGTTGAGGAAGGGGCTCAAGTAGTGTAAATGGCCGGTATACACAACATCTCTCGTTGTTTCCTGTGTGCAGCCTTGAATAGGCCCCCACTGGCTGCGGTACCCTTACCCAGCCCTTTTAGCTCCTCTAACCTAACCCTCTCCTTTCCCCTTCCCGGCCGAACCCTGGGGGAAGTCCCCTTGTTCCAAGACCTGCTTAGACAACAACTCCCCTTTTGCTACTCCACCCCCAATGCTTCCTGGTGCAACCGGACAGGATCTGCGCCTCCAAATCTAACTGCCCCCCAAGGTGGGTATTTTTGGTGCAATTCCACCCTGTCAAAAACTCTCAAGGCTTCTAACACTACCCTATGCGTTCCCATCTCCCTAGTCCCAGCCTCACCCTGTACAGTGAGGCCAAGCTAGCCTCCCTTCTGCCCCTTGCCCGCCCCCACCAGGCAAGGGCAGTATTCCTTCCATTGATGATCGGTGTCTCTTTAGCCTCATCCCTCATAGCCTCCGGCCTAGGAACCAGAGCCCTAACTCATTCTGTCCGGACCTCTCAAGACCTTTCAGCCCGATTACAGGTAGCAATCAAAGCTTCTGCAGAGTCCTTGGCCTCCCTCCAATGACAGATCACTTCAGTTGCCCAGGTGGCAGCCCAAAACCGTCAGGCACTTGACCTCCTTCCAGCGGATAAGGGCAGCACCTGCACGTTCCTCAATGAAGAATGTTGCTACTACATCAATGAGTCAGGACTAGTAGAAACCAATCTCCTCACTCTAGAAAACATTCGGGAAGGACTCCACCAGAAAAACCTCGGGTCGGGGCCCTCACTTAGGTGGTGGCAGTCATCTATGGCCGGTTGGGTCCTACCCTTTCTAAGCCTCTTACTAATCATTGGCTTCTTGCTACTCATAGCTCCCTGTGTCCTCCGCTTCATCCAGGACCACATGAAAGAAGTCTCCCGGGTCACTTTCAATCAGATGCTGCTCCACCCCTATACCTGAGTTCTGACCCCCGAAGAACCCCAAGACGGCCTATATCAGTAGGAAGCAGCTAGATGAATACGTCACCCCTTTTTCTTATTAGAAAGAGGTTGGAATGTTAGGCAGGAATCTAGACCCAACATGGCGGTATCACTCTGCATGGCAGGCCCTTTGTTAGGACTTCCTGCCCTTCACTTCCTGCTAAGACTCTCAGCGTGCAAAAAAAGCCTGCGCCCGCGAAAGAACCCCTACTCTACGCAAGCTCCTGGACACGTCATTCCCCAGAAATCGAAACCTAACTCAGGAAAACTGAAACCCACAAACCCCACCTACGTCGCCCTATAAAAGGCCCCCGATACCCGCCCGAGCGTGACTTCCTCGGCCCTCCCCCTAGAGGACTGGTGAACTTCACCGGCAAGCCCAATAAAGGCTACCTTTGTTCTCATCTGCCGCCTGTCTTCTTGTTCGGCTCCCCATTTACATTACAAAAGCACTTTCAAGTCCAAGCTGTTATGACTCGATGAACTAAACAGGTACTGAATGATCATGGATCAATTGGATGATAGCTAAAATTTAGTATTCATTTGCATTAAAAATCATTCTGGTGCTACATAATTTGGAATAAGGCAGAGAGAAGAGAAGCAGCTGGTATTTATTACGATTTCACTTTACTGAATACTATGATGGTTTTCCTAGCATTTCCTCATTGGAAACTTTTAGCAGTCTGACAATGTAGCACCCCCATTTTCAGTTGAGAAGACTGAGGCTCAGAGAAGATGAGTTACTAAAGTGTCTACTGTTGGAAAATAACAGGGATAGAACTGAATGTAGCCTATACTCACACTCAGTCTGACAATAAAATTGGGGCTCTTTTCACCAAAGCAGGCTCTCCCAGAACTCAAGATGTCCCCAAAAATACACACACACACACATATATATATAACCTATACATATATATATATAAAACCTATAAATATATATATAACCAAAAAGATCTAAAAATGTGACAATACTGCTATCATACCCATCCAATATTTAATGATATTTTCAGCCACAGTATAAATTCCAAAACATATCATAACAATGACAGACACCTCTGTTTAAAATTTTCAGACATCTTTCCTTAAAAGGAGAATCTAAGAGTTCCTTTAAATATACACCATGTGATTCTAAATTTAAGTTTTCAACAACAAAATCCTGGAGCTGAATTTGGCTGATACTCAAGCCACATTGATATGACACTAGTGGGGGCAACATAAACTGGAAAGAGTCTTGGTGAGGACCTACTATTGAACCAGTCACGTAACCATCTGTTAGCTGAGGACAGATGTAGAATAGATGAAAAAATCTCAATTGTGCAGCCTAGCTACTCCATGTTTTGTGAAAACCTATAACCAAACAAATTCACACAAAGGACCAAGATGGTGACAGAGTTTTGAATGATCCAAGAGTCAAAAGTCATATAATGCAACAGAGGAATTCATTCTAAAATACAACTTGAAATATAAAATTCCAGACTCCACAAACAGATAATCCATTTCCAATCTTGGGGACCTAAAGTCTGCCTTGAACTTTAGGCCCCTTGAATTCAAGTATCACTGGACTCAGCACACCAACCTGAACCCATCAGCTAAAGTCTGCCTTGAACTTTAGGCCCTTGAATTCAAGCATCACTGGACTCAGCACACCAACCTGAACCCATTGGACAAATAGGAAGCAACTTCCAATGATGCCTTTAGGAAACATGTGTCAATAAGGAAGTATCTTTCTAAGTATTAGCTATAGAGAAATACCTGAGGAATTAGCACAGCAACTACAAAAAAAAATTAATAGTTTCTTAGAACAGAACTTCCAACAACTTTGTTGCTTCTTTTTGTGCTTCAGATTTAGATATTTCTCTCCAAAACTGTAGTTTACCCTCCTCTATTTCAGAAAATTCATGCTCCAGCTAATTATCCTATTTCATTTTATGATATTCCTCAGCTAAAGCCGACAAAATAATCATAGTGGATTTATTTCTAGACTTTAATTAGAAGTAGAATTAATTTTATTAGAATATTCTTTATTATTTTCTGTAACAAATTTTTAAAGAAAGACCAACATATAAATGTCATTTGATCAGCACTATGAACTTCTAGGAGCACAGTTCAGTTTTATTTATTATAAAATCGCTCCCCAAACAGAATCTGCCATACCTTTAATGTCAATCTAATATGAAAAAACAAACAAACAAAAAAACTATTTCCCAGTTCTTTCCACATAGGAACAAAAACTAAAATTTCTGGGAAAGATAAATTGTCTGGCGTAGTTGATAAACAAACAAAAACAGGAAATAATAAAGAACTAATGGTAGAATGTCCTTGGAAATACTTGACTAAGAAAAGCCAAAAAACATATCACACACACACACACACACACACACGTAGAAGTCCTTCTCTTTCTTTTGAAATGATCCAAAGTAAAAATGATATCAATGCCTAAGTAAAAACTGCTTTAATATATCACAGGCCTGGAGAAAGCAAAATGGAATGAAATCGTGGCGTGTTTGAGTGCTCTACAAGTAGTGCCTTCCCTAGTACCTTCAGTGCCCCGAACGAACAAAGTCATATTCTTCATAACACCTGGGGCCTGTACCTCATAAGCAATTTCATGATCAAAAAATAGAAATCCTTTCCTCTCTACTCATATAATTGAGAGTTCCACCCTATTCTTAGTGAAGTTCTTGGACTTCATCTTCCATGCTAACAGGCTATCACTGACTCTGGCTGGACCCTGTCAATTCTACTTCTGAGTTCTTTAGTAGCTTCTCTTCCCCATGGTTAATAATGCAATGACTTCTGGACATAGTCCTTCTTTCTATATTTGTTGCTTTTTAAAATATTCTCTTCCTGCCAATCTTATGGTTAACTTAACATAGATACTGCCCTAATCTCAGCTTCCACTCCAATTCTCTCCAGAGTTCTGGTCCAGGATTTCTATTTCACAACTACACATTTCACCCTGAATGCCTCCTCACCAGTTCCAACTCAAGGCATCTTAGATCTGACCTTTCCTTTATCCAACAATAGCAATAAAACCAACCTCTCCTAGTCACTTCCCTATTTCACTAATGGTTCCAGTCATCCATAATCAAAATCCAAACTATCTTTGACTCACTCTTGTCATGTTTAAAGTCTGAAACATCAAAGTGGCTACATTAAGAACTCAGGTTCAGATAAGAGAGAGCTGTATTCACTTCTGGCTCCACCATTTACTGCCTGCATAACCTAGGTATGTTACCTTAATTATGCAAACCTTCATTTCCATACCACAAAAATAAAATTAATATCAATAACTAACATTTATAGAGCTGTTTATAAGTATTATATATATAAACACATTCAGTATTTACAATAATGAAATGAAATAGATACCATTATTTCTTTTCTATAGATGAGAAAACTGAAAAATAGAGAGTTAAATAAATTGCCAAAAGCCACAAAGTAAGTGGCTGAGATTCAAACCCAGACAGTCTGCCTCCAAGACCGTAACCACCATAGGCACTGTCTTCCTGAAAATAATAATTTAGCTCACAGTGTTGTTGTGAGCATAAAAATAAAGCCTCTAAAATACTTGTCAATATTAGCTGCTATTATCATTATAAATTTCTACTTCATAAAAGTCAGAAGCAAACCATCCAATATACAAATTCCTATAGCACTTATTCTTGGACCACATGAATTACATATTGCCTTTTATTACTTGACAATCATCTCACTACATTGTGTATGTTACAAGCTGTTTTAAGCTGGGGATGGTGTATAAAACCATCCTATGCATAATAAATGTTAGTAGAATTAATGTATGTCAAAGACTTTTTAATTGATTATTGTGACCCGTATCCATTTCACAATCTGTTGCAGCCTGGCCTTTGGTTATCCTAAAGTTTATGGATGTGTGCTCATTCGGAGAATTCGTGTTTCTCCAATTTTTGACCTCTTTGCTCAAGGACAGCCTTCCTACATGGAGCTACTTCCTAGGCCCCATTCACTGACTTCTGAGCCAGACCTGCTCCTGAGCCCCTTTCACATTCTGCACCTCACCATGGTCTCAGCTCCTTAGCATACCCAATGTCATTTCTCCATGCTTGTTCCAGGATGTGCTCAAGGCCCTAAGGCTTAAACACACGAAGCCATGCTCAAAGGTTACACCCACAAGTACCTAGATTGTACACCAGGAGCTTATGTGATGTTGCTAGGAAAACAACACTATGTTAGAATGTTGTTTTCTAGAATTTCAAAATCAACAGGGAGGAGCTAAGCTTTTCCACAATAAGGACGTTGCTTTTATTTTAAAATGATTCTCAAAATTCTCAAAAACTATTATGACATGAAAAAACTATTTTCAATATTTATGTTAAAGATGTGAATTTTAAAAGACTGTGTACAATATGGACTAATTCACGTATGCAATAATGTATACATGCATAGAAAAGTGTATGGATGTTGATATACTGAAATGTGCATAGTTTATATTAAAAAGCAGAAATTATGATTAATTTCCCTCTTATTTATCTATATTTTCTATTTTTTACTATAAATCTTTATTATTTGTGTAAGAAAAATATTATTTAAAAATCTGTTGAGTTTTCATTAACCTTTGTTATTATCCACAGTGCCGAGTTAGAACATTTTCATTAATCCTTGTTATTGTCCCCAGTGCCATATAATTAGCAAATTATCTGGCAGTATTTTATACAAATAATCTGGAAAACTAAATTTTGCTCATATGTTTCATATCTTAAAATCTCACCTAAAGTCCATTTCTCTAGGTAATCTTTTATTCTTTCTTTCTGACATCAGCTATACAGATACTGAGACCACTGATAAGTTAAATGGATGTTTTAAATGTCTTTAAATTTCAAAGACACTATGTGTTCAATTTTCAGTTAACCATACATCTTTCTTAGGCAACTAATTTTTCCTGGCCCCTGGAGTTGTTTCATAAAACAAGTTTTGCTGTACACCTGCATTGTTTTTTGGCATTATCCATCTAGAATATAGAATACTCTAAAAACAAGTTTAACTATTTTATTTTTACATAGGTGTTTTTAAAGAATACAGTTGCCATTTCCTTTGGAGAAAAAATAAACTTTAAGGTGTCATGTAGCAACTAAAACAAATGACATGTTGTCTAGATACCAATACTGCAAAAAAATTCCAACCCTATAAAGTAGTATGAAAACAAAATATAATAAACTTTCCTACAATAAATGGGGTCCTTAAACATTGCTCACTAGCACGCAGCACAGCAATCCAGTTATATGTTTCCAAATAAAATCAAACCAGCTTGTTTTTCAAAGTGAAATAGTACTGATGGTTGGAATTTCAGCCCAGAGTACCGACCAAATGTGAATAACTTTAGAAGGAGCTGTTAATGGTAAAAATCTGCCGGTGGTTTGGTCTAGCAAAACCTTGGTGAATAGAAACAAAAGAGAATCTACTAAAGTTTAAGCAACCTGTAATAGGAAGGTAGGCAGGCAATTAATTTATTACATGAACAAATTTGTATGAAGAAAATATATATGCAGAGAAAAAATGTTTAATGAGATATTCAAAATTGTGTTGACACAGTTGTCATTCCATGGTGTCATTGTACGAAGTTTGCAATCAACTTTTGCTACCAGATTCATTAACACTCCTTTCGATTTAAGGATAAGATTCATTCCATCTAATCAGCAGAAATTTAGCATACCTGCTCCTTTTTTTTTTTTTTTTTTTTTTTTTTTTGAGATGGAGTCTTGCTCTGTCGCCCAGGCTGGAGTGCAGTGGTGCTATCTCGGCTCACTGCAAGCTCTGCCTCCCTGGTTCACGCCATTCTCCTGCCTCAGCCTCTCGAGTAGCTGGGACTACAGGCGCCGCCACCACGCCTGGCTAATTTTTTGTATTTTTAGTAGAGATGGGGTTTCATTGTGTTAGCCAGGATGGTCTCGATCTCCTGACCTCGTGATCCGCCTGCCTCGGCCTCCCAAAGTGCTGGGATTACAGGCGTGAGCCACCGTGTCCGGCCTTGCCCCTTAAAATTGTCAAAATAAAGGCTGCTAAAGAGAAGCATGACTTTCTATTGATTTGAACACTGATGCCCAAAAATCTGTGTCTTAAAAAATCTGTAGATTTTGGATTAATGTAAACTCTCATAATTTTTTTCTGAATAACCCCATAAACTAAGAATGCAAAACGAAGAAAACACAAGATTTTCAATACTTGGTCTACAGCAACCTATGGTACACAACAGGGAATAAAGAGAGAGTTTGACTTAGAGTCAGAAGACCTGGTGTTCAACCTTGACTGTGTCTCTTATTAACTTTATAATTTACTGGTCACAATTTTTGTTTTAGCTGAGAATTTTAAAGACAGCATATTGTTAGGTATATTTTGGTGGGGATGATGTAAAAGTGTAATGAAGTTACATACGACGGTGCTCAGTGAGCCAAAAATGCCTATATAGAATAGTCGGTCAGATGATGATTATTCTTGGAGGCTCTATATTCTGTCGTGTATATTCATTTTAGTACAATAAGAATAATTCATAAAAGACACTGACAAGCTCCTAGTCATCGTATGACATAAAGGTGTCTTTTAGGAACCAGGCAATTAATTAAAAAAAAAAAAGTTTACTCTCATACCTACACACCTATGTATACATCTAGGCTCATGTCAGCATTATTCACAACAGACAAAAGATGAAAGCAATCCAGACGTTCATTGGAAAAATAAAATATGGTGTATACAGACACTGGAATATTATTCAGCTGTTAAAAAGGCGTGATATTCTGATACAGGCTATGGCATAAATGATCATTGAGAACATTATGCTAAGTAATATAAGTCAGATGCAGGAAAACACATGTTTTGTGATTTTAATTATATCAGGAATCGAGGGCACAAAGTAGATGAGTGGCTACCAGGGACTGAGAAGAGGAGGAAATGAGGAATTAATATTTAATAGGTACAGAGTCTCAGTGTGAGATAATGAAAAAGTTCTAGAGATGGGCGCAGTGGCTCACATCTTTAATCCCGGCACTTTGGGAGACCGAGGTGGGTGGATCACTTGAGGTCAGGAGTTTGAGACCAGCCTGACCAACATGGAGAAACCCCGTCTATACTAAAAATGCAAAATTAGCCGGGCATGGTGGTGCATGCCTGTAATCCCAGCTACTCGGGAGGCTGAGGCAGAAGAATCACTTGAACCTGGGAGACGGAGGTTGTGGTGAGTCAAGATTGTGCCATTGCACTCCAGCCTGGGCAACAAAAGAAAAACTCTGTCTCAAAAAAAAAAAAAATTATTATTTGTCTACTTCTCTGATAGTAGTAGGGAGGCAGAGTGCTGAACTGACCGTCTAGCATTGATACTTGTGTCTAAACTATTTTAATATATTTATAATTTGGTCCTGAAGCTCATTTTTGTGCCTCCATATTCTAAATATTTATAGAATGTACAATACAGTGTTTAGTTGAACTTCTTGTTATTTATATACAACTTTTGTCACTACATCTTGAAAGTTCAAGCAATAACAACATCAGAAAAAATAATAATAACCACCCATATTAAGAACTTACTCTGTGTCTGGGATGATGACAGATGCCTTTAATTCTTCTGTAATTCTCACAATGGCCAGATTTACAAAAAGAAAAATAAGGCATTGATATGGTTTGAATGTTTGTTTCCCTCTGCCCCCAACCCCACCACCACCAAATTCTTATGTTGAAACCCCCTAGTGTGATGGTATTAGAATACTAGAAGGTGGGGGTTTTGAGGACGTGATTATTTCGAGGGTGAAGCCCTCATGAATAAGATTGGCGCCCTTATAAAAAACTGAGGAAACCAGAGTTCTTCCTTTCCACCAATGTGAGAACACAGTGAAAAGATGCCATCTATGAACCAGAGTGTAGGCCCTCACCAGACAATTTATGGTGTTTTGTTTTAGCAGCTTGAAAAGACTAAGACAGACATTAAGTGTTAATTAACTTCACCTAAAGTGATGCAAATGGTTGATCTCCCGTCTTGCTTTCCAAATTATTTTTGTTAATAATATTAACTCCCTATTTCTTACCATAACAGACTGAAAATAGGTGTGTAGGTATGAGAGTAGACTTTTTTTTTTTAATTAATTAATTGTCTGGTTCCTAAAAGACACCTTTATGTCATATGATGATTAGGAGCTTGTTAGTGTCTTTTATAAATTATTCTTATTGTACTAAAATGAATATACACAGTATAGAATATATCATTTTAGTCATTTTAAGTGTAAAGTGCAGCCATCACCAGTCCATCTCTAGAACTTTTTCATTATCTCACACTGAGACTCTGTACCTATTAAATATTAATTCCTCATTTCCTCCTCTTCGCAGTCCCTGGTAGCCACTCATCTACTTTGTGCCCTCGATTCCTGATATAATTAAAATCACAAAACACGTGTTTTGCTGCATCCGACTTTTATTACTTAGCATAATGTTCTCAATGATCATTTATGCCATAGCATGTATCAGAATATCATGCCTTTTTACAGTTGAATAATATTCCAGTGTCTGTATACACCATATTTTATTTTTCCAATGAACATCTAGATTGTTTCCATGTTTTGTCTGTTGTGAATAATGCTGACATGAGCCTAGATGTATAAATATCATGTTTTCAATTATTTTGTGTATATACCCAGTTCTTGTTGCTGCAACAGAATACTAGTACTGAATCTTTGGAAAAGAGAATTCAACAAAAATTAGGCAGGCATGGTGGTGGGCACCTGTAATCCCAGCTACATGGGAGGCTGAAGCAGGAGAATCACTTGAACCCAGGAGGGGGGGGTTGCAGGGAGTCAAGATAGGGCCACTGCACTCCAGCCTGGGCCACAGAGCTAGACTCCATCTCAAAAAAAAAGAGAATTCAGTAATTCCTTCATCCCTTTATATAACATCAGCTTGAGTTTCATCATTCAATGAATATAGTCTAATAATTTTATTCCTTAAATGTACTATGTTGCCCACATGGAATAGATTATACTGGCCTAAATTCTTTCTTCCACTAACCTTGAAACTTACAAGTTTAGTCTCTGAACTATGTGGTAATAAAAATTACTTTCATTATAAAACAGGTTTATAACAAATATTTCATATACATCAAAAGGTTGAAAAGATTTCAAATTTTAGAAAAAGAAGGACTTCTTAGAAAGAATTACAATATATCTCAGTTGATAGCCTGTATATGTAACCATTAACATCAATTCAAGTTAATAACAACCTGATTGTAACCCATAATTTAAAATTTTATACTTTTATAGTATTTTACATTCTTCTCTGTAGTTCACCAACAATACTTTATAAGAGCAAAAATCAGTACTCTTCAAAGTTTAAAACCTGAGGGTCAAAATTAGGAAATATCTATTCATTTAAGCAAAGTGACTAAATGTACTCAAAAGAAGCAGAACCACTTTTCGTACAAATGAATGTCCCTTCATCAAAGCACAGTGTTAAATGTTATTATTTTGAGGCAAAACTTTATAAATATAAATAATTTATCACACATTTTATGATTCATCATACAACTAAGGAATGTAACATAGCTTGAAATCATGTAAAAATGTTTACAGCATAAGAATGACAAAGAATTCAAAAACATGAAGTATGCTTGCTCTAATAATTTAGAAAACAATAGATGCTTTTTTCATGGCCTATTTTCCCCAGAACAGGCTTATCATATTATTAATTTTATCCAGAGTCTTTTTTTTTCTATGTCCTCGTGGTTTATATGTGCTACTGCACAATGTGTATTTGATGTCAAAATTCTCTTCATTGAAAGAAACTTTTTAGGGTGTGAGTATATTCATGTGTCTATAAATTTACCCAGTGACAACTGTTGCTGATGCTAACATTTATTGTTCACTAGCTGTTACATATTATACTAAATAATTTACATACTTAGTTTTAACTATATAAAATTGTGGATGTTTATTTTTAATCTATACAGAGGGCAGTTTCATATGGTTCATCTTGAGATTTTAGCTCATTTATTTCCCATACGAACCATGAGATAGTTATTTATATACGTCGATTTATGTATGTATATTTAGTTATGTATGACTTATATTATTTTACAGAGGATGAAAGTAAGTCATAGAGATGTGAAATATCTTGTCCGAGGCTACCTACATAGTTAAGCAACAAACTCAACAAATGAATTTGGCAGTTTGACTCTATAGGCCATTGAATGAACTAGTCTATTACATTATAACAAGATAACAAGCAGTGAAATACACTCTGTGGGGAAGTTTGCTTCCTTTCTGGACTCCTTCCCTTTGGTAACCTACTCAAAGCCTGTAACTGCCTCAAGTATGGTCTGACTATAAACGGGAGCACGGTATCACCTAAGAGCTGCTAGAAATGCAGACCCCCGGGGAGTCTGAATCTGCATTATAATAAGATTCACATGTTACAGTGTTTCATAGGAACCTTACCTTTTAAGAACAGATCTAAGCTGTCTTCATTTTAAGACTTAATAAGCATATGCAAAACAATCCATCTACATTCAAAAGGTAAAGACAAAATAAGTCTACAGGTAATAAAATGTCCTGGTTCAGGTAACCTGTGTTCAATAAGAAATAATACTTTGGATATAATTTTGGGTGTACACAAAATGAATTCTTGTGAATGCATACATTCCCCACACCCTTTCTTTTCGTCCCAAATACCTCTTTAACTTATTCAGTGAATAGATGTCTATTATGTCTCTATTGTCATGAGACTGTGTCTTCAGTTTGCCATTTTACTCTCTGCGATTCACATAAACCATGGCTTTCCCTTTACACTTAGAACTTTAGGGCTTTATGTACAATCCCTGACATAGTGACAAGGAGTATATCTTCCCACTAGATGGCAGTAACGGCAATTTAATAATACATGTAAAGACACTTCCAGCTTGTTACAGGGCACTGCAAACAATGACTTTGAGTGAGGATTTCGTAATTGCTGGTTTTAATATAGGGAGCAATGACTTGGTGACAAATTGGAGAACAGTTTTTCTCTTTTGATATCTATGTTTAAATTTTCTTTTGCATGCTTTTCAAGATTAAAAGTAGTCTTGTTTGCATCTCTTACCCCTAGCTATAAGGAGCAGCTATTTTATGAGTAATTTTCACTGGTAAGAGTGATAGACAGGTGGTTGCTAAAATAAGATATTTTGTTAGCATAACTATATAAATCATTTTCTTATTCCATTTTTTGAGGAGATCTTTCCTTTTTTCTATAAATGACCATATATATAATTTCTAAATGCAGATATTCAAGATTCTCATGAGAAATCACATCTCAGATTGATAAATTTATTTTTATTAAGTTTCTTTCCAGTAAATGTTTTAAGAGGACCACATACAAATGCCCTATAGAAGTTAAGCAAAAACAGCAAGGAGAGAAGTTTATAGTAAAATGATAATAGGATTTTAGCACATATAAATGCAGTTCTATAGACATTCTATTTAGTCTATTAAATATGACTTTTTGCATTCAGAATGTTTTCACATAAATACTTAAGAGGATGACAAAGCTTATTAATAAATATGCAAATTTCTTTAGGGATATAATTATGCAACCTCATTGTTGCCTTGATATTTCAAGGGATTGAAAATACATTTGCCATTGATCACACTTGTCTTATATTGATCTATGTTGAAACTCTAAAAGTGCTACCCCAGTGCTTCTCAAACTAACTGTGGTTTAAACCAGACTATTTTTTTCCTAAATCATGAACTAACACTTTGCAATTTACAGTAAAAGTGGATAATTGGAGAAATTAAATGTAAAAACTGACATGAAAACATTCATATTTTATTATTTGAATCAACAGACACAAATGTTGGGTTGATTTTCTATGAAATGTTCTAAATGCTTACTCTCTATTTTTGTACTTCCGTGTTTTCTAACGGGTATCAAACCGTTCTCGGAAGGGCCTGGCCCACGGACCCCATTTTGCACAGGGCTGCCCTAGACTGCTTCCTAGCAGAATGGAGCCACATCTTGTTGGAGAGTTAGGTTCTAAAGCAACCACGCATGCTAAAAACCTGGGGCCTCTCAATTAGTCTAATAAAGGCAGGATTTTTATTTTTATTTTTTAATTTGGCTTCTTTGTTATCCATAATGATGTGATTGGTTTCCGTTTAGATGCTATGCAGTAGGAAAAATACATATATCTTAATGCTGGACTTACACTGAGTACAAGATAGGTGCCAAAGATGCGATGTTCCAGGCACAGAAACTGATACGTCTCCCAGCGGGGACTCAGGTCTTCACCTCTGGAGAGAGAACACTGTCTTTTGCCACTATGCTATGTCCTTCAGTCTGCATCCTCCTCCCTCCACCCCCACCTGCTCTTTTTCTCCCCCAGAATGAGTACCAATGACCATATTATCTTCCAGAGCCACATCAAAAGATTAAACAATGGCAACTTATACTGTTAGAAGGAAAAACACAATATCTGCTCATACAATCTCACAGTTGTAGACATCAGCTGAGCTATGCTCACCCACTTTGGAGCACGGTGAAAGGCCAACCAGCTTTCTGTGAGGATATTTTTCTGAAGCACTTTAGTAAGAGGTCAATGGCAAATAGGCCTAAACACTGATGTTTTGTGTCTGAGATCTCAATTCTGTTTGGATATTGTCACATTAATTTTCTAAAAACGTTATTTAATTTCAATATTATCCCATAAACATATATGTATGAAGAATATAAATATTCATACATACATTTTGAAGGTGTCTGACACATGTCAAACTAACATCAGCAACATATGTTTTACATCTAAAATCCAAAATGAATTGTCAACTTTTATCATTTGATTTTATGTCATTTAGCTGAGACGGGCCTGAATCTTAGCTTTAGACTATTTTGGATTTGGCCTTACATATACAAATTCATTTATCACTAAATTGAAAATATTTTCTTAAAAAAATACTCATTAAAATAACTTTTAATTTCAGAACTTTACTAAAACTTTTTGCGATTTTAAATATATTTTGTGTTTTTCTCACTCTAATATAATGTTCAAAATGGGGAATATATTAAAATTATCCATTTTATGTATCACATAGGAAAACACACCAAATTTCCCTGAGTACATACATGTATTTGCCAGGCATAGATCAGAAAACTAGAACATTTTATCTGTACTACTTTCTCCATTTGACGTAACGTTCTGTTTTTATTTGTTTTGTTATGTATCAAAGGTGTATGTTTAAAAATACCAATCAGTGTTTGAAGCTCGTTAAAACTAGCACCATTTATCACTCTGCCAGACTTTTTAAAATACACACATAAAACAAACAAAACAATAATAACCACAAAACAAAAACGCTACACAAAACTGACTTGCATACCATGTAAATCTGTTTTTAAGAAAGCAGTCCTCAGGAAACTAAGAACAAATTAGTAGAAGAATAACTTACACAAGAACTATTTTCTAATTTTCTGATACTATTTACTTCCAAACAAACAATTATTGTATAATTGCCTATATGAGTTTTTATTGATAGGCATTATTTTATATGAATATGTGTATGTGCAGCCAGTGATATTTTTTGCAAAAAGTTTATTTTTTCAAGCATAACCAAATATATTTGTATTATTTTAAAGTCTAATATGCTACTTTTCATGTGCTAAGCCATGAATTTCAAAGAGTACAGTGAATATTGTACATGGTTGTGTATATGTGTGTATATCAACTAGGGCTAAGCACAGAAAAAATCATATAAAAACAATAGTACACAGAAGACATTTCTATCTATGAGTAATGGACTGGGAAAAGTCAGCTGAAAATAAATGTACACATTTGGAGACAAAATTTTCATATAAATGAAGAGGAAAGTTTGATTAGGATTTAATTTTTAAGATGTAAATAGAAATAACGCCAATTTAGTTTAGTTGTTTTTTTTAAAATTAGGTTTAATTATAACTCATGCAATAACTTAAGGATGAAAAAAGCATTGGATGTTACACATAAAATTCTTTTTTGTGTTTTGAGACAGAGTCTTGCTCTGTCACCCAGGCTGGAGTGCAGTGGCACGATCTCGGCTCATTGCAAGCTCCACCTCTCAGGTTCACGCCATTCTCCTGCCTCAGCCTCCCCAGTAGCTGGGACTACAGGCGCCCACCATATTTGTAACATCATTTGAGAAGACTACCTTTTTCCCAAGAACGTCTATTAAGCATTTGGATAATGATGATGGTGATTATGATGACAAAGAGGACAAAGTTAACAGTTAGAATTTCCATGGAACTTACTGTATGCTAGTATTGCTTTAAAGGCTCTACACATACTATTCTATTCTGTTGTGAGAATCAGATAAATTACAGATCAAATATTATGTTATTAATATTCTGTTTTGAAGCGCCTAGTGTCTACAAGTTCACTCTTCCAAAGTACTGCCATAAGCGCTGAACCAATTTCCCAGCTTCTCGTAGGCTAGTTTTCATGTAGCAGAGTGAACTCTTTTATTTATTGATTAATTTTTTTTAGACACAGTCTCGTTCTGTCACCAGGCTGGAGTGCAGTGGCGTGATCTCGGCTCACTGCAACCTCCACCTCCCAGGTTCAAGCGATTTTCCTGCCTCAGTCTCCCAAGTAACTGAGATAACAGGCGTGGGCCACCAAGCGTGGCTAATTTTTGTATTTTCAGGAGAGATGGGGTTTTGCCATGTTGGCCAGGATGATCTCAATCTCTTGACCTCATGATCCGCCCTCCTCCGCCTTGCAAAGTGCTAGGATAACAGGCATGAGCCATTGCGCCCTGCCACAGATTGAACTCTTAAAATATACAGATTCACTTATATATGATATAAACTGAGACCTCATTGATCAAAAGCCTCCAAGGGCCCAACTGACTTAGGAAAAGCAAGCCAATATTGTTGATATGGCCAACAAGGTCTTTCATGGCCTTACTTCACCATCTTATTGTCTCTGGTATAGCTCAAATATGCCTCACTCTGCTCTCCTTGAAAACCCGACTGGCTCTTCCCCCTGCCTCGGGGTGCCCTCTCCCAGGGTATGCATGGTAGCATACTTCTTCACTTCTTGCAGGTCTCTTCTCAGATGCTACCAACTCCAAAAAATCATCTGCAACCAAAAATACATGAAACACTCCCCATAGCCACCCAACCAACTTTATTTTTCTTCACACTATTTGACACTCAAAAACAGTATGATGTTTTCTATTTGTTTGGTTTTTGGCTTAATGTCTTCCCCCTCCTCTCCATGTGCCCCCAGCACCACCTATAGAATGTAAGAGCTGTGTTTGCTTGGGACTTTTTGTGTTCACTACTATAACCTGAACCTTTAGAAGAGTACCTGGTGTATAGTAAGCATTTAATCAATGTTGATAGATTGAATTGAATCATTCTTGCCAATTTTCTCCTTAAGTTTCAGCTGAACTAAATCTGCCTGATCCACACTGTTTGCTTGGAACTTAGGCTCAATGCTAACCACACACACACACACACACAACCATACACATAACAGACATATATACAAAGACATTTAAACACTTGTTAATTTAAAAAGCTTCTCAAAAGCATGATCTACCTTTGCTACATTATTCTTAGGATTTAAATTTTGTACAGGAAATATAGTCTGTGCATGCAAAATTTAAGAGGGAAGAAGTCAGATGCACCTAACAGTATGGTAGGTATACTATATCAGTATACTATGTGAAATGTGAGTATATAATCGACATAATATTAATATGTGTGTAATACATGTTAAATATGTAATAGATTGAGTGTATACAATATATATCATAATACATACATATAGCTTTCTGATGACCTATGCCATTCTAAACAAAATTGCTATAATGTTTTCATTAAGGAATATTATTTATTCTTAAATATGATTATATCCTGTTTATTTTCCTTGAATTGTATTCACTTGGATTAATCCATGGCTTAACTTACTTTTGCTCTCTTCGTCATACCTAGTCAATCTAAAGAAAATCCTGCGTCCGCCTTTATATCATTGGTAGGAGCTTAACAAATCTATTCCCTAACTCATTCCTTTCTACTGACATATGGTTTTATAATGTGATTTTTTTCACCAAATATGGTGTCTGAAAAGTACAACCATGATATCATAGTGAAGCATGTATTCTACCATGGGGATCAGGTATTTTTGGAGAGAGATAGCACTAGATAACAAATAGATTAGTAAAAGAACATTGTCTACCAAATTGCAACTCACTTTGTAAATCTTGGTTTCCTGCTTTCCCATAGACATCAAAGTCATTTTCATGTGGTTATCAGATCTGGAGTTAAAATATCCCTGAGATTTGCAGTCCATGATAATATTGGTACTTTTTACTATGGCTATGATAGAAAAAAGACAATGAATATCCAGATTTTTATTTCCTTAAATTAAAAATAGTATGCCTTAATATGGAATATTCTGTATATTAATTTGAAGGGGTATCTATACAAAACAAAATGAAGAGCAATATGTTTGACAGTTTCTCTATAAAAACAAACCACATAAACAAAATCACATCCCTTTTTCTAGCAAAAGAGATGTACAAATATGCATCTATGATTTCTGAGCTTGGAGAAGCTTATGAGTGAGGTAGAGAAACACACCACACTCTGATATTGGCTGCCTCGGGATGAGAGGAGGAAATGATTAGTAACTTTCTCTTTATATGTGTCTGCTTTGAGTTTTAGAATCGACTGCCTTTATAATTATATATCTATATAATTATGTTTACATATTTATATGTATTTATATAATTTACTTACATATACTTATATAATTTATTTAAATATATATTATATGTCTGTGTAATATATATATAATACATAATGGTATATTATTATATGCCTGTATAAACTCTGTGTGTGTAACATACACATATTAACATATACACATGCATACATGTATATCTAAAGTTGCCAGTTGTTTTTAATTTAATGTTATTTTTCCATGTTTTATTTCTGGAGGTGATTATTAAGTTTACTACTGTGTCAACTGTCTTTGGATAAGAAATGTTATACACAACAAGTATATTTTACTGTCAAGAAAGGTTGTAAATCTGTTCCACTAAAATACTGATTAGTCGTTTAGCCAAAACCAATATTTTAAATTATTCTAATAAGTAATGAGAAATAGTACAGTATTTCCACCAGTCCATTGCATATGATATGTATGCATTTCAGAAGAAAATGTATGACTGATATAAAATTTTTATTATAAATAATAAACATATTAGGATGCATGGTTTTGAGGTAGCAATGGTACTATATAACATCTGATGTAAGTGTGTATTAGTTGCAGAGATAATCTAACTCCAGTAAAGAAGGTATTGTTATACCTATTTCATTTAGTTTAATAACTAGATCTTCTGACTGACAAAAGTTTAAATGTATCATAAACGTTAATTATTTTTAGCACAGTAGAAAGAAATAAAATATTAGTGTTACTATAATAATAAATTTATAAGCATTTGCACACAAAAATCTCTTTAAGAGAAAAAAGGACATCGAATTAGAAGAGAAATACTTTTGTTGGCTTTTCTCAAAAATATGACTGTACTGAAGCTTGCCAAATCCAAAAATTATTAACTGGCAGAGTCAAGTTAAAAACATGTCAGCTTCACATAAAAATATACTTTGAGTTCTAGGGGTGCTACTCACATTCTATGCCCCATAGTCGCATACAAAACTGGAATGGAGAAAAAAAAAATCACCAAATATGGTATGGTATGTTATAGTGCAATATTAAAACAATATGTCTTTCAAATAATTAAGACTTACTGTTATTTTGGAGCTATCTCTTTACAGTGCCATTTTAATAATCAATAACCTGAAATGAAAAGTAATCAATATATAGTCATCATCAAAAATTTCCATAAACTAACCTACATCCAAATCATTCATTTCATGTTTATTCTTTAAAAAATTAAAATTAAAACATACTTATTAAAATGGAATGTCTAAAATGCTTAAACATTTTACTTTAAAACCTGTCAGTTGAAACCATCCTCCCTATATTCTTCCTCTTAGGCTCCCTAATAACTACTACACAATAATATTAATCATATTAGTCATATTAGTAAAGTGCTTCACTAGGAATAATCAATCTAATTTATTGTAGGTCTGTTTTCTAAGTTTGGAAATATATAACTTCCAAACATCAAAATTCACAGGAGGCAAAATTAATAAAAATATTAAAAGAGGTCCAGTCACAGTTAAGTTTCCATGAAGTCAATTTTTACTGTTGCTATTTTTATTGCTATTTACAAAATACCGAAAATATTTTAGAGACAAAAGTGAAAAGAAAAAAATCACCATTCAATTTGTTTAATATCTATAAATTTATGAACTTTTTTTCAGTCATGGGGCTATTAGTAAAATGCTACTTTTAAAAAACAGTTCTATTTTAATCGTTGCCATTAAATATATCATAAAAAGTCAAATGTATAAAATTATAATACTAGAGAGACTATTTCAAGTTTTTAAGAAGTGTTTGAAAATAAGTAATTTTATATGCTCTATTTACAATTCATTCCTTACTAATCTTATTAGCTGGTATTAGCCATCCAGAAATTCTTTATTCACAACAGTAACTAAAAGAATTTAAAATTAGGTAAAGATTTGAAAAACCTATGTTTACTTATGAGGTTTTACAAGTTATATTCCAACTCTGTGAGAAGCTACAAATATTAACAAAATGATTGATGGGTTAGTCCAGTTTTTCAAACAGTAGAATATTAATGTAGGCTGCAGAAAGAATGTTTTCCTTCATTGACCTAGTTCATTCATACTTGGCAAAATATTTGGAAACTAAAACATTAGGGAAGTCTAGCCTCCTCTACAGACTATGAATATGCAGAAAGAAAAGCAAAATTGAAACTTATAACCCCATGTCTTAAGATTTAATTTTAAGATGCTATTATCTATTTTTTTGTTTAAAACACTACGTGATATATAAGCAGTTCAATTATAAATACATACACAGACACACACATCCATATACATATATGTGATGTTTGTGGTTAAACATTTGTTTAAATAACAAATGGTTATTGATCTGTTTAATATTGAAGTAAACTAGTCAAATATTGATAACAAAGTCTAGAGTAAATTTTTAAAAATCAAGCACCACATTACTTCATCAAGCATACATTGACATTTGTTGAATACAATAATGTAAGATTCTGGTCAGTTTTATGGTTTTTGTAGTCCTAGTAGAACATAGGGGAAAATAAACAAAAATCCATAATTAATTCTGTTAGTGCCTATACTTTACTTTTAAATGCTCCTGTAGAGAGATTTCACAGTACCTTGTTTTTTTTCTTTAATGTACACACTACGAGTTAGCCAAAATTTAAAGAAATCTAATCAGAGATCCACTCTCTACATTGGTTAAGATTTGCCATTTCCTAATCAGTAGTTTATCCTCTAGGGGCACCTTTGGCAAATGCGTCAAGTCTCCCAATACTGCACTGTGAAACTACACATGGGAGCTTGGTAATTTACAAGACACGTTACAAATAACTTTTCACTGATGAGACAAATGATGATCAAGATATGTGATTGGCAAGAAACACTGGGTAATCTCCCCATTGTGGGAACAAAGTAAAATAATCCCAGGAAAAGGTTGCAAGTCTCACATCTTTGAAGTGGTACCTTCCATCTAAAATCCATTTGAATTGGTACCCACTCCTGGACACAGAAGGAGGGTCCTTCACCTGCTACTACTAGAAGGCTCATTGCTCCTGCTACCAGAATACAGTTGCATTCGCTCTGCGGTGAACTTTTTCTACAAAGCGCTGGATGGCATGCCTAAAAAGACAAGGAACAGAGACTCCCTCTAGATTATTTAGAACAAGCTATTTGATTTTGTACCTGATTGTTAATAAAAGTTTGTACCTTTGCAGAAATTGATCAGTAACATTTGTTTCTTGGTGTTTTTGTTTTTGAAACAACCTAATTAGTAGCAAATTTGTAAGAGAAGAGACATTTACCTCCTACCTATCTCTCATTTGTCAAAGGTCAAAATATTGACCAAAAAATCCCTAATTTGTTGAGGCAATGAATTACCTTAGATCAATTCCCACTCTCAGCATGTTAAATAGGAGATAAGTCAGGTTAGAGTAGTTCATTTTTGCTAGAGAAAGTCACGATCAGTCAGGATGCTTTAGATGATGCTGGAGTACCAACCAGTTTAAAATCACAAAGAAGTATTTCTCCCTCACATTAAACGTTCATTACAGGTTAGCAGGGAAGCTTTGCTGACCGTAGCATCTTAGCTAAGCAAGATAACGGCAACTTCCATCTCAAATGTGGAGAAAGATGCAAGTAAGATGAAGGAACGCTGGAAATTAAATACTCTGGCCCCAGGCACACTTGGTCACAATTACTTTTCTGATCCCATCACGAGAGCTGGGAAAAGGAACTCGACTCTGTCACCCAAAACATGAGAAAATCAGAAATATTTGCTATTTAAATTACCATAGCAATTCAATACCTACAGATGAAAACTCAGGTTTCCTGTTTTGAACAGTGTATCTTAAGTTACAGTACGCCCGAAAATTCCACTTTTCTTTAAAAAAAAAAAAAAAAAAAGGATGATTAAATTTGGTTTTGCTATTTAACTAAGATTGAAATCTATATGACTGAAATTAAATCTATTTTAACCCGAACAACCTAGAATATGTGTAGGCAGGTTTAAATATATAAATGATATAAACAATCAATAAATTGTTTTTTGCCATGGCAATCCTTACAAAAGGATAGAAAAGATATTAAACTTTATATTTAAACATTACAACAGGAGAGGTCAAATTGTTATTTACATAGTAAAGACAATGAGTATTTGTTAAAATGGATATTTTCAGGTCCCTGGACTAATATTAAGGTTTAATAGGTCTGACACTTGAATGCAGAAATCTACATTTTACAATGCGCCCATTTAATCTGCTGTGGGCAATACTGAGACTACATTTTGAGAAGTGATGCTGTAGCTGATTGGTTCCAGGAGGCAAGAAGCATAAATATGAAACTGAATTGAAGAAAAAGTAAGGGTTCAATCAATGCATGGCAACTTTCATTTGGTTGCTGTAATTATATTAAAATTATAAAAAGCATCAAAAAACACCTGACTCAGCAGTCTCCAAAAGATGCAGTGGAAATGCGGTGGCATTGCCTCTCTGTTCTAATATGCAATCAGCCCCCATTGAAATTAGGGAGAACAGAATCATATTATTCTCTTTGTGGATATTTCCGAATTGATATCTCCAATCCAGACTCCTTTCCTGAGTACTAAGCTCATATATCCAACTTTCTACCTCAGTATCTCCACTTGGTTACACTTTAATATGTCAATCTTTATATGTCTGAAATCAGATTTTTATTACTCATTTCCCAAACTGCTCATTTATCGAAGCCATTTCCATCTTAGTCCACGGTAACTATTCTGTTAGATACTAAGGTGAGAACCTGGGAGCCAGGCTTGACTTATTATTTCCTCTACTATTTTGTTGAGAAATGTTTTCTCAGCCATTTTCTTTGTCATTCAGTAACACCTGTCAATGTTTGAGATTCCTTGGAGAATCTCACCACTTCCTATCACCTCCTTTGTTACCATGCTAGTCTAAGCCACCACCATCTTTTATATAAACTGTTGTAATAAACTTCTAAGGGTCTCTTCAGACATGTGCTGGTAAATGTTTATCAACAACTTTGTTTATAAATAATAAATAAGTATGTATAATGTTGTAAAACCAAAAGAAAAGAAGGAATGGGAGGAGGAGGAAGAAGAAGAAAGGAAGAAATGCAGGAAAGACAAGACGGGGAAGGGACAAGGGAGGAAGAAGTAATCCTCTATAGTATTTCAGATTTCCATATGGAATCACTTTCACCATGGCTAACTTCAAGTGACATGAGGGCATGGTTCAGGAAGAGATGCACACAATGGCTTCTGCTGAGTTGGTAGAAGCCCATTCCAACATAATGCTGGTTCTCCCTTCTTTGACCCTAGCCACCTAATATCCTCATCACCACATGGCAGTCGAAGTCACTTGAGTGGGATGATACCATTCTTCTGTCCAACGCCTCCCAAGAGGCTCCCTGTG
Source organism: Macaca nemestrina (assembly GCF_043159975.1). NCBI lineage: Eukaryota > Metazoa > Chordata > Mammalia > Primates > Cercopithecidae > Macaca > Macaca nemestrina. Next base: position 159,033,236 of record NC_092128.1, on the reverse strand, counting down.
TCACACAGAGTAAGATCTCAGATCCTGTCAGGAACTCCAAAGCTTATTTGATGGTTCCCAGGCCCTGTCCTATAACCCTCTGGTCTCACTGCCTGCTACTGTCCCCTGGCTCACTGCACTCTAGCCACACTGGCCTCCTACCTTGTCTTTCAACATACCAAGCGTGCCTCCACCTTAAAGCTTTTGCACTCACAATTCCCTCTGCTCAAACCACTTTCTCTCTAGGTACAGGCTTGGTACCCTCTCTTACTTCCTCTTGGTCTTTGAGTAAATAGCATCTAATCAGGGAACCATGCCCTGAACCTCTGACAAAAACAAAACAAAACAAAACAAAAGGCATAATAACTGCCAGTCTCTAATCCTTCAGCTTGTTTTATTTTTCTTTATAGCACTTTTTACTGACTGACATTTATACACATATGTAAATAGATCATTATTAGCATCAATATTTATGTGTCTGTCTCTTTAAGGGCACACCCACTTACATTTTCCCAGTTCCTGTGACAGTGTCTGCCACATAATGAACTAATAAAATCTTATTGGCCAAAGACACATGTAATATACAAGCAAAGAAGTGAAGAAGGCAATTCTATAAAGAAAATAAAAAGATGGTGAGAGATTCCATGAGGGATACAAAGCAGCTGTGCCCAGTGGTGGGGGATATCTCAAGTGGTGATATTGAAGCTAAGGTCAGAATGACAATTAATATAACCTGCACATGAATAAAAATTCATTACAGGATAAAAGAGGAGCAACAGCTTTCTGGATGATTTGGGGGTTTTGAAGAAGAGCTGGTAAAACAAAACAACTTTTAGGTGTGTTCTCAAAAAGCACGCTCTGAGTCCTGGAATGATGCAGTAAAAAGATAATTCATTTAAAGGAGGAGGAGAAGAGGCAGAAAGAATCACCTTCTCCAATCTTTTATCCTAAAGAATAGGAAGGAGCACTGCAAAATTCAAGGAGAAACCCTTATACTCGTATGAGCTATATGAAAATGAGTTTACATTTCCAAAATTTATTTTTATTTCATATTTATCTCTCATCATAAACTTTGAAAATAGGCAGAGTTTATTATTCCCATCATTATAAGAAAGAACCGAAGACTCAGAGAGATGAATGCCTTCTCTAAGGTCAAAAGGCTAGCAAGTTACTGAACCAGGTCCAGCAGCCAGGCGTCCTCATGCAGTCCATTATACTGTGTCCATTATGATATGCTGCCTTGATGAAAATTGGCAAAAGACTACCTGGAGGTTGCCAATCTGCTCTGTACGAACCCAGACCCCGACAGTTGACTTACATTTAAATTCCACAGAGTTGAATTAAAGGTTGACTTTGAATGCATGGCAGGAAGGTCAACAGTAACATTAACTTTCAAAGACTTCTTAATGCCCCCCAAATTAAGTACAGACTCCCATAGCCAGCATCCAAGGCTATCACAGTGTGACTCCAGTGAGAGCTTCCAGCTTTCCCTCATATAGTTTTAAGACCTTTTTGCCTACACCAGACCATTTCCCAAGTCACTAACCATGAACGAAAGCAAAGAGAGGGGAAGGTGTAATTTATTCCACCTGTAATATCTATCCTCTTCTTCCTCTCGTCTATTTCTGTCACAATTTAGTCATCTTTTAAGGAGTCTTTTTCAAACCCTTCAAGTCAGCTGTGATTTCCTCCTTTAAAGTGTTTCTTATGACACCAACAATCTCCTGCCTGGTACTACAGTTCATTGAAAAATTATTAAAAATCGTATTTCCCAAATAGGATATAAACTTTTTTTTTCTTAAAAAAAAAAACTGTTCTTCAGTTCTGTATTCTTTTTCCAGAGACTCTGCCATATAATGGGGAATCAGTAAATATTTGTGGAATTAAATACAATTGATTCAAAGAGATGAATGCAACCTTCAAATTAGTGATTCCAACATTCCACTGAAGGCAGAAGTAAAAGATACAGGAGACATGGAGCACAGAGTGAAATCAATAAATCAAAGATTTGAGAGAATGAGAAAAAGTAGAAGTAAATGGAAAGAGTCAACTGCATCAACAGCAGCTGGCACAATGTATTGTGCACAGTAGCTACACAATAAGCTTGTGATGAATGAATAAATGAACAAAAAGAGGAGAGTAGAAGAGGATAAAGCACTACTGAAGATAATCTTAAAACAGGGTCATCAATTTAAGCTAACTTGGCAAACTCTAAAAGAAATTAGTTTATTGGTATAAAATATACTCTTCAAGAAATAAGGGTAGATATCCTGCTGAACACCTTCTCTTCTATTCTCTTGTTATGAAGCGCTTTCCTCCTTAATGTAATTTGAAGCACAGAACAATTCTATGGGTAGGCAGAAGAAACATGATTCCAGCCATTTTGTAGGTAAGGAACAGGATCAGGGAGGTTAAGCCTCTAGGTTAAGATCAGAATTGGGGCAAAGCAAACACCTGAAGCAAAGTCTTCTAACTCTCACATTCTCACTGCAACCAATAGACCAGCCTCATCATCACCTCCTGGGGTCTTATTGGAAATGCAGATTCTCAGACTCCACCCCAGATGCCTGAATCTTAATTGAATATTAACAATATCCCCAGGTTACTCCCCAGGTTCATTACAGGATGAAAGAGGAGCAACAGCTTTCTGGATGATTTGTGGTTTTTAAAAAAGAGCTGGTAAAACAAAACAACTTTTAGGTGTGTTCTCAAAAAGTACACCCTGAGTCCTGGAATGATGGAGTAAAAAGATAATAATTCATTTAAAGGAGGAGGAGAAGAGGCAGAAATAATCACCCTCTCCAATCCTTTATCCCAAAGAATAGGGAGGAGCACTGCAAAATTCAAGGAGAAACCCTTATACTACTATGAGCTGTGACTCTTTCGAAGTTTCACTTGAAGAGTTACTCTCAAAGAGTTACTAAAGTTAACTGCTTAACTGATATAAAACTAGAGAACCTATCTGCCTTCAAACATATATATCATGATCAGATACATTTGACTAGATAGATAGATAGACAGCAAGAGAATAACCATCACATAGAAATGTTATTCTTACATACATGCACATTTGACTATATATGTTTTATTTGTTATTTTGCATAGATAAATTTATATATTCAAATACATATATATTCAAATACGTTTATATATTCAAATATATAGCAAAATATATATGTTACTTTTATATATATTCGGCTTATATATAATTTTATATATTCTTATATATAGGATATATATGAATAAATATATTCTATATTTATACATTCATATATAGGATATATGAATAAATATAACTATATACAGTCAAACTATATATATTTGACCAAATATATTTGACAATATATATAGCAAACTATGTATATTTGATCATGTATATAGAGCAATATATATAGCAATAGAAGAACCATCACACCATACATATTGATATGTGTATATATACATATAAAGTAATAGAAGAACTATCACATAGAAATATTCTTAATACTGAGTATTAATATAACTATTTCTATATTAAATAACTAAAAGCAATAAATAATATCCTATAAATAATACTCAACATGTATTATTAACTGATATGATTTTTATAAAATATATGATAATAAATATGAATTAAAAAGAAACATATTTTAGGTCCATGGATGTGGCCCTCAAAGAAAAAAAGAAATTTAAAGGATTGAGCCTCTTTTTAATGGAAGCAAAATTGAACAGCCTGGTGGAAGTAAATGAAGATGGATTCAATCATTTGAGAAAGAAAAGAAGACAAAAGAGGAAACAAAGTCATGTAGCAAGCACAATAGTTGGCATCCATCTGTAAAAACAAAGTATTGAGGGTTGCTTATTTTAACACATGTGAACATTAGGGGGTCTGCATACACACAGAGACACTAAGTCAAATGGATTTGATACTCAACAAAAATAGGAAGGTTATGACACGCTAATTAAAGGAAATTGCTTTGGGTGATCTTATGTTAGTGAAAACAAATAATAATTTTTGGAAAGCCGGGCAATATAGAGCCTAAACGTGGCTTTTTACAAACACATTCACCCCTCATTGCTCAGATAAAAGAATGGACAGGAGCAAGAAGGTCATTTCCCCTTTCAGAACGGAGGGAGATTGTTTCTATTTTGCATTTTTTAAGGTTCAAACACAGCATTTTTTAAAAAGTGGTTCAAAGTTCAGAGCTGAGTTTTAGACTCAATTACTACAGCATCCCAATGTAAGGATCTCTGTATATATTTTAAAATTTTCCCTTTGCCACCTATTTATTATTATTTGTTCCTACCTTAGTAAAAATATAAGTGGAACAGAAGTGAAGAGCAGGTGAGTATATATAAGGCGGAAAGACAGTTCAATGAGAAGATACGTACAAAAGAGAATAGTTGAACTAGGCCCAGAAGGATGAATTAAATTTTCTAGGTAGAAATTCTTTGAAAAAAGAAAACACTATTTGTTATCAAGAGCAGAGATATGTTCTTTAAAAATATATAAAATTATTTTATCTAAAATTGAAAGAGAATAGTACTTATAAATTTATCTATCAAATAGCAAAAGTATTTTTATTAAATATCTGACATTCAATAATTCATTTAAAAACCTTTCATATATAAATATTTTGCAGTAATATGTTTTCAAATTTGGGAGGTGTTGTTTGAAAGAAAGAAGAGTTCCAGGTTTTGTGGCACAGAGAAGAAAATCTTCCAGTGATAAAATTGTATATGAATTTCCAGTGTGGTTGATATAATGAAAAGTAAAGCCTTTTACAACTTTATATTGGCTTTAGAGTTTTCAGAAGTATAACGTTAGTATGTCCAGATGATTTTTTTCCAAATACAAAAAACATCTTATCCAATGAGTATTCAAACACATATTTCATACATAAACATGCAGCCATACAATATTATCTAAGCTGAATGTCTGTGAGAATTTCTATTGGGTTTAGAATTGCTCGTATTTATCTTTAATAGTGAAGTATCCTCTGAGAATCTCGACTTTATGTGAAATACTTCCTTATGTTTAGAAACAGGATGAACAGCAAGATTCTGGAACGTAACCTGTACTGACTCTTTACTCAAGACTATATTAAGGATCGTATCATTGCCATCTTGGCTGCACTACTCATTAATGTTTTGTGAATATGGAGCTCTCTGTGATGTACCAACACCTATTATGTGATGAGAGTAGAATCCAAAAAGTACATGAGATTCTGGGATTAAACCAGAAGAATTCTGGGAGTTAAAAAATATATATATATATTATATATATATATATATAATGTGTATATATAATAAATTATATATATGAATATATATATTTGACTTAAAGTGACACAGTTATATTCAGAAAATTTTCTCTCGTGATAACACATTTCAGCTGCTTTCTTCTCACATTTGACTGTAGGCTCCACAACGACACAAACCATGTATTAGTTATGCTTTAATTTCTAATAAATAACACAAAACTTGGCTCAAAATAGACACTCGGATTAATTTGAGGGCTCTGTAAACTGAAGTGCCTAGTGCTTTGGGTTCACGGGTTTGGGAAGGTAAATTAGAACCATAATAGAAATCATCTCACGTACTGTCCAAAAGTAGATTCCAGAGACCCTTCCAAACATGTCACCACAAAACTCATGGTTTCAAGCAATAAGGCCAACGAAGAATCCATTCATGATTTTAAGTCTTTTATTTCGCCAATATCTATACTTATACTCCACCTATATTTACAGATTTTACCTATTAACTTATTCACAGAAATTTAGTAGGTAAAAGATTAGTTGGGAATTAATTGATTTATCACTTAAAAATGTGTTTTTCAAATTGTCTGCTCATAGATTTTCCATTTTTGTTGTTCTCCTAAAAATCTCACCCAAGATGTCAGGCAGGTAAACATGTCTGATAAAATGCCTTAAATTACATGACATGCAATAAAATGTATATATTGCTTAAAGATGCTTCATCTCAGCATTATACAAACTCAAAGGTCACGATGTGGGTCTGAGCTAGAGACACTTTTAAAGGATGTCTGGCAATTTTCAGAGCTTTCATGTTGAGAACTCACTTAAATATGATTAGACAATTACATACCAGAGCATGTAAATATTTTGATAGAAAAGGGATAAATGAATAAACATAGATGTTTATCCAGGTAATTTAAAGAAATCAGAAACATAAACTATATGAAATCTTGAGATAACTGCTAAATCTTTAAAGAAAAATTAAGAGCGTCCAATATTTTTTATTGCTATCCCTTTCTTTTATGTTTAATGTTCACAATTTGCTTTAAATAGTTTTGTACTTTAGACAGTTTGATGAATAGAAAACCTCTGAACTTATTGACCTCTTAGTGCACAGCTTACCTACAAAAATGGATTCAGAGACAAAATTAGGCAATGGTGTGCTGGTCAATGTTCAACAACCAGTCTCAAAAAAGAGGGGGGAAGCCCTGATTTATAGCGTTTGCTGATTTGCATGGTGCAAATACTCCTGCCACAACTGATTTCAAGCTAAGAAAACGATGTCACTGAAAATGGAATATAGGAAGAGATAGTCAAAATTGGTTTATTCAATCTGGCTGCAGCCAGATTGAGCACATCTGTGAAATTCGGTCATATTACATTATTAAGTATTTCCTGAAAAATGTTGATTAAATACTTCTGTGAGATGATGTCAGCTGTGTGCCCTTCTTAAGTATGCACTATGTACATTAGTCTTTTAAATGCCCTCACATCTGTTATACACAAGAAATCTAATTTCCATTGTTTCACATAGCATCTTTCTCACATTTATTTGACTCTTTGATTTTTTCCCTCAGAATACCTTCCAATATCTTTCAGAATAATAATGTTTCACAGGACCCTGTTTGGGAAATGTGGCTGTAGGCACACACTTCTAGTCGTACTGGGTGCACAGTAGGCATAATAGCAAATTACTGACAAGTGTTCATGCATAGAGAACGGTCATAAGAAAAAGGTGAGCAATGATATACAAATAAATAGAAAGGATTGACTTCGCATCCCATGGCCCAATTTGTCCGTAACCTTGTGGAGAAGACCCCGGCTCTGGTGAATGCTGCTGTGACTTACTTGAAGCCTCGATTGGCCACATTTTGGTACTACACCAAGGTTGAGCTGGTTCCTCCCACCCCTGCTGAGATCCCTAGAGCTATTCAGAGCCTGAAAAAAATAGTCAATAGTGCTCAGACTGGTAGCTTCAAACAGCTCACAGTTAAGGAAGCTGTGCTGAATGGTGTGGTGGCCACTGAGGTGTTGATGTGGTTTTATGTTGGAGAGATCATAGGCAAGCACGGCATCATTGGCTATGATGTTTGAAGACCAATCTTTAACATCTGGTTATATTTGATTTATTGAGTGTTGTTGGACCATGTGTGATCAGACTGCTATCTGAATAAAATAAGATTTGTCAAAAAAAAAAATAAATAAATAAATAGAAGGGATTCTGTCCTGATTTTCATGAGATTGGATTATTCTGAAAATTGTTTCACTGGTGCAACCACAGTTGTATTCACTTATTAGAGAGGCATTTATTGAGCATATACTATATTCAGAGCGCTATCACTACACTAAGGCACTGGAACATTTCAGACTTTTTCTCACGTTTAAGGATACATGTTCCATTAGGCAACGCCAAGTTTAGTTTTCCTTTTTTAAACAAATTTTGAAGTGGGGAGGGCAAAACTCAGTAATTATTCTAAAATGTAATTGAAAGGAATATTTAAGTCTAACACATGTTAGGAGTGGACCTTTTGCAAACTATATGCAGGCTGTACATAATACACACCTATTTAATAACACAGATATAGATAATTTTTTAAAGGGAAGAAGCTGTCATTTTTCCTAAATACCCAATATTAAATATTTTTACCTGGACGTTAAATGTTTAAATAATAGCATTTTACTAACCATCAATCTGACTCTATTAGAATGTCTCCAAGTGTTTAAATATGTCCACACTTAGCCTTTTCATCTAATTTATGGTCACATATAAATATTCCTAAAACTGAACATGTTTTTGAAAAACAAAAAAGCAGGAGTAGGTTAAATGCTAACTGAAAAAAATAAGAATCCAACTATCTATTTTGCAACGGGTTTCAGGTTATAGACACATTTTCCTTTAATCACAACTCACAAATTATCATGCGATGTATGAACCTTAGTGTATTTGTTTTGTTTTGTTTTCCATTGGAGAACTGACAGGTGGATTTTTCATTGGAGAAATATTTGCCACTTGACCTTTGGCAGAAAGTGTGATCTGTTGTTACATCAAAGAAACTCTAATGTTGAATTATCTTGGTAGTATATAAATTATTTAAAGCAATTAGAACATGGCTACTTTAAGATAATACATTCATTGCTTATACTAGTGTATAGAGTATTATACTACAATAGTGACACTCCAATAGCTCACTTTTTTTACCCCTTAAGTTATTCTCACCATGCAAGAATAGAAACTAATGTATCTCAACACATTCAAAGAAACCAAACAATAAGCATATGTTTGCCCACGAACCCAACTCAAAACGAGGCATCTATATGAGAAACATACCAGCAAATACTTCTCTGATTTCTTCATTGAAAGTGTAAAATTGTTTCTACCATGATCACCAACACTTCATTGTTTTTGTTAAGCTATAAGGATATTTTCTTACAAGGTCAGTATTTGAAATGAATATCTACACACAAGACTATATGGTCCTCATTTATATTAAAATACATAAATTCTGAAAAATAAATTTAATGAAAGTTGTTTTCATGCCTTGTCCTTTGATTCTTTCCTTTCATTCCCTAATTTTAACAATATACTTGCAAACAAAAATTGCTCAAAGGATATACTGCATGAACATCTATAGTTACTTGTGCATAGTTAGAACATAACCCAATATTAATTCTTCTAATATTGAGTTGTGGTACATTGTGAGAGGAATGTCTCAACCATGTTAATTATATATATGTGTGCATTCTGTGTGGTTACTATATAGTATGGTCTTTCCTTAATAATACAGAATATGTTATATTTCATGCTTGCCAAATTTTTATTCAAATAAGATTAGCTGCTAGTATATCATATTACAAAATTCAACTTTATCTTGCAGAAAAGAAAAAAATTATATTAGAATCTCTAGACTCATTGATGTATTACACATCGAATAAACCACAAAGGCATGAATTAGAAACAGGAGAATTGTCAGAGGTGAATGGTTTTGCTGCAGATTTGAATTATCTGTAAGCAGATTTCACAAGGCAGAGGCAAGCTCAGGCTGCCTTAGAGGAGTAACACCACACCAAGGAAGTTTCCCACCAAACCTTCTACCTGTCCTCATGGGATCTAACAACGGAAATGAACATGAGATCTAAAACACAGAAAATCCTGGGTAACAAATCAAAGAGAGTCAGGTCAGAGAGCCAAATTTCACAAGAACGCATATTCTATGTTATGATCCGCCCCAAAGAGGAAAATATTTCAAAATGCTCTCCATAATAAAGCTATATTAACAATAGGCTGTACGGTCCTGCCATTGGAGTGGAGGACTGACTTGACCCTTGACCTCTGTTCACATAAAAGCCTGAGTAATGAAAATTATATTTATCATGGTTGTTTTATACAAATTTACTGTCTTTATCTAAACTGATATAAGAAAAAAAAAATCTTTTCTGAAATAGCCCAAGTCTGGTTCTTAATAGTCATGTGACTATTTTTTCTGCCAGCCATGTGCTCCGTATCATTTTACTCTGAAATAACTATGCGGATTTCAGCTCAACCTGCCTTTGCTTATAATGCATGACATACCCCGTGAGGGAGCCTGAGAACAGACTCCCTTGAAAAGCAAGGTTCTCATAGTTGGCCTGTAACCATGGAAGCAGATGCCGTTTTCTTCTCACCCTGCTTACCTCTTTGCAGCCTCGAGCTGCTCCCTATTGTTACAAGGGGGACGCCTTGATTTTTCTTCATCATGACCGAACTTGCCTCTTCTTCAAAGGGCATGATGCTGCAGGTCATTGGTCTAGACTGTTTGCACGGTCCAGAGAACAGCCTTGATGTAACCCTTGCTCCGTCTGAGCCACACCACCAGCCGTGCATCTGCAGACTGGAGGGGGACATTGGAGATCTGTATTTGAAAAGAAGTCTGTCTGATTTTGCCATTGTGCCTTTTCACTCATCGATCGAATGAATATCGAACCTTCTGTCGTTGCATGTGTGAAATAGATAGCTTAGCAAGCACTTTTGTGCCCAACCTGTGCAGTGGGCCAAAAGGTTTTCCTTTTAGCCTCAAGAAATTTTTCTTCAGACTTTATGAATTTCGTGTTAACTTAAATTATTTATATGCCTTTATCCAACTGTTATGATGACCGTTTCAGTTACTTCGTCAGCAGTGACTTTCTTTTGGTATTAGAAGGAGCATGTTCTTTTCTGTCAACTATGTTTGTTTTCCTTTTAAGCTTTTTAAGATCTTCTAGATTAACTCATTTGTAAGGAGAAAAGGTGTAACTTTTACTGTAACCTATGAAGTCAAAAAGTTGAAGTGTCCTTTCAAGGAGATAATGAGATGGTGTCTATCATTTAACAGGTTTATCCCAGAAAGGTGAACTTGAACTGCCTCCAGGTAATTTCAGTGATTTGTAAGAGTAAGTAAATCAAATAATCACATTGATTTTAAATTAAACAAAATTGTTTGATAAGCTCTGTTCCAAGGGAAAATTTTTCTTTGTTTTTACCCATTAAAAAATTTGCAAAAATGTTTTTCTGGAGCATTAAAATAGACTTAAAGCACATAAATTCATTATGATCTGTGAAAGGCACATAAAATCATGGTGATTTCGTATGTTAAATACTATATATTTATGATATATATCTGGTGGCATGATTTAATTAGAAAGTACACAATATCAAAAGATGTTTACATTTCATTTTTAGTACAATTACAATTCCCAGCTTGTCACCAATAACTAATGTTGACAATAATTAATAGCAACTATACCACCTGCTCATTCTGCAAAACATTGTTTTACTGTGTTCTTGTAAAATCGGAATGACTTTAAAATGCCTCCTCTACTAATCTGCAGTATATTACCTAGCAAGTACTGTCTGTCTGTGTCAACAGTTTCTGCTTTGTTTTGTTTCATTTTAAGAACCTACTATTTCATACTTCAACGCATACCTATTTTCTCTAATTGCCACAGGCAAAGGGGAGGTCCCTGACAGAATAAAGAAGGTTATTGTGACAGATGAAACATAATTCACAATGAGTACTCTTTTCATCCAGCTCTAAGTAGCAGAGGATTACTTCCAAGCTGAATTTTGTGGCAGAATGTATGAGCTGATTTTATTAACACATAAGGATGGGGCACAGGCAAAAAACCTATCTCTCCTCAGCTGGATGGTGGCTATTTTGTGTGTGTCTGTCTGGGGGCTTTATTTGGATCCACCTGAAGCAGAAGATATGCTGGCCAGAAGAGACTCTGAAGAAATCGAGGGCGTAGGCGGGGAGGGTAGAAAATAAGAAATTTAAAGTAATAAAAGTGGTGGGTTTTCTATACTAGATAATGAAAAATGATGAACTAAATATACAGTATTTCTACATTCTTTGGCATGCACATGAAATAAAGTCATACTTTTTTTCAACAAATACAACAGCTGCAAAAGTAGGTAAATTTTATTTCATAAACTTACTTTTCTTTAGATGATTTTTTTGTTGTTTTTTTGGTAATTTTAACTTCAAATGCTTTGTTAGATCTCTAAATGCCGTTTAGTTTTATGAGAGGGCTTAATATTAAACTTGGGTTAAATAGGTATGTGTTTATTTGAATATTTTACTTGCTTTCAATTGTTTGTTTTGCTTTTAATGATAAGGATTGTATTTGATCTTTATAAAATTTGTATATGTAAATACAAAAAATATTTTCCTTTCTATTTCTTATGAGGTCAAATTTTAAATTGACTAAAAGAGGGGCAAAAATTTGTACTTGATAAATATCTGTGCATAATAAAAAAAAATCCCAGACTATAATATTTATTGCAATTCATTTGTTTTAAATAGCTTTTTACTAACATTAACCATTTGGATTTAGTTATTCTTGGAAATTGTATTTTCTTTCCTAATATTTTATAGAAACTGTAGATGAAATAGTTTTCTATCTGTAAAAGGAAAAGTGTAGTTGTTCTTTCTGCTAGTGTGCCTACTATTACAAGACTTAAAACAAAGTGCTATTTCCCTATGTTCTTGTCCAGAAAGTTAAAAAAAAAAATCTAAATTCTACATTGAAGTCCTTCTCAATTTATTGGATCCATTTCATATTTCAAATATGGTAATGAATAATTCAAATGCACCTAATTTAATTAGGTATTCCCTGGAAGAAGGAATAAGACTATAATCTACAACCATTTCTTTTATATATTTTCTTAAAATAATTTGGTTATTTTGATACACAAATTATACAATTTGAATTAGCTGAAATGATTTCATTAAGTTGGGTTTGTAGCTAAAAGCTAAATTAAATATGCAATAATATTTATCTTGAAGTTTAACACTTCACAAATACTACCTCATAAAGGTTTACTTCTATTAACTGATTTCTTGGTGAATGACTTGTTAATGTTTAAAAAGTAGTAATTTGAAAATAAGACTGTTTATTCTATAACTTCAGAAAATATGTAAAATAATATAATTATGACTTTCTATTTGTTGATACAAGCAGAAATCCTTCTCTGTCCTCCCTATACAAAAAATAACTGAATTAAACCATATGCCTTGCAAATATTTTAGAATATTCTTTTATTATGTTTTTACTAACACAACTAAAAGATGATATTTTAACAAAATAAGAATTTCAAAGGAAAAATATAAAGATTTATATAGCAATTACTGTCAGATTATCTGCAGAGATTTCCTATCTATAGTTTTATGTCTTCCTAATAATTAATTACAGAAACAAGCCAATTTACCTACTTTGGTATTTGGCAAAAATTTTCACTTCTGCTGTTATTTTATGATTATCCTCTTTATGTAATTTATTTGAAATAGGTGCACAGTTTATCTTTAGAAAATATAAACGACTGAAGCGACATTTTTAATTAAACATAGGGGAAAGAAGAAAAGTTTAAGAATAGGGATGTTGTTATAGAAATTGTTTAAATGTGCGGTTTATAGTATAGTTTTTTAAAATAATAGGTTTTGTTTTATTCATAGTTGAACTTAAATGGAGCATGCCAAATGGTTATATCCAAAAGTCAAATTCATTTGCACTCACTGATTATAAAATATTATATAGGAAAATAACTGTAGGGAGCTGAGGATAAGATTTTGTTTTGCAATTACACGACAGTTTTTAAAAAATAACATGCAACCTGAAGATGATGTCATTATATTGTTTCTATAAATTTACCTGAACACCCAGCATAGTGCTGCAAAAAATAATAGAAATAGAGGCCAGTGTATTTTATTTCGGGTATGATCTTTACTGAGTCAACCTCTGTTTTATCCAAAATTTATTTCCTGTATTTCAGGCCCAGAACATTTTTCATATTGCTTTCTTCTTCCTCCCTCTCCCTAAAACACATTTTGCTATAAACTTCTGCACCAATCACTAGGAAAGACACAAACAGCAGTAGCGGTTCAGGAAGCAGCCCCGTGAATGTAAAAATCACAGACTTTGATTTTATAAGACAAGTTGGATAGGAGTCAAAACTGCCACATGCGGTGTGAAAAAATGCCACCCTGGTGTGAACAAAAGGTTTAAAATGGAGTCAAGAAGCGTGCAAGCTCGATGTCTAAGCTTTTCCTGTGAATTGTCTGCCACAACCTGCAGGGTATCAAGTGGGCTGGGAAGAATAGAGAGCTCTTGGAAGCTACAACTGAGAAACATCGGCAGTTGAATGTGTTAGTTTTTGTTTTTGTTTTGTTTTTTAATTTATTTTGTTTTGTTTTGTTTTGTTTTGTCTCATTTAGGCATCATTACACTAAACTGTTTTACCCAAAACATAAAACAAATCCAAAAAAAGTCACATAATGTGTGAAGAAACTGTTGCTTACAAATGAATTGTTACTTTTTTTTTTTTTGCATTCCTTCATTTATAGCAAAGCAAACTTATCAACTGCACTTTATATTTTAAATTCCTTGTTTTGTAGGCTTGAGTTTTGTTTACAAAATGGTGAGCAGGAATAGAGGCTCATGAAGTCCTAACAATTAGAATATAAAATGTAACTATAACACTCATATTTGGTTAACTTCTAAATTACCAAGAAAAGGTGGAGAAAAAAGACTGAGTTCACTATTGGAAACAAGTATTTCATTTTTAAATAAATACAATAACTCTGAATTCAGCAGGAATAGACCCTTCAAGAAACACTGCTGCAATATACTGCTATAGGAGGCCAATTACACCATTTTCTAGTATTTTGCAATGTAAAAATTTACTCATAAATAATCAGTCATTAAACCATCATCATTTGCTTAAATAACAATAAAAGGCAATTCAATTTTAAGGACAATTAAAATGTATACAGTTGTGTCATAGCCCTCACTTCAATAATCTTAATATGTGCGTAAAGGCACAACTCTATGAATGCTAATTGCATAATAAATTATGAATAACATTTAAAGAAAGTAACATTTCCTAGGTGATTGTGATCTAATCAATACAATACATTTAAATGCATCAAGAAATATCTTTGATGAGCATTGAAATGATCCTTAAACTTCGAAGCCAGTTTTATTACATTTGCATCTTATCTCTTATTAAAGATTGGGTCTAAAGCCAGCAAATCCCATTGGTTATGAATGCAGGTCAAGACAGGAACATTTTTCTATTTACTCTTTGTAACACTGGATAGAAATCAATCTGCTACTTTCATTACAACCACACAATCAATTCCGTTTAAAGTATAGTACAACAGTCAAGTCCAAGGACAATATGGATTCTTGGAAAAAGCTCATACCATTTGCAGGGCTGTACTTGATATAGCTCCTGGTAAATTGTTTTCTTTTTAATTAGTGTACCTGGTCATTTAAAGCAAATATGCCTAAACTAGTATTACAATGTAGGATCCAACCAAGAATTGAGAGTACTCTCTTCATTTAAGTTGCATTAAAAAAAATCATTTTTAAACAATAAAAACGTTAGAAGAAAGAATTCTTTCTACTTTTAATCTAATATGATATAGCCATTGTGATATTTCAAGCAAAATTTGCATACACCAAAACTTCTACCTTGAAATTAGCATAAGAAATCCTTTATTTAAAATACCAGCTTCCTCTCGTCTCTCAATAAAATGACTTTATTTGGATTACTCTTATTTTACATCTAAATGACCAAGATTACTGCTTCTAGATTTTTTTTTTGCACAAAGCATATCTCAGTAAACAAAAGAAATATGCCCACTCTATACTCCATTTACACATAATAGAATCACTATTTTAAATTCTTTTAAAGCACTAAATGTAAAGGTAAGATAACCTTCATATGTGTAAGTTATTAGAAAGCACAGATAAACCACTGTATACAAACACTAATGGTGGTTCACTGATTTATTTTCCTTTTATTTTTTCCCAGCTTTATTAAGACAGAATGACAAATTTAAAAATTGTATATATTTATGGTATACAGTGTCATGTTTTGATATATATATATATGCATTGTACAATGATTAAATCACCTCACATACTTATCATTTTTTGTGGTGAGAACATTTAAGATCTATTCTCATAAAATTTTTTAAGTATAAAATACGTTATTATTATTATTATTATTATTATTAACTAGTTGCCACGCTGTAAAATAGATCTCCAGAACGTATTCATTCTTACACTTTATACACTTTCACCATCTCTCATTCCTCCCTCACTTTATTTTATAAATAAGGATATTTTCCTTTTTCACATCAGTTTTAAGCATTTCAATTTACAGTCTCATGATTTTCTCAAACATGTAATAAATGAATGTCTTCAAGAAAATCACAATTTATAGCTCTGAGTTATAATATTGAAATATATTCCTTTTTAAAAATGCAGTATGCCCCTTCCATAGATGAGGAATAATTCAAATTTAAATTAAATAATTTGGTGGTTTTATTTTTAAAAATCTATGTCATTTAATGCAAATCATATGACCCTGAAATTTTAGAGTTTGGAAAAGTTTTATGCACTTAGAAAAACACAATTTCAATTTTTGCTTTAATATTTTATTCTTTCTGCAAAACCTTATAATGTCACATTTCTCTGTCATCTTTTAATAATCTGTTTGTTGTAACTATTATTAGTGAAATTTTCTTTCTAGTGACAAGAAGTAAACTGAACCTTTTTCTTTTTTTCTTTTTTTTTTTTTTTTGAGACAGAGTCTCGCTCTGTCGCCCAGGCTGAAGTGCAGTGGCCGGATCTCAGCTCACTGCAAGCTCCGCCTCCCGGGTTTACGCCATTCTCCTGCCTCAGCCTCCCGAGTAGCTGGGACTACAAGCGCCCGCCACCGCGCCCGGCTAGATTTTTGTATTTTTTTAGTAGAGACGGGGTTTCACCGTGTTCGCCAGGATGGTCTCGATCTCCTGACCTCGTGATCCGCCCGTCTCGGCCTCCCAAAGTGCTGGGATTACAGGCTTGAGCCACCGCGCCCGGCCTGCTGAACCTTTTTCAAGCAAAGCTTATGGATAACGCCTGAGACATGAAGGTACTCCCACATCTTCTATGGGGCTCCAGATGTTCTCACCCAGAAACAGGCATCATTTTTGCTACATTTTTTGCATACATTAGCAATGGCTAATGAATCCAATGTCAAAGCCTCTCACTGCCCCGGAGACATCCAGAGGACATTCTCCTCCAATCCACCTCAAGAACCCAATTTCTGATGGCTTTGCATAGCCTTGAACAGGGCTGCTGTTCAGTTTTGTTTCCTTCTTTTCACTGGCCTCCACCACTGACGGCATCTGAGTCTATTCTTGCTTCTCTCTGATCTACCAGGCTATAGTCCTTAGACTGAGCAGGCTCCACACTCACAGATGACTTGCAGAAATCATGCTCTAGGCCTCAAAACCTCATCAGAGCAAGTTCAGAATGCAGAGGTCAGAGACGGACAGGCCAAGCAAGCCTCTGACAGTGACTCAGCTGACACACCGATAGACTAGGACAGAGGGAATGTTAAAGTAAATGTTAGCGTAGGCCATTCATTATACAATCACTTAGAAAGCAAAAAGTTGTTTCAAGTACATGGGCCATAACTTAAATGACAGATACACCACCTTCATGTTTATCCACAGGCAAGCAAACAAACAAACAAAAAAAAGCATGTGCTCATTTTTATATGTTTTTTTCTAATTTTTTTACGTTAATGTCATGTTGTTTTTATATGTTTCTAAAGCCCAAAACCACTGCTGTTAAACTTGCATCCCTGACGTGGCATTTAACATATTCTTTATTTTAAGTTTTGCATCCCATTCCATCAGATATCCTTTCAAATGAAAGATAAACTTCCTGAAAAGTCAGAAACGGGTTAATCCTTCGGAGTCTATCCAAAGTTCTCTGGAATGTCAGGATTTCCTAAAGGAAGATCAGAAATCACTAGCTGTATTTCCTCAGCTTTTTTTATTTTTCTCTAACATTTGAAAAAACAATAGGGCTTAATATGATTTACTTTTCTTTTTAAAATTAAATTTGTTCACGGATGCTCAGTTTCATATATCGTTTCATATAAAACATGATACTTTTCTATATTGAAGGGATTTTTAAAGCAATCTAATTAACATAATTTATTACTTTTCCATTAGATATACTACATTTTGGTAAAAGTAACGAGCACGAGTTCATACTTTTTTTTAAAGTAACTGTTTAAGACTTATTTTTAAATGTCAAAACTTTATAAATAATATTTTATGTCACAAAATCATAGCCCCATGCTCAATTGCTTATAATATATCTTCAATAGGCAATGAAAACTTTATATGCTTTCATTGTTGTTTGGATTAAAAGCAAAACCCTATCTATGAGCCATACAGTTCACTAATCAAAGAAAACACGTGTCACTGCGATTTTAGGAAAAAAATCTATCTTAGTTTATATTGTTCTTTAAAGCAAAGCCTCAAGTTCAAATCTTGAGCCCAGTGCACTGGCTCACACTTCTCAATTTCTATTTAATAATGTCAAAATACAATTTAGACATTTGTAATATCATAGCTTTTGCTATCAAAAGCCAATACACTTCAATGTGTACATACAATTGTGAAACTTGTTCTAAAAATGGAAAACTATTGCCCTCGAAGCATATTTTATTTTTAAAAAATATTGAATAAAAGTTGGAACATGACAATATTTCTAGAGAGCATTATTTCTTCCATACATTCAGATAACAACCATATATATATATATATATAGTTTCAAAGATAAATATGATAAGCTATAAAACTTGCAATAAATTGGCAACTGTTCTTTGGGAGAGATGATTTTTTATTAGAGGCCCTGCTCTCAAAAGACATTTCTGAAGTAGCTCATAAACTAATATAGACATTGACAACATTTTACATCAAATAGTCCTTTGGTCTAAAATCCAATCATTCATTCAAGTAATATATTATTATTATTATTATTATTATTATTGTTTTGAGACTTAGTCTCACTCTGTTGCCCAGGGCCAAATCTCAGCTAGTGACAACATTCACCTTTCAGGTCCAAGCAATTCTCATGCCTCAGTCTCCCAGTAGCTGGGATTACAAGTGCCCACCAGCAAACCCGGTTAATTTTTGTATATTTGTAGAGACGGGGTTTCGCCATGTTGGTCAGACTGGTCTTGAACTCCTGGCCTCAAGTGATCCACCCACCTCGGCCTTCCAAAGTGCTGGGATTACAGGAATGAGCCTCCGCTCCCGGCCCAACTAACATTTTTTCATCGTCTTTGTGCTATCCCGGGTTTGAGGGAAATTTGTTCATTCAACAAATATTTTCTATATATCTATTTAATAATGTTCAAGCTGCTAAAAACATAATATGGATTATTTTAGGGGATTGGAAGATTACATGCTATGATAGAGAATAAACAGAATGAGGAAGAGAAAGAGTTCTTGCACAGACAGAATGGTCAGGAAAGGCCAGGAGGAAAGGTCTTCAGAAGGCAACAGAAGGCAATGCGTGAAATGAGTTTTTCAAACGAGAATGACTCTGTTATGGGAATAAGAACACACCAAGTTTCCGCACGAGATGGAACAGCTTGTGTGAGGGACCAAAGGCAGAAAGGCACTCAGCATATTAAGAAGGGCTAGGATCTTACTCCTAAGGCAGCAGACACCTGAGGTACCATCTCTCAGAAATGAGACACAGGATGTAACTTTTTTTTTTTTTTTTTTTTTTAGACGGAGTCTCGCTCTGTCGCCCAGGCTGGAGTGCAGTGGCCGGATCTCAGCTCACTGCAAGCTTCGCCTCCCGGGTTCACGCCATTCTCCTGCCTCAGCCTCCCGAGTAGCTGGGACTACAGGCGCCGCCACCTCGCCTGGCTAGTTTTTTTTTTTTTTTTTTTTTTTTTTTGTATTTTTTAGTAGAGATGGGGTTTCACCGTTTTAGCCAGAATGGTCTCGATCTCCTGACCTCGTGATCCACCCATCTCGGCCTCCCAAAGTGCTGGGATTACAGGCTTGAGCTACCGTGCCCCGCCATTTTTTTAAATCTCCCTAGAGTCGGGGGCCATCAGTTGCAACCCAATATATTAGCCAATAGTTCTTAACAGTATCATAAACAATCCTTCTGATGTTATTTGGTGAATAATCTGGTCTTCTCATTTTGCTTAACTGGAAAAAAATTGCATACTGGGGACACTTGTTTATGATCTTTGTTCTCAAGAGCAAATGAAACCAGTTCCTTCCTATAAGTCAATGCTAATGAGTCAATTTGGCTATTGGCTGAGGCATGTGATTCTGGTAGCAAATATATATCTAACATTCTCAGTCAAGAACAGGTGCGTCCTCTGAGTTTACCTACTTATATGGCAAAATAATTCGCCAATGAGTTTATTTCCTTTAATTCTATCTTTTGTCTAAGTATTCAATCACAAAATTTAAGGGCATCATATTATACATGAAAAGGATTGACTCAAGTAGTTTCAGTATATTAGCAACTAAATGAATTGAGTAGCATACATGTATGCTGCTTCTTTATGTTACGATTAGACATACTATTTTCTACTTAACCAGGAATATTCAATTATAATATAATTTAAGTTTTTAAGAAAAATTTTTAAGTTAACTGTTTAGATCTCTTTTGGGAAGATAAAATGTATTCATTAAATGCTCTAAAGATTGGATAGGCAGTTGGGATCATTCTGCATCGGCTATGGCCCAAGCAGGATAAGAAATTAGTAACACAACTATTAAGACAAATTACAAGGTGTTTCTGCTAAATGAGATACTTAAGAACAAGTTTCATTGCATTTTCCTAGCCACTTAAAAACAAATTATTGCAGCACTGTAAATTCTGGATATCAGAACACAAGATGAATAGCAACATGTTTTAAACTTACTGTGGACATACAGTAGTTGACTTTTTTAACTGGGGTTTCCCTTTACTGAACTTCTCCCAAAACAAGTATCTTGCTCCTTTTCAAAGTCTAATTTACAGATATACCCCTTCTTGGAAATTTATGTTTAATCATGTAGAAGATGAAAATCAAGCTACAAAGAATGCTTAACATACTTAAGTGTAGAATTTTTTACTTAATATTGATGGCCCACTTTTTTTTTTTCTTTCTTACTTTTTTTTTTTTTTTTTTTTTTGAGACAGAGTCTCCCTCTGTCGCCCAGGCTGAAGTGCCGTGGCATAATCTCGGCTCACTGCAACCTCTACCTCCTGGATTCAAGCAATTCTCCTGCCTCAGCCTCCTGAGTAGCTGGGATTACAGGCATGTGCCATCATGCCCAGCTCATTTTTCTAATTTTAGTAGTGACGGGGTTTCACCATGTTGGTCAGGCTGGTCTCAAACTCCTGACCTCAGGTGATCCACCCGCTTCGGCCTCCCAAAGTACTAGGATTACAGGCGTGAGCCACCACACCTGGTGATGGCCCACTTTTCTAAATGCATTAGATACTTTGGCTTTAATTTAAAAGTTTTTTCACATGGGTCATCTATACTAATAATTACATACTGAAATGCTCTTTTGGTTCAATGTGATAAGTCAAATTTAAAACCAGAGTTAAAGTTGTCACTTTAGATAATATTTTATTTATTTTGGGTATACATCAGTACATTACATTAAAAGTGTTTAATTGGAGTACCATTACATAAGAGGTATTAGGTGGCAAAGTAGGAATTTCAAAGTAGGTGGCTGTGAACACACTGAAACTATGTAAGGCCTGAAATGAGGAGATGTGAGAGGGTTTTCTGAGGAAGATTTCTCTGGGGAGATTGTGCCTGCCTTTCCACTCAATTTTAATGAAAGAGATTTCAGTAGGACCACTTGGGGAGCTGAAGTTTGAAGACAGAGTGGAATTGACTTTGAATCCTGCCTGGACAATGTAAATGTCACACTTGGACTAGCTAACTGCTTCAGCCTCAGAGTCAAGAAGAGCTTCCTACAGTGTTGATATCTGCTTAAATTCCCAGAATTTGTCAGTGCAAAAATAGATGACTATAGCCTGTGGACCATACTTGTATTCCCAAGCATGAAAAGAAGCTCTCTAACAGAGCACCTAGAAGGATAATGGACATCCTAAGGGAGAAAGTTGTGTGGAATAGATCCCTAAAATAGGTGACCTGAGAATGACACACAATGAAAGGAAACTCTATTACCCAACACGTAGGAAGTACAGTCGAATGTTCCCAGTGGGGTCCTCTGATACGCACCCAAAAGCACCTAAGGAGCGTTAAACTACCCTCCCTGGAGAGTGGAAAGTGCAGTAAAGACAGTAACAGTAAAATGGGGGTTCCCTGATATCCATACTTCACCCCTCTGCAACTTTGATCACTGTGCAGTAGAAACTGTCCTTAAGAAGACGCTGAAGGAGGAATGCAAGCCTAAGGTGGGGAAGAACCAAAGGTTCTCCCTTCTGCTTCTCAGGCCAGGAATATCTTGCCTGCAGCAGATCCCATCCAGACAAAAGGAGTGATGAGTTGAGAGGTTCTCACACTGCTAATAAAGATATACCCAAGACTGGGTAATTTATAAAGGAAAGAGGCTTAATTGACTCACAGTTCTGCAGGGCTGGGGAGGTCTCAGAAAACTTACAATCATGGTGGAAGGGAAAACAAACACATTCTTCTTCACATGGCAGCGGGAGAGGGAAGAATGAGAGCCCAGCCAAAGGGGAAGTCCCTTATAAAACCATCAGACCTCGTGAAAACCAACTCACTATCAGGAGAACAGGATGGGGGAAACTGGCCCCATGATTCCATTATCTTCACTTGGTCCCTCCCACAACACGTGGGGATTATGGAAACTACAATTCAAGATGCGAGTTGGGTGGGAACACAGACAAACCGTATCAAGAGGGATGACCAACAGCCAGTTAATACAGGACATCTGCCCCTTTTTTAAAAGTTCAATTTGTGTGCAACGAAAAGACTTTGGAAGATTTTAAGAATGACATTATCAGATCTGTGAGTTAAAAATATAAGTCTAATTGCTCTGTGGGAAAGAGGATAGAGAAAGAGAAGGATTAAACACTGAAGAACAGTTGGGGTGTTATTGCAACGGTTCTGGTGTGAGAGGAGAGCGTCACATTCTAGGGTGGTAGCAATTGAGATAAACAGAATGGGATGGTTTAAAAATATATTTGTGAGGTAAAAGTAACAGCACTTCTTGATGAATCAGATTGGAGTAATTGAAAGAGAGGTCAAGTATGACATCTGGGCTTCTGGCCTGAGCAATTGGGTAGATGAGGGAATTTAACAAGGGTGGATAGTAAACTAAGGCTGAAAGTCCAACAAGAGTGGGTTGATGCCAGGCCAGAAACTCAGCATCTCCAAAATTTTCTATTAGAAGAATGTACAAGTCCTCCCCAAACATAAATCTCCTCTCCTATTCCTTGTAGAATTGTTGGCCACTCCTTCCAGCCTCCAGGGATATGAATATTTCCCTTAATAATGTCAAAGAATTTGCATCAGTCCCTAATTGCCAGTGATCTGTTTCTACTATTTTCATTACCATTTTCTTGATGGTATCCCCAGTCTCTACTAAACTTGCTATTTTACATCTAGCAATCTCAGATTTTTTTAGCTTTCTTTTTGTTTGTTTTTGCAAACTATTACTTAAAACATTTATGTCAGCTATAATGGTCAAAGTTGCTGTTGGAATTTAAAATAAACAGCACAAAAGGAGACTGTGATAGAATGCTAAGATCATTTGAGGTAGGTTGTGTTAATAGCAATTAGCTAACAATTTAGAGTACAATCCGTCATATTAGTTCTCATTGTCTGAAAGTTTACAATAGCATTCAGAGCCTCTAAATAGTAGACTATATTATTTTTCTCTGTATATATGTTCTTTGTTTGTTTGAGATGGTGTTTTGCTCTTGTTGCCCAGGCTGGAGTGTAATGGCGCTATCTCGGCTCACTGCAACCTCCACCTCCCAGGTTCAAGCAGTTCTTCTGCCTCAGCCTTCCAAGTAGCTGGGATCACAGGCATGTGCCACCACACCAGCTGATTTTGTATTTTTATATATGTCTTATTTTTATGAAAGTGATTGAGAAACGGGATGAAAATCAATTAGCAGAAACAACATTAATTTCTTAGTTTTGATCACTGCATTGTAGTTACATCATACATTAACAGTAGGAAAGCAAGGTGAAGTGTATATAAAAACTGTATATACTATCTTGTAACTTTTCTCTAGGCCTAAAATTATCTCAAAATAAAACATTTTAAAAATCAGCAATGTGAGGGCATTTAAGAGGGGTATATGTATACAAAATCTCTGAAACAGAAAGATATTCAAATATCAGCATTAAGGGCTGTTATTCAGGGTTATGTCTTTATTCTTGATTAAATACATGAATTCATTTACATTTGCAAATCAAATCTGATTGCATTACGTAAGATAAAACAGGAATATAGACATAAACATATGACTATGTAAGATGCCTTGGAGCTTAATGAATAAACAAGAATTAATGTTACTTAAAGAGTTATAAAAGAGCTTAGAATCTATCATGAATCTCAGTCAAAATTTGCTTACATTATGGGCCAGTTTACACTTTTTGTTAAGAAAAAATATTTAATAAATTTCTAGAGTTCTAGGAAGGCCTCTTAGCTTTACCTAATCTGTTAACGTGACACCATTTTTCCATTTACTCAGACACAAAATGTCAGTCATCTTTAACACTTCTGCTTCCTTTGTTGTTGCTGTTTCACCCAAACACTTTCTAAGTCATGCCAAATCTTCATCTTCATTATATTCACTTTTGTCTTACATTAAGTCCTTATTGCTTCTCTTACATATTACATAAGAACATCCTCTTACATATCAGTCTCATACTCCTTGACTCAAATGATACCTTCTACATACATATGGCAATTCATTCTTCCTAGATTATAGGCCTGATCATGGTCAAAAGACTTCAAAAGAAATATATTATCTGGAAAACAATAGGAAAACAGAAAAACAACACACTCCCCTAGAATCTAGTCTACAGGTAAATGCTTTATATCTTTCCAACCTCAACTCACACCCATCCCTTCTTTCCATGTATACACCTTGCACTCCTGCCAAAGTGGATTGTCTACTGTTCACTAAAAAGGCCCTACACTCTTCGGTTTTTACTTTTATTCATGTTGTTTTCCTCCAGCTGAAAATTATTAGTGCTCTCATCCATTCAAAGGACCACCTTTAACACAGAAACCCAGGATCTGCTCACCAAGCTAGTTAAGATGACAGAGTGGTCCTGCCCTTTACAGGCTTCCAATGCAATAGTCCACTTTTCCCATGAAACTTTTCTGATCTGCCTGTCAATATGTAGATTTTTCTTCCTTTGACCTGCTTTCTTGGTTGTCATGGCTTCTGTATTACTGTGTTCTGTATTACAGTGACTCATACACTGATATGGAGCTCCTAAGTGTTGCTTCCATAAGGTCGAAAACTGTTTGCACACATTTTTCTACAACTCGAAATGTCCAACAGAGGAGAGGATACTCAGTAAAAATCATTAGAATTAAGTTTAAAACTAAAGGTATTCTCTAAGAAGCAGGGATTACTCAGTTCCTGATGAACTCCCCCTTTTCCTACCCTAAGCCTACTACGACTTTGTCGAATTAGTTTTTAGGCTTAAAATATTGACAAGCATGCTACTTGGACAATAGTGCTTTTTTAGAGTTTGGATCAATAATAATCAGTGATCCACATTTAAATGTGACATGCCTGTAATTGCTTTTTCTGTTGTAGAAACTACATGTCTCTTTTATTCTACATGCTGTTCAAAATCACCAACTGAAGAAAGGCATAGCTGAGGTTTGTCTGTCTTCAGTTCACTCTATTTGGAATCTTATTCTGTCTTCGTATCCATTATCTAATATTGACAGGATCTTGCACATGGGTGTTTGGCCTGAGCCCTGTGAAAGGAAGATTGGCCAGGGTCGTGAGCCAGACCGAAATATAGCCCAGGCTCTGCTTACCAAGCCCTAAGCATGAGTCCAATGACACCTGCAAGGGTACACGTGTCATGTGCATAGAGGAAAGGGCCTTTTTGTAATTTACACAAAGGGTAAGTGGGGATTCATATAGTCAATGAATGTTAATATATTGCACAGAAACATTTCAATACTAAAATCCTTGGGCTTTTTGAAGTCCACTTTTGTTGATAGGAGTTCAATTTTCACATAAGTGTATTTCAACATAGAAACAGTAAAGAATTCTATGAATTAAACATACAGGTTCTCCCAAGAAATAATAAAAAGATACATTGGGTCATTGGTTTGATTTCTTTTCCAATGTAAGATTGTTTCCTCTCACATATTTTCATGGTTTTGTCTCATATGAGTTTAAACTATTTAAGCTATGGTTCTTCCTCCATTTCCCAAGGGTGCATATTCAAGAGTCGGATAGAAGTCACTGATAATGAGTTGAAGGGTTGGGGGGTGGGTGTTTATATTTTCTGTTTCTTTGGTGCAGTATCCTGGCTATAATCCGGGGCACTAAGTTATTACCCTTTGTGTGTGTGTGATGGAGTCTCGATCGGTTGCCTAGGCTGAAGTGCAGTGGCGTGATCTCGACTCACTGCAACCTCCACTTCCCAGGTTCAAGCGATTCTCGTGTCGTGTCTCAGCCTCCCGGGGTTATTACACTTATATTCACTATTTTATTATTATTATATCAGTAAACATCTCCTATTGGCCAACCATTGTGTTGATAAGGTTTATTATCTCTAATTCACTCTGCAAACCAGCCTTATAGGTAGTGTTATTTCCATTTTTTATGGATAAAACTGAGGTGTTTAGTGATTTCTCCAAGTCCAGAAGGAAAGCACGTGTCTAAAATGAGATTATAATCCAGGTCCTCTTGGCTACAAAATAACTTCTCACTCCTTCAGATGAAGTCTTGCAAACTATGTTCCACTTTCTTTAATAAATTCATTCATCAAATACTTATCAAATACTTCTTTTGTGCCCTGAATTCTTCTAGATCCCGGGGATAAGCAAAAGAGACAATGCCTTTGCTATCATGGGACTTACGTTAGGAAAAGGACAATAAACAAGTACATAAATATATAATGTGAGTCCAGGTATTGACAAGTACCATGATGCTACACAAATGAGGATAATGAGATGAGAGTAATGAGTTGGAAGCAATGGTTGGGAGGTTGGATAAGGTCCTTCTGAGGAAGAGATGCTTTAGTGGTAGCCTGAATGTAACAAAGAGAAACCCATATGAAAGCTGAGTGTCCCAGGCAGATAGAGTAAGTGTAAAGTCTCTGAGGCTAGAAGGATTAAGGCACGTTAGAGGAACATTTTCAAGGCCAGTGTCATCAGGACACAATACGCAAGGGAGAGTGGTAGGAAATGAAGCCAGACACATAGGCAGAAGCTTCAAAATGTAGGCTCAAGTAGACAAGGGTATGCAGTTAAAATTTTTTCTAATGAGAGACTATGGAAAAGCTTTATCTACTTTACACTTTTGAAAAATCACCTTAACTGGTGTAAGCAAAACTAACTCTAGGGGGAGAAGAATGGAAACAGAAATATCAGTTAGAGGGCTATTGTAGCGGATGACAGTGGCTGCAGAAAAGGCGGTTCTGGGGGTAGGGAGAATTGACTGTACTGGAGCACAGTTGAAAGTAATGTTGGCAAGACTTGCAGATAGAAAGAATGTGAGTGTCAGAAAAAAAGAGAAATCTATCACACCTAGCTTTTACACTGGAGATACTGGGTGGGCGAATGTTGGTGCCATTTACTGAAACAGGAAATTGAAAAGGAGCAGGATTTCAGGAGTAGCTGAGTGGGAAACTATGAGGCCTGTTTCACACATGTCATTACTTTGTATGACATTTTATACATCTCTCTCCCATTTCGAATGTATAACGTTTTAGTCTACATCAGAAAAGATCTAAAGGGTCTTGGCAATAAACAATACATGAATGTACACAAGATGTGAAAATGATGTTTCCCTACATATGTTCACTCACTCACCTGCCCAAAATATGAAAGTGCCCCTATTCTTTTATATTATAGCGACATATTTATTCATTGAGACACATAATTTCATTTGGATCATGAAACCACTGATTAAGGTCAACCAGAGAACAAACATGCAATGAACGTTAGTCCTTTTTTTTGCTCTAGATAACCCCTGTGATGTCCTGGGGCAATCTTCTGTGGGTCCATTTTCTAGATCTGTGAGTACTTCTCCATGGTCCTGAGGTTGGGAGCAGAGATACAGAGTTCCCTGGTATGTTTTTTTATCTGTTAGTTTGCCTGTCTCTAACCTTCTTTTAGAACCATTCTCAAATCACATTTCCTCCAAAAATCTTTCTCTCATTGCTCTGGGCTACATAGGAAAGAAAGTCCCAATTCTCTTTAGAAGTTCTGAAGAGGATATGATTTGTATCACTTCTTTAGCACTTAGAACTGACCTAAAATTCTTAGTGTTCCCTCTATTTCAAGATGCTTTCTACCTAGCTGTATTGCAAACTGCTTAAGGTAAAAAGTGGTCTTTTGTACACTCACATCACTCTGCTGAGCGTACCGCTCACATAAGGCAACTTTGATTAGTTTCTGCTGATCAAAGAAAATCAGGAAACCTATCTTCCACAATGCAGAAAGTTTGCAAAATAGTAGAGTTGTTTGGGGACTTTTTTCTTATATTTGTGAAATCTGGAAGCAAAATTACAGGTACTCTAATCCCACAGTATTTTTACTTG
The DNA here is from genome assembly GCF_043159975.1 of Macaca nemestrina. Taxonomy (NCBI): domain Eukaryota; kingdom Metazoa; phylum Chordata; class Mammalia; order Primates; family Cercopithecidae; genus Macaca; species Macaca nemestrina. The sequence goes on along the minus strand of NC_092128.1, from coordinate 159,004,931 downwards.
CAGTTGAAACTTTGCTAGATAAACTGCTACTTGCTAAAATAAAACCAGACAGATAGGTAAACAAAGAGGACCAGAACAGACATCTATGCTTATAAGTGGCATGCTTTCTTTCGCTAACTAGTTTGTTCTTTTGTGATTACATTTTGCTTAGTTACCTTTATCTGTTTTGAATGGTACCAAGCATTCCATTGACTTATTTTACTCATAAGCAATGATAATTTGCATGAGTGTATAAAAGGGACTAGATAGCAGAGTCCATTTGAAAGGAGCTTCCAACTAACCATGTTGGAGACTCCTGATTCCTTGTCACTTGACTGGAAATTCAGGTGACAATTATCTGGTGATAATCATTAGGATTAATGTATAACATTTATTTTGATTTTATAATCTGTAATGGTCATACAAACACTAATATGGTTTCCTGAATTAACTATTCTACTGGGAAGAAACTGTTTTGATCAGCTAACAAATATATACGTCCTCCATTTATCCATGGTAGTTTTATTTTTTCTATTGTTGATTTTCCTATAAACTTGATTATGTGAGAGTTAATCGTCAAGGACTTTTCTCACCCTTGAGTACAATGACCAAATAAGCTTTCTGACCAAATGCAACAGAGTCTTGGAACACTCGGACCCAGCTGAGGATTTTTATGGCTTAGCCCAAAACAGTGAGCTTTACAATATAACATGACAGGAAACAAGCCAAGAAGTGCATGTCTATATTTTAAGACATCTTTAATTACGGGTAAACACTCCAAAATTATTTTTCCCAAGTGACAGGGAAAGCAGCATGGCTTTGTTGCTTTACCTCTATTCTCATTGACCAACTTGCCCAGATAATTCCACTTCCCTTTCCCACGCTCTTAATTCAATCTGTTACAAGTCAGTCTTTTAGAAAGCTTGCTGTGCTTGGTGGCCAGAGACAAATTTGGTTCAATATTCAACTAAGTAATTCAAGTGATAGCCAAAAGGCTGACATTATACTCATTAATGACTGAAAACAAAACAACCCATAAGAGATGAATCAGATTTTGATGAGAGAAAAAGTAAAATGCTTCGGTGGAAATATAGTGAGAAGGTTGATCAACATGAAGAATTTCTAGGTTTCATCTGGACTATCTTTTTCAATGTGTGATTTGAGGGTGTATCTTCTATTCTTAGCAGAGTATTGTTTAAACTTTCACCACCAAAATAGCTTGTCAAATTCCTATGTGTAGCAGACACCCAGTTATTCTCAAAAAGAATCTTACTGAGAAAACAAGCTTGGATGTACCTTCTTCTAATATAAAAATGAGGAGACTATTAATGCTGACACTAATCTCCGGAAATGATCTGAGGAGAAACAGAAAAACAGGACACCAATTTCTTCCTCTGGCGTAACAGACCTCAATAAAGAGAAAATTATCAACACGTAGTTATAAAACATTCAAATTCCTCCTCATGCTCAGAATGCATAATTAGCACATCTGCATTTGGGAAGATGAAATTTAACTCATCATATGTTAAAAACATCTTCAGATATGGCATAAAGTTTTCTGACTATTTTAACAAGCATACATTAGCCTCCTCTAACGTGCCAGGCACTGTGGGCAGAAAAATGAAAAAGACAAGGAACTCTGCCCAGCAAATTCTAAAACAAGATGATAGGGTTGACCCTCAGTAAGACACTTAGAGGCCTCCATAGGGCAAAGACCTTTCCTAAACTTCCTCTTAGATTTGAGCTCCCATAGCTTTTCTGAGCCTCAGGACCTTCATCTGTGAAAGCACAGAGATGAAGTCTGTGACCACTAAGATTCAGGCCATATCCAAAACTCCAATGTTAAGATTCTAAAGAGTTTCCAATACAATTAGAGAGGAAGAGATGAGTAAAGAGTGAAAAGTAAGAGGGATAGAGATTGAGAGAAAATGAGCCAGTAGAGAGAACAGATTTCACTGAATCAGAGTCTCATTTGGATAATATCAACTTGAAGTTGTCTTAAGTTGGAACTTTAACAAAAAAAGGTATTAAGAAATACTTTGACATTTCAAAAGAACAATCTATTTGAGATAAATGGTAGTGGACTGCTGAGGGAGTATTTCAAACCATGCTGCTATAGCCAGAAAGCCATGCAGGAAAGGTATCAAGACAAAGACAGAGAGACCAATGGAGGCAGATATCGGTCAGAATCTTGTAAACATAAAGATAGGCACAGAGTGATTATGAAACTCAACATCATCTTGTTGATGATTTTGATTGTTGATAAATTTGAAATTGTTCATACCTTGCCTACAATAGAATGCCTAGAACATCTTGCTAGTTTGATAATGTAAAGTAGAGGTTTAAATGTTGAAGAGAAGGAACTACCAGGGTCTAAGGGACAGCATCTTCCTTTAAATCCTCTTTGATGAACAGAAAATAAGAATGGAGACTATAGGAAACTTCTGTTTCTCAAGGGCACTAAGTATGATCAGCATGATTACTTCAACCTTCATTTTATCATCTCCAATTGTCTTCTACTTTACAAATCTTACATTTTAATTGGAAAGCCTATAAAGAAATAGAATGCAAACAACAACAAAGCTTTTAATATTAACTACAGGCAGCAAAGAATTTTTAAAAAGAAAGACATATATCACTGACAACTGGTGCTTAACTATCTTGTAAATTGCCATGAAAACAGTTCTTTAAGAATTTAAGGGGGGGCAATATTGTCACCATGATTTGGTTATGTATTCTCCTGGAACTGAACACTGAAACTTACAATGTATTAGGTATGATCCCAAACTAGAGCCTCTGTTTCTGTAAACTCTGTAAATCATAGTTACTTGTAATTTTTTTAAGTCTACCTTGTGAAATATTAAAAATTCTGTCAGTTGGCTGTGCAATGTAGTACAACTTGGAAAGTTGCTTTTCAGTAGCACCTTCCTGGATCCAAGAGAGTGAAGAAGCACCCCACACCCAGATTAGACCTGGACTATCTCGAAGGATATGAGAATGACCAAACACACCACTGCAATTCCTACCCTACCTGGGAAAAATTATATCATTATCCTAGTACATCAAGGAGTATATTCATACCCTTTATGAAATGAATAAAATGGTTTGCATTAATTCCCAACACAAGCACACAAATATGTTCATTACCCAGTAATGCTTACTGAGTGTACAACGATTATGTGAGTGTAGAAATTTGTTCTTATTACAATTTCAACCAAAGTGTTGGTAGTGTTTTCATAAAGCATGCATTAAACAGTCTTAGCACACACCAAGTATATATTGAAAAAAAAAATCATGTGAAATATTTAGGATACATCCTTTTTTTTTTCCCAGAAATGCTCTAATTATGTATTATGTTTGGATCACGTAGAAAAACTTTTTTACTCACTACCTACATCTTACAGATGTATTTTCCTTAAATAGATGTCAATTATACTTTGAAGTATATCTGGTAAGCCTTGACTCATGAAGATGGTTTTCTTTAAACATCCAATTTAAAAATTTACAACCTCAGAAGGAAAAAGTAAAAATAAACATAGCCACATCCCACCTCACATATATATGCATAGTTTTTAACAATACCTACAAGGCATATACCAGCAGCATAACATTTTGTGTTTTTCTACACTATTGAGTGGGTTACAATGTGGGTTATCAGTTAAATTCCCACCTACATCATTTCCAAGTGCCCTTTAATTTTTGTAAAATTAGTAAATAACTGCTTAAATAGCAGCTTCTCTTTAATTTTAGGATAAAAGCATGATAGTTTAAAATCATTAATAAATTTGGATTAAGACCAAACACATTGAGTGCCTTCCATAAACAAAAGTTTAGGACAAGCTTTGAATGGCAATTAATATTTTTTTTAGTAAAATGACTAAAGAACCACACAGATTGGTAAATCAGCTTCTGTGAATTAGGATCCGGAAAATTTTTGACTCACAGTGGCAGGACCCAAGTGTATTATTTTTCTTTGCTTACATTCCTTTCCCAAATGACTGAGCAAGCTTATTACAGAACCAAATTACTCAGTGTCAAAACCATAAAGGGGGATTCAGAATAAAACTAAATGTGTTGGATGTCTCCCATGGGCCAAGTACACAGGATAAGCATGGAGCAATCATTTCCATACTCTGAGTCTCATAATTCTCAGAGCAATGCTATTTATTTTTCAGATAATGAAATTAAGGTTAAACTACAGGCTGTATGCATGTTTCCCAAGGTTATATACCAAGTATATAGGGGATCCTGGACATTAACATATTGATCTAATATTAAAACTCCTGCTTATATTTTTATTCCATACGCCCTTTTGGTGTGGGTTAATTATCAGAAGCCATAACCTCAACTAGAAAATTCTGAATGCTCAGTTTGAATCTGGCATTGTTTTGAGAAGGGCAAGGGAGTTTGCTAAACATATCCTGCTTTTATTATATGTGCTTGCAAATAGAAGATTTTAATGTCTTTTAAAAAAAACTTTGCATACATGAGCTGTTACTTTTAGAGCCTCTCACATTCATGAATTCCTACTACCCTCATTGTAACACTGGTAGCAAATACAGGTAGTGATATAGTTAAGGGAAAATACATCATCAAGGGTAAGGATCAAATTCATACAGTCCTAAATTCTGAAATTTACTCACAATAGTACACTTCTTGATAACATAGGCAACAATTAGAATGAATTGTTTATAAACTAAAAAAAAAAAAAAAAAAACCCTACTATTTTCATTTTATCAGCGTTAAAATCTATTTGCAGAAAGGTCAACCTAGAATCACAGTCTCATAAAAAATGAGAAAAGAATTTCTCATTTTTGCAAACTTCAAAAATGGCATGAGTTGGACTCAAGTATTTTTCTATGTGGCTCATTTTTAATTATCTTGAGCTGGCAGAAGAGTGATATTAGCTCATAGGTCTTTGAAAATAAATCAACAGTAATTAACCCCAACTTAAATTCTAGTAACCCATCTCATACATCAACAGAAGTACTCTGTGTATGTGAAAATATAAACATGGCATGTTTGACATTTTGGAGCATCCTTAGAGAGACATTGATTTGTAATTCAGATCACACAGCATCCTTGATTTCTCCCACTTGCCCATGCCCTTTCCCCATCCCTTCCCCCAAAATAAAACACAAAAGCTTTATCTGCAATGGATGGAGAGCAACCCAGGAATCTGCGCAGAGACTATCCATCACATTTCTGTCTTAATTGAATGACACCAGAATGAGATCGATAAAATGTAACAAGAGACAGCTTTGCATTTCCACACCCACTTATTCCCCCCTCCATTACTCCCAGCCACCACCGTGACCAGAAAGCCCAAGTAGAAAACAGGAACCCTGCTGCCAGACAAGCTGTTAGGATGTGAATAAACTTGTCACAGAAACAACAAAACTTAGAAACATTAGAAGGGAGCTAGGGAGACGAAAAGTTATTAAAGGAATATTGAACAGGCTTCTTAATAAAAGCAATTTCATAGATGTATTCTCACTCCTAAATAACTTCCTCAAATGCAATGTTTCGCTTAAATAATCTCAACAGCTTTCCCTATGTGCCCAAGATTACTTGAGACTGCATCAATGGCTGGCTCAAATACAGACGTGGTGACAACTCAGCTCAGACCTGCAAGTCCTACAATAAATGGGGGGCAGCTGTGATACGTGTCTGTCCAAGGTTCCCAAGATCTCCAATGCATTATTGATAACCTCATCACTCCGCTAAAAGCAAAAGCTGACATTGTTATAATCTCAACCTTCTCCTGAAGAGCTCTGGCTTTGCCCGGGTATTGATCACAGGAAGAAATAAACCAAAGGGTGAAACAGCACACGTAAAAATCCAGAAGGTTGAGGTTTGCCTACACTAGCTATGAGTGCATTAACCACAATCACATGGCCTGTTTTAGTGTGTTATACCTTTAATGGTTTACAATGCAGTCCTATTTCTAGGCTATATGTTGTAATAATTCATTTAATACTTCACATCTTGAGCTTGTTACAAGTTATTCTGGAACAAAAGTCTGTATTACAAAATAAAAATAAACCTCCGATGTAGTTGTCTAAAAGGCAGATTTTTTTTTTCTTCATTCTAGTAAATTTTTTCTATAACATTTTGAAATTTAATTACATATAGGTGACTGTTCTTTCTTCATCTATCTTCTTTCCATTGCATGTTACCTTCATGGAAAAATATGTACCTACAAAGATACTCTATATAATTTTACTCTTGTATTATTTTAAATAATAATGTAAGACTACAAAATATATTAGTGCCTACGTTCTTTTAAAATTTTAGATATGATTTTAAATTATTTTTAAACGATATGTTGAATAATATGACAAAATATAAATGTCACATCACAGGTAGTTCAAAGTGAGAATTAGAAAGTATATCCAAAGTATGATTTAAAGCTTAAATATTTTATATTTTCTACGTTCATACTTGGAGATACAATCTTAAGTAGCCTATCTTTGCTACTAAAAAAAAGGAAAACAGTTTCTGATGAAGCCTATGTTGGTAGAGACAACTAAGGTTGTTGATGAATGCTGACAGCTCTATCACACGCGCGCACACACACACACACACACACACACACACACACACACACATGACAGTGAGAGACCATTATTTTTTTAGCTGGTAGATGACTAGGTAGTTTGCAAAATGATCATTAGTGGCTGGTTGCTCCTGGATTCCAGAGCAAAAGAGCTTACAATTCAAACATTATTTATGAGTGAAAACAGCTGGTCATAAGGCACTAAGAGCAAAACATACAGAGTTTGGTTTCACCTGCAGACAGTGGTCACCTGAAGCAGGAGCTGATGGCTGCCTGCCCAGGTAAGACACATGGTATGCAGCGGTGAACCTGTTTCATCCACCTTTGACTTGCCAGGCCTTGTATGTGCTGTCTTGTAAATTTGCCCCAATTACAGATTGATATTGTTCACCATGAAATTAAGGCCCCAGAAAATGTGAATATAAGAGTAGTTATAAGTCTTTATAATGTATGCCTTTACACACATGCCTCTATTGTGAGACATACAAAATTCTTAGCATGTTCTAAAATAAGTAAAAACAAAAGCACCCCATGGTTTATCACATCATTTTGTTATGCTTTATGCTTTTTAATGAAGCCATTGCTCACTTTCCTAAGTGCTGCAGGAGCTTAACCCCTGGGAAAAGACAAGTTTCATGGAATGTGAAACTTATTTGAGCAACAGAAACTAGAACTATCTTGGAATAAATATGTTCTACATCTGATCATTTTTTATTTCACTTATTGCTGTTTGCTTTAGTTGGTGGGCAGTCTATTTAGTAAAAGTCAGACTACTTCTGCTATGCACGAGTACATCACTTAAAAAAAACTCACGAAAGTATTAAAAATGACAGCAGAGTTAGGTAGCATTAGAGTGGGTTCTGGTCCTCTAAATGTGTGTGCACCTCACAGTGGGGGAATTTGATTAACCCCAAGTGTGCCAAGTAAATCAGAGCCCAGGAGCTGGATACAACGGCTCCGTAGTGTGAATTCACACAGAGAACATAGTTTCTGCTGAGGGGTGGTGGTGGTTGTTGATGTTATTGAATGTGGGTTATTTTTAATTTTTAAAATGACATTATGGCTAATTAGGGGTATTGGCACAGCATGGACTGATGAAGAAACTGACTACAATTATAAAGACTTCTGGGGCCAAAACAGTCAAACGTATGCCTGCTACTCATGATGGCCCCAGCAGTGTCTATATGGTTGTCAAATATGATTAAGTGAGAAGCAAACTGGATTTATTATTTTTTTTCCTACAGGACTTAGATGCCCATGGATGTGGTTCAGAGTATTACCAGAGTCCTACTTCTTTTTTCGTATCTTCCTTGAACAGTCAGAATACTCAAGAAAGAGAAAAAAACTCCATATTATTGTATTCTCCAGGGTCTATGATATGGCAGGATAAATCCGAGAAAAATCATCTTCTCTAAGTAACTTTCACAATACTTTATCACTCTTAAAACTTGAAGTCAGTTTCAGACTTGTTTATTTTTCACATTCCATATGTTTGAAACTGACAAAAAGCAAGAAAACGTATTGGAAATACACCAATAAGATGAAAAACAAACAAACAAAATTTAACTTTGGGGAATTTATTTTTTAAAGCACACACAAAAAAGAAAAATAACCTTTGCTTAATCCTATGGGGTCACCTATTGAAATGCAGCATCTAAACATAGTTTATATTTGAGTTTTGTTCCCTAAGAGTATTTTTCATTTGGGAGAAGTGCACTTATGATATGTTACAAAAGAGCCTGAATGGGTATTCAAATAACTGCTGTCATCAAAAGATTCTTTTTTTCAAGGAAATGACGATAGATTTTTATACTTATTTTTGTTTTGCTATGGGCATTCTAGAATGATAGAAAGATTCTCATTTGTTTCTCCATCCCCTGGCCCCCCGGAAGCTATTGAAATGTTCTGGTTTTGTACAGTGTAGAACAATCCTGCAATAATAAAACATTTCAACTTTGTACAAAAGGTGAAGCTTTCCATTTGAAGATTTTCTTTAACAGGAAAAAAAATAGAGAAAATGGGCTGACAGCTTTACAAAATTCAAACAATTCCCCTTGCCAAGATACGTATTTTGTGAGTTTTCTTTAATTTCGGATTTGGTGCATATGTTTCCTCTAACAATGAATGCTTTCAATTTCAGAGTTCAGTTTCTACTCTCCCTACTCAAACCAATCTTCACCTTTTAATAGGCAATTATTTTTCTAATTGCTTTGTAAAACTTTTTTCAGGATGATTGTGAGACACTCAGCTTTAAGTTATACATTATGGATGCATTTCAAACAAACAGAGTGGGCTATAAACTGTAAAATGGCACTTGATTGGTAAAAGCATTTTAGAATAAGAAAAAGAAGCAAGAAGACTACACTTCAAAGTACTAGAAAACTTTTGTAACTTACGAATTCATAAAAATCATAGGGGAATCAGTTGAGAAGAATTCTTTTAAGGAACAAAATGAGCAAAGCAGTATTGGCTGTGATTGTTTTAATGGGATAAGTAGTGTTGTAATATTTTCTCCCATTGGCATTAAATCTCACTTCACAAAATGGAATACTCTCCCACTGTTTTTTCTCTTTATAACCCATTACTTACATGGAACTACATTTTTTTAATGTTGAAAAAAAGACATAAAACCAAGCTTTCATGATCTCAACTGTTTCATATATATTCATTTGAAATGCAGTGTTTTGAAAAACATCCTCATGTGGCAAAATGAAACAGGAAAAAACTGTTAGAAAACAAGAATAAATAATATGCTGCATATTATGGGAATTTAACCATCAGGTATGAAAAGAAAGGCAGTCCCACTCAGCTCTGTGATACCTCACAAAAGCGTGTTTAGCAATGCTAATTTTAGCATTGCCTACACACATAGAATAATAAAAATACATGTGGCTAAGCACTTGAGATTTGTAATTACGATATTGCATAGACGATTCCACTACGATTCAATTCAAATCAGGAAAATTAGTTGATATTTCATGAAACCAACTAAACTTAAAATAAAAGCTTCCTTCAATCTCAATGTTTTAAAATTAATTTATGACAGGCTGTTTGAAAGACTTGTTTAATTATTAATAGAAATGTTTTATCTCATGGATCTCTTAAAAAGTTGCATTTGATATTTTTCTACCACTGACTAAACACAGAAGGTAAAATACACACATGGTTGGGCCAATATTGCAAATGTCCTAATTAGTATCATGCTACAGAAAAACAATGAAGAGATTTTGTCACCAATTACTGACAATTAGCCTAAGTCCAACAGTTAATTTCATGGAAATAAAACCACTATAAAATGAAAGGAACAAAACCTCTCATAATTAACGGCATTTGCCTGCATTCCTCTATTGGTTATTTGATTAATGAACCATAAAAGTTTGAAGCAATTTGAACAGCTAAACACATATGCAAAGTTCAAAAGCCTGTGTATCTGGATTTTCTGAATTTTAAGTATCTGTGGAAAACATGTATTTGAGCAGCAGAATTATGTATACCGAGTTTTTATCCCCTGAACCTAAAGATGTCATACTTTCAGACAATGCTTTTGTCAAACAATAAAACCTATTCTATTAAGTTACAGAGAAATGTCTGGTGAGAGCTTGTCATTATCCTGTTATAACGCTTCTAGAGCTAGTGAACTGCCAATACTTATAAAAACATTATAATGTCAAAAGGTCCTGGTTTCTCTCACTCTTTCTTCTCACTCAAACTTTGCTCTGCACCTTGTTTCTCCCATGGTTTTTCTAATGTCACACTGTGGTCAGTGCTCATGAGCATGAGGACGGCCAGTGGTGATCCCAGGTCAGTTTTGTCCCATGCATTAACTCTCTGCCACAAGTTTCAGAGCTTGCAGTGTCAGGATGTATTACGAAGTCACATCAAGATTTAAGATGTTGTTCTGGCCTCTCCCAAAGCTGGAAAGGACTCATTTTGCAGGCTACCTACCAGTTGACAAAGTAAAAACAATTCAAGGCCAGTGACTTCTACAGCTAAACTTCAGAAAATGTACCCTTGCAAATATTTTTCCAGTTTCAACAAGTTCCGAAAACAACATTTTAAAACCTCACAAAACCTCTCTATAGACTGTTGCTTAATGAACAGCCCCATGGATTTTAAAACTTTAAGTACACAAATAAACATTTTAGAGGTTTTTGGCTGTGCAGAGATAAGATCCTCTCTGGGGAGACGACTAGAAACTGCTGGACTCCTTTGTGCAGACTCCTGGAATGTGCTTGCTTTTCATTTCTTTCTTTGTGTCTGGCACACTGGCCTCACAGGCAGTGTCTTAAGCCACGCAGGGTCAGGGCAAACAGAGAACTGCATTCATGGACAGATCAAGTTTATGTGAGAATCTGCTCCTCCACTGCCCTCAATCTCCATATGAATTGTTAATAAAATCTCAGCCTGAAAGCTCATCACCCCAACACTGGGGAAGTCATGCAGAGAGTCCTCTCGTTCAGAAAAACAAGATTTCTTTATCTTTTTCATCCTTCGCCAGCATTCGTGGGAATTCTGCCATGTAACCTCCTCCTGAACTAACCCGCACCCCCTCCCCAACCAATACCCTATTCCTCTCCACAACTCTCTGGGTCGCACCTGATCATCATCGGGGGAAGCCAGGAGCCCAAAGACAAAAGAAACATTCTTACACCCACAGCAAATCTACCGCAATATCAACTTTGCCTCTGCAGTATTTTGCTGCTGTAAAAACCTTCAGGCAAAGGGAAATATCAATGCTTATTTCTTTTCCAGTTTGTGTCAAACACCAGAAAGACTTTCCCATAGCTTTATGACAGCATATGAACTAGAGAGCCACAGATATAATAAAAGGTCACATATAAAGCGAAGAACAGAGTCCTACCCTAATTAACTTGAAATCTCCATGCAAATACTGGACAGGAACATGACCCGATGTGTGTTGCAGGCAATCTTGCGTGTATCTTCTAACCTTGCTACAGTCTAGCTGGGCCTCTTGTTTCCTCTGCTTTTGCTCCTTGAAAACTGTTTTAATATCGAACGCTTTTCAGAGGGATGGGCTGATGAACGAAAACATGAATTTCCTGCTTGCCCTTTAAGGTGGGTTAAAGGGGGTGCTAGCAATCAATTACAGAACAAAAGAACAACAACAACAACAAAGACTTAAGAACCTACAAGTGAATGTATAACATTCTTTGCAGTCTTTTTTTTTTTCAACTAAGTGCTTCATCTGTATTTATTTACCTTTATCATAAATAATATACAAGATCTATTACATTAAAAAAAGGAATGTTTGCCCAGCAGTTCCTAAAGAAAAGCTGTTTTCTACTGAAAGTGGCTTTAAATGCACTTAACTTTCATTTCTACTTGATGAGTTAACAAGGAGTAAAAAAGTTTAAAATTTTTTCTGCATTTATGCTTCAGATTTTCAGACTGCCTTAACACACTCTGATCTATTTGCAGAACAAAAAGTTACATTTTCAAGTCTAATTAACATTCTGGCCCTATCAAATCTTTATTTTCTTATTTTATTTTGGTAAATAAGACATTAACTTTCAAACTCTGTACACAAATGATTCCAAGGTATCTTTCAGTAAACGTTTTTTTTTACTGCAACTGCATCTGTCAGAGAAAGTGAATACTGTTTAAAAATAATATTTCTAAAGTACACATAAATAAATCTGATTTGACTAAATATTATGCAAATTTCTATAACCATATATCCAGAAATGTTAATATTTAAGAAGGTAGAAATGCACAGACTCTCAAGCACATACATAATTTCTTTTTTAAAAAGGCAAAATAAAAGAAACATAAAATCATTCCTTAACCATTCACATAAAAAAATCATATAAATTTATTATTTCACTCAATTTATCTAAAACAAAGTTGCTATTATAAATAAAACATGCATTTGCTCTATACCCACAGGTATCACTCTTTGTATGTGAATCATAGGAAAGAATTCTCTTCCATCAAATTTTAGTCACAGAAATTTGACAAGTTTTCAAAAGAAAGAAAATGTAGTTTTATGTTAAACATCCCAGTGCCTCATAGCATTCTATTTAGGTATTAAGATTTAGAAATTTATTACATACACATTGGAACCATAATTGTAATATAAAGTTCAATATTATTCTTTAGCATTGATATAAATTATTATAATTAATATGCATCCTACTGTTTCTGAAAGCATAGAAAGTTCAATGGCTCTTCAAATAAACCTAAAAAATTTACCTTTAAATATATAAAATCAGTAAATCAATGGATGCTGAAGACATGCTTGCAGTTATGCAAATATGTGAAAATAGTTATTTTAGAAAATGGAAAATGATCTGAAATACATATTGCTCTTTTGTGGAATAATTAAACAATCAACAAATTTTATAGTAGTGAGTTTAATATTTAGTACGGTTATGTAAAAATCAATAATTTTTATTCACAAGACTATATGTTAATGAGTTATATCACATAAAAATGTTAATGTGGTAGTTTGCTTTCATTAATCGCCAAAGGAATCCTAATATTTTAGGATAGAATCTGTATTACCAAACCTCAATTTCTATTGTGACAAGTATTTTCGGAGAAGCAGAAATTACTGGTTTGACCATTTCCTTTAAGAATTTGCTCTTCAAAATATTAGTGCAGTTGTAGAGTAGGATTCCCCATTCTTCTTCTAAGGAATGTGTTCCACTGATTTTCATGGGGTCTTGCAATCCATAACAAGGTGAAGGAGGAGGCAAAGTTGAATGCAGATGTTACCGGAGGGCTTGAGAAGTGGCAACCAATAGTATTCTCTTTTCTGCCTGAAACCCTGCCAGCCAAAGAGAGAGAATGTGGCCCCAAAAATAGCTTGGAGGTGGTAAAGGGTGGAAGCAATTGAGAACTCGAATCTGGATGTGTGTATTTACATTGGGAATACAGATAGCAATGTGACTCCACGATAAGAGGTTTAACAAAGCTTTTAGAGAGCTTCTGATAAACCTAGAGACAAGTTGAGGCTTTCATATTGTTATGGACTGAATGTTTGTATCCTCTTAAAATTTACGTGTTGAAGCCCTAACCTGCAGTGTGACTGTATGCAGGGATGGAGCCTCTAAAGAAGTAATGAAGGTTAAACGAGGTCATAATGATGGGACTCGATCCAACAGTATTAGCATCCTTATAAGAAGAGACAAGACAGAATTTACTCTTTTGCTTTCTGTGCACACACATACGGAAGAAAAGCCATAGGAAGACAGCCATCTACAAGCCAGAAAGAGAGCCCTTACCAGAAACCAAAGCCCTTGATCATGACTTCTAACCTCCACAACCATGTGAAAACAAATTTCTGTTGTTTAAGCCACCTAATCTATGGTATTTTGTTATAGCAGCCCAAACAAACTAATGTTATCACATGTTAAAATCAGCAATAACAACAATAGCAAGTTGAAATAAATGCAGAAGTGCATTCTAAGGATATTTTTGTTCTGCTTCCTGTAGAGCCAGGTGAAGTAGATAAGAACTTCAGTATTTGTCCCTGCTTCTGTTAGAGAAGGTTACCCCTACCTCCCACATGCTGGAGAGCTTCTAGATCTATCTTTAATCAGAATTATCAAGTACATACCTAAACTAGAGAGTAAATGGTTAATTTCTCATGTAGTCATTTTCCTTCAAAATACCCATTTGAGAAAAAAATGTATAGTGTAATGATGAAGAGTATAGATTTTTGAGTAAGGGTATAGATGCAGATTGAGCTTCAGGTACCTGCTTGCTCTTTGACCTTATGTGTCCCTTAGCCTGTCCAAGCTCTAGTTTCCTGAGCTCTAAAATAGCATTAGTGACATCAAAAGATTGTAATTTATACTTGTAAACTGGCAAGATTCTTCATCATGATCATGACCCACGTCATCATCATTTTCATCACACTTCTCTAGGCTTCCTAAAATTCTTTCAGTTTAATCAAGGCAGCAGAAGTCTACATATTTGGATTTGCACAATCTTAATGCCCTTGGAGAATCACTTTCACAGAATTTTAAAAATAGAATGTCTGAAAAATCAGTAAAGATCAGTATGAGGAATAGCAGTATCTTGGCCTGATGCTAAGATGTTTCTAAGGACTCTGCTCATTATACAGTGCTTTAAAAGTGACTGGTATACATCCTCCTCTCACATCACAAGAAGTGTGTGTGTTGCCACCCTTGATTTTCACTCTGGCTTCATGTGGCTTATGTTAAACGACTGTGTGGCTTTCTTGACTGGCATATTCGCAGTTTTATTCCCTTTGCTCAATCCTTTCTCTCTCCTTTGTACTTTATACTGCTCTTTCAGGAGGGTTCAGGTTTTGTCCCATATTTAGGAAGATGAATTTAGAAAGACTAAGGCAGTTAAAAGCATGGGACGTTGGAACTAGACTGTAGGGGGTCAAAAAAAGTATGGCCACTTAATAGCTGATTGGTTTGGGGCAAATTAATAATCCTTCCTACTGGTTTTCTTATCTGTCAAATAGGTGTGATCTCAAAGGATTAGGGTGAGAATTAAGTCAGTTACTACACATGCCAGAGCGTTATTGGAAAATGTTAACCATTCAATATATATTAACTGCCATTAATACGGTGTTCAAATAGGCACCATGCAAACAAAAAATCTAGCATAATCAATGAAACAGAAACATTTCATTGATCATAATAGATACTAAAAAAAGAAGAACATGAGGTTCACCCTCAAATATATTGAAATTTAACTGGTGAAGTAATTCAGCTTATTAAAGAACTTTTTAAAGAAAACTAGAGAAGAACTCTTTAGGGGGAAGACTATGTTAATGAGTTATTTTTAATGTTCTGAAGGTGGACCAACATGGTACTGGGAGACAATATGCTTCTCTGCTGTTTAAGGAGGCTTAAAGATGTCTTAAGGAAAATTAGAAAAATTATTTGAGTCATAAAGATGATATCAAAATGATTACAATCAAAATTATATCAAAATATTTATATCAAAACAATCATAATATTTGTCAGTAATGGACTACATCTGCAGGTTCTATATGTAATATTGAGAAGCCATTTAACCACTCGGTGGAGACATAACAGAATATTCTATGTCTAGCCTTATTTCTGTTTTTCCAATTACTATACATTCCTTTGAAGCTTGCAGTCAAGATATGCAAGTGCAGTCTATCCTTGCTATTGATTTAAATATTGTATTCTATTCTCACTTAAGTAGGAAAATGTTATATATAAAGTATATAAAATGTCAAACAAAACATATACATCGTATTCCATTTTATAGTTATACTTTTGCAGTGTATACTATTGAAGTGAGGTTTTTTGTTTGTTTTGTGAGACAGAGTGTTGCTATGTTGCCCAAGTTGCAGTGCAGTGGCACAATCTCAGCTTGTTGCAACCTCCCCACCTCCTGGATTCTAGTGAATTTTTTTACTCATGCCTCAGCCTCCCCAGTAGCTGGGATTACAGGCATGCACCACCATGCCCAGATAGTTTTTATATTTTCAGTAGAAACGGGGTTTCACCATGTGGACCAGGCTAGTCTTGAACTCCTGAACTCAAGCTGGGATGACAGGTGTGAGCCACTGCACTCAGCCAAAGTGAGTTATTTCAAATGAAACTCTAGGAGTTAATTTGGTTATAAGATGACATAAATATTTATAAGGACAAAGAGGTATGCTTTTTTCAAACTGAAGCTTAAAAAAATATCAAAATGACGAAAATTGTGCCCACTCAATGCAAGTACACCTCCCAAACTGTTTAACATTACATAACTTGTATTCTTGCCATAGTTCTACAAGAAATTATTGTCTTTAAATTGTAACATTAATGTTGCTAATGGGATTCTATTCAACAATCACTCACTTTTCAGAAATAAACACACCTAATGAGAGAATTAGAGTATTCCATAAGCAACATCAAAAGTTACATGTTGTATAAAACCCAACAGCATTTGAGATCAATAAAATACAAAGAAAACTTAGAAACTACTTAGAAACCAAAATTTAGAAACTAATTTTCACAAGATTTTTTTTTCCTGGTTTTTAAAAAAAACCTCTCCATTTATTTTAGAAATATTTTGAATATGGCAGTTCCCAACACATATTTTCCAAGGATGTTACCCTTTTTTAAAATATGCATATTGTTGAGGTAGAATTCAGTCACAGAAAGTGCTCCTGATTCAGGTTTACTCAACTCTGGAGGTATCTGCTCTCTAGGGAGTGCCAGGGCTGTGGACCTTGAGCACTGGGTGGAGAATACATGAGAATCAGGTCACAACAGGCTCATGTAGAGAGTCCAGGCAGTCCTTTTGATTGTGTTTGGCAAAACATACTCTCCCACATTTAATTCTTCCAACTACAACCAAAAGTAAGCTCTAAATATAGCTAGTGATGGAAAAAAATTATTATTTTGCCAAAATTAAAGCAGAATCTTTAGGTTTTAGCATGAGAAGAAAAAAAGCATACTTTGTGTATAATAATGAAAAAAGTTCTATTATCTTCCTGAAATATAAAGTTTGCTAAAATACAGGTTATAGATATATTGTGTATAACAGTGTATGTTCTAACACAACAGCATATCTAGCTGAAACACAATCATATAAGATAACCAGTTGAAGTAGAATTTAAGAAATAAAATAATACACCCATTTCATACAAAATGTAGTTTAAATGATGCTTAAATTAACAAGAATAACTTAATAAGTGGAAACATAATTAACTACCATCATTACCAAATAGTCACCTGTTGGCTGTTGTCTGAACACCTGTTGGTTATGTTATTCATTTACATTCATAAATATTTTATTTTATTATGAATATTTATATTCATAAATATCCATAATATTTTCTTCTCCTTTTTTTTTTTTTTTTTTGAGACAGAGTCTTGTTCTGTTGCCTAGGCTGGAGTGCAATGGCACGATCTCGGCTCACTGCAACTTCCACCTCCCAGGTTCAAGTGATTCTCCTGTCTCAGTAGGTGAGTAGATGGGATTACAGACATGCGCCACCACACCCAATTAATTTTTGTATTTTTAGTAGAGACAAGGTTTTGCCATGTTGGCCAGGCTGGTCTCAAACTCCTGACCTCAGGTGATCCGCTTGCCTCGGCCTCCCAAAGTGCTGAGATTACAGGCGTGAGCTACCATGCCCAGCCCTTTATTCAATTATTTAACTGCTGTTTATTTCATGCATATTATATGTTAGATAGAGTACTTACCTCTAGGAATAAATAAATAAGGCATAAGATCCTTGCCTTTGTGATGGAATTACTACTTTCTCTGTATTTAAAAGGTGTGAAAACTGAGACCTATAGTGGTTAAATGACAGTAAGTAAAAGGTAGAGATGGGATCCCAATCCATGGTGCCTGAACTCAAAGCCTATATTTTTGTAAACTGACAAGACAAAGAGGTGAAGATTATCCTTCAATTTCCCTTATTTTCTATCAAGATCTTGGACATTTATTCAGTCCTGTGAATTCTCTCTCTCTCTCTCTCTCTCTCTCTCTGTGTGTGTGTGTGTGTGTGTGTGTGTGTGTGTGTGTGTGTGTCTGTTGCCCTATTTTTTTTTTGACTGGAACAAACTTTGCGAATTTAGCAAGGAAGAAAAATACATATTTGAACCTAATAGTTCATATGAATGCTTCTTGTTACAGACAACTTTAAGGCAGTGTTCTAAAGAGACCATGACTCTCAATATCGAGATATTTATAAAAGGAAGGGTAAAGACTCTTTCACAAGAAGGAAGCAACACTTATCCATCAAATATCCTTTTCTTTTCTCTCAGTACATGATGTTTTCATTCAAGGAAAGCTTTAATTTGATTACAATAATGTCAACCAATCTTGACAGGAACTTTTCCAAAATGCCCTTTAATGTGAAGTATTTGTCAGCATTGTAGAACACGGCCAAATATTACCCTGTATTTAAGGAGATCAATAATAGGGTAATACTCTCTGATGGTAGACCATACTAGAGAAAACACCACGTCGTAGCTTTACTTTTCCTACAAATAGAAGTCTTCGCCCACATTGTGAATTAGAAGTAGAATGGTGCTTTTCCCTAAAAATTTTAAACATGAAAATTTTACTAACGTAATACATGACTCAAATACGGTTGAGATGTTGTTCCAATACAGATTTAAGCTCAATGCTGTACAAGTCAGAAATGTGCTTCCTAAGAGATTCGCAGAATAGTATCTCAGAAGGTCATCACTGGGGAGAAAAATAGAGATAAAGACTTGACCCATCAGAGGAAGAGCTGAACTCTACCCGAGGCTGCAAATACAATCTTCATAAGGCTATCCAGTGATCTATCAGTTTGATTAACGCTTATTCTCTTTTTTTTCTTGATGCTCCTTATTTACTCATATGGATGAAAATATTGCAGTTCCTTAGCATTTATTATTTTATCACATGCTTTCTAACAGTTGTTTGTAAAATATTTATTATTATACGTGTAATGTGGCAGAGATATACTTTAATTCATTTTGTTGCTTATGTAATTTTTACCAAAATGCTTATTTTATTTCGTTGACTCTATGCAGATATGTTTAAATATAATGAATATTATCATCTGCTCTCTAGGAACCACTACTTATACTATACTCATATTTGTTTTTATCGCTTTATCAATTATTTAGTATGTTTTGTTACTATCTTCATAACAATATTTATCAATTCCAGCATTGTTTAAAGCTGTGATATTTTACACTTTATTTCAAGGTTGGCAGAATATTACCACATTTTCAGAACTTATAAATTCCTACTGAATTCAATTATACAATTTACTTTATTTCTGTAAATTGTCACCCTACCAACACTGTTACATCATTGAACCACTTGAAAATCACATTTCAATATATGATTTTTAAAAACCCATATGGCATTGATATAGATCAAATGCAGTAGCATTTCTCAGTCTAAACATGTACAATAATGTTTAACCATACCTTTTTAGTAGGCATACTCAGCTGTGAATATGACTGTTAATTACTAGGTTCTCACAAACAATCAAAAGCCCAATTGGAATAGTCCCCTCTGCCACTATATTTTAAACTTGCACAACATCATTTATTGCTATAAGCTGTGCTGTTCAATATGTTAGCCACTAGTCACATGTACATATTAAACACGTGAAATAGTAATTTCAGGAACATATTGCTTTATGTTTAAATAATTTAATTCAGGGGTTGCTATGGTTTGAATATATACTATCCAAAATTTCAAATTTAAATGTTGAAACTTAATGTTCAATGTGATGTATTAAGAGGTAGGGACTTTAAAAAGTGGTTAGGCCATGAGGGCTCCTCCCCTTGTAAATGGGATTAAGGGGATTAAGGCTTCATGGAGCATTTGGATTTCTTGCCCTTCAGCCTCCTGCCACGTGAAGACCCAGTGTTCCTCCCCTCTGGAGGATGCAGCAAGAGTACCATCTCGGAAATGGACAGCAGCCCTCAGAGACAATTGAACCTGCTGGAGTCTTGCTCTTGGACTTCCAGCCTCCAGAATTTTGAGAGAGTAAATTTTTGTTCTTCATAAATTACTCACTTTGCGGTATTTTGTTATGGCCACACAAAATGGACTAACACAGGTGTCAAAACAAGAAACCACCCTTCTCTTTTGCTTTGTATCTGTTAGTAGCATGGTTTTACATATTCTTGGATGACAGACAACTTTGAAAGAAAAACAATCAAAACTCTAGGCCCTGCTCAGAAAAAAAAAATGTGTTTATGAACATGCATATAATGTTGCAGACAATGTTAGGGTTCACAGACCTTCTGCAGCCGAATAGTGGATCCAAGTCAAGAACTACTATAAAAGTTATTTTGCTATGCAGCAGCATTCTGTATGAAAGCCTTTTGGAAAAAAAAAAAAAAAAAGAAAGCCTTTTGGGACATCAGAACCATGGGCAGGGGGAACCTGAACAAGGAGAGCCAACATGGATTAAAATAATCAGTGTCACGAGGTTGGGTTGAATGCAGCAGCAACTGGAACCCAAGAACCAGCATGAGGGTTACACACAACACGGCAGGCACTATGAAATTCCAGAATCTAGTCCTGTAGGTTCAAATGATAAAAGCTTTTAGACCTGGCCTCTATCAGAGATGAAAGGTTAAAAGAAATTAAAAAACAAACAAACAAAAACGAGTTCTGTTTTCTCCTAGATAGAGCATAACAAGAATTGTAAAGTCCTGGTCAAACTGGCTAGTGTTTAATGTGGTGCTATAATATCTATGAGGAATCTCAGGGTGATTGGATTACTATTTCAGAGGTTAAGGAGAGAAACAGCTGAAAACATACCCTGCAGAGAAACAGTTGTGCACAGAGTCTAGAATCTGTCATATTATCCTAAAGAGCTGAACGTGATGATTGTAGTGTACTCCAAGAACCCAAGACATTATCCCAATTCTACAATTAACTTACCTAAGACCTTTGAAATATCATTGAAATATCTAGTAATCATAGTTTTCTTAAAAGTGTAGCTATACGGTAGTGTGCAAACCCTGGAGTTGGCCTGCCTGGGTTCAGAGTCCCGTTCAACCAACAACTGGCAATGTGACTTCAGACCTTACCTTCTGGAAGCTATTTACAAACCTATAACATAGAAATGATAATAGTACTCAACCCACAAAGAATTTGAAAGGTTAAATGAGAATATATTTAAAGTATTTAGAGCAATGCCTGACACAAAGTATGTGTTCATCCAATGTTAGATTTCATACATATATATATATACACACACATATAATGTTTTGCCCAGTAGATTCTTCTTGTTCTGTCAAGTCTTTGAAACGGCTAATCATGCATCAATTCTAAATTTTCAGGCGTTTTAATCTGATAACGGACACATTAGGGTCCTGTAGTGTTCAAGGATCTGGATTCTGTGGCACACGATTCTCATATGACAGAGGAGCTGTGCTGAAATATGATCATTTCACGTTGATGATAACAAATGTAGAAACATGTCATCTAGGTGATTTTACATCACAAACAGACTATTTGACATCTAAAACTGCAAGATTTTAAAATAGGTCTGAATGACAAACACAAAGGAAACAAGCCAATCTCATTATCATAGTCATAGCTTATGCTTGGCAACAATTAGACAGTAGCCTGTCTTAGAGAGTAGCACATTTTCACAAGAAATTTTCTTAAAATTTTGTAAGACTAAAACACAAGCATTATCATAAGAAAAAAAAATTCCTGAGGAGATCCCATGACTTTCATTGTGCAGTAGAATATCAAAATTATTCTTTCTGTGGAAAAATGGAAGATATAATAATCCCTAGAGACAATTTATTTTTCGGTAATGTTATGTTCTGCCATCGTTATATTTTCCCTATCTTCATTTCCCAGCATGTATATTTTAGTGCATAAGATTGGATACCTGGGGCTGGGCGTGGTGGCTCACGCCTGTAATCCCAGCACTTTGGGAGGCCAAGGCAGGGGCATCATGAGGTCAGGAGATCAAGACCATCCTGGCTAATACGGTGAAATCCTGTCTCTACTAAAAACACAAAAAATTAGCCGGGCATGGTGGCGGGAGCTGTAGTCCCAGCTATTCGGGAGGCTGAGGCAGGAGAATGGCGGGAACCCGGGAGGCGGAGCTTGCAGTGGGCCAAGATCGCGCCACTGCACTCCAGCCTGGGGGACAGAGCAAGATTCTGTCTCAAAAAAGAAAAAAAAGATTAGACACCTGGGTAACCATCTATATAATGCATTCTATGTCAAGCTCATTATTGATAAACACTAATTTAATTTCATCAAATAATCATAATTCCAATGATAATACACTTTCTGAAGTTTTTTCAGAATATTTGTTATATTCTTATCTCCCAGGAGGGATACAACTTCAGGTAAGATGTTATGAACAGTTTTAAACGAGTCATATCAACAATAGATATATTAAATCCCATACATTGTAGCATTTCATGGAGAAATTGAAGCCCAAATTTAATCGGTCTTTTTAAAATCCTTTGTAAGAGGCTTTAATCCCAAATTGAAATCTTACTTTGCTATCTCCTTTTGTGCTATGATCTGAACTGAAAAACTAATATTTGTATCTTGCCCAGTTTTTCTAATTCTATTTATTATGTTATTCAGCATTTTTTTCTGTAAATAATTACCCATTTGGAATGCCAATTATTAAGTTTTTCCTTTTTCATAGTGCCCATATTGGTGGTTTGTTTGTTTTACGTGTATTACTTCTTTGCCAACTAAATTAGGATCTCCTAATTGGAAAAGCAACTTTTAAACATAATGTTGAGCCACAACATCTATAAAGGTACAAGATATGTTATAATAGCTCCATTAACTATTTCAGCCAAGATTGATGGTTATAATGTATAAAATGCTCTAATTTCCCAGAAGTAAAATTAACACTAAACACTAAGCTATTGCCTACCTTAGCTCTGCATTACTGGTAGCCAATTTATTCCACCTGTCATATGATGAGTTACAATTACTTAAGAGGCTAGCATTCCACAATGAGAATACGAAATATCCACCAATATTCAAGACAGAATAACAGGCACATAATCTTATGAATGTGCTACAGTTCTCGAAAATTCTGAAAAAAAAACCTTGATAAATGTAATGAGATATGTTAGTAATAATGTAATGATATACTATAAGGTTTTTACAGTTTAAAAATTCCTAAGTATAAGAAAATAAAACATAAAATGTAATTATGCTAACAAATTAAATAATAGCACAGATCTGTCAAAAACTCTAATCCCGACGCACCATTTGGTCATTTCACACGTGGGTTTATTTCACGTTGTGCGTATGTATGTGTTCTGCTGGTGTGTGTGCCACATGTTCATGAGCTGGTTGGGGAGGGTAGTGGAAGTAAAACCTTTTTTTAATTTGAAGATTGATATTTAAGAGTCTACAGAAAGCATGATATGTGTTTTTCAATTAAATAACACTTTCCTTGGAAATACTACAGAACTATCTTATTGACAATACATTTTATTTGCATTTGGGAAGTAAGAAAAATTGTATCATCTGCTTTGACTCATTGCTTTAGGTGTTCTACTCACCTATGGTGCAAAACTCAAATGATTCCTAAAGACCATTTACTCATCAAAAGTAAGAATCATGCCTTTTTGTGCCTACAACTGTATTTCCAACACGTAGCAGGGTTCTTAAATAGCATTCAATAAATATTTTATTTAGTCAAAAACAGAACACTGAATGTATGAAACACCTTATTTTAAATAATTTTACACAAATATTCATTGTATGTCAAGTAATATGGATATGTGTATAAAGCATCAATAAAAATAAATATTTTTCATATCACTCAGATTTCTGCAAATTTGTAACAGTGGAGAATGAGGGCTTCGGGACTTTCGTGCCTCATAGATTTGAGTTCCAATTCTTTTTCTGGAATTGAGAAAACATCAGCTCCTTAAATGTCTGGGTTTATCCTCATCTGACAAAAAGAGACTAAATTCTTTTCAAAGAGCTCGTGATAGGATTGGAGTGTATCATAGAGGGTTTACGAAAGCCCGTCAAATGATAGATACCGTTTTCCCATGTTATTATCTTTCATATCCAAGCTGATATTTTAAATAAAAGGTCTGGCATTTCAGATTTTTGACAACAATAACTGACAAAATTAGTACAAAATTTGTTTTTCAAACAGAATTTTTTAAAAACTGGGATAGATTTTAGAACATTATTTGGTCCAAACTCATGTATGTAAATAGGCAATGGGTAAACCAGCTATAAAAATAAATCCTTTTGAAGATATGCAGATAGACAGATACTATGCTGCTTTTTCCTTGTTCAAAAATGACTCCCTACATTTCAAATCCCCTAATTGGTTATATACTGTCAGAGAGCACAAATAAGCAGTCATTGTACTCAAAACAACAGCAGTAATAATGGTAATAATTTGAAGAGAATAATGAGTTTATTATTTTTTGTCCTACTATTGGAAAATTCCAAATTGAATTTACCCTCTGCTAACTGGTAATGTTATGCTTCCCCTTTATATTATGAATTTGATGATGGAAATGGTTCAATCTCATCTCAGGTTTTCAATCACTTGATTTCCCTTAATAAGAATCAAATTATAAGGGTAATGGCTTTTGCTAATTTCAGTGTTTTTTGGCAGAGTGACACTACCTTGTTATAATCCAAAAGTTCAGTTAGGATCCTACGAATTGCTTTTCGAGAGAACACTTGTGCATAATGCCAAAATCCACCCCAAAATAAATGCATATCTCATTTAAAAAATACTTTTTTGGTTTGGATGTTTTTGAATGATAACGGTAACACAACCTTTTCATGTTTCTCCTTTTATTTAGTCCACATAGTGACTATGACATAATGAGACCTTTTCTTTAAAATTACCATTATCTGCATAAGATTATCTAAATCCTTCCAGCTCTTCTACATCAATGAAATTACAACTTCAAATCTACATGAAAGTAATATCCCTTACTTTCCTTTCTCCCCTTATTATTATATATTCTTGAGAGTCTACTATATAGGAGAAGTGCTCCAACACACATAAGAAATCTTCCTGACACCAAAGCATTGGAACCTAATGGAGATACCACAACTGAAGGCACCATTTCTAAGTGTTTTGTAGAACTGTAAATTCCCTAAGAAACCTTAAAGCTTCCAAATCTGACTTATGTGAACAAAAAAAGAGAGATGATCATTAATTTCTGCTTATATTCTATTACTGCCATAATATACAGACAGTTCAGGGAGCTTCATGCATTCATGTAAAAATGGTTGATAATAAGATAGAAGGAATCTGAGACAGTAGATGTCTTTATGGTGATGAGCCACATGCCTGCTCTGGTTGACCTATCTTCCTCCTCCAGACATTATGGGAAAGAGAAGTAAATTTCTATCTCGCTTGATCTACTCTATGTGAGTGTCTTGTTACCTCTGTTTCAGGCTATATGAGTGTGCTTCTAATTCTTGATGCTGAAAACTTTTCAGCCAATGAAATTTTCATCTCTACTTCCACCACCCAACTACTGGATTATAGTCTTTGTAGATCTAATGGCATTTTTCCCTTCTTCACTCGGAAAATTCCTACGTAAACCTCAAATATTACATCCTGTTAGAAATCTTCCCCAACTCAATCAAAGTTTTTCACACAATCCACTGAGTTCCCCAAGGACCAGTTATTTGAGAAACAACTGGTCCTTAGGGAGTTGCAAAACAAATTTCAGAGATATAGTCTCAGAAAGGTTGAGAAGGATAATTTTTTTTTTTTTTTTTTTTTTTTGAGATGGAGTCTTACCCTGTCGCCCAGGCTGGAGTGCAGTGGTGTGATCTTGGCTCACTGCAACCTCCGCCTCTCTGTTTAAGCGATTCTCCTGCCCCAGCCTCCCGAGTAGCTCGTATTACAAGTGTGTGCCACCACATCAGGCTAATTTTTGTATTTTTAGTAGAGACAGGGCTTCACCATGTTAGTCAGGCTGGTCTTGAAGAGAAGGACACATTTTTTAAATTACATAATTAAGAGAGACCTTGTGCTATAAGAGAAAGAAGACTGACAATAATTAAAAAGCCAGCATAATATTATAAGTTGTACTAGTTTGGAAAAAGCACAACTCCCTCCCTTGTTCCTTAATTTAGCTTTGTTGTTATGACACATAATATAAACTGCAGTATTCCATGTAAGTGAAGCACAACCCAATTATTTACCTGAATAAAATAATTAAAGCCAAACAAAATGGAAAACATATTTGCCATCTAATCTCTCCATGTTGGATGTTTAGGTTTCATGAGGTTGTCTTACAGAAGAAAGAATCAGAATAGTAAGACAAAAATAGTTCTAAGTTAAGAAGAAATGCCATTCTGTGAAGTTTATGAATTAAGTTGGACAATGATTAGTTCCTCAAAAGAGGAAAGTTATATATAAACTAATAAGTCTTATATTATAGTAAGGCAAAACCAAAAGACAAACAAGCGAACAATAATAAGCAAAAAGCAACAATTTTGAAAAAGTACACAGATATGGCCATCTTAGAAATATATTTTATCCAATATTTCACTGACTATTGAAAGTTATACAAGAGTATTTGCATCAATCAGAATATGCTAAAAAAGAAAAGTCGTGTCTTTAAAATAAATGATTTTCTTGGAAGAATAGAAAATAGCCAAAATTAAAAGCAGTTACCATGAGACTTTTTTTTTCTCTGTGATAGAAAAAACATTAGGAAGGAAAGAAAATAATAAAGTCCAAAAACTGAGGATGAGATATCTAACTTCTTAACAGCTTAATTCAATTTGATCATGTTCACATTTAACAATTCATTGAACTCATGGAGTTTCAGCTTAGCGTCACGTATGTTGAAACCGTAAGAAGCCTTACAGGAAGCCCAAACATCTCCAAATTATGGAAGTGCATAGGCTGAAGAAGATGTGACTTCTTTATAAAACTCAACACTGCTTTTAAAAGATGTTATAATTGATGTAATCACTTACTTTCCATGTTCTCCTTATTAGGACCCGTGGGAGATTCCTGTTCCTAATATCAAGAAAATAAGCATTCATATTCTTTGTGACTGGTTGATTTGTGGTCTGGAAGATATTTTAAACTTGTGTAATTTCACCAGAATTTCCTTTTTTGCATTGGCTGCTAGAAATCTTGAAACAAAAATTATGATCTATTTATAGCAAGGGCATATAACATTATGTTATCTTTTTAGCCCAGTTGCTGGCACTTTTGTTTTGTTTTCAAGACCATTTTTCTTTCTTTTTACACTTTTATATTTAATTACAGATCTTTCCCAACATCCTTTACCAAACAAGGGCAAGAGTGAATAAATGAAGGAAAGAATACTCAATTTTAAATGGCACATCTGGGCCCAGAGTGCAAATATTCTGTCTCCAAAATAAGTGCTTGTGTCTTCTCTACATTATTTAGCATCTCTACTTAAAATTGGATACATTTCACTTTGCATCATTGAGAGTTGTAAGAATGACTTATCCTTTATCAAAAAAGAAAAAAAAAATGGTTTTGAGGAAAATTGCTTTCTAAATTCAGGTCCTTTTTAAAAATCAACAAGTGTCTACTATTGGTAATGAAGCATTCCATATATCTCTATGTCTGTCTATCTATCTATCTATCTATCAATCATTAAGATATTTTAAAGAAAACATTTAAAGGTACTAATACTATTTCAAATTTTATTTGGTAATTTTCACTCAACAAATCTTTCCAAAGACACACAATAAAAATAGAAAGAAAGAAAAAATAACTATTTCAGTCATTCTGAAATTTTTAGATAGCTAATCTCTGGCTATCTAAAAGTTTAGCACACCACATAACAGCCCTCTAACAGAAAAGCAAGATAATATCATAGAGAAAAAAAATAATCAACTTCTATGGCAGAATAAAAGTAAAATGTAAGGATTTTTTTTTTTTTTTTGAAATAATTTGGGCTATGGATAGACCTGTCATAGACAACCACCTATTTTCGAAGCCCTTCTGAAGAATCCTTAATTGGTATAAGACCATAGCCAAGAACTGTGGTTAGTGTACTATACTCAAGTAATTAAACCATCCTCTAAAAGTTTTGAGGCCTCCTATTTAGAACTGAGCAATGGAGAAGATTTTGTAGTTTGATGAATGAATAACTAATGAGACCAGTTAACATTTTAGAGTGGTTTCTTTGTGTCAAGCCCTGCAGCAATTGCATTATCTCTAATCTTCTCAAACCTAAAAGGCAGTAATATAATTATTCTCACTTTTATAGATGAATAAACTGAGGTTTAGGAAGGCTTGTTTAAGGTCATAAAGCCAGTTAGCGTTGGCAGTTAGTCTGCCTCCAAACACCACACTCTTAAGCCCTATCCTATATTACCATCTGTGCTTATATATGGTAATATTCATAATGTGTGGCTAACATTTGATATTACTGGTATTAAAGTTCATTGATATTCTTAAAGACCTTCTTCAGGCTGAGCATGGTGGCTCACGCCTGTAATCCCAGCACTTTGGGAGGCTGAGGCGAGCAGACCTCCTGAGGTCAGGAGTTTGAGACCAGCCTAACCAACATAGTGAAATTCTATTTCTACTATAAATACAAAATTAGCTGGGTGTGGTGGCACATGCCTGTAATCCCAGCTACTTGGGAGGCTGAGGCAGTAGAATAGCTTGAACCTGGGAGGTGGAGGTTGCAGTGAGCTGAGATCGCACCATTGCACTCCAATCTGGGCAACAAGAGTGAAACTCTGCCTCAAAAACAAAAACAAACAAACAAAAATTTAAAAACTTTGAAAGACTAGCCGTACAAATGCTATATACAGGGAAACATTGATTAAAATATAAAATATTTATGCTGGAGTCCACTATTCAGTCTTTAATTTCAAATTAAGTAAATAAAAATATCCTACCAAATATAAGTTGTATAGGTAAAAGCAGTATCATTCAATTTTCTAAATAGGACGAAAATGAACAGAGGCTTCCAAGTCCACCTTTGCAAACCATATCTAGTACATCTATATACCATATCTAGTATTACCCACACTTCACATATTTTTATATAAGCACTGCCAAGAGACTACAACATTTTTTAAAGGTGGTGGTAAAACTGCAAACTTTGGAAAGAAGAATTTTATTACCTATCCATAAAATTCAAGTTTACAAGAGAGTTGGAATATATTTATGCTATGGTAACTTGATCATGCATAAAAGGGGTGATACACTCAGTGACCCACATTACTTTAATTAAAAAACTGGTTGGGGTTACTTCAGGTTGGAGAAAAGCATAGAAATAGAAGTCACAAGGGAAGATTTATATTCTTGATAGTACCACTAACAGGAACTCTGCATAATATAAAGATTGTTTTATTTCCATGTCAGAAAGCAATCAATATAAACTAAATGTGAGATGTAAAATACTGTTATTAGAAGGAGGAAATTGTATTATTCATTCATAAAATTTCTTTCAGGGCTAACTCAGAAGTTCCTATTCAATGATTTCCACAAACTTATAAAATTTTATCTCAAAGCAATGAATGCATGCAGCAATAGAAATTATTTTTCTTAACATAGAAGTGAGGAGTCCCCCAATGAGAACTATATTTTACAAATTATTACATGAAATATCATAGACTGAAGCCCGAGGGAAGGGAACGTTGACTAAGAGACTTGGATTGGGCACACTCTTGCAAATAATCGAAATGTTGCCTTCTAAAGCAAGAACCAAGCAAAATAAAGGAGGGAAAGAAAAGTGGAAATAGATTTAACTAGTGAAACAGAATTATGAAAATCAGAAAAATTACTCTATACCCGGATCCACTAATAGTCAAAACACCTTACACTAGGATAGTCAAAACACGTACACAAAATGTGCATTTTGCACATTACATTCATTATTTGATTTTCATAACAACATTCAGAACTGCAAAAGACAGATAATCTCACCTGCATTTTACAATTCAGAAACAGCCTCCAAAGAACTCAGATGGCCCCCTCACCTCAATGCAAATTTACAAATGGACAGAGGAGACCTTCAAACCTACAATTGCTATTTCAAGTCAAGAATGCTTCCCAAATCATACACTGTCTCATCAACACAGTCTAATGTTAAAGAGAGGAGAACTGGTTTTGGAAAATGAGATGTTAATCAACATTTTTCAGCCTGTGGTGTGTAATAATAAAGACTTATCTTCAAGAAACCTATGGCGGGTTCAAGAGAGTAAAAATATCTGATAATAAAACAAAATGGAATATAGGTGAATATAAAATTTAATATTGTTCATAATTATAAGTTATGTCATAATAGACTATTAAAACAATTTAAGCAATTATTTTTTATTTAAGCTGTTGTGGATTAAGATCAAACCAGTTTCTTGCTTGCCTGTAATTAGAAAATAGACAATCCTGCATTGGAATTGATCCATTTCCTACACTTAAGTCAATTCCAACTTCAACAAACACTTCTGTCGCATGTGGTAACATCCTATCACACGGCAGGAACTTTGCAAAGAACTGAGAACAAAAGGTAATACAAGAATTACCACTCTCATAAAGTACAGTCAATTGATTCTAAATTTTGTATATACCAGTTTAATAATAAATTTGTGGCATGTTAACAAACCACAGAAAAGAACATTCTATCCAAACATTAGAGATGGCTATTTCCAAAAATATTTTTCACTTACTTCACCATTACTATTTCTAATGTGTATCTCATTCTATTCTCTTTCTTCCCAGATTTCACTTCCAAGTAATAATGTTGATTAGTTTTTCATTCATGAGCACTAGCTCTACCACTATTATTCTTTATTTCTTTTCTTTTCTTTTTTTTTTTTTTTTGAGATGGAGTCTCGCTCTGTCACCCAGGCTGCAGTGCAGTGGCCGGATCACAGCTCACTGCAAGCTCCGCCTCCCGGGTTCCCGCCATTCTCCTGCCTCAGCCTCCCAAGTAGCTGGGACTACAGGCGCCCGCTACCATGCCTGGCTGATTTTTTGGGTTTTTTTTAGTAGAGACGGGGTTTCACCGTGTTAGCCAGGATGGTCTTGATCTCCTGACCTCATGATTCGCCCGCCTCGGCCTCCCAAAGTGCTGGGATTACAGGTGTGAGCCACCGCACCCGGCCCTCTACCACTATTATTCTACCGATTCTACTACTAATAATTCTATTATTACTGATTTTCTTTGATATTAGGCAATATTGATAACATAAAAACGGGGTGGAAACGACACCTACAATTACTTCCTTTGCGAGCACAAATACATACGGACCCTTCTGGGTGCTTTCCTTTTAAAATGAAATGGACCTACCCATTTTAGGTGTGACATCTACTTTCTAAAATTAAAAAAAAAACTATATAGATGTTTCAGAAAAGTTTGTAACTGTCACAATTACAATGCAACTTGTTTAGTCCATCAATATAAACATACTTTTATTGGTCAAAAATCTCTGGATGGTAATATTTGTGAATTATTCTTAAAACCGTGCCTTACAACTTGGTAGAAAATTAAGCCAAAACACAAGACAGAATGACCAAAACCACCAGATGTTTTCATAGAAGGCAGACACTGCTCTAATGAATTTCATCCCCATGGAAAATCCCACCCC
This sequence comes from Macaca nemestrina, assembly GCF_043159975.1. Taxonomy (NCBI): domain Eukaryota; kingdom Metazoa; phylum Chordata; class Mammalia; order Primates; family Cercopithecidae; genus Macaca; species Macaca nemestrina. The sequence goes on along the minus strand of NC_092128.1, from coordinate 158,973,361 downwards.
ATTTTATAAGGTTCATAATCTGTTCCCTAAAGGAACGGAAATATTGAGATTGCTGACCTAACAGGCAGCACATAACTCCACATTACGAAAACAATTTGTTCAATTATTTTTTCTTCGAAATACCATACTTTGCTAATAATAGGTTCTACCATGGTTTGTCTTTCTTAATTTTAAAAGTTATATTTCCTAAAATTGAAAAGATACTAAAAACGTTTAAAGAAGTAAACAAGGCACCCATATCATACATATTCTTACCATCTAGAGTTAACCATCAATAATATCTTAGCATATTTTTATTAGTATTCTTCCTTGCTTTTTCTACTAGGAGTCATGCTCACTGCAAAAAAACTCAAAAAATTATTTGTCCGGAAATAAAAAGTACAGCAAAATATTTTTAAACACACAAAATGCTAACAAAGAAATAACTGGAATTGATATGAGGGGAAATTCATTTCAGGCATTTTTCTGTGCATAGATATGGATGGATGGATGGATGGATGGATGGATGGATGGATGGATGGATGGAAAATGATATATTTATGAATATTTAATCATTATAAGCCCTGTTGTAAAAGTCTTAAATTTAATTTTTATAGATTATAACAAAATAAAACTGAAGTAACACTAAAGATAGTGGTGAATTTCTAATATTTCTTTACCAACAAAGGTATGATTTCTTTAAATTTTCTTTTTGCTTAAGAAATTATTAAAAATATTACGAAGTTTTGTCATTTTCCATCTTAAAACTCTATATTACAGGGTATAATTCTGTAGGATCCTGTAAAATATGAAGACATTAGCAGTTTACCTGTCCCTGCCTCACTTCTTTGTATTTCCTAATTTTAAAATGAATATTCTTATACTTATCTTCTTTAGGTTTAAACTTCTGTACACCTCTGTTACAGTATTTTTTTTTTTTTTTTTTTTTTGAGACAGAGTCTCGCTCTTTGGCCCAGGCTGGAGTGCAGTGGCACAGTCTCGGCTCACTGCAAGCTCCGCCTCCTGGGTTCAGGCCATTCTCTTGCCTCAGCCTCCCGAGTAGCTGGGACTACAGGCTCCCGCCAACAGGCCCGGCTAATTTTTTTGTATTTTTGGTAGAGACGGGGTCTCACCGTGTCAGCCAGGATGGTCTCGATCTCCTGACCTCATGATCCACCCGTCTTGACCTCCCAAAGTGCTGGGATTACAGGCGTGAGCCACCGCGCCCAGACCTCTGTTACAATATTACCCTTGATTGCTAAGTATTAATTTTATATTTAAATATTTGCAAAGCTTACTATCTTTTTACTAGGCCTTTCTTTTTCTGCACTTTTTCTTTTGATTCAACTACTAATTGGCTTAATGTATTGTTACAATGATTTTAGAAACACTCTGGCACCACTACTATATATATAGAGAGAGAGAGTAAATAGAATGTATTATCTATATGTGTGTGTAAATATATGTGTGTATATATATATGTGTGTGTGTATATATATATTTTTATAATCATTTTAAAAGGAAACAAACTCCAAATACTAACACAAAGGAATGTGTTAAAATTGTGCTGTCAACTAATTTAAATTATGTAAATGCATTTTTTCTAGCTAATTTCAAAATAATTTAACCAAAGGGAATTCTGTGTGGACAAAGAATTTCTAATTTGATTTCAAAATGTAGTTATGTTAACAAACTATTTTTAAGAACAGCTTTGATAGCTATGCTGTATTGGTGTTGGAATTTTGTAATCTTCTACTCCTCTGAATTTAGAGAACACATGCAAAGTTACTATATCAAAATGATTTCTACTAATATTACAGATTTGCTTTTTAATAGATGTGCTAACTCTCATGTTTGGAGGGTAAGAAAGGCAACACTAGAGACATGACTACTAGAATGATACACAAAAAAGCACAAATGGGTTTTTGCATTTGTCACAGTTGATTCAAGAAGTTCCTCATCTCAACAGACTGCTTTCTTCAAATCTTCAAATGCACCCCACAGTAACTTAACCCAGAACAGGTGACAGACCCTGCCCCAGCGAGAAACTATGTCCTTCAGTTGATTTAACTTACTTGCAAAGGCTGATGACGGCAACCTAATACTCATACATTAGACCCCAGGTTACCAAATAAGAAACGAATTAGCTGTGACTTAGCAAGATCCTCATTTAAATTTCACAGCTCTGATTTTAAAATTATGTATTCTGGTTCAAATGGTGTTACGGTTTTGACAAGCTATATGACACTCTCAGCTACTCGCCCAGCAACATGATAGTCACATTAAAGCTCAGGATGAAATAACATGTCTGACAAAATGGATAACCCGTGACAAAACAACTCATTGGGAAATGTCACATTGAGCTTATGAATCACCTATCATCAGACATGCTTGGTACCCAGGAGGCTAGTGGTATCACCAGAAGAACATTCGCAACCAGGAATAATTAGGTTTCTCTAGAAGCAGTTTTCAGAGTAAGCTTTCAGACTGTCACAATTAAAAGCAAGCTTATTATTAGATATGGTAGCCTCATAAAATATGCCCTACAGAGTAAAGAACTGTTTAAATATCATATAGAAGTAAAGGGTTTTGGAAGTTTTCAACTTAATTAAAAAACCTGAAATTTACCTATCCTTGGAAGACAATAAATAATTGAAATCCCACATTCTGATCACTTAGAATATGGGGGTGGGGAAACACAACTGTTTACGGCTTTTTGTTCATAACTGGCATTGGCTCCCAAAGGAGAGAAGGCATTGGTTTCTGACACAAATAAAGGCAAAATCCACAAATCCAGCTTCACTTAATCCGTCCTCAAGATGTCAATAACAGAGACTGCTGCCACATGCAATCATATAATTCAGGGGTATGTGCTTAGCCACAGAGAAGCAAAGGTATGCACAAAAACTCCAAGGGCAGAGGAATGACAAAGAACTAGATATTTGATGTGCTATAAGGAACTTGGTACAGGGAAAATTTACAAACATGTGAAGATACACACACATACAGTTTGATTTAATGTCCATTATTTCTTAACTGGCCACTATTTAGAAATCGGTCAATCTCCTAAGTATGTTGTAAATGACAGGTAGACCTGTCATTCCATACATGTTTTAATGCAGTTAGATTAAGAAAACAAGAACACATTAGTATAATCAAACTGTGAACATTAGCTTTATAATAAAGCAATCAGTAGTAAGGAAGAATCTAGGAAATTTGCTAATGATTATCTTCAAAAATGTTCCCCTACTGTCTACAGACATGGCCAGCAAAGATATTTAGAATGAAGCAAAGACAATTTCAATTAATTATTTCTAATTTTTTAAACAGACCAATGAAAGACAGTTAAGGTTAATTTAGCTAACATCCCATGAATTCAGGGCTGCAAAAAGCTAAGGTGGAATTTTTATGGAGGGTTTGCTTTCTAGTAAGAAATCCATTAAGGCTTATGAAGTTTGCCTATTTCTTTTAAATGGCATCCTAAAAGCATTTTTTTAAGAAATCATTTTTATTCAAATACAAGCACCTTCCAAAGGAGACTAGCTTGCTAAGAATTTACTTATTCATATCTGAAAATACTTTTCTGACAAAAATTCTTAAATTCAATTACCATAAATTTAATATCCTGATCACTTATGCTGGAGGATATTTGTTATAATGCTAAGAGACAGTGTCCTGTGCACTTTTACTTAGCTTTCTTGCTTTTAAGGAATGTTTTCAGCTTAAATAGCAACTGTTAGCTTTAGAGATAAGTAATCATTCAAGACAGGACTGACAATTGATCCTATGGTTTATAGAAAAGGCTTTTACATGCCAAATCAGTGAATTCTTCAGTAAATTTTTCCCCCAGATTTTTACCTGTGTTGGTAAGAGACAAGGAAATTTGGCAACTGCATCAATATAAATTTGGTTTAATTTACTGACCAAGATACATTAAAAAGGTTTTCACTTACCTTGTGTAGCATTTCCATTTTGGTGTACTACCTCTTTCCCTCAAAATATCTCAGAAGATCACCTTTAGTAAATCAAAATGTACCCTTTTCTAGTCATACAATTTTACAATACAGATATTGAATGGACAAAGACAATAAAATCAACTAAATATGGCCATCTGGAGTTTGAGGCCACCAAATAATGAAATAACTGTTAAATGTGTTAGTCTAGTCCTCTGAGTGGCATTTTCCCCCGTGTCATCATGCTAAGTACTAGGGGATGTACCCATCCCATAATTTGAGCCATCTAAGCCTGCAGGCAAAAAGTAGATAGAAAGCAAATGAAGTTTAAAATACAGAAAATTGATTAGAAATAGAATTGAATTAACACCTAGAAATTAGATTGCTTATTTAATTATTTCATTTAGTTTTCATTTTCCTTCAATTACTTTGCAATCTTTTGCAATAAATGAAGCCAAATCATGGAGAAAAAAAGTTTAAGCTTTCTCTTTAAAAAAATAAAATAACATTAGCCCATTGCATAAAGTAGAGATGTGAAAATATCTGGTAAACTATTAATTTTTTGTAGGACACCTGATTGAAGTTTGAAGAAGACCCAGTTAAATGAAAATGATTTTTTAATGACTGCATTTCTTCAATTTTCAATGTAAAGAAAATGCCAAATGAAAGAAAAAGAATGTTTTTGGGGCAAATGTATTTTAGAAAATCAATATCAACTGAGATGTAAAATGCTATTACAAATACTACTCTAATTCAGGCTATGGAAACTGATGTATTTAAATATGTCTTTGTATTGAAAATATAAACTAGAAAGTTTTAAATGTATGCAACTAGAGACAAACATATCTCATGTTGGGGAAAAGAGAAACAGTAAACAATATGGTAGAATTATCCCACAACACTGTTAAACAGTTGACAAATATTAGATCTGAAGTTACTGCCAGTGGACACTCTATTTTTATTGGTAGGCAATGCATCATTTGACATCAGATGGAAAAAAAAATTGGGGGTATCTAATGATAAAAGCTGTATAATCAAAACTTTTGTTTGCCCAGGACCAACACTTTGAGTTGAAAACATAGAGGAAAAGGTAGGCATTTGCTCTTAAGTCTACTATGTGTGTGTCTTGTCTATACATACAACTGTACATGTTAGTGTGGAGATTGGCCCAGGAGTCTCATGACTGAATATCAGGTAAACATGTACCTGATGTAGGAACTCATTGATGGCAAGGTCGTAAGTATAAAACCAGCTCCAAAATGTCTTCTCTCTTCAAGGGGGACTGAAATTCCCTTACTAGTGCATTTTATTATGTTAGAGAGGGGAACTGGATATTCAATGATTCCCTATCAAATACAAAATTCCTAGAAGAGAATTTTCCAAGCTACTACCAGTGACCAATATTATATTTGACTATTTGCCAATCTTTCTCCATCCTAGAATCCTGATAGACATGCCATACCTCCATCAACAGTTTAACATCATTAACGAGTCTATCATTAACATTTCTCTACAGTAGAAATTCTCTGTACCATTACTATTATAAACTACACAACCTGTCTCCCAGACGACAATCACTGCCTTAACTGAAATGAATGCATGAGGTTTCTTTCCCACGGAAAACATTCAGAATAGGCTCCTGTGTAGCATGAAACAGGTGAGTTGGAGAAAAATAGCCCAATTTGTGGATATTACCAGTGAGTAATACAAGTATGTTGAATGAATTGGATTTGCTTTTTATGTAGTTCTGGATTATTTAATATTTTTATTTCTATGCGCATTTCTATTTATTCTCCGCACAAAAAGGAGATAATATCTGTTTTGTATTCTATAATTTCTATAAGGTGGCATAATAAAAATCATAAACTAGCATACTCCAACAAGATACTTCGGGGAACTCAAAGGCGTTTTATTTAATATCACATTCCTAAGCAATATCCTGCAACAAAAGTTAATTGTCCTGTGTTATCCTATGTTTTCTCCCTAAATAGCTTCAGCATGCTAAGAGAAATTATCCTAAATATTTTCAACATTTAAATATATTTCCTGAAATTTTTCCAAGTTACATTTTATAATTTTTTTTTTTTTTTTTTTTTTTTTTTTTTCTGAGATGGGGTCTGGCACTGTCACCCAGGCTGCAGTACAGTGGTGCGGTCTCAGCTCACTGCAAGCTCCGCCTCCCGAATTCACGCCATTCTCTTCCCTCAGCCTCCTGAGTAGCTGGGACTACAGCTCCCGCCACCACGCCCGGTTAATTTTTTGTATTTTTAGTAGAGATGGGGTTTCACCGTGTTAGCCAGGATGGTCTCGATCTCCTGACCTCATGATCTGCCCGCCTCGGCCTCCCAAAGTGCTGGGATTACAGACGTGAGCCACTGTGCCCGGCCTATATGTTATAATTCTTAAATTTAACTATAAAAGTACAAATACCAGCAGAATATTTTAATAAATCCTTGCTAATTTAATTCAACAGAAATACTGTTTTATGACTGGAAGATTTTTATAAACAGTGTCACTTTAAACTAAATAAATAAAATTTTTGTTTATATAAATAGAAATAAACGAGTGAGTGATTGGGTCACACACTCATTCATATGGCACCAGTTTTAAGGAAAGAAAACATCCAATCTTGAAGCCAGTTCAACTTCAAGAAGCTGTCTCCAAGGAATCTAAGAAAGTTCAATATCAGGATGGGACACAAAGAGTGAAATGTATTTCCGACAAAATCTTCAAACAAAAGGAAACAAATTCTGTTTATTCTACAGATAAACCATTACATTTGCAATGAAAGGTAACTGGTTAGTTTCCTTTTTTTCAAGCTATTTCTTTCGATGGAATTAACAAATTTGACATTTTAAGAGCAATAATCCATGACAGTGTATCTATTGTATTAACACTCATGTTGGTGCCTATCATATCGGGGTAAACCTAAGTTTGAATCACAAAACTTTTCATTCCTAAGTCATTAATTGCCGTTAATAATATACCAGATAGACGTAAACTGAAGTACGTATAACTTATTCCAGTGGCAGTAAAAAAAAAATAGAAATGATTTGGTACCTAGTGTGACTGGAAAAGAAATGACATTTAAAGAAATTATTTAGCATAGATGACATGCTGGACATACTTGTGAACAAGTATTCATTGGAATTTTATTGGAACTATTTATTTTGGCAAATGTCACACTCAAAATAAGTTACATGGTAGCACTAAAAAATAGAAACAGAAATACAGGAACTTTTTTCAATGAGGGATTTATTCATGTTTATAAAAATAAATGGAAGAATTGAAAAACAAATTCTTCACCGGCAGTAACAAAAATAACACAGGATAAAGTCAAAAGTCTTTCTTTGCTGTTTTTTGCTGGGTTGATCTGGCTTAAATAAATTCATATTTTCTATTTTAAAGAGGGCTACCAACACAAAAATAAGGGGGAAAAAACTTTGGTTTTTATACCTCTCAAAATTATTACAGTTATGAGTCATTCCCCAAATTTAGCAAAAAATAGTAAAATAAAACAACGCTACATTTCATAATATATGAATCAGTCTTCAAAATGATCTTTGATGACTTTACACAGTAGAAGGAAAAAGAAATGCCAATATAAGTGATCTATTTGATACTCTCACTGATAATTTTTAAGGTGGAGAGTAAATTGGTATCAATTTGCAGGAAAATCTTGTGATAAAGGTGGTACAGAGTATCTCCATTAGGTCTGTCAACCTGACAGTGAACCAGGGTAGCAGTGAAATACATATCCAGAGCTGTCCTAAAAGGGCTACACTATGGCAGCTGGGCAACTTGGCCTGCTTCTAAGAAAAGAGATGGGAGTGATAGAGTGATTACAAGGCAATCTACTCTCCAAGTAAACTTTAAGGGAATATGAAATGAAAATTATTTTCTTTTATTTACCCTTGAAAATACGTATTGCCCAGTGGAAGGCAGTCCATAGATTTAAATATTGGTACCTAACCTATTTTTTAGCCTCCCTGGCAAAAATGGGTACAAATGCAATGATAAAAAAAAATTAAATGAAAGTTATGCTTCAAGGTTACATAATATCCTGTGTCTCTGAATGAGTGGTATAATCCAAATGACAAACTAGTTGACATGATTTGGCTCTGTGTCCCCACACAAATCTCACCTTGAATTGTAATCCCCACAAGTCAAGGGAGGGATCTGGTGGAAGGTAATTGGATCATGGGGGCAGTTTCCCCCATACTGTTCTCCTTATAATGAGGGAGTTCTCATGAGATCTGATGGCTTTAAAAATGGCAGTTTTCCCTGAAATCTGTTTCTCTCTCTCTCCTATCACCATGTAAGATGTGACCTGCTTCCCCTTCCACCATGATTGTAAGTTTCCTGAGGCCTCTCCAGCCATGAGGAACTGTGAGTCAATTAAACCTCTTTCCTTTATAAATTACCCAGTCTCAGGTAGTGTCTTTATGGTGATGCGAAAGCAGACCGATACGTTAGTAATTTAAATTACTTCTATTATTTTGTCCTCAGAAGATCACTAAACATCTGTGAAGTTCCTGATTTCCCTACTGTCTCAATGAAGCTGATGATTATTCATTTCAAATAATCTATTAGAATGGATGCAAACTTAGACAGCTGTAGATATCCATAGCATTGTCTAGATGACATTTCAATATCAATTTCACATTAAAGAAAAGTACGTTAATCTAAGAAATAATGTAGCAGGTCTATGTTTTTAGCTGTAATTTGAATGACGTGAGGTTAGCTCCAAATATTGACATTTTTCATATTATTTTAAATTATGTAAAATGAAGCAATGTGTAATTTTGTTAGAGACTCAGAAATAATGTTATGCACTTCAGTTAATTTTTATCACAAAAGAATATACCATAATTTAATTTTAAGTGATATGACATGTTATAATAATATTAATCCCAGTGGCATGGCACAGGGGACTGAATTAACATGTTTTAAAATTGAACCAGTATATCAATTCACATTAGACCTACAAATGCACTAGAACTTCTAATAGATTTCACTGCTGACTGTGGCATGTAAAAGTCTTTGGAATTTCACAGACACAATATTTCATAAGTGTAATCATAATTTAAATCAGCTATAACAAAGTGTTGAACCTCTCTGGATGCTACCCTAAAAATGATCATTAACAACTAAACTTCTATAAAAGGTAATTTATGCAGTCTATCTTCTGTTGAAGTCCTATATTACAAAAAGTTAAACACAATATTTATAGGGTTTATAAAATTTCCTATTATTTTTAATTGGTACATAATGAGAGTGGGTATGGGATATTCACAAGTATACAAAAGCATGTAGTGGGTTTTATTTCTGATGTGTACATTTTCTTTTCTTTTTTTTTAATTTCTTGTCTCTATTGCTTTCATATTCTGCAGCATGCTTTCCTCTTATTTTGTTTAGTACATTTCAATGTGAAATCTATTATGAATCATTTCTTTCTTTCCATATACATATACATACATTCAGACCATTCACATACATATCTATATACATGATGCAAACATTTGAATGCAATATTAGAATCAGTTTATGGCATTTGTCATGCTGAGACTTTCACTACCTTCGAACGTATTTAACTTTCCATGAGGTACACTGGATCAAGTAGAAAGTGGATCAAGTAGAAAAGTAATTGTTTTCATAAAAATTAAAAAGGGTCAAATAATGCTGAACTAAAGATTCCATTTTAGGCTCAATCACTGACACAAATTTGTAAAACTTCTCATTTCTTTACTCTATCTTGCACACAAGCAATTATCAGAGTCATACACACATTATCCATATAACAGTAATGAAGTGGAAGCCAATGACCAAATTGGAATGAAATTAATAAAGATGAATAGCTCTTTTATATAAAAATGGACAAAATTATTTGTGCACTATGATTCCAACCATGTAAAATCAGTACCCAGGAAAAAATAAATGAAAACAAACAGCAAAGTAATGGTAGTGATAACTGTATGGCTTCATAGTTATTGATACTATATATTTTGAAACAACAAGCTTTTCAGGATGAAAACTTGTTTTATTTTTATTTTTACAGTACACAAAGAATTAGATAAAAAGTCAGATTTGCTTGAAGCTATTTTATTGCAATTGGAAGTATAGTGGAGTTTGGCAGATTTCCATACGGATGGACTGAAATTAGCTTGTCCATGTCTGATCATGCTCATGCTAGAACTACCATTGGGTATTAGTGTTAATCAGGGTCTCTGTCTCACAACCACATCTCATTCCTCCTGAGGTTAGTGAAATTCTTCCTTAATGAATACAGGTTCCAAAGTTTTTTATAGTCGCTGAAAAGACCCATAGGCATTAACAACAGTATTATAATTCCATAATCCACACCATAACAAAACTTCAAAGCTCTTCGTAAACTGTGAGACTGATAGGAGTTTGACAAAACTGATGTTACAGGAATACATTAAAAGCCCAGACTTCACCACTATGCAGTATATCCATGTAACAAAACTCCATTTGTACCCCTAAATTTATATAATTTTTAAAAAATATGTTTAAAATGCTTATCACTCATCTCTGCTAAAAATACAAAATTTAGCCAGGCATGGTGATGTGCACCTGTAATCCCAGCTACTCAGGAGGCTGAGGGAGGAGAATCACTTGAACCCGGGAAGTGGAGGCTGCAGTGAGCCGAGATCACGCCAGTGCACTCCAGCCTGGGCAACAGAGCAAGACTCTGTCTCAAATTAAAAAACAAAAAACAAAAAAAAATCTCACCAATTCTAGTCCAAATGGTACTTACAGAATATTTAAAACTATTATATAAAATATTGCTTTCTTTATTTTACAATAAACATATGTGTAAATACAGACACATATATATCTATGTGTATATGCATATATATGATAATATAAAATAATGATAAAGAAGTTTAAGTCTTATTTTGGAAAATCTCAGCTCTCGAAAAATAACAAACCACATACTATCTGACAAACTGATAACTAAGTAAAACAAAAATCAATTAAGCAAAAAGAAATTAAAGAATGGAAAAATAGTATCAATTGTTCAATTTTCTGGTGTAAATTTGTAAGGAGGAGCTAGGTTCTCTATTTCAATACAGACACAGGTCTTTTTAAATGTTCGTAATGATCTGTTGTGGTTTCTGCAGGTATAGAATTCTCTTTCCATAAAGAACTTGTATGTAGGCACATATCGCAACTGTACCTTCCTGCGAACTCTTTTTCTAAAATTTTGATCTTTTCTATAAAATCATGTTAATACATATGGGAAATACAGGTATTATGTACACCAAAGTATTATTAATGTATATTTCAATGTTCAAGGCCGTTGTGTAATACATTTATCAAGTAATATCGACCTACGTATCACATAAAATTACTTTTACATTTTATAGTGGAAACTTTCTCTCGAGAGGTTTTCTGGTTATTCTTCCCAGAATAAATGCAGGCTCTTGATGTATTATGGGGTGGATGTCTTTGTAGGATTAGGCACAAAGTACATCTTCACCTATAAAAGTAACTGAACCATGGTACAAAGTAATAACCAGGATTAATTCTGACCTGATTAATTCTGAGTAATCTGAATTCCACTCCAGCCTCTACCCAACCCCTCCGGGCTCGCCAGAGGAAACTCTGCCAGTGAACACTGAAACCTGTCTTTCATCTTGAGGGCATCCTTGAACCCCGTATTAGCTCTGTGGCCTGATCTCAGGCTTCTTGTAGTACAAGACAAGTGAGTATGCTTCTGTTGAAGCCACTGTAGTAGAGATTTCTGTTACTTTTTTTTTTTTTTTTTTTTTTTTTTTTGAGACGGAGTCTCGCTCTGCCGCCCAGGCTGGAGTGCAGTGGCCGGATCTCAGCTCACTGCAAGCTCCGCCTCCCGGGTTTACGCCATTCTCCGGCCTCAGCCTCCCGAGTAGCTGGGACTACAGGCGCCGCCACCGCGCCCGGCTAGTTTTTTTTGTATTTTTAGTAGAGACGGGGTTTCACTGTGTTAGCCAGGATGGTCTCGATCTCCTGACCTCGTGATCCGCCCGTCTCAGCCTCCCAAAGTGCTGGGATTACAGGCTTGAGCCACCGCGCCCGGCCATGAGATTTCTGTTACTTGTACATGAAATCCTAACAGGCTGACTGCTTTTAAAACTGATTCAATATACCTCTTTGGGGTACCTCTCACCCTAAACCACTATAGCAAAACTTCCATTTTTGAGGTGCCAAAAGTGACTAGAGTTGTTGAGGATTCTCATTATTTCAGTATTTTAATAATTGTCTGCTGTGGGACCACAAGAAATAAAAAATCAGGATCACTCAGAAGTGGAGCAGCTGCAACTTCAGGACTTCCTCAAAGTCAGTCATAAAGGTAAACTGATTAAAAACAGTGCAGAGCCTGGGCGTGGTGGCTCATGCCTGTAATATCAGTACTTTGGGAGGCTGAGGGGGCGGATCACGTGAGGTCAGGAGTTCGACACCAGCCTGGCCAACATGGCAAAACCTCGTCTCTACTAAAAATACAAAAATTAGCTGGGCGTGGTGGGCGCTTGTAATCCTAGCTACTCAGGAGGCTGAGGCAGAAGAATCCCTTGAACCAGGGAGGCGTAGTTTGCAGTGAGCCGAGATCACTCCTGGGTGAAAAAAGCGACACTCGATCTCAAAAAAAAAGAAAAAGAAAAGAAAACTGCAGAGTTAAGCTACACAGCAGTCATGTTCTTGTTGACTGCTACCATCCTGAAAGTGCCAATCATTAAAGCTTTAGCAGTTTTGCGCATTTATCATCATTTTTCACCCACAGTTATGCTCCCAAGATTAACTCACGGTTTCCTTTTTCCCGTTAGCTTAGAATGTTTTACCTAATAATTAGCGATCAACCCCCATTTTGCTGTCATGGGTGAGTGAGATGAGGATTATGAAGACTCAGCAATATCTCCCAAATATTAGTCTACCAAACAGTTAATACACGTAACAGACAAATAATAAATTACATCTTTATGTCTACATTAATTGTTCTGAGTCTTTTTTACACATTTTTCTTTATAGATATACTATCTGTAGCAAAGAATTCCAGTTTCTGATACAGTATATATCCCTACTTTTTTCCTGTCAGAACCCTGATGTAGTTTGGGATGTCAATGTACACAGGTAAAATTACTCAAATTTTTTAGCTTCTCATAAAGCCGGAGCAGATAAAGTGACACAGTTCTGGGTAATGACATGAAGTTGAAAGGGGCATCTCTTTCCAAACTGAAAAACAGAGCATTGCTTTCCACTAATTTGTTCTTTCCTTCTTTCCTAGGTAGTTATCCTGAGGATATGGGGCCTAGAAGTGTAGCAATCATCTACCGAAGAGGGAGCTAGCATGAGAGTAATAATAGCCAGTGCAACACTGAGCGGAAAAAAAAACAAAAGAAAGAGCCTGAAATCTTGAAGGCACTCTTGACTGTCTATATTAGCCCTGTGGCCTAATCTCAGGCTCCGTGTAGTATGAGACAAGTAAATATGCTTCTATTTAAGTTCCTGTACTAGGGACTTCTGTTGCTTGCACATGGATTCCTAATACACTGACTGTTTTTAGAAATGATTCAATATACCCTTTTGGGATACTCTGGAACATGATACATGCCCAGTGCTTTGCTAAAGAGTGAATTCATCCATAGGACAGGGGTGCACCAATATTCTTTGAGACATCTTTAGCCTCTAAAATATTAGCCTCTAAAATATTCTACTGTGGTTTACTTCTAGCTCTTGCAATCACGATTTATGAACCCCAAAGTGGGACAATTTGCCTGAATTTTTTTTATATGAATGGGAATCTGGGAGATATAGTCTAGATTCTGGATGTATTCAAAATTTCTGGGACATTTTAATTTTTTATGGTACAAGCAGGAAAAAAATTGATTAAAATCAGAATCATCCCAGCGAATCTGTAATAACACATTCCAAAATATAAACCAGAAATGACCAAAAAAATAAAAAGAGAAAGAGCTGACAGAAAGTCTGGAGATCAGGTTCTTAAGAAATAAATATAGTTTTAAAGGAATTTAGGCTGGGCGTGGTGGCTCATGCCAGTAATCCCAGCACTGCGGGAGGCCGAGGTGGGTGGATCATCTGAGGTTAGGAGTTCGAGACCAACCTGGCCAACATGGCGAAACCCTGTCTCTACTAAAAATACAAAAATTAGCTGGGCATGGTGGTGCATGCCTGTAATCCCAGCTACTCAGGAGGCTGAGGCATTCTACTCTTGAGAATCGCTTGAACCTGGGAGGTGGAGGCTGCAGTGAGCTGAGATCGCACCTCTGCACTCCAGCCTAGGTAATAGAGCAAGACTCTGTCTCAAAAAATACATGCATACATACATATATAAAGAAACGTAGAGTTTCTTTATGTTTTTGTTTTGTTTTGTTTGAGACAGAGTTTCTCTCCGTTGCCCAGGATGGAGTGCAGTGGTGCGATCTCGACTCACCAGAACCTCCGTCTCCCGGGTTCAAGCAATTCTCCTGCCTCAGCCTCCTGAGTAGCTGGGATTACAGGCGCACACCACCACGGCCGGCTGATTTTTGTATTTTTAGTAGAGATAGGGTTTCACCATGCTGGCTAGGCTGGTCTCAAACTCTTGACCTCAGGTGATCCACCCGCCTCGGCCTCCCAAAGTGCTGGGATTACAAGCATGCACCACCACGCCCGGTCAGAGTTTCTTTAAAACTTTTTTTCTTTTTTTTTTTTTTTTTGCTGTCTAAAAAGTGTAACTTTGCATCTTGTTAAAAAAGAAAAGGCTAAAATACTCTAACCAATTTTTTTTTAATTATGTTGTAACAAATATTTTTAATCTGTGGATTACCTATATTAGAATAACTAGGAGTTGCTGGTACAACATATAAATTTAAAAGACACACTCAGATTCATTTAAAAATTTAAAAATCTGAATTTCTGGGGGTGGCACTCAGGATGCTCTTTTAAATAAATCACTCTGGTGATTCTTGTGTTCACCTTGGTGTGAGAACATCTACCATACCTGACACCATAAAATTCTTAATCTCTTGATCTAAAGTTTAAAGTTGACATTTGGCAATGGCTTAGAATGTTCAGTATAAACCTTGTTTCTCACATTAAACACTCAGAATCAATTTCTTTCATATTTAATTTTAGTGTTCGTTCTCCTAGGGAGCAGACAACTAACACATTATCTTATCTGAGATAGTCTCAGCCATGATATACTGATGGCATAATGAGACAAGGTCCTTCATAATATTTATCTTTTAATCCAAAGATATATTTTAAACACAGGCAATTACATCCAATGTAATTCAATTGGGTTGTACACGGGCAGGAACACTAATCAAATTGTAAAATTCGAGGTATTTGGATAATGAAAGAGAATATAGTAGTCTCAAGGAATTTTTCCATTTACTGAAATTTAACATCACTAGTAATGTAGAACTTGCTTAAGATAAAGCATATTATATAGACAAAGCAAAGTTAAGAAGTTTCATTCCAAGTCTTGCAGTAAATTATGCATATAAACACTGAAAAGACTGTAAGACTGTCCAACGGAATTGTATACGTTGCCTGGAAATGTATATGTTGAAATCCTAACCTCCAATGTGATGATATTAGAAGGTGGGGCCTTTGGGGGGTAATTAGGTCATGAAAGTGGAGCTCTCATCAATGGAATTAGTGCTCTTATGAAAGATACCCCAGAGAGCCCTCCAGTCCTCTTTCTGCCATGTCAGAGTACAATGAGCAGATGGCAGTCTGCAACCTGGAAGAGGACCCTCACCAGAACCCAACCGTGCTGGTACCCTGAGGTTGCACTTCCCTGACTCCAGAACTGTGAGAAATAACTTTATGTTGTTTATAAGCCGCCCTGTCTATGGTACTTTGTTTGATCAGGACAAACTAGACGGACAGATTAAAAAAAAGAGTAAAGCAAACAGAGAAACAAAGTTTGTGAGAGTTGTGTGTAAGGCACATAGAAACAAAAACTGGTAAATATAATAATAAATGGCAAACTGAAAATCACAGGAAAAAATGAAAAAATGTTTCATCTTAGTTGTATCAAAAAGAATAATCCATTTTTCTAAATACCAGTGTACTGAAACAGTACCTTTAGTAAAAAAATAAAAAAATAAAAAAAAAAACAAGAACTCATGGCTTGAAAACTGGTTTCCATTATAACTGGTGGCATAGCCAACTGACTGAACTCTCCAAGAAATATCTTTATCTATTTAAAACATCAGTTGAAATAGCTACATTATTCATTGAGAATTATTATTAGAATGAGATATAGATCTATTCTATTCTCAGATTAGTACAACATGACTTTCATACTAAATGTGTCATTGGAGACACTTTGTTACACAGACAATATATTGGCATTTTTGATTATATGATTTTCATCTAAATAGAGCAAGTGATATAATGAACAAAGATGAACAGGCATTCTGTGTGTTGACTTGATGTTATTAATATATATCACAAAGGTTGTTTTATACTAAAAGATGTTATGAAAGGACATTGGAAAGGAAACAAATTCTAAAAGTGGTTGGAATAACTATTTGTATTGGAAAACATCACAGAATATAATTATAAGAGCAGAGGAAGTATATTAAATTTTACCAAAGAAAATTAGTAGTGCCTAACATCTTAAAATGTCAAAAAGAAAATAACTTAATATTACCTTTTGTTGATGAGTGACAAAAGGTAATAATACTAGGTATAGAACATCTGATGTGAATAAAAATGTTCATCTCATCATAAATATTTTCTTTGCCATTTATTTGATATTCATCAATATCAAATTTATTTGATGAATATGAATATTATATTTATAAATATCAAACCATTTGAATCAAATATTCATTTGATAGTCGTGTTTGCATCCTTATACTATAGATATGAAGCCTTACCTTTTGGTAAAAAAAAACAGTATCTTCTTGAGAGATTTTCATGGGACCTACTATTATCACGAATCCGTCAGAAAATCATGGCATATACGATATATTATATTACTACAAATGTGTTTCTAAATAGCTAATAGTGTTAACCAAATTATACCTCAAGTCATCACCACCCTGCTTTAGCATCAATAAGAAAGAACAAGAAGTTTACCAATATACATATAATTTATCTTGAATCATTTTTGATTCACATTGCACATATTAATAATCTCATCCTTCCTTTCTCTGACAGTTGGCACAAGATTTCATATCTTTAGGAAAGAAATGGCAATATAAAAAAACAGAAATATGTTATTAATTCAAATTAATGCCTATCTTTCTGGATAAAAGAAGTTGTTTTTAATTTGATAGTGAAATTATTTTGTCTTTGAAACAGCAATAAAACTTAAATCTGTAAGATGGCTGTAAGTAAATTTAGTTGTGATCTTTTCTTCTGAAACAATGCTGATATGGTTGACAACAATTTTGTCCTAATTTAGACACGGACTTTCACAGCATTGAAACGTATACTAATGTGACAGAATTAGTAAAGATTTTTATATTTAATTTTACTTGCAACTCAAAATATCAAGCTTTATAAATTGTGAGATTAACATACTAAATTTCCCTTGTTTTAATTTTAACTATCTTCAAAACAAAAAGAATCAATGTTTTACATGTATGTTCACACCAAATTTCGTTAGTAATAACATTTTCAATATCCTCTATAATTTTAAGAAGCTAAAGACTTGATCCTGCAGCTTGTCATCGAATTATAAAATTGTACTGAGGTTTTTTTTTTATCCAGTCCTCTTATTTTCAGAGACAAAATCTGAGACCCTAAAAGACTAAATGACATATGTACAGCTGATGTACCTAGATAGTAGCAGTGTACATTCCTAGCAAGGCAATGAAACCCAGCCATACCAGGCTTTAGTTTGTGGATATTTTATTTTATTTTATTATTTTATTTTATTTTATTTTTTAGACAGAGTCTCCCTTTGTCACCAGGTTGGAGTGCAGTGGCACGATCTCAGCTCACTGCAACCTCCACCTCTCGGGTTCTAGTGATTCTCCTGCCTCAGTCTCCCGAGTAGCTGGGATTACAGATGGTTGCCACCATGCCTGACTAATTTTTGTATTTTCAGTAGAGACAGGGTTTCACCATGTTGGCCAAGCTGGGCCTCGAACTCCTGACCTCAAGTGACCCATCTGCCTCGGCTTCTCAAACTGCTGAAATTACACACATGAGCCACTGTGCCCTGTCTAGTTTGTGGCTCTTCTAATTTTGTTTTATGGCTAATTTCTTTATTCTACTAAATATATGTTTTAGGCATCAATTATTTAATACAAATTTATCAGTAACAAAAAATAAGCTCATAGGTAGAAATTTTTACATATAATTGAAGAATTTAAAAGCTGAAAGTTTTCAAAAGTTTTTTTTTAAATACTGTATTTTAATTACCTTTATTTACTTTTACTTAGAACAGAAAGGATATGTTAAGAAAATTACAAATTTCTAGCAGGAAAAGTGAAAGCTAATTTTAGTTATTCAGCAATATCAAGTGTGTATAGAAGATATAATTTAGAAAGCTAAAATAGAGCCTTTCTTTTAAAAATTACATTTAAAAATTATATTTAAAATATATTGTGTGTTTTCCAAAACAGAAATAGATCTCTTAATTTACGCACACATAGAACCTAAACTTGGGGGAAGGGTTAATATACCCTAATGAGATCTAAGCTGCCTATAAACACAGTAAATTATTCTTGTAAAAACTCAGCCTGCAAAGGACACAAACTCATCCTTTTTTATGGCTGCATAGTATTCCATGGTGTATATGTGCCACATTTTCTTAATCCAGTCTGTCACTGATGGACATTTGGGTTGATTCCAAGTCTTTGCTATTGTGAATAGTGCCCCAATAAACATACGTGTGCATGTGTCTTCATAGCAGCATGATTTATAATCCTTTGGGTATATACCCAGTAATGGGATGGTTGGGTCATATGGTACATCTAGTTCTAGATCCTTGAGGAATCGCCATACTGTTTTCCATAATGGTTGAACTAGTTTACAATCCCACCAACAGTGTAAAAGTGTTCCTATTTCTCCACATCCTCTCCAGCACCTGTTGTTTCCTGACTTTTTAATGATCACCATTCTAACTGGTGTGAGATGATATCTTATTGTGGTTTTGATTTGCATTTCTCTGATGGCCAGTGATGATGAGCATTTTTTCATGTGTCCTTTGTAGGGACATGGATGCAGCTGGAAACCATCATTCTTAGCAAACTATCACAAGAACAGAAAACCAAACACCGCATGTTCTCACTCATAGGTGGGAACTGAACAATGAGATCACTTGGACTCGGGAAGGGGGACATCACACACCGGGGCCTATCACGGGGAGGGGGGAGGGGGGAGGGGGGAGGGGGGAGGGGGGGAGGGATTGCATTGGGAGTTATACCTGATGTAAATGACGAGTTGATGGGTGCTGGCGAGTTGATGGGTGCAGCACACCAACATGGCGCAAGTATACATATGTAACAAACCTGCACGTTATGCACATGTACCCTAGAACTTAAAGTATAATAATAATAAAAAATAAATAAATAAATAAATAAATAAAACTCAGCCTGTCAAATGGTCAGAACCATCCCTAGCAGCAACAGAATCTTGTCACTAAAACTCAAATTACTCACCAACACTTCTGAGGTTACTGGAGTGAAACCATCTCAACAAAAACTGGTTTTTCACTAAGTTTGTGTTCTTGGATGCTTTGTCTATTACATATAGGCTTCCTTAGGAGATGCAAGAATTTTATAAAGCCTATCTGATAAAAACACACAGAATCACCAACTTCTTGTGGTTGAAAGTAAATTATTTTCAACGAGAAACTACATTTAAAAACACATCCAAATGTAATAATGATAACTATTTCTTTCCTTTATTGTAATATTATGAAGTGTAGATTCAAATATATTTAATTTGAATTGAAAATATGCTTGGTTTTGAGATAGGGAAAAGGAATAATCATAGGATTCTTTAATTTTTTTTTTAAAAAGGGTATTAAAATCCAGTACCTCACTAATATTTCAAAAGACGTTTTATTCTTGTAACAAAATGCCTCTTTTAAAGGAGTCACAGTCTATTTTTTTCTGCAACCCCTCGAGGAACTGCAGACAGCCGAGAATGAAATAAAGGTTGGTTTCATAGACATTGAATTAGAATATTAAATCAGTGTGTCTAATTCACATAGAACAATGCCTTTTGGACAAAAAGGAAACCCCAAACCACAGGACCTTATATCTGTACACAAAGTTTTCATCACATTTACTGTGCGAATATTAAATCATTTTCTTTAAAAAATGAGATTTCACTAAAAAAATTCGAATTTTGCAAATTTTTCTATCCATCTATTTATCTATCAATAATAGATGGATGTGAAAATATAAACATTATAAGATATACTTATAATTTTAAAGTTATAATTTGTTTAAATGAAACTGATATTTTATCTAAATATAACATTCCTCTATCAAAACATGTTTCTACCAGAATAAATATGTTAAATTCCTCATATATTTTTCTTAAAAAGTCAGCTAAAACTTGTGAATAATCTACCAATTAAGTAATATCTCCTTAATAAATTCTATGTTCTTCACGTAAAAATTTTTTCACAACTAACCACATATAAACTTTCATTATATTCATATTCAAAAAAATTGGCAATGTAGAGTTTACATTGGAACTAGATACATTTAAGTTTATAATTTTAAAAACACAGCAGTAGAAATTCAGAATTTTTATCTTGATCTTTAAGAAAGAAACTCATTATTAAGCCAACCAAAATCTTGTTGCATTTTCATGTATTCCTCATACATTTATATATCACTAAGAAATATAAAATGTTTCATATCTGTGAATGTTGACATTATAGAGCTAATAAACCTACAAGTTCCTCTAAATGACAGATATTGCAATAACTTAGTATAGAATAGGGTACTTTAGAAGCTTGAACCCTAAAATGAATATTCTCAAAATATTTATTCTGGATATTTAAAAGCACTTTTGTAATTTGTTCAGGGGATACAATTTTATTTGAAAATATTATAAAGTAAAAAATTTCAGCCGGGAGTACTAATAACACCTCACATAATTAACCATCTAACCATCTAACATGGTTAAACGTGTTCACAGGAATGAATGTAAATAAATGTAGATACTCAAAAATTCTTCTGTGCCCTGATAAATATTTATCCTTGTCTTTTGTCATAAGGTCTATTACCTGCAATCTCACCACAGAGGGAGGTGGGAAGGGGCACCCCCAAGAAGGTCCGCTAGATCAAGGTAGTGAACTAGTTGTTTCTGGACGGAAAACATTTAATTAAGATCATTTCCGATTTTGTGTCTCCCTCTGTGCAGATGAAAAGGCTCACTGTAGGGAAGAAAAAGGGCCCCCCATTGGCTGTAAACAGGATAGAACAAATATCCTGCAGCTCCAAACAAGGAAACCCAGGCCCCCCTGCTGGCTGGTAATGGGGAGGAAGTTATCTCCTACAGACTTCAGAGATAAGTCCAAGAAAGGCATGTTGGTGTGAGACTCATGGGCACACTGTGAAGAAAGAGGAAACAGAGCTAAATCATTCATTATGGCTTAGTTCCACCGTTGTCTCATGATGCAGACAGATTCCTGAACACAAAATGGTTGGGACTCTACATATCAAAAATCATGGCTGTTATCTTTCTAAAGTGTGTGTGGAGTGACAGGGGCACTAATCCTTCTGATAGCTTAGCAGCAGAGTCATATATCTATAAACTTCTTTTGTGCACCCAATGATGAATATTATGTTATTACATCACATTTATGAAAAAGATGGTGTTTTTCCATTGAATCACAAACATTAAATTATCACAATAAATTAAATTATCACAACACATCACTTTATTATATGTCCTTTAATGAAGAAAATATAATGGATTCTACATGTTCCCAAACCATCAAACATTGAGAGGCATAGTTTGGCAGCCCAATTTATAGTTTTGAGCCACACTGTTTTACGAA
Source organism: Macaca nemestrina (assembly GCF_043159975.1). NCBI lineage: Eukaryota > Metazoa > Chordata > Mammalia > Primates > Cercopithecidae > Macaca > Macaca nemestrina. The sequence goes on along the minus strand of NC_092128.1, from coordinate 158,951,434 downwards.
ATTAGAATGATACTTTTATGGAAAACCTGACTCATCCTTCATTTGACAGCATCTTTGGAAAGTTATAGAAAATGAGTTTGAAAAACCTGACACATTATGAGTCTATCCAACAATGTTTGCTTCCAGGAAGATTTTCTATTTCATCTCTGAGTTTTTAAGTCCATGCTCATAGGAAAAAATATAATTATAAGTAATGTTTGATTCATTAAGTCTTCTGACTTCTTCCTATTTAAAATAAGTAAATAAATAGATGCCACCATTTTGGTGTAGGAAAATTGCATTAGTAACCCTCCCCATTGAGCTGGGTCTGGTGGCACCTGCCTAGAATCCTACCTACTTGGGAGGCTGAGGCAGGAGGATCATTTGAGCCCAGGAGTTCAAGTCCAGCCTGGGCAACATAGTGAGACTCTGTCTCAGGAAACAAACAAACAACAACAACAACAACAACAACAACAACAAATTCTCCCCTTTGGCTGAGCTTTGCATTTGGAAAACTTCCCTTCTGTCCCTTCAGAAATTGTTCATTAGCAGATTGTTCTTGTTTTTGCTTTTTCTCTATATTGTCGGTGGAAACATTGGAATTTCTGATAAATCCTATTGAGAAACAACATCATTCTGAGTGATATAAATATGGTGTCCAGTGGCAATGATTTGCTTCATTTTTCAACTTAACAGAATATTTTTTAGTGAAAATGTAAAGGTGGACTGAAGGTAGGAATAATTTTTAACACTAAAAAATATTGTTTAAAGCAAAGTGTAAAAGAAAAACTGATGGTAATAGTTATAAATTTACACATTTAAACCTAAGAATCTATGCTTGTCATAAACTGACTCTTTGTTTGATTATAAAATAAAGTAGCAATTATGTAAAAGGATCATAGAATGTAAAGTAGCAGAACACAGTACAGGTTTCATATCAATGAAATATATGGAGACATAATTATGCTATAAAGACATAATGAACCTGATCCCTCTTCTCACTAGCTGTGGGTGTATAGTGACGCTGTCCAGGCATTCTGATTCTCGGCTTCCTATCTGAGAAGGTGCAATGATAAGATGCTACCTTCCTTACAATACAGGCTTATGTTGAGAAGAAAAAGATACACTGTCATTCAGTATCTCATCCATCAGAAGGCGTCTGTGGGTCTCTCTCGGACTCATTGACAAACACTCCAATTCTCCTCTCCTCCCGGGCACATAGTAGGAATGTACTTCCTCCCCCTTTAAAATGAGAAGTACCCACGTGACCTGTGTTAACAGTGAACTACTGTTCATCAGTGTCCCTTTCTTCCCTGTAACATGAGTCAATATGGTGCCTCCCTGAGTCTGGGCTGCAAGTACCTGTAACATGCAGAGCACCCCTTGCTCTACAGATGAAAAGTAAACCTGCCGAGTCTGGTGACTCACGCCTGTAAATCTAGTACCTTGTGAGGCCAAGGTGAACAGATCACTCAAGGTTAGCAGTTCGAAATCAGCCTGACCAACATGGTGAAACCCTGCCTCTACTAGAAATACAAAAAATGGCCGGGCATGGTGGCAGGTGCCTGTAATCCTAGCTACTCAGGAGGATGAGGCACAAGAATCACTTGAACCTGGGAGGCACAGGCTTCAGTGAGCCGAGATCATGACACTGCACTCCAGCCTGGGCAACAGAGCAAGACTCTGTCAAAAAAAAAAAAAAAGAAGGGAAAAGTAAACCCTTGTCGAGATAAACCAGTGAAATGTAGGGATGGTTTATTACTGCAGCATAGTCTATAGCAATCTGACTCACAAAATATATACATTCCAAAGGTTAAAATTATAAAGGTGATGCCCAAAGAACAAAAAATAAATATAAAATCTTTCTTGCCACAGTTTCTCTTCTAGATACACAGTATGATGAGATTGTCATCTCACTTATGCCCCATTTTTGAGGCCCACAGTTCTAACTACCAATGTCGACACTCTAATGTTTTTCTGTTACCCACTCATGTTCATAACAGGAAAATTAAATTGAATCATAAATTAACTGTGCAAATATTTTTACAGAGACAAAAATGGGAGCACTACTAAATCTTAACTTTCTTGAACCAAAACTTCAATAAAACTGAAACTTTCAATTATAAACTGATGTTTAAAGAAGTAAATTTTATATCAAAAAAAAAATCTGGGAATGTCTCCATCAAAGTCCATGTTCAAAACAAATAAATATGACTCAAATGACCACATGCTATGTACATGAAAGTGATTTGCAAACTACTATATCATATAAAATGGAAATTTCATGAAAAATAGTAACCATTAATAAGATGACAACTGTGACTTAAATTCCATACTTTAAATTGACCAACCTTTGTGAACATTTTTCAGTCTTTACTCAAAATGCAGCAGACATACCACACAGATGTGTTTTTATGATGTGTCTTAGTAAAGATGTACGCCTATAAGGCTGTGGCATGTCTATATTTGCAAAAAGCTATTTGGGAGTACTTCTTTTACTGGACTTCCTCTGACATAATTTATACACCTCAAGGCTTTTCAATGGATGTATTCAAGGCTTCATTACTTGTAATTTTTTTTTTTTTCTTGAGACAGAATCTCACTCTGTTGCCAGGCTGGAGTGCAGTGGCATGATTATGGCTCACTGCAGCCTAGATATCCCGGGCTCAAGTGATCCTCCCACCTCAGCCTCTCAAGTATCTGGGGCTACAGGAGCGCACCACCACGGTTGGCTAATTATTTTGTATTTTTTGTAGAGATGGGGTTTTGCCATGTTGCCTAAGCTACATTACTTGTAATTAAAGAGAAAACATATTCAATTAAAATAGAAGAACAGGCCAGGTATGGTGGCTCACACCTGTAACCCCAGCACTTTAGGAGACGGAGGCAGGAGGATTGCTTGAGGACAGGAGTTCAAGACCAGCCTGAGCAACGTAGGAAGACCCTGTCTATACAAAAAATAAAAATTAGCCAGATGTGATATCACACACCTGTAATCCAAGCTACTCGGGAAGCTGAAGCTGGAGGACGGCTTGGGCCCAGAAGGTTGAGGCTGGAGTGAGCCATGATCTCACTACTGCACTTTAGCCAGCCTGGGTGACAGAGTAAGACCCTGTCTCTAAAAAATATGTTCTCATATATATATATAGGCACACACATGTATATATATATACACACACACACGTATATATAAATAAAAGCATGAGAACAATTATTTGTAAGAACTTGCCATATTCAAAGCACTTACTGTATCCAAACTAGAAGCTCTCAATGCTGAATTCACATTAGGATCACCTGGGAGGTTTCTAATAAATATCAGAGGCTGAGCCCCACTTAAGACCAATTACATTAGAATATCTGCAAATGGGACCTGAGTATTTGCACCCTCCCACTTTTCCCCTTCCCAGCCCCAAGTAGGGGCATTAATGGGTCATATGATAAGTGTATGGTTTCCTTTTTTTTTTTTTAAGACTGCATATATTTAAAGTGTATAATTTGAGAAGTTTTGGCATAGGTAGATACATGTAAGCTATCAGTAAAATCAAGATTTATCACCCATACATGATTATTTGTTAATCTTCTGCAGTGTTTCTAAGTTGCGGCCAAAGTTGAGAAACAGGGGGCTTCAGGGAGAAAAAGAGGTAAGTTGTGATCCCTCTCTCTAATCACATAACACCATTTGTGTGAGAGCAGCAATTAGATAATTCTAGCTAAAATACAAGGGAGACTAAAAAGGTCTAAATACAGAAACAAGCATTATGTCTTGAGATACTCAAGAAAAAAGTAATAGGATGAGAAAAAAAACCCATTTAGAGTTAGCCATGGCCAATTACATATAACCTGATGAATGACATATTTCTATTTGCATATAAAAAAATCATTTATATTTTACAACATTGTTATATGACAAAACACTCATCATATTCAACATTTGAATAACTGTTACTTTGAAATAAAAATTTAAAATATTTTTGAAAACTTTCTTTTAATAAAAATAGCTATCTTTCCTTTGCATTGTATAAATACAACAGTCTTTCAAAACAATATTTAAAATATATCCCAGTGAAAGTGGATCAATGTTAATTTTGCTGTTAAATATAATTACCTCTCTATAGAGAAATACTTATTAGAGGATATTTCAGAATTTTGTTTATTTAAATATTCAAGAAAGCCTAAATCAAGCAAAATTTTATCTTACTTTTAATATTCAGACAGTTATTTTAACTCTTCCTGTACGTAATTTGATTCGACCTGGCTCTCTTGTCATAATTAAAGTTATGATGAATGACTTTGTCATGTTTATTTGTATATATTTATTGCTACAGTTGTTTCCCGTCAGTCACTGACTAACTCCATGAACTTGGTAATTAATTCAGTCTCTTTGGCACTTTATGCAAAGTGGACATTGGGTTAGATGCACTCAGGAAAATCACTACCCTATGTATCAATAGGGTTTTATAATTACATATTCAGAAACTTGCCCTCATATGATAGGAACCGTCCTAACATTTAGAAAAGGGATGTTTTAAGCCCCTCGCTCTCACATAGTGTTTCTTAAATGTAAACAGTACAGCCCCTCTTTGGAAGAAAAGTGTTCACAGATCTTCTGTGAGGGCCGAAATTAGTTTTTATAAGTTTAAATGAAAAACTGCATTTGAATTCCTGAGGCTTTTAATCTTCTAAAACTATAAAATCTAGAGAAATGAATACAATATAAACAAAGCCATGAAACAAAATTTATAGCTCTCCCCACTCAATTGAACTGGAAAGTTGAATATTTTATTTTTCAAGACCTGGGAGAAGAATGTCTTGATACTAAGTCAATTGAGAATAATGTTTACTTCACGTATGTTTGAAAAATCTTGCAACCGTTGTACATTTAATCTAGTTTCCTTAATGAATGGAATGGTCAACCAATCTATTCTTTAGTTCAAAAAATTTGTCACTGACAATGTTTGCAGAATACTACGTATCACATTATTAAGAGTAAATAAATACACCTTGACATTTAGAAAGAAGTAACTAAGAACAAACAGTTACAATTTTAAAAAGGTAATTGTAAAGGCTTAAAATTTGACTCAAAACTTTCAACTATACAAAAGTATAACAAGGAAAGTCTATCCTGGCTGCTTTTCATACGATAAAGACTAGGAGAAAGACTACAATCTCTATTTGAGCCAAGTTGTATGAAGCAGCTACTAAATTCGTTCACTCTCTCTCCATCTGAAGTCTTCCATGAGGCACTCATGACTCTATTTCTAACCTTAATTTTGGAGGTTACAAATCAAGTATCCAATTACATGCTTTTCTTAAAAAAACGTGAAAATTGCATCCTTATAAATACTTCAATATAGATACCTCAGGAAAAATCATAATTATACACCCTTAGAGGTAAATTACATGTATGCAATCAGTTTGGAATCAAGTCAGAATAATCTGCTTCTATCAATAAGAATTACAGTTCATCATGTCTTTTAAATTCCTACTCAGGACACAAACCATTGTTTACCTAAGTTGGCGCAGATTCGGGTGTAGTAAATCTCATAGTATTAAACAGCTACAACTATTATTCTAAACAAGTCCCTGATACTTCAGGTCTCAACATTCAGGAAACATAGCTTAGACTAGGTCATTTCTAAGTTGTATTTATGAATTCCATTTCCATGGTATTCTAATACAAAACTTCAAGAGTGCCAGTAAGTTATCAAGTAAACAATGTCTTCTCCTCGGTCTGACCCACTCAGGTAATTGATCATACACTCCTGCTTAGTCTAGCCCTTTGTCTTTTCAAAATAATGACCAGAAAACATTGATTGAATACCCACTATGTGTCAGAACATAATCTAAGTATGAAGAAGCCGTAATGCACATTAATTAGATGTGATTAAATTCAGGGGAATGAAGATGATGTAGATGGAGAAGGGGAATAAATTGAGAAGAAATAAACTTGGTACTGGGCTGTGAAGAAAACCGAATGTATCATGAGGATTTGGGTTTTTTCCTCTAAGCAAAGCAAAATCAAAATCAAAAGCAATGGGTGACTGTCATGATCATATGCAAATTTTAGGAATAACTCTGATAGGAATGTAGTTGATGGACAAAAGGGGTAGGGATGTAAAAGTAAGAAGGGTTTATAAAAAATCAAAAAGCTTATGTTGTGGTTCTAAAACTGAGATAATAAATACAAACGTAAAGAGAAGTTTGGGATAAATGTAAAGATGTAATCAATAGGACTTTTATGAAGTTTGGTTAAAGATAGGACAGAGTAAAGATATAGCATAAAATATTAATTAAATAAAGATTACATATTGACAGGTTATTAAGTTTCTAGCATAGATTAGTATCAGCCATCACCCAGGATAGGAAAAAGTAGGAGAGGTAGGTTAGGATAAAGACTGAGCTCAATAAAGTTTTGGTTGTCTTCAGGTCATTGAATCAAAAATATATCAATGTCAGCTGGAGATGCTGAACTTTGGAGAATTCAAGCAAAAGATTAAGAGCTCTTTCGTATGGAGGTTAAAGGTCCTATCTCTTGTAGGGAGATAGCTTTTTCTACCTCTTAGCATGGTGCCTAGCAGATAGTTGGTTTTCAAAAATGTTTGATGGCTGGCGGGATGAATGCTATATCTCTAATTCTGGTAGAAATTTGTCTTGGCTTTTACAAGCTATATCAAAGTTTCTAAAAATAAAAGTGGGGGATAAAATTCATGAGACAAGAAAGTCATTATATTTTACTTTTAAGAAGTTAACGTCACAGAAGGTCACAAAAGGACTGAGAAGGAAAGCTGATGGAGGAAATGGACTGGATGACGGTAAAGTAGAAGATGGTGGGAATTGCCTTGGGAAAGAATAACAACACTAAACACTTCCTTCAAAGACTGGAAGATATTTCTAAACGTCAGCTTTCCAAAAGTAGAAATGCTGAACTAAACAGATCCTTAAATCTTATATTTGGCCTTAGTCTTACCCCACTGTAGTTGATCTTTCACACCCTCAAAAATTCATCTTCCTATGTAGGGTCTACTCACATAACTCACCAGCTTATATTTAATAGTTTTATGCCTAGTGTATAAATCCAAATGGATCACTTGGGCATTTTAAGAATTTGCACAAACTAGCCTCATCTCTGTCCAGCAAATAGAATATAAGAACATGAAATTTGAATATTATGATGATTTGTGCTAAATTGATAGAACTATATCCAAATAAGTCCATGACAAGGATTACGTGTTGTTTTCAAATATTTCAAAAGTATTTTAAAAATCAATCATAGTCAAACCCTGGTGTATACAACCTGGTACACTTAGAAATATTTTCATAGAAATAAATCTCAGAATTTTAAAAATGGTATGAGAAATAGACTAGGTTTTGGACAGCTGTGATGGCTCATACCCAAGATTGTGGGTTTACGGGAATGAGGGCAAGGAACACCTGGCCCGTCCAGGGCGGAAAACTGCTTAAAGGCATTCTTAAACCACAAACAATTAGCATGAGCGATCTGTGTCTTTAAGGGTGTGTTCCTGCTGCAGTTAACTAGCCCAACCTATTCCTTTAATTCGGCCCATCCCTTCATTTCTCATAAGGGATACTTTTAGTTAATTTAGTACCTATAGAAACAATGCTGATGACTGGTTTGCTGTTAATAAATATGTGGGTAAATCTCTGTTTGGGGCTCTCAGCTCTGAAGGCTGTGAGACCCCTGATTTCCCACTTCACACCTCTATATTTCTGTGTGTGTGTCTTTAATTCCTCCAGCGCCGCTGGGTTAGGGTCTCCCTGACCGAGCTGGTCTCAGCATATATATAACTCCACAGAAAATGTTGTAAAGTTCAACGTGAATATAACATCCTTAATAGTATCACATAGATATCAAGCAATAAAAAATAGTATATATTGTCAGGCCTCTGAGCCCAAGCCAAGCCATCGCATCCCCTGTGACTTGCACGTATAGGCCCAGATGGCCTGAAGTAACTGAAGAATCACAAAAGAAATGCAAATGCCCTGCCCTGCCTTAACCAATGACATTCCACCACAAAAGAAGTGAAAATGGCTGGTCCTTGCCTGAAGCAATGACATTATCCTGTGAAATTCCTTTTCCTGGCTCATCCTGGCTCAAAAAGCTTCCCCACTGAGCACCTTGTGACCTCCACTCCTGCCCGCCAGAGAACAAGCCCCTTTGACTGTAATTTTCCTTTACCTACCCAAATCCTATATAACGGCCCCACCCTTATCTCCCTTTACTGACTCTCTTTTCGGACTCAGCCCGCCTGCACCCAGGTGAAATAAACAGCCATGTTGCTCACACAAAGCCTGTTTGGTGGTCTCTTCACACGGACGGGCATGACATATATCATTCTTTCTTTGGAATATTCTTTAAAATTCTCAAGTAAACAAAAAGGAATTGAGCTAAGGTACGTAATAAAAGTAAGCTTCCAGCTATGCAAGAGGAACATAATATTAGCAAATCTGCTGACCGAGAGAGGAGAACCAAATCATCTTCTCAAGAGATATTAAAACATTAATTTATATGTAATCGAGATTTATAGAACATCAACAGAAACTTCTGATAATCAAATATAGTTAAGAATAGAATTACGTCTTAAGAAAAAGAATAAAACTTACACAAATAGTCAACACAGTACTCAAATTACAATCATGAAAGTCATTCCTAATAAAATCAGAAAGAATAAAGAATTATTCAGTTATTTCATGTTACACTGAAAGACATAGCCAAGGCAATAAGTAGTGAACTCAAAATTGATAAAAGTATGATGCTAAAAAGGAAAAAAATAAAAGTATCTAAAATTGTTATTATTTTTAGAAAATATGATTTTCTATCTGGAACCACAAAATAACTAACTGAAGAATAATTACCTTTAGTAGAAAGCTAAATGAGACATAAGAATACAAAATATGCACATCTTAAGAATTCCAAAAAATAATTCAAATACTATAGATAATTTTGTAATATCTCACTTACGAGCTAGGCACTGCTCTATACACCTAACTTGTATCAACATATTTCATCCTCAAGACAACCCCATCAGCTAGGTATGTATTAGTAGCTCCATTTTGCAGATGAGAAAGGAAAGCCTAGAGGGAGTAAAGGATTTGCCCAAGTTCACACAGAGAACAGGTGTTGGAGCAGGCATTTATACCCAAGCAGAGGAAGTGGGGTCAGGGGAGGCGAATCTGCATTTCACATCATCATCACACTCGTTTCTTGAATTTTTACAGTAGGTTGTGTGTTCGTATACTGAAAACATTCACCAGTTTATACAAAAGGTTAACAGGTTGCATTAGGTGGTGAGAATATTTTTTTATTTATATTTATGGGCATCTAATTTATCTACCCGTTATGAACATAATATCATTTGTAATAAGAAAAAATATAATAAATGCAATTTTGAAGCACATTGCTTGGGTTATGAGCTCAGATGGAGAACTATCTGTATTTTAGACAACTCCCTTATGTTCAACAGCATTAAAAGACTTTGCACCATCTGACTGACAGTGTGATTGTCCCAAACTTAAGCATAAAGTTTTGAGGGAGATAGTTCTTGCCACATAATTATAAAGAAGAAGAATGACTTCAAGTATCCTACCTCAAAACTCGAGAAAACAAACTCTTAATGAAGATGATCCCCAAAGTGAAGATAGACTAGCTTATCAAAGTTTCAAATGTATGAAGGTACTGAATTGGATATCATTTCAAAACACAGTTAATTATGTATCTATGGAAGGCTATAGGTTGTATTTTTATAATTTCACTATAAGAAAATAAATGATACATAATTATCTGAAAAGATAGTTTTATGTGTATATTCTGATATACAATTCTCCCTCTATATTGTTTACAAAATGTTTTCCAGTAGTCTATTTTCAGAAATTTTGCCTTTTACCAGATTTTCGAGTAAAGTGATTAAATAATTCCCAGGCTTACATGCCATATATTTACATCTCAGAATTACAATTTTTAAATAAAATAAAAAGAAATTATTTAGTGATTCGAGTTTTTCTTATAAAATTTTAAACATGAGTGAAGAAGAGCAAATCAAGTTTCTCATTTCAATACTCAGAAAGTTATACTAATTATGGATAAACAAATATGGTTACATAATAAGATGTTCTGCTTACCATTTGGATAGAATGCTTGCAATTTATTTGGACAATTATCCCAGTAAAATTCCTGAAGATCTGAAAAATAAGAATGATTGAGGAAGATTAATTAAACCTATTTTGTATACCATTTTATAATATATTAATTCCATGTGATCTTTGACTCATATTCATTCCAGGCTCCCACAAGGACACATTCAGGCTCATAATTTTCATTTAATGTGAATATTAAGTAAACTTAGGAAATGGTACATGTCTTTTATTTATTCACACACTCTTTTTAGTGCTAGGAGCTACCTTTCCAGCCTGACTGCACTGAACCTCAACTCTGACCTTCACGAATCACACTGTGCAGTTAAAAGAAATAATTCATTCTAAACTCTGACTTGATACTTCCCTTAAACAAAATAGATAAGACTGTACCATTAAGCTCATAATTTTTTAAAATTATATTTTAAGTTCTGGGATACATGTGCAGAATGTGCAGGTTTCTTACATAGATATACATGTGCCATAGTGGTTTCCTGCACCTATCAACCTGTCATCTACACTTGGTATTTCTCCTAATGCTATCCCTCCCCTAGCCCCCCATGCCCCGACAGGTCCCAGTGTGTGATGTTCCCCTCCCTGTGTCCATGTGTTCTCATTGTTCAACTCCCAGTTATGAGTGAGAATGTGCGGTGTTTGATTTTCTGTTCCTGTTAGTCTACTGAGAATGATCTTTCTAGATTCATCCATGTCCCTGCAAAGGACATGAACTCATCCTTTTTCATGGCTGCATAGTGTTCCATGGTGTATATGTGTGACATTTTCTTTATCCAGTCTGTCATTGATGGCCATTTGGGTTGGTTCCAAGTCTTTGCTATTGTGAACAGTGCTGTAATAAACATAGGTGTGTATGTACAGAATTATAGTAGAATGATTTATAATCCTTTGGGTATATAACCAGTAATGGGATTGCTGGGTCAAATGGTATTTCTCGTTCTAGATCCTGAAGGAATCGCCACACAGTCTTCCACAATGGTTGACCTAATTTATACTCCCACCAACAGTGTAAAAGCGTTCCTATTTCTCCACATCCTCTCCAGCATCTACTGTTTCCTGACTTTTTAATGATCGCCATTCTAACTGGCATGAGTTGGTACCTCATCATGGTTTTGATTTGCATTTCTCTAATGACCAGTGATGATGAGCTTTTCTTCATATGTTTGTTGGATGCATAAATGTCTTCTTTTGAGAAGTGTCTGTTCATATTCTTCACCCACTTTTTAATGGGGTTATTTTTTTTTCTTGTAAATTTGTTTAAATTCTTTGTAGATTCTGGATATTAGCCCTTTGTCAGGTGGATAGATTGCAAAATTTTTCTCCCATTTTGTAGGTTGCCTGTTCACTCTGAAGATAGTTTCTTCTGCTATGCAGAAGCTCTTTAGTTTTATGAGATCCCAATTGTCAATTTAGGCTTTTATTGCCATTGCTTTTGGTGCTTTAGTCATGAAGTCTTTGCCCATGCCTATGTCCTGAATGATACTGCCTAGGTTTTCTTCTAAGGTTTTTATGGTTTTAGGTCTTATGTGTAAGTCCTTAATTCATCTTGAGTTAATTTTTGTATAAGGTGTAGGGGTCCAGTTTCAGTTTTCTGCATATGGCTAGCCAGTTTTTCTAACACCATTTATTAAATAGGGAATGCTTCCCCCATTGCTAGTTTTTGTCAGGTTTGTCAAAGATCAGATGGTTGTAGATGGGTGGCGTTATTTCTGAGGCCTCTGTCCTGTTCCATTGGTCTATTTGGTACCAGTACCATGCTATTTTGGTTCCTGTAGCCATGTAGTATATTTTAAAGTCAGGTAGCATGATGCCTCCAGCTTTGTTCTTTTTGCTTAGAATTGGCTGGGCTATGCATGCTCCTTTTGGGTTCCATATGAAATTTAAAGTAGTTTTTTCTAATTCTGTGAAGAAAGTCAGTGGTAGCTTGATGGAAATAGCATTGAATCTATAAATTACTTTGGGTGTATGGCCATTTTCATGATATCGATTCTTCCTATCCATGAGCATGGAATGTTTTTCCATTTGTTTGTGTCCTCTCTTATATCCTTGAGCAGTGGTTTGTAGTTCTCCTTGAAGAGGTCCTTCACATCCCTTGTAAATAGGATTCCTAGGTATTTTATTCTCTTTGTAGCAGTTGTGAATGGGAGTTCACTCATGATTTGTCTCTCTGTTTGTCTATTATTGGTGTCTAGGAATGATTGTGATTTTTGCACGTTGATTTTGTATCCTGAGACTTTGCTGAAGTTGTTTATTTGCTTAAGGAAACTTTGGACTGAGACGATGGGTTATTCTAAATATACAATCACGTCAGCTGCAAACAGAGACAATCTGACTTCCTCTCTTCCTGTTTGAATACCTTTATTTCTTTCTCTGGCCTGATTGCTCTAACCAGAACTTCCAATATTATTTTGAGTAGGAGTGATGAGAGAGGGCATCCTTGTCTTGTGCCAGTTTTTAAAGGGAATGCTTCCAGCTTTGACCCATTCAGTATATTAGCTGTGGGTTTGTACAAATAGCTCTTATTTTTTTGAGATATGTTCCATCAATACCTAGTTTATTGAGAGTTTTTAGCGTGAAGGGCTGTTGAATTTTATCAAAGGCCTTTTCTGCAACTATTGAGATAATCATGTGTTTTTTGTCATTGGTTCTGTTTATGTGATGGATTACGTTTATTGATTTGCATATGTTGAACCAGCCTTCTATCTCAGGGATGTAGCCAACTTGATTGTGGATGAACTTTTTGATGTGCTGCTGGATTCGGTTTGGCAGTATTTTATTAAGGATTTTTGCATCAATGTTCATCAGGGATATTGGCCTGAAATTTTCTTGTCTTTTTGTTGTGTCTCTGCCAGGTTTTGTTATGAGGATGGTGCTGACCTCATAAAATGAGTTCAGGAAGAGTCCCTCTTTTTCTATTGTTTGAAATAGTTTCAGAAGGAATGGTACCAGCTCCTCATTGTACCTCTGGTAGAATTTGGCTGTGACTGCTTCTGGTCCTGGGCTCTTTTGGTTGGTAGGGTATTAATTACTGCCTCACTTTCAGAGCTTGTTATTGTTCTATTCAGTGATTCGATTTATTCCTGGTTTAGTCTTGAGAGGGCATATGTGTCCAGGAACTTATCCATTTTTTCTTTTTTATTTATTTTATTTTATTTTTATTTTTTTTAATTTTTTTTTTTTTTTTTGAGACGGAGTCTCGCTCTGTCGCCCAGGCTGGAGTGCAGTGGCCGGATCTCAGCTCACTGCAAGCTCCGCCTCCCGGGTTCACGCCATTCTCCTGCCTCAGCCTCCCGAGTAGCTGGGACTACAGGCGCCCACCACCTCGCCCGGCTAGTTTTTTGTATTTTTTTAGTAGAGACGGGGTTTCACCGTGTTAGCCAGGATGGTCACGATCTCCCGACCTCGTGATCCGCCCGTCTCGGCCTCCCAAAGTGCTGGGATTACAGGCTTGAGCCACCGCGCCCGGCCTATCCATTTTTTCTAGATTTTCTAGTTTATTTACATAAAGGTGTTTATAGTATTCTCTGATGGTAGTTTGTATTCCTATGGGATCAGTGATGATATCTCCTTTGTCATTTTTTATTGTGTCTATTTGATTCTTCTCTCTTTTCTTCATTACCCTGGCTAGGGATCTATCTATTTTGTTAATCTTTTCAAAAAACCAGCTACTGTGTTCATTAATTTTTTTAAGGCCTTTTCGTGTCTCTATCTTCTTCAGTTCTGTTCTGATATTAGTTATTTCTTGTCTTCTTCTAGCTTTTGAATTTGTTTGCTCTTGTTTCTCTAGTTCTTTTAATTGTGATGATAGGGTGTTGATTTTAGATCTTTCCCACTTTCCTCTGTGGGCATTTAGTGTTACAAATTTCCCTGCAAACAGTGCTTCAGCTGTGTCCCAGAGATTCTGGTACATTGTGTCTTTGTTCTCATTGGTTTCAAAAAAAATTATGTATTTCTGCCTTAATTTCATTATTTACACTGTAGTCATTCAGGAGCAGATTGTTCAGTTTCCATGTAGTTGTGCAGTTTTGGGTGAGTTTCTTAATCCTGAGTTCTAATTTAATTGCGCTGTGGTCTGAGAGACTATTTGTTATGATTTTCATTCTTTTGCATTTGCTGAGGAGTGTTTTACTTACAATTATGTAGTCAATTTTAGAATAAGCACAATGTGGTGCTGAGAAAATGTATATTCTGTTGATTTGGGGTAGAGACTTCTGTAGATGTCTATTAGGTCTGTTTGGTCCAGAACTGAGATCAAGGTTTCAATGTCCTTGTTAATTTTCTGTCTCGTTGATCTGTCTAATACTGACAGTGGGGTGTTAAAGTCTCCCACTGTTATTGTGTTGGAGTAAAAGTCTCTTTGTAGGTCTCTAAAAACTGCCTTTATGAATCTGGGTACTCCTATATTGGGTGCTTATATATTTAGGATATTTAGCTTGTTTTGTTGCATTGATCCCTTTACCATGTCATGTCCTTTGTCTTTTTTTATCTTTGTTGGTTTAAAGTCTGTTTTATCAGAGACTAGCATTGCAACCCCTGCTTCTTTTTATTTTTTATATTATTTTATTTTTTGCTTTCCATTTGCTTGGTAAATATTCTTCCATCCATTTTTTTTGAGCCTATGCCTGTGTTTGCATGTGAGGTGGGTCTCCTCAATACAGCACACCAAAGGGTCTTTACTCTTTATCCAATTTGCCAGTCTGTGGCTTTTAATTGGGGCATTTAGCCTGTTTACATTTACGGTTAATACTGTTATGTGTGATTTTGATCCTGTTGTTATGATGCTAGCTGGTTTTTATGGTCATTAGTTCTTCATATTGTCAATTGTCTTTACAATTTTGTGTTTTTGCAGTGGCTGGTACTAGTTTTTCCTTTCCATATTTAGTACTTCCTACAGGAGTTCTTCTAAGGCAGGCTTGGTGGTGACAAAATCTCTCAGCATTTGCTTGTCTACAAAGAATTTTATTTCTCCTTCGCTTATGAAGCTTAGTTTGGCTGAATATGAAATTCTGGGTTGAAAATTATTTTCTTTAAGAATGTCGAATATTAGTCCCCACTCTCTTCTGGCTTGTAGGGTTTCTGCAGAGAGACCCACTTTTAGTCTGATGTGCTTCCCTTTGTGGGTAATCTAACCTTTTTCTCCAGCTGCCCTTAACAATTTTTCCTTCATTTCCTTCATTGGTGAATCTTGGTGATGATTATGTGTCTTGTGGTTGCTCTTTTCAAGGAGTATCTTAGTGGTCTTTTCTGTATTTCCTCAATTTGAATATTGGTCTGTCTTGCTAGGTTGGGAAAGTTCTCCTGGATAATATCCTGAAGAGTGTTTTCCAACTTTGTTCCATTCTCCCTGTCACTTTCAGGTACACCAATCAAACCTAGGTTTGGACTTTTCACGTGTTTCCATATTTCTTGGAGGCTTTGTTCATTCCTTTTCATTCTTTTTACTCTAATCTTGTCTTACTGCTTTATTTCATTAAGTTGATCTTCAATCTCCAATATTCTTTTTTCCACTCAATCGATTCAGCTATTGATACTTATGTATGCTTTGTGAAATTTTTGTGCTGTGTTTTTCAGCTCCATGAGGTCATTTATGTTCTCCTCTAAACTGGTTATTCTAGTTAGCAATTCATTTAACCTTTTTTCAAGGTTCTTAGCTTCCCTCCATTGGGTTAGAACATGCTCCTTTAGTTTGGAGCAGTTTGTTATCAACCACCTTCTGAAGCCTACTTCTGTCAATTTGTCAAACTCATCCAGTCTTGTCCAGTTTTGTTCCCTTGCTAATGAGGAGTTATGATCCTTTGGAGGAAAAGAAGCATTCTGGTTTTTAGAATTTTCAGGCTTTTTGTGGTGGTTTTTCCTCACTTTCGTGGATTTATCTGCCTTTGGTCTTTGATGTTGGTGACCTTCAAATGGTGTTTTGGTGTGGACGTCCTTTTCTTTGATGTTAATGCTATTGCTTTCTGTTTGTTAGTTTTCCTTCTAACAGTCAAGCCCCTTGCTGCAGGTCTGCTGGAGTTTGCTAGAGGTCCACCCCAGACCCTATTTGCCTTGGTATCACCAGCAGAGGCTGTAGAACAGCAAAGATTACTGCCTGTTCTTTCCTCTGGAAGTTTCGTACCAGAGGGTCACCTGCTAGATGCCAGCTGGAGCTCTCCTGTATGAGGTATCTGTCGACCCCTGCTGGGAGGTGTCTCCCAGTCAGGAGGCATGGAGGTCAGGGACCCACTTGAGGAGGCAGTCTGTCCCTTAGCAGAGCTCGAGTGCTGTGCTAGGAGATCCTCTGCTCTCTTCAGAGCCAGCAGGAAGGAAGGTTTAAGTCTGCTGAAGCTGCTTTGACAGCTGCCCCTTCCCCCAGGTGCTCTGTCCCAGGGAGTGGGAATTTTATCTATAAGTCCGTGACTATGGCTGCTGCCTTTCTTTCAAAAATGTCCCACCCAGAGAGTAGGAATGGAGAGAGGCAGTCTGGCTAGAGTGGCTTTGCCCAACTGCAGTGGGATCCGCCCAGTTCAAGCTTCCCTGCAGCTTTATTTACACTGTGAGGAGAAAACTACCTACTCAAGCCTCAGTAGGGGCAGATGCCCCTCCTTCTACCAAGCTCGAGTGTCCCAGGTTGACTTCAGACTGCTGTGCTGGCAGCGAGAATTTCAAGCCAGTGGATCTTAGCTTGCTGGGCTTTGTGAGGTGGGATCTGCTGAGCAAGACCACTTGATTGCCTGGCTTCAGCCCCCTTTCCAGGGGAGTGAACAGTTCTGTTTGCTAGCATTCCAGACGCCACTGGGGCATGAAAAAAATTCCTGCAGCTAGCTCGGTGTCTGCCCAAGCAAACAGCCGCCCAGATTCATGTTTGAAACACAGGACCCTGGTGGTATAGGCACCTGAGGGAATCTCCTGGTCTGTGGGTATCTGGGCCAGAACGCATTGTTCCTCAAGGCACAGTCCCTCATGGCTTCCCTTGGCTAGGGGAGGGAGTTCCCTGACCTTTTGAGCTTCCTTGGTGAGGCAACACCCCACCCTGCTTTGGCTCGCCCTACGTAGGCTGCACCCACTGTCTAATCAGTCCCAATGAGATGAGCCGGGTACATCAGTTGGAAATGCAGAAATCACCGGCTTTCTGTGTTGATCTCTCTGGGAGCTGCAGACCGGAGGTGTTTCTATTTACAACCTACGCTCATAATTTGTAATGGTACTTCACAAACTTTCTGTGGGAGAAAACGGCACGATAATCTTCAAGTGTGATCAGAGGAAATCTGTATCCTGAACTGTTTGAGTCTATATACTAGATGAGCTAATTAATTACCTATAGGTTTGGTAATTATATCGCCTCTGGAAATATATTTATTTTAAGATTGTGATTACCACTTTATTTCAGACAAGGTATAATAATTGTCAAGTACTTTTATAAGACCAGAGAACTCTCATCAATTAAAAAAAAATCCTTATTTTTAGAAGATGAGGAAAATGAAACTCAAGGAAAGAGAAATGGCTTGACTAAGATCTTAGCTTAGAAGCAGTCCTATGGCCATGCTAAGTCTCAAAGCTTTATTTTATGCCTCTTTCCGTGGCATTATTTTGAAACATATTTATTAAAACTATAATATATTCCAGGCATCCAACTGAGCACTGGGGAATCAGTAATGAACATGATAGATAAATAACCTGATTTCATGAAGCTTAATTCTAATAATCTTGGTTCATTAAAGTATTGAATAAACTCTTCCATCCATATAATTATATAGAATGAAAGTTTAACCAAGATACCAAGAGTTCAGAATGCAGTGGTATTATGAGCCAAGCCCAGTTTCCAACGAATATTCTTTCTTTAAACCTCTGAAATATATTTGACCTACAAAGTGCTTAGCTGAACATCTGAATATCTTTGACATGCAGACAGACATTTTGTGCAAAGATAAAACTTTCAGAAAACAAGTATTTTTCCATTTAATGTTTTCAACAGTATGTTTTATTTGCTTACTGATCTGATTCTGTGTTAACTTCCAGGCTCAGTGTGAATCTTAAAAACATGCTATAGATATTAAAATTTCCACACGTGCAAATGAGCAAATAGATTCCACACGCAAGAGCCAAATGAAGACCTTGAGATCCATTCTGCAAATCATTTCTTAACCACTGTTTCATATTTGGCGGTGAGTTTAGTTGTTCTGATTATAGTACGCATTTGCAAACTAGAATGGCACAGTTTAAAAATAACAGATTGGATCTCTAGATCTAAAACACCTTTCTCGTGCCTACATTTTTATACTCCCTGCCAATAAGATGTAAGAAACTACATTCCCGTTGAGTTGCATTATCTTAATGACTTTGGATATTAATTATTTTAGAATGACTTTCACATAAGGCAAATTGGGATGGTTTTGGCATTATAAAAACATCAGCTGAAATCTGGAAAACAAAGAGCCCAAAATAATTTACTAAACATAAGGCCAAGTTGCCAAGTTTTGTCTAAAATTACAGTTGTTCCTAAAATTATAACAACAGAAAGATATGTAGAATGGTTGCTAAGTGTGAAGTGATTATTACTTAGGCTTCCCTGTGACCGAGTCCAAAGCCTCTGAATGTGACTACTGACTTGATACATTTAGAAATACCTCTGTTTTAGCATAGTTAACTTTCAGATTCTCTCTAAACCTCCTTAATATGACATTCAGGATACTGAATTAGTGAGAGATTTCACCAAAAAAGAATCAGCTCATAGAATGGACCCATCAGAGAATGCCAGAGGAGAATCATTCTCTTCATTTTAAAGAAGAGACAAACCTAGTCACATAGTCGGTGATTGATAGAATGGAATCTGGTTAATGCTTCTTAGTTACCAGTTCTGTGTCTTTTCGTCAGTGTCATAGCTATGATACGAAGTGTTTTATTCTTTAAGTGTCACATACTTGGGACATAAGGAACATTTTATGGTATATAGTATAAAAATAAAACTCCTTATATATATTACAGAACCTTATATTACTTATTATTACATACATATGTAATTCACCACATACATGACATTAATTAGAAATTTCTGAACTTGAAAACTGTGTCTTCTGCTTCTAGGGACTAACTCCATCATAAAAAGATGCCGTGTGTGTCATCTTTTCAGAATTATAACCTTAAACGATCATAATCAATTGTACCACGAAGGCTTGTAACTATTGTCTTTTACAACTTTCATCCTATTTTCTTGGAGTAAACTTTCTCCAGCAGATGAGACTTTAACAGGCTCTTCTCAAGTATCTTCTCCTCCTAGAATCAAATTTAGTGTATTTCTAAGAAAAAATTTCAGGGCTTATTGTCTTACATTATGCTTTTTTTTCTAATCATTGCCATTATAAAAATCAGGGCTGTGAGATTCAAGATTTTCAAAAATGTCAAATATCAGTGTGTCCCACTTTTATTCTATTTTTTTAGCTAAAAATTTTCACTCTGATTTATATCCTTGAAACACATGATGCATGCATTGAGATTGCTTGTCATCTAATTAGAAAAAATGTCAAAGGTTGTTTAAAATATCATCTTACTTATTACTGGGAATTGAGGGGTCAAATAAAACACAAGTGATAGAAACACTGTTTTACTTATTTGTCATTTAAGGCAACAGCAAGGCGTCAAATATTTATGACAGAAACAAGTCACATCAGTGCTGAATATATTTTCTATAAATCTACCAGTAATCATATGTTTGGAATAGGCTGACCTATTTTTAAATAATGTCTTTGCTATTATAGAGTTAAATGAAGGTAAAGAGAAAACTAAAAGAGAAAGGAAAATTCTAATTATGATGACAATAGTCATAATCTACCACATGCCCACTATGCATTGTTGAAGAGTTTGAACCAGAGAGTGGCATGACTTGATTTATTTTTTTATGATATTATTATGGCTGCTAAGTGGAGAACAGATGGAGGAGTGGGACCGGGGTGGCTCTAGATAAGCAGAGAGAAAAGTTAGGCTACTCTTGTAGTCTGGGGATAACGTAACTATACTTCCAATTAGAATGCAGTAGTAGAAATTGACAGGAGCATAGGAAGTTGAGATGTCTGGAGAATAAACTGCAGAAAAGAGAATCAAGGACAACTCAGGTTTTCAGCTGGAGCAACAAGGTAGACTGTGGTGCTGTTTATTATAAGGGTGTGTCTAGCATATGGTGGAGAGAAGCAGATTTGGAGGAAAGACTACTATTTCGGGCATTTTGCCTTTGTAGGTTTAAAACATTGCTATATAAGTGGTTAATAGGCTCTCCTTTCATATGCCATAATTTCTATTTTATCATCCACAATTTTCTTAATAATAAGATTAGCCATTTCTCCCTTTTTCTGCTGCATTGTGTTGAGAGTTGCTGTATCTGTGCCTCATGAGTAATTCCTATCTCTTCTACATTTTCAGTCTCTCATTCTACCAGTTATTTTCCCATAGACTATTAGTAATGCCTTTGTGTCTCTTGTCTAATTAATTAATGCATCCTTCAACCCTGTGAATTCCTCAAGTTAATGTCCTCCCCTTCCCTACATAGCTAAGCTCCTCAAAAAAGAACATGAACTTGCTCATTTTAACTCTTTCATTTATATTTTATTCTACTATGCACTGAGAAGTAGCTCCACTTCTACTTCCACTATGTTACTGAGACTGGTCTCACCAAGTTCCCTAATAAGCTCCTAATTGTGACACCCTATGGATTATGTTGCTCTTCCTAATGTTATTCTTCCTCCTCTAAACATTTTCCTTTGTGCGATATTAACATTACATTTATGAAATGCCACTGACCAACAAATCTATACCTCTAATTCGTCCCTGTGTTCTAACCTTTGGGCCCACGGATTAAACTGCATACTTGGAATCTCCACCTGGCTGCCACATATACACTCCAAACAAAACATAGCTAAACACTGCACACTAACCATGCCTCACTCTTTGCTCCCAAATCTTCTTTCCTATTCCTATTGGTGAACAGCATCACCATCCACCCATTAACTCAAGACAGATGTTTGGGAATCTACTGCCTCTTCCACATCATCCAAATTTTATCATTGACTTTGACTTGTTAATACTACTTCTGGCCGGTTGTGGTGGCTCATGCCTGTAATCCCAGCACATTGGGAGGCTTAGATGGGTGGATCACCTGAGGTCGGGACATGGTGAAACCCCGTCTCTACTGAAAATACAAAAATTAGCCAGGGGTGGTGGTGCATACCTGTAATCCCAGCTACTCTGGAGGCTGAGGCAGGAGAATTGCTTGAATCCAGGAGGTGGAGGTTGTAGTGAGCTGGGATTGTGCCATTGCACTCCAGCCTGGGCAACAGAGCGAAACTTCGTAAAAAAACAAAAACAAAAACTACTGCTTCCTTAACATATCCTGCATCACATCAAATCCTTTCCTCTCTTTCCCCACCATTCAGGCTTTATTTCATGTCCCAATATTACCAGAAGGAATCACTGAACGCCTCTTCTTGTGTACTTTCCCCATTCATCCTCTGCATTTTTGCCACAGGTCTCTTTCCAAAACGTACAGCTCCGTTGCTCTCCTGCTGAAAACCCTTTAAAAGACCTTCACTGCCTAAAGGAAAATGTTCATGAACTTTGGTGTGGTCTTTAATGGTTTCCAAAATCTTACCCCTGCTTTACCACCTTACCTTCGTTCTCATCTCTCACCATGCCTTATTTACATGCCCTAGCAGTCACATGTACCAGACATGTAGTTTCACGCTTCTTTTATCCTCTCAAATGTTCCATGTCTAAAACATATCTCCATCCCTGACTGTGAAAAAAAATCCCATTTCTGTCTATCCAGATTCTGTTGGAGCTTCCCCATATAAATGGACACTTTCTTGATGGCACTGGTAAAAGAGGTTCTTCTTCAATGAGATCACTTGGACACGGGAAGGGGAACATCACACACCTGGGCCTATTGTGAGGAGGGGGGAAGGGAGAGGGATGGCACTGGGAGTTATACCTGATGTAAATGACGAGTTGATGGGTGCTGACGAGTTGATGGGTGCAGCACACCAACATGGCACAGGTATACATATGTAACAAACCTGCACATTGTGCACATGTACCCTAGAACTTAAAGTATAATAATAAAAAAAGAGGTTCTTCTTGATGATTTTACTGCTGTTGATACACAGTTCTCACATAGCAACTCAAATATTTTATAGAACTCACTGATGTTATGCCTCTAATGTCACTATACTGGTCTTGCCTTGTTATCCCCATAACATGATTGGGAGTTCAATACATTACTGATGATATTCTAGAATAAATACAGAATGATAAATGAATTAATGAATAAATGATGTATCCCAAAACCCTACCAAAAAACACTAACACATCAAAACGTTTTTAAAAAATTCTCCATGACTTTCTAATCCCATTTTAAAGCCCAGCACACTGAAAATAACATACCTATATGATACACACAGTCTAGTATGAAAAGAACAAAGTGTCAACACAGGACAAATCTATTAGGTCAACTATTGACAGACACAAGCCATTTCATGGACTTCGGCTAGAGCTAAACTTTAGAAAACAATTGCAAGTTAAACTTTGAACTTTAGAATTTCGGAAGAGGGAAAGCAACCAAAATAAGCTGCATAATCAGCTTAAATTCAATCAGCACTATTTCTAGATACAGCTTAAAGATCTGTGAGCTGTCTTGCATCTTATTACCAAAATTAACCATAGACAAAGCATGTGAATTGCTTATAATCTTCAGCAAATAGTGATTTTCAAAAACATGTGTAATGTTATTCATGTGGTTGAATCAGAACTACATTTACCCAGCGGTACAGATGGATATGATTTGCTCTGGAAACCAAGATTGTTTTATTACCTTACTGTTTTTACCTATAAAAATAAATTTACATGCTAGTGCATATGGTAAGTCTCAGACCTTAAAATATGCCTAGAAATAGCTGAATAAAAGTGCCATCACACTGCAGCTATGAAATTCAGGTTGGATGCTTTCACACTGTTTACTTTGATACCGTTATAGTAATATCTTTGTGTCTCTATTTTAATTTTATTTTTAAAAATACATAGCAGTATATCAACTCATCTTTACTGTAAAAAATCTAAACAATACACATATATTTGAAGTAAAGTTTCCTTCCCCACCTTTTCTTAATTTTATTTTCCTCCCCAGAGGTGTTTAGTGTATATCATTTAAGTTATATGACACATTCACATAACAGATCATTTTTAATATGCATGTGATTTATAAAATGTATTGTTCTAAGTCTTGCATTTTCTCTTAATAGTAAGACTTAGAGACTTTGTTGATAGAGGTATAAACTGTCAAGAACAATTTTGAAATTCAACTTTTAACTAGGAATTCCACTTCTGCAAAAAATGGCATATACAGTGGTGATTATTATAGGGATATTCAAAACAATGAATCAGAGGAAACAAAATAACCATCCAACAATAGAGGAATGTTTTAATATACGGTATGATGATAAGTCCATGCTATGAATTATCATGCTGCTGGTTTAAAAGTACGAGGCAGATCTAAATATCGTGAATGGATGTACCTATAAGTTATTTCACAATGTTTCTCTGGAATCATTAACTCAGCCTTATTTCCAAGCAATATTCCTTACCATTTGACTCTCACACTCTCGTCAACCACCATCTTAGAGATATATTTTTCGTAGAGACACAGGAAGGGATTAGTGCAAGATGGAAGATGGAGGATCCTGGAAGTTTGGTAAGTGGCAGGGTCATATTCTGCCTTATATTAAATAACACAGAAGGAAAGAAAGACCTAGTAATAGAAAGACCTAGTAATAGGAATATCTGGGCCCTGTTAATCACATGCATACCTAAGCTAGTTTTTATTTGCAGAAACTAAGAGCAAGGAACTGATTAAAAACTAAACTATGCATAGTACCTAAGACTGCTGTATATAGCTGCAAAACAGGTCCGGGTGCCAAGTTATTAAAGAAATGATTAATGAAATGAAAGCAGAAATACGAGAATATAAGGGAAAGAAATTATAAATATTCAAAAAAGAGCTTAAGAAAAAAATAACCGAGAAATACTTTTACACACGTGATATAAGTATTTTTAAAATATTTATCTCCCCTCAGAATAATAAAGAGAGGGCTAAATATTACGCTTAAGGAGATCAAAGGAAGAGGAAACAATTATTCTATAACTAAAGACAAATTCACAATTTTGTAAATAAAAGAGAGTTTCAAATGTGGAACTTTTTTCAAAAATGTCACTTAATCTACTTCATATTCTCTCCTGTGAGATGAAAGGGAGAAAACTTACTCTGACACATTTTTTGCGAATTATTTTTCAAGGTCAGATCAATAAACATATTCTAAGAAGATTGTTCACGTAAATTATCTCATTTAATACTCTCAGCAGCCCACTGGGGTAGAAATTCATAGAGCTGCATTTTACTACTGGATAAATGGAGTCTCAGAAAGTGTAAGAAACTCAGCCAGCCGGAACACTTCAGAGCTGGAATTTGAATTCCCATTTGTTCACTACAGCTTTTAGCACTCTTTCTACCTCATCACAGTTGCTTTAAAATCCTTATATAAGAATGCTACCAGAATGGAAATGAGTACCTTGCATTCAGTATTAGTTAGCTTTTGCTGATTAACAGATATATTCACATTACATATTTTAGGGTAGTGTTTATAAAATGCTAATGACTACCACTTAATAAATCTGATTATATATAGTTATCAGATATATTACACTCTTTTTATGTGGTAGGGTGGATTACAACTCATTCTGAAATGAGTTCTTTACTGTTTTGTTGTTTTGGGTACTGTCTAAAGAGAAACCTTTTGTAATTAAATAGCAACCAGACATTTAAAAGACAAGCTGATCTCAGTACTGTATTTACGTAAGGCAGACAAAGATTGCATTTTCTATTTTGTGGTCTGGACACCTGGGGCACAAACTCAGTAAGAGGGTCAACATCACTGAAATCATCCCTCATGTATCCATCATATACACAAGGCTTTAAATTCTGAAAACTCTATATAACAAAAAGAGGTAAGTATTTTTTCACATTACTATTATGAAGTGCCAATGTTTTTGTCCTTAGTTGATTTGTTCTTGTAGCCACTTGTATAACTTTTTAAAAATCATTTTCCACTTAATAAAATGCTTTGCACTGGCAAAACGTAATTATGTTATGCACAAGCCACAGAGATAATTATAGTTCATCCAGACATTCTTAATCTGTATTAGTGGAAACAAGTTACAGGGTGATGAGAACCTCACATATCATTATCCAATCTCAACAGCTGCGTAGCTAATCTTGCCATAATCAAATCTAAGTTATCATCCTATCATTTCTAACCTGCCATGTTCTTCTGAATTTCTGCTGATTTAAAGACATATCTATGCACTGTTGTAAGTCATCAGATCTATTTAAGACTGCACTAAATTAATGTGTCTCACTAAGCCAAATGTCCCTTTTCTAACATAATTTAAGACTGCACTGTGTCCGTATTTAGAATTCAACCTAACAAATAAGTGTTTGCTGAACTTCTGCATCCTTTGTATTAAAGGAAAGAGGGAGCCTTAGGAGTATTAGAGAATCTGCTGGATGTTCACAAGCAACCAAATCCTGTTATGGAGAAAATACATTCATTTAGTCTACGATATGTCCAATTTCCCATACCCCTTAATTTGCCTTACACTTAAAAGTAGCAATCAAATGTCAAGTTTTCAGCTCAGAAATCTACTCATCAACTAATTATCAGCAATATAGGAAGCATTCCTTTTTAGGGCAGTATTAGATCCTTACTGATTACAGTTTAGTACTTTGTCCTGTTTGGTTTTGCTTATTCCAAGTGCCAGGATTTCCACCATTTCCGATGGAACCTTCCTCTGTAATTGAACAAATTTCACTACCACGTTGTATTTCCCGTGATTGAGTTTATCCTCTTCCTGATGATTATTAAGCTGTGGACAATTACCTTAAATCTTCAGGACAAAAAAGTAATTCTTCCTTGTTTTTAGCAACCAGGAGAGTCAATAATCATTTGTGAGTTTCCCAAGATTAATAAGCTTGTTCTTATCTGTGAAGTGTTGCCATCATTGTAACCATTTCTCAATGATGGCAATATTATTGTTTTTGACAAGCAAGGAAAAAGTTACAAAGGACTGGCTAAAATATTTAAGCCTTTCTATGCAGATCAAGAGACTCCAGGACTCCCTCTTTGGGGAACAAAAAGTGCAGGTGAATGAAAATCCTCCTTTTGTAAAAGAGCTAGAAAATACATCCTACAGGTCAGGTGCAGTGGCTCAGCCTGTAATTCCAGCACTTTGGGAGGCCGAGGCAGGTGGATCACCTGAGGTTGGGAGTTTGAGACCAGCCTGATCAACATGGAGAAATCCTGTCTTTACTAAAAAAATACAACATCAGCTGAGTGTAATGCTGCATGGCTGTAATTCCAGCTACTCAGGAGGCTGAGGCAGGAGAATCACCTGAACCTGGGAGGCGCAGGTTGCGGTGAGTTGAAATGGTGCCATTGCACTCCAGCCTGGGCAACAAGAGCAAAACTCCATCTCAAAAAAAAAAAAAAAAAGTAAAAAGAAAATACATCCTACTACGTAAGAGTGAAAAGAGGATAGGAAAATAAACCCAAGAGGTACTCATACATATACTCATTCTTATTAATATGTCTCACTGATGACTCACCAAATCCTTCAGGATCTTCAAGACACCTGAAAAATTTATTTATTCTTATTTTAATGTGTGCTTATAATTCTTAATCTGTAAATGTTTTATATTAATAATAAGTATGTTAGCCCATTCAAATCATGGGCTATATGAAATTTGCTCTATTTTACACATCAAACCCCTGTTACTACCCAATAAACACACCAAAAGACTTACCCAGTTATTATATATGCAAACTTAGATTCAGAGGTTGTTTTACTCCCCATATTCTACTTTTTTCACCGTCTTATTTAAATAAGTCAAGTGTCCTAAATACTTAGTCCTTCTGTAGTGCTGCCCTGCAGAGCAAGAGAAATGGTGATGAGGAATACCAAAACAAAATAAAACTTTTCCCTCCACGTGCCTATTATTTAAAAATCAGTGGGAGTTTATTTTTAAAAAACTCAAAAGTATTTTGTTGTGGTTTTATTTGAATTCAACGAAATTTAACAAGAGCACCTAATTCTTACACATTTTCAGCCTAAATTCTCAAATGACAGATTCTAGTATGTGAGATAGATTTGAAGAAATGCCAAAATCCAAAACCAAGAGACTTGAAAAACATAGACAGATAATTTTAAGTAGAGTGGTGTGATGTAATAAGAATTGCAATATAGAAAAATAATCCTTTGGCAGCAACCTATTATTGGGTAAGTTATATTCTATCTTTTTTTTTTTTTTATCTTGGTCACTGCCCTAATATTTCACCTTACTGAAATGCTGGAATTGTATCATTCTCCCAGGTGGTAAAAGCAGAGACCAGTAGGCTGAGCACCAAGACTCCTTTACAGACTCATGAGTGATCAGAAAGTCACAACAATAGGCCATGGCATTTATGTCAGTGGAGTTAAGCCATGATGGTATAAGAATACTGGAGTGACCTCAGAAGGGAAATGATTTTATACACTGTTTGTGTATGTAAAACATGCAATAATTTGGTCCTCAAAATAACTCTGTGAAGTGGATAGAATGGTTGTTATGGATAAAAACTAAAAACTTAAGACAAGTTTCATGGCCAACAAGGAGGGAAACTAAGCTAAAACCCATGTCTTCTGGTAACTTATCAGTCCCTTTGCCTCTTGCTTAATCAAAATTTTCTTCACTCTCTCAGTACCATCAATGAGTAAAAGTAAATTTCAAACATGTTTACTATGTCTTATTCTTCTCTTTTAAATATTTTTGTAATTTATCCATTATTGAAAGGAAACCTACACCTGAGATCAAAGTGTTTAAAGAGCACATAAATACTACTACCCATTATAACTTGAAACCATATGATTAGACTTTTGTATTACAATTAATCACTTTCACTTGAATTCTGCTACTCCACTATATTTCCAATTGCCATTTAGTTTAACAATTATACATAACATACAATACGTTTGATGGGAGTAAGACAATTTTTCTGAAAGTTGGAATAATTTAAATTATCGACCTAAAACTTACATGTTAATTATAACTCCATGGTTGTCATCTAAACTTTGTGACCCCTTCTCTGAGGGAGTTGAGGAGGATCTTTCATTCTGACCTTGACAAGAGTTAGGCTATCTTCTTGAAGGACTAACAGTCTCGGCTGCCAGTGAAAAACATTCTCAGGTCAAACACCTGAAAACAAGACTTCACATATTCTACAATCAACACTATTTGATGTTTTACATTGCGGTAAGTTGTTGCTAGGTCTAATGGGAATATAAGAGGCTATTTCACTCCTCAAACGTTTAAATACTTCTCCTGCATCACAAAAATGATAAAAGAATGGCCCTTGAAACCCTATTTCAAGAGTGCCCTTTATGTAGTGAATATAGTATTCTTGATTATGCAGATGAGACTTACACGTGCCACTGAAGAAGAACTCCAACATTACCTTTTCCTTCACTGAAATCTAGCAGAATCAAAAGGACTCATAATTCCTTCAAACTCTCTGAAATGTTATCTTTCAGTATAATTTCAAAAATATCTATACCCTGACCATAAGTCTAGAAGAGAATGTAGAATGAAGATTAGAGCCATATAATTTTGGTTAAGGAAAAACAAAGATTAAAAAAAGATTTTTCAGTGAGTTTTTAAAAAGGTGCGGACATGATCCATCCTGTATAATTTCTTATTCAGTGTTGTTTTTCAAAATGTGGTAACTTGTGGCTATAACAGAACATATTTTTACTGTGCTTCTCTTCATGTTCAAGACTTTCAGAGATGTCATTGTCAAACCCAGAAAAAATTCTTGCCTTGGCAGGTTTCAACAGACCCTTAGTTAATGAGATCAACTGTTAGCTGTTAGTGCTCTTTGGAACTCATCAAATAATTCCCAAGGATTAACAATTGAGAACACTCTGTCAGTGAAATACAAAATCTCTGGATTACTCACCAACACAAACAATCTGCCTTTTCAAATCGACTTTCTCAAATGTTTTGCCTGTTCTCTCGTTGCCATTCCCACTGCATTAGTTCAAGCTCCTCTGCACTACTCCCATTCCTAATTTCTTTCCATTCTACTTGTTCTGAACACTGCTTTCTTTCTCAAGCATATGCTGCAGATTTTGAAACGACTCCTGAACTATAAATAGGGTGCTTAAGGCCTGTCATGTGATAGTCCACAAATATCTTTCAGACATCTTTATCTCTGCCCCTATCATAGAATCTCTTCTCTGGCCATTTTATAGTTTCCTGTTGTCATGTCACTTTTCATGCTGCAACCTTTATCTGTGCTGCTGATGAGTCCCTGCCTATGCTTCAAGCTCTGCTCCAATACTGCCCCTTGCAAAAAGATTTTCCTGGTGAGACAGTCTTTATCCCTCCACTATAAATGCTAATAAATCTGGCCTTGCATTAACATTGACTTATGAAGAGTTCTGTTCCATAACTACTAAGAATTTAGAGGGTAGAAAATGTGTACTGGCTGTAGATGTGCTCTCCACAGTGCCTGGCTCAGAGTTTGTACAAACAACAAAAGTTATCCTCTGTGTGTTATCTGAATAAGTGGTGGTGGCTCTTAGGAGGGACACAGAGAGATGACATTGCCTAGATTCACCTGAGCAAGGTATGGCCATGTGGCTGAGCTCTGAAGAGTGGAGTGTGTATAGATTTGCTCCAGTTCCAGACCGTAAAATTTTCCCACGTGTGAACTAATACTTCAATAGCAACTGTGGAAGTTGCTACTGGTGGAGCTACAAGATGGAAAGAACTTAAGCCTTTGAATCAGGGAGTAAAAAACTGTTCAAGGCATACTGCATGGATTGTAATCTGAACAAGCTCTGAACCTCTACGAAGCTGGGGTTTTATCTATTACATCAGCTCATACAGCCTTATAACACAGCAAGTCTGCTGATTGGTCAGCCAATTATTATAATGGAGACTATAATAAATAATGTTATTAATGTAGACATATGTATATATGTATATATTTCTATGGTTAAAGTTTTCTTTACCTGTGTGCCCATCAAGCATAATTTTATTGCTATTGCCTTTTGTGTATAAACTGTCCCATCAATAACTTTTGAATTTAATATATTTTTAAATGAATGGAGAATTTAGTCACTAGAGAAAAGAATTTCAGTACAGACATCCGAATTGTTACAATTTGTGTAGTCTTTTACATTTGTATGGCCCATACTTTATTCAATGGAAATATTTCTTAGAAACTTACTTTTATCAGGACTTGCCAAAGCAAAAGTTCAGCTTTCAAAGAAATAACAGATTTCTTTCTTTATATATTCATTTTTAAAAGTCATTTTACCTAATTTTTAATTAAGTAAAATCACATAAACAACTGCCATAAATAAGGTTTGAGAACAAGCATAATCGAAGCTATTATATGTTTGTGATATTGAAATTCTTTATATTTAGTTTAAGCCTTGTACTTATTAACGCATTTCTCTTCTGCCCTGTTTCTATGCTCAGGATCTCCAGGCACATACAATCCTACCACACTGTTGCATTTGAGATAAACGAACACATTAAGAGATGGAGCTCGTACACAACCTATCTAATTGAAGTGTGAAAGGTAGCTTACCAGAAGATATTAGCATGTTTTACTTATGTTGTGATGGCTGTGTGAGTTACTGGTCCAGAGAGAATATTATACCTTATTGCATTTTAAAGAACACATGTTTTTTTAACTTTTTAAAAATCACATATGAAAACCAGTGTGATCTGCACATTTTAGATATGCTCATTAAAATATACATCTCCAGGTTTGACTTCTCTCCTTCATTGCTTGCAACTGCTGAAAGGACTTGCCTCTCGGCTTTCTTACCACCCCTCACAAACTCATTATTTCCCAAACTAAGCTCCTCTAGTCTCTATCGTTAGCTCCTTTCCTGAATTTCCTGTTTCTCAAAGTTTATATGTCCTTTCTAGCCATTTTCAGCAGAAGACCAATATATTTGATATTTGGAAATTTTCTTTTCATATCTTTCCCTTTTCATGCCCCAAACAATCTCAGTTCTAAGTCAAACTCCACCACAAGTCGCCCTGCATCAGAGGAACACACCCTCTGCACCTGTGCTACAACTAGGGATGCTGCCCATCAGTTTCTGTATCTACAGCAGGCCCTCCTCACTGTTCCAAGCTAACCCATCCTCCAGACTGTCTTGCTTCTCCCCTGAAAACAGGAAGTCAATGAGTCACTGGCCCAGTAGCCTTTGCCCTGGAACTAGGTGAGACTGAAACTGTCAGCTGAAGCTTTTAGCAGGGGATTCAGAAGCAGGAACAGTCAAACATCTCTGCCAAGTTATCACTTTCCTTTCCCTCAGTATGCACTTTTAAAAGAGAAGACTCCCTATTCTATCCATCTGTTTTGGGTTCCCAGATTTTTATTTTATTTATTTTATTTTATTTATTATTTTATTTTATTTTATTTTTTGAGACAGAGTCTTAGTCTGTCTCCCCGGCTGGAGTGCAGTGGCGTGATCTCGGCTCACTGCAACCTCTGCCTCCTGGGTTCAAGTTATTCTCCTGCCTCAGCCTCTCGAGAGTTGGGATTACAGGCATTCGCCACCACACCCGGCTAATTTTTGTATTTTTAGTAGAGATGGGGTTTCACCGTGTTGGCCAGGCTGGTCTCAAGCTCCTGACCTCAAGTGATCCGCCCGCCTCGACCTCCCAAAGTGCTGGGATTACAGACATGAGCCACCCTCCTGGCCTTGACTTCCCAGAATTTCTACGTCCATCCTCTCACAGCACAGAAGAATTTACCCTTATGTGTTTGAGAATTATATTTTCCTAGAGTTAACATTTTTATAAGAGAACTTTTACCAATTTAGCAAAAATGTCTGTGAACTCGAAGGTCCCCAGTCCATACTTTGTATATAACAGGGGCCATAACTGTTCCCTACAATCCTGTCCCTTACAAGTAAATCTTACTTCTGTTTGGTCCTGGTTTTCTTCTGGGATGACTTGGCTGGAACGACTCCACCTCGGCTGGCACGGCCGTCTCGTCTCTCCCCCAGCATTAAACCCAGCCTCACGCTGCGGCTTAGACTTCACAATCTCTCCACTTGGACACGGTTACTCTTCTGGGATTCGCGACCTCTGTATGGAATTGGTTCTTTAGAACTTCTCACTGACCACTAAATGCATTTGGCTAACCTTTTAAACTCCTAGACATATATTCCAATCTCTCCCATCACTCACAGTCACGCAAGTGTTTTGCTCTTTACATTATTTGCTCTCACATACATTATTATCAGTCAATCCAGAATGTTCTTGCCTTGGCTTTGTACATCTCTAACATTCATTTGGTAATCTTTTATCCTCTGAATAAACCTATTTATATTCTGCCTTTTTCTATAAAGGGTTAAGGAAGCTCTCTTAGTTAACCCTCCCTACTGCCACTCAGCTACCTGTGAATAGGAGTTATATCTCAGATACTCGGCTCTAGATCCCAAAGAATCTTCCATAGTGGCTGTAAAGTGATTGGACATGTAAAAAGTTCTGGACTGCCAATAGGCGACATGTAGCATTGCCCTCTTGAAACAAATTTAAACACAGACCAATCCCAAAGAAGTTCATCTAGATTGTCATTATTTGAAAAAATTAAAATAAATGAGACATAGTGTCATGAAAAGCAATAGTCACACATTCTTCAAAATGAAGTGGACTAAAAAGACACAACCATCTTAGTTATCTCTGAGCCCCTATAACTAGCAAGTACCAGGGAAAGAGTAGAAGCTCCAAAATTTATGATGAATACAAAATTTCCCCTATGTTAAAAACTGAATTCCCTGGCTTCAAAGATATTAAAGAAAGTCAGCCCACTCAAATTTTCCTAAAAAAGATTAATATTACTTTGCAATCACATCATTCATTAATAATTAATCTTTAAAATAAGAATTCCAATGAACACACACTCTGATTCCTCCTTTTTAATGGTGCATTCTGGAATTTTCAAAGCATACAACTCATTTTGTCATGATTTAACTTAAAGTATATCAGTGACTTATGCAGATGAAATATGGAATATAGCATTCCATAAAGTATGATATGTGTATATCTCTATATACATATATCTGTTACTATTAGCCTTTGCATGTGTGTGTGTATATATAGTATCAATGTTCTTTTTCTACATATTTGTTTATAACTAGTCATTTCTAATCACCCTATACATAATTAAATTTATTTGCTAAAGACATAACAGTGATTAAAAAGCTAATAACATTTAGCAAACATCGATAATTTCTTCTATCCACAGAAGTAAATAATTCTAAATGTTGATTAAAGGGCTCTAAATCTAGATAATTTGGGCCATATTCCTGTTACATTTGTCCCTATGTAATCTCTAGTGTGTGACTATATAAATAAATATTGATTGCAAACAGCTTGCTAAATTGTTTTGTGATATCCTGCCTTCAAGAATATATGAAATCTAATCTTCCTAATTTAAATCTGACTGACAAGAAAATATTGATTGAGAAGATGAGAATAAGAAAGTCAATTAAATGTTGCTATATCAAAAGTTAACATAGAAGAGACTGATGTCAAAGAATACCATATTGAGCTTCAAGATTTAAAATGTTTACCTCTTCTTTGTTGAGAGAGATATTTTACAGAGAATGGAGTGAAATTTCTGCTGAGAGGAACTGTGTCAGCAATGGGGAACAGTGTAAGAGAACTTTAAAGCACTAAGAAGTGGTAATACAAATAGAGTAACGAAAGACAGATTTTGCTAAGAGCTGAAGACAAACAGGACTTTCACTCCAAAGTAACAAATTATGAGACGTGAATGCAGAAATGAGCTACACTTTGCAGAAAGAAAGGCAAGAGAAGTCAAATGAGACAAGTTAATGCAACTGAAAAAAGACCAGGAGAAAATCTTAAAGACATGTTCATGTACTTGGAGGAAAGACAAACTAATAAATAATAAATAAAAGTTTTATTAGTTATTTGATAACTAACAAAAAATAAATACTAGAGAAAGTGGGCTTGCTTAGAAACAAGTAAACAACAATAGCAACGCCTCAAAAAAGTCTATATTAGGTATTTTTGGAGTAATCCAAGAATCAGCAACTAAACAGAATGATTAATACTTTATATAAAGTGATTAAAAACTAAAAAGCTTCAAATCATATAAAATGTCATGATATCAAGGTATTACCTTCAAAAGGCAGAAATCCTTATAGCTCTGTCCATAGTTTCTTTACATCTGAAGTCATTTCTAATACAAAGATGAAAGTAGAAATGGGAATATGCAAATATCCAGACACAAAGGATGAAAAAAAAATTGAAACCAAGTTATCAAGAAAAATATACTATGCCAAGAAGGCTGGTTGCTCTGTGATGTAGTATCTGTGGAGGAATGGAGTATAAAAGATCATGCATATGATGCTAAATGAACTATATTAATAACTAGCTTTTAAACATGATTTAATTTTTTTCAAGAATACATTTCCCTAGTTATTGCATGAAATAAAAGCAACAAATCCACTAGGAACCTGTTGATGTTAAGAAAAAAAAATGCAGAATATAACAGAGACTCACTGAGGATTTTAATTTGTTAGTATTTTTTATGACTTACCCTCCTAACTTTATAACTGTGACCATGAATTTACAACTCTACACAACAATCCCCACACAACAACAGCAAGTCAACTAAATTAAAATTTAGAATTTTAAGTATTAAATTAAAAAGAAAAAAACAGCCTGTCATGAAAAATATAATCTGGAACACATTTTTAGTCACTTTACAAACTCAGGCATCATCTAGAACTGGAGCATGTGGTTCCAGTCAGTTCTCTTCTGCCACATTGTTTGTTTGTTTGTTTGTTTGTTTGTTTGTTTCTGAGACCGAGTCTTTCTCTGTTGCCCAGGCTGGAGTGCCGTGGTGCATTCTCAGCTCAGTGCAACAGCACCACCTCCGCTCACTGCAACCTCCACCTTGGGGGTTCAGGCGATTCTCCTGTCTCAACCTCTCCAGTAGCTGGGATTACAGGCATGTACTACCAGGCCTGGCTAATTTTTGTATTTTTAGTAGACACGGGGTTTCACCATGTTTGCCAGGCTGGTCTCAAACTCTTGAGCTCAAGTGATATGCCAACCTTGGCTTCCCAAAGTGCTGGGATTACAGTCGTGAGCCACATGCCCGCCTCCCAGTCAGTTCTCTTCTGAAAGACTATTTCTTTTGCTATGTAGAACAGACATAACATTCCTCACTTAAACCTCTGTCATTGCCATCTCCTCTTTACCTAGTATAGATACCCTTCCAGTGCACACAGCTAGAGAAGCCCTAGCACAGGTTCAATCTCATGACACACCTCCCCTACTAGACTTGGACTTCTCAATTTCCTGGAGGTCTTCCATAACAACTCCATGCCTTTATGAGTCACACACAACCCTCACTCTCGTGTAGCTTTTCTAACTTCTGATTTACCCATCATTCCCTCCTTCCTGTCAGCACAAGTATCTCAACAATCTTATTTCTCTATGCATTTGTTCTTTCAGCTGTAATGATGGCCCCCAAACTCATTAAAAATATATCACTCCTCTGACTTTGACTCTGAATCTCCTTCCAATTAGCGACGCTCCCTGCCCTATTTCAACTACTATTCCAAGCTTACAAGTCAACTGCAAAATCGTGCCCAAGGAGGGAGATCTCAATTTTGTATCCTTTAAAGAACTCTTTGCAGTTTTTAACCTAATAGCCCTTCTCTAACTATTCTATCTGCAAATAGAACCTCTATTGTTTAACTTTATTTTTTTCATAATACTTATTATTTCTTAATATATCACATATTTATTTGGCAATTTGGTTAACACCTATCTCTCCTTTCTGAAATAGGTACCACTTGGTAGTAGATTTTCTTCAAAAATAAAAGTCTATATTCCTATCACATAGAATAATCAACGCAGTGTAGCACTCACTGGATAAATACTTGTTTGCTGGGTATATAAACTTATTTAATCACTCAACAGTTTTTGAAACTTAAAAGGTTGGCGTGACAACTGCTTGTTATTCACCTAAAATTCATTCTCCCTCTTCTTAAAGACATGACTTTTCAGCTAGAAACCACATTTCCCAAGTTTCCTCATATGCAGTTATGACTGTGTAACTATAATTAGATGAGTAGAATAGAAACACTGTGTATAATTTCTAGGCTGTCTTCAGCTTAAAGACAGGCTGTGGTCTCTGAAACTTGGCTCTTTTTCTCTTCATGTGTGAACTCAAGGATGTCTGCAACCTAAAAGGCAATATACTATGGGATGAGAGGGCAACAAGGTGAAAGAAACCTGGGCTCCTGAATTACCTTGAGGAGCAGAATGGCCCCGTTAGCACAGAAAGGCTGGCTTGTACCATGAGGGAATTTAACTGTTTTATGTAAAGGACTTGATTTTGGAATCTTTTTCTTCTTTCACACACTTGGCGTCCATGATTCTCTCTACTATTTCTTTGAACTTAAATATTTTCTTAAAGGTTCTTTTCTTCAGGGTACTTTTCTGGTCAACTACTGTTCTTAATTTAATCTAGTGATTTTTCAGTGTTTCCATCAATGAAATGTTTCAGAATGTAATAAAGAATATGTACATATATTCTTCTTTATACTAGTGCTTATACAGCATACAAGCGCTGGTGGTTTTTAACAACCCTGAAGCCTATCTTCGAATCCTCTAAGTAACTACGGTAACAGGATTTAAACAATTCTTGAGAAAGGGCACATATTATCAGGGTTTAACTACCACTCATGTTCCACGATATTTTCCTATCTAAACAAAGAAAATATACAACCATTTGTCAACCTTATTAAACCCTTTAGATTTGTCTCTAGTGCCCTTAGGATAGTCCAAACTAGACCTCTCAGGAGGGAGCCAGCATTTATCTCCAAATCTTCTTCTCAGCCATTTGCCACTCCCAGTTCTTGCTGCTCTGTACAATTGAAACGTTTTGCAGTTTCTCAAGCTCACCACACTGTCAATTTTATAATATTTCATCTCTCTTTCTTCTGCCTGGAACATTGCTTACTCTCACTCGGGTATCTCTCTACACTTCCAACAAGCCTCCGTCTGAAACCCAGGCACCCTCTCCACATGCTACACCTCCACTGCTTTTCTATTAACACAGTTTATCTGCCGTATCTTCATTGCTGTTTCACTCTCAGCCTTTACCTCCCACAAAATCAAGGACTATCTGGCTTGTTCACTTTTACATCCCTCACAGCTCTCACAGTGTTTGATACGTAGTAGGTTCTTAATCCATATTTTCTTCAATTATAAATTTGCCACACTTTTCTCAGCTATAGAAAACAATGTTTAAGATGGTGGAGACCAGGCACAGTGGCTCATGCCTGTAATCCCAGCACTTTAGGAGGCCTAGGCGGGCACATCGCCTGAAGTCAAGAGTTCAAGACCAGCCTGACCAACATGGTGAAACCCTGTCTCTACTAAAAATACGAAAAAATTAGCCAGGCATAGTGGTGCATGCCTGTAATCCCAGCTACTCAGGAGGTTGAGGCAGGAGAATTGCTTGAACCTGGGAGGCGGAGGTTGCAGTGAGTCGAGACTGTGCCATTGTACTCCAGTTTGGGTGACACAGAGAGACTCTATCTCAAGAGAAAAAAAAAAAAAAAAAAAAAAAGGAAAGATGTTGGATTAAAACAATTTCTGGTGGTGAAGTAAACTGTATCTCCTTGATGCAGGATTCTCAACTGTTCTGAAGAATATTCTTTCAGTTGGAAAAAAGTATCTCCCCTCTGAATTCCCATAGTGTTTTATGACTCTCTCAACATGGCCTGATAGACTAATCCTTCAGTGGATAGGATATGTATTGTGTTCGTATTCTCATCCCTCATAGAATGAAGCACAGTTCCTTACAGATCTTGAAATATCTCCACAGTACACTGCCTGACAAAAGCAGGGTTTAAAACACTGTGTGTAATTGAAGGAGGGGTAAATTTTATGCTTTTATTTGATTTATAGTCAAAAAGGACTCTCACAAGGTGCCAGTGGGAGTGGGGTGGATGGGAAACAAGGATGGTAGGGAGATTTTTCACTCTATATATTTGTATACTTTTGTGATTTCAACATGAATATATTTATGTTAAAAATAATTAAAATTTCTAACACCTTCTTTATAAGGAAAACATAACAAAAGTTTAAAAACAAGGGATAGCCTGGGAGACATTATTTGAAACATGTAAGACAAAGTATCAGCACTCAGAATGTATATAGCAAATGCCAAAAAGTCAATAAAAAAAGATAAACAACCTAATAAAAATTGTCAAAGTTATAAGGAAGCAATTCACTGAAGAGTACACTTGAATTAATAAATAAAGATATATTTATAATAAAAATGATGAGGGTATTGCATTCTGTATATAAGGTCTCCACTGCTCACTTCATTTCAGAGATTTTCTAGATATCTTTCTGTTTTCATTTAGAATCAGAAATATGAAAATTTTAAAAACCTTAAAATATCGTTTACCCAACAAATAAAAGTTAAAACATTGGACAATATTAAGAATTGAAAAAGACTGAGGCAAACGGGTATGCCAGCAACTGCTGATGGAAGTAGAAATTTGTCCAGTACCCTTGGAGAGTATTTCAGTATTTTAGAGAGTGATTGGAAAGGTAGTAAAATTGAGACCACACATATCTCACAACATATAAATTCCACTTTTGGATATTATCCTAAGAAAAATTTGACACATGTTCACAAGGGTCCATATACAATTGTGTTCTCTGCAATGTTGTTTGAAATAGCAAACACATAGAAACAACTTAAATGCCTCTGAAATGTGCAATGCAGATGTTCTTGTTGTTCTCACATACCCTCGGCACTTACATTTTCCTTACACATGGAGGATGTTTTACTGCAAGCACCTGCCACTCTCTGCCTGAGGGTGTTCTCTAGCCAAGAACATGCTAGGGCTGCCTCGAGATGGGCTGGGATACTAGAATTCATGGTTACAGGAGTAAACTTCAACCAAAGAGAGAAAGGAGTTTCAGATACACACCCCAGATTCCTTGTCCTCAAGTGATACAACCGTGAAGTGGTCCACCATTAATCATGTAGTAAGAAATGTGTAGCTGTGATTTAAAAAATAATTAAAAATAGAAATGGTTCGAAATCAATATATCAAAGTCTTAAATGTTTAGAGACAGAAAGAGAGAAGACAAAGTTCGT
The DNA here is from genome assembly GCF_043159975.1 of Macaca nemestrina. Classification (NCBI taxonomy): domain Eukaryota; kingdom Metazoa; phylum Chordata; class Mammalia; order Primates; family Cercopithecidae; genus Macaca; species Macaca nemestrina. Next base: position 158,911,982 of record NC_092128.1, on the reverse strand, counting down.
ATCTTGTTTCTGTTTTGTGCAACCAGGTGGATGATGGATTGAAATGGTAAGATATTCTGGCAAAAAGATGATTATTTGAATTCAGACATCTTGACGATGAAGTGCCTGTGGCTAAATGAATATACTGGTTTAAAGTTTGAGAGCAAGAAACAGGCTAGAGATGGGCTTATAATGGTATCTGGAGTCATGGTGATAGATGAGATGAACAAAGGAGAAAGAAAAGTAAGAGAGGGCAACCCAGGAAAAAGCAGTGAAGCTCATGAATATTTAAAGAATGAGCAGAAGACGTGCCTTCAAATAGAAATGAAACAAATAAGCTAATCTGGTGGAAGGAAACCCAGTGGTAAGAAAGGAAAATAAAATGCTTATTTCATAAATGTCCTACCTGAGGACATATTGACAATAGCTTCTGTTATGGTTTAAATACGTCCCTCAAAGTTTGTATGTTGGAAACTAAATTGCCATTGAAACAGTATTAAGAGGTGGGCCTTAATAAGAAGGGATTAGGTCATGAGGGTGGAGTCCCCATAAACGGATTGTTATTGCTGGGCTGGGTTAGTTATTGTAAGAATGGGTTGTTATAAAAGGGAATCTTGGGCAAAAAGGCCATACTTTGGGGCAGTATGGCAAAACCACTGGCTCTCCTTCCACCAGGTTAGCTTCTTCCTTTCATTTCCATTTGCAGGAGCATCTTCTGCTTATTCTTTAAATATTCTCTATTGGTTGGAATGTAAATTGATTCAACCACCATGGGAGACAGTGTGGTGAATCCTCAAAGATCTAGAAACAGAAATACCATTTGACCCAGCAATCCCAGTACTGGGTATATGCCCAAAGGAATATAAATCATTCTATTGCAAAGACACATGCACGCATGTGTACATTGCAGCACTATTCACAATAGCAAAGACATGGAATCAACCCAAATGCCCATCAGTGATAGACAGGATAAAGAAAACAGAGTACATATACACTCTGCAGTCATAAAAAGGAACGAGATCATGTCCTTTGCAGAGGCTGGAAGTCATTACCCTCAGCAAACTAAGGCAGGAACAGAAAACCAAACACCGCATGTTCTCACTTACATAATGAGAACACATGGACACAGGGAGGGGAACATCACACACTGGGGCCTGTTAGGGGATGGGGTGCGGGCAGAGAGAGCATTAGGAAAAATAGCTAATGCATGTTAGGATTAATACCTAGGTTATGGGTCGATAGGTGCAGCAAACCACCATGGTACACGTTTATCTATGTAAAAAACCTACACTTCCTGCATATGTATCCCAGAACTTAAAAGAGAAAAAAGTTTTTCTAAAGAGGGACTCTACCCCTCGGGCTCTCTGCTCTCATCTATCTCACATTCTTGCTTCCACCAATGCGATTCCCTTGGAATTCCCAGACTCCAGAACCATGAGCCATATAAATATCTATTGTTTATAATTTATCCCAGCCTGTGGTATCATGTTATAGCAACAGAAAATGGACTAAGACAGATTCTTACAAACTTGTTTCTATTCAAATTCTAAGACAAATTCCGAGTTGCTACTACTGCTTCTTTACCTTCGTCCCCATCTTTCTTACTTTTAAAACTTCTTGTTTTCAGAATTTCATTTCCCACTCAACTAAACCTACCCTTTGCTGATGCTGTAAATTTGAATACTAGACCATCAACATATATGTTTTTAAAAGAGGCAATATTACAAAGTAGCTACAAAGCAACAAAACAAGACTATCTGAAACACTTACAAAAGATCGCCAACTCCCCCCACACCTATTTTCACTGTTACAGAAACCCAGCCTGGGTGATATATATTACCATTCGTCAAGCCACAAGCATGTTCCCATGCCACTTTTCTCTTCTTTTCCACTTGTCTTAAGTGACATGGATTTAGAGAACCATGCCTAAACGGTCATTTTGAAGAATGCTTTTCCTTTTATTAAGATTCTCTGAATTAGGTGAATAGTGTAGGTGGATAGTGTAACAGAGGTTTGATCCACCTGTGGAAACTCATGCAGTCAGCAGTCATCTTTAGAAATGTGCTTTAGACATCAAAAATGACAGTGTTACTTTCACTCAGAATACAAGAAGCAAGTCTATTTGATACTCCAATTACCATTTGTTAATTACATTATCAGTGACATCTAGTTTTGTTTTGGTTTTAACTGCTTTTTCTCCACCTCCAGAACTGCACACACAGAATGTTTAAACACAGGCCTAACCACTTCCCACATCTTTTTACATTCAATGCTTACAACAGCCATATGAAGTAGGCATTACTATCAATACTTGCAAGGGAAATAGAGGTTTATAATAGATTAAAGACTTTGCCTATGGTAACACATAGTTCATAAGTGAGTCAGAAATTTGAAACCAAGTTTTCTGATTCAAAAGCCCATGGTTTTGAAAACTCTTGTCAAGATGGCATTGCGAGAATATGGTTTGAGCCCGGTGCCTTTGCTTCCAACATGTAACAATAATAGATAAGTTTTTTTTTTTTTTTTGAAATGGAGTCTTGCTCTGTCACCCAGGCTGCAGTGCAGTGGCCGGATCTCAGCTCAGTGCAAGCTCCTCCTCTCGGGTTCACGCCATTCTCCTGCCTCAGCCTCCCAAGTAGCTGGGACTACAGGCACCCGCCACCTCGCCCGGCTAGTTTTTTGTATTTTTTAGTAGGACGGGGTTTCCCCGTGTTAGCCAGGATGGTCTTGACCTCCTGACCTCGTGATCCACCCATCTCGGCCTCCCAAAGTGCTGGGATTACAGGCTTGAGCCACCGCGCCCGGCGAATAGATAAGTTTTAAAAGAGGTGATATAAAAGAAAAGTGATAGTCGAAAACAAGATAAACATACCAGAAATAGGCTATAAACACAAAGTGAGGTACAGTGCACCAGATGGTGTCTGGAATGAGAAGCAAGCAAATCCTTGTATCTGCGAAGTAACTGGATGCCACATGTGCCCCACAGGGAGTAATAATCAGTGCCCAGCTTACTGATTAAAACCTGAAGGTAAGACAAGAGAAAGCTGAACAACTGACTAACACCTCCCTTTCCTTGGAGCCATGGCTTGCATAGAGCTGCTTTCTCGGGGAGGCCAAAACAAGCAGCCATCATCTCACAGTCACATCCTGGGACAGACTGCTCTTGGATTTAGTGACTAGATTTTTCATATCCCCATTAGCAGAGATTCTAGGCTGGGAAAGGAGAAGGTAGAGTGCCAACACTAAGACAACAGGACTGGAGCAGTGAAAGAGAGAGAGAGAGAGAGAGAGAATTTTCAAATCCTTCTCACTCCAGTTAAGCCTGAAAACCAAAATTCTAAGCCATGAGAGACTAATATAAAAAGGCACCAGCAAAATTTTAAAAACAACATTCAGTGAAGTTATTCCAGATGACATGAAAATAATAGAGCAGTTTCAGAATGACTTCAGAATAATCATGTTAGGATTTTGGAAGAGACAAGAAATAACATCAATACAATGTGTAACAAAGTAAGTAGAAATAAAACATTTGAAGTGTCAATGAGAATCAATTAAAATTTCCAGAAAAGAAAAATAGTGTCAAAAAAATAAATTCTGGAGTGGACATAGTCAAAAAAAGAATTAGCAAATGGGAGGATGGCTGAGTAATTCACCAAAAGTGCAGCACAGACAGATATATAAAATAGTGTGAAAGAGAATTTAAGAAATATGTATGATATATTATGAAACTTTAACATATATCTATTACAGAATTCCAGAAAAAGAGATTAGACCTAATGTTAAAAGAAGCAGGGCCGGGCACTGTGGCTCACGCCTGTAATCCCAGTACTTTGAGAGGCCGCGGCAGGTGGATCACAAGGTCAGGAGATCGAGACCCTCCTGGCTAATGCAGTGAAACCCCGTCTCTACTAAAAATGATAATAATAAAAAAAATTAGTCGGTCATGGTGGCGGGCGCCTGTAGTTCCAGCTACTTGGGAGGCTGAAGCAGAAGAATCGCTTGAACCCGGGAGGCAGAGGTTGCAGTGAGCCGAGATCCCGCCACTGCACTCCAGCCTTGGCAACAGAACGAGACTCCGAAAAAAAAAAGAAAAAAGCAATGTTTGTGCTTATGTGGAAGCAAAATTGTTGGAACAATTTCAGGAAGATCAAAGTGTCTAGAAAGATGAACAGTAAGAAGAAGAAGAAAACTATACTGTTACTCTAGGAAAGTCTTCAAGGACCCATAACTTGTCTGGGATGATAGAATCCAGTCCTATAGATTCTTTTCTATAGTTTGATGTATCTTTAACCTAAATTGGTCAATCCATTTGAAAGAATACGGCTGATATAATATTCATTCTTAAAGAGAAGGCACAATTTCACTGTAACAGATGTCAACTGCTACAAGGGTACAGAAGAGCCTGAAATTTAGTGACCAAGAGAATTGAAGAAGTCAATCACAGAGTGTCATAACCCTGGCACATGTCCAGGCTACTCTCTCATCCCTGTGTGAGCTCATAACTGCACACACACACACACACACACATCACCAACCTGGTCAATAAGCAAAGGACAAGTAATCATCAATATGGTAATAAACATGGTAATAAATACATAAAACAAGCAGCAACCCCACTAGTGATATATTCTGTAAGAAGTGCTTGGTGTTACACTTCACACCATTAGTGAAACATTTTTTTTCCTTGTTTTATTCAGAACGCTTATCAGAAGACTCTTCTTTTGTTTTATTTCATCTACATATTTCTTCAAAACTAAGTACATAACTTGAGGGAAAGACATTGCCTTAAGACGTTAGAGGACTAAGCACAAGATATGCGTTTATGTTTGTCTGTGAATATACGTTTTATGTATAGATAAGAGAAATCAGCATATATTAATTTGTGACCATATATCCACTGTTTCCTACTAATCAAATACATAATCTAGACACCTATGGAAGACTAACTTTATATAAGAAAATACACACCTTCTTAAAATCATGGCATTAAAATTATGTGATTTCAGTTTTTAAAACATTCCTCTGTCTCAGCAGCAAATCAATAAGTAAATATGAAAAGAAAAGACAGGCGTTACCAGTTTAAGGTTTAAATGTTAGGAGAACTAAGAAGTAGGTCTTTAGTTTTTCACAATGTATATACTTTCATTAGAGGGAAGCTCATTCTTTTGTAGTCTCTCGCCAAAGCCTAGTAACTTCCTGCATTGTGGTTAGACTTTATAACCAAGGAAAATAATAAAGTTCCCTTTAAATTTTGGTCTTTACATTCATTTGGAGGGAATAGGAAAGTGGTAAACATTTTTTAAAAAAATCTTTATACAAAAAGGATAAACTTTCAAAGGTCTAATCTCTTGGCCTTTCAAAAACTCTCAGCCACACCTTAACTTTACTTGAGATATAGTAAAAGAAAAACCAAAATGATTTATATGTCCTTTCCTGACTATTCATATTAAGATAATAACCAAAGACCTTATTAACAAAACACGTTGGGCAATTATGATAAGATCACAATTTTTTAAAGCTCGAAAGATTCATGCAAATGAAATCTTCGACATTTTCTTTCAAAAAAAAAAAAAAAAGGAAAGATTTTCACTTTCCTGCAGCACTAATAAAACAGCTAGGAACTGTGTATGTGGGCAAGGGAGAATGAATGTAACAGGTGACGACAGCATAATGAACTTGTTCCCTTAGAAAAGGATTTGTCAGTCACATTTTGCAATTGTTGAAGGAAGCTTGTATCAAATCATAGAAATAGTTCGGAAAATAATTATTCTTTTTATACGTAGTTTCTGTATAAACCCAAGCCTATCACTTAGTTCTACAACACTTGATTTTTCCTTAAATCTTTGCAAAAGAGAGCTAAGTAATGCTTCAAAATTGCCTTATAACTGAAAGCACATTCATTTTTTCTTAAAAGCTTTCTTCCCTTTGAAAAGTTTTGGAGCTTCACAATAACTCCAATATATTTTTTCAGTTTATTAATTTACTTTAGCAAACAGAATGTATAAGTCTCCAGAAACAAGAGCCTACTCTAGTATATTTTATTTTTTAAGTGAGTATACAAAATTTGTATTAAGCAGCTGCTCTTCAAAAAGTTTAAATGAATGTGACGCACAAAGTAACCACACAGACCTCTATATTTCATCAGATCAACAGTGTGAAAGCACATTTTTCACTTCGTCTCAGTTAGTAACATCTAACGTAGTCACCTTGTTAACTGCTTTTTTTAGCAAAGTCAACAACAGCAATAATATCTTGGCACTTAATAAATTGTAAAACTGAACCTGCATTTTTTGCCGAAGAAAAACATTTCTATTAACATTTCTAGGAATATTCTCTATAGGCTCTGATATTTTTAAAATAAGAAGCACATTTAAAATAGAATTATGACTACACGGGGAGTTAAACACAGTTTACACTCTGAGACATTGTTTTCCAGAAAACATAAGCCTAGCAACTTTCAAAATATTTGCACTGAAATAAAAACTACTTGGTATCATTTCAAATTTTTTTAAAGTGTGTAAAGTTTCAATGAAATATGAGCAAACAAGACAAAAAGAAACAAAAGAAGTTTGCGTGCCGCTTCCTAAAAGAAATTTAAACAATTATTTGCCAGGAATAACATCCACATACTACAAGAAGGGAACTGTTGAAATCAAACACACTTACTTTTTAATATGTAAAGATGTACTTTTTTTTTTTCCTATTTTAGGTTAAAAATAAGAGGACACACCAGTGATCTTGCTGGCAGTCAGATAATGCACAGGCCCTGACCCTTCAACTGGCCAGGAATTCTCACACAAAGCCTTTTCATACACACTGCGTTATATATTCCTAAGATAAGGCGGCAAAACATGAAGCCAGGGATAAGTGACACAAAGTCGAACTAAATGAAATGTTTACATATATTCTGTCACACCGTTGTTCCTTCATCATCTATCCCACACATGATTTGCCTAAAACAATGTTGATTCAAGTTGAAGAGAAGCATGATTTAAACAAAAGGACAATTTTCAGAAAAAGGACACGCAAGACAACACAAATACTGTATTTTTCTGGTTGCATCACCGAGATTAGTGTGAAATCAAGCAGAAACAAAACCATATCATCTAAGAACTTCTAAGAAATGCTTTTGCTATAATTTCCCTCAAAGCACAACAGATTTCTAACTTGTTTTTACAACATAGCAAGTACATTTTAAATAAAATATCTGAAATCTGCACTCACCATGAAAAAGCAACAGTTGCGTAGAGTAAAAGTGTGCTATTTTCTGCCCCTGTTCCATTTCAGTTTTGCCTATGGTTGTCCAACACCCAAAAGCCCAGAGCTGCCACCCAGAGGCCCCTTCCACAAGCTGGCTTATTTGCCTGTCAATCTGAGTGCCGGCTTCTCTATTATGCAGCTGTGCACTTTGCTGAAGTTCTAATATAATTTCCATACGCTTCCCACCGCCTGAAGTAGGCGATTTGTTCTTTCAGTTCAATGAATACTCAAATCACTTTTCAGGTAACTGTAGGATCAAGCTTTAAGTTGTTCACCCTCGAGTTAAGGAGTTCTTGGTAAGAAGTGGGTGGAGAGAAGTAAGCTCACTACAAGGGAATTCAGAGTGTAATCAGAACGCAGAGAGAAACTTCCTCTTTTTTCCTTCCTTGCTAGGCTGAGCGACTAGTGCCTCTTTCACAGAACTTAGGAATGTAAAGGGAGGACGCAAAGAGGCCCCGCCAGACAACCCTTTCTCAATCAATTAGCTTGCAGCCATTACTTGTGACCTTAGGTCACACAGCATAAGTGTGTGGGGCGTGCCTTCAGGGGTCCCAAGGCTACTTATTACAGCTTAGATCACCAAAACCAAGCAGACACTAAAATCTAGAAATGTTTTAATAGAAAATGTGCTAAAGATGTGACTAAAGGTAAACTCCAAGTGTCTTTTTGCAGTAACTACTATTTAATCCAGTCAAAGATTTTTTTTTATATTAAGAAATCTAAAACAATATTTTCCATGTTGATCAAACAGGATTTAGAATAAAGCAGTGAAACTTTTTTTATGTTAAATTTCAAGCTGGGAATAGAGAAATGACAAACAATATATCATATAGATCACAGGATCACATATGTATTACTCATACAGCTCAGGTTCCAAGGTCTTGCTTGAGTTTTTTAAAGAATGCTGGTTTATTATATCTAATCGCAGAGTAGAACTACTGTAAACAAAGTTCTCTATGCTTAAGGAAATCAAAATAATATCACTTTAGGGGCTAGGAATAACGGTTTTAAACTCTTTAAAGATTACATTCTATCTTAGTATCATAGTATGTTTAAATTCTCATTAAAACAACTATGAGAATCATAGTTGAGAATCCTTTTGAGCTCTATTTCAGACAAATGTTTTTTCTCTTTAACATTTCTTTAAATGAGAACTCAAAATAACAGAAAATAGGAGAAACACTACAGAAAAATCTAACCTTTTACAACTACAGATTTGTGTAAATTTCATACTGTAAGTTTTCGTATTCCTTGAAAACACTAAAAAATAGTAGCCACCACCATCAATAAATCAATGATACAGAAACATCAGGCAATTTTATTTCAAATTAAATCCATGCTTTTGAATAGTACCACCCAATTAAGAAGCACAGCCTTTTATACTGATTGGATTAGCCAGTCTCTTCCCTCCAAAATGGCTGTTACTCAGATATGGATTTGCCACACCCACGTTTTCTCACTCTGTTTACTTGGTGATGCCACAAGGCATGTCTGATCCAGCACAGCGCAGGAATGGCAATATTCCATATGGATACCTGGCCAACTCAAGTGTCTGCAAAGTGGACACTGACATAAATAAAACAGACGAACCAAAAAAATCCAAGAATAAATAAGACAGGTGTAAGAAAGCAGTGGGCAAATAATACTGTCTGAGGGATAGAGTCAATTTTAGAAACTGCAGGAACAAATAATGTGGTAATAGGAGTGTTGAAATCAGTTATGGATGGGAGTTAGGGCAGAAATTAAGAGTTTCCACTTTCTCCACTATACAATAGGGAGTTATTGATAAGTTTGAAAAATCATTGACATTGCCTCTCAATAAATTTTAAATAATAATAATTTGATGTCTTTTAGTGATTCTGTTACAGGTGTTTTATATATTGATAACAGGCATTATTGAAAACCATTTTTGGCTTTTTAGCCAATAGATATACAGAAAATCAAAAATTCTGATTACTGCTTAAGGACTACCTAGTTTTTAGAAATTTCTACAACTCAACACCACCCTATCATTGCATGTTTCATCTTACTCTGTTATAAAAAGAGCAAGCTTTTTTTGTTGTTTGTTTGTTTGTTTCATTTGAGACTAACAAATAACTTTTAAAAGTCAACAAGGCCAGCAGGCCTTATGCATTAGAAGTCTGCAATTAAACACCTCCAAGATCTGGCCTCTATTCTGACACAGGTACATGCACAAAACAAAGGACTTTCTGATAAAAGTGCAAAAAGGTCACTAATAACCTATGTAAAACATAAAACATACATCAGCACTTGAAAGGGCCTTGGTGAGTTCACAGTCCATAATGTATTTTTTTTAATGGCCAGTTGACTAAAACAACCACAGACATTCTGAGTTACATATGGGTTACAGAAAAAATCCCATTTGAAAAGTGTTGTATCTTGCATTGAAAAGATCACTACCAGGATGCTACTGAAAAAAGCTGGTCAGTTTCCACCATCATTTCATGGGGATAATGTCCACTGCTCCACATGTCGTGGTGATTTTATCAAACACTGAAGAACATTTTTCACTAAGTTCATCTAATTTGAAAAACATCTCAATAGCTTAGATAATTCTACCACTAAAACCCTATGATGTGTATTTAGAGATGCTAAGTTAGAATAAATATGAAAATAATTAAAATTATACTTTAAATAAAAGACCATTCAAAATGGTAAGACATAACAATAATAAATGAAGTTACAAAGGCATAATTTCTAAACATCACATGATAACAACAAAATACTTGCTACTTATTATGTCATGTTGATATTTTCTACTCTAATTCTATTATGCATCTATACATTTGTCCAATCATTTGGAATGTCTTGAAAGATAGTCATTTTGGGATGGAGGAAGAGTTGAACTAAAATGAAAGGCCTGATAAATATTGCTATAAAAATTTTAGTTTCCATGACATCTGGTTAGCAGTCCACCGTCATAAGTTGGTCTCAGCTAACTTTTAGTTAAAATACTTAAACTGAAAAGTACATCTCTCAACAATTCTAAAAACTAAGATTAATAGTGGTAATATCTTTACCATTCTTCTGAAACTAATGATGTTGGGCTAAGAAAAACAACAGGTGGTCTGCAATGTAGACAGATTAGTCCTATCCATCTGAAAATTAAGAAGGTATTTTAACATTTCTTGATCAACTGCCATCATATTTATGGCCTGTTCCACCAACATTTGGATGGCCATAATTATATCGGGCATCAATAGAAGGTGCTGGTTCTTGGGATCCATAGTGCAGTGCCCTCATATCACCATCTCTTCCTAGGGGCAGGGAGGCCTGGCATGTAACACATTACATGCCCCCAAAATTAGTTAAAATGAGGTATATAGTAGGAGAGAGAGGAAGATGGTGAAGAAATGAACTTACAGTATTAGGAATAGTAGCTTTTCATGCTTGTGAAATAACAAGGTTTGGGACATAAGAGACCTACTTACTATTGAGAGCAAAGTCAGATTGCACAGATGTGCCCTGGTCTCCAGCTGCTGGGAGGACCGCACACCAACGTGTCATCCAGCTGGAGCAACATGAAGTGGATTTAATCAGCATGAATGGGCTTTAACCGGGCAAGAAGTGGATAGTAAGAAAACAACAGGTGTTATCTGCTCGTAAACATGCCATTAGATAGATCTAAGCTAATCCAGAGTGTTGAGCCAATAGAAAACAAATATAAAGGTGGAGCCTATATAAAAATACTACAGAGAACATGGGATAAGAACATTTTTAAAAGGAGAGCAAAAGATAAATATATTGCTATTAAAACAGGTGAAAACAGGGATTTTAAATAAAATTCACAAAGCCGTGATCCCTATCATATAGGACAAGAAGGAGGAAACAGCTTAAAATAACAGTAAGAACTTAAAAAAAAAAAAAAGGAAGCATAGTGGATAAAGAAAAAAATGAAGTAAGGATGATAAATGACACTGGAAAATTACAATAGTGAAATGAATGACAAACTTTAAAAAATAGGAGTTGTGTTTGAAATCCATAGCAACAATAGAGGTAAGCTTGCTGGAAGAAATCTTCTAATATTTGATTTCACATGTTTTTAAATCTAAAATGTCACAAAACATAAGGAAAACTTAAGAGTAAATTCTGTGTTCTACCAAAAAGACACATGCACTTGTGTGTTCATCTCAGCACTATTCAGAATAGCAAAGACATGGAATTAACCTAGGTACCCATCAGTGGTGGACTGGATTAAGCAAATATGGTCCATATATACCATGGAATACTACACAGCCATGAAAAAGAATAAAATCACGTCCTTTGCAGCAACATAGATGCAGCTGGAGGCCACTATCCTTAGTGAATTAGTGCAGGAACAGAAAACCAAATACTGTGTATTCTCATTTATAAGTGGCAGCTAAGCACCAGGTACACATGGACATAAAGATGGAAACAACAGACCCTGGGGGTCACTAGACGGGAGAAGAGAGGGAGGGAGGAAAGGGCTAAATGTATTGGGTACTATGCTCACTACCTGGGTGACAGGATCATTCATACCCAAAACTCAGCATCCTACACTATACCCATGTAATAAACCTGCACATGTACTCCCTGAATCTAAAATAAAAATGATATTATGAAGGAGGGAAACATGTCTATAAAAATGTGAAAAATTTCAACATAATTAATGCATAACACCTCTTGCATATCATTTTAAAGGAAAAAAAAGGAGCAAACACTTTAATTAAAAAAAAATGGATAAAGAAGAGGAAGAGATGAGGAAAAAAAAAACTATGGCTGGGCACGGTGGCTCATGCCTGTAATCCCAGCACTTTAGGAGGTGGAGGCAGGCAGATCACAAGGTCAGGAGTTCAAGACCAGCCTGGCCAACACAGTGAAATCCCGTCTCTACTAAAAATACAAAAAAATTAGCCGGGCGTGGTGGCAGGCACCTGTATCCCTGCTACTCGGGAGGCTGAGGCAGGGGAATCACTTGAACCCGGGAGGCAGAGGTTGCAGTGAGCCAAGATCACGCCATTGCACTCCAGCCCAGGTGACAGTACGAGACTGCATCTCAAAAAAAAAAAAACAAACAAACAAACAAACAAAAAAAACCTAAAGCAACATTGATATATAGTGTACATTTTTATTTTTTTATCATTTAAAAACTAATATTCAAAGTGGGTTATTCCATTGTAAAATGAGTATTCTCATACATTGCATATGAGTATACAAATTAAAACAGGCTTTCTGTAAGGCAACTTATTTATATGTCCAAAAGTTTTGTGTTTCTTTGTTTTTATGCATTTATTCACTGAACAAATATTTATTGATCATGTACTATGTCCCAGGCACTGTTTGAGACACTAGGAATAAAGTGTTTAACAAAGCAGAATTTCTGCCTCGTTTATCTTCAGTTCTAGCAGGTAGAGATAAATGGTCAACAAGTAGACAAATTAACATTACATATTAAGTACTACTGAATGTTAAGACAAAAATAATGCAGGATAAGACAAATGACTTTGGAGGCAGCGGATACTACATTTTACATAGGTGTTCAGGGAAATGTCTCTCTGGTGCGGTAACACTTGAGCAATAATCTGAGTGAAATATGGGAATCCAACATGATAATATATGGGAGAAAAGCATTTGCAGAGAATGGGGCCCGATTCTCAGTGACACATTGAGGGTCCTTTTGTAAGAAACTCATTAGTGAGATAGGGGTATGTGTAATGTGTACACCATTTTTGTACAAAATTGTTTATAACTGCCAGGAAAACTGAAAATGGAATATATCAATTCTTATGATATATTAGATATTGATTAAAAACGATTACTTTCAAGAGTCATGAGATGTAAACTTTAGGTAAGCAAAAGCAGGGGGGTTAAAAACCAAACTGCAGATAATATATGATTCCAATTTTGTAAGATGAGTGTTTTTGAATATAGTTAAAAGATCAGGTATCAAAATACTCTCATCTCTGCATAGTAGAATACTGGATTTTTAGTTTCTGATATTTTCAAAATTAAAAAACATGTAAGTATATTTTTTAATCAAAGAAAAACACTGAACAAAGGAGAGGTAGACATTCCAACTTTGGTGTATTATTAATTCCAGCATTCTCTTTATCACACATCTTGAAGCCTTTAATTTATTTGAAATATCTTATTTTCCCAAATCTAGTTAGAACTTGAAATGATTCTTCTTTTTTAAGGAATGGAAATTTCCCCCTTCCCTTCAATTTCACTGCTTCTGCTGTGTTGCTTAGATCCACAGGAAGATTTTAAAAATAAATCTATAAAATCATGTTCATCTATGTCTACAGCCTTTGTTTTCTCCTTCGAGAGCATATGGCGAGAGTCATCTCATCCAGTGACAAATGCCCTCCCACAACATACACTACTTTGACCCTCAATTAGATCTTCTCAGACAATCTAAAATAACTCATGTCTGAGACTCCTCCTGTCTGTATAGATCCCAAAGGATTGGAGCAGCAGCAGGAAAGCAAGAAAGTATCTTACTGCAGCCTAGGATACATGTGGCCAAATGGGTGAGCAACTGGGAGTTGAGTGAGGTTGCTAAAAAAAAAAAAAAGAAAGAAAGAGAAGGAGGAAAGAAAGAGAGAGAAAGAGGCAGAAAGAGAAGGAAAAAGGAAGGAAAGAGGGAAGGAAGGAAAGAAGGAAGGAAGGAAGGAAGGAAGGAAGGAAGGAAGGAAGGAAGGAAGGAAGGAAGGAAGGAGGGAGAAAGGGAAAGGAGGGAGGGAGAGAAGAGAACAAGCATGCAAACACAGCGAAAACTACACAATTAGGTCATTAACGAAAAGTGAAAGCTCAGCAAGGTATCAGAATGCACAGGTGAAAGCTCATGTTGAGGAATCAGAGAGCAGGATGGTCAAGAGCGCCCAGTTCAACAACTTTTGTTGTTTTGATAAATCTATAAAGCATACTGCCTGGGTGTTTTCTTTCAAAGCTCTTGTTAAAACAACAAAACACCAAAACGAATAAAGTAAATATGAAGATTAGAGAGAGAGAGAATATTAGATGATCTCCCACAATTTTAACAAATGAATAAATGATTAGAATGGGAGCTGGGAGGGAAGAGGAAGCATGGCTCCTGGAGGGGTGTTATGAAATGCACGTGTATAATTGATTCTTGTGTTCGCTGGTGTTGCTACATTAATGTAAGTGGAGATTTTAGAGCAGAGTATAGAAAATGGTCTGACTGGACTGGTGATGGTGGTAAACAGGGTTGAGAAAGCTAGATGGTTGGAAAGTACAAGTTTGATTCAGATAGAAAAAAATAGAGACATTTACACAATAGAGAACGGAGAAAACTCACAAACTAGGAAGAAACAAAAGCACAGATAGCATGTCTACTATAGTGACAGGTCACAACTGAAGTCCAATCCTATGGAAAACTATTTGAGGGGCAACTATTGAGCTTCTCAAGGGAGGGTCTTTTGTGTGTGAGGCCTGGGCTAAACTAGGGTCCTGATATCCAGATTGTCTTTGATCACTCGTGGGATACTGACTTGTCCCCATATGCCCCACTGCCAATGGAGTTCACCTAGTCAAGTGGTTGCTCTAGCCGTTGGGTGACCAAATCTGCCTGGCCCCCAGAGACAGACCTAGGAAGAGAGTGTGGGATTAATAACAATTTTAATCAAGGAAAAGATACCAGAGGCATTAGGCAAATGTGCTCCAGTGTATCACAGCCACATGGAGTGGTACAGTCCAGTCCAGAACAAGAGACAAGACTGTATTTGGCACTTATGCAGGAATGTTTCTGAGATAAACCAAGGCTTCCTTGAGCAGATAGTGAAAAACATGTCACACACCACACCTCGAGGAGTGTGGAAAGGCCAACCTATTCCAATTATCTTTCCCTTTAGCCGTATTTAGTTCTAAAAATCCCCTCAGAGATTTTCGTGCCAAAAATACTTAGCACACCAAGACTCTAATTTGTATATGGGTAAAATACTATCTCCGGAACTTCTACAAAAATAAAATATAGTACATGTAAAGATTGCATTCACCTCCTTATGACTATCTCCAGGCTTTAGATTAGGATATTCTGAATCAGAGGATGTTGACAAAGAAGGCAAGCCGCCCAGAACCAGGGCTGCCGAATTTGAATTAATACTCTTAAACAACTGGCCTTAAATCCCTAGTACCTAAAACTGTGGGTGCCTATGCTGTTACCGAAACTTTGCCTGTTGAGTTGGAGAATCCTGAAGAGTTAATCAAAGGCAACATACTACTTTCCTGAGCTCCCTGAGCCTAAATCCAAATGATCAGAACTAAACTTCCAATTAGAAGAGGATATTATGGGACAATGAATATAAAAGCAAATAAAGTTCTATGATTCCAGTTCTCAAATTTTCAAGAAGAGCTATTTTTTCAGATCCCAGCTACTGTTTAATTGGATGGGGGAATTGTTTTCATTGTGTCCCCAAGTCATAGTTCAATTAATTAACTTTCAAGCTTTTAAGAAAAGAAAATTGATTCTAACTATAGCATGTGATCAGAAAGGTATCTAAAATATCTGAGCTAAAGCGCTTTGGAATATATTATACAGATTGCAAGTTACAAAGTTTACTCTTTTCTTGCCCTTTTTCCTTTCAGGAAGCAAAGCTTGGAAAGAAATCATCAAATGTTGCAGGACACTTGTAAGCGCAGAGAACTATGACAACCTGATAAGGAGGGTATCTTTTTCTTTAACGTTTGTCCAACAAGAGAACACATTGTTAGTGTGCTTGAATTCCAACAAAAGAAGGCATAGAATGAATCTTGGTTCTTCCCTTTTACTTGCTAACTATGTACTGAATGAATAAATGGTGCATTATACATCTATAAAACAGCCCAAAATAACATTTTTAGTGAGTGTGAATCTCTACAAATTTCCCCGAAAAACATGAAACTAGGATGCCTGCTGCGAAAGATAAAAGCTCTGATCATATTTTTAAAAGAAGGAAGTCTTAGCAGTTGATAAAAGACTGTTTTAGGCCTAAAGACTGGTATAAATTTAAGAAGGGGCTGGGCATGGTGGTTCACACCTGAAATACCAGCAGTTTGGGAGACTGAGGAGAGAGACTTGACTGAGCCCAGGAGTTCAAGACTAGCCTGGGCAATAGTGACACCCTATCTCTACAAAATATAAAGTTACTCAGGCGCAACAGTGCACACCTGTAGTCCCAGCTACACAGGGTAAGAGTGACGTTCAGGGAAAGAAAGGATGAGGACATTAACCAGAAGTCTCCAGGGACTGGTTCCTTCCCACCTTACCTCCCACCAGACTTTCTCCACCAATAATTGTATACTAATTAAAGCAAAGCCAGCAGCCGCTCTGTTTCTCATGGCCATGCCTCTTACTAGAGCGTCTTTGGTGTTTGGAGAGCCCTGCTGCCACAATCTGTTTTCTCTTCTTTTTCTGGCTTTTCTTCTTTTTCATGTAACTTGTTTCTTCTCTCTTTTAAGACTTATCTTAGATGTCACCTCCTCTGCTTCTGCCCAGACCCAACTGGGTCCCTCTCCCCTGGCATCTAGTTGTTCTCTGTGACTGCTAGCATTGCACTTACTACCTTCCACTAAAAAGTCGAAATGTCATGCCTCTGCCAATTTTGTTTCAGAAATATCTCTTGATTCCATTCTCTGATCTTGTCCCAGTGCCTCTACTGTTTTGATTCAGGTAATTGTCATCTATTGCTCACCTGGTTTCTTACAAACCCCTCTCCCTGGTTTTCCAGCCTCTCTTTAGCAGTTCAATAATCAGAAAACTGTCAGAATTTTCTTCCTAAAACACATGTCATTTTTCTGCTCAACACCTTTATTTTCACTCATTTACAAAATAATAAAACCTAAACTTTAACACAGCAAAAAAAAAAAAAAAAAGAGTCATAATTTGACCTTTATAGTCTCATTAGCCCATACTTCTGCCACTCTTAATCTATGTTCTGGGGACATTAAATATCTGGCCATGCTCAAGAAACCTGTGCTCCTTAATATGTATGTGACTTCCACAGAGCCAGTTCCTTGCCATAAAATGCCTCTCCCCCATTTAGTTCTTTCTAACAGGCTAATGCATCTCCTAAGATGCCGCACAAGCACTCTTCAATAAATTTTCTCAGTCTCTGCCCAGCAGAGCTATTTGCAAAATGTTATATGAGATCACAGTATTTTCAGTATTTTGCTCATGTATCTAATTTAGTTTTTTGGTTTTTTTGTTTGTTTTCTTTTCTGGGTTTTTTTTTTTTTTTTTTTTTTTTTTTTTTTTTTTTTTGGCAGAGTCTCACTCTGTCATCCAGGCTGGAGTGCGGTGGTGTAATCTCGGCTCACTGAAACCTCTACCTCCCAGGTTCAAGGGATTCTCCAGCCTCAGCCTCCCAAGGAGCTGGGATTACAGGCACCCGCCACCACGTTTGGCAAATTTTTTTATTTTTTAGTAGAGACAGCATTTCACCATCTTGGCCAGGGTGGTCTTGAACTCTTGACCTCATGATCCGCCTGCCTCAGCCTCCCAAAGTGCTGGGATTACAGGCATGAGCCACCGTGCCTGGCCTAATTTAGTATTTAGTACAGTATTTTAGTTGTTGATTTTATTTCTAAATTTATGTCTTGCACCAAACAAGAAATTTATGTCTTCCACGAAGCTAGCTTTATGTCTTGCACAAAACAAATGTTACTTTTGTCCCTCCTCTATACCAATAGACGGTGACCTCATGGAGGGCATCAAAACTGCTTTGTTGGTTTCTGTATTTCCAAAGCCTGTCACAACATCTAGCACTCAGTAGGCAACTGCTGGATTACTGGGAAAGGAAACAGAGAAAAGAGGAGGAGAGAGGAGGGGAGAGGAGGGGAGAGGAGGGGAGAGGAGGGGAGAGGAGGAAAGAGAGGGGAGGGGAGGGGAGGGGAGGGGAGGATGATATGACAGGAGATAATGTACTAAGAAGAGGAGAGGAATGAAGACTATTAAAATTCCATAACTGAGAATGCATCATTCTTCTGAAGGTGGATATCATCTTTACAGCAAAGAAAAAGAAAACTATCTTAAATAACTAAAGGATTCCAGTTTCAAGAAGGTAAAATAAATAATCTTTCCATAACTTTCTCCTTCCAAAAATCATCACAAAGAATGAGGAAGAAAAATAAACTCTAATACAAATTGTGTTTGTTTCTTGTATAACAAATTGCCACAACCTTGGTGGCTTAAAAACAACAGAGATTTCTTCCGTTACAATTCTGGAGGCCAGAAATTTAATGTCAGTTTTACTGAGGTAAAATCAAGCCTTTTGGCAGGGCCAAGTAAAAAGAGGACACGATTTCTAGAAAAAAAAGAAAAATACCTACAACATCATAAAATGGAAGAATAAACTAGGGTGACAGTCAAAACAAAAACAAAAACAAAACCCTAAATGGCATCTCTTTAAAAGAAGCCTTCGAGAACAACTAGAGAGAAACGTGGAAGGTAAAAGAAGAAGGAGATAAAAGTCCTCTGTTTCTTTCTACTTTTATCTGGAGGGAGACAGGTAGCAGGAGAGATTTCTCCAAGTGTAGTGGGAGGGGGACCTTTCTAGATCATTTGACCAGCTTGTCGTTGTAGAAAATTGAATAGAAAGGCATTTTATAAAGATATTGGAGGGTTTGGGAAGACATACCAAAAAAAAAAAAAAAAAAAAAAAAAGGAAGAGGAATAGGTGGAAGGGAGGGAGAAAGGGAGATAGGGAAACGGTGAGGGAGAAACTGAGCAAAAGAAAAATGAGGCCGGGCGCGGTGGCTCAAGCCTGTAATCCCAGCACTTTGGGAGGCCAAGACGGGCGGATCACGAGGTCAGGAAATCGAGACCATCCTGGCTAACACGGTGAAACCCCGTCTCTACTAAAAATACAAAAAAATTAGCCGGGCGAGGTGGCGGCACCTGTAGTCCCAGCTACTCGGGAGGCTGAGGCAGGAGAATGGCGGGAACCCGGGAGGCGGAGCTTGCAGTGAGCTGAGATCCGGCCACTGCACTCCAGCCTGGGCGACAGAGCGAGACTCCCTCTCAAAAAAAAAAAAAAAAAAGAAAAAAGAAAAGAAAAATGAAGGGCCAGGCAGTGCCAGACCTTGTGGCACATGCTTGTAATCCCAGCTCCTTGGAAGGCTGAGGCAGGAGAATGGCTTGAACCCAGGAAGCAGAGGCTGCAGTGAGCCGAGATTCCACCACTGCTCTTTACAAAAAGCTGTTTTATAAAGCAACTGAAGACTTAGCAAAAAAAAAAAAAAAAAAAAAAAAAAAAATGGAGAAAAGGAGAATAGGAGGAAGGGAGGGATAAAGGAAAGAGGAAGAAAGGGAGATAGGGAATCCAGCCTGGGTGACAGAGTGAGACTCCATCAAAAAAAGGAAAAGAAAGAGAGACAGAAAAAGGAAGGAAGGAAGGAAGGAAGGAAGGAAGGAAGGAAGGAAGGAAGGAAGGAAGGAAGGAAGGAAGGAAGGAAGGAAGGAAGGGAGGGAGGGAGGGAGGGAGGGAGGGAGGGAGGGAGGGAGGGAGGGAGGGAGGGAAAGGAAAGCACTGAATTCAAGAGAAAAACGAAAATTCTACTACAGTAAAGAGAATGCAATCGTATCACATCACCAGGCTTAGCAGTAAACACTACTTGTATAGTCTTGCTAACTATAAATTCAGATACATATTTAAACTAAAATTGTAAAAATAGTGATATAGCTATACAGGGAGAATCAAGAATGTGGGGGTTTTAAGGAAGTGTAAATCCACATCTATAGCAACAAGAAATCAATTATTAGAGCACTAACTCTAAAAATCATGAGATAGATGTATAGATGTTATTTAAATCCACAAAAGTAAAATAAAAATTAAAGAGTTTGAAAGTGGTTGTTTTCCTGCAGTTGTGCAGGAAATAAATAAATAAAACGTTTATTTATTTAGTTACTGGCCTTTAAATTTACTTGAATTTTAAATATATGCAAATATATTCATTTGGTAAAAGTTGTTTTTAAAGAAATATTAAATTTATTTAGCCCACTCCTCTTTCCTTTGTTTAGAATTATAACAAGCAAATCAAGTAGCCACATGTCCTCTTTTTTTCTTTAAAATATTTCCATAAAAGAAGGTTATACTACAACTATAACTTTATTCATGAGTCAATACACAAATGCATGCTTTAGTCGCTCTGCTCTTCACAGATAATTGAAATTGATATAATGTCATTTATTAACAAGTTACACATTAGATCATAAATATAGCTTCTTGCAAAAATCTGTAGATCAAACTTGAGAAAGGAAATAGTTTCTTTTATAAAGGGACTGTGCATTCCTAAAATCATCTGTATTATTTTTACCTGGTTTGTAGAACATTGAACTGTCTTCAGATGAAGAACTGGTTGGGCCTTGCTATTTCTTCTCATCTTCACATCACCATGGGCAAGCTAAAGAAAGCTGGAGAGAAGAAATGTTGATTTGTAAATTCAGAACTGGCACTCATTCAAAAACTTCCTATAGGTATACTAAGGCTCATCTCATCAACTTGTTAATAAAAAGGTCTTATTTATCTCTCTTAACTGTAAAACTAATGTAATGCAAAATTATATTTTTTCAGAGTAAATGACTGTTTAAAAATAATATTTCCACCTCACACACACAGAGCAAAGTACAAGGAGAGTTTACACAACAGGATGAGAGTCTCCATTATTATTTCTGGAGAGCATCCTAGTCTGATGTTTTTCCTTTCGCCATTCTTAGAGAAAGCACACTGTCCAAAACAGATCAATCTAAGTCCTACTTATTTCCTCAGGAATACAGGTCAGGCAACATGCAGTATCCTTGGGAAAGTGGCCCAAAATGACCAAAAAGGCCGTCTCAGTAAGACATCAGGAAGCACAACTGTTTCCATTGACACCAACATAATAAAAAACAAAACGCTCTAGAACTACGTGCTTTCTGAATCATAGTTTGTAAAAATATTGCACATGCTGTGTTTTGACCACCCAAGAGAAATTAAAGTCACTTTATCCCTGTAAAAGCATCTTGGTCCTACTGATGTTTATGATTCTAAAATCAGGAGCATGGGTGGGACCCTCTCTGTTCCTGGGAAAGGATCAGTCAGTATCTGCTAAGGCGATATTAGAAAAAAGCTTTAAAATACCCCCTTTGTTGCAAACCTGCTATGGGAATTCATGGTATGCAACATCAAAGGAGCAAAATTCAGGTCACCTCTGTTGGATGTAGCCATGTGGGTGTGTGAATTAAAAACATGCAACAGGGAGCCTGACAGGTTCCTGTCTGGCCTCTTCTTCAACTTATCTAAAAGTGATCTTTATTGATAGTCAAAGGAGAGGGCTCAGACAATTTTCAGAATGTGCTGGTTCTCAGAAAAGTGGATTAAAATGGTCAAATGCCCCATTAACCTCAGGAAATAACCAATAAAAAAAGAGGCCCAAATCTTGGTAGCTAAAAGAAAACAAGAATTTCTGAGAATATTTCTGCTCCTCATGAAATAGATGAGACATGAAACTGTTCAGGAAGAGCTGGAGAATGTGCAGAAGTGAACTGTGTACTTCCGGTTCCGCTTCTCAAGCTGTCAGGACACAGCATAATAGGATGGTGTTTCATGATGGGCAAGGTGATCGACCACCTAGTAGCTAATATCTGTGGATCCCCTCAGGTGGTCAGACCCTCAAAGGAATGGGCCACTCATCTCCACAGTTTCAAGCTTATTTCAAAGCTTGCATCCTACACCTAATAAAAGTGCAGAGATGTTAAAACATGACAGTTTGTACTAGCGTAAAAAGAGTGATAAACTGATAGAGGTAAAGTGAAAAAACATAAAAATAAAACGAGATTTTGTTATTTGAGCAAAGCTTCCAATTTAGTCGTTCTGATGCTTCCTTCAAACCTACTTTCCCTAAGCGACTTCTGCAACTTGATTTCCTTCCTGCCCAAATTGCTGTGTCATCTGCTTTCCAACTAACAAAATCCTGCCCTTCTTTGAAGTCTCCTCTCAAATTGCACCTCCTTGGTAACGATTTCTCTGACTATACTAGTCCATGACATTCTTTATTTACTGAACTCATCTGTGACCCCATCTTGGCAGCTATATTATGCGATCTTGAGATGTTATGTGTGTGTGTCTATGTTTGTTTAAACTGATGCTTTATCTCCTGTGTTACAGTGCAAATCCAACAAGCCCAACAACCAGGCCTTCCATTTTCTGTTTTAATTTCCTACAGCCCTCACTTCAGACTTACACAATTAGTACAAAAGAAGGTTGGCAAAAGAACCAGCGTATTTTTTCCTTTAGCATAAGTAATATTAAAAGCCTTTTGCTTATCTTACAATGCATTTAGACAGAGATTTATGCTGACTTTGTGAAGAAATATTATCCGATTATCTAAACTTTCTTTTTCAGCATTTAGGAGTTTGGCTTAGAACAAGCTGACAAACAGGTGAACAATACTAAGGAGCAGCTTTAGAGCTGCTTATCAGTAATTCCACATTAGCTCAATATTTATGGGTTCTTTAAAGACTTTATTTGTAATTTGCTCCCTATATAGATAAGTAAGCTGCATCTAGAAACTCTCTTCAGACATGTTATTTCATTTAAAGTTTTAAAAACTGGATTGCTTTTTAAATAATACCAAATTCAAAGTAATAAATAATAATAATAAATAAATAATACCAAATTCAACGTAATAAACATTGGCTTTATTAAGCATGTCTAAATTTGGTTCAATGTTCATGCATTTTTTTTTACATTTACCTTTTATTTAAAATTTTAAAATTGCTGTATAATAGATGTACATAGTTTGGGGGCACATGTGCTAATTAAATATATTCATATAATTTATAAATTTTGATATTTTTTCCCAGTGAAGATTTAAATAGTCTGTGAAAAGTGGGTATTATCCTCTAAGAGAACACAAAACTGTATAAACTGAGAAACATTAATAATCATACACAGAATAAAGTTAATAGAAATCAAACTTGGAAAACATAAAAAACTCTTTTATGTTCTTTTATGTTCTTGACCAACTTGAAAATATAGACCAACTTGAAAGAGCTTTCATTAGTTACATGACTATTTTTTTTTACTAGCAAGGAAAAATATACCTAGCTCTACTTATGAATATCCAAATCATTTTAATAAGTAAAAATGGGAAAAACCTTGTGAAGAAAAATGTTGCACCTGAGTTACACAAGGCGGTAAATGCAGAATTGAGATACGTGACAGCTACCTAAAAGATAAAATTGCCCATGATAGAGTCCTTGCAATCAGGAGATGGGAAAATGAAATAGACACACACATAGGGAAAGTTGAAAAACAAACACACACAGGTTTTGGTGAAAAAGATGGATTTGAATCTATCCTCTTTTGCTTTCCACCAAAGGAACTTGGGAAAAGCTGCTTGGATTTATTAAGCCTCGGTTTTTTCATCCATACAACAGGCATGCTAGTTCTTCATTGCCTGGTTGTTAAGCGAAGTAAATGAGGTACATAATATAGAGCATCTAGAAAAATCCATGGAGAACTCTGGATATTCAACAGGTGTACCCTCCCTTTCTGCTCTGTAGATGGATGAGCAGTTCAGCACAGCAGATGTGCACCTTACTTGAAAGAAAAAGACCCACACATCCACAAAAAGTGTTATAGAGATGGGAAAATATTTACAGACCTTTAGAACAGGAAAAAAAATTGGAGCAGTAGGAAAAGTGGAGAAAGTACAAGTGTGTATCCAAGGAAGTGAAGGACCACATGTATTCTTGAAAAGATGGAGGTTGAGTGGAAGACAATGCTTATGTGCAAAAGTAATCATATATAAAAGAAGTAAAAATGTAAGTTGGGGCCGGGCCAAGAATTCCATGTGGAAGAGTGGGGAAATACTGGGAAGCTAATAAAGCCCCAGGTCAGAAGAAGGAGAATAAACTTTCATAGAAGTAAATGGTGCCATTCTTATAAAATTCAGTTATCATAATAAAATACTGCAACTATGAAACCTTTCCTATTGGAAATGTGTCAATTCTTGTGATTAAAACTTTACCCTTAATTCGAGATTGAGCTTTTACATAAGAGCACTTTCCTTAAAGTGCATTACTATATTTTGTCCCAATAAATTATATTGTGCTTTTAAGAAGTGGCCAACAAGGCATCAAAACCCCTCCTGCCTAATTATTTGTAAGCACACAGAATGTGGAGCAGGCAGAAAATAGAAATGCACATTATATGTCTGATACTGTACAAAAGAACCACGGTTTGGGAAGCAGAGCAGATCACTAAAAATGCTATAATGGATCCATAATGGTTCTCCATGGAATTCTTCAGACACAATAAAATCTCTTTGTAATGAGGATAAATTGCACATATTATACTTATTATTCAGTAAGGACATATTTTATTTACCTATAACATTTTTCTAGATGGATAGTGATACAGTCTCAAAAAGGCTTCCAGACATCCTATTTTGTGTATTCTCCTTGCCTCTCACAAGTTTACATTTGAGGTAATGGATCTTTCTGTTTTTGGTGTATGACACATCTATTACTCTCCTGTCGTCCATATGTTAGTCTTGCAGCTCTGTTTCAAATGATGATTTAACCAGCTTGAAAAAAAATAATTTTGGTATTCAGAGTAATATAAGGCCAAACCAAGTGCCCAGGGTTCTACCCAATCCTGCAATGCCATTTATTTTTAAAGAGCTGAGATAAACAAAGCTTATTTTCACTGGGTAAAATTAAAGAATACTGAAGGCCCAGTTCAGATAAGCAACATGAAACCACTGTATTATCATTAATATTGATCTAACTTTCTTGCATTAATACACGATGTCCTGAACTGCTTAGTTTTACTAAGAAGAAGGGGTAGAGGGGAAGCTACTAGCTACTCTCATAAAATGATAAAAACAAATAGTCTCTTAATATCTCTTCACTTTAAATAACATAACATTCATCTTACTCATAATATTTTAATCCTAACTGACCATGTCAATTCAGTAATGTCAATAATAAATCCATCCCAGTTTTTTTTTGTCATTTTTTAACTCTGATTTTTAAATTCAGGATAATTTAGTCTAATGTGAAGAATAGCTTACATTTTGCAGTGATATTCTGTCTAAAGCATTTTTTAGATTTACTTTATACATACTCGAAATAGGTCTGAAAAGAAACCACAGTCAAAGTTGATGGTAGAGAAAGTGTCTTTAGTAAAGGAGACAATGGCTTCCCAAATGACTCATTTGGTGAGCAGAAAGCCAACTCGTTTTCAGAACTCTTGGCCCAGGCTGGGACTTGATGTTCTAAGCAATGCTCCAATCCCCCTAACTTAACTGAAACTCCATCTGGTCTTCACAAGTTACAAGGAAATGTAAACCATAAAGAAATCTAGAGAAGACTCGTAAAGTTTAATGAAGTCTTATAAAAAATGAGATTTATAAAATCACATTAATAAAAATCAGATTTATTTTTTCAAATTGTGGAGTATGTTGAGATAAAGGACTGAATTGATAGTCCTTGAACTGCTACACACAAAACAGGCCTTCAAGGAAAAAGTCCTTCACTCAATGTACAGGCAGAAAGGAGATACAGAGAAAAACCATGATTGTAAGAATAGAAAGGACAAGAAAATAGAGTAAGTACTAATGTTGGTGTTTGGTTAGAACAAGAAGTAGTAACTTAACATAAGGAGATTTGAATGTGTTTTCAGCTTCAGGTATTGAATCTTAACTAAATATAGATGTTGGCAAAGAGAAGAATATGTGATTTACGTAGGAAGTGAGGACTAAGGATGTCCCTAAAAGGAGCAGCATTCCTCCTTTCCAGGTCAGAAAGCAACATAAGGGACAAACAAAGATTGTACCAACTTCCTCTGTTATACAATAACAACAATGACATCTACAACATTTATGGACCACCTACTGTACATCAGGCCATAATCTCTAGTAACTCTTTTATTCCTCCAACATTGCTAGGAGACAAGGTAACATTATTCCTCAAAATCCAGCTGCAGAGAGTTTAAGTAAATTGGTCAAGGTCATAGCCAATCAGTGGCAAAACCAAGATTTGAACCTCAGCCATCTGC
Organism: Macaca nemestrina; assembly: GCF_043159975.1. Classification (NCBI taxonomy): domain Eukaryota; kingdom Metazoa; phylum Chordata; class Mammalia; order Primates; family Cercopithecidae; genus Macaca; species Macaca nemestrina. Next base: position 158,885,718 of record NC_092128.1, on the reverse strand, counting down.
ATCGAGAGCTTACATTGCATTATTATTGTTTCCTGGCTTCCGGTGTTATTTTCTTTATTTTTGTTTATAAAATTGATTATTATTTTGTGCCTCTAAGGTTTGTGTTAAAGTAGGAATAACACCTGCATCCATTTAGTATGTTTCAAGTCTAAAAAATGCAGAGGTAGAAAGGCATGAGGGGATGGGAGGGACCAGGGAGAGAAGGAAGACAACAGAGTTTTCAGAAATTTGAAGGATGATGTACCATTTGAAAAGGCCTACTCAATATGTTCAGTTCCATAGTTTAAATATCATAAATTACTAACAGAAAGTCCATTACTTTAGAAGTTAAAGGTTGGCTCCATTAGATTGCTAGAGCATAGGTGAGTAAGTCAACGAGTTCTTTAGAAGTTTAATCCAGATGGGCTGGGCACACTAAAAGGATCAGGAGTCATGAAAACAAACCTGAGTCATTTCACTCTGTTCTTGACACACAAAATGCCATTAGTTATAGTACGGAGTTCTAACTATTCATAGCAAGAAGTTTAAAACACTTCACCTGGAATTAAAAAGTCTTGGCAATTTTGCCCCAGCCACCTTTCCAGGCTCACTTCCTGAGATCTGCGACCACTCCTCATAATATACATGTTAATTGTTCCCAAACATGCTGTAAACTAGAATGCTTCCTTTGATTAACTTTCGGTATATACCCAAAGGATTATAAATCATGCTGCTATAAAGACACATGCACATGTATGTTTATTGCGGCACTATGCACAATAGCAAAGACTTGGAACCAACTCAAATGTCCATCAATGACAGACTGGATTAAGAAAATGTGGCACATATACACCATGGAATACTATGCAGCCATAAAAAAGGATGAGTTAATGTCCTTTGTAGGGACATGGATGCAATTGGAAAACATCATTCTCAGCAAACTATCACAAGAACAGAAAACCAAACACCACATGTTCTCACTCATAGGTGGAAATTGAACAATGAGAACACATGGACACAGGGAGGGGAACATGACACACCGGGGCCTGTCCTGGGGTGGGGGGAAGGGGGAAGGATAGCATTAGGAGATATACATAATGTAAATGACAAGTTAATGGGTGCAGCACACCAACATGGCACATGTATAAATATGTAACATATCACTTTGTGTCTCTGTGACACATTCTGGTATTTTTCTCAATATTTCAAACTGTCTTTATTATATCGGTTGTGGTGATCTGTGATCAATGGTCTTTGACGTTACTATTGTAATTGTTTGGGAGCACCACAAACCACTCATATAAAACAGATAACTTAATAAATGCTGTGTGTGTTCTGACTTTTATGCTGGCCAATGGTTTCTCCAAATTTTGCCCACTCCTCAGGCTGCTCTATTCCCTGAGACATAATAATATTACAATTATGCCAATTAAAAACCCAACGATGGTCCAGGCGCGGTGGCTCATGCCTGTAATCCCAGCACTTTGGGAGGCCAAGGAGGGAGCGCTGCCTGAGATCGGAAGTTCGGCACCAGCTTGGCCAATATGGTGAAACCCTGTCTCTACTAAAAATACAAAAAAAAATTAGCTGGGCGTAGTGGCACGTGCCTATAGTCCCAGTTACTCAGGAGACTGAGGCAGGAGAATTGCTTGAACCCGGGGGGCAGAGGTTGCAGTGAGCCGAGATCGCAACACTTCACCCCAGGCTGGGTGAAAGAGCGAAATTCCATCTCTAAATACATACATACATACATACATACATACTTGCATGCATACATACATACATACGCTACAATGGCGTCTGAGTGTTTAAGTGAGAGGAAGAGTTTCACGTCTCTCACTTTAAATCAAGAGCTAGACGTGACCAAGCGGATCACAAGGTCAGGACATCGAGACCATCCTGGCTAACACGGTGAAACCCCATCTCTACTAAAAATACAAAAACTAACCGGGCGTGGCGGGCGCCTGTAGTCCCAGCTACTCGGGAGGCTGAGGCAGGAGAATGGCGGGAACCCGGGAGGCGGAGCTTGCAGTGAGCCGAGATGGTGCCACCGCACTCCAGCCTGGGCGACAGAGCGAGACTCTGTCTCAAAAAACAAACAAACAAACAAAACAAAAAGAAAAACAAAGAAAAAGAAAGAGAAAGAGAGAGAGAAAAGAGAAAGAAACAGCGTTATTGCTGATATAGAGAAAATTTTAGTAGCCTGGATGGAAGTTCAAACCAGGTACAACATTCCCTTAACCCAAAGTCTAATCTAGAGCAAGGCCCTCACTCTCTTCAATTTCATTAACGCTGAGAGAGGCGAGGAAGCTGCAGGAAAAAAGTTTAAAGCTAGCTGAGGCTGGTTGATAAGGTTTAAGGAAAGAAGCCATCGTTATAAGATTAAAATGCAGTATGAAGCAGCAAGTGCTGATGGAGAAGTTGAAGTAAGTTATTCAAAAGATCATTAATGAATGTGGTTTTCTTAAACAATAGATTTTCAGTATAAATGAAATAGCCTTCTATTGGGAGAAGATGTCATCCAGGAATTTCACAGCTAGAGAGATGTCAGTGCCTGGCTTCAAAGCCTCAAAGGGCAGGCTGACTTACTTGGTAGGGGCTACTGCAGCTGGTGATTTTAAGTTGAAGCCAGTGCTAGATGACCCTTCTGAAAAGTCTTGGGGTCATTCAGAACTATGCTAAATCTATCCTCCCTATGCTCTATACATGGAACGAGAAAATCTGGAGGACAGCACATCTGTTTACAGCATGGTTTACTGAGTATGATAAGCCCACTGTTGAGACCCACTGCTCACACACAGAAAAAAGATTCCTTTCAAAATATTACTGCTTGTTGACAGTGCACCTGGTCACCCAAGAGCTCTGATGGAGATGTATGAGGAAATTAATGTTATTTTCATGTCCGCTAACACAACATCCATTCTGCAGCCCATTATTTAAGAAATATATTTTATAATGCTATAGTTGCCATATATAGCGATTCCTCTGATGTATCTGGGCAAAGTAAACTAAAAATCTTCTGGGAAAGATTCACCATTCTAGATGCCATTAAAGCACTGTGACTCGTGGGAGAAGATCAAAATATCAACATTAACAAGAGTTTGGAAGAAGTTGATTCCAACCCTCATGGATGACTTGGAGGGGTTCAAGACTTCAGGGAGGAAATAAATGCAGAAGTGGCAGAAAGAACAAGAAAATTGGAACAAGAAAATTGGGATTAGAAGTGAAGCCTGAAGCTGTGACAGAATTGCTACAATCTCATGATAATATATGAACACCTACAGAGTTGTATCTTATGAATGAGCAAAGCAAATTATTTCTTGAGATGGAATCTATCCCTGGTGAAGATACTGTGAACATGGTGGAAATGACAACAGAGGATTTAGAACATTCCATAGACGTAGTTGGTAAAACAGTGGCAGTGTTTGAGAGAACTCACTCCATTTTTGAAAGAAATTCTGCAGTGAGTAAAACACTATCAAACAGCACTGCGTGCCATAGAGAAATCTGTGAAAGGAAGAGCTGGTTGATGTAGCAACTTTGTTGCTGTCTTATATAAGGATATTGCTACAGCCACCCCATCCTCCAGCAACCACTGCCCTGATCAGTCAGCAGCCATCAACAGGGAGGCAAGACCTGACACCAACAAAAAATTACAACTCATTGCAGGCTGAGACGATCATTAGCATTTTTTAACAATAAAGTATTTTAAAATCAAAGTATATACTTTGTTTAGACATAATGCTGTTGCACACTTAATAGACTACAGTATAGTGTAAACATACCATTTATGTGACTTGTTTTATTGCAGTGGTCTGGAACCAAACCCACAATATCTCTGAGTTATATCTGGATAGGTCAAAAAGTAGAACTTTAAATTTGGCAGGATCTCAGATCTGGAACTTTCGCAATGTTAGTTAAAAAGGGAATAATGAAACACAGCACCATTTTGCTGCTCTTAACTTTTTCTCCAAGGTTTTAAGTAGATTTTAATCTCCTCCAGGCCACCAAGTTAGACTCATCGATTACCCTTAAAATTCAAGGACAATTTAAAGTCATCCAGTTCAAACCCCACATTTTGCAGATGAAGACACTGTCTAGAGAGATTTGCAAAGATGGGATGAGTACTAGCTTTCTTCTCCCAATGCCTCTCCCTTAGTATCCTGTCACCACATGTTTTTTTCTCTCTTAAATTTTATTCTCCAGATATTCCATGGTACAACAGTAGCAAGGTATCAGTTGGGAGGTTTGAAAGACTTGATGATGGAGAAAATACTTCCTTCTTTTTACATTTCAAGATCTCTCCTAAAGTTAGAATATTTTATAATAAGAGAATGAAACAGTGCTGAGAAATCTTTGACTAACAGGAAGAGAATACTGATTAAAATTTTATTTTCCCCTTTTATTCTTTTTTTCCTCCAAATTTATGAAAACAAATCTCTTAGACTGTCACATTCATGTGTGTATACACACACACACACACACACACACACACACATGAATATATATATATTCATACTCCTTGTATCTGAAAAATTCCCTGAAAGTTACTTGTTTTATGGCTGATTGTGATTAACTTATTAAGTTATTTTTTCATACCGATCAGACTGATTATGATTAATGTGTTTATCTGCTAAAAGAATAAAAAGAAAGTTTAGGCAAGCAACCCATTGTGTCCTACTTGTTAATAAATCATTTGTTCTATGAATTTTTGCCTCCTGGGTTGTTTACGTTTTCAAGCAAAGTCAACATTCTTTCATTCAAAAAATAATAATACTTTACCAACCAACCGCCAGTTTAACCTTCAGTCATTTTTTAAAAAGTTAAGACAGGTTGCCTCAAAGATTATTACAAGCATAGAGTGTGGGGAAAGTAGCTACCTTCATTTGGCTTCTAGTAAGTCTTTGAAGCCCAAAACCAGACACAAAGTGTTTAGAGATGACTGGATCTGAGGGAGGCATATGATTTCAAGTATCCACATTTCAACAGAGAGCTCAATATCAGCTAAGCAGAAGTCAGGATGCAACATGCAGTGTGTGCATTGCTGGCTTTTGCTTCCCATTCAGTTTAATGCTCCAATTTTCATTGCTTTCATTTTTTTTTTCCCCACAAAAGAAGTTTACTCTTGATCTGATTACTGAGACCTCGCCCTCTTCTAATCATCTCACTTCTATCATCTTACGGTATTTTCCAGAACCGGTATTTACAGTATTTTTTAGTTCTTGCTGAAAACACACAGTTTCCTCCTCCTCTCCTTGAAACCAGCCCACCGCCTGGCACCATTTCTTGAAACAAGTCATGATGCCATTCCAGTCTAACAGGCAACTTGCAATTTCAAAAACAAATTCAGCTGCAACCGCTTTTAAAACATCTTACTAGGTTACTTTTCTGTCTTACGTCACCCAGGTTTCCAGAAATCTACTCAAAATGCCTAATGAGGCAATAAATTTCTTTATTGACTGTTCAGAATGTGGAAACAAATTGGAGTGACTCACTCAGGCCTTTTCTTAACCCTCTTATTCAGCAAAACAGTTTATTTTACTGAAAGAATAGGAAAAAAAGAGCTGACAATTTAAAATTAACTAAGTAGGCCCACCCTCTTTATTGCCTCTAGGCTATTCGGGACGATCTTTTTTTGCAAGGGTGTATGTTACAGCTTAAATGAGATTGTAAAAGAGCAAAATCTTGGCTTATTTATCATCTTGTGAAAATAATTCCCATGTTTGCCTTTTCATTTATTGTGATTTATTACTCCAACTAATTTTTAATGCAGAATTTTCTTGTGTTGTGTTTGCTAGTTTTATAATTTGCATTTGTTTTGTCTTAAGGAGCAATGGTCTTCTGTTAGGCCTTAATCCACTGGTAGAAATTGACTTGAGGGGCTATCTAAAAAACAAACCTTGCTTATAATGCATTAGTAAGGACAGAAAATAATACAGGAAAAAGAAAGTGCCATCAAAACTTTACATTTCTCTATATAGTTTGCTTAAACAAATATTTGAAATATTTGCTTAAAAATATTTGAATTACTTGTATCCCCTGAGCATATTCCGAATGATATGGGTAAAAGTATTGAAAAATGTTGTTTATGGATTAAAAAGTTAACAACCACATGCAGAAAAGTATTTGTTTATAAACACATAAAGAAAATACATCCTAAAATAAATATGTTTACAGTTTAAAGTGAGCTTAGAGTAAATTTAGCTCAAACTCCTCAATTTACAGATACTGAAAGAAAGGGTAGGGAAATAAAGGATTTAATAAACGTCACTGGAAATTTGGTACAAGGCACCAGATCTGGAACTCCCGTTTCCTAAACCCTGAGTGTTTGTTCCAATATTTCATTTTTGCCTTCCTTACTTTTCATTGCTGAACCTGAAAATGCCATATGGTATTAGTTCCTTTTTCATGCACTCATTCATAAAAAAACAAATCTAAATGGATGTGGAGGAAGGGAGGAGATCATCTATGCCCCAAAATGTTGGGAGTCAGCATTTTATTTTCTACTTAGAAACAGTGGCCTTTCCCACAGTTAAAAATAACGTTTTATGTTCCCCTTTTCTCTTTTTTTAAATTTTGAATCTTCCATACTTACTACTTGAAGTTCAGAATACTAACATGAGTATGAAATATGGAGAGGAACTGAAAATAACATTGGGTAACTATAGTTTCTAGTGTGTTAAAAATCAATGCTGATTATTGGTTTGTGAAATCTTTTCATGAGTTCTTGGAATTCCCCAAAGTGGGGAGACACTAAGGAGAGAATAAAAATAGTTAATAATGGGAGGCAATTGATTACTACATAGTTATTTATTTTGAATTTTCAAAAGAATGAGAACCTAAGTTTATATTGTCATCTATGAAATTTGGATTTATGTTTATAGGTACAATTAACATTTATTATAGAAACATAAACAGAGCTAGAAAACATCCTAAATATATAACGTTAAACTCTACATTTAACAAGTAATGCCTAGGAAGATAAAGTCACTTATTTCAATGATACACAGCAAAGTAGTAGCAGAGAAAGAGCTAAATATACCTAATCTCATGTTATTTTTTCCCAACAAGCAGCCTCTCACCTGGATATGAGGGTACTTAAATGTTCTTATGCAGATCATTTGAGTTGTTAAAAATAAATATACAGATGAACTAATTCTATACAAGTCCTTCATTAACACAATCACTTTTCTAAGCAGCACTGAAGTTACAGAGAAAAGTTTACTAATCACCACAACATGTTACTACTGCCCCTTGAGTGCCAATGCATTACTGAAACCATGGCCACTATTACAAATCATTTATGCCTAAAACAAAGAGCATAAACAGGAAAACTCTTTACTAACATGAAGATATTGCAACTCTCATTTTCTTTACTAACTCACTGTAATGGAAGACGTCAAAATCTAAATTAAAGGCAATTATTAATAGGTAAATCTTACCATAAATATAATTACCAGTCCTGAAAAGAAATGGATTCATCTTAAAATATTAACAGAAAAGGTAAATTTGTGTATATTCCTTACCATAACAGCTTTACACACACACACACACACACACACACACACACACACACACACACACACACAGTCATCTGGGTGATGCTTATTGACAGCTCTTTATTCTGTGAACTCATTTCTCACAGTCTTCTCAAGTCATCTTCGTAATACAGAGGTGTGAATGAGTTGAAAACATGGACTCTATGAGAAGACTACCTGATACTGTAATAGGTATATCCCCAATATGCCTTTGTGTACCTTTCTCAGTTGCGATACTTATCAGAAACTTCCGAATCAGTAAAACAGATGATTATTTAAATTTCATATGAGGAGGCCGGGCGCGGTGGCTCAAGCCTGTAATCCCAGCACTTTGGGAGGCCGAGACGGGCGGATCACGAGGTCAGGAGATCGAGACCATCCTGGCTAACACGGTGAAACCCGTCTCTACTACAAAATACAAAAAAACTAGCCGGGCGACGTGGCGGGCGCCTGTAGTCCCAGCTACTCGGGAGGCTGAGGCAGGAGAATGGCGTGAACCCGGGAGGCGGAGCTTGCAGTGAGCTGAGATCCGGCCACTGCACTCCAGCCTGGGCGACAGAGCGAGACTCCGTCTCAAAAAAAAAAAAAAAAAAAAAAATTTCATATGAGGATAAACATTGCATTTGTAACTCCTAGGGTCCTCAAGTTTCTCTTTTATGGAAAGAGAGTGCATCTCCTTGACAGGAGCAGTTCAGATTGGTTCGTTTGTTTTTCATATGTGGCTAAGCAGCTAACGTAAAGGTGAGAATCTGAAGATAGGGCTCTTCGTTACAAGTTTTCTCTAAACAGTTTTTATAACTTTGAATAAAAGACTGTACCTTTCTGAGCATTACTTTACTTATTTATACCTATTACGGTGTTTGGGATGTGATAATTTCTAATTCTCCTTCGAAGTATTCATATTCTGAATAATATTTTACCTCTAAATGGCATTTATGTACTACACACTTTGTAGTTTACTTAGTGCCACTTTAAAATTACCTAATTCATATCAGAATGAGGATAAGTTTTACCTAGTTATCCAAATCCAAAATTTACTTTTCCACTTCTCCAATGGTCCATAAGCATACTAAAGAATATAAAAAATTTAAAGAGCAATTCTTTGAGTTACAGAATACTGATACAAGAATTTAAGGATTTTCTGATATTATGAACTAGTTTATTGCACAAGAAAATGTTATTCAATGAAAAAACACTCTATTAATTTACCTTATATTTTAAAAACTAAGATTTTCTCTGCTAGCTAATTCACTTAAAATAATGAAAAAAATTAAGTTGACACTTCTTAGTTATCTAACGGGGTTAGATAATTTCCTGGAATTTCATGTCAGTTCCCCTTCTGTCCTAACTCCTTTCTCCATCCACAGGAATGGGTCCCCACAAGCAAGTGACACTCTTTCCTCTAATATCTGCTAACTTGATGTAGCTGAATCAATCACACTCTTTCCCCCAAGGAATGTAGAATTAAAACTGAGAAACTCTTTTTCAGCTTAATTCAAGTCTTTGGAAATAGATGTAAACTCATAAATGTGGAGGAACCCTAGTCCAGCTTCTCTGAGGACTGGAATCAACAGCTGGCACAGAAACAAAGATGAGATAGACACATAGGGAGAAGCAGAGATCGAAGACAGAGAAAAGATTTCAGCAGACGTTAAGGATCCAGTTTCTGTCTCTCCTAAAGAACAAGCCTTTTTTTTTTTTTACTATTAGATGACGTGAGATAATCCAGCAGCTGTTTAATACATATAAAGAAGTTTCAGAATCACCAACGTGAAATAAGTTGGCACTAAAAGTATGATTTATACTGATTATAAAACTATGCTCATAATATATAACACAAATGAATCTCTCTAAGGTAGAATTATCAGTAATATCATCAAAGTAACATTTAAAGTAAATTTTTAAAATATGTTTTATTATAGTTTGTTTCACCAAATTTTTGCAGCTTTACTCACTTTAAACACAGTTCATTTTTAATTTTCACTATGTTATAAAGAAGATTAATTTACATTTTACATTTTGCTTCCTAATGTTTTCTAGAATAATAGACTTTCTACTCTCAGCCCCTTGGTAGATATAATAAGAGTGTTTCACTGCCTATGTTTTAAGGCAATGTTCAAATTAGCTTACCTACTCTTTTCATCACATCTTATGTTTTAAGAGCTCTGTGAAGCAATGAAAAGAGTATAATGGAACCATAGATCAAGGCACCTCATTCATTAACTTTTAAAATATCACCTCATTTATTTAGTCTTCCTCTGGATTTTCTCTTTTAATAAGTAGCAATTTTATTAAACCTCCATTTAAGCTAAATGAGAAAGAATGACATACTTTGCTACAATACCTATAAAGACGATATTCTTACATCTAAATTTACTTTAGGCAGGACCATTACAGTGTAATCACGACATCTGTTTTTGTGTGTGGGGGAAGAATACTACTAGCTTTGAAATTTATAGCACACCAAATAGCTAATATAGATTCTGGCCATGTGAGAAAACTTTGATGAAATTACTCCATCTAAGGGAACAAAATGGGTGAAATTAATGGATTAATGGCAGGCCAGCGTATTTGAAAAGTGAAAGCATGCTTTAAGAAGTCTGAAGGAAGAAAATCCTGGTATCAAATATAATTCATTAAAAGTAACACTGCATGTTGTCCTGTAATTGGGTATGTTTGAGGCTCCAGACAAAAATCAGTAACACCATATCCTCTAAATTAAAGAATAACTATCATAGGATGCCATACATCACCTTGCAAATATAATCTCTTTTGTCATGAAAATATACATGTACTCCCAGAACTTTGGGAGCCGAGGCAGGTAGATCACGAGGTTAAGAGATCGAGACCATCCTGGCCAACATGGTGAAATCCCGTCTCTACTAAAAATACCCAAAAAATTAGCTGGGCACAGTGGCAGGCGCCTGTAGTCCCAGCTACTCGGGAGGCTGAGGCAGGAGAATCGCTTGAACCCGGGAGGCACAGGTTACAGTGGGCCGAGATTGCGCTACTACACTCTAGCCTGGTGACAAAGTAAGACTCCCTCTCAGAAAGAAAAAGAAAAAGAAAAAGAAAAAAGAAAATATACATGTACTCTGGGAGAGAGTTTGAGAAAGCAGTAGCTTAAGAAAGAATGCTACAATAGCATCCCCTTATCTGTGAAGGAAATGTTCCAGACCACCAGCGAGTACCTGAAACCGCGGATAGTATCAAACCCTATATATGCAATAACTACTAATAAAATAGAAGAATTAAAGCAATATGCTGTAATATAAGGTATGTAAATGTAGTCTCTTCTTCAAAATATCTTATTTTACTGTAGTAACTTATTTTCAAACTCTGGTTGATGATGAGTAGCTGAAACCTTGGTGAGTGAAGCCATGGGATAATGGGAGACTACTATACAAATCTTTAGACTTTTACTAGGATATTCCTAGTAAAATATCCACTTCACAAAGAATGGAAAAATCAATGGCCTATAGGATTTACAAGAAAAGTCTGAAGGGGAAAAAACACTTTCTATTATGACATATTAAAAAAAACCCCATAAATACTAAAGTAATCCAGTGAATATTATCTACTATCTTATTCAATAGTAGGAAACAAAACTGACAATCAGAAATTCAACTCTACTCTCCCCCCAAGCCCCACCCCCAAATTTTTATATAATGATCTCTTTCTTTTCACTAGCGACTGGATCATGTCTTTTCCTATTAAAATTCTATGAATTTTCTACTACATAACTTCTCAGAAGTATACACATGAAAAATTATATTTAAGGACAAAGTAGCCCCAATTTCTGATGACAATCATCTTTTCCTTATGCTAGAAAGCCCCCATTTCTTCTTTAACAGGACAGAGGAGAGTTTTTACCCACTGAGCTACTTTCTACAGCTGGATAAAAACTTCTCCAAACTACTACATTTTACTTTTTAGTTCACCCATAAATAATAATGAGCTTTTCAATCATAAGGAAGAAAAACCTGCCAGCTCCACCCACATTCTGAGATTGTCTTTCGAATTACAACTCACTTGCCCACTTTTGCATGTGGTTAGTTTGTTTCACTGAAAGTGTGTGCGGAAGTTTTACAGTTTGCTATGCTGTGAGTGGAGAATGATCACCCACAGAATTTAATGCTCAACTCAGATTACATTCTAACCACTTCAGAGAGGGGCATTCTGTGTTTACATGGACAAGGGTCAGGTACAAACCAGTAACAAAACATGTTTCTTCCTGCAGTCAATTCCCTACCTACCACAGAAACATCACACTGAGAATCCGAAGCAAGCTATGAACTTCTCCCCCCAACACTCCAAAATGTAGACTGAAACTTTCCACCCAATATGATTTCTTTTACTGAGAATTTATTCTTTTCACATCAAATATAAAAACAAAGAATTTTTATTTTAGTGTTTGGTTTTCAAGGCAAAATTTAACAACATGGATGCTTCCAGGAAAGCATACCGAAATAAACTCTAATTGGAAAAAAAAATGAACAAAAACTAGATAATTGTTTCTTTCCCAGGAGCAGTGTTTCTCAAGCTTGGCTGCACATTGGAGTTACCTGGGGAGCTTTAAAAAATACTGTGGCCTGGGCCCTACTGTCAAATATTTATATTTAATTGGTCTGTGGTGTCTTTGGCATTCGAATTTCGTAAATCTCCCCAGGTGATTCTAATGTGCAGTCAAGATTAAAAAGCATTGTGCTAGAATGCAGATGAGTGCAAGATTATATTAATCTTTCAAGTAATTAGAAAAGTTTTATTGGAAATAAACAAGACTAAAGGTTATCTGATGCCATTCTAGTTACTGACATGCTCATCATTAAAATAAGAAAAAAGCAGTAAAATATGGTTCAAGTAAGATTATAATAATCAATCTATATAAATCCCTTTAATGTTATAATATGGAATAAGATATTTAGTAAGACTATGTATCCATGGGTGAACAACCCAAATTTCAGAAACATGCCTACATTTAAATTGCACTAATTCTCCTTTGCTACCTATGGAAGATTATGGAAGAAAAATCCCAGGTTTATTTTTGACAATTATATTGTCCCACATGTTAACTTTTTCCAGAAAATTACCAGGAATTGTCTGGTGTCAACTAAAAAAATACTTTTCAGAATTATAGGATGAGCAATGGCATTTGAGATGCCCAGATTATTATCTACTTTATTATAATTCAGAAAAAAATTAAGATGATTAATAATCCTGGATTCTGAAAGGAGTTTAGTCAGAATTAGGAGCTATCAGGGTAGCATTAATTTTATAGAAAAAAAATGAATTGGCCAGGCACCTGTAATCCAAACATTTTGGGAGGCCAAGGTGGGTGAATCATCTGAGGTCAGAAGTTCGAGACCAGCCTGGCCAACATGGTGAAACCGAATCTCTACTAAAAATACAAAAATTAGCTGGGCACGGTGGTGCATACCTGTAATCCCAGCTACTCGAGAGGCTGAGGCAGGAGAATCACTTGAACCTGGGAGGCGGAGGTGCAGTGAGCCGAGATCGCACCGCTGCACTCCAGCCTGGGTGACAGAGCAAGACTCTGTCTCAAAAAAGAAAAAGAGAAAAAAAGAAGACAGAAGAAAATTACATTGTACCTTATCCAAATGAATCTGAGCAGATAGTAGAGAAGATTAGTCTCTTCCACGCAGTGAATACTATGTGCCAGGAAAAAAAATATATATATATATATGTTTTATATATACATTATAAATTATAAAAATTTTATATACACATATATATTTACTAATGTGGAAGGAGCTGTGGGATGTATTACCCCATTTCTTTTACAAATACAGAAAAATATTTATAGTTTGCTACCCCTATTAAAAAGGTGAGAAACCAATACACTGTATATTCACATTTGCTTGTATTTGTTTCACAAAATGTTGGAACTATACCGAATAAACCAAGAAAAATCATGGAAAGGGGCCGGGCACAGTGGCTCAAGTCTGTAATCCTAGCACTCCTAGCACTTTGGGAGGCCGAGACAGGTGGATCACCTGAGGTCAGGAGTTCAAAACCAACCTGGCCAACATGGTGAAACCCCATCTCTACTAAAAATACAAAAATTAGCCATGCGCGGTGGCTGTTGCATGTAATCCCAGCTACTCCAGAGGCTGAGGCAGGAGAATCACTTGAATCCGGGAGGCAAAGAGATCGTGCCATTGCACTCAAGCCTGGGAGACAGAGTGAGACTCTGTCTCAATAAATAAATAAATAAAAATGGTGGAAAGGGAACATCTCAGTATACATTTGTATATAGTCTGGGTTTTGAAAAATTAAAAAGTATCATTGTTATAATTACATATTAAAATTAACAAATAAAATAACGTGAATCCTCATGCTGATATTTTAGGGTTTTATTCTAAGTATTCATGGGAAAATATTAAAAAGAGTCTGGTAAAAAAAAATGAAGGCAATAAATACAGAAGGTGGTTGTTATAGGCATCTTGTATAACAAGAGAATATAGGTTGAACACCCCTAATCTGAAGATTCCAAATCTGAAATGCTCCAAAATTTGAAATTTTGAGTGCTGACACAATGCCACAGGTAGAAAATTCCACATATAAGTACTTGACATAAACTTTGTTTAATGAACAAAATTATTTAAAATATTGGAGAAAATTAACCTTGGACTATGTATATAAGGTGCATATGAAACATAAGTAAAATTTGTGCTTGTAATTGGGTTCCATCTGGAAGATAACTCATTGTGCATAGGCAAATATTCCAAAATCCAAAATCCAAAACACTGCTGGTTCCTAGTATTTCGTATAACAAATTCTCTATTTATACTGTGAACGCTTAGAAAAAGGAAGAGGAGAAGGAAAGAAGGAAGAAGAAGAAGGAAAAGAAGAAGGAAGAAGAGGAAGTAGAAGAAGAAGAAGAAAAGGTTTGTGACCTAAAAAATGTTTGTCTGTCTCCCAGGCTGGAGTGCAGTCCTGCGATCTTGGCTCATTGAAACCTCCACCTCTCGGGTTCAAGGGATTCTCCTGCATCAGCCTCCCGGATAGCTGGGACTACAGGCGCGCGTCACCACGCCTGGCTAATTTTTGTGTTTTTAATAGAGACGCGGTTACACCATGTTGGCCAGGCTGGTCTTGAACTCTCCACCTCAGGTGACCCGCCCACCTCAGGCTCCCAAAGTGCTGGGATTATAAGCGTGAGCCACCAGGCCCAGCCTGTCATAAATTTTTAAATAAAAAAGAAGCAGGTTCAAAAGAAATATGAGATACGATCTCTGTGTAAAAAAGTAAAGGTACACACAAAGTGATAAATAAGGTAAGCTTTGTTCATTGAAATTTCATAAACACTTTTCCCTGGGACATGGCAATAGATTTAAGTTTCATATTCTTTTAGCTTAATGTCCTTGGCTCCACCCACCACATCCTTGGCTGGTATTCTATCTGTTGGACTTTACTGAGCATCCCTCTTTCTTCAGGGGCCATGACTTTCCCTCACTTTTTCTTCCCACTCACTTGGATTCTGGAAAAAGCCTCAGGCCACAAGAGCACTAGACAGAAAACTTCAGGAAACACAGATATGAGATACATCTAGGATTTGGAGAAAAACCAATATTATTCCCCCTCTGTGTCTTCTGTTTTGCAAAAAATGGGTGTCATCCTGGACAGTTTGCCACAAAATGATGATGAGACATGATGAGCCACAAGATGAGACGTGGACTAGCTTGAAGTTGGTAGTTAAGTCCTCAGGATGGAATGCTGGTAATGTGTGAGACAGTAGGAACAAGTAGGATTGACTGTTAGGATTCAGCTCCCTTGTTCCTCTGTTACCCTTCTCATCTTGGGCTTCCCAACCACCATAATTGCTCTGGAACAAGATGAGACTTGACTATGAATTAGGAATTTGAGAGAGAATCTCATAGCAGCAGAGAAATTAGTAGCTGAATTTGCTGGGGCAATAAGGTGGATATATATAAGGTTTTGCTTTTGAGTTCTCTTGGCCAAAAGTAGGTTTTACTCAGGCAAGCGCTTGACTCCTAGTCTCCTTCCAAAGCTAACTCTACTGTGAATCAGGAGGTAGGAAAGTCAAATAAACAAAGCAGTAACCATGTTAACTTTTCTGACCAAAGGCAATCTAAGGAGAGTTAGAAGCTAAACAATATTATGGTGAAGAATGTCGTAGAAGTTCCAAAAGTAGTCTATCAAAGGCTTTTGAATAAATATTAGGCTTTCAATAAAATTTTGTGACTGCATCTCCTGATGACTAATCATTCCAAATGTGAAAACGTTTCATAGGTTTTGTTTACAGTGCAGGGCAAAGTCAAACCTGAGTTTCATACAAACACGCTCAGCAACTGCTTAATGAGATTTGACTGTACAATAGTGAAACTGAACTTCTCTTTAGTTACAGACTGGCTCTGAGACAAATTCTTTAAAAGGAATTGAAATATCAGCAGTCCCACTCAACTGAGGACATGTTTCCTAAGGTAAACGTAGGACGGTGCTCATTTGGTGTGGAATGACTGAAAAAGAGTCAGCCTCATTATGTGGTTTGCAAACTTGAGCACATCAGAATCGCCTGAAGAGCTTCCTCAAATACAGTAGACTGGGCCCCATCCTCCACATCTCCTGCTTCAGTAAACCTGGAGTGGGTCACAAGAATTAGCTCTCCATGAGTTTCTAGATGACACTGATCTACTGCCATGGGGAACACATTTTGGGAATCATTGCTTTAGAATAATATTACCTTATTGTCTACATAGATATATTTTTAGAGGATTTCAAATTTTTATGGGAATTATTGGATTGTATTGTTTTTATTTTGATCATCTGCTAAAAGACATATTAACATTAGCAGCTTTTCATCCCCTAGCCAGGTTACATCCAAGTTTTTCTAAGGAGTTTAAGTTGCAAGAATTTATATTTGTATGTGTAATCATATGTGCACAAAACTATTACTAGTGTTAATTTCTAGAACAACATTTCTCAAACTGGGTCATTAAATGTATTTGAGGGAACTATTAGTCTCTTTTAGAAACACTAGCAAGGGTATAAATCAATGTAATTGATAAAGAAAACACATAAACATTATTTTTCATACATATATAGCTCATTGTTTTAGCCAGTACAGACAGTAAAGTGGCATTTAAGAGTATGCTTTCCAACTATTTCATGTCAAGGTACACAGAGAAATTTAAAATTATTTAGGACCGTTTTGGGGGAAGTGAATGGAGCTGCTGAGGTCAGAGGAGCCAGCCTAAGGGCTCTCACTGTCCTGTCCTGACTAGCCCACAGGGAACAGAGGAAATTTCTCAATGTCTTAGAGTATTTTTATCCTATTTTGAGTGGGTCGGGTAACTTTTGTTCCAGAATTACATAATAAGGATGCCATATCTAGACTTAGGTATTTAAGATTCGATGGCCATTGCAGAAGTAATACATCACAACACGTAAAGGAGGACAATTTTTCAGGATCTCTTCAGATTTTACCACCCGCCCCACATTCTGTCCTTGAAAAGTGGGAGTACCTTCCTGTCGTCATGCCCCCAGCCCTGCATCTATCCACGGGGTGTAATAAACCTTAGTCATTGGCCAGGCGTCGCGCTTCACACCTGTAATCCCAGCACTTTGGGAGGGCAAGATGGGTGGATTACAAGGTCCTGAGTTCGAGACCAGCAGGACCAACATGGTGAAACCCCTTCTCTACTAAGAATGCAAAAAATAGCGGGGCATGGTGGCGCACGCCTGTAATCCCAGCTACTAAGGAAGCTGAGGCAGGAGAATCGCTTGAATCCGGGAGGCAGAGGTTGCAGTGAGCCAAGATCACACCATTGCACTGTAGCCTGGGTGACAGAGTGATACTCAGTCTCAAAAAGAAAACAAAAACAAGTTAGTCATTGATAAGACTGTCCTCTATTCCTTGTAAATGTTAAAAGAGAAAATAAAAGATGCAAAATATTAAACTAGTTGCTACTGTCCAATGGTGATTTTTCTCCAAATGGTTCAGTGTATAGTGTGTCTAGAAATAACTATTAATCTCTTCTCTAACCAACATGGTTTGAGAATTGAATTGTGTAGGATAACATGCATTTTCACATGAAAATATTCCAAAGTATGCATACATATTGCAGCGAAATGTTTAGTTTGCAAGTAAATTTTTATAGCAATAAAATTTAGCTAATTCAAAGGAATAACATAATTTATCTTTGCTGATTTGGGAGAAATGCCAAGATTTTACATAGCCTCAAGCTAATGCTTCCTGAGTAAATATCATAGACCAGAAACCAGTCTCCAAAGCTTTATGTTGTCTTAATATCTTTCTGTGCTCAACAATCCTGTCAGGTAGATACTCTTTACTATCATCATTTCATAAATGAAAAAAAAAAAAACTTGTGATACAGTAAGGTTATGTAACTTGTTCACAGTCACACAGCTTGTAGATGGCAGGGCTGTAATTCAGACCTAAAAACCAAGTCAGGCTCCTGTCATTTTTAATCGTCACCCAAACACTCCAGGGACAGCAAACAAGAAGGTGCTGATTGAAGGCATTTTTATTATCTATATTTACAAAAAATATTGAAGATACCGGGGGTGACTACGTAAATGATGGACGACTGTGGAGCATGAAGCGTGATGAAGACACCGACATCAGTTGGTATATCCGTATTTATTGATGGAAAGATGGCAATGAACTGCCAGTAAAAAAAAATAAATAGATAAAGTAGAACAGGTTATCAATCAATTTATAGAATGGGTTCATATAATTAACTTATAATATAATATAAACACTTAAAATATAGCAAGTTTTTAAATACGGATTTTCTTTTTTCTTTATTTAATTTAATTTTTTTTTTTTTTTTTGAGGCAGGGTCTTTGTCACCCAGGCTGGAGTGCAGTGGTGTGATCTCGGCTCACTGCAACCTCCACCTCCCAGATTCAAGCAGTCCTCCTGCTTCAGCCCCCCAAGTAGCTGGGACTACAGGAACATGCCACCACGCCTGGCTCATTTTTGTATTTTTTGTAGAGATGAGGTTTTGCCATGTTGGCCAGGCTGTTCTTGGACTCCTGAGCTCAAGCAATCTGTCCCACCTCATCTCCCCAAAGAGCAGGCATTACAGGTGTAAGCCACCACACCCAGCCTGAATGGGATCATGTTAATAAAAGCATCTGATAGCTATACTGATAGTGGACAGATACAGTCAGATAGTAAGGTAACACTGAATTCTTATTTTCTAAATAGGACTTATTTTTATAGTTCTATTTTTCTGAATTTTTGGTAATAGTTACGTGAATTATTTTATATTTAGGAATAAGCATAATTTTTTTAAAAAGGTGCTCCAGTCATCAGTATGCAATATTAATTGCAAACATTTATTGAGCACTTACTATGGGCCAGGGAATGATCAGACAGTTGTTCATAGGAAATCTCATTTAATCTACCTTTAAGAAAACAAAAATGTTGGCCCAGTGCAGTGGCTCACTCCTGTAATCCCAACACTTTGGGAGGCCGAGGCAGGTGGATCACTTGAGGTCAGGACTTCGAGACCAGCCTGGACAACATGATAAAACCCCATCTCTACTAAAAAAAAACACAAAAATTAGCTAGTTGTGGTGGCTCATGCCTGTAGTCCCAGCTGCACAGGGAGGCTGAGGCAGGAGAATAGCTTGAACCTGAGGGGTGGAGGTTGCAGTGAGTCGAGATCACGCCACTGCACTCCAACCTGGGCAACACAGCCAGACTCTGTCAAAAAATAAATAAAATTGTTGAAGTAGGTATTATTAGCCTTTCCATTTTACAGATGAAGCAGCTGAGGCCTAGAGAAATTCCACAATTTCTCAGTGTTCAAATGCTAGCAGCCTGAATCCTGAGTAAATGTTCTCAGTGACCACAGTGCAAGGATCTGCAGTTCTTGGGATACGGTTCACAAAAGCCTTCTATTGCCACATTTCTCCTCAAGATGCTCAGTATTATACGCCAGGTATCAGGCAGGATCTTGGAATTTTAAAATAAAATCATTCATTCGACCTGTCGCCCCCCAAATACATTAATTCTAATGAAATCAATCTATATTTATACAGTATTTGAAATATTGGTGATTAATAAGGATTGAACAAAAAGAAAAAAAAATAGTACGAATGAAAGAACTCAAGTCTGGAAGCCAAAAACAGAAAGCTGTTTCCAAGCACTTAGGAAATTAATTTGGCTGGGTTGTTTGCATCCAAACAAGGAATGTGTTCATTTACAAATGACTGGTCTCTAGTTTGTTTAACACCTAAAAATTTAGAAAATATATCTAATCCCATTTTCTGACTTCCTTCCTTTGTCTGTTACATATTTTCATGCAATAAAAATAAATGAAACTTCATTTCTGTAAGGTGTTTATCATTCAGATCTGTCACTGACAGGCTGATATGCAAAATCTCTCTCTCAGTGCTCTCTCACTGTGAATTTTCTCTCTTCCTTTGCCCATTATGGCTCAGTGGGAGGCTGGGCTGTAATTGCAGGAAAGCTATGCGGTACCTAAAACACATTCCGGCATTTCAGGTTCCGATAATAAGCTAATAAAATCATTAAACTTTTCTTTCTACATTTCTACAATAAAAAAAATCCGTTTCAAAAGAAATATTCCACTCCAAAACCATTTATTTATTTATTTATTTCATTTACTGTTTCTCTGCTAAGATTTGGCTGGCTTCACTGAACTTTCTCCCTTCCTTTTCTTTTTGCACCCTGGTCGCTGTGGGTAAGCGGGCAACACGGAGCAGGAACCCAAGATTGACCCATACTATTCACAGAAGGTATATGATGAACAACTGGGCCCATATTCAAAGCATCCTAGCTTTCCCTCCATCTTTCCCTGAATCTGATTTCAATATAAATATGTAAAAAAAAAATAGTCATCTTTAATGCCACTGCAGGTAAAAGCACTTAAAAGTACAAATTTTGTGTAAAGTTTTTCAGTGATTTTTTTTTTACACGTGAAGTACTGTAGATTCTGGGAAGGTGCGCAGTGAAGCTGGCTTTGGTGGGATACAATTGTTTCAAACACTTGCCTCTGACTTCATTCTTTAATGAACATCTCTGGAATCAGTAATTACTGTGGGAACACATCTTTAGAGCTATTCTCAAAGAGCAAAATTGGCAGAGGTTGGTTTTATAAAGTTCACAAAATGAATGGTGCCTTATTGCCATAAACAAAGGGATTTTTAACAGCCAGTTTTAAAATACCGAGCGAATTACTGATAAGTGAATCAGTGAATAAAGATAAGTCTTTAATTGACAAGAAAATGAAGGATTAGTCTAATAGTGCATTATAGCAATATGCCATGAATTCAAACTTAGGCCTTCTTCTGTATTTGAACTCAGTAATTTAAAAGCTCTTTAAAAAAAAAATAAATAAATAAAGACTATTTCTTCTAAAGCATTTCTGCTTAAAATTTTCTAAAATGTGTGGTCCTAGTATTCAATCCCAGCATGAATCCTCCAAGTGACTATCATATCCTCATAACTTTGTACACTATTTAAGGTGACATTATAGTATAGAAAATGTTATTTATCATATCCAAATACTTCTTATATTCAGGTATTTTACTAAGTACTTTCTACTTTCTTGTTTTCCATGTTGAATTAATTAATTTAATAAATAGGGATATAAACCCTGTGTCATAATGTTTTTGTTTTTATTTCTTCTCTTACACTCTAAAGATTTGATTACTTTTAAAAAATTAGTCATATCAATATTTAGTATATTTCTTTAAAAGGGTAACAAAATACATGTTTTTCAAAAGCATTTTTTCAAACATAAGATTTTCACTATTATTAACATTAAGGGATTTAAGCTTTTTAAGAACGTTCTCAAAGTCAGATAAATCATTTATTGAACAACTACAATTGAGGTACCAGCTATACATAGTAAGACACTCAAGGAACGTTTAAAAATGAGGCATTTATTTATGTGCAGATGTCTTTTAGTTTCTTTTACTCAGCCAATATCCTTAAAATGGAAAATAAAAAGACAACAGGGAAGGGGAAAAAAAAAGGAAGCAAAATAATAAAAACAACAATGGGCAGTTACTGAGTGCTTACGAGGTCCCAGCCCTGTGCTTAGCACTCAAGAGAGCTACGATTGCGTTTAGTTCCCGCTACAATTCCAGAAGGCAGTTATTATTCCCATTTTACGCACAAGAAAACTGAGAGCGTAAGATTCCCAGCAAATTTTGTGAAGTCTGGTTTTAAATCCAGGTGTATTTAACTGCCCCACTCAGTGCTAGATACTCCCGCTAGGCATAACCACATGGTCACTTATTTACTGAAGAACGAAAACAAAATCTGCCTTCTCAGATTTCACATCTCACTCAGAACTCAAGGGAGACCACAACAGAGCACTAGAGTGAAGTGATTTACCCAGGTATCTGGGAGTGCTGCTGTCATCGCTGCCACACTAACAAATAAGAAGCATTTCAAGGAGAAGACAGGTCCCAACACGAGACAGGTTTGCTGAGAAAAGGGTATCATATTCTTGATTTTGTCCTTTCTCAAAGGGTAAATGTAAACAGGAAATATCAGAACAGCTAAATGTAAACAAATATTTGAGGAATTCTAAAGTTGTTCTAATAATTATGGAAAAACATTTTTTAAAACATTCATGTTAGTAAAAATACAGAATATTGTTATGGTTATTATAGCCAGAATGTATCATGGCTCCACTTTTATAAATACTATTAAAAAGTGGCATTTATATCACACTTCTTATAATATTTCAAACATCACATTTGCTGCAGTGTTTTGTCATTCTTTGTAGCACAATTTAAAATCCACTCCAAAATGGACATGTGACTTTTCTCTTCCATGTATAACTGAGAACTTTTTCCATTTAAGATAATTTGTGAAGCAAAAGTCAGCTGTCACACTATGCAAACAATATATAATAATTTAACACAATCACGTAACATTTAATAGGCAATAAAATATTCTAAAACTTGACCAATATTTCTAATATTTATAAATTGCAGGAGGGTGACTACCTCAGCAGGCTACACAACACTAAAATAATTAATTCTTTCTTTTCACTGAAAATTCCAAATGTTCTTCTTAAATAAGAGATATGATAAATGCATTTCAATATAAATAACTTGTTGTATCAAATGTGTAAGATCTTATCACAAATAAAGATAAACTATAGGCATACCTCGGAGATATTGTCAATTGGGTACCAGACAATTGCAATAAAGCAAATATCACAATAAAGCAAGTTCCATGAATGTTTTGGTTTCCCAGTGCACAAAAAAAGTTATGTTTACACTATGCTGTAGTCTATTAAGTGTGCAATAGCATTATATCTAAAAAAAAAAATGCACACACCTTAATTAAAAATATTTTATTGCTAACATATTCAAACAATCATGTGAGCCTTCAACAAGTTATAATCTTTTTGCTGGTGAAAAAGATTGATACCAGAAGCAGTGGGTTTTGGCTTCCCGCTCCCTTCCTCTTTCCCTGCGTCATTATGGTTCCCAACCGCCCCTGACTCTTCTCTCCCACTTTTCCACCAGCCTGCACCCCTGCCACAGCCTGGGACCTCCTCACAGGGGCCTCAGTGCTGATGGCTGCTGACTGAACAGCTTGGTGGTTGCCAAAGGTTAAGGTGTCTGTGGCAAATCCTAAAATAAGACCATGAAGTTTGCCACTTAGATTGACTCTTCTCTTCATGACAGATTTCTCTGTAATGTTTAATGTTGTTTGATAACATTATACCCACAGTGAAACTTCTTCCAAAACGAGAATTAATCCTCTTAAACTCTGTTGCTACTTTATCAACTAAGTTTATATCATATTTTAAATCTTTTGGTGTCATTTCAGTAATGTTTACAGCATCTTTCCCAGGAGTAGATTTCATCTCAAGGAATGACTTTCTTTGCATTCATAGGAAGCAACACCTTATTCATTCAAATTGTGTCATAAAATTGTGCAATTCTGTCACAGCTTCATGCTCCACTTCTACTTCCAGTTTTCTTGCTATTTCTACCATATCTGCAGTTATTTCCTCCACCGAGGTTTTGAACCCCTCCAAGTCATCTATGAGGATTGGAATCAACTTCTCCCAAACTCCTGTTATGTTGATATTTTGACTTCCTACCATGAATCATGAATGTTTTTAGTGGCATCTAGGAGAGTGAATCCTTTCCAGAAGGTTTTCAATTTACTTTGCCCAGATTCATCAGAGGAATCATGATATATGCCAACTGTAGCATTGTAAAATGTATTTCTTATGTAATAAGATTTGAAACTTGAAATTACTCTTTCATCCATGGGCTTCAGAATGAATGTTGTGTTAGCAGGCAGGAAAATAACATTAATTTCCTCATACATCTCCATCAGAGCTCTTGGGTGACCAGGTGTATTGTCAATGAGTAGAAATATTTTGAATGGAATCTTTTCTCTGTGTGTGAGCAGTGGGTCTCGACAGTGGGCTTAACATATTCAGTAAACCATGCTGTAAACAGATGTGCTGTCATTCAGACTTTGTTGTTCCATTTACAGAGCACAGGCAGAGTGGATTTAGCATAATTCTTAATGGCACTAAGACTTTTCAGAATGGTCAATGAGCACCGGCTTCAACTTAAAGTTACCAGCTGCATTAGTCCTTACCAAGAGGGTCAGCCTGTCCTTTGAAACTTTGAAGCCGGGTATTGACTTCTCCTCTCTAGTTATAAACATCCTAGATGTCATCTTCTTCCAATAGAAGACTGTTTCATCCACATTGAAAATCTGATGTTTAATGTAGCCACCTTCGGCAATGCTCTTAGCTAGATCTTTTGGATAAGTTACTGCAGCATCTCCACTAGCACTTGCTACTTCAGCTTGCACTTTTATCTTATAAAGATGGTTTCTTGCCTTAAACCTCAGGAATCACTCTCTGCCAGCTTTCACCTTTTTTTCTGCAGTTTTTTCACCTCTCTCATTCTTCAAAACGTTGAAGAGTTGGGGCCTTGCTCTAGATTAGACTTTGGTTTAAGGGAATGTTGTGCCTGGTTTGATCGATCCAGAGTACTAAAGTTCCTCCATATCAGCAATATATCTGTTTCACTTTATCATTCATGCCATCACTGGAGTATCACTTCTAACTTTCTTTAAGAACTTTTTCGTTGCACTCACAACTTGGCACACTGTTTGGTCAAGAGGCCTAGCTTTTGGTCTGTTTCAGCTTTTGACATGTCTTCCTCATTAACATTAATCTAGCTTAATCTAGCTCTTTAAGTGAGAGATGTGTGACTAGTCCTTTAACTCAAACACGTGGAGGGGATTGTAGGGTTATCAACTGCCCTAATTTCAATATTGTTGTGTCTCAGGGAATAGAGAGGTGCAAAGAAAGGGAAAGAGATAAGGGAACGACCAGGCTGTGGAGCAATCAGAACAATTATTGATTAAGTTTGCCCTCTTAACGTGTCTGCGGTTCGTGGTGCCCCAAACCAATTCCAATAATAATATCAAAGATCAGTTATCAAAGACCACCATAGCAGATATAATAATAATAAAAAGGTTTGAAATATTGAGGAAATTACCACAGTGTGGCACAGAGACACAAAGTAAGCACATGTTGTTAGAAAAATAATACCAAGAAAGGAGGGAGGGCAGGATGGCTGACTAGATGCAGCCAGGTGAAACAGCTCCCACCTAGGCATTGAGACAGATCTCTTCCTAACAGATCTGCAGAGTGAAGGCACCAAGAGTGGAGAGAAGACACAGAAGCTGAGCTGAAGGGAAAGAAAACTGGAAACCTTGCACGGGGCTCCCATGCACTGGGACTGATTCTTGGCTCACAATGGCTCCAAGGAAATGGATGAGTTGAACTGGCCAAGAGCAACCCACTCTCCCCACAGGGCTCTGGGGCTCCAGCATGAGGAGATCCCTCCACCATCATGGGCACTTGAGCTGGCAGGGAGAGCTGCTTAGAGAAGTGGTAGGGGCAACAAGCCAGCTGATGTGGAGCCCGGAGAGTTTGATGGGAGAGCATCTATAACGTAGCACAGCCAGGGACAGTCATCCCCCTAGATTCGACTTGTTCCTTTAGGAGACTTCAGCCCTAGAGGAACTGTCAGACCTGAACTCTGCAGGGCAGTCTTGACCATCAGACAGACCCAGGACAACCTGAGCATGCCTTGGTTTGCTGCCCTCCTTCAGGGCCCCAGTCTGGCCATGCCTCCTGGCACAGCAGTCTCGATTGCCCTGGGGACTCACAGCATAGCTTCTGTGCTGGCGGGCCATGCCTGACTGGTGGAGAGTTCCAATGGAGTGGCCCCTGCAGACACACACCAGCCCACAGGCTCCGCCACCCACATACTGTAGATTCCCCTAGGCCCAAGCAGCTCCTCACATTGCTTTGCTGGCTCACGTCCGTGCGAGCAGATTTTGCTTTCCTTGCCCTGCCAGCACATGGGAGTACAGACCATCCCACCTCCCCCCACGGACCACTATTGCAGATGGAACATTTGCAGGCACAGAGCCAGCCATCCCTGCCCCTGCCAGCTCCCTGCCCTTGCACTAACACTGAACAGGGAACAGCAGAATTCTCCCGTGCCCTGAGGGATCACTCCGGCTTGCGGGGCACAGAAAAGGCACCTAGACCTGTGCCTGCAGGCACCCTGTCCCCAAGCCAATACCACCTCCAGCAGGACCTTGCACACAGTCACCAGCAGGGGCTCCATCCCCTCCCCAGTTGCACTGCCTTTGCCGCTGTGGTAAACATCCACAGGAAGGCAGGCACCCAAATACCCACTAGTACTCTGCCACAGCTATTGCTACTGCTGCTGTGGGCATTTGCAAAGGAAGATGAATCCTGCTGTCCCCACACTTCAAAACGCTTTGGCTGACACCACTCATTGGAGTGTAGTGACCACTGGTCTTGGGATACCTCAGCCCCTCCGGCGCAGTGGATTCCTAACCTCAAGGAGCCGGAGAACAAAGTCAGGGCCCAATACAAGTCCCCCAAAGTTAGCACACAGTCCAGTAGTTGGGAGCTGACCACTGGCCCCCTAGAATCTTCAGGAAATGAAGCAAGTTGGCGGAATCCACCCTACACCACAATGAAACCCTCAAGGTCATAAAATATAATAAAAGAAAAAGAAAATAATCCAAAGTTCAGCAGTTTCAAAGACTGAGGGAACATCAGGCACCCAACATAGCAGCACCCAGATTGATAGGGCAAGTTCTTAGACACCTTCAAAGAGAATTAGACTCCCACACAATAACAGTGGGAAACTTTAACACCTCATTGACAATATTAGACAGATCATCAAGACA